>NC_090928.1:770238677-771587637 GCF_040938575.1 Ambystoma mexicanum | reverse complement strand
AATTTAAAATTGTGGGCATTCTTATGTTCCCATAATGCTCTTTGCTTTTATGCAAATCGCCAGGATTGGGATCTATGAAGAGATACTGTGTTGTGTGAGGTGGCCTGGGGTCATGCCCCTCCGTCCCACCCATCCTCCTCACTACCTAGCCCCTCCAAGGAGGAGAGGGTTACCCCAGTAAAATGGTTCAATTTCCAGCACTGGTCACTAGTGAAACACCACATATTCCAGGGTGATTCAGATAGCCATTAGGTCAGTCTTCTGATAAGTAACTTCTTTAGTGAGTGTCAGTTTCATGTTTCATTACATGTAATTCAGTAGCTTGACATCCCCCCACCCCCCTGCCTCCCACTAGAAAGGGAGGCCGCCCCAATTGTCACTCCTAGAATCCAAAAGGAGCACTCTAGTCTGTCATAACACACACAGCCCAGAAAAGGGGAAATCAGACAAGCTATCACGCCTGGTGTTTGGCCCAGCCCCCACCCTCCCCCTCACCCTCCGACCCCTCGCATCAGATTCTGCTTTGGCTGAATCAGATATTTCCATTAGCTAACAATGCAGCACACACATCAGTCACTTGCGGCCCAGATAGTCTGGGGCAAAACAGCATCTTAACTAGGGACAGTCCACCTGAGACACCTCATAACCGCAGTCGCAAAGATGCTGCAGTGACTGGTGGGGCATATTCAGGTGGAGCTGCGCGCGCTAGCCAAAGAGAACTGATGCGCAGAAACGGGCTCCGGACAGATTCGCACCCCTCATCACCTGATGATGTGTTTAATGCGTCACAGAACGCTTCACAACACAGAGGAACACAACACGTTGACTATTATCTCGCTCTGGAATGCTGTTCCATCACAGGGGAGGCGTTTTGTAATGTAATGGCCATGACGTCAAGCGTCGAGTGGGCTCAACAGGAGCACATCTAGGAGCGTGGCTACATACATTACATCGAACCGTCTCTAGACCTCAGCGATGCATAAAAAAAGGTATACACGTGTTCTTGTTTTCTTTCCTAACCCTCTCTGCTCCAAAGCACAAGAGTGTAGCTCAGCAGTACGATTATTAGGGAGCCTGAAATCTAGCGCGCACAACACCTCTGCGAGCCCCGAGAGAGATAACGATCGAATCCTGAGAAAACTTCTCTCCGACTGAACAAACATGTTATTCATTTGAAAGGTATGGAGTTGCAAATGTCACGGACTGCACAAGCATGGTAATTTACAGAGCCGTTATTGAAGATGAACCCAGGGATGCGCGAGATAAACTCCGGTCAGAAAAGAAAAAATATGACTTGGATCCCAACTAACATCTCGCTGGCACTCACAGCCCCCACGCTAGGGGGATCTGCATATCACGCCCCTGGCTGACCGCGCAACTGATCATTTGTTTCGTCCTATCAGATGTGATGGTTCTTAATAAGCCACCTGTGTGTTTCCTGCATGAAATAGTCACTTTTTATCCTTGTTTATTTTACAGCTTGGAGTCATGTTGGTAAGAACCAACATGGCGGCTCTCTCATGCCCGGGCATTTAGCAACACACACTTTTCAAATGATGCACTGTGGCAGGAAAGGGACAATTCAGATATTCTCAAAACTCACAGTATTGCATATTTCTGTAGACTGGATCAAACGCCACGGGGATCATACTATCATCAGAACTGCCCCCGTTTCTAAACGCAAAACCTGGACAATGATGTCACCAATGCCACGACCATTTCGCCAAGACCCTGCCAAACCGACTCAAACCCTTAATAAAAAATAAAAAAAACAACATAGCCTGATGTCAAATGGCGTGATCCTTAGTTTCTGCCCACAGCTGAAAGAATTGCTGGAAATCCCAGAGTCTCCACGCTCTTCCCTGGGGACCAGGGGAAAAGTGTACAACCCAGAGTCTCTGCGATTATCCCGGAGACTGGACATGTGCTGGTCATGCGTCTGATTGGCTGCCTTCACCCAACTACGCAGAAGGCAGCATCTGTACTGCTTCTCCCCGTGTGTACACCATAGCGGGCAGATATGTAGAGTGCAGGATCAACCGTGGTGGCCGCTCTTGCCACTAAAGACAGATCAGAGATGTTTAATACAAATTTATTTTGGAACTGCACATTTCTGCTAATAGATGTTGAACTACGTTAGGGTAGGTCAGGGCAGATAGCCTGGGACAGAGATATCGTGGTAGCCAAGGCCACAGTGCCATATGTTGTTTTGCGTTACTAAGTACTGTTATATCGCTGCTTTTGATATTTGCAGGGCCTGTAGACCCTCTTGGTCCTTTGAGTAGAAAGGAGGGCTTATGGGTGGGTTAGTGAGTGCAGGGCAGCGGTTGCTTTCAAATTGGCTGTGCCCCGTAGGCCATGTATTATCGTGGTGTTCATTTGATTTGTATGTGGTATGCATCAGGGCTGGGGGCACTTGCCACTAAGCTAGGCCTAGGGGACAATAGCGAACTCAAAGAATGGGTTATAGACAGGAATGGCTGTGTTGACTAAGTGAAAACCCTGGCCCAAATGGGGCCCTTAAAGATCGAGGGATATAGAGAAATGTATCAGTAAAAACAACAAGACACAAGGGGTTTTAAAAGCACGTTTATATATGGTAAAATGTGCTTGTGCTTGACAGTGGACTTTCCTGACCATACAAAGTTCCCTACCATGGGGGTTGCACATGGAATACTCCCCTACCCATAACAATACACTTACCTGTAGAACGTCCTGGAGAAGGAAAGAACCGCTTTAAAGTGACAGCTGAAAGAAGGATAGTCAAGAGAAAGGCAGAGAAAACAAAGGAGAGTCGAAAAAAGTAAAGAGCTGTGTTCCATGGGGGGTCACAGCCTCGAGCGCTCCCCCGCCCCCAGGCCTCCTGAAGGGTCGAGTCAGACTGTGTCTGTCAGCTGCAGCCTGGTGTGAAAGTAAAACCCAGGCTGTGTGTGCGGTGCAGCCTGGGTGAAGAGGAACGCCAGCACCCAGGGCCATGTGCGCAGGGCGGTCCCCAAGCAAGAGCGGGGCCTGGAACGTAGAGGCCATCCCGGGCGGGCCAGAAGAAAAGAAAGTCCTGGGCAGCGTGTGTCGTGCGGCCCAGGTGAAGATAACGCCCCAGTCTGGGGCCACGTGTGGTGGAAACCGGAACTGGAGCATGGCTTTATGGCTACAGGCTGCACGGGGGCCAGTCTGGGCAGCCTGGAGGTAAGAGAAGTCCTGGGGTGCATGCACGGTGTGGCCCGGGTGAAATCGTGGCTGTGCCTGGAAAGCCCACACGCCCTGTGGCCAGGCGGGGCGGGTGGTGAAGAGGAGGAAACCATGACGACGCCAGCCGGAAAAACGAGATCGTCAGCACCGCCGGGTGTCCTGCGCACACTCTGCTCTCCCAGGGGCCAGACGGGGAGAGCGGTGGAACTTGCCTGTGGCCGTAGCAAAGCGTGGGCTCCCAGTGACAGGGAAAGGCCCTGCTCAGGTAGGCAAGGCTTGAGCAGGGCCCAAGTTGAAGGAATGCACCACCACAGAGGAAATGCATTGAAGGGCTCAGGAGGCCCTAGGACTTCTCTCATGTGTGTGAGCACCATCACAGAGGAACATAAAGGGCTCACAAAGCCCTCTTCAATGAAAGCACCACCACAGAGAAACATTTAAATATGGGCTCATAAAGCCCCGTCAAGGACCCTGGGCTTCCAGAGCCCAATGACATAAAAACCACCACCACAGAGGAAATCAGGTCTCTAACAGCCCTATGTGGACACAGGGCTCTCAAAGCCCAGGAAGGGCAGACACGTGCCCACAGGCAGCCACCCGCGGCAGTGCAGGAGGTAAAACATGGAGGCACCCCAGCACCGGTGCTGAAACAAGAAGCTACTGTGCATTATAGAGATGTTTATGTGACTGGCTAAGACTGACAAGTGGACTGAGGTTTAATCATATGTAAGGGCAGTCTGCAGCTGTCGGGATTATGTAAAAAGGGAAATGCATTAAATGTCTGGAGGCATGGGAGTGTGGAGCCCAGGGTATGTATAGTTGGAACCTGGCTAAAGTTCATATGATGGAGGGCTGTTTCCCATGGCATGTTCTACCTTTTCTTTAGTACAGTGAGTTGAAGGGGAAAAATGAAAAGGGAAAACTCTCATGGGAAAGGACATCAGGGAAGTGATGTATTTTTATATACAAGTCTGAAGGGCACCAAAACTCCCCCTACAGTGTCCTGTGCCTTATTAACATCAGGAACTCAGCATTGTGGCCCATCATATTTATTTGCCGGTTGCTCAGCGCCCCGGCAGAGCAGCTGGTCTGGGATGGCGGGGTGGTGCCAGGGTGGTCCGTTCCTGGCTCAGAATATTTTTAATACTGTGTACACCCGGGCCAGGGGCCGGGGGGGACTGACCCAGGGGCTACATAAGTAAGCACGAGATGATCAGATATACATGGAGATCAAGCCGCTGAGGTGAATAACAGCTATGCCTTCAGTTTTTGAGATAGAATAATGGTTCCACTCACAATATACAGGGCAAAGAACTGATAGGTTTGGGGAGTTGAAGCCACATGAGACTGTGCAGCAGCTTCCAAAGGATTCCGGAAGCCTTGGTCATTACGTTGTAAAGCAGAGGCACCCTGGCACAATAAACAAGAGGTGCTGGTTTGCTGTGATAGGAAAGCACATAGCGGGAGGCATTCAAAAATCCCCCACTAACTACTCTCACCAGAATAATGACATCAGAGTCTGCCTTGGTGAGATAATAAGACATCATGTCTTATTGGTCTCCTCCTTTGTCACCTTCATCATGTAAATAAGGATTTCTCCTACTTTGCCATAGCTGTAATTTAGAAAAACAACTTCCCATCCCTTTTGGTCTCTCCCCTTACATGAACCAATAAGGAGGCTAGGCCATCAGAGGACATCTTGTTTTTTTCGCCTGGTAAAGCTACTGCCAAAAGGCAGAGCTTGCAGCTGCCCTGAATGTGTCACGTATTTTCTCCCAAGGGAGATTCTGCCAATGCATGCCCGTGGAGCCTTTCGAGGACAGGGCCCTCAGCAGAAGTGGAGTCCAAAGGTCTATCCCGCATGTGACAATGGAAGTCCTGGTGTGGTAGGTCAGAAGAAGGACACAGACTCTGATTAGAAATTTCACTGGTAGGTTTATTCAAAGAAAAGGAATACAGAATGTTGTTCCCTTTTCTATAAGGCATCCCTACCTAATGAAACTAGCTAAGGTGCTCATCAGTCGTCAGTGAATGTCTATAAATGAAACAGTCCACTGTCCAACTCTAAGCTATGGGACCCGGCCACTATTCCTGACAACTCAAAATTAAGAGCACTTCTCCTGAGGTGCGTTAACCTATCTTTCAGTCACTTTTCAATAGATGATCTTCAGTCTCTAGTGATTACTTTTATCAGTTAATGTAATGTTGTTTTGGACTGTTAAGTCTTCCCCTGTTTTCTACTATGAGGGTCGTTGATCCTTTTCTCCTCCTCTAGTAAACTTATCACAGAATTATCTTTGCCTTCCCATTTTCCTGAATAGTTCATAGTCTTTGATTTCCTTTTGCTCTTTAACTTGATATGGTTTTACCAACTCCAGCTTGTTCTCAGGGTTCCTGCTTATACCCAATTATTTTAACTCACTTAGGCCTTTTTGCTATGAATTATTATGAACTGAGTCACTCCCAGAATATTTCTCTTTCAGTTCTCTTTGAACTGACTTTACACCACTTCCTTCTGAACTAAGACTACAACACTTCCGTCTGAACTAACAATGATTCTCAATCACTCTTGTTATGATTTCTCTCTCGTGACTGTGACGAGTATGAGCATTCCAATAATGATTGAAATTCACTCGGATTATGTTTTTTCTCTCTTGACTGTAACAAGTATGAGCATTTCAATAATACTGGTTTTCATCCACTCTCCCGGGTCTCCCGTTATCCCTAGTACCTTAGGTTATTAGGGCTAACATCACCAGGGTTTTTGTTAATTGAGGATCAGTTTCCTCTTCTCCTAAACTGGCTTCTAGTGTCCTTTTGCCAGCCTCTCTTCCCTTCCTTTGTCTTGGATGGTGAATCGGTATCTCGGTTGTCAGCTTCTCCCAAGTTGATCGTATCGGAAATAGTTTCAGCATTGTTACTTGGAACTCTGGTCCACCACGGTCTTCCCGTGATCCCGCCACCAGTCGCTGCTTCTCTCTCTATCTCTGCTCCGGGCTGCCCTGCGCCCAGCTTCAGTTCCTCTGGCTTCCTGGTTACCAATGGTCTGTTACCTCTCGGTCTCTTGCATCTGTAGAACGTTGTGCGTCTTGCCCCTGCTTTGCTCTTAAGTCAGTGTTACTTCACTTTGAAACCCACATGCTTTTCTTTCATTTCCCCAGGCTCCTACCCTTTTCGGATTGATGTAGCCGTGGAGCTTCCCCTGCACAAAACCTGATTCCTTTTTCTCTTTCTCTTGTGGATTCTCCCTTTCTCCATATGTCCTCTTCTTCATCCCAGAGTAATGGGAGTTTAAAAGGAGGTTTTCCTTTTTGTGATGGCAATAACATATAGTGACCTTTTTCCACAGATCTTATCCCCAGAAAGGTTTAAAGGTATTATTTTGCAAGGTCCTCCAGGGAGTTCCTTCTATGAGGCTAGGGAGGTGAGCCTACTCCAAAAAACCCTCCCTAGGGATAAAGGGATAGAGGCAAGAGGGATCTCACCGGGAGAAACTCCTCCTTTTGAGATGTGTTACAACACAAGAAGACATGAACTATCAAGACTGGGACTAAGAAACTACTAATGGGTATCATTATCCTGTGCAAAAACGTCATAACCTTTTAAATCATAACATCCAAGATACTGGGACGAGTACACTAAAAGATGTGAGTGCTGACAAGGACCACGAAGTTTCAAACTAGCTCGCAGTGGCAGCACGGGACATCAGACTTGCATTGGCCCTGAACTCTGAGAAAGTGGCAGGGCAGGAGCCCAACAGAAGGTGGTATTGAGACCACAGGGACAAATCCATGGTGGACAGTTGGTACGATGAACGTCAGCGATACCACCTGCAATGGAAGGTCTCACTGCATACAGGTGTGCAGTCGAGCACCGGGATCCCACGAGAAAAGGAGAGAGAACGAAGAGCTGATCGTCACAGAGGACAGCGGCAGCAGTGCATGAAGAAAGAGCGAGTCCTAGAGAAGAGAAAGAAACATTCCAAAAAACATCCTCTTTTAGGAACAAAGGTAACCAGGAGACCAGGAGGTATGGGGAGATTCAAGGTAATCATTATCTTGTACAGTTAACTTGTCACAGTGAAGGATGTGAAGCAGAGTTAACTTGAAAGCCAAATAAATAGGAAGGTTGTGAATCAAGAGACAATCATTATATCGCACAGTTAATTCATCATAGTAAAAGTCTTAAAACTGAGTTAATGTTGAAACCAGATAGAACGAAGCTTACAAATGACGAGGAAAGTTGGCTAAGAATCTGGGCAAAGAGAATTAGTGTAAGAAATACCCTGGGGAAGGGGAAGAATAACTCACTATCAGTACAAGAACAAGTTAATACTAAAGCGAGAGAAAGAGATAACTGTGAGAAACCAAAGGGTGCCTCACTGACTAATCCCTTGAGATCTGTCAGCCAGGTGGCCAGGACACAGCTATTGCTTTTGGATCCAGTTCCTGGGGGTGGATCACTGTGGGAGGATCACCTGTATGAGGGGCCCTTGAGGAGTGGGAGTGGGACACCCGATGGAGAGACGCGGTAGCCCCTTCCTGATTATCCCTTCACCCCTTCTCATTCCATGTGTTATTTCACTTTACCTCCCTGCCCCCTTTCCTACACAAACACGACTACATGATCTGAGCTTTCTGGGAGAAGACACACTTGCACCCAATCCCTTCCATGCAGCATGTTCCAAAATCAGAGTCAAGCAATTAACCTAAACAATTCACACCTGATTCCTGTTACCCTTCACTGACCAGATAAAAGGCGGAGCATGGGAGCACACTATGAGCAGCAGTGCAGCTAGCGAGGGGAGCATCGAAGAAGAGCCAGAGAAGGAGAAAGCTAATTGAGGCCGCAGCTGAAACGAGGAAGCCAGACAAAAGGTCACAGGGAGAAACCAAGGATAGAAGTATCCTTGACCTGTTTGACAAACGATCGCTGGGATGTTGAGGATTCGGACACAGCGCGTGTGTGGCAATGAAGAAAGGCCTTCAGATCCTGTAAATTGCCTGCAAGATACCAGGGCCCCTCCTCCCTGACTGGACGAGCTGGGGGAGACATGCAGCAGTCGTGGTATCGTCCTCGGCTTCACGATCAAAGCCGCGATCCAAACTTTGCACACAGCCGGTAAGTGGAAGGCAACTATGTGAACCGGGCTGCGTATAAGCGAAGGTTGCGGGTGGCAACAAATTGTCCTGTAAGGCATTTGATGAAAGATGCCAGTAAAAGTAGAAAGCCGATAAATGTTTTCTTTGAACCTTTAAGAAGTGAATGTTCGATAATAAGTAGCAGAGTGGTCCGGCACCACGTGGGTGCACAGTCTAAAGATCTCTGCCGGAAAGTATCTTGCAAACTGAACCTTTGAGATTGGATTGAATTTTGTGATATGATTGAACTTTTGAGATTGGATGAAAAGGAACAAAGTGATCAGGCAAGGGTAACAGTCAAATCCCTTGCTCAGTCGAAAGTCTTCAGTTCTGTCATATGGAAAGAAGGATGTTGTTAAAGTGTCAGGTCTGAGCCCGCTTGAGGGGGACCGAACGTGATTGAAAGGTAAGGGAATCTCAGCCCCGCTCAGGGAGATTCCATTGTGAAACAGAAAGGGAAGAAACGGTCGGAGCCCGGCTGAGGGAGATCGAAAGATGTGACCTCTGAGTTTTATTATTTTTGTTGTGTTGATCCAGGCACTGTGGAAGAAAGAGACTTGATAAAGTACATAGAGACGGTATGCAGAAAGGCTCTTATTTACCCTAAAGACAGCCTCCTCCTGCCAGAGAAGTCAGTGTGCTCCAAGTGCCATATTGTTCCGTCTTGTCCCGTGCTGAAACGTGGGGAAGGGGAAGCTGCAGTTCAGGAATCCTGAACTCCCATACCACATGGACCTTTTGTTTATCTTACACTGTTTTCATTTTTACATTGCAACACCCCACACCCCTTTGTTCTTTAGAGTAAGGTTTGGCATTAGTTTGTTTTAGTATAGGCCCTTTTTGTTTGTCAAGACAGGACTAGGACAGTGTTTTTCTTTGTTTTGATGGTCGTAGCTTGCTCCCATTGTTAGAAATTTTTCCAACCCAATAATAATTCAATAAACACGCTTAAACTACATCATTTGTGTTTGTCATACTTGTGATACCAAGCCTTCCTTACATAACCCTGAATCTAAAGTCAGAAAACAGTTGCAAAGTCAAGTGATGCAAGAGGAGTGGAACTGTTATAACCTAAATGTGAAATATTCACATCAAAAGCATATTCCCTCGAAAGGGATCCAAAGAGAAGACAGAAAGCACAACACCTCTTCTGCAAAGGTTCAAAATGTCTCTGCGGGACTCTTAGGGTTCCCTTCCCCAAGCGTAGGCCCTGCTGGTCTCAAGCAAAAGTTTGCACAGTTCTTTCCATGGGGCAGTGTCGGAGACGTTAAACGCCAGGCTTTGCTCCACCCCTGCATCACCACTTGGATTTATGACCCTTCTCCTCACATTTTGTTCTTTTCTTCTAGCTTGTTTCACTTTCCCCTTTCCTTCCATTTTGCAGTCCACTCATGCACCTTCTCTCTCTTTGCTGTGCCTCTTGAACACTCCCCTTGCTTTGTCGTGCCCCTGGCACACTCTTTTCACTTTGCTGTGCACCCTTGCACTTTCTTTTCTTACTTTTGGGTTGCTCGCACCCTCTCTTCTGCTTTGGGTCACTCGTGCCCCCTTTTTGCTTTCCTTCAACTTTCAAATGCACTCTCTCTGTTCTTCGGGTCGCTTGCACCCTCTCTTCTGCTTTCCGGTCACTTGTGCCCCTCTCTTTTCTTTCCTTCAACTTTCAAATGCACTCTTTCTGTCTTTCAAGGGCGCTCACGCCCTCTCGTCTGTCTTTTCCTATCTTTGCATCGCTCGTGCACCTTGCTTTCCTTCCTTTCCTATATCCATGCTGCTCTCTACTTCCAAATCTCTGGTACCGCACCAGCCACACTCACGCCACTGGGTTTCTATCTCTCCTGCTATGTAACTCACCCAGATAGCGCAGCGCTGGCGAGCAGCTTCTTCATGTTCTGTTGGTTGAGGTCAGGGTGTCACCACCTGCCCCTCAGTCCCCTCTGGGACTGGCGCACATCCGAGGGGAATGAGCACAGGACTGGATAGGGCCAATAATTAGCAACTCGCCTCACTCGAGCTCCTTGGAGACACGTCTCTCTCGCCGCGCTGCAACTCTCCAGCCCCACAGGGTCAACGTCCCACTCTCTGCCAGAATTTCCAGGCTTCTTGTGCTGCAACCTCCACGTTCCAACTAGCAACCGCAGCTGGTTCATCTTCTCTGGCAGAACTGCACCTTTTACACCCTAACTGAGGGTCAAGTGGAGCAAGGTGTGAATGGTTAAGGTAAACAGGCTGACCTTACCTGACTCTATTAGAGGGACTGCCTAGTGGTGTAATGTGGCAGGCTTATCTCTTCTCCTCACTGCTATGTCTATGGGTAATCTTCACTGCTCTTGGTCACCTCTTCTTCGTCCCAGTACATGTTTGAAATGGGGAGGGGTGATGAAACGAGATTGGAAATATCCCATAGAAGTTGAGGGAGAGGATTTTGATGTACAAGGTTAAAAGGGGGAATACCATGTCTCGCCTTTAGGCATTCTCCTCCCAATCCCCTGTGACCCTCCATGCAGGTGATCCTCCCTCACTTGTCACCCCCAGGGTTGGGATCCAAAAGCGATGGCCCTTCCCAGGCCACCTGAATGGAGGATCTCAGGGGAGTAGCTGGGAGAATACCACCAGGTTTCTCACAGCCCCCAGGAGGGAAATCCTTCATCCTCTAGAACATGATGAGGGGGTTTATAAATAAAAAAGTTTGAACTACTACACACGTAGAACGCATGTCGACTTGGAGAATTAAAGTTATAGTTCACATCTTACTCACTAAATGGGTGAGGAACAAACCTTTCTTTCTCTGCTCCTGCCAGCACAGTTCCTTGCACATTATTAATTATACATGGGATCAGTGCCGAATGTGCTTGGCTCCCTCTCTACCTTTGATGTGGCTATGGTACTATCTTGGAAAGATGATCAGTATGCCAATGCTGCATTGATCTGAAGGCAACATATCTGGAGAGAATTTACGTTGAGTTGGTAGGGCAACTCAAACGGTCACACTTTGAGCTAATGCAGAGCTGTCTGTAACTCCCTTCCCGACTACATTTTGCTGGAAAACACTTGTTCCACTCCAGGAAAAGCAATATCTTGCAAACAAAGCCAAGCTGTGGATTTAGATGAGGAGGTACCAGCCTGGTATTTGTGCTCCTTCACCTTTGGTAATTTGCTTGGCAAGATGGATCACAACAACTGCAAACCACTCTATCATGTCCCTCTGAAGCTTCTTTCATGAAGGACTTGCATAATGCAATGGTGAATCCCTCTACATCGATGCAGGTCAATGACCAGTGTGCTCCTCAACTCTGCACCAATCCTGGCACACATCTACAAACTGCTGGCATTATGAATTTTGGAATTGACATCAGTCCACAGTCTGTTTTATTCTCATAGAATGGTGAATTCTGTTCTTTTTGGTCTTTCTTTCTCGCAGACCCATGTATAGACTACGAAAAGGAACTTGCATCTTGATGACTTTCACCCGGCTTTCAAATTCCACCTGTTTGCTGCAGCATTTACAAACCTTCTGATAAGGGAACTCACTGTTCTTACAATATTAAATATTGTGACCTTTGATGTTCTCAACCAAACCTTTTCCCATTACTTTGCTTTTGTGCTATTTGTGTGTTGTACTGTATTGTAGTTTGTTCTGTGCAGTGAATCTCTCTTGCCGATGGGTTTCCCTGAATCTGCCCTCTTTTAAAACCTGAAGGTTGCTTTCAAGCATATGTGGTGCGATACATGTTCTCACCCCTCACCCTCACCACTCACCCCTCCCTCCTGCACCACCAACTTGTTGAAGTGTTCTGTTCTTGGCCATCATGAACAGCCCTTTTTCAGCCTAGAATAGTGGAGACATCTATTTCTAGAGTTAGTTCTAGTATATGCGAACTCTAATCTACGGAAATATGCCTCCAGTTTCTCTATCCTAGAACTGCGTGTCACACCAAGTCTCAAGATTTATACCATAGATTTGATTATTACATAAAACATGTTTATTGAAACAAAATTACACCTTTTAGAAAACAAAATGCTTATTTTATCTCCTGGATTAATGTAGATGAGATGCCCGTTGCCGTTCTAAACCTAGTATGATATCAATCAAAAGTGTATTTTCATGGTGACAGAAGTCCATTCCTTTTGCTTCTTCCAAAGAAACCTTTCCATGCTTAATTCTTCATTCTTTGCTTTGCATTCGGTAGTTTACGTCTCAGTTTCCTCATGAGTCTAGCATGTTTCTTTCCTTAACAATGCACCAGGTGGTGGGATATCATCAAAGAACCTTAGACCAACTGAATATAGACCCTCAGTGTTGGGTCATGCATTTATGGAACAATTATATAGGTGTGGTGTTTGGATCCTGGAAGGATACACGTATCTTGTCCAGTGTACCTATTACTGGGAGTAAATTGATTTTCAGACTATCCTGTTTTCTACTCCTTGGTATAGTACTATTCATAGAAGTTTTGGTCCAATGGTCCAATGTAATTAGTTGTTTGGATGAGCTGCCATTATTCTAAGCCACACTTCTTCGGTGTGCATACCAGGCCAGATGTTGCTGCAGATTTCTGTGTAATATATCGAAGGAATGAACTTTCGTCACAAGAAGTATATGGTTTTGATTGTTATAATCATAGGTTTAGCCTGCAAATAAGCAGATCATGATTACGCACCCAGAAGCTAAAATAAGTAAAGACTTTTTTTTAAAGAAAGGATGCAATTTTGTTTGAATAAACTTGTGTTTTGTAATAATAAAATATATGGTACATAAATCTTGAAATTCGGGGCAGCAGCATCCATCCCTAGCATTCACACCAGAGAACTGGGGCTTGGAATAATGGTGGCTGCGTCCATATAACTCACAATTTGGGTATAACTGACCCAAACTTTAAAGAGTAACCTCTTCAAACGATTTGGCATTGTGACAGAATGCCATCTAACGAGGGTGAGAAAGCCCTAGATTTTTTTTATTTTTTATCAAGAAAATAATGCAGGTAGTTCTGTTTCTGAAAGTGGAGTCTTCTAATCAGATGCCCCCTTTCGTAAAGCTCCATGTCAAGACCATAGCGCATACATGTGCCCACGTTGCATCACTCTCTTGACAACTGCAGCACATGCTCTTTAATGGCAAAGGGCATGTTCAAATGAGCATTCCTGACCACTGCTGTGACCCAAAGCCACTAAATGAAGACGCTGAAATTTGAATTCTGCACCTCTAAACCAAAATATAATAATTGTTGCCTTATCCATCTGGTGGCAGAGTAAACTCTAAGAACAAGCCATATCTGGTTATGCTATGGTGACTGATAAGAGCACAACATTATTAAAGCCACACCAATTTGATATAATACAAGTGTCAAACCTGTGAATCCAGACCAGCTATGTGAGGGCAATGTGTATACATGGCAGCCTGGCTGTCTGTCTGCACTGCTCCCAGTGAGACAATAGCCAGGGTGAGGTCTTCCTTTCATCACCCGGGGGGAAGGGTAACACCTCCACCTTAAAGCATAGGAGTTCTTGTGAGGTGATCTCCCGGGAACCTTGCTTTCAAAGGGGCAGCACATAACAATGGCCAGCCTCACATTAGGAGGTTGTACTCCAAAGGAGGGCCTTTGAAGTGCAGGCTTGGGAAGGGACGGAGTAAGGATAGCCAGAGCGAAAGAAGTGGGCGTGAAAAAGGGTTCCATCATTTTGCTTTTCTGTGGGGCACACTTTCCTTCCTGTCCCCTCCATATCCTGCTGAACAAGGCATTCTGGGTATACTGCAACAAGGCAAGGGTCATTTGCTACAGCAACAGGGATTGGACCCCTTACAGCAGGCTTTCTTTTTTCCACTCCCCTGTGACCTTTTACCTTTTTAAGGACCCCCCTCCTTCCATGATTCTTTTCTGAACACCAAGCTAATCATCTCTAGAACCCTTTTGGATGTGCAGTGCATTCCAAAGTGCTATGCCATTGAAGTGAAGAGAGGCACATGCAAGGCATGGGAGAGCTCTGTCCCCTAACCATCCCTAGTTAACTTTGGGGGAGACTGCCATTTGGAAAAAGACCTGCCACTTTGCGAGCTGCACTGCAACCAAGCTCCTCACTCAATGGACTGAGAGCCCCTGGATTGGGACTCCTAGCAACCAGAATCCCAACTGAAGCTGGAATTCTGTTTGCAAAGCATAAAACTGCCTTCAAACCTCATTCGATGCCCCTCGAGCTGACAGAACTCGCAATGCTGCTTTTGGCACCCCACAACTTCGGACTGCTTGCTTGCATATACGCACCAGCTCAATGCTGCATCAGACCAGCAGCACTCATTACCACCTCAGTTCCAACACCGGCTCATCTCTGTGGAAGCCTTCCAATTGCTGCTTTTTTGAGCACTGCATCAAACCAAAGGGACCTTGCCTCGTCCACACTCAAACCACTGCAAGTCATTGAGTCATGCATAAACTCGACACAGCAGTAACATCATCTCAAAAAGACTGGACCGCCGACCCAAACCTATTGGACCCTTCGAACTGCATCACTTTGAATGCCGCATCAGGCGGCACATAGCCCTGTCTCGAATCTGACTCACCACCTGCATCAACGTGACTCGCCACATCTCGAACCCAGTTCAACTCCAAGGAAGCATAGAGAAGCCCAATTCGACACTGTGGAACCACTCAAGATCTGGAACATGGTACTGTTGACAGGCCGTGTCCCACTGCTTCAATTTCTGGGACCAGTTACCTTTAAGCCTCTTTTGCAATTTTGACTGAAAAGACATATCCTTTCAAATTACATTGATGCAAATACTTAATTACCTGAGCTCCCTGCTTGAGTACCCAGAATGATATTCCCTACAAGTTCTGCATTTTCTGTTTTCTCTTACAAGGGTGGGTTTTTGTCAGCATTTTAGTTAGTTTTAATTCCTGATTGATTAAAGTATATATGTATATTTTTATAGAGCCTTGAATGGACATTCTTTTATTTTGGACTCTTTGTACTATTGCTGTTTGGGTTGCTAATGTCATCACTTCACGCCCCTCCTGAGAGTTCAGACTGTCCTGAGCCCATGTTACCACAAACGGCAAAGGAGTATACAAGTCAGGCTGTGCCCATTTTTATTTTATGATTGGGATCACTACTGGTTTAGTAGTAGTGTGTGGCTGAGTAGACTATTTGTTATATATCTGAAACAAAACAGAGTGGTAAATTGAGAGTCGACAAAAAAACACTACAACCATTAATTCAATGAATATAAGGTAGTGGGGTAAAGGGGTTAAAATGGGTCGGGTGGTGTTTTAAGGGTTAAAAAACAGGAGGTTTGGGGGGGACCCCAAAAAATAAACAAAAACAAAATCAAGAGTTTGTTCCACATTGAAATGTACCGCTCTGTAATTGTGGATGGTAAAATCGCATACAAAAGACTATTTAAATGCTACGCATGCCTGTACACCTGCAGAGCAGTAGTCATTTTGTCACACGTATACCCGTTGAACTCTGATCGACTGGTACCATGCTCTTGAGACGGCCAGGAGACGACCACTCACAGGCAGGCCTTGCTTGTATGTTCAGTCAGTGTCGTCAGGAATGCTGTGCTTCGTTTACCAGACTTGCCTTAGTGGCCTTGTGTTCTGCTTAAAATGAGCGCCCTGAAACACCCCTTGTTTTCGTAATGGCTACCGGTTACATCATTTTTTGTTGAGCGTTAAAATGCGGTAAAACCTGTTAAAATAGAGAGGCTTTACCCAGAATTACTGCTCAGTCAAATAGAATATGTGCTAATATTCATCATTTGTTGTATAGCTGTATTAGCGTTTGTACGTCTAATGTGCGGTGTTTCATAATTTGGGGCACTAGGTAGCTGTTGTGGTGTTGAGGGGGGCGGTATATGGACATTTCAGGCTACACGTGGCATATGAACTCGGCACCTGAGCCTGTAAATCTGTATGTACCATGCATATGAGGTCTATACCAAACTAATGCCTCATTACTTGCCATAGGGGGTCACTGCTTGGGCCTCTAAGGGTGTCCTCACCATATATTGACATTACAAGGACATGCAAGGCTGTACCAAGCATATGATGCTAAGAGCTGGACGATAAGGCTGTACCTGGCATAAGAGGCTGTAATGGCATAAGATGTCAATGCCTAGGCATTCGAACTAGCACTTTTCATGTGATGGCATCATCTGTGCATGTAAAAATGTACTCTGCTAAGGATAATTATACCTGGCATGTGAGGCTACGACGTGCACTAGATGTCAGTGGCTATCCACGTGATACTGTACTGGCTTATAAAAGCAATGTCTTAGGTGTGCCCATGCTGTGTGTGCCACTGGCAAAGCATGACTGCATCTCTGGCACATCACCGAAGCACTTTAGTTGATATATAGTTGGTCACTGAAATAATCTTGTGTCTGCCTAAGTAACCTTTCCTGTGATGCCAAAGGGCTCATAACATCCCTTCTGGTGACACAATGAAGGTCAAGGGAGGCTACTTCCTCTGATGCCTTTGGTCAGGTTGTGCCATTTCCACTACCCTTGCAGTTTTGGGAATTGACGTCCCTTATGTAGTGGTGTGCCCACTTGCACAGAACCACTTTCCAACACAAATTAAAGTAATTGATTTAATGTTTTGTATAAAAAAGTAAAACACATTTCAGAAAGACAAAATGGGGTTTTATTAGCTTTTGCATTGCACAAAATCAAGGCCTCGGAATAGTGCAGTAAATTCCTTGGAACCAAACGTCACCATGGATTATAAATCACCAACCACCGCAGCATGGATTTCCAATGTATGCTCTGGGTGCCCCAGTCCCAGTGTAAAGCAAGATTATAGATTTGCATTTTCTTCCTGAACAAAATGTACATTGATCAAGAAACTATTGGTGATGTGAGATCTCCGTCAGAAGTAAATGTATGCACGCGTTCCTGCACATTACATTGATTGTGTCACCACGCTGCAATACATCATCGGCGGAATGACTTGCACACAAATCCTTGGAAATCTTCCATCAGAAAGGGGCTGTGTCGGCGCTGCTATTGATAGTACTGTTAATTGGAAGAGCTTGACTTGCTTATTGTTTGCAATAAGACGGCCACATCCCTGTGCTTTCATTTGCGTACAGCAGAGCAGAAAATAAGTCAAATGCGAGTCGTCAACCAAGAGCAGACAGCAACAAAAATAGTGCAAGGCACCAAAATAAGTTGCCCCAATTGCAAATAGTCATTTGTGACTTATGCTCAACAGATTGACTTGTGAAGGGGAGTGATTTTTAGGAAACTGGCCAATTCTGCACTTCAAACTAAATTGTGCCCATGAGAGTGGTTAACACTACCCTAAAACCCCTCTCTACAGACAACAAGCAACAACACTCAACAAAAATGCCTCCATGCCAGGTATTTTGGTACTTCTGAACTGCCCACATCAACACAGCAGCAAAGCTACCTTGTATGTTCTACTCTCTGCGTACTAACCTAACCCACACCCCTCTCATTGCAATCCGCCTGAGTGCCCGAGACCAGGAAACAGGTAGTGGTGTACGGTATAAATCCCAGTAAAATAGCATAACATTAAAGTGTTCCACAGTGGCATGTTGGACTGGCCATTCAGCAATGCATGATTACCATAGAGACTAGTCCAGCATGATGCTAACACAAGCAGAACTACTGTCTTTTGTCAGTATACTATGCACTGTGCACGCTGTGATGAATCCTGCAGATCCCTTACCTGCCTAAAGTCTCCTGCCAGGTGGCCAAGGGCAGACAGGTGTTTACTGATCCTGACCCTGGGGGCAGTGTCCTGCAGGAGGATTACCTTGGAGGAGACAAGGTCCAGGGTGGTGAGGAGATCCCATGAGATGAGACATAGTATTTATCTTTGAAGGAAAATAACCTTTTAAAGATTCTAATCCATGGAATGGCTTATTGTCGCTATGATACATCTGAAGCACACATTAATCCTATGGATGTGGGTAAACCTGGTGCAACATCTTTAAATACTCTAAGACAGGAAAGACCATTTTAAACTTGAAAGATCAAAAATCCCCCTTTCTCCCAGAGGTATAGTGACAGGAAACCCATAAATAATGGCTTGAACAAGCTGCCTTCCTCTTTC
The DNA here is from genome assembly GCF_040938575.1 of Ambystoma mexicanum. Classification (NCBI taxonomy): domain Eukaryota; kingdom Metazoa; phylum Chordata; class Amphibia; order Caudata; family Ambystomatidae; genus Ambystoma; species Ambystoma mexicanum. The sequence goes on along the minus strand of NC_090928.1, from coordinate 771,569,227 downwards.
CATATAAACTCTTGTGACTTTTCCTTAAATGCAGATAAGAGAAATAAATCTACATTTAAAATTAGAAAGCTGCAAAAAAGCCTGATTCTAATGATTGGGACTAAAAGTACCATAACCTCTTATGTATTGGGAGCAATGTTGCAGGAGTAGTCAGTCTGTTGAGCATAATGACCCACACCTTAGGGAAGAAGAGAGACTTAAAAGGCCCCCTCAGGTGCAGGCCAGATGGAGATGTTGCTGTAGCTGGAATGGCCACACCATTAGCAGCAGCAGAAGCAGAGCACAGTGTTGGCAATCCAGTCAGAAGAGTGTGAGAAGAAGGGATGCCTGGATTTTGTTTCCTGAGAGGGTCCCGTTTCCCCTAAATCTGAAATGTAGAGGTTGCACAGTGGAGGGCTTGAAGGAAAACTGCTTTTCCCCATGTGAACCTGATTGGCGAGATTGAGCAGCAGGAAGCGTGCCAGGGACCGTGAATAAAGAGTGTTATACAGCCGAGGGTCCCAGGAGCGAGAGGAGGTTCTTGACTGCATGGCAGGACCGACGATACCTTCACAGAGGAGGTATGTGTGTCCAAACAAAGCCAGATGCAGTCCCAGCCCTGCAAAATGTGAAGGGAGCATGACAGAAGCCAGTGATTGCTATCAGGCGTCTGATCCATTGCATGAACAAAGCCAGGCAAGTTTATCCAAGCAGTCATTCGTGTATGAGTGAAAGTTATATACCCAACCGGGGAAGGGTGCTCCACCAATCAGGTGGCTGGAACACAAGCCCCACCCACTGTCCCAGCCACCTGAGACCCTTCCCGCGTGGCACCTTTTTTACTACTTCTTTTTTTAATCATTGCAGGGAGGCAACAGGGAGCCTTGGAAAGGAGATGGGTGTACCACATTGGTGAGTCCCTTTAGAAATGGTGTCACCAGTGGGATCTTGACATATGAAGATTGCTCTGACAAGCGCTTAAATATGGATAGCGCCACCAAATAGCCCTTAATCAGTCAACCTGGAGCCCCAGCTTGGCTAAGTATAGCAGAAAAGATAACACTGTTGGTTTCTTACTGAAGTGGGAGAATGGGATAACACCCTCCCCCAATCTCATCCAGACCATGGCCTAGGGGATCACGGCCCAGGGCCCCCCATGAGAGGAGTTTGCTTATTTACCAGATGACAAAGTATCCTGCTTCAGAAACATGCATATACGAAGAGTATGCCCACTAGCACGCCCGGGTCAAGCCGACGCCTGCGACATGGATCAGCTCGACTAGAACAACAGCCACAAGTATTCACATCGTTAGAGATGCCATGATGACATAGCCAACATCAAGAACGCACGTGCCACCATGCACACTGGTCACTCACACACCAACCAACACGAAGAATATACTCAGTACTATGACGTAGCGGACTGATATACCCACGGACATGCATCATTGTTATTTTTCACATAGGCCTTCTACAGCACCGCAGAAACGCAAGACGCCTGAAGAGCTCGTGTATATGCTTGCCGATGCTTTTTCACTACCTCTCACTATGAAGATGCCACCATGTATATCTAATGCTGCGTATGACACTCTGTCACCCTGCGACACCCATAGTATAGATTATGTACCGCCACCCACAAACTAGTCCAAATAGGCCGCAAGCAAGAGTCCCCAGGCAGGAGCCTCGCAAACCAAAATCCTCCCAGAACGAAATACAAGTGCTGACCATGCAGAACAAGTCCCAACGAGAGCCCACAGCCAAGGCCACGATGTTGCAACCTGCAGGCCGCGCGCCCAGCACCAAGGTTATACCTACAGGTGCCAAGCCCTCAGAGGCAAAATACAAAATCTAATGCTCATAATTCTACTCCAGCTACGGTCTCCCCACACGTGACTAAGCCGAACTGACAAGGTGCCAAGCTTACGAGACAGAGAACCGCCAGGGTCCCATGTCTGGGACACAATCTGCAACAACGAAGCGACAAGTTGGACACCTACATTGATGGGAAAGACTGCTCACCAACCCATAAGCAGACCTGGCCATTGTCCGCACAAACACATAGTTGCACATTGTTACTAATGTCAGGTACACCGCAAGCTGGGAACGACGATGGTCCCAGGCTTGGGGGCTCACGGGACAACCAATCAAAATACAGTGGGGCTCATCACTGACGCTATTACTCTTAGCCAATCACCAAAGGTCCCCTTGTAACAATTCCAATGTAAGAACTGTTAGGGACAGCCCAAGTGTACCACCTGATCCATCCTCATTCACTAACATTTCCATACTAACCATACCACTCGGGGAACCAACCCGAAGTGGCGATAGGTTTTGTAATGATTTTCCCAGGTGATGCAAGTAGCGCGTCATACTGCTGTAAAAAGGGCCTGCGAGCCCTGCTAACGATGAGAGCCTCTCTGGATGCATACGCTCTGAGCATATCCCTGCCGTTACTCTAATAAACAGCAGTAGTTACCTTGCTCCTTGTGTGTGTGTGTCATACTCCTTTTGGGACGCGGGAGGAGTTGGGGCCTCCCCAGCCCCGGAGGTCCGCGGACGGCTCTGCCGGCCCCCGGGAGATCACCCCGACATTAGATAGTAAAGGGTCTACATTCTTGTCCTTGCACTAGCTGCAGAATTTGTTCTAATGACAGCAGTACAAGGTCTTTGCTGCTGGCCTTCAGGCTAAAAGCAAAATCTCCATTGCCTCATCTGGGAGGTCCCAATACATGTATGTCAGCCTCTCAGAAACCATGCATGAAGGCTGAGTGTCTTGACCTCTGGATGGAGAACCCAACACTCCTCTCGCGAGAGAAGGTCCTCTCTTAGTGGAAGACGTATTGGAGGGCTGATGGCCATGTCCAGAAGGTCCGGGTACTACGTCCTCATGGGCCCAATGCGGGGCAATTAGGATCATGTGTTTCCTGAACTTTCTCACCTTCCTGATCAGGTGAAGAATGACGGGGACTGGAAGAAACACGTACACGAGTGGAAATGCCCAGTTCACCGCGAACATGTCTCCTAGAGCTCCTCTAGGAGGAAATTCCCTGGAGCAGTATAGTTCGCACTTCGGGTTGACACTGGTCGCGAACAGATCCACTTGTGGGGTTTCGCAAAGGGTGAGGATCTCTTGAACGGCTTCCTGAGCTAGCTCCCACTCGTGGGAGACTGTGCTATGCCTTCTCCGAGCATCCACCCCAGTGTTCCCCTCTCCAACTATGTGAACTGCTGATAGGGAGATTCCTTCTTGAATTGCCAAGTACCAGAGCTGCATTGCCTCTCTGCACAGTGGTAGTGACCCTACACCTCCCTCTCTTGTTGAGGTAGTACATGTCCACTGTGTTGTCTGTCATTATCAGGACATTCTTTACTTGTACAGTGGGCAAAAAGGCCTTCAGCTAGTCGGATTGCCCTCAGTTCCAAAAGATTGATGTGTAGTTGGGACTCCGATGGAGACCAACAACCGCTGATTGTCAGATTGTTGGCGTGGGCTCCCCACCGCGTGAGTGAGACATCTGTCACTACTGTTATCTCTGGCCATGGTTGCCAAAAAGGTTCTCCCTTTAGAATGTTGTCCTCACAGGTCCACAACAGAAGATCCTGTGTGACCCTGCTTGGAACCTGAAATACACTGCAGATCAAGACTCAGCCTGCCTGCAGTATGTCCACTACCCAGCATACAAGCTTACGTTTATTTGAAGCAAGGGTAGAAGTCAGGGAGGGGGGAAACCCCCAGGAGGAGAGAAATTCATAAGAATGCCCGGTCAAAAGATAACATAAACATGACACTCGCAGTGCTGGAATGTAAGATATAGTGCAAGTCCAAAAAATGAATGAGATCCGAACAGAACCTCTTAAGAAAATGAGACCATTGCATCGACCTCCATGCAGGTGTTGGCCAAGAAGCAAGGTCCCACTGCAAGTGCAGTTTGCACCCATTCCATTGGAAGCCAATGGGCCCATGCAAGTCCTCTCAATGCAGAATGCATTCCGCTGAGCTGCGGCTCTCCTCCGGGACCACTACGGTTGAGCTGCCATGCATCATCATTCATGCAGAACATGACACAACACCACCCTTCTCTCAAAGACATGCAGGAAGAGTAGACGGCAGAGTGGGGCGAGATGAGCTGTGTATCAGAATGTCCGTTTTGCCAGGCTTCAGTACATTTGTCATTAGAGATCTAGGTGTCAATTTCCAGGATAAGCAATTGAAATCTGGTGGCGCTGTCAATGAATGTATGATCCATGCTGGTGACAGTATGAGTGATGTCAGCACAGCTGGTGAGAGTAAATTCATGGATTCTGACTCCTCAAAGTTTCAATTTATGTTCAGAACCTCCAACCTGTCTAAACATGGCCGAGTGATAAACACCTCCATGTCATCATCCTGCGCCTCGTCCCGCAAATCGAAGCTTAACACTCCATATTGTATATTTTATTCTCATTCATATTCTCAAGGTTTCAACAAAACATCATAATATATGTTTATTAAATGTAAAGAAACAAATCCTTGCCCTCTGTAATATGCCAGAAAATGTATTTTTAGTGGTATTTCCATTATGAGGCACAAATCAACATATACCACAAAAGCCAAAAAGCAATTGAAACATTGTCTGTCCAGCTTGATTTCCCTCGTTGGGTTATTCTCAAAACATGTTCAGAGTTAATGCATCCACGGTCATTTAGTGCAATGCGGCCATTTAGCGCAAAATATAGCATACGCATTTCTAATTGATCCGACTTACCTATTAAAGAATATCAGGGCTTTATTTCCCATTAGAGATTTGGGTAGTCCATTTCAGTTGCCTGTTGCTTTCTATTCCTATGTCTATCTGGTTTGATTTATCGCGGCTCGCAAAAGACAATGACATTGATATGAATGAATGAATTAATGTTTTATTAACATCGCACTCGTACACAAGTGTTTCAGAGCGTGACAAGGAAAAAGGCAGGGGAACAAGGGAGAACAAAAAAAAACAGCAATCTTACTAGGCCCAGTGACATTTAAGAAAGTGCATGGAAAAGGGAAAATGAGAAAGTGCATGGTGGGGGGGACATTGGAAAGTGCAGAACAGAGGAGAGAACAGAATAAATACTAAATAAAATAAATAAATAAAGGTAATAAACCATGGTAGTGCAGCCAGCAAGTGACAGGTGAAAGTTAGTCAGATAAGGTATATCTGATAAGTGCAGAAGAAAAGTGGGAGGGGGACTTTATGGGTACAGATACAGAACCCTACTGCAGGGGATGGTGTGCAGGAGGTGGCAGGATGAGAGGTACCTGGGCCAGAGTGACAGAGGGTGAGACCTATTGCTATTGTCTGGGAAAAATAGCATGTCCAATTATAAGAGGGGGATGGCTGTGTCTGTGTTTTGCGTGTCTATGTTCCTGGTTCTCTCTCTCTCTCTCTCTCACTCTCTCTCTCTCTTTATATACACACACACATATATCTAAATATAGAGATATATCCCTCTCTTTCTCAAACAAATACCCACTGGGGTGGCTCAACCATAATGGGCAACAGGGCATTGACCCATCCATTTTGGACGAGTTGCCAAGCCAGCCCAGTGAAAAAACTTTATGCTCCCTAAGCTGCAACATGCAGCTGAGGGAGCACTGCTGGGCGTATTGCTTACCGAGCCTTGCATGGCACATTGGGGATGCAGGTTGGGGTACTGCAGCTTTGAATGTGCGATGGAGTGCCCCTGCACCAGACATCAGTGTTGCAACTTGAGTAGACTGGACTGCATTGCTTCAGCCAGTCTGGTTACATTTTATGCCTCTGCATGGCTTTTATTGCTGGATCTCACGGTTAAAGCAAACATGATAAGAGTTAAGTGGCTCAACAAGCCTGTGTTGCTACTGCCAGTCGGGTTATGTTTTCCATTTCTGAGATGGCATGTTTTACTAGCCATCAAATTTAAAGCAAACAATGTTTGCTTATCATGTCCGCTTTAACCTTGATGCCCAGTTAAAGGCCAGTTAGAAAATGTAACCACACTGACTGCAGCAATGTAAGCCAGTCTAGCCATAGTGTCATTAGGTGACTAGCTGCCATTCTGGTGTAGCCAGTCTAGCCATTTCCTACTGTGGCATGATATGTTTTACTGGGCATCTATAATAATAATAAAATAATAATTAGCATTTATATAGCGCTACGAACCCTCAGGTATCTGAGCGCTGCTTATTAACACCAACGGTGTGTGGGTAATATGCATAGAAAATGTTATTACGAGGCTAGAATGGCATTTTGGTGAAGTCAGTCTAGCCATTTTTTACTGTGGCATGACATTGTTACTGGGTATCTATAATAAAGCAAGCATGTGAAGTCTTATTACGTGTTGGACATGTCTGCTTGTTGTTACATGGCATTTAAAATGGCAAAGCCAAAAGGAGTATGTTCTTAGGTACACTCATTTATTGGCAGAGCCAGCTTGGACACGTTTTCTCATAGTATCATTAATGGCAATATGCACAAAGCAAACATGACTCTGTTCTTCTATGGCAATACTGGCATATATAGGTGCAATCAACATGGAAATGTATTGGCACAGCCAGCATGAAAATGTTTTTTTATACTGGCATACATTATGGGAAAAGGCATCATGCAAATGCATTGGGAAATGCTTCTATGTACTGTTAGTGACTTGCATTTACAGAATTCTTTTTATGCGTTACCTTGCAAAACTGATTGCAGACTGTCTAGCATTTTACCCAATTTTTCACATTAAGTGTGCACCATCTTAATCCATTATTTCAAAACAATTCTCGGGAAAAAACCATGCACCGTGGTTGGTTTGGGCACCCTCACTACGCTTGGGTGCTCACACATATTTTTGGCAAATAGTTACAACCCTTCAATGAAAAAATTAAGCCGCCACCACTCCATACATACACACACAAACCAAAACACACAACACACAGGCAACGCAAACGACCATAATGGACCATCCTTCCTGTCCAATAGTAACATGTGTCTCTACCAAGGCCATTGCCTTTTGGGAAAGCAAATAAACCCCAGAAATGCTTAATGACCCGTACAGGCCGATTCATGGAATAAATGTGCGCCGAAAATCCCGGCGCAGAGGGGCCAATACGTGCGCTGCGCCGAAAATAAGCGAAAAGTGCAGGGAAACCAGCGCACGTCGATTCATGGAAGTCCGTGCGCAAGAAAAGCAGAGGACGTGCGCTGAAAAAGCACGCGGCGCAGGCCGGCGCACAGGTCAACCAACGTCGTGCGCCACGGCCACTGCGCTATCACTCCGAGCGCAGCGCACAGCTCTAAAGTAGGCGGAACACAGGGCGGGACACTCGGAATGGGGAATAAAATGGGGCACAACACTCGGAATGGGGAAGAATGTGGGCGGCACGGGGAAAGTATAGGAGGCAAGTGCGCGGAACGCCCACACGCTCGCATACAACACGTATTCATGGAATAGAATAGGGCAAAAAAGCGCACGCTCAAAGCAGCGCACAGGCACAAACAGGCACAAACACGACCGCCACAAGAAAGCAGGCGGTAGCGTCTCTGCGCCTGCAAGAAATGTGCGCTAAAAGGTGCGCCAACAAATAGCACCTATATACAGACATGATCAATGTCCAATACTGTGGCCCTCCAGGACAAATGACGTACAAAGGGGTACCCACAAACACAGACACGCGCTGAGAGAAAAAATAAACGTGTGCGTGCATACCGGGGTGCGCGGGAAGTTGCACACGCGATATGGCCGGGTACGTGGATTACAGGGGTGCGCGGGAAGTTCCACACGCGATTAGTCAGGGTACGTGGATTGCAGGGGTGCGGGGGAAGTTCCACGCGCGATATGGCCGGGTACGTGGATTGCAGGGGTGCGCGGGAAGTTCCACACGCGATTAGTCAGGGTACGTGGATTTCAGGGGTGCGCGGGAAGTACCACACGCGATATGGCCGGGTACGTGGATTTCAGGGGTGCGCGGGAAGTTCCACACGCGATATGGCCGGGTACGTGGATTGCAGGGGTGCGCGGGAAGTTCCACACGCGATATGGCCGGGTACGTGGATTTCAGGGGTGCGCGGGAAGTTCCACACGCGATATGGCCGGGTACGTGGATTGCAGGGGTGCGCGGGAAGTTCCACACGCGATATGGCCGGGTACGTGGATTGCAGGGGTGCGCGGGAAGTTCCACACGCGATTAGTCAGGGTACGTGGATTTCAGGGGTGCGCGGGAAGTTCCACACGCGATATGGCCGGGTACGTGGATTTCAGGGGTGCGCGGGAAGTTCCACACGCGATATGGCCGGGTACGTGGATTTCAGGGGTGCGCGGGAAGTTCCACACGCGATATGGCCGGGTACGTGGATTGCAGGGGTGCGCGGGAAGTTCCACACGCGATTAGTCAGGGTACGTGGATTTCAGGGGTGCGCGGGAAGTTCCACACGCGATATGGCCGGGTACGTGGATTGCAGGGGTGCGCGGGAAGTTCCACACGCGATTAGTCAGGGTACGTGGATTTCAGGGGTGCGCGGGAAGTTCCACACGCGATATGGCCGGGTACGTGGATTGCAGGGGTGCGCGGGAAGTTCCACACGCGATATGGCCGGGTACGTGGATTTCAGGGGTGCGCGGGAAGTTCCACACGCGATATGGCCGGGTACGTGGATTTCAGGGGTGCGCGGGAAGTTCCACACGCGATATGGCCGGGTACGTGGATTGCAGGGGTGCGCGGGAAGTTCCACACGCGATATGGCCGGGTACGTGGATTTCAGGGGTGCGCGGGAAGTTCCACACGCGATATGGCCGGGTACGTGGATTTCAGGGGTGCGCGGGAAGTTCCACACGCGATATGGCCGGGTACGTGGATTGCAGGGGTGCGCGGGAAGTTCCACACGCGATTAGTCAGGGTACGTGGATTTCAGGGGTGCGCGGGAAGTTCCACACGCGATATGGCCGGGTACGTGGATTGCAGGGGTGCGCGGGAAGTTCCACACGCGATTAGTCAGGGTACGTGGATTTCAGGGGTGCGCGGGAAGTTCCACACGCGATATGGCCGGGTACGTGGATTGCAGGGGTGCGCGGGAAGTTCCACACGCGATTAGTCAGGGTACGTGGATTTCAGGGGTGCGCGGGAAGTTCCACACGCGATATGGCCGGGTACGTGGATTGCAGGGGTGCGCGGGAAGTTCCACACGCGATTAGTCAGGGTACGTGGATTTCAGGGGTGCGCGGGAAGTTCCACACGCGATATGGCCGGGTACGTGGATTGCAGGGGTGCGCGGGAAGTTCCACACGCGATATGGCAGGGTACGTGGATTTCAGGGGTGCGCGGGAAGTTCCACACGCGATATGGCCGGGTACGTGGATTTCAGGGGTGCGCGGGAAGTTCCACACGCGATATGGCCGGGTACGTGGATTGCAGGGGTGCGCGGGAAGTTCCACACGCGATATGGCCGGGTACGTGGATTTCAGGGGTGCGCGGGAAGTTCCACACGCGATATGGCCGGGTACGTGGATTTCAGGGGTGCGCGGGAAGTTCCACACGCGATATGGCCGGGTACGTGGATTGCAGGGGTGCGCGGGAAGTTCCACACGCGATTAGTCAGGGTACGTGGATTTCAGGGGTGCGCGGGAAGTTCCACATGCGATATGGCCGGGTACGTGGATTTCAGGGGTGCGCGGGAAGTTCCACACGCGATATGGCCGGGTACGTGGATTGCAGGGGTGCGCGGGAAGTTCCACACGCGATTAGTCAGGGTACGTGGATTTCAGGGGTGCGCGGGAAGTTCCACACGCGATATGGCCGGGTACGTGGATTGCAGGGGTGCGCGGGAAGTTCCACACGCGATATGGCCGGGTACGTGGATTTCAGGGGTGCGCGGGAAGTTCCACACGCGATATGGCCGGGTACGTGGATTTCAGGGGTGCGCGGGAAGTACCACACGCGATATGGCCGGGTACGTGGATTTCAGGGGTGCGCGGGAAGTTCCACACGCGATATGGCTGTGTGCTCCCAGGCATTACCTGTACACCCTCCACGGCCCCTGCAGGCAGCACACACCACAGGGAACTACCCTGCACACCTGCTCATGTCTCCCACCACCCCCACCCCCCATCCACCAGGGACACCCTCCACCAGGCCCCCACCCATGTCTCCCACCACCCCCACCCCCAGCACTGTGGGGAACCTGCCAGCAGGCCCCCACCCATGTCCAACCCATGTCTCCCACCACCCCCACCCCCAGCACTGTGGGGAACCTGCCAGCAGGCCCCCACCCATGTCCAACCCATGTCTCCCACCACCCCCACCCCCCATCCACCAGGGACACCCTCCACCAGGCCCCCACCCATGTCTCCCACCACCCCCAGCACTGTGGGGAACCTGCCAGCAGGCCCCCACCCATGTCCAACCCATGTCTCCCACCACCCCCACCCCCCATCCACCAGGGACACCCTCCACCAGGCCCCCACCCATGTCTCCCACCACCCCCACCCCCAGCACTGTGGGGAACCTGCCAGCAGGCCCCCACCCATGTCCAACCCATGTCTCCCACCACCCCCACCCCCAGCACTGTGGGGAACCTGCCAGCAGGCCCCCACCCATGTCCAACCCATGTCTCCCACCACCCCCACCCCCAGCACTGTGGGGAACCTGCCAGCAGGCCCCCACCCATGTCCAACCCATGTCTCCCACCACCCCCACCCCCCATCCACCAGGGACACCCTCCACCAGGCCCCCACCCATGTCTCCCACCACCCCCAGCACTGTGGGGAACCTGCCAGCAGGCCCCCACCCATGTCCCCCTGGCCCCAGGTCCTGACGATACACAATCATGGCAGTAATGGCCAGCATACCCAGGCAAGGATTGCATGCACCCACATAGTGAATGCAATCACATGACACAACCCCAAAGGCAAGTATGCAAAAGAACACATGTCTGTCACACACACATACACAATGGGTGCAAGTGAATGTCAAAACCCATATCATGACATGTAAGAAACCAAAGAGAAAATAACACAAGTGTAAGATAATATAAAAATGTATTAAAAACACAAATCAAGTAAACCAATAAAACATACAACTATGTGGCAAAGTAAATAAAAGGTCCATGTCCGAGAACAAAAATGATAAACCAAAAAACAAAGGATTAAAAAATCAATATAATTTGTCCAAAGCAAAACCATGTAGTAGGAAATCAAAGAAAAACCATTACGTCATGGTGTAAACAATAAAAAAATTAAAAAATGTATCTCCCAAAATATAACAATATATACACGAATGTTCCAGGGTCCATGAGCCCAACAGCACAAATGAAACCTAATACTAACTAATAAAATAAATATGTACAAAAAAGTGGCCATTGTCCGAGCGGTCCAAAATAATAAAAATAAATAAAGGAAACCTAGCACTAACTAACTAAAAAACTATATACAAAGGCAGCGGGCTAGTCCTGCGGCTCACTTGGTGATGCTGGCCAGGGCATCCTCGAACTCCATGTCAATGTCCTGGAGGCGGGACTCTGTCCTGGCCCCGAGGTCTCGCAGGGACAACCCCATGTGCTCACCAAAATCCCTGCGAGCCTCCTCGAGGCACTCAGCCCGCCTCAATGCCCGATGCATGGAGATCTCCGCCCTGGCCATGGCGAGCCGCTCCTCTTCCGCCCGCTGCCGCTCCGCACCTATCCGCTGGCCAAACTCCTCCCACACGGAACACACCGCCATGCCAGGGTTGCCCTGCCCTCCGGCCGATGCCTGCCCCTCTGATCTTGATGGCCCTGAGCCATGATGCCTCCCACGTCGAGCCCGCTGCTGCCTCCGACGCCACTGCCTCTGCCAGCACGACGGCATCCAGGCTGATGGTAACCACCGACGCCGTCGTGCACGTGCCCTGCCCGATGATGCCGGCACATCTTCCATCTGCTGGGGTCCACTTGCTGTGTCGTCCACCCCTGCTGGACCTCCGACTCCCAACTGTGGCAGGGATGGGATCCCCACCGAGCTGGCTGCATTGGTCGGGGCAGGTCCACAGGGGGCCATGGTGGCATCTGGGCCGGAAGACGGCAAGGAGAACGACCATTGGATAGCCTGCACAGAGGAGGAGAGGGCCGTCAGATTGGCCAACACATGCAGGAACCCCCCGAACATGGCCGATCCCAATTGGGCCACGTCGGCACGGTGCACTTCGTGATGACGTGCGTGCTCCTCCCGGGAAGCACGCACGTCATCACGAATCACAGCCGTGCGCATTGCGACCCCAATCAGGACCTGCTCCACGCGGCCAGGGGTTCCCACGGCCGCAGGTGGAGGGGAGTCAGTTGACATGGACATCCCCACTACCTGCGGACGGGCCTGGGACGGGGCATCCCTGCTGGTGCATGGTGGTGCACTCACAGGGTCAGGGACAGCGACATGCACAGGCACCTCCACGGTGACCTGTGCTGCCTCCTGGCCCTGGCCCTGGACTGCACCACTTGCACCAGCAGGGATGCTCCCACCAGGCCCCATGTGTGCACCAGTGTCGGCCTCCTCCTCCTCTGTGCAAACCACCAACCTGGATGGCTCCTCACCGTCTCCCGCCGTAGCAGGCCCCTGTGGGGGCTCACCCACCCCTTCCGCTGCAGCCGTGGGGGCATCCCCGCCGCCTTGCACCACAGCGCCGTCTCCGCCCTCTTCTTCACTAGCCGCTGCGTAGAGGGAGCCAAAGGACACAAGCATCAGGCTACTGTAAAATGGTCCCCTAGACAGGAAGCAATAGCAGATGAGCACCCCTGTCAAAGTACACTTCCATCATGTCCCTCCACAACACATGGGTCAGTCCAGGCAAAACACACACAGTAACAGGCATGGTGCAGGCCATGCACATTTCCATGCATGTCCAATTGACTCTTGAAACATTCAATGATATGTGACTCACATGCATCATGGCTCATGCATATCACATGCACACACTTCACCTCAGTCACATCCATCTGGCCCCAAACACAACGAACACAGGCGAAACAAGGGTTAGTTGGGTGCGTCACAGAATCTGTGCATTGTCACACACATGTGTCATGCATCCATGGCATGCACAAGTCACAGACACGCAGGTCAGGCACACAGACATGGCTACCATATATGTACCTGGCATCAGCACCCATCCTTCACCCCCATCCATGTCCAGGTACAGAGACTGGCATGCTCTCATGTCCTAAATCTGCATAGGGCTCCCCATGCCACATTTCAACACATGCAACAACCATGTGGGTCACACATCACTGGTCGCACATGCATTACCATGATGTCCCTGCACACATACATGCATACATGGCCCATGGCACACATACAGGCAAGTATCATAGAACCAGCACACCGCAACATGCCCTGTCTCACACAGTAATGCTTGCACACTTACCGCTAAACTCCAGACGGGCCTCCCTCTCAAGGACCTGGGCGTGGAGCGCTGGGCGTACGCGTTCCAGGACCCTCTTCTGGATGTAACTCATGCGGCCCCGGCCCCCCTCCACGAGGCGCCGGGCCTTCACAAGGGTCCTGGACCTCAAGTCCTCCCAGCGCTTCTTGATCTTCTGGACGTTGCGGGTTGCCACCCCCTCCGCGTTGATGGCAACCACACAGTCGGCCCAGATCCTCTCCCGTCCTTCCTTGCTGGCGCGGGACGATCCAAAGAGGGCATCATACTGCCCCAGGACATGCTCCACCAGGACACCAACTTCGGTGGCAGTGAAGCTGCCCCTCTGCCCCTCTGGCCTGGGGTTGCCACTGGTGCCAGATGTCGAAGTGCCCGACAGGGCAACCCCAGAGGCAGGTGTGGGTGGGCAACTGGGTCCTGGGGCTGGGCTGTGGAGCGATGTAATCCCAGTTGGGAGTCTTCAGTTCCAGCAGGGGTGGACACAGCAACTGGACCCCTGCAGATGGCTGATGTGCAGGCACCAAATGGCAGGGCACGGTGGCAGCAGGCAGGCAGGCAGGCAGGCAGGCAGCAGCAGATAGCACGTGGGAGGCTGCTCAGGGCACTGGGGGGGCAGTAACTCGGCCTTCTGGGCAGGAGCGTGGTGTTCCGTGTGTTTTCGGGTGGCCAGCTTGATACGGAGTGATTTGGCACGTGAAATTCCTGCACGTCAGCGTGAAATCCGAGGAAAGGGCCTTAGCGCGTAAGTGCATCAGCACGCATACGCGATTCTATTGGACCAGAGTCCCTCACCGCGTAAGCGCGTCTGACGTGATCCGCACGGGCGTTCCCCACTCAGCACGTGATGACGGAGCACACGTGGAAATACTGCACGTCAGAGTGTCATCGCGTGTAATTGGCCAAAAGTGCGCGTACACGCGATTGGCCAATGTACGTGTATTACATCGCGTGTAATTGGCCAAACACGCGAATGGCCAATGTACGTGTATTACATCGCGTGTAATTGGCCAAAAGTGCGCGTACACGCGATTGGCCTATGTACATGTATTACAGGGGTGCGCGGGCACTTACACACGCAAGTACGTCAGCGCACCTGTATGCCTGCTGCGTGGGAATTTCCACACGCTATTGGAGTGGGAACTAGATCCCAGGGGTGCGAGGGTCACACGCTCGCCTAGAACACGCGCAAGGCATTAATTTGCGCACTTATCAATAAACAAGCCAGATGCCAGGATGAACATACCGTTCCTAGCAGCAGTGGCAGTGGGCTACCAAAGGAGGAGGAGGAGGAGAGTCAGGGCCAGAATATTCACACCCAGAACCAGCCTATTCGGGATGCCTGATGACCAGGTGTATGGGAGGTACAGGTTTCCAGCACACATCATACTGGACCTGGTCAGTGAGTGGGAGGATGACCTCACATCACCCACCCTGTGCTCCCAAGCACTCAGCCCCCTGCAGAAGGTCCTGAATGTACTGCACTTCTTGGCCACTGGATCCTTTCAGCGGACAAGTGCCATAGTGGGTGGTGTGTCACAGGCCACGCAGTCACGCTGCCTACACCAGGTCTTGAACATCATCACTGCACGGCCATCAGTCCGCAGGCACATATATCTCCCCAGGACTCATGCAGAAAGGCGGACGTGCATCCAGGATTTCTATGGTGTGGCTCAATTCCCCAAAGTGCTTGGTGCAATTGACTGCACACATGTGGCTCTACGTCCACCCAGGGCAACAGAGCACATCTATAGAAACCGCAAGCACTGGCATTCCATCAACGTGCAAGTTGTATGCAATGCCAAGGGAATAATCACATCAGTATATGCCAACTATCCCGGGTCCACCCACGACAGGTTCATCTACAGAATGTCTACACTATGCCGGGACCTGGAGGCTGGCCAGCATGGAGATACATGGCTGCTTGGTGAGCATGAATGCCACTGCACATGCATGCATGTCAGATACTGGGTCATGACACAACACCACTAATGATACCCATCACCACCTCCGCAGGGGACAGTGCCTACCCTATCAGCCCCCACATGATGACCCCAATCCGGAACCCCACCACGCCACCCGAGGTAAGGTACAACACAGCCCACATTGCAACACGGGGCATAGTGGAGCGCACATTCGGAGTGCTGAAGTCACGCTTTCGCTCCCTTGACCGTTCTGGCGGGCAGCTGTTATATGCTCCCCGAATAGTGTGCAGGATCATAGTGGCAGCATGTGTCCTGCACAACGTTGCAACACGCCGGGGCCTGCCCGTGGACATGGTGGTGCCCCCACATCCACAACCACATGCACGCCCGCTGCGCATGGGAGGGGAAAGGGCACGGGGGGTGGCAGCCCGTACGCAACTGGTGGCCAACTTCTTCACCTAGGAATCACAGTGCTGGCTAGTGCACACTGCTCTGGCACATACCATCTGACAATCAATGATGACACTACCTGACAATGTCACAAAATTACTCGACAATAAACTGTCAGATACACATCAGCCTGAGATTGTTAACATGGAAGTGTCACTATGTGTGCACCCCTACCTACACATACACCAGCAATGCATCACAACGAGAAGACAAAACTCCATCAATCAAATATGCATTGCCACAGGCGATTCACTACATGACAACATTGCCATGTCACCCATTCCCTTCACAGTCCCGCCACTGAGGACACCATGTCATGGTATGTGAGAGCAAACAAACTGGCCATCACAACATGACACCGGTGTCACAAATAGCAGTGCCCCAAATGGAACATAGCCGCACTTGAACAGCTAACCGCGCTGGAGGCACTACTACACACCTGTGTAAGAGTAATTTCAATCAAATTACACACCAACCCACCCTGAAGCCCACCCAAACAAGACACAATGCATGTAATCAATGGTAGTCTCATTACCTGATTCTGCTGGTATGTCCTCACCGTCCAGATGTACAGTGATGGCGCCATGCAAAAGTGTCAGTGCACATCTACCGACATGTAGTCTGACTCCAGAGAGTATGCCCTTGTGAAGATCTGTGTGAAATACCTGCAAAACATGAGCAACATATGTAAGTAGAGGCACATATCAAACCATCATGCATAGTTAGGTGCAACAACAATGAACACTATGAATGTCTACACAGTATTGACTATGGACTGGCCAACAGCTCATGGGAGTCCAATGTCACCGTGTAATTTGCTGTCACTTGGGCACACCCTTTGCAAGCCCATGGAAACGGAAGCAGGAGGGGTGTGGATGTCTGCTACCCAAGCATCGAAACCAAACTCAGGACAAGCCTGCATGTGCCCAGCCACAATACAGTGTATGCCCAGGTACCCACACAAGGCAACACTCTTGCAAAATAAAAATAAAATTGAGAAAAAATGGCCATGAAAGGGCCGGCGGGGGGGGGAGGGCCACCTATGAGGTCCGAGGACAGGATGCACGCCACAATCCACCTGTGTGGATCATGGGAAACTAAAACACCCCATAGGCTCGTGGCCCACACGGCTACTCTGTTGTGGGAGATGAGTCGCTATGGCTCTAGCCAGACCCTGCAGCTGACTCTGGAGGTGGGGGAGCTGCCTCAGAAGATGGTGTGACAATGGGAGGCAGCCCACGCAAAGCACGAGTTTGCTCCTCCATGGCTGCAAGCAGGCGGGTCTGGTAGTTCTGGTTCTGGGTTATAATCATGCGGAGGTCCCCATGCAGTAACTCCCGGGATGACCTGACCTCCGCACGAGTTGCCTGCATCTCGGCCGAGAGCGTCCGTGTCAGACGCTCCAGCTGCTCCTCTGTCCTTCTATGGGATGAAGCCTCAAGCTCTAACAGGGTCGACCTGAGGTGACGGAGTTCTTCCCTCAGGCCTTCCCTGTGGCGCTGGGACTCCATGGAAAGTGATTCCCGCAGAGTCGCCAGTGCCGCCCGCCTGTCCATGTTGGACGCCAACATATCCTCCCTGTGTGCCTGGCAGATGGACTCTGTAGCCTGCTCCAGTCGCTCCATCAGCCTTTCTGGGGGGACAATGGAAGTGGCCACCCTATCCATGGCCTGTGCAATCATCTCGGATGATGCTGCCTGTTGGGTGGCCATACCGTAGATGGATTGCTCCCAAACGGTATTGCCAGGTGGCATACGGCCACCACGTTGACGGGCACCACACCTGCCTGGGGCAAGGCGGACTGCGCCTTGCTGTGCCGGCAAGGCCTCAGGCTGCAGGACTGCATTCCCTCTCTGATCTGCAGCCCCAGGAACAGGATCAGAGATTGGGTGGTGTGGCCCTGCATCCGTAACCACCGGAGGCTGATCTGCCGACACTGACATCCCCATTGAGGGCAATGGCCCGGCTGCAGGTGGGTCGGACAGAGGAGATTCTCTCCCAAGAACACTCACCTGCGACTGCACATAGGTGTCATCCTCCGAGTCTACACCTGAATACTGCTCGGGGGAGGAACCCCCAGAGACACCCCTCGACAGCACGACCTGCAGCACTTGTGGGTTTTCACCCACAAACACACCACGTCCCTCACTTGTGGTAGGTCGGCCCGGGTTGCCCTCCTGGGACGGCTCAACCACCACATCCCCAGCATCAACAAGTGCTTCGTCCCCTGCAAAGACATGAAAGAGAAAAATGGAAACAGGCATTAGCACCATGGCATGCAACAAGGGCTGATGAACAACAGAGGCAGTAGTTCTACGACACATGTCCCACATGACTGGGAGACCTCCTATGCATTCACCATCACTGGGTCTGTAGGGGAGGCTCAGGGCATACAATGTACAGATTGGAGAGCAACGCCTGCTCACCATGCTGCCTAGCACTGCCATCACACATTGGCCGGTGATTGCCATGTCAAAGGCACATGCCATCACACACATGGCATGTGACATAGCCACCAAGTGAAGAGGGAGAGGAGGGCTACTTTTTTGGATTTCAACCACTCTGGTCCTGACATTGCATCGTCACATCAATGAGTAAACATGTTGTACATGGATCTGCTAGTCCAAATTGGCCACGATGCACAGTGCCTTGTCTACATCAACAAAATGCAGTAAACAATGTGATTCCACCTCCCCATCACCTGTAAAGGATTCATATTGCATTCGTGAAGCACCGGTCCAGAAATGTATGAAGGTACAGCGGAGCACTGAGGGGTGGTGGGGCAGAAGGGGATGCCAGTCAACAATCCTACTGGTGCTGGTGTCATTCATGTCACGCAAGTGCAGGGGTGGGTGGCACAATGAAGTGCAAGGGGAAGTGGCGGCTGGAAGTGCTGTACAAGGTAAGTAGGACTTGACGTCAAGGGCAGATGGTGTTAGGCGCAGACAAGTGCTGGGGGGGTGGCCTATAGGGGTACAGAGACAATCATGCAGTGCTGTGGCCTCGGAGGGGACAGGGGAGGTACACACTGCATCTGGCTCGGCAAGGTCCTTGCAGATTTCTATGTGTCCTGCAGAGTTGTCACATGCCGCAGATATGTGCCCTTGGATTGGGGATCTCATCTTGGTGAAAAGGGTGAGGCGCTATTGCCTTTGGAGCATGTGGCAGGCCAGTTTGCCAGAGGATGGCCATGATGCAGGACATTCCCTCTCTGCCACCCGGCACCTGTGGTTTGGGTTCACAAGATCCGAGTCATGCCAGGACTCTGCATTGGCATGGGGCTTCAGACAGGTGGTCATGACCGTGGCAAAGACATCCAGTGTACCTGACATGGAGTGGAGCATGGAGTGGGCCCTGTCAGGATGGGAGTGAGCCTAAGGGGGAGCTGGATGGGGGGGAGATTTTGGCAGCATGAGCCTCGACTGACACACACTTCATGGGTCGGAATACCAAGAAGGTGTGTGACAGTGGTGAGGGTGGCTTTGCCTGTGGGGTGGTGAGGGTGAGCTGGGAGGAGAGGAGAATGTGATCACTCCAGGAGAGAGGAGTGCAGAGATGGACGGAGAGGGGAAAGTCAGATGAGATCAGAGCATCAAGAGTGTGCCCTGCAGAATGAGTAGGGACAGACGGGAGTCTAGAGGGTGAGAGGGAGTTGCTGAGGTCACAGTAAGGTCACGTGGGGGCGTCAACAAGCATGCAGGTGGATGCGTACAGCACCAAGGAAGAGGATTTCTGTGTCTGGGGACATGAGTGAGGAGGAGAGGTGAGGACACTCAGAAAGGAAGTAGTACATTTGACCAGTTTTCCCAGACACAGTACGCACAGTTTGTGAATGTCAAGGTGTGGTGGAGAGAGACGTCACACAAGCCATTCCAGAGTGGAGTAGGTCTAAGTAGGAGTGACAGTGGCAGGAATACCCTCAGGGAAGCCAAGGGCACGCCCCCCCTGCACAGTAGTGGCGGGCCAAGGAGAGGGTCTCCTGAACATCAGGTAGGAGTGTGTGAAGGATGCAGACAGAGCTGGCCGTCAGACATGTTTCCATGAGACCAAGGATGTCAAGGTGCATAACCTCATGTAAGTGACAGATATCGGAGGAATGCCTGATGCAGCCGCAGTGAAAGGAGTGTAATTGTGGAGGAGGTTGACAGCCTTGTAGGACTTACGGGGAGTGCTAGAGATCAGAGGTGCAGCATGTGTAGGAGTTGGAGTGGGAGGCGGAGAAGGTTCATGGGAGGGTGCAGGGAGGCAGTGCAGGATTGATGAGGAGAGAGGAGGGGGGACAGCAGGAGAGGTAAGGAAGTTGATGAGATGTGGGTAGCATTTCTCAAGGAGATTGAGGTTGGCCTAAGGGCCTTGGACTGAGACGCTCCCATTACCATGCACATCAATAGTGGCCTCTGAGGATTGGAAGGAGGCCAGGAGTACACCCCAACGGGTCACACCATTGATGGTGGAAGAGGAGCAAGGAGAGAGGACAGGGACCATGTGAAGGGTCTATGGGACAGGCAAAGGCATGTATGAGCAGATGTCAGTGAGAGTTAGCTTTGAGTAGGCTCAGATGCACTGGTCAGCAATAGGGTGGGTCGCATTGGAGGGCAGGGTGCACTCATTTGACTTTTGGCAAGCAGGTGTCGTGAGTAGGGCACGATGGTCTGAACTGTAGAAGTCATGGAAGATAGACCATGAAGAGCAGCATGGAGTGTGAGGGAATGGGGCTCGAAACCAGACGGTACCAAAGCCCACAGGTAGGAGGTGGATGTCAAGGCAACATCCACAGTATGACAGCATGTTGGTTGGCATTTATATACAGAGGACGCATTAGCATGTGGTATCATTGCATGTCAGGCATGTGAAGATGAAACTTGAATGGCTGGGGGAAAGTATAGGAATGGTATGTAAGACATCAGATGAATAGACAGGGGAGTATGAGCAACAATGTAGTGACAAAATGACAATTCAAGGGCCACTTCCATGGTGTCGGGCCATATGTGCACTGTTGCCAGTAGGGATAGTGCTGTGGGCAGATGGTGTTGCACTGAACATACTGGATGAGGCACATGGGTGCCACTATCTACTCTGCCACACACCCTCTTGACAGACACCCAACATGAATGCTTCACACACACACCATGCACATGGATTATACACACATGCATGTGCACTCACCGGATGATGCCTCGTAATCAGGGAGATCTCCCACACCTTGGAGTTGTCCCTCGGTGACGTAGGATCCAGCTACGGACTCGTGTGGTGTGAGTTCTATTTCCTGTGCTGGGGACCCACCTCCAGTCACCAAGGTTGCGGCATGACTTGAGGCCAGCTTATCCTTTGCCCTGCGCTTAAGGTCATTCCAGCGCTTCTGGCAATCACTAGCTGTGCGCCTCACTACTCCAAGGGCACTTATTCTGTCAGCAATGGTCTGCCAGTGTGCCTGGCGTCTGGCATGTGTGGTCTTGGACCCTGCAACGATGACCATTTCCCTATCATGATCTGACACATACTGAACAAGTGCATTCAGTTCGGCGTCTGTGAAGCTTGGCTTCCTTGATGGGCCGGACTGTGCAGCCGTGCCTGGGGCATCAGCCTGTGCCGGACGTGCACTCTTCCTCTTGCGCTTGGAAGGGGGTGGGGATCCAGAGTGTCCTACGCCGCTGTGGACACTAGGGGCAGGAGCCGTGGTGGACTCAGTACTGGGTGTGTGGGATTGCCCACTCAGCATGGGAGTAGGTGCAGGCATTGGGGGTAGTGGGATGGGGTCAGGCCTGATCTGAGGTGCATGAACTAGGACCGACACAGTCTTGGCAGGGTGTATGAGAGGTGGGGTGGATGGAGCCACACCCTGGCTACGGGGGCCAGCAGATGACCTATCTGGCATAGATGCGCGTGCCCTGATGACACCAATGTGCACCGGTGCACGTGCAGTGGACCTGCTGACCTGGATGTCAGCGATGGGATCACCCTCGGACAGGTCTGGTGCCACAATGGCCTGGTCCGACAAGGGCTGATCAGGGTTGGTATCAGCCACATGACTCTCAACTGGGGGGGGGGTGGGGGGGGGCATGGGTGTCCCTGACTGGTCCTCCAGACTGGGGGGGACAGGGGCACCCTGCAAGTCACAACCACGTCCCCTAGTGGATCCTCCACGGCCACCACGTGTGGCTCGGCCACCTTTGCCACCCTTACGGCTTGCACGCCTCCCAACCATGGCACTGATGGTATTGTGCGTATGGGAGTCGGTGTGCACAATTGTCCTGGGCAATTGGGTGTCAAAGGGGTTGGGTACCAGATGGTATTCGTACCCTAGTGCAGTGGCAAGGCTATATGACACCCCTGGGGAAAGATGACGGGTCACGCAACGCACAGGCACCCCAAAAAAGTTAAGGAACGTGCACAATGCCCCTCCTAGACCACGTGTGCTGATGGAAAACCCTGCACTACGCTGTTGCATCCAGTAACACAATGAACGTATGCGTGTCACACGCAGCCTAGAATGACCTCTGAAGGGGTAGGCTACACACGGGGCAAGCACAGAAGTTAGATACGTGCGTGACTCACCGTCTGCCAGGTAAAAGAGCGTGAAAAATGAGCGCGTTTGGTTGGCAACACCCCCGCCAAAAGAAGATGTGTACGCTGTCTGAGGAGACAGGACAACAGTAGAAGGGGACACTGTTTGAGGGAACAGGCCCAGGGAAACCAGTACAAGAGGAAAAAGAGAAAAAGCTGTCAGAGGTAACAGGGAGTACGAACTGGAAACGCCGTGAAGTAAATCGCGTGTGAAACGACAAGAAGTACAGAATTCACCCACTCGCTCTCCACAAAAAGCACGTACAAGGAAATGGTGTTCAACACTACCTTATATACAGGCCCACACGTACAGCGTCACTTACGGCGTGTACGTGCTTGGCCCATGTTCACCAATCACACGCTTTGTCACTTCTGCGTGTGGATCCTTTTTCACCAATCACACGCTTTGACACTCCCGCGTGTAGCTCACTTTTCACCAATCACACGCTTTGTCACTCCTGCGTGTAGATCCATTTTCACCAATCACACGCTTTGCCACTCCTGCGTGTAGATCCATTTTCACCAATCACACGCTTTGACACTGCACGTGCAGGTAACTATAGACGCACATATGCTGGTGACGGGTTTTCGCGCGATTCGCTGAGTGTGGGGTTTTCACGTGCAAAATCACTCCCTATCAGGCTGTCCACGCGTTCAAACACGAAAGACCACGCTCCTGGCCAGGAGGCAAAATTACAGTCCCCCAGAGACCTGAGCACGCTCCCACCTGCCATCTGCTGCTGCCTGACTGCCTGCTGGCCACGTGCCCCACAGTGCTGGTGGGTGGTGGGGGTGGGGGCCTGGTGGAGGGTGCCCCTGGTGGATGGGGGGTGGGGGTGGTGGGAGACATGGGTGGGGGCCTGGTGGAGGGTGCCCCTGGTGGATGGGGGTGCAGGGGGACATGATCAGGTGTGCAGGGTAGTCCCCTGTTTTGTGGGCTGCCTGCAGGGGCCGTGGAGGGTGTACAGGGTACACCTGTGAGGGCCCACCCAGCCTAATCGCGTGTGTAACTTCCCATGCACCCCTGTAATACACGTACCAAGGCAATTCGCGTGTGAGAATTCCCACGCACCCCTGAAATACACGTACCCTGCTGAAGTCGCGTGTAAAACTTCCCGCGCACCCCTGTAATACACGCGCCCAGCCTAATCGCGTGTGGAAATTCCCGCGCACCCCTGAAATGCACGCGCACAGGCTATTCGCGTGTGATAATTCCCGCGCACCCCTGAAATACACGCGCCCAGGCTATTCGCGTGTGGAAATTCCCGCGCACCCCTGAAATACAAGTACCCTGCTGTAATCGCGTGTGGAACTTCCCGCGCACCCCTGAAATACAAGTACCCTGCTGTAATCGCGTGTGGGACTTCCCGCGCACCCCTGAAATACACGCGGACAGGCTATTCGCGTGTGGGACTTCCCGTGCACCCCTGCAATTCCCGTAGCCTAGCTTTTCGCGTGTGAAACTTCCCGCGCACCCCTGAAATGGACGTAGCCTGGGATTTGACGTGTGAAACTTCCCGCGCACCCTTGAAAATCGCATGGGCCGCTTGCCGTGATGGTCCAGTGTTAGCGCAGCCCCTTGCGCTGGTTTGTGATTTTTATGAGATTTCCCAGCGCAAGGGGCGTTCCTGGGGGCGTAACTGGCGCTGCAGCGAGTCGCTGCGCCACTGTGCGCCACGGCTGCCTGGGGAAGCTAAAATCCATGAATACGCTGTGCGCCGGATTCGGTTTTGGCACACGCGGCTGGCGCAGACTATCGCAGGCGCACGCTGTGCGCCAGCCGCGTGCGCTACTTGTGCGCTGGATTCTATGAATTACCCTCGTATTGTTTTACATTTCACCTAAACCCCCAAAATGATGAGTCTCACAACAGGCAGCAGTTGCAGCTTGCTCTTTTCTCCTCTGAGAAGTTCTACAGGAGTCATGGCTTAGCAAATCTCCATACAGTGAGACATTCAAATAGCATCTTGTAGCATTTCAAGTGTTATTTGTTATGCTTGTTTTATTAGTTGAACACAGATTTTATTTTTCCTTGTTCTCCATTGAAAAAATATGCACTAAAAGCAACCATCTTCGTAGTCTGGGAACAAACAGATGGGGATAAAACAGCATCAAGGGATTCCAAAATACAGACAGATTCCAAATGAGAGATAGCAGCTTCATATAATGAGGAAATTACACAGACTGTGGGGCTGGTCAATGGAAGATGGTGCGGAGCGGGTGCCAAAAACTCCAATACGTTGTTAGATCATGACACTCTTACGGAATTCTATGTGATCCAGAGGCAAGTGCAGAGCCGCTCCGATAGCTGCCAAAGGGCCAGATGCAGCTATTGGCAAAACATTTGAATCTGTGCACTGTCATTCAAAGAGGGAGGCTGATTATAATGCAGTGAAAGCAACTGGCACCGGCCCACCACAGGCCGCTTCTTTTTATGACCAATTACTGTCAGAGCTGAATGCGTACATTTCCATGAACCGCGTCAAGTGGCGTGCTTGCCGGGGCTTTATGCCCATGTCAGTCAAGGGATTGGAAACTTGCTTAGTAAATAATAAAGACATGACTTTTTTGTACAGTTGTCAACCTGCTTCTGCCAACCCCATTCAAAATACAATGATAATTGTGAGATGCAATAAAAACAAAACCTGCTTCAATGCTGATGCGCTAACAGCAACACGGCAAGAGGGTTGCGTTAGGTTACATTATGTGTAGGGCCGACCTTAGGGTATGGCGGGCCGGGCGACTGCCTGGGGCGCCATTAGCCACCCGTTACGCCAGCTTGGCTGAGTCCTTCATCGGCTCCCCCGAGCTGGCGCAGCAGGAGAAGGCTCTGCAGCCACACTATTGAAATTAGATGCACCCTGTTCTTGTGCTGGCACTGGGCTTTCCTGCGCAAGAGCGGGAGCATTTAATAACAATAGGGAACTGATGCTTTCACATCAGCGCCTATTGCACAGTGATTACCTCCCCACTCTGGCGCGGGAGCAGGGCAATGTTCATTAGAATAGGGCGCTGATGAATTAACATTGGCACCCTATTCCAGTGATGAACTACCTGCTGCGACGTGGGAAGTTAAAAGAAATGTTGGTGCCACCCCCACCAACCTCGAGGATTGACATGGGGTGCAGAGGAGCACATTTTTGTTTCACTGACCAGGTCACTGCCGCCGCTACGGCAGACTCTAATTATGTGATGTGTATAATGCCTAACTGCCTTTGTCGTGGTTTCGCAGTGCTTTAATTTGTCCGGAAGTCCCGTAGGCCGTTGTCTGAACAAATACAGACACATTAATGGGATTGGTCAAGTTCAGTGTCTCGACAGCATTTGACACCGTTGACCACGCCATCCTTGACACCCGTTTAAAGAATTTAACGGGAATCGCTGATTCCATTTTAGCCTAGTTTAGAAGCTTTCTTACAGAAAGATACCAACTGACGAAGACGGGACCATATGTATTCATCCCGGTCGGAGTGAGTTTGGGTTCCCACAGGGTTCTCTTCTGCCCCTCTTATTATTCAATATACATCTCCAACCACTTACAGCAATACTGCTTATCAATTTAAATTCCACTCATACGGTACTGTTTGTCCTGGGAAAGGTTTGTCAATGGATTACCAATAATGGCCTCCAGTTGAACGGGGCTAAAACTGAAGTCATATTATTAAGCCTGTCATATTTGCTTAATAACTCGACTCATGCCCTGCCCCTTTCTATCCTCTATGGCTTACTGCCATTTTATGCAAGAAAGGTAAGGCGCTTGGCCTATATTTGGGGCATCGATTTGACTTTCACAGCTCAAGTTAATTAACTTTACAGAGCCTCTTGTCTAAGACATCACTGCTTATTAGATCTCTTCAGTTTATTCCTAAAGAACTTCATCCCATGGTGGTTGGTGCCCGAACTGCCATTTGGACTATGACACCCTTCCCCCAGCTTCATCTTCGTTATACCTGGACACCAAAACTCTGTTAAGAACTACTAAAGAAGCCATCTAGTTATATCATAAATCAAGTCCCTCACTCTACCAGCATCACTTCTCTGCCTCTCAGGCCTACTGTTGCTGCCTGGCACTACCGGCTTGACAGCCACTCCATGTTTTGGCTCCATCTCCCCTTCCCTCTGATCCCTCTGCTACTCTGCCAGCCATTTCCTCTCCCCTGATTTGAGAAGCAACAGTGTGTCATGATGTGTCTCCCCTGTCTCTCACTTTCTGACGCGCTGCCTCTCACTCTTAAGTGTTGCTATGCCACATTTTGAAGTTGGTTGTTCTGTCACTCTTCCTCTCCCATCTCTGCATTCTATTATTGCTCTTTCCCTCCTACATTGTGCTGTATCGGTTGATATAACTCCTCTTCCTCTCTCATGTCATTACTCTGGCTATATCTGTTTTTTCATTTTCTCTGTTGTGGTTGCTACTCCTTTTCATTATCTTTCTTGCACTGCCTCCTATGTCATTGGCCTGCCTTTCACTAATCTGGATGTTCAATTTCCAGATCCTCCTGTCTGCTGTTGATCTGTGTTTTCTAATTTTACTGTCTCTAAATGTCTCTTTTGCTCTGCTTTGTGGGATGTTTTAACCCACTAGTCCATGCCCTGCAACATTACTGTGCACTGCTTGCATCAGAAACCTCAGAATGGCCGCTGGAAAGCATTATGCACGCTAAAATCACCCAGAAGTGCGCAGGAAAACCCGAAAAATAGGCTGCCAATCCACTTTTGCCTATGTCTGTGGTAACACAGGAGACCACTGCCAAAACCCATCATTTGGCTGCCCACAGAGGAAAATGAAACTATTTGAAAAAGTAGTCCTGCATTGCAAGAGAAACACATAGATGTTTAAAAATCGGTTTTTCCTTGAATGTAGAAAGTGCAAAAATCATGGTTCCCAAACATCACAAGAGATCCAACCTCCTTGTTGGGTGTTAAACATCACTGTATATAAAGAATTAACCTAAGCACAATGTCAGCAGAAACATATTTGATCAGAAGAAAATCCACATTTAAAATGCTTGCTTGGAAGAATATGTCAAAAATGGGCGCAGTACCACTACTCGCCTGTGTCAGAAACTGGCGATTACTTAACCTGTCAATTTAAACTGATACATTGAAATCATAGTATGAAAAGGAAAGACTTGCTATCAGAAGCAATAGAGGTGGATACAATTCAAAACTATATTTGAAAAAGGCTGGAATTAAGAGATTGGTCGATATATTTGTTAAAAATGTAATTTGTATTTTAGGATAAGACTATTTTAAACATTGTGTTAAAAGTTAAAACCAGCTACACTGGGCTTCAAGGACATTCCACACTTTCTCCCAAACAAAGGAATCTTTTTTCCTGCTCTCTGCTAAGCAACTGGCAGGGAGGTGCGAAAGGAAAAGGGAGGAGCACTTTGGCCTGTTGCTCTGCTAGGAGACAAAAGACTCCCTTTGACTCAAAGGAAATGCTAATTCGGGTGTAGGCTGAAACCAGATGCCAAAGTCAGAGAGGCCCGGGACTGCTCTCTAGCCCAGCCAAGACCTTGGAGGCAGAGACAAGCAGTTTTGTTTATTCAGAAAGCACAAACAATATCTTTTTGAAAAAGATATATAGAAAATTGTGCCGAACTGGTAAAAATATGGAATTTAGAGGTTATTAAAATGAAAATGTTGCTCACAATTAGAAACTACTCTGGAACTTGTGCGATATTCAGAGACAGAATTATCAAAATGTGCACTTTGTAGCAGTTGTGATTAAAAATATGAAACTTTACAGGAATAAGCCCAGATGGTATGTGCATGTATGTGTAAAAATTGGTACAGAACTGACACTGAGTAACCAACCAAAAGCGCAAAAAACTGTCATTTGTGAACCAAAGCTCTCCAGAAGAAGGGACTTTGAGATATGCATGCCTCATTTAATTTGGGATGTAAATATGTAGTATTAGTAAATTAGTGATATTATAAATATTTTTTTTGTGACAAATAAGATATACTGTACAGAAACAAAGGGGAGGGTTTTCTCCCTGGACCATAAACATGGCACATCATGACACACTGTTGCTTCTCAAATCAGGGGAGAGGAAATTCTCTGACCTATCGGCTTCTTAGAGGGTTGGGCATAGTATAATCAGCCTACCCACCACCTTGAGAAATACATAAATAGGGACTGTTGAGGGCACAGAAAGACAGACACATTCACCCATCACTGATCTACTGGCAAAGCGCTCTGAAGGAGAATCCAGATCCAGAACTATCCAGACTCCAGAACTATCCAGACTCCAGAACCCTGAAGCAAAAGGCCCAATCCAAAAAGCTGAACCCTTCTCAGCTGGCCTTTAAAATCTTGCAACCTGATTTTAACCCCAAACTTCCAAGGGGTATCACAAAGCCAACAGCCTGGCTGTGCTCTTTTGGCTGCTTCAGGCTAAGAACCCTTGCTAGAACCCAGAGATCCAAACCAGTAGAGCAGAGCTGTACCCAGAACCAACCCGTCAGATCCAGTCCAGGAGGCCGTGCAGACCATAGTGCCTTGCTGAAAGCAGAACCAAGCACCTGAATCCTGTCCGGTGGTTAGAAGATTCCAGTCAAAAAAAACCTTGACCAGATCCTGACGGGCCTATTCCATTCCAAAGCCATAGTTATGAGTACTTAGCATAGAACTGTCCATAGCCAATCTGAGTCTTAAATAATCCCATCCAAGCCAGTCCAACATATCCAGATTGTATTGTAGAATCTATTTTGTCTATCCTGAATCCTTCTCTCATCCACATAGTCCTGCGATAATTTTAGTGGTAAATCATCTTTGCGCTAAATATATTTGCTGAAGAAGGACAAGTGTCTTGGCGGGCAAAAGTCAGAGCGGAGGCGCCGCTGTTCTCGGGGCTGACAGTTGGGTATCTTGCATCTTCATAACCCCTTAGTGTTAAGAAAACCTTGTTTGTAATCTTCAACAACGCATCTCTCATTTGAAATCTTGACTCTTTTCTGAAAAATCGACCTTTACTAAAACCTTAAAAACATCTGAACCGTACATGCTACGAACGGAATTTAAATGTCAAATTGAAGCTAACATCCTCAGCTTTCAGACCACACTCCAACTTCTTGTATTTCTTCTGTAATAGCATTTCTCGCGCGCTGAAAAGTTTGCCGCGATTCTGCATTTGGCTCAATTTCATTCCATGTAAAACAGCTATTTCTTGCATTCAACTTCTGAATTCAGTTTCCTATCTGCCATTCATTCAAACATCATTGCTAGTGTCTACCTGAACCTATCCAAAGCAGCTCCCACTAGTTTTGAATCCCATTTAGTGAATTAAAATCCATTTTTAGCATTTTTCCCATTAATTTCAAATCACATTCAAAAGCATTTGACCTGTTTTAAAATCATTCCTGTTCTCTCTATGCTTACTGGGGAATGGGTATTAAACTGCATTGTTGATTGTATATTCCTGAAACCTGTGTGCCCTCATTCCATCTCTTCATCTTGCATAATAGGGGGGATTAAGTAGTAACAGGGGCAAAGAGTGATTACATTGTCTTTGATTGAATTCATATCAAGTTTTATTTCTGTGCTGCATTAATTTCATATTATTGCATTTCATTGAACCCACACAAAGTTTTATTCTCTGCTACATTATTCTTCTCACCCATACTCCTATTGATTAAAGAGATTGTTGATTGTTGTGATATCACCCATTGCTGATCAATGTATAATTATTAATAAGTGTGATATCAAGATAGTGTTCCTATCCATAAAGGTGTGATATATATATTGTTCAATTCATCAAATAAATCTTAACTTTGCAAAACAAACCTACTTCTTGGTTCAGTGAGACCGGTGAGGATTCAAAGAGAGGGGCGTTATATAAGGGTACATCGTCCAGAAATAAAAGAACTTTTGACATACAAATATATAAATTAAGGGTTCCAGCTGGGCATCTCACGCTAGGCATTGACTTAGTTGGAGTGCTGGGTTGAAACCACTTACAGCTTCTATCCCTCACTCACTCTTATTGTGTGTGTGTCCTATCATTTACCTCTGTTTCCCTTCTCATTTGCTTTGTTGCTTTCTTATGTAGCTCATTGATCTCTCACTTCCTGTTGCTCTAATTCCTTTTTTGGATTGTCTAATTTGTTCTTTGTTCTCGCGGCCTCTCACCCACCCCTCACTTTGTTCTCCTGTATTGCTTAGGTTCAGAGTTGCTCTTTGCCTCCTTTTTGTCTTTTGACAAAGCACCTATAAATATTTAAAAAAGCTGAAAATGCCTTTTCAATTTACAAATCCAGTACAGCTTTATCGTTGGGTGCTCCTTTCTTAGATGTGGGCAAACCTTCTTTTGATGAGGCTGAAATAAAAAAAAATTCAGTTGTCACCGTAGCATTGCCATCTTCTCACACTGTCCGCACCAGCTCTGGAGGGCATGGGAAGGATCTACGTGAAAATACAAAAATGTTTACTGCGAGATCGAAAATCCTGCATGTAAAACACATTTTCTGTATTTGTAATGCAAGGGGAAACCGCTCGCAGCACACCGCATCCAGATCCACCCACTTTATTAAATACCCATCTCCATCTATTCTTTGGGGGACATTTTTTGTTTTCCATGCAAGGTTTTCAACATCGCAGTAATGGGATTTGGGAATTTTGTAATGAAACCGGTGAGAAGAGCTCAGACACTGTTCTTGCTCAGTACTTTAACTTGGTGCAGAAAATGCCAACACATAGTCGTGCTTTGTCATTACAGCAGCTCGATTAAGAAATGCAGGTACTGTCCCAAAACATAGCAGTCCTGCTAAGAAATGTGGGCATGATGTAATCAGCTCTGCTGTGAATAATTGGCACTGTGCCCTGACATGTGTATAGCAGCTCTGCTGATAAATTAGGCCACTTTGCCTGAATATATAGCAGTCCTGTTCAGAGGAACCTGTACAATCTGTGCCACTGAAAATATATACAGCACTGCTTCTACCTGCATCCGTTATACCCGCTTGCAGTGGGTGGGTGGTCAGAAAGGCAGTTAAAGGTCAGACTACATGCCCAGCTTTTCCTTGCTCTCTAAGAAAACAAACTATG
This sequence comes from Ambystoma mexicanum, assembly GCF_040938575.1. Taxonomy (NCBI): domain Eukaryota; kingdom Metazoa; phylum Chordata; class Amphibia; order Caudata; family Ambystomatidae; genus Ambystoma; species Ambystoma mexicanum. Next base: position 771,537,870 of record NC_090928.1, on the reverse strand, counting down.
TACTGTGCCCTTTTCATGCATGCACATGCACACGGACACATACAATCTTAAGACTAAAAAAAAGCACATCTTCGTGTAGAACAGCAAAAGCTTTTCCTTCTCACAAATGCCAAACAACTGCTTACTGGGAGGCTCTTCTAAAACTTCGAGACATCAAACGCAAATGATGTGCTTTGGTGATGAAAAAAAAAACAAAGTATGAGATGCCCATTATACTGCAACTGTGCTGCCTCTATTAAAGCTGATATAAACCAAGCAAAATGAAGCAGAAAAACAGTGTTAGTTTAAGACAATTTTCATTTCACACAATACTACATGTGTCCTGAAGCAATGTGAAAAGCATGATCATGATTCAAAATGCTTAAATAACACTAACCTACAAAATGCAGGCAGTTGAACAAAGTGAACAAAACACAATTTTCCTTCTACATTACGCAGAAAGTATTATCTTGTTAGAACTTTAACAGAACGTGTTAAAAATAATAGACCAGGACTCATCCCAGTTGCTTCTTTCAAGGGACTGTGTGGATTACTAAAGTAAATAGTGGGTTTGCATGCTGCTGCTGGCCAGCCTGTCACCAGTGACCTCCAAGATTTATGGGGTGCTGCCATGAATAGCTTGTGTAAGCTGTATGCAAGGAAGAATTAAAAGGGCCGTATTGACAAGAATTCTGTGCATAAAAATGCCTATATGTACCTTATCTGGAAGGCTGTGTACAAGTACACAGAGTAAACAAAGTATAATGTGGAAGCATCATAAATACATCAACATACTCTGTTCATTGCACAAACAGGTAAGATTTTAAATGACAAATTAAATGTACGAGGAAGTGGAGATTTTTGGGGGAGTTTAGGTTAGTATCAATAAAATGTTTCATGCTATAAACGTTGGGAATGTCAATGTTAAGAGTTATTCTATTATTAAACATAAACCAGCATATTAACACTAAACATAACATAAAATAAAACCAACATGCAAACCAACATTATTGGAACATTACCTCACCCTTACAAATGGTAAGTCAAAAAGTAAAATTACCACATAAGTAATCATTTGAAACGCACAGCAATATCAAAAGACATATATAGCAAATATGTATTACATTCTGAAACACAGTTAGCATCTAAATAAATACAAATTATATAGACATTATATTGCATAACCTAAAAAGAAGCACCCACACTTGATTTCACCTATCATACCTTATATTAAATAACCCCAACAAATACACCTACAATTACTGACATCACTAGCTCACAGCAACATATACTTTTACTAACCCGTTCATAGCACACTATTCACAAAAGAACTAACAGTAACATGCTTCGCCTTCGCTGTCGACAACATTCCCATTGCCGTCTCCCAAACAATCAAAACACTTGGCGTCTACCTTGACTCAGACCCGACCATGGATAGACAAATCAGCACCATTGTTTCTTCATCTGCTTATTTCTCCAAACTACTTAATGCAGCAAGACCTTTCCTTTTGCTGCCCAATTGCCTCACCATAGCCAGGGCAATCATCGGCTCACGACTTGACTATTGCAATGCCCTCCTGGCTGGGACCTCCAGCAAAAACATTGCCAAACTAGAGGTGGTCCAGACAACGCACTCAGGGTTGCCACTGGGAGCTCCAGGAGGGACCACATCTCCACTACAAGAAGGCAGGTGCAATGGCTGCCAGTTAAAGAAAGAATAATCTTCAAAACCCTCTCACTCGCCCATAAGTGCCTCCATGACCTAGCACCTCCCTACCTGGCTTCCAGAATTCAGAAACTCTCCTCTGAAAGAGCTACTAGAATGGCTTACACCAACATGATCTCCACTCCGAAAAGCAGGAGAGTGCGCGCAGGTGGCACCAGCTTCCCCTCCATTGCTGCCTCATTCTGGAACTCCCTTCCCGCCCACCTCGGGATGATTGACTCCCATCTGGCATTCCGTAAAGCTATTAAAACCAGACTATTTGTTTGCCTGTGGGCTGTACTGTGCACTCTACAAATAAAAATTAATAAATAAAATAAATTAATGCTAAATGCAAAGACGTACTCATACAACATCAGTATAGTGACAAGGTCCTCTGGTGTCTTCTGAGGACTTCAGTAGGGCGAGCAAGGAGGTCCGGAGCCAGCCTGAGCTAGTGGATGGTGGCCTTCAGGGATGGTATGGGGAGGACCCCTAATTTACTCTCACTTATTGATCTCATTGAGAAATAGACAGTCGCATGCTGGACAAAAGTGCTGATGGCCATTCAAGGGCCTTCCCTGAATACCCACAACTTTCAAGCTGGACAGTACACCTCCTCCCCAACCTAGGCTCAACAAGATACAGGTCCCGACCACACCAGACATTATTGCAGCAATTCTAAAGCACTGACAACACTCAAAACAGGTCCTGCGACAGGCTTGGCTTCGCTGCAGTCTGTGGACGCCACCGCACACGCATTGACTCGCACAGATAAACAATCCAAAAGGGTGAACAATCTACCTAAATTAAAGCCAGGGTCCAGCCACGGCTCCTCTAACACACCAACACAAACTCTACACCTGATGGGGGTAGAATAATTTCACAGTAAAAAAATAAACATGTGGCATCACTAATAAGAATACACACATGCAGGCCCCAACATCCAGACTGGCCCCAGGAGAGGACCCACAAAAGTATAGAATGAAAAGGGACATCAAAGGATGGAGAGGTGTGGTTGTTTGGAGAAGGAGGTTTTGGCAGAGTGTGGAGTAATTTGGAAATTCAGGAACAAGGCCGCTTGAGGTATTTGGCCAGTGGCATGTAATACTGGAGGAGGATGGAGACAGGAAGGGACATCAGGACATGGTAGGAGGAAGGCATCAAGAGGTGGGAAGGAGGGTCGATTTCCAGAGGTGGTTGGAGGAGGACATCAGAAGTGACCAGGGGAATACAGCAGGAGAAGTCAGGAGGAGGACATCAAGCGGTGACCGCAGGAAGCTGGCGGGAGCAGCTTGGGAAACAAGACAACACACACAAGGCTAGTGAGGTGGTAACTAGCTGGAGCAGGAAAGAATGGGAGGTCACACTTAGCCTATGGCAGGGGTGAGAACATGATTATAAGGGTTTAGGCCCAAGGTGGGAGGAGGAATCCGCTCTTGCCAAGGCAGTGAGGAGTACCAGGACCAGATGAGAAATAGAGAGGAGTATAAACTGGGCTGGACAACTAATTTGGCTCTGTTGTGAAGAAACTAGGAAACCCACCTGCATCTGCAGACCCAACAACACTTACTGAATTCCAAGGAGATTGGAGGAGGTTGTATCCCACCATCAAACAGAGAAAATTGGAGGGCTACCTAAGAGAGATCCATAAAGTCAGAGTGACAAGGAGTTGCCCCGAAATCTTCTGAAACGCATAAGGGAAACTTCGAGAGTATGAGCCATTCATTTTGAACTGCTAACATGTATTCTCTAGAGAGAGTGAAAACAAATGGTGTTTGATTACATTTTCATGAATTAAGGTAGGAGAAACCATACTAACGATTCCAGAGAGAACATATCTTTTTCAGTACTTATAATATTCTGAGGAAATTATTTGAAGGACGTCTGTGAAAGGCAAATTCGACCAGCTTTAGACGACTGTTGGGGAAATTAGGTTTGATTTCTGCCCATGTCACTGAATTATTAGTTTTTTTCTGTAGGACATGTGCTAAGAATCGAATACAACTCCTTAAACCTGTACATTGTGTCTGGTCTTGTCTGTTGATCTATGTGCATGATATGACAGTGTACAAACTTCAAACATCAAAATAGTCACACATTAAAAACAATCAAAAAAGATGGTTACTTAAGATTTGTTTATGTTCAGTGTTAACATGGGTTTTATATTTAATTGTGGGTTAAAACTAACGCTGCCATTCCTAGGTTTATAGACTTAAGCTTTTTATTAGACAATAGCATTAACTTTAAAAAAGTCTCCACTAAATGTAAGTTCAGGCACAAACACACACACATTTATGTGTATATACACACATACAGGTCTCCACACTATAGTTAAAGTAGTTAGCATGAGGCATAGGAAATCCCAAAATTCTATTGCTAATAACTTTTGACTTGCATAACAGATTTGGCTGACATTTTCCAAACAGAAAGTTTGTCAGGCTCGCCACTCCTCCCCACCGACTGAATATTGTGGAAAAGATTTGTTAAAAAATGTAAATGTTACTAAGAAAGCAAAATAAAGCTGTTTTCGGCCCTCTCCCATTAATTTTCCCATAGAGTAAAAGTCCACATTTTATCAAGCCGAAGCACAAAAACCGTTAGAGGAAATTGGACCAAATAAGAAACAACTTGGGCACAAACTGTTGACTTAATTTCCGGGAAAGTTTTGGGGTTATTCTGTCCAGGAGTTTATAAAATATGTGACGGGTAAGGGGGAGCCCCCCTCTCCCAAAAATATAGTGTGACTGTGACAAATCAACTTCCGGGGCACCAGTGGTCCAGGGATGAATATCAGTTTCTAAACTATCAATCAACCCCACACCTCTAGTACACAAGAAGGGATCCGAATAGATTGGAATACAAGTGAATTATAAATCCTCCTGTTTTGTAACGTGGACGGAACGGTAGGCTTATATCTGCATGGTCGTGGATTGTTGGTTAGTTGCAACACAGCGAAAATACAATTATTACCCAATGATAAAAGGAACTGTCCAGTCAAGGTTGTATAAAAGCATATACTTTATTATTACTACGACAGACCGTTCTAGCACACAACAATTACAACCCACACTGTAAAGGAACACAGAGGCAGACAGTTTCACGAGGGAAAGGGATGCACTCTGGCATTTTTATTTTTATTGGCATTTCAATTTCACTTACATAACCATACCCCCAGCTCTTCACCCCTCTCCACCCTCCTCTGGCCCACCTCTCTACCCTACCCCCCATTCCCAGCGTAGAACAATACTGTCATTCAAGGGATAAAGTCTATGCACTCTAGATACTGACAGGAGGGTAGTTGGTAAAGCAATCAGTATTACTGTTCAAGGTTATTTTGGTCCCAGCACCAAAGGGGCAAAGGCTCTTAACTGCCTCTAGGGGCCTTTGGAGAAGGACCAGGGGGGCAAAACCACAATGTACCTGGTGTTGAAGGAGTTATTGGTGCTCAACGGCATTGAGGCGGTTCCAGGGTGCATTGCAGCCCTTGAGACAGATTTAGTGGCAGGAGACAGCTGCGGGTACCAGGCGGCAGACAGTTCGGCAGGCAAGGTTGGACTGACATCGGCAGGCTGTCTGGCAGGGCAGCTCGGGGCCAAGAATCGCTGTCTCTGAGCTGGTTGGTGGATATGGAATGCTGGGCGAGGCATCTCGGAAGGCTCTGGTCACTGCGGCGTGACAATAGTCAACGGTGCAGCCGGATGCGGTCCGAGGACTCGAATGTCTCAAAATTGTCCTTAAAAAGATGGATGCTGGATGATGCTTGTGTGGCACTCCTCCTGGCTCCTTCGCAGCACTCTTGTCCTTTCAATGCGGATGACCCAAAGCTCCAGAGGCTGTTAGTAGGCAACAGCCTTGTCCTTTGTTGAGAGACTCTCTGGTACTTCCCACCTAGAAAGCTTGCTGTTAGAACCTAGCAGGGCACACTGTGTGCTGACTGGGTACTGGTTCTGGAGCTGCTGGACGTGTCCTATGAGTCTGGTATCTCCCTCTGTTCCGTTAGAGATGTTTATGGGAGGGATCTTGCTTCCCTCTTGGAACTACTGGCCTTCCTTCACTGGCAGAAGATGTAAGGTAGACGGTACCTTCAGCTCGGGTCCAAATGATTCCCTCTTACCCCTTGCAAAGTCTTCACATGATCTCATAAGTGAGGGGTTCAGCCCTCTTTTAGAGCCAGATGATCCCCAGTGATTGGTGCAGGCTAAGCCTACCTTAATGAACCAATCCTGAGTCCCCACAAACAATTTTCTGTTATGAATGAGGTCAGGACAGACAAGGGGAGACAACATATACCTGAGTCCCGCCCATCTTCCTGTCTGTTGTAGATCAAAAGGTCTCCCTGGTAACTGAGCCCTCTGTGATTCTTGATTAAAGCGCAGGTTTTCCCTTGAAGTATGTTCTGGGAGCAGACTTCATGTCTACCCCAAACCACATAAGTCTCCCCTCTGAAAGGGGTCAGCTCTGCAAGGGTTTGCCTACAGTAAATAGTGGACCCAGACATTCATTTCACTGCCTTTCATACAGAGGGTGGGAACTAAATAAACAAAATAAACAATAAACAAACTAAAATAAACAATAAACAAACTAAAATAAACAAAACCATCAACTAGCTTCAAGTTGACACATTGCACACCAAAAAGGTGTTAGTACCGCCTTCCTGTTGTCTCTCCGGCAACCAAGCCCATCCGACAGGCTTGCCTCAATTATCTCTCATTAGTATGCACTGCCACCAGCCAGAAAACAAAGGTATGCAGATCCATGGAGCCTTTGATATTTTACTTAGGCAGCTCATGGCTGGAGGAAGGTGCGCCTTGGCCCTTCCTGGAATGCCATGATGTACCCAGGGCCGTCACATTGCACGTGAATATGACAGGGGAAGATGGAGCCTGCATTCTTCCTAGAGTACAGGTAACTGTGTTTGGAGCGCTAAGCAGATGAAAAGGGTGCGGAACGGCCACACTCATTTCTCGGAGGTTGGTCTCCCATCATTCATTTTCATATATCAAAAAATCAAAAAAAGCCCAGGCGAGCACACTCTCCCTGTACGGATTGGTCAAATTCCTCACAGTGAAAAATCCTTGGATGTCGTCCCTTCTCCCCTAGGTAGAGCCTCTTCCCATCTGGCAAGGTAGGTAAGGCTACCCGATAGTCCATTTGGGGGTGGTGCTCAGGGGGTATATCTCATGGGCAGGGATCCCCCTATGGGACTAGGGACGACTGTCTGGGAAGAACGCGGAATGCTCAAAATATATCCTCACCTTCTTCCTATTCTACCCTATGCCGGCTTCCTTAATCACACATACATCCATGTGCTGCAGTAGGATAGATGATTTGGCCTACCTAAAAAGTAATGGGAAGGTAAGGGTAGGGAATTCCTATGCGAGTCGTATGCAGGCACTGGGATGGGCAATCCAACATGTCAGTTCCTCCCTGGAGGCACTGCAGGAGAAGGCCCAACATCGCAGTGGGAACACAACATCCCTATCTGCTCTGCCGAGGAACGGCAGGCTGCGACCAACTGGGGAACAAGGCACGGGATAGCACTGTGTGACTCCAACAAACAGCAACATGCAGCCTGGGTCTGAAGAAGTGCGGCAGAGCCGCCGGAGGCAGCTCCAACATAGGAGCCTTCAGGAGACTCAGAGAAGACCGGGACCGACAACACGGATCAGAAGCCCGACAACAAGGTACCAGGGCTGCCTGGGTCCTTAAAGTGGTTCTGGCACTAAAGCAAGAGAAACTACGATAACGGGCCTGGGACCCAAGCAAGAGAAACTACAATAACAAGGTCTGGGACCCAAACGAGAGAAACCAAATAGAAGGGGTCTGGGACCCAATGCAGTAGTGGCAGGAGAATATAACAGGACTTCCTGTTGAGCCATCTTTGTCAGGCCAGTAGAAGGGAGACGTTCCCCCACCTTTGTTGATCTGCCAAGAAAGGTCTGAGAAAGGTGATGGGAAGCATGTCATTCCCCCTGGTATTGTGACCATTGCAAAAAGCCTAGGAAGGGTCAAGGGGAGGGAGTCATCCCTCAAGGTTTTGAGTTGGAACTTTGCTTATTTTGTGGACTGAGAATTTTTATTCTGGAACTTAGTGTGGTGCCTTTGGAAATAGACCGCAACATGGGGATGGGAGTCATTCCCACAAAACATAGTCACTCCAGACTACTGACAAGGAAGTCTGCTCTGAAGAATAAGGGAGTAATTCTTCTGAAGTAAAGAGACTCACTAACCTTTTATCTTTAGTTAGAAGTATAAGTGAAGGAAATAGGTTTTGACACAGGACAGTGGACTGTTTGTTATGAACATCCTGACATATCCTTAGCAGGGCTCGAAAATCTACTAGACGACTAGCATTGGCAAGTAGTTTTTATGCAGTGCGAGTACCATTTGCAAGATACTCGACCTTGCTGGTGAGTATGGGGATGTTAGAAAAATAGTTTTCATTTCATGCAAACACACATTCTATGACAAGACAGGAGGCAAACATTATGCTTTATCTTTCTTTAATACTGCCATATCAGCATTTTAAAACTTTAACATCATATTTCATTTTTTTAACTGCATGAACTCGGAACAAAGAAAATGAAATCCCCAGTTAAAGTTCTTGAATCAAGTACAGTTCCAACCATTAACTCATGACTACGACCCCCATGATCCTTCAGTCTTTCGCTAGTCCTGACCCTCTCCTTTCCACCTATCAGTGTCCATCCTGGGGTATAATACTCTCCCTACCAGGTTCTTTCCTCTTTCTTTTTGTTGCCATGATTAAGTTAAGTGCTATCAAACTTTTATTGGTGTAATGATAGTCAAGTTGCCTCAGATTGCTATTTCTACTAATAGATAGGTTACTATGTTGAGACTCCCGTGTTTACAACACACGTTACTTCTCAGGTTTTACCTCACGTTACCAACCTGATTTTAGACAGCTGTGTTTGCTGAGTGAGGTTCCATTCGTTCGGAGCTTGCGCTTTCTTGCCAGGGAAGCTTTGTTCTATCAGGAGAAGCGGGGTGGAGCCACGAGTAATGGCGCTCGTGTGAGGCGACCATCCAGCTCTCCTCAGGCTAGTCTTCATGCGCTGTGCGAACACAGCGAGCATTAGGACCCGGAGACGCTGAAGCCCTGTATGAGCGTCCCGGGATCCTCCAGGCCTCCGTAACGCTTGCTCATTTCATTTTTCAATGACACGGTGCGCAGAGCGTCCTCAAGTTACAGAATATCAGCATATTAATTTAAAAAAAGGGGGTTTATATTTTACGCTACGTTCCTGCACGTTGTACAGCAGCTGACTGTAAGACACAGACACAATTGACTCTGCTTAAAAGCCACTGTTCACTGCTAGTCCCAGTAAGTTAGCCTTGCTGACATAAGGTCATGGCTCAGTTTCCTCACCCTAGAGAGTCCCAATCCATTACTCCTGAATGGAGTGAGGAGGAGTGGGTGGAGGAGCCCACTCTGCAGGACACTGGGTTGTCCCTCAGCTTCAAGAAGGTTCTGGGTGACTCTCTCACGCAAGCTGTTTCTCAGGGCATGCAACCTATCACACAGAGGTTAGATTTATTGGAAGCTCTGATGGCTGAGCAAAGAGAACAGCTGGTATCAGAAAAAGATGGGCAGACAGCCCTGGTGAAGGGACTTCAGCAGGACACCCTCAGAAAGGGGTTGAAATGAAGGGGTGTAACAAGACCAGGAAGAGCTCGGACTCTTTGCCCCCCCCTGGGCACAAAAGAAAGGATTAACTCTGTTCCCCAATGCCTAAGCGACCCTGTCACCAGATTGAAAAAGGCTTTCCTTGAAAAAATGGTGGATCGGCAAGACAGACCACCTGCCCCAGGGGTGGAGAATTCAGGGGACTTTGAAGAGGGTTATGCACCCGACGATGAGGGAGGCGAAGGGGAAGATGTCGGCAAGCCCTTTGAGCAGGTCATAGCTCTCGAAGAGGATGAGAACACAGTAGATATGTTTGATCCTGAGACCATCAGACACCCGAAGTCATTTTAGTGGGTGCCCTCACCCAGGGTAGCTCTATATATGGCTCAACATATTAGAAAACCCCTGGACAAGGAAATGCGATCTCTTATGAGGTCAGAATGTCCTACACCAGAGCTACCGGTAAAACTGGCAGAAACACCTGACCTAGATCCCCAAGATGGTCACATTTGTTACAAAATCAGCGCGAGACATCAGGAAGGGTGACCATCGCGCATGGCGAGGTTGCCAGGACAAACTCCTGGATTTGGCAGGACCTCTGGCTAAAATTATGGTTTTAGCCGGAAAGGCGAAGGACACTGGGATCCCAGTTGATGCCCAAGCCTTAGGCAACTGGGCTCAGAGAGCGGTGTGTCTCTTGGGGAACGCCAACTTCTCCCTCTCTTCGTAGAGGATAATAGGGGTCCTCCTCAAAATCGACAGTAAACTCAGCGATCTGGCCTCTTATTAGGCAGGAGAGGGTGCAAAAGGGCTTCTCTTCGGGGAGGCTTTCGCCAAAGAGATGGCACAGTTCGTCGGAACGTACTCAGTGCTGGAAAAAGCACAAAGTTCCATAAGGAACATTTTTCTGGGGTGTGATTTTGCTGGGAACGGACGTTTCAGGAGTCGTTCCTCCGGTCGCGCCAACTTCCAAAGGAGACCCCAGGGGCATGCACCCAATATTAGGAGAGTCGTCAGCAGGACACCTTCTTTCCCGCCAGAGCAAGATATTCAAGAGGGCGTAGAGGGAGAGGTTCCTTCCATCAGCCCAGTCCATCAGCTGGTGAGTACATCAAACGCGCACATTGGAGAGAGAAATCTGCCCTTTTTAAGAGCCTGGCAAGCGTTCCCAGGCGATGCATGGGTCTTGCAAGCAGTAGCAGGCCTCCATTTAGAGTTTATAGGCAACCCAATACAGTTGAGAGAGCCTTACCCCATGTGCATGCCACTAGAGGATAGAACGCTTCTACAGAGCGAACTAGTGAGATCAGTAGAGAAAAATGCGATAGAGCGCAACACGCAAGGGGGACAGGGCTTCCTCAGCAACATGTTTCTAGTACACAGAGGAGAGAAATTAAGGCCTGTCATAAATCTAAAAACCTTAAATTTGTGCATCACGTACAACCATTTCAAGATGGAAGGGATCCACCTCCTCCGAGACCTGCTGCGTACAGGTACTGGCTCGCTCGCTTAGATCTCAAAGATGCATAACTAGCGATAACGATAGCGACTGCCTCCCAGAAATTTCTCTGTTTCAGGTGGGAAGGAGAGCTATGTCGCTTTACGTGCCTCCCATTCGGCCTAGCGTTGGCCCCCTGGGCGTTCACAAAGTTGATGGAACCAGTGGCCGTAGCCATAAGAGAGAGATGTATTTGCATTATCATCTATTTAGACGATATCCTTGTGATGGGATCCGACAAAGAAACCCTCACAAGGGATGTGGAATGGGTCTTCAAGCTTCTATCCTCGCTGGGCTTCCTAGAGAACGTGGAGAAGTCTCAGCTCGTCCCTGCTCAGAGAGTGGAATTCTTGGGTTTCACCAGAGACACAGTAAAAGCGGTTCTAGAGCTCCCGGGTCTCAAAGTGAGAGCATTAAAGAAAGAACTCAGAGCAGTGATAGCGAAGATAACTATTTTGCTTAGGAATCTTGCCAGAGTAGTGGGTCTACTAGCGGCCTCCATCCAAGCCATCTTTCCAGGGCCTCTCCACTATCGAGCACTGCAGAGGCTCAGGATCAAGGAGGTATAGGTTACCATCAGCTAGTGAGTCTAGACCAGGAAGCCATTACCAAGCTTCAATGGTGGTTGCAAAATATGGAAGCCTGGAACGGGCGGGTGATATTTGGAGATGTTCCAGACCTTATCATAGAGTCAGACGCAAGCAGGACAAGCTGGGGCGCCTGGTGCGACCAAATCCAAACAGGAGGGAAGTGGTCGAGCCAAAGCTGAGCCTGCACATAAATTGTCACGAGCTGCTAGCAGGCTCTTTCGCAGTTCGAACGTTCACAAAGGACAAGATAAGGTGCTGCGTGCTGCTGAAGATGGACAACATCTCAGCAGTGCGTTACACAAACAAGTTAGGGGGAACAAAATCCAAAATGCTAGCTGAGTTAGCGAAAAACTTTTGGAATTATTGCATGCACAGCAAGATCGCTGTCACATCAGAGTACCTTCCGGGGATTCAGAACAGAGTAGAAGGCTGGAATTCATGATATCTTGTAGACTCCAGTGATTTGAGGCTCCATGCACTGATTTTCGAGCAATTACAGGATTTATGGGGGCCTCTAGATAGAGATCTATTTGCGTCCAGACTGAATGCTCAGATGCAGAAGTACTTCATCTGGAGGATCGACCCTGGTGCAGCGGGTACAGACGCCTTCCTGCAGCCATGGAGCAGAGCGGTACATTATGCCTTCCTGCCATTTGTGATGATCAAGAGAGCCTTAGCGGAAGTCCGAAGGGACAAGGCGGAAGTCGTGATGGTGCTACCATGTTGGAGGTCCCAAGCATGGTTTCCAGTAGCGATGGAACTTTCTACGGATTTCCAGAGGATAGTTCCAAATCGCCCGGACCTTCTACTCGACCCAAGCGGGCGAGTTCACCCGCTGATACAGGCAGGCTCGTTGCACCTGATCACCTGCAGGGTTTCATGAGAAGATGGGAGTTGCCGGGAATTTTGGAACTTGCTTCAGACTGTATCAGAGACTCCTGGGCGCTTTCCACCGTTAGGAGCTATAGTGCAGCTTGGAACGGTTGGACTCTATGGTGTACAGAATTCCTTTGGATCCAGTTTCAACCGCTTTAGTACAAGTGTCGAATTTCCTAGCTTATAAATTCCAAGAAGGCAGCGCCTACAGAACCATAGGGGTCTTCAGATCAGCAATCTCAGCTGGCCACGATAGAGTGCAAGGCGGTGCCATCGGGGAGCATCCAGCAGTTTTACCTCTCCTCAAGGGTATGAAGTTAAGAAGGCCTCCAGAACCCAAATATGAGGTTTTATGGGATGTGAGAGACGTGTTTCATCTATTTCAAAGAATGAACATTTGTCCCACTCACAGCTGTCATGGAAGCTAGCTATGTTATTGTGCTTGACAGCATGCCGGAGAGTTTCGGATGTCAAAACTCTAGAGATAGATAGGAAAATCTTCTACCCAGAAGGTGTAGCCTTTACTATCGCTAAAAGAACTAAGACCGATTCCAGAGTAATTTCATACCCATACTTTACAGAAAATAAGACGTTGTGCGTAGCACAATGCATTAAAGATTATGAGCCAGCGACAGTTCAGCTTAGGCCAAGAGGAGTGATCCAGCTGCTTATAGTGCGCAGGAAACCTCACCATATGGTAGCAACAGCGACCATTGCTAAATGGGTGAGGGAGATAATGCAATGGGCGGGGATAGACTTATCCTTAATCGGGGCGCATTCTGCTAGGGGGGCAATGGCATCCAGGGCTTTCGCTGCAGGAGTGTCTCTTCAAGATATTATGAAATCGGCAGATTGGTCCTCTGAGTCGACCTTTAAGACATTCTATTTCAAGCCTGTGTCAGATATACCCAATAGGGTGGTTGCAAGCTTTGAACAAGCATAATGCAAGCCTCCTGTCTTGTCATAGAATAAAGATTGCCCACGCTTACAGCTCAGGAAGTCTTCATTCTATTAAAGACAAGGAGGCGAGCATTATATCCTACCCAGAATGGCAAAAGTTGATGTTTGTTGTATCTTATTATGTGCAATCTTTTGATCATTCCCACCCTCATCTTGAATTTTCTATTTCCCGCAGGAGATGACCAGAAAACGGCTTGAAAGGAGGAAGTAAAGAATGGAAGTGGTGTTCACATGTTGTCCCCGTTGAACCATGAGTTTTCACGGAGCAGAACAATCCTCTAATCCAGTTCAGAACCTTGCGTCAGGAAAAGGCTGATGTTTTCTTGGGATCAGGACCCGTTTTGACAAAGAAAGAGGAAAGAACCTGGTGGGGAGAGTAGTTATACCCCAGGATGGACACTGATAGGTGGAAAGGAGAGGGTCAGGACTAGCGAAACACTGAAGGATCATGGGAGTCGTAGTCATGAGTTAATGGTTGGAACTGTTCTTGATTCAAGAACTTTAACTGGGGATTTCATTTTTTTGTTCCGAGTTCATGCAGTTACAAAAAATGAAATGTGATGTTAAAGTTTAAGTTTTAAAATGCTGATATGGCAGTATTAAAGAAAGATAAAGCATAATGCTCGCCTCCTCGTCTTTAATAGAATGAAGACTTCCTGTGCTGTAAGCGTGGGCAATCTTTATTGTTTGGAGTAAATGGCAAATACCAGTTTCACTGTGCATGCTTGACAGCATTGAAGCAAATATGAAGTGTGCTTATTGCGACATGCACCATTTACAAAAAGCACTGGTAAAGATTTTGTCACCAGTCACCTTGGGGAAAGTGCACTTTTCTTAGGTTGAGTACTTGCACTGCAGTTCTAGTGGGATTTTTATGAATTTGCAAGGCCTGCATAGTATTAAATTGAGGCAGGAAATCCCCTCTTCAAGTTAGGGCTAGTTAGGGTTTTCCGCCTTTATTTTTACTGAATAAAAGACTATAGCAACAATCAAACTTCCTCTGCGCTAGTCTCCACTTTCCACATCCTTACAATAGCTATATATTCCATTGTGCTTTGTAGCAGAGAGGCTTTTCCGATTACCGCAGTAATATCAGAGTAATGAGAAAACAGAAAGTGCAAAAAAAGCTATTCATGCGTTATCACAGTTATTACCACAAGATCACTGCAGTAATTATCAGGGGAGTGTTGGGGGAATGAAAACTGAGGGAAAACAAATAAATGGGGGACATATGGTGTGATCACATCTACTAGGCAGGGGGAAATGGGTATTTGTGCCAGTGGCCCTGGTCAGTTGGCCCCAAAGAAACCTATTTGTGCAAGGTTGCAGCGGTAAGGCCATGACGAGTGGGCTTGAAAGAAACCTAGTGTATTAAAATATACAGTGGCCATGGCCAAAGCCGTCCTCACTGGCCAGGGCCTAAAGGCCATGGCTAGTGCGCACTAAAGAACCCTATAGGTGTAACATGTACAGTGGTCATGGATGAATAAACTATGATAGAACAAAACCCTGAAAAATTCATTAAAAAAACTTTAGTTAAGAGACAGTTAAGGTGATCAGATTTAAAACAACAAAAACCTTGAAATTCAGCAGATGTGGGAAGTGATGATCATTGTAACTCAACGTCCCCACGGTTGCAAAGCCCATGTGCACCTACATAACAGATCGGATTCATAATGGCAAACACGATTAGAGGCCGGCAAGATCGCAGCTGCAATCTGTGTGTTAGCTGTAGGTCGCAGGTTCTAATTCCTGCAAGGTCAACTCAGCCTTTCATCCTTCCGAGGTCTATAAATGAGTACCAACTCCAGTTGGGTGATATTGTATGCATATGTGTTCTATAAGTGCTACATAAATAACACATCATTAGATCCTAGGGGTCATTAACAGGGGGATGCCGAGTTAAAATGATCATCACTTTACACATTAGCTGAATTTCAAGGGTTTTTGTTGCGTTAAATCTGATCACCTTAACTGTCCCTTAACTAAAGTTTTTTCAATGGCTATATACACATGCATAACTCATAATAGCTGTGGCATACAGCACCAGCAGTCCAGGAAGGGGCTGTAAGGAAGGCATGGTATCAAAGCAAGACATACACAAGTGATCACAGTTCAAGGGTGTTTATTAAACTGTATAAATGGGAGATATAAACACCTAATCTAAACCTAAATATAAGATGGGAGCAAGCAACAACCATCAAATAATAAGAATGCCGTCAAAGTGGAGTCTAGTCAAATTAAACGGTCCTATACTAAGTAAAGCTATTGCCAATCCTTAATGCTATGCTACAAAATAGTGTGGGATAGTTTTCACAAGAAAAGAAAGAAGTGTTGACAAAATGATAAGTCAGGATGTTATGGCCGGGGTCTCTCCTCCCCACGTTTTTAGCACGGTACAAGGCAGGACTCTTGAGCACAGCACACTCCTGGACTTCTCCAGCATAAGGTTGCAGTTCCTTTTATCAATATCAGGAACTTCTGTGTCCAAGTCTCTTTCATGCAAAGTCTCTTGCTTTAGAGGTCCTGGCGCACCATAAACAACAAAACAAAAGTTCCTTCTACTAATCTTCACGTCTGGCGATTACTCTTGACACTTGGAGCCCCCTAAACCGGGCTACGATCCTGTTCTCAACGTTAGCCTCCCTCAGTCGGTCTCAGACCAACCACTCACTGTGGACATCCCTCAGTCAGGTTCAAGTTTTTTGTCACAATGTTCATGGCTGTATTACTCTTCACCCTAATTTGCAGGTATCCCTCAGCCAGATTCACATTTGCCAAACTAACACTGTTCACTTTTCTCAATGCGAGATTCACTTCCCTTTGCTGGGTTTACACTTTCATATTCCTCAAAGAGTACTGCAACATGTCAAGGACTTTCGTTTGTACAAGGGTTTTGGCTTGACCCTTGTATGACCACCTCGGCAACTCACACTAGCCTCCCCTAGGGCCTCTTGGTACTTGTTTCAACAACAATCGAAGACTTTTGACTGTACAAGGGGTTTGGCTTGACCCTCGTATGACCACTTTGATTTCTCAGTTCAACTCATTGTCCTTGTTCAGGAGCGTGGCATCAGTCAGAGTCCTTCGATTGAGCGCACACATGGCACCGGACCACTCTGATGCCTATTTTACTTACAAAAGACCTTTGTGCTTTAGTCTTATCTCTTCAATGTTCCTTTTCACAATCTTGAGACAACACAGTCTGATCTATTATCAGCTCTTTTCTGACTCACCGGCTGTGCTGAACTCTGTTGGCATCTCCTGCCTCTGGAGTCACGGACGGTACCACGATGGCAACTGCTTCTCCCTGCCCTGGCTCTCAGTGCGGGAGGGTCCCATGTACGGCCGATATCCTGCACACCATTCGCCAGCTGCAATTCACGGTCTTACATTTCCCTTCTCTGAGGCTCTGCAGGTCTGGGTTGAAAAGGGCAAGGGCAACTCCCTTCTCATTGTCCTTTCAGGTCTCACTGCCTTTCTCCTCCGTTTGAACTGCTGTCCTGGAATAGCTTGGTCGCTCATGCGTTTGACCTTCTCCCAGAGTGTGCTTTCATGCTCTGCCTTTTATCCCTATGGGGAAAGAGAAGGGAAGTCAGGTGTGTGTAATTCTCAGCAATTACCTGACTCTGCCTGACCCTTGTGTTGGGACATGTCAGGTATACGGCTCTGGTGTAAGTCCGTTGTCTTTCGTGGAAATCGGTCTGTGAGAAAGTGTTTGTGTCGAGAAAAGGGGAAGGTTGAGTTTCTAGCTATCCTACGGGGTAGGATGGGGGAAAATGTGTCATAAGGAAGAGGATACTGTGTCTCACCCTTCGGTGTTCCACTTCTACTCCCCAAAGACCCCTCACCCAGAAGATCCTCCCACACTAGTCCAACACCAGGAACTGGATCCAATAGCGATGACCATGTCCTGGCCACCTGGGTGACAGATCCCCGGCGACTAGTAAGTGAGACACCTTTAGGTTTCTCACAGGGCACCACGTCCCAATGGACGAAATAAGAATCTGCAACAGGCAGGCGTACGGAGAATGTGAAAGAAACGTCCTTTTATTTAATCTATATGAAGCTGATTAAAACCATCTGACTTATTGCCATATTTGGCTTAGCATGCATCTTCCCAGTCTGCAGGCGCTGTTTTCCCGAGTTGTGAGTGTTTGTTTGTTGTTGGGTGTCCTGACCCACGTTCGAGCTATCATGCTGCAACATTTGGTGCTGTGGGCTTAGAAAATCCAAGATGGCCAAAAAGCCCACATGTGCGCCAGAATCCAGGAGAACCATGCAGCTTGCGCGTACACCAAAATGGCTGCCTAACTTGCCACCCACCAGTGCGAGCATGATGGGCCAGGGTGCCATGAGTGGAATGGGTGCCAAAGGTAAAACAGCAGCGCCTGTTAGCTCAAAAACGCTTTAAAATTACCTTTAGTTTCTCTGAATGCCAGCTCAAAATGCCTATTTTCAAACATTGCAACACATCCAAAAATCTCACTGAACACCAGCGGACATCTGGCAGAATGAAGTATGTGTGCATACAAAATCTGGGAAGATGAAGAGCCCAAAACAATGTTCATAACAAAACTGGCTGAGCTATACATGTCAGCAGCCTAACTGAAACTGGACTAAAACCACCAAAATCAAAATGTTTAAATTAACTGAGTGACCTACTTTTGAGTGTCACATAGTTTGTAACTGTTAAAATGTCATAGTTTTGAACTTAGAATCAGCATTCTAGCTGCATATGTAAAAATTGTATTGACTTAAACTGGGGAACAAAAAGTGACATTTTAGCTGATACCTGGCTTAAGGAAACTGGAATTCTGCCAGCCAGCTACCCCCGACAGGAGTGGGGGCTTGCCCAACAAATGCATTCCCATACCTGGCTGCATTCTGTTGCCCCTGCCAAAAGGAGGTCACACACTCTCTGATTGAATTACCAGGGGACTGCAAGAAACTAAACAAAGGGGCAAGGCAGATGGTTTATTGGGGGGGGTCGTAAATGGCTTCCTTTTGAACAAAGCCCTTCCTTGACTCAGGCAGATGTTATATTGGGGGCGTCGTAAAAGTGGCTTCCTCTTGGCAGAAACGGGGAGGGGCAGCCCCCTCTGAGGACAGGCTGAGCTTAAAGAACGTGGATAGACTGGTTTCTCCACCATGTGACCTGGGAAGACACACCCAGAATATGATTTTAAGAAAGATGTATAACTCATGGTGCGGACTTGTCAAAATTATCTAAATGATACCATAATTCTTGTGATTTTTCTGCCCACATTTTAAGAGGTTTTAGGACCCGGTGGTATGATCTGGGGGTTTACGAGCGTAAAATAGCCTGTTACTCTAAATGTATGCACGTTAAAAATCTGACACTTCCTTATCTAAATGCCCACATGCCTTGCACACAATTGTATACATTTGGAGAAAAATCTGATATGGGGAAAGCTACTAAAAAGCGCAAAATGTTGCCATTTCTGAATGCAAGCCCCCAGGAAGAGCAGAGTTTGAACAGAGTATACCTCATGTGATATGTGATGGGTGCATGTAATTTTAAACAACTGTGTATCTGTGCAATATGTATTTGGGTCAAATATAGATTTGTGTGTAATTTGACAGGGGAGTGTCCTTTCTGCAGGCCATAAAAGAGTATCACCATGACTCACATTTCCTTTCCCCTATCAAGGAAGAGAGAAAAGCTTGACCAATGATCAGTTGAGAGAGGGGCTGGTTTAGTGATGCTGCGCACACACCCAATTTCAAAAGACATAAAAAAGAGCCACTGGAAGCTAGAGAGGACATTCAAATCCAGTTGCTGCGGAGCGTTTTGCCGGACCACACAACATCCAAAAGATACCAGTTCCAGACTGACTCCAGCTACATACTCCAGAACCTAGAACTTATACTTTAGAACCTAAATCAGACACCACAAGCTGAGTTCTCTGCAGCAGGCCTCAAATCATTGCAAGCTACTCACAGCCGGGCGAGCTGCTTGAATCCCTTGTCAAGAACTTTTGCTAGGACCAATGCAGAGATCCAGGAGCCGTTCAGAGACCGCTGTATCCGGACAGACCAGACCAGTGCCAGACCAGCAGAGCAGAGGCCAGACGCTGTCCGCAGAGACCGTCCGTGGCGAGACCAGAACCGAAGTCCAAAATCTGACAGATCCGTGGCCCGACCCAGACCTTCCAAATTTATTGTGAGTACAGCTAGGACGGGGCAAAACCAAATCTCTTAGTTTAAAGTAATATAATTCAATCTATTTAACCTAAGTAGAACTGCCTCCTAACTGTCACCTGTCATTTGTAAAGCTGCACCACTGTCATTTGTCAATTCTGCAGCTGCAAAGCTGTCTCCTGTCATTTTGAGTTTACTTTAAATCCGAAAAACGACCTTTACAAACTCGTTCATATCTCTGGAACCGTTTGGGCTACGAACTTGGTTTAACTTTCCTCTGAAAGCTTAGCTTTCCAACAAGCCTAGAACCGACTTCCTATTCCTTATACCTTTGCCATAATCACGATTCACGCACTCGCGAATTTTACCGCGATTTGCGATTTGGTTAAAAATCCAGCCACGTGTAACCATCAGCAGTCATTTCTTTCCTTGCTAAAAATTTGTTTGCCTCTTAATCACCATCTCTGAATCATTGCTAAAGTGAGCCTGAACTCATCCCAAGTATCTCTCACTCACCCTGAACCTCCTAAAGAGAATTAAAAGCATTTTCAGCATATTTCTCACTTCATTGCCACCACATTCAAAGCACTTGGGCCGGTGTTTTAAAACTCATACCTGATTTCTCTAAGTTGCTGGGGGGGGAGGAATTGAACTGAATTATATTTGATTGCATTTCTAAGAACTGTGTGCTCTCCTCTTCATCTCCTTACATTGCATAAAGGGGGGGGTGAATTGTCAAAGAAAAGTGATTGCTTGTTTTGTTGAAGTCATATCAAGTTATTTCTGTACTGCATGTATTCCACCTTGCATTTCCTTGAACCGTATAAAGCATTCTCTACCCCTTTATTCTTCTGTTCCTATTCACAAGTGTGCTACCTCATCCTCTATACTACTCCTGCGTAACCAAATCAGTTTACTAGTAGAACATTATTCATTGTTGATTACTGCTCATATTGTTAAGTGTGATATTAAATATGAATTTATTATAAGAGTGTGATAGATATACCGTTATATTTCTCCAATAAACCTTTTAAACTTGCAAAACAGAACTACTTCTTGGCTCAGTGGGGTCAGGGGGATTCTAAGAGAGGGGTGTTATATAGGGGTAGTCATCCAGAACTCATGAACTGGACATAAAGATATATCAATAAGGGTTTCCATTCAGTATCCCAGACTAGCCATTGACTTAGCTGTAGTGTTGAATTGAATCTTCTTACATTGTTTATCGGGTGTTGGCGAGTAACACAGTACCTAGTGGAAGTGTGGCACCAGATGAAATCAGATAGAGGAGAGTGCACGATGGTATGCGTTTTGGTGGTTCTGATATACATCCACATTCTAAAGAGCAGTCTTGTTTTGCCACAGGGCATATTTATATCTTCTAATTTAGGGGTGGGGGAAGTAAGCCATATGCCCCCCAGGCAAAACCTTTTGATTTTTGCACCCTGGGGGGAGGCACTGAAAAGGTTAATGCACATAACCACAACGGTTCCAAGGAGCTTCTAACTTTAGAGCATTTGCTTTGACAAACTCCATTTTATTGGCCTATTGATTTGACCATCCTGTCTAGTTAAACCACTGCAAGAACGTGATGTGGGTAAATGGGAACGCCACATTGTTGGTCATCAGAGTACACCAGCTAGTGGAATATTTACAGACTGAATACTTTAATAATAACTTAGTAGTCCAATCGTTCAATGATAGACATGTTTGTATAAAATGCCACCTTAGGGGAACCTCAGTTTAAACGTCACAATCTATCAGCTTTGTTTACGATTCACCGGGAAGAGAGGATGCCTCTATGCCTAAACCCGGCCTCTATATGTATGAAGCTGCCTCCTTGAAGCAGATGTATTCTGACAGTTCTCCCTCTACTCCTACAGTGAGAGTTCACAACGCTGCAATGTATCATGGCTTAACATGGAAGGCCTTGCCAGATGAACAACGTCCCTGGCGGGCTTTCTATGCATTAGCGTCCCCCACGGACCATGTGCGGTACTCGGCGATGCGCCTTCAAAATGGCGAACTGCTGGTGCGCGCTGATCTCCTGTGAAGTAAGTGCGCAGTTATTTGTTGAACAAGAGTGCCTGGCTTTGTCAGCAGAATACTGTACTCAGCAGACTCATCAGAGCACAGGCTTTCCTAGAAGGCCCATTCCTACTTGGCTCCTAAAACCAGCGAAACTTAGTACAGAGCAAAGTTGTCAAATGTCTCAATGGACTGGTACTTCGCACCCTTAACACAATGTAATATGGATAGAACGGTATAGTTCATTTTTCTGCCTACTCATCAATGTTCAGACAATTATTACCAGACAAATTGCATAGCCTGCGCATAACGTGATGACAAACGACCCATAACATACATATGGAAAAAAGCAACAAAAAATAAGCAGTCCGAAGCGACGGCAGCGTTCATAAGAGAAGATATGTTTTATTGAAAAACATAGCATCTTCTAAGAACGCCATTTCAACATGCTGGAATGTTTTATTGCACAAAAATATAGAAACGCGTCGTATCTAACAAAAAATGAGGATTGTACAAATTCCAATAAACAAGCGATAAATGACGGAGTGAATAAATGACACAGCCAATAATGCACACTTGGCATGCTACAAAGATGATAAAACATGCAGACTAAGGTGTTTTAGATGGAACCCTATTCAGGTCACCAGCGGGCTACTGTGCACAGCTCCATCTCCGCGGGTGGGAGACAGCACATTGATGCTGTACATCTGAGCATGGGGAAGGTCACAATATTTTGCTCTGGGGGTTCTGGTTATCGCTGAATCCTTGACCACATACTTGCACTTTTGACTGTGGCCTGGCCTCAAGTGGTGCGACGGTGTCATCTCATCAAGCAAGTGGGCGGCCTTTCCTGGGCCGTGACTGATCACCCATATGTCTTCCGGCTAAGGTTCCCAAACAATGCAAAGACGAAAGGTAAGAACCTCCTCTATCAAACAGCACATTACCCTGAAGTAGAATTCAGTGGCATATGAGATCACAGGAGACGCCCCCTAAGCAAACCCTTACACTCTCAGGCACCCTGATGCCCTGGAAGCCAGGCTGTCTCAGAACCTTTCACTTGCGGTCCATACAGAGATCCACCAAACCAGCTAGGGTTGCCTATATTAGTTGTCGATGGGGAGACACTGCAAAAGAAGCATGGCACTGGCACTTGGAGACAGTGCTCCCTTTCTAATAATGGTGAAACGCAGAGGTGTTGCTAAGGGGGGGGGGGCTAAGTGGGCTATAGCCCCAGGTCTTTTGGTTGTAGCCCCGGATAGAAGCTCAGGGACTACAACCAAAAGGCTATAGCTAGCCCCGAATCTCGCCAGTCCTGTCCTCACTTAGCCTCTGCTCTTTTCCAGACCTAGCAACACCCCCGGACACATACTACAAGCCTTCCGTAGGACATTCACTGTTAGCAGAAAACGTATTACAAGGTAGTGGAGTTGCCACGATCCCACTCCCAGCCATCATCTTACATATCACCAGGATTCCTGGGAAGTGATGTGGGAAGATGGCTTCAATCCTGAATGCCCAGGATTCACTTGAGTCATCATCATCATCAGAAGGCAGAAATAATTATGTATATGCGAGTGTGGGAGGTGCTCATAAAAAAGCCTTTAAGACCAAAATCCCGTTAGAAGGTGTACATTCAGTAGCTTGGACAGCAAGATCCCCTGCTTTCCCTGTTCCTTTGGCCTCATTGGAAGCAGTTAAGGGCAGGCGGTCATTGAAACAATCCTAAAGTGATAGCCATCTGGTCTCCTGCACCAGCAAAGATTGACATTATGATTGGCCAAAACATCTATAATAAAACCTGCACTGTAATAAGAATTTGTGCCAAATGTCATAACGTGCGGTGAGCACCTTGTTCAAAATGAAAAGCCAACACTGCCCCTTAAACTACTAAGGAAGTGCAGGCCAATCACTGGCATTAACACAGTCTAACAAAGTCTAACAAAGATGGCTGGTTTGCAATAACAGGCTATGCCCTAGCATGTGAAATGTTACACCTTCTAGGAGAGTGGCTGCGAGAGGGGTCTACACCTACATTTTTCTTTTTTTTATTAAGCAGGTTAGTTTGCACGAGGCAAACTTTTTGCCAAATTTCATCAAACATACAGATTTTAATATATGAAATATATCACAATCCATCATAAAGTTCTGAATCATCTAATGCAATTAGTAAAACCGGTACAAAACTATAAAATGTTTAAAAACAATTGTTTTTTGTTAGTTTGTATTTTTAATTTTTAATGTTCTTTAGCTGTCATGCAGCCTTTAACAAAGACATAGATACTTTCAAGGAAAACAAATAAAATACTATTGTTTTAAAAACGTAATCACAGCTATGGAAAGGCTGACACATTGACACTGAACAGAGTGACCCAGCGTGCGTCCTCCAAGCTCTGCCCGGACAGCAGCTCTGCTGTTCAGGTTGCAGGATCTCTGGCCTCTCGTTCTGGCGTTCTCCGCTCCTCGGATTGCCACGGGCTCCGCGGCTCCACTCTGCTCCACCTCTCCAAGGCGTAGCTATGTCAGAGGGCTTCCCTTGCGTATAGCTCTCTCTTCTCGCTTCTGTTCTACTCGTCCTTGTTAAATACAAGTTTGCACTTAAAGGGATATTCCCTTTTCCGTCAGGTGTCATGGTTGATCCAGTATTGCCTGGAGCCAAACAAAAGGATGGCACGTTCTTCATTACTGGTGGCAGTCCCATATATGCAGATAAGGTGGCCTGCATAGGGAGTTCGATGTGGGAATGAGAGTCCTTGTCTCCTAAGAGGGAGTCACTCCCAGTGATGCCCCCCTTGCCCAGACCCCTAGGGAGAGTTAGCCTGTCCCAGGAGGATAGCTCAGCAGCAGCGTGCTCTACTTGGAAACAAGACGACGCGGATCAACACAGGTTCGATCCCTGGACCGCGCTTAGAAACCTCTGGGTATTAAGCGCGTTATAAATAACCTATCATCATCATCAAAAGGGGTGTCTCACCCCTGAGGAGAAGGGACAAATACTCTCAATTCGTCACAGTGCCCAGATTGCATATTCTCTGACCACCTGCAGGGCAGCCAATTCTCTGTAGCTAGGACTCCTGGCCAGAGGGTGCATTTAGAGCAAGGAGAATTCCTTCATGCACAGGAGTGCAGCCGTTGAAGCCCTGAGGTTGGTGTGCAGAGTGAAAACACTGCATGAAACCCTACATGTGAAAGGTGTTTCCTCTTGGAGTTTCTTTGCCAGAGGGGGCCGTTCCCATAATAACTGTCTCTTCCCTGCCAGCCTATTGGATCATACCCTTTGGATGGCTTCTTTTAACTTTATGACTGTTTTATCCATTGATAAATCAAATGTCCTCGGAAGAATAAACAGTTCTAATGAGGGGTGATACCAGAGTTATGAGAAGTTACGTTTATTGGATACAATACTACATGAAAACAACGGCGCCTAAAATAAGAGCCTGCGGGCCATGCCATAGCATCAAGCACTTGCAAGGAAGCATTTCAAAAGATAATAAATAACATGCACACTACATATACCAACAGCACCCTTTTGATGAAGGCTTTAAGTGGGACCATCTGGAAAAAAACATGCAGGCACCAGCTCTTTGTGTATTTATTCCACTCTGCGCCATTTTTTTAAGGATTCACTTAACAGCATGAGAAAGAAAGTTGCGCATTTTTTGCAGTCCACGAGAGCAAACTGACAGCATCTCCACCCGTATCTAATTTTGATGCAGCAGAAGAGACTGGAATACTCGTGGATTTTCAGCATCTTTTAACTCCTGAAAAATGTTGCCCCAATCCCTAGGGATTCATTGTACTCAGGTCCACCTTGCACGTACATGGCAACTGCCACTGCCGCACATTTCCCACTCAGGGCAATAAAAGACATGGGAACCAGAAACCACCCAAAACGCTGTGTTTATTTTACGGCCCTAGTGGCAAAACCCAGCAGAGTGGATGTGTACATGGTCTGTTCAGCAGGGTTTCAAGGCTCCCTGAAGATGAGGCCTGTAAGTGTTACCAAGTTCAGACCAATCACTTTTCAAAAATGGTAATATGTAGAACAAATGTTTTCTACGTATCTTGCTGCAGGGCGAGCACACGAATGTTGCTTTTTATGCTCACTGGCACACCTGATGTAGCCATCCATATCATGAGGTGAGGTTTTGCCAGAATGTGCACCCACAGAAATGTTGCTTTTTACGCTCACCTGTACACCTGTTGTAGCCCCCTGCACCACGGGGTGAGGCTTTACCCGAGTGTGCATTCACAATCTACCCGTATGTTGTAACTGTCATGCTCGGTCCTACACACTGTGGACTGTACAACCGCACTTTTACTGTACACCTGATGTAGCCCCCTGCACCTTGGGGTGAGGCCTTACCCGAGTGGGCATTCACAATCTACCCGTATGTTGTAACTTGCATGCTTGGTCCTACACACTGTGGACTGTACGACCGCACTTTTACTGTACACCGATGGAGCCCCCTGCACCGTGGGGTGAGGCCTTACCCGAGTGGGCATTCACAATCTACCCGTATGTTGCAACTTCCATGCTTGGTCCTACACACTGTGGACTGTACGACCGCACTTTTACTGTACACCGATGGAGCCCCCTGCACCGTGGGGTGAGGCCTTACCCGAGTGGGCATTCACAATCTACCCGTATGTTGCAACTTCCATGCTTGGTCCTACACACTGTGGACTGTACGACCGCACTTTTACTGTACACCGATGGAGCCCCCTGCACCGTGGGGTGAGGCCTTACCCGAGTGGGCATTCACAATCTACCCGTATGTTGTAACTTGCATGCTTGGTCCTACACACTGTGGACTGTACGACCGCACTTTTACTGTACACCGATGGAGCCCCCTGCACCGTGGGGTGAGGCCTTACCCGAGTGGGCATTCACAATCTACCCGTATGTTGCAACTTCCATGCTTGGTCCTACACACTGTGGACTGTACGACCGCACTTTTACTGTACACCGATGGAGCCCCCTGCACCGTGGGGTGAGGCCTTACCCGAGTGGGCATTCACAATCTACCCGTATGTTGCAACTTCCATGCTTGGTCCTACACACTGTGGACTGTACGACCGCACTTTTACTGTACACCTGATGGAGCCCCCTGCACCATGGGGTGAGGCCTTACCCGAGTGGGCATTCACAATCTACCCGTACGTTGCAACTTCCATGCTTGGTCCTACACACTGTGGACTGTGCGACCGCACTTTTACTGTAACTAGCGACTAGATGGCTTTGTGCGCTGCTAGAAATGTAAAAATAAATAAATGTTCAAGAGCGGGCATCCCAAATCCTGTCGTCGTAATGTAAAGTGGTTTTGCACAGCACACTTCTGCCAAGTTGGCAGCCTCACATGAAAGGGTACCATGCATGCAAAACCTTCAAACAAATAGAAAAAGAAACATTAATTTCATGCAATACACACTCCGCATAGCTTTGCGACAAAAAAAACACTGGTCATGCACAATATTTTAGCAAGTAACGCACTTGCAATGGAGCAAATGCGCTGCTTCGCGCCTCAATTAGACACTGCAAATACCTTCATGTGTCCTAATATAGTATGTGCAAAGGGAATTTATTTTTAAAAAGGAATTCCAATTAAGTCTGGGACGAAGCCGAGCGTGCCTGCAAGCCTCTCCTGCGAGACCGCTAGCAACCACTGGAATCGGCTTGGGTGAAGAGACAAAAGAGCATCTTTGAAGTTAAGGTACAGTGGGCAGCATCAAAGAGACTTGGCAAGTGTTTCAAACAGAGATGCCAGCTGACCAATAGCCACGCTCTTCTAGGAATTCAGCAATATTTGCCGTCTAGAAAAGCCTGAACAATGCTGATCAAAGGGTAGTTTCACTCCATTGACCAGTGTCATCACTTGGGCCTACTACCCGCAGGTTTTAAGATGCAGCAGTTATAGGGCAGGTTGGCACGGCTATCACGCCTCCCACCCTCCTGCAGATGTGCCGGAAAAGGCCGGGTATATTGTCCGCTACAGGCCTGTTGCCAGGGTCAGATGGTTTGTATGTACCTTGTAAAGATGACCATATTTTATTAGACTTTCTGGTTTGGGCACATCCTACATAAAGTGTTCCCCTTCAGAGAAGCGAATTCAAGTTGTGTCTCGCAAGGACAAGCAAACTCCTAAGATGTGGCAGCAATATATCCTTGATGAGTCAAAGAGAAAAGCTGAGGACGACATCACGGGCTGAAGCATTCTTCATAACAAAACTTGCTCACATCTATTTGTAGAAAGGAGTATTTGAAAAACAGCTCAGTAGAGGGATTGTGCATGTTTACAAAAAATCCACTGGCCAATTGTCGTAGTAAGTGCATACATACATCATGGAATAGCCTCGGCCATGGATTCGGATGAATGGCCCTGCAGGCTCAGCCTGCGGCAAGAACTGGAAAATGCACAGACATGAATTTCATATAAAGGCAGGCTGCACATCCAGTCTGCCCAGTACTTGCTGAACTTCTCTTTTATGGTGCAATATTTGATATTTTGTTGAAATCCAAGGTGGCCAGTTGTACATTCAGAAATGATGCAATTTGTGATATCATGAACAAGGCATGTCTGTAGGAGCCAAGGTTATCCTCAGCAACCTCATTCCCTAACTTTTGTGTTGTGTCAGATTAGGCCACTATAGCCACAGCGACATTCTGTCCTTTGAAGCGTCATTCCTTGCTACCACAGGAGCCTCTATGTTGCTAGGCTACCATGGGGAGACCATGGTGGTGTGCCCTTCGGCGCCCTCTTGTAGTGATTCTCCTGAGGTAACCCCTGAGGCAACCATTGGCATGCAGCTTCTTCTAGGGTCCACCACATGAAAAGTGACTTCCGTTGCAATGTAGAGCTTGTAAGGATGTCCCATGCTAGTGGGTGACCTATGGCTGAGGGTACCGTGGTCATGGAATTACCAGGTCATCTGGTGCAAGTGGCGAAGGGCTGCTTGACGTGCCGCATCAGTGAAGTCAGGCTTCATGTCAGCATCATGCAGAAAGAAAGGGAGAAATCAGGGTCGGGGACAATATGAGAGACAACAAGAAATAAATGAGAAGTATGGGAAGTCTTCAAGACGTCTGGATGCCTGCAGCTCTTCTCTGTCAAAATTAAGTTGACAGTTGCCCTTTCATGACTCGCCTTGGTCTTGGGAACAAACAACGAGGGGAGAAGTAGCCTTACAACGAGGGGAGAAGTAGCCTTACAACGAGGGGAGAAGTAGCCTTGGAAGGGTTTCTCCTGAGCATGACAGCCCATCTGAGGACCAGGAAATGAGAGAGAAAGATTTCATCTCATCAGAACCCAGGGGTGATACCCTGTCTTTAGATTGGGGATGACAAATGGAAACAAATACCAATAAAAAACAAGGTAGGCTGAGTGATGGCGAAGTTTGTGGAAAAAAAGTAGCACAACCAGACTCTTGTCTTCTCCTCCCAGCCCCACACTTTGTCTAGAAGAGAATCCTTCATGATGATGTGGGGATTGATTTCTGTGTATCAGAGGAATGTGACATTTGAGAATCACGAACTTGGAAGCGACACACTATATGAAGTAATAACTGCAGGTGGTACATGGCAGAACACACACTGTGTCTCTCTGCAGTCCTACCTTGTGCAGGGGGCTCTAATGACCACATCAAAACTAAAGTTTAAACCCAGCGAGGGTTCCATGTCTTGCATATGCACTACTGTACTGTGCAGGCATTTACCACACCACATTGGGTGCCCCCTCCCTCCGTTTGCTGTTCCCCTCCATGCTCTGATATTGCATGAAAGTGAGAAGTGTGCTCTCTTCTTGGCCCCACCTCTGCTCCTCATACATGTTGCATGGAAGGATTCTCCCCTTTGACTCTGCTCCACCCCCAGCCCTCCTTCCTCAACCACACTACCGGGCCACTTACCTCCTTTCGGACTTCCGAGTCCAGCGGCCCACCCTGCGTGGCAATGACAACCCCAGCATTGGTGCTCCTACCAGTAGCCTGGCCTGCACTGCACAAATGCACACAGACACTGCTTGACCAAGAGTTGACCCTTTCGGGGGGCAAAGGGGACTCCTCTAAATCTGAGGCAGAGGACTACCAGGGTATTTTCCAGCAGCAGTCCTGCTTCAGAGATGGGGTGAGGAAACTGGGAATGTCCAAGTATAATTTTACTTGCCCAGGGCCTGCCAGATGACATGCTGGATTGTGTTTTCTCTCGTTTCGCAGGACCGCTGAGGCCAGGATTCCTTGTGGCTGACACTGGATTATATAGCTCATTAGTGTGAGAAACCTCACG
This sequence comes from Ambystoma mexicanum, assembly GCF_040938575.1. Classification (NCBI taxonomy): domain Eukaryota; kingdom Metazoa; phylum Chordata; class Amphibia; order Caudata; family Ambystomatidae; genus Ambystoma; species Ambystoma mexicanum. The sequence goes on along the minus strand of NC_090928.1, from coordinate 771,508,140 downwards.
GCATCCTCAATTCTCTCCCCCCTGTATGCTCCTCTTGGGTGGCCAAGTAAAGGCTATTGCTCTTGGATCCTGACCTTTGGGGTGGATATGCAAGGGAGGATCACTTAGATGGCGAAAATCTGGGGAGTGAGGAGAGGGCGTTCTTAGGTGAGACATGATATCCCCCATTTCCTTTTCATAATGAACCATCCATCCCACAAGCTTTCATAGGCTATTGTCAGACTTTTCCCCAATCTTCCCCTAAAAAATTCCCCAAGAAACAACAGTATTCTACTGGGACGAGGAAAAGGCCAACTAGAACAACACATCCTCATTCCAATAATACATACACAAGAGTAAGGCAGAACTACTGCTTCAGCAATGAGCGGTCTAGTCCTTTTTGGACCAATCCAAATGACAGGATCTTTAAAAGCTGGAATCATCACAGAAATGGAGGCAGCAGCTAGGAATGCAAGTCCGGAGTAGCAGTGTGGCAAGTGGAGAGCTTGCAAACCGTTAAATAATGCAGAGCTTGTGCAGCAGGTAGCGAAGCTGAAGGATGCTGGAGGCCGAGCAAAGCGGTCAGAAGTGTCCTGAAAGGCATGCGGAGCATCGCTGGGGGATGAACGCCATGGAGAGCCGTTGGGAGAAGAAGCAAGGTACTGCACGGGAAGACGAGAACCTGTGGCGGCAGAACACCTTGCAGAGCTTCAAGTTCCGACAGGTGAGTGTGCCGAGAAGGAGAAACACAGGGCTGGCAGGCGAATATGGAAACCATGTAAATGAACATTGTTTTGAATGCTGAACAAAATGAAAGCCATTCTAATTACTTTTGAATACCGAACAAAATGAAAGCCATTATAAATACTTTTGAATACCAAACCGAGTGAAACCAAGTTTTGAGCACTCGTGAATATTGAGTGGAGCGAAAGAAAGTTGGTGAATTTGGCTGATACCACAAATTGTATTATCTGAGACACAAGTATTGGTAAAGCCAATAGAAAACACGCATTGGCAACAGCCAAAGGACTTCAAGGAACTGCATGTTATGAGTACACCTATATTGGCAAGAACCAAGGGAAAACAAGAAAGTGGAACAAGTACATGGTGGCCAACCAAGCCATGGTACAGTGTCAGGAGAGTGTGACACAGGTGAATAAATCAAGCATCACTGTCAACTTAAAGCAGTGGTATATTGTTGATTGAAAGCAGTCAAGAAAGGGGTGTTGGTTGCGTGACCTGTGATGGGTGGACCATGTGGTCCGACAACTGCGCCTAGACCGAGTGCCCCCCTTTATGGAAAAGCCACTGAAAGTATCCCTAAAGATGCTTGTGTTTTACAATAACCTTGGAAGTCAAGACAATGAACTGCCTATTTCAAACTGGTTAAAAGTACCAATATCCAAAGAGCTGGGAAGTGTCCCAAGGAACTTTGTTGGTTTTGAAAAGTTGGAAGATTTGAACTCTTGGGGAAGGGAACCCCGGTGTCTTGTGAACTGTTTTGAACTTGGGAAAGGGGAAGCTGATCGCAACTCTATTTTGAACAGTACTCATTCTAATGCTGACATCCCTACACATTCTATACAGTTAGCTGTGAGGGCATGTATAGGTTTCTGGACACAGACAGGCATTTGATTGGGACTTTGTGAAACAGACTATCCTTGGTTTCCTAGCTAGGGAAATCTCACCTTAGCAAATGTCAAGTTCAGCCTCGCACCATCCTGACTTTTAAGTAAAATAAAACTGTGTGAATCAAACTTGAACCTGTTGTCTGTGTCTACTTCATGATGCCACTGGGTACGAGAAACCAGTGGAACCTTGGGCAATAAAGACATGCAATCCAGACGCTCCTTCAACGGAGAATACGAATTCTGAAATGTAATTTGTTCATAGCTGAACGCCATTGCAGAACACCAGCGGACCAATGTTAGAATAAGTTAAAGAGTTTTAAAGGATGCTTTATTCTTTCTCATCTCTGTAACCCAGCCCCTGGGGCAGAGCAAGGCAAAAAATGGCCCAGGCAAAGGAGTGTGGTCTGTGTGAGTGAGGTGAAGGCTGTAGAAGGCGGACCAAGAGACCAGACAGAGGACGAACGGTGGAGTGGGCATGAAGGAGAATTACAGAGAGCATGTGCAAGGTGAGATATTGGTTGATGAGAGAAAGTGGTACTTGGGTGGGAGAGTGCATGTATGGTGAGTGGAGCGTGATTGAGATTAAATGCAAGAGGTGGGGTAGTGAGTGAAGAGAAAAGTGAATGAGAGTGAAAGGAAGGGTTGAGTGTCATGCAGAGGGGGAGCAGTGGGAGGAGAGTAGGGAGAAGTGGAGGGAGAGTGTGGTAGTGGGAGTGGAAAGTAGTAGGGAGGAGAGAGTGGTAGAGGGTAGAGTACTAGAGTAGTGAGAGTGCAAAGTAGTGGGAGTGGAGAGGTATAAGAGGAAAGAGCAATACTGAATAGTGGGAAAGAAGAATGGGGAGTAGAAGAGAGGTTTGTTGAAGGTGGTAGAGTAGAGATAGAGTAACGTTGGTGGGACAGAAGAGGGAGAGGGAAGAGGGTAGGAGAAAGAGAAGGGATGAGAGTAGAAGGAAAGGAAGGTGAAACATTAGGGTTTTGAGTATAAGGGTGGGAGAGGGAAAGACTGAGTAAGACCTAGGTGATTGGAAGGCATCGCGTCTTAAGATTCTTCTTCTTGTACAATCCCAGGTTAGGATCCACCTAGAAGACCCCAGAGGGAACAAGAAAGATAAGGTGTTTGCTTTCAGGCCCTCAGCATCAGCCAGCCATATCCTAGACCATAGGGATTACTAATCTCTAGTGACCATTGTGGGATTTAGGCACATCTGGACTAGGTAGGAGGGAGACCTGCAGAAAACGAGAGAGGGAGGCTACTAGTGGAAGCGTATTATAACATTTACTAGAAACCCTTGAACCTGTCTACATCAGTTGGTGTGTTGTTGAGGCCACCTGTGGCAGCATGAATACACATACACAAACACACACACACACACTGCGCTTCTTTACTGTTCAGCAATTGCAATACAGTAAAGGCCCATGCCACAATTTCTGCACAATAAAGAAATGTCACCCCAGTGAGGGTATTGACTATGCAGTCTGGTAGTTTTTGGGTCGCAGCAAGAGATTCCCCATACACAGAGTCTGGGCACCAAAATGATTGAACAACTTGCGAGCCTGCTCCTTGTCTACAACCGATCGGCACAGTATTCGTAAACCCATTTGCGTGAATAAACAAATGCCAACTCTACCTGCAGGTGGTTTGGGGTTCCAGAAGCCCTGTGAAAAATCCACCAGGGAGTCAGAAAGGCAGATCCCAGAGCATTGCCATGATGAGAGGAGCGCCGCTAAGAGGCCTACTGCCATCACTGCTCTCCTCCTTGCCCGGGCCACCCCCACTCTCCTTACCTGGGTGTAGCAAGGAGCGGATGGCTCCCCCTCCTACCGCCAAAATCTTTGCAGGGCTGCACTGAGCAGACGCAGTCTGGCTGTTTATTAAGTCCTAGCCCTTCTTCCTCATCACGTCTGTACTACGTGGTCGCTTGGAACTAGCCAGTTTCTAGTGACCTCACCAGGCAGATCGTCTTTATCTTATCCCCCTTCACCCCACATTTGCATGTGATAAAATCCACTGTTATCTCCCAGTTTTCATTTCCAGTGTCTTAAATACACTGTTTTCTTTTTTTACTTTGAACTGTTTTATTCTGCTTTAACCTGGTGACATTGCATTATTTCGACAAACTTGTGTGGCTCTGTATTCCATGTTCTCTCTCTTAACTAACAAAGGAAATGTCCACAGAAGCTGGATTTACATTAGAGTAGCCTGGGATCACTGACGTTATTGATTCTAAGGTACCATCAAATGACACCAATAAGGGCACACTTCTCATTATGATGGTGTCATCAGATATAACATATCGTGAAAACAGAGATAGAGTGGAAATTTGTGAGGATCATACTGCTTTGAGTTCAAAAATGTGTTTTAGGCTACCTTACAATGACTAAACTCTGGTGTATATCTAATTATATAATACCTATATCGGCCATTATCAAACAGAGAGCAAATTAAGCACAAAGCTATCTAATTGAGAAAACGCCTACCCTCCAAAACTCTTGTAGCTCTTTAATGATGTTTCAAATGGAGGACAGCCCCTTTGGCAATCACCGACCGGCTTGTTGTTTGGTGAATGAGACTGTTCACAACGAGTATAAACGCCATGTGGGTTTTAACAGAGAAGGAGAACATCCCGCTGTTGTTGTCTGGAGTTGACTTCATAATCCCAAGGGAAGTGCACGTAGAAGTGCGGAGAGCACTAGCAGACACAAAGAAACTTTCAATTAGAGCGCAGACCTGATGCTCCCATCCACCACTACTCGTTGGCCTCGGTAGCCTTGGCAAGAATGAAAGAAAACTGAAAAAAGACACATGCTTTCAGGCCCTAATCATTATTCTAGTGTCATGGCTGGCAGCGCTCATAATTCAGCACAGCCTCATGGTAAAATTGCAACCACTCCTAGGCCGTCTACCCATGCGCCAACACATTAGCGCCAGTGTTAGAGTTAATGCAACCTGCATATTTATTTTTGATTTATTTTCTATTGGCATTTGGTTTAAAACATTAAAAACCTTTTTACCTTTGTACAATCCAATTTTTCGTACAATCGCTGTTCATCCTTAACATCCACTTAGTCCTTTTACTGTTATCCCTCCCCACATGAAAACATTTACAGACACACATAAAATTCAATGCAGAATAAGAAATCAACCATCTATTAACATTTGATCTAACTCATTATTTTCTTTCATGTCTCCCTAGATCCTTTGTTTTAATTGAAATCATTAGAGTTAAATATTTCTTTTAAAAATCTTTTCAGGGCTAATATCCATGTAAGCATTTCTCCCTGCATAAAAGCCAGCCACCATCTTTCCGCACACCAGGTGGTTCGTTCTTCAATATGTCTCCCCATAATGTTTGTTCTTAAATTAGTTAAGGCAGTACAAAAAAGAACCAGATGTTTTAGGGATTGTACTGACCCGTCTGATTTACATAGTCTACATTTAAGCTCCCTCTCTTTTTCCTTCATCGAGTAGCCAGTACTTCTTTTGTCTTGTACAGGTCGAATCTAAAGCGCATGTACTGAGTTCTAAAATCTGCACTAGGGAATTTCATGAGGTAGCCAGGCCTAGTGCCTAGCCTTCTACTCTCTAAAATAATTTGAGTGCAATGTTTAAAGGATTGTCTTTGTTGCTGTGTTACAATCCAGTTTTTATTCCAAAGTTTATGCTTATGTTTCACCGATGCGGAGTTGGTTATAAAGGTTTCCCATAATCCCATAACTAGTTTCTCTTGTATGCATTTCCTATATAATGCCAAAAGTTCCAAGTGACCATTGCATATAATGAAGTCAACCCCAGCTCCATTCTTATCAACTGGATTGGTATTGATTTAGGCAGTCTGAGTACTTTCTTCCAAAATACCCCTTCTAATACTGACCATACTGTTGCTGATAAAGCAAAAAAAGCTTCTGCACCTATAGGTCAATATCGGTACCACTTTCATCCGGTAAAACAACACCACGGTTTCAAGGAAAAAAGGTCCCAAATGTTCTCAGGATTTTACACCCCTGTGCTGCCAGATTTGCAGCTTTATTCCGCAGCACGGTTTCACTTGGTGCATCTCTAACGCTATTATTTAGCTGCATCCCCAAGTACACCAGTGTATTAACTGCCACAAGATTTTTGTTTTCAAGGTACCATACGAATTTAGTCCCCCTCCCTGACCCTGGTGGATGGAAGATCAAAATTCTTGATTTGGATACATTGTTTTTGGTTCAATGCCATTTCATTGCGGGATTAACCCTCGCTGTGTTTTTTTCCACAGAAATTTTATCGAGAAAACTCATCACATTTTTTAAAATTTATTTATGGAGGTGTTCCCCCCAAAAATTCAATGAGTTTTTTTAAAAATAACATTTCCGTGGATAAAAACCCAGCGAGGGTTAATCCTGCGATGAAAGAGCGTCGTACCATTGATTTCTAACCCATTCTCCTTCGTATAGCCTTGTAAAGCATCTAATTGCCTTTGCAGACCTATTGGGGTCTGGTCAATCAACACCAGGTCATCTGCGTATAGCAATCTGCTCACTGAACAACCATCAATTGTAGGCAGAACGCTTCTTACCAATTGAAATTGTTTACGAAGATCTGAAGTAAATAGGTTACACAACTCTGGTGCTAATGGATCCTCTCTGACATTGTTCCATTCTCATCCAACTTTACCTCTAGAGATGTATCCAAATACTGGTCCATATTTGGATGGAGGATTTCAGTTGGGCACTCCATTGCTTTTAGTTTCGCCCAAAGCCTATTTCTGTCCATAGTATGGAAAGCCTGGGCCAGATCTATAAACACGAAATACGTTTTTTTCTTTGTTTTAATCCCTCTGGCTTTTAATATATTGATCAGAAATACACTTAGCGATGTTCCCATCTCCTTCATAAACCCTGCATGTAAGGAATCAAAGTTCTGTGAATCAATTGACCACTTTAAGATCTTTTAGCACCAAATTTTCAAACATCTTACATGCTATATCAAGTAAGATGATCGACCTATCATTTTTAGGATCGCTCCTTCACCCTTTTTAAAAATGGGAACCATTACTGCTGTTTTCCAAGAGCTCGGTACCAGTTTGTCTCTTCTTACCATATAGATGCCCAACCCTCCACATTCTCTTTTACAGTTGTATTTGTCATCCTGTCCGGGCCTGGTGCTCTAGAGTTACTTGCTTTTATTAAATTCACAATATCTTCTCTTTCCAATTCTTTCAACCATTCACTCCTGTTTTTTCATTCACCTTAGCTACTACACCTTCGGGCCATCATACAGGTCTGTAAAATGTTCTATCCACCGTGCAGCTGATATTGCATTCATCAATAATGCTGCCTGTGGAGTACTCATTGCATTAATCAAGTGCCAGATTTCCATTGTGTTTTTAGATGAAATATTAGAGAGCATTTTTTCTGTATCTTGCTGCAAGAGTTAATGCTTACTAACGGTAATCCAATTTTATACCGCTGTTTTAGCTTCTTTATTTTTAAATCTTTTGTTAACTCAGTATCATTTAGCTTCTTTAGTTTGTTCACACTTGCCTTTAACTTTCTTTTTTCCCTTGCCACCTATACATCATATACGTGCTCATGGGCAAACATGTGTTTAAGCCTGTTTTCCTTGGCACAGTCAAATGTCTCAATAGGGCAGTGTATTCCCTGGCTTGTTGGTCCTTCCTGCCATTTTCACTTGGAAGCTTCCTTGTCAACCAAGTAATTTTCTTCTTATTTATCAAGAGCCTATTACCACTCGGCACTACCTGGACCTCTACTGGGTACCTCAATTTGTTCCTACCCAACCAAATGTTAAATGATAACTTTAAGATGTTAAGATCACTCTGATTTGTATCAATAACCTTAAGAGTTTGGATGTCTGATAGTCAATTTTCAGAGACAAAAATGTAATCTAGTAGCTGTTTTTCCTTATTCCTGTTCCAGGTTGATTTTGCCGGTTTGTCACCTGTCACTTGACCATTTAGCATGTGAATATTTCTAGATCTCAGTTCTTTACACCAATTTAATCCTTTCTTCTCAGCACTTGATAATGTGACACGATCTTCAGATATTAACTCATTACAATGGTCAAAACAGTGCATATTTAGGTCTCCACATAGTATTATTGACACATTGCTCCATTTTTCCAGAGACTCATCTATCAACCCCAAGACCATGGATTGAAAATCCTCCAAACCCTTTGCCTCATGATACCAATACAGATTAGACAAATTGGTACATACCACCGAATTACGCTTTAAACCCTCCATTTTAAATGTTAACATTTGGATGTATGGGTTTGGATTAGAAGTGTCTGTTACTGTTACTTGTATTTTTTATGGCAGTCAACAGCAGCCAGACATAGGTCTCCCTTTAGGGCCTCTTATACACTTGTTTAAATGGGCCTCATTACAAGTCAGCCGGTCCGGAAACAACGGTGGCGGTAAATCCTCCGCCACCGTTGTTTCCGGACTGGCTGGTTCCGAGTCCTGCAGGCGAGAGGTGTCACTCCCGCCAGGTCTTACCTGGCAGAAGTAACACCACCCGCCTGCAGGCGGACATGGAAACACTGGCTCTGTCATAGACAGAGCCAGTGTTTCCATGGTCCCCATCCCCATGGAGTCCTAAGGGAATGGGGCTTTACAGAATTCCGCCTCCAGAATTACCGGGTCACCGGGGTTGTAATGCCCCAGTGATTCCGGCATCATGGAGGTGGAAGGGAATTACCGATCCAGCGGCAGCTTGCCGGTTTTTCTGGCACAGCTACCTCCGGACTCGTAATGAGGCCCATTGTGTATCTTTCTAGTATTGGGGTTTTAGATAGCCAAGTCTCTTGAAGACATATTATGTCTATTTTCCCCCAGTCAACTTTTGATTTACCAAACAAATGTCCAAAATCCTCTTGTATTCCATTTTCCCTGGAAGCCTTCCCGGTGTTTGATTTCTTGGCTCAATTATGTCTCTCTCCTTCTTATTGGGCATGTTTCTTGCCAATCACTCCACTCCTCCCCTTCTTTACCTCCTTTACTCGTCTGATGCCTGGTGTCAGCGTCTTGCTTGAAATCATTGCATTCTCGAGCCTCATCACTCCCTTCTCTTAATAAAACAGATTCTTCTCTGATCCCTTGGCGTACTCTGCTGTTGTTTTTGCTTACATTTCCATCCTTTCTCCTTTTGTCTCTAGACGCTGATATCGCTCTCAAGGCAAATCTCAATGGCAATAAAGCTCTTGCCTCTTATGGCAATTGATGTTCCACCATATTTTATGGTACGTGAATTATCACGTTATCTACCCTTTCCTTATTCACAAATTCAATTGTTTGTAGATCATTTTTGTCAATCCGCAATAGATTTGGAATTTGGTGCAACCATCTTAAGACAATGGTTCTATTTAGAAGTAGGCCATCTTTGATATATAAGATCTGTTCAAGTTGGAGTAGGTTTGGCTTCATTCCTCCTGCTAAAAGTTCCGTTCCCCTTTCTACTCTTTTTACTTGTGGTTTCCCTTTGCAATATTTGGGACTTCTCTATCTTTCTCTCCTTGCTTTCTTCCTTTGTAAATTGTGTTGTTGATCTTCTTTCTCATATCTTTGTGTACCGGTAAACTGCGTGTGTTCCATCATAAAATTTCCTTTCACCACTTTGCCATTGTTTTCCTTTGCAATGAAGGTAGTCCATAGATCTTTTGCGCCCCCTTTTCACATTTTCAAGATATTGATCGAATGCGGAATCTCTCCATGACTTCCCTGCTTTTTCTTCTTTTGTTTTAACGGCATTCCATTTTTGCTCCAGGGAAAGGCTTCAATGTCCTATTACTGGGGGCTTACCATGCCCAGTTTTAACATCGTCTCCCACTAATGAATTCTCAAAAAATACCAGTCTCTAGCAAAAGTAAGGGGTTATTTCTACCCCCATCCACCTGGTTCTTAGGCATAGGGTCTTCTCTTTACTTTAGATCCTTACCCCCACTCAACACCAAGCCTCCCTGCATAGTGAATCTCTCGTCCACTTTTTGCTGCCCCATTTTTAACCTTTGGGACCTCCCCTCATCTTTTGTCTCGTATTATTGGTTCCAGAATGCTCTTCAAAATGTTTGTAATCTGTACAGATGTGTTATCCATATTGCCTTGGAGCTCAGTTATAAAACCTCTACGAAGAGAATCTTTGAATGCATCATAGCCAATAATGTTGTATGAACATGGAGTTGTTTGTGGATGCTTTTGTAAAGTTTAGTTAATGGCGCCATGGTGACAGTCAAGGCCACCAGAGTATTCGTATCTATTACCTTGGTCCAGAGCAATATCTCGCCGGTTCCTCTATGTCATGCCCAGAACTTCTCTGCCTTGTTTCATAGGTCTTTGATTCACTAGCACTCTTTTGTGGACTTTTGCCACATTGTTGATTCTCCTTTTCGCCAGCATTCTCGGAAATTCGTGGTCTTTTGTTTTTCTGCTGTTCTCCATTCGTGGCCCCCAAGGTGCAACATCGTCTACCCTTTCACTTGTGAAAGGCATCCTGGGAGTATGGAAGTCATTTTGCCGGTCTTTCAGTGGGTTTCGGAATGTTGTTTATACCCATGGTCCAATCAGTTTTCCCAGCGTACTCGTTAAATCTATTACTCGGGGGTGCCGCTGTTGCTCTGTCTCTGCTTCCACCTCACTTAGATGAGATTCCTGAAAGTCATTCCCCCAAGCTGAACAGGCTTCAATGTATTTTACTGATGCCAAAAGGACCTCTTCTTGTACCTCAAGGGCACTAGCTCTTCAGACATTATGTTTGTACGGAGATGTACATCTTAACTGTGGGGTTATTTTTGAAAATGTATGTTTCTTGAAGGCTTCCCCCCAGTATAAATGGTTTCCACAATAGTTTATGCTTTGGAATAGTGCCTGGTTGTGACTGTACTTTTGGAGTTTGTCCTTCGCTCCCCCCTTATCACCTATTGAAACCAGAGGCTAATTCTGTTTACTTGTAACCATTTCTGCTTCGTTCTTTTCTTTTTCAATTGGCTCTCCGATTTGATTGTCTAGCAAAATCGTTTTTATTATTTTGCATGTCTAAGCATTCTCCTGCTTCTCAGAGTTTCCTTAATTTGCTATCATTACAATACCCGGTAGCAAATGCTGTGACAATGTAATATTTCCAATGGGGGCAGAGGTAGTGAAAAAAGTATGGTGAGGGAAGCGAGTGCAGTGGGTGAGGACGGTACCGAAGGAGTAGACCCACCTGTTTTTGTAGTTGTGTTTTTTTTTTTGTCTGTGGTTCAATTACAATTGTAGGGTCTCCAGTTAAAGGATCGAATGTAAAAGGATTGAATATAAAAGGATCGACGCAATAGGGCCGAAAACAAAAGGATTGACATTTTATTTAATTATATATATTTTTTTGGGTTTTCATATAGTTAAAAAAGTGGTTTTTACCACAAAACGGGGGTTGGGGGAACCCCCCCAAAAAAATAATGTAAAAAAATTAAATAAAATTTCGATCCTTTTGTTTTCGATCCTTTTGAATCGATCCTTTTACCATTCAATCCTTTTTTTTCGATCCTTTGACCTTCAACCCAATTGCAAAATATAAATCTAAAAGAACAAATAAAATAATTACATTTACAGTTGATTTCATCTTACAATTAAAATACATTTTCACAATGCTTGGTAGATTAAACATCTATGTCACATAATTAAGAAGTTCCTTTTCGATATACCTACATAAGATGACCAATTCAAAGACCAGCGGTTTATGCAAGCCCTGCATCATACGTGCCCAAAGAAATTGCAAGCAGTCCTCAAAGTCGATGTTAACAAATTTCATCAAGCTATTGGTACGCATAGCTTTAAAATGAGGACATTCAAGAATTAGATGTTTCAAGGTTTCCTGGGGCTCATTACATTCAGGGAAGCGACAGTTAATCTGTATAGCACCATTACTACTCCAATTAACAGTTCTTTCCCTGGTATGATACAAGTTCATTCTAAACCATATGTAGGCTTTCCTAGTGTAACTACATGGGAATAAAACAACATGTTCAAATCTCATTAAACGTGGTTTGGTAAATGCACTGTAATCCCTGTACAATTTATAAGTCAATATCCTTTCTATTGTCAACCGCTAATATTGTTCAAAATGTTTTTTTTGGCATAAGCCGGACGCCGATGGACATCTTCGATGGAGATATTCAATGAATTCAATAAATGTTCCATATTAGATTGATATCGAAGGAAGGACGCCAAATTAGTGGAGTCCTTCATTATATACAAATCTTCATATAAAGGATTTTTTGGGGGAAAACATATTTTTTCCATATCTACATAGTTGACGCCATTTCCAGCGTCCGGATAAAGCCACAAGCCCAAACTCATGTCTAATTACTGCATTTGGAACTGACATTGGTAATTGCGTAGCACTTTTGATCATTGCCCCTTGAATACTATCCAAAATAGCACCCATGTCACATAGACAGATGATAAGAAGGTAAAGGATAACACTTTCTATTTTCAACATCAGAAAATCCAACATTGGCAAGAGAGAAAATTTACAAAATTTACGATAAATCATTTTCAGGTGAAATAACAGTGGGCGGATCTTATTTCTAATTAGTTCTGTCCAAACCTTTTTAGAATTCTGAGACTGAAGATTATATCCTAAGTAAATCGCGCTAGTGGTGCGCGGTATTTTAGTTTTCATGATCTCCCATTCAAATCCTTTACTATTTTGTTTTGTTCCAAATTTTAGAATCGCAGTTTTTACAGAGTTAGGGGTCAAATTATGAGCAGTTGGAAATTCCTCAAATAGTTGGAGTTTCTTTTGCAATCCTGCAGGGGTAGGATCGAAAATAACAATGTCGTCTGCAAATGCCATCCATTTCAGGCGCAGAGAGCCTACTTTTACTGAGAACAGATTATTACATTCCCATTCTTTATCTAAGTCTGCGAGGTAAAGGTTAAAGAATGTTGCCGCAAGATTGTAACCTTGCTTAAGGCCAATCGAGGTTTTAATTGGCTCTGTGGTTCATCCATCAACTGAGATCTTAATCTTATATGAAGTATTAGTGTGAAGTTTAATGAACCAAAAAAGTAAAGCAGATGGAATTCGCATAGCTCTCATTTTATTTCACAGGAGATTTCGTATAACGTTATCAAATGCAGATGACATGTCTATCATCGCTACATAGACAGATTGCGCGTTCCTTCCTCTTGTGCCCTCTATCATGCGAGCCATAATAGCAGCGTTCAAGGAAGAACTCATTCCCCTCCTAAAGCCTGTTTGGTATCTTGAATACATGTCATTATCATCTATAAATTTTTTTAATTCATGTAAGAGGAGGATAGAGAACAACTTTGCATCTGTATCAATCAACAAAATGGGTCTATAATTCTGTGGAAGGGCAGGATTGCCCTTTTTAAAAATGGGAACGATGTTCGCAGTGTTCCATGTCGATGGAATAATCCCATTATTAATAATGGATTCAAATTTGATTTTCAGGAATCCAGCCCAGAATTCAGGGTCGGCTTTGTAAAGACAAGGCGGAAGTCCGTCTGGGCCAGCAGATTTAGAAAAGGAAAGTTTCGAAATGCCCATTTAATATCTGTTAGAGACCAATCCAAGCGAGCAATCTTGCTATAGCAGAACTGAACATCAGAAACAGCTTCAAAATGAGTTGGCATCTGGTATTTGGCTATTATATAGGCTTGCCATTCTTGGTCAGATATGCAATTATGTGTGACCAGTGTCATGCACTTGGTACACTCCGCAGTGTGCACCAGATCGCTCGAGTATCATGGGATGCCAAAGCTTTTATAAGTTTGCAGTTCTCCCTGTTATAGTTCAGAATGCGAGCATGCCTAAGATTCTGCTTATAAGACTTCAATATTTGGAGACGCTTATTTTGATAATGCAATGCTCCCAAGGGAGTTATTTTAAGTTGCCTTAGAGCCTTGTTTTTCTCTCTTTTTAATAGTTTACATGAAGCATCAAATGGATGAGGATGTTCTACCATAGTATATTTCTTGCTAAAATAAATAAGTGCTTCTTAACAGTTCCGTAAGGGACTGATCAGTAAACATTATATTAGAGGTGTTCAAGAAAGTGAGAGCGCGTAGCTCAGGCGAAACATAATTAACAAATTGCAGGCACAGATTATGATTCCATCTAACAGATATCATTGGACGATCATTCTCTGCCAAAGCTAAAGCTGGTTCCATGGCTAATAGTGCACATTCCATGTTGAACATACAGAGATTCGGGCATGATCGCTGCCTGAGATTTGACTGGTCTGTAAAAATGACGTAAGCACTGTAAGCATCCTCGTGGTGAATATAAAATCTATTACTGATGTCTTATTTCCACGTGACCAAGTATTCTGTGGTTTTCTGTCACCATTTGTTATCATATCCATATCCCAATCACCAAGGAGCTCTCTAAATTTCGAGCCCCTTCCAGATGATAGGGCAGAGGAATTAATAGCTCTATGCCTCCACAGGTCACTACAATCGCAATTGAAATCCCTGCCAAGGATCATTTCTAAGGACTGATGATTGGTAGATATATTAGATAGGCAATCGTCAAGTTCTTCCATTGCATCAATTACCACCGCAGCAGGATTCCAATATAACGATAGTATTAAGATGAGTGGGACAGTCTTCAAGTGGGTTTCCACTAATACACCCAACAAACTCGGAGATTCCCATATCCATTTTGATTTTAAATTAGCAGAGTTATTGATTGCAATTGCAAGACCCCCACTCGGGCGACCCTGTTGCGACCTCTTGGCAGGCGCACAATATATAGTATAACCTGGAATAGTGAGAATATTCATCTGCATCGTTTCCTGTAAAATCAGAATGGTTGGATGGTCTGCGGAGAATAACGATGAACACCATGACATGGGATTAGAAAAGCCACATGTGTTCCACAAGAGAACTTTAAAAAAGATTTTATCAGGGAGCTATGACCTGGCGGGCCGTTTGGACGACCCCACAATGGCATTGAACAATGGTTCCAGCCAAGGCATGTCAGTTGACTTTGCTACCTGCGAGAATAGAGCCTGCAAATCGAGTTCAGCTTTGGAATTTGATGCCTGCGAAGTCTCGTCGGATGTCAATGACTTAGCAAGCATGGGATCGACATATGCTAAAAAGTCATCTCCAGTAGATTCCAGTTCAAAGGTAAATAGCCCGAGTCCGTGATTTTTCATCTCTTCACGATTAAACCAGAGGAATTTTAGGATAGTCTCTGAGCTAAGATAACATACAGATTTATGGTTATTTATCTGAGCTATAGATACTCTCAAGATATCCTCTGATTGGGTCATTCTCAATTGTGGGATACGAGCAAAAAGAGCCAAAATGAAAGAGCGATTTATGCGCCTCCCATCCATGATGTTTGCATCCCCTTCCAAGACAACCAGGTAAATTGTTTAATTTGCTTTATTTACAGATATCTGACTACTCCCACCAGTTCGAAATGGGGGGATATTTCCAACTTGGGTTGATGGCAAATGTGTAGATGAAGCAGAATGAAATGGCTTATCAAAATTCAAAATACTCCCACCATAAGCATATCCCTGAGTTTCTCGAGGACCAATATCAGTGTTCCCAGCAAGTCTTGTTGCCAAGCATGGATGCAATATATTTTCTGTCTCATCCGCCACCACTGGTATGAAGGAAGATAACTGCTTCAATGTTTCTGCATTGAATGCCCCATCTTGGAGAGCTTTTTCCAGGATGTTAAGTGGGTCATTAAGAATCTTAACAGAGTCCGCAATGCAATTATCAGGCAGAACTCTGCTTAAAGCAGGACCATGTATAGAGATGCGATTAGTGGCAAAGCCAGTTTTAGTATCCTCCTTCTCAGTAGAGATTTCCATTTTGGAGTAGGGGGTGGATCCCTTCATCCCATCCAAATTTGGCAGGAGTGCCTTTTCACTAGCACCAATAGCTTTAACACTGTCAGATTCATCTATTACAGATGGAACTTCTACTAGTGCAATATTCCCTATGCCATTTGACATGTTTGGTGCATTCTCAATGTTACATATTTTTGTTATCAGTGGTAGCTCTAAGTTCTGTGGTGCCTGAGAGCAAACAGCACTATATGATGTTGCCGACGGCACGTTTGTAACAGTAGTAGATGTACCAGAAGATTGTTCAGGTATGATAGCATTCCTAGTCGTATAGCTTCTTCCCAAAATTGGGAAGTAGCTGTTTAAGTTAGGTTTAATATTAGTGGTCATAGTTGTTCTAGTCCCTTTGATCCCTACTTTGTTAGTTCTTATTTCAGCATTAACCGTAAAGGCGTTACTTGATATGTCACTAGGCTTAGGATCAAGACTTGACAATTTAATTGTTTTCATGCGTGTATTAGAGGACAATGCAGCCCTTTCAATTCCTAGTAATGATTTTTCTTTCAGATTTAGCATTGGTGTAAGTGCTTCTTGGCTTTCCCTAGATAACTGATGGAGATCAATACTTTCTTCATCAGAGATGACTATTACCTCTTCATGGCCTATGTTATGAGTAGAAACAGGCAATGTTGATAACGTATTATTAACCATCTTATCACCTAACTTTTTAGCCATGGCTTCTTTCCTCCTCTTAAGAAATCTTTTCGTTGCTCTCAAGTGTGCTTTTTTTTACACGGCGTGATATGAAAGACACATTCTCTTCCACAAGGGAGTCATCCTTTGCTCCCAGATTTTGCTCATTGAGTACTTTCACAAGTGTTGAGGGACTATCCGGAGAGTCCACCTGTTGAGGCATTGAAGCAAAATGTTTGAAATTATCAGATTCAATGCCTCAACAGATGTTTTCAAATCAGTAATTTCCTGAGAGCAATTGCATCTTCGACTAACGGGGAAAGTACCAGGCTGCAAAGTAGACATTACTCCTATTTCATCACTGGACTGATTGCCTTTTTCTAAATGCGCTGGAATAAAGGGCATTGCATGACTATTAATAGATCAAAGTGTCAGCAGCAATGATAAACCCCTCAATCTTATCCATTTGAAAGCATAGGTGTTGTAATGTCACTTTAACATTTTTTAAATCTAAATGGGTAAATCGTGTCCTTTGTCCAATAGATCAAGTATTTTAATGATCACTGGAAAGGTACACGGAGATTGCATATCTTTCTCAATAGGTGAGAATGCACTCCTGATAGATCTAATTGCGTAGGCCTAATAGATGCATCAATTGATTCGGGAGAATAAGATAAACGAGGTGGCAACACTTCATTATTAATATCCCGGTGTCTGTCCTTTTCATGTTCATTAGCAAAGCTTAACTCGCCTATTATACGTGAGATTGACGCTTGTTTTTTCGAAGGGGTACAGACTAGCGGGGTTAGCGTACATATAGCTCGAGATGGTGTCCAGTCAACTGGTCGACTGCAATTTGGTCGACTGCAATTTGGTCGACGCAATTTGGTCGAATGCCAAATGGTCGAATTTTTTTTTTTTTATATATATATGTGTTTTGTGGGTTTTCGTGTGGGGAAAAAAAATACAAAAGAAAAAAAAGGGGGTTGGGGGGGGGACCCCCCCAAAAAAAAAAAAAAAATGGGTAAAAAAAAAAAAAAAAAAAAATTCGACCATTTGGCATTCGACCAAATGGTGTCGACCAAATTGTCTGTCGACCAAATGTTTTCGACCATTTGACTGGTAACCGCTCGAGATATCTGTTTGTCAAGAGCAACCATATTTTTCATGGTACAGTCATGGAGCTCATTAGAAGATTGAATCGTCAATAGGGATAATGCACAATTTCCATGCACCGGATCACAGGGCCCCCCTATTGAACTATGCTTCTTCTTGTGACAGGGTAAAAATGCAGAACAGAATGTAGAGGGCGAGCTCATTTCATTAGCATGGATCATTGCAGCATGGGGTTACTGGGTCTGACTGAAGGTTAGCTTCCCCCGTGGTGCTAGAAGTTCCTACTTCTAACATAGGAGGTTCGATATGGGAAGATCGACCTTTACAAACCATTGCATCGATGCCAATAGAAGTCAAGGTGGATGCGATGGATAGCGAAGCTAACTCATTGCATTTACTACGGAGGCCCCCAGCCATAACTCCAATTGTCACAAGTGGTCCTCCCTTATACAGGCCGCCCTCTGTGATCGTTAGGCGTCACTCCTGTTACTTGTTTAGTGTCAATGAAAATGGTGTATAGGTAATCAATAACTTAGTTCAGGTATCTCACAGATTAGCCCAGTCCTCAAACAATAACTGTTTTTTTTTTACTTTCCACTGTATGTTACGAATTTATAAAGCTAGCCCCCTGCTTACCATGCATCGCACAGCAAACAGCCGACAGTACTTCCGTACTTCCTCAGGTGCGCACGCAGGGTCCGCAGGGGGCTGGCTATTTAACTCTTCCCAAAGGCGGGTAGTAATCGTCATGTGAGCGCGAGCTCAGACTTCTAAGATGAAAACAAAGGACGGGTTTGAGTGAATGCACAAGACGGGAAGTGCTGCAAGCAAAACAAACTTACAAACTTGCACAACTTGCACAATTCAAACACTGACCAACGTTGAGAGATGCCAATATAGCACAACAAAGTACTTAAATGTACATGAGTAATTACTTTTCTTAAAGGTCAAGTGCACTTTATTCCCAAAAGCAGTGGCGCGTTGAAAATCGTCCTCCGGCTCGTATCTCAAACGAAAATAGTAGAGCTCCTCCACAGCCAACAGTACTTCCGTACTTCCTCAGATGCGCGCGCAGGGTGTGCAGGGGGCTGGCTATTTAACTCTTTCCAAAGGCAGGTAGTAATCGTCACATGAGCGCGAGCTCAGACTTCTAAGATGAAAACAAAGGACGGGTTTCAGTGAACGCACAAGAGGGGAAGTGCTGCAAGCAAAACAAACTTACAAACATGCACAACTTGCACAATTCAAACACTGACCAACGTTGAGAGATGCCAATATAGCACAACAAAGTACTTAAATGTACATGAGTAATTACTTTTCTTAAAGGTCCAGTGCACTTTATTCCCAAAAGCAGTGCAGCATTGAAAACCGTCCTCCGGCTCGTATCTCAAATGAAAATAGAAGAGCTCCTCCACAGCCAACAGTACTTCCGTACTTCCTCAGGTGCGCGCGCAGGGTGCTGGCTATTAAATTCTTCCCAAAGGCGGGTAGTAATCGTCAAGTGAGCGCGAGCTCAGACTTTTTTCTTAAAGGTCCAGTGCACTTTATTCCCAAAAGCAGTGCAGCGTTGAAACCGTCCTCCGGCTCGTATCTCAAACGAAAATAGCAGAGCTCCTCCACAGCCAACAGTACTTCCGTACTTCCTCAGGTGCAACAGGTAGTTGTGTTTTGTACATCTTGTGCCTCACCTCTCATTCGCTCCTCCTCCTCCTCAGCATTCATGCCGGCAGTTGATAATTCAGTCGGCTGCTGCAATCGCCTGTTTCCCTCCATAAACACCAGCCACCAACAACTGCCAAGACTGTAAAACTGTCTCACCTCGTCTCAGCTGTATTTATTTGAACAGCTGTGAGAACATCCACAAACAGCTCTGCACATGAGCAAGTCTGATTTTACTTGTGTTTGACCATGCACAATTGTGCCACGACGCTGCCCCCGAGTTCCAGAAAGAGGTACAGCAAAGACTGCCTCGAGCTTCCGGGGCAAAATCTTCTTCCAGGCACAGTAGCTCCACCACGCTGGAGAGATGACGTGTTCTGGACTGACTGAACCAGGATTTACTCACATCTACTTGTGTATTGTATTGCAAACCCTGCAAAGAATCGACACTCAATGTTACATGGGCATACTGTGAATTGTGTATAGCTGGTTCTAGTTGAGATCCCAATACACATTTCATGGAAGTATTGACGGTACAGTTTACCACAGCTGCATAAAGGGTGCTGGCCAGACTGCAAGACAGCAGGGTTGAGTCATTGTGTAATGGTCCACTGGTCCGCGCATGCTTTGGCCTGGTCTTTATTTCACATTTACCTGTGGGTATGACGTGCGACTCCTGCATTGCCATGCAGGCAGGAAGTACGACTGCCTTATCTTAATGATCTCATTCTGTAGATTCTCAAGAAAAAATGTCAACAACTTAAAAATGCTAGTGTGTAACAGGGACCATAGGATTTTTAAGCCAACCACAAAACATTGATCCTAAGTCAACGACTGCAGAGTTACGGGCCACTCAGGAAAGCTACTTATAGTTTTACAATTTCCTCTACAGGACAAGGATAAACTGGACTAAATGGTTGGGGGGTGGCAATACATCCTGGGAGGTAATGTGTTTTTAAAGTTATAGCTAGCTGAGTGTAAATGCAGCCATGCACTTAACAGAAGGTTTAGTGAGATACATGAACACAATATCTGTGGCTGGTCCTTAATCTCACGTGGATCTTCTGGAAGTGGAGGAGACTGTGTGGAACATACCATTTGTAAAAACTAACCAAACAAGACATTTTCCTTTCACAGGCAAAGGTCAACAGATAAGGCCTGTACACATGTTGTCTTGACTATTCTTGAAACTTATGAATAAAGTCAGTGATTCTGAAAGTGATGATCTCCCATATTTGAAAGGAACGAGGACCCCAGACAAAAAATAAATAAAAAAGGTGAATAGCACGGGGACAAATGGGCAGCTTTGTTTGATGGGGATGGGGACAGCCGCACTGCCTGTATGATGGTACCAAGGTAGACGTTTCTCATCAGTTTTAGGAGGGACTAATGTCTCTACAGCGGCCGCGTAGTTGGCTATTCCTTGATTTTCCATTACATGCTGTGTTACAAAAAGTTTGTTCACCCAGCCTTTCTATGCAATCTTAGCTTCAGTTGCTGTTTGTATTGTTCAGGTGGACTCGTGCAAAAGGGATATGACCAAGTACTTTGCCTGGCCTGCCCATTGAGGGCGAGACCAAGCCTGATTTGCATATGGTCTTCCCCATTTTCTAATTGTTTGGCAGGCAAAGATGATCTGGAGGGTTGCCCATAGCAATGCCAGAGGTTATGATTTATTCTAACAAACAATGGGTGTTGAGGTGCACTCTCTGTATATTAAATTCGTAACTTTATGTGCGTTTTTTAAATATTTTCCTCGTGCGTTTAGGTGCTCCTGTATAAGTCTTGGCTACAAGACTTGTGTGAATAGCAAAACGCCTTGTACAACAATATTATGATTGTGTTAAACCTACATGAGATAATGTTCACAGTCACCATTGAAAAATTAACTGAGCTTTGGATACTCTTTATCTGTTTTGAAAAAGTGCTAAAAAGGATATATACATTTAACATCAAATGAATGAATACTGCCTTTGATTTATTATTTATTATGCATTTCTTTGTCAAAATAGAAGCGTAACATATTGTATACACACATTTCATCTCAAAACTGATGAAAGTGCTTTATGTAAATCAATGAAAGAAGAAACTTGTACTACACCATTAGAAGAATAGACTTACTGACACTGGTCAGCGAGAAGTGTGCACTGTGATTGCCCACCAGGTTCTGGTGGACCTTCTCCTTGTTTATTTTACGATTTATTCTAAACCTTCCAAGCATCACCTCTTTTGTTTTGTTCATTGCTCAGATACCAACATGTATGTGAATTGGTGCCCCTTGTTGCTGCTTAAACAGTGTCCTAAATATTCTGCCCAAAGGCCTCGTTTTTCTCTAACGTCATAACATTATGTGCAGATTTTAACATTATTTCATAATTGTATCACTTATTTGAACTCATTGTTCGCTCCATAAATGTATCAAATTAATTATTATTAACTGCACAAGGCATGTTGCTCTGTTGTGTTCCTCCTATTTCTTTTGTGCCCAACATGAGGTGTCACGCCAGGCATCCCGAGATTACACCGACACTGTGCTGCAAGTGTGTCCACAAGGACAGCATTACTGTTCGGAGAGTGATGGAAGTGCTGAGATGGAGGTCCTGCATGAGTGGCAGGGTCGCAAAGGAACCCAGGGATCCTCTCACCACACCTAAGAGCCACGTACGAAGACAACCACTGTTTTTTATCTGACTTTACTCTGAAAGCTCTGCAGTGCTCACAATCATAACCATAGTCTTCATCATAAGGATGGCCTGGGTGCGTCCTCACCATGGTGCAGGTGGTCCCAACTGGGGTGTTTCCTAATCAAGAATTCCACATTGTCCATGCTGCGTGGCCTTTCATGTGTTTGGGGCACATACTATATTCACAAAAGGCAAAACCTTTTTTGTATATCCCTATACATACTCAATGCATACTAAATGATTCTGTCCTAATGTTTACATATTGCTCTAACTTCGGGTCTGCCAAGTATGCAAGAAATCTAATGGTTTGCAAATGTGTATGTAATGTGTGTATAGGTGCACGCAAAGTATTGCAAAGCCCTCAATTGTAATCAATTGCTCTAGAGATAGTCATGTACATACATGCTGCTCGCTCCACCTTTTAATGAAGTGTTTCCAAATTAGTTGATTGCGTCCCATGTCAAATGCAGGTCTCATAACTACAACTACATATTCTTTGACAGCAAAACACAGCACCCCACTCCCACCACATAAAATTGTCCAAAACTATCATTTGCATGCAATCAGAAGTGTGCAATACCCTGTAATGTACTTCTCTCGCAATGCAATGTAACGTTTATTATGTATGTTCCGACTGTGGCCTGCCAAACTCCCAGACAACCTGACCTTTTTCATGGCCATGACAATGCAATTAGACGCTGTGTAAATTTTACACCCCATCACCAAACATACGCAAAATGGAGACAATCGGGTTGGAGCAGTCAATTTGTAACTGCTTCAATTGTTAAAATATTACGCTTTTTCCCTCTACAATCAAGGGTTAAAACTGCATGTGGATTCAAGAATTAGATCTGCATGTTTTTAGTGCATGTGCTCTAATAACACAGACTCTCGTTTTGACTTACTAAATAATGGAAGTCGGAGTATACAGAGACTCATTTCAGAGTGATCAGTGTTGCAGTGCATCGGCTGGATCTCTTTAATAAGAGACAGTGGGCCCCATTACAAGTCTGCCGGTCCGGAAACAACAGTGCCGGTAAGCTTACTGGCACTATTGTTTCCGGACTGGAACACTAAGGGTTTGCCTGCCGGAGCTGCTGTGCCCGACAGGGCTGACCATGCCAAGCACAGCAGCCACGGTAGGCAAGCTGCCACGGAAGCACCGGCACCGTTAACAACTGTGCCGGTGCTTCCGTGGTCCCCATTCCCATATAGTCCAGTGGGACTCTATGGGAATGGGGACTTACAATTTGCAGGCACCTGACTTCCCGGACCACCAGGTTTGTAATCCCCCGATGTTACCTGGAGGTTCTGGCGCCAGTAATTCATTCAGAGTCTGGCGGCAACCCACCGGTGGCAGGGTTACCGCCAGACTCGGAATGAGGCCCAGTTACCTGTGAAAACATGCATGACTTTGGGTGTTCGATGACAAAAGCAGGATCTTACCAGGGTATTTGGGATTTGAGGTTTACTCCTTAAGGTACCTACATATTCTGCCCAGTTCATCTCTAAACCCCTTATTGGTAACATCATTCAATCGCTTCACAACACACATTAATAGGAACAACGTGTGCTTTTACCTTACTATCAATTGACCTCTTGTAACCTCCTTTACCTATTAACCCCAAAATTCCCATCCCCTTTGTCGTAATTGACCAGTTTTCTAATAATCATTGAAGCCACTGGCCTGGAATTCTGCTCTCTCACTGTTTAACTATCAAACTTTTTACTCAACCTGCTTGGCAGTGTTTTAGGCAATATCAAAATATTCAAGCGTGCACGATGTACACTAAGATTGAAGATGGTGGATTTAATGCACCCTTATTAGAACGGGTGCCACAACTGCTTGCACAAACAAAATATTTAACAACTTACCTAAGGCAAAATAAAGACAGACCTTAACAGTGTGACATCTGTGCACATTTTCGTGTTCCCAAATCTTTCCTCGCATTTGCTCCCACTTCCTCGCACAAGGGTAATGATAGTCAAGCCCTTGGGGGCACATAAGAGTCTTCCCGCTCATTGCCACCCCACCTTCAACGCAGCAATGACCACTTATTGGGCATTCATTTTGTTTTTCTCAGTTGTCTGACTAGTGTGACCTACACAGGCCGCCTTTTCGATTTCGAGTGGGGGAAAAAATCCTCCTAAACTACTTATAATAACAATGCTGTTTTCATGATCTGCCAGTCTCTTTAGAAGTCCTGAACCACATGTCATTGTGTTGTATGAAATGCTCCTTGGCCTATTTATATAAACGAGGATAAAGCAGGATGCAGGATGTCATTGTATGGACCCGTGGGGAAGCGCATCATTAAGCCACCATGTGATGAGAGGAAGGAAGGAAGGAAGGGAAAGGAAGCGGGAAGCCAAGGAAGAGGGAATACAAGGCCCAGGCGCTAATCACACATTCACACGAAATTTGTTTATTAAAAATGCAAGAGAGTAACCCTGGGAGACCGGGTTGACAGTATCCGCCTGTCACTCTTCATTTCCATTTTGAAAGAAAATCTTCTATTTAACTCACCATCTGGTGGTGCTTCAAAAATGTAGCTAGTAAGTAGTGCTACTTATCTTGAATACATTTAGAATATCCAGTCTGGGGTAATTTGGATAATTCGCTAATCAGCAAAGTTGGAAGGAGTGTCGCAGCTTGCTTTTCCAGTCAATGAAATAAATGAGCCATCCTAGCAAGTCGTTCGCCAGTGCAATTTCACTTGTTGAAACAACACTCTATACTTGATTGCGGTTCATACACCTCCATTTCTCTTATACGCTTGATCTGAGCTTGTAGAATTTAGCATAGGTATGACTTGGGCTCCTCCTTCAGATCTCTTCTCAATAGCGTCGGCACGCGAACTTGGTTCGTATGCTGCGACTGAAAGCGAGGCTAAAATGTAAAAGGGTCTCTCGTGGGCACCTGGTGTCGCAGATGCAGCTGACGGGACCAGTGTCCATTTCGGTTTCAACTATTTAAAACAATAATACTTGTGGTATCACTTGAAGAAGTTGTACATTTTGAGCAAGATTTTAAAAGTCTACAAAGTAAATATCAAGGCAGGACTCAATCACCGTTCATTTGGAAAGCATGATATAATGTCAGGCGTAATAAGGGGCAAAACAATGACTTCACAGTACACCACTCCACGGACAAATCTAGGCACTCTGAATTGGTGATTTGGTGCAGTATAAAAGCATCTTAACAGGCCTCAAAATTTGCACTAGCCATTGGCTAGAGAAAATTGACTCTTTGCGAGAAAGAAATGGTGTGCTGTGTGTATGTGGAAAATGTGTATGCCTGGCTATGTTGTTTACAACAAGACATTTTAAACCCTGATATTAACACAATATATTTTCTCCATTTGTCTTTCCCATAGATTGTGATTGTCACACATAGCATCCTAACGATACATTCAAAAATGGGTACCATGGTAGTGTAATTGTTGAACAAATATGGAACTACTGATCACTACATGTTTAAATCTTTGACAGAACCTTCATGTGAAATTGCAACAGAAACGAAGATTGACAATGCCAACAGTTTGGGCTTTTGTGTAGGCATCAGAAAGTCATTTGCTGTAGTGCTATTAACTGGCCATCGATGGTAGCAGCTGTACAAAGGTGCTACTATGTGGGCATATAACAACCGCATCTAGAAAATGCCGAATACTTATTGTGACAAATCCCAGGGTATCATCACTGCTTCCATGGGAAGCCCCTTCCCATGAGGCGAAGGATGTGAGGCTGCTACCTAAGAATGGTACTCAGTGGGTGAATCTCATGGGGAGGGAACGCAATATTCCCCCCTCCCATTTCTGTCCCCTCCTTCCTTTCCCCCACTCAGTGCCCTGTGGTCACCAACACCTCTATGTGCCTCTGTAGAAAAGAGGACTTCAATAATACGCATAATACTGGGGACGAGGGAGAGTGAGGCTTAGTCAGGTGGAGGGCCTATAGTCGCTGACACAATGAAGATCAATGAAGGGGGCAAAAGTCCATAGCGTAACCAACATATGTGGTACAGTCTATTACAGACTGCTACAGGGATAAACAATGAGGAAGGATTGAGTACCTTGTCATGCCAGGTCGGGGCAAGCCAGCCCTGGAGTAGCAAGGAACCAGATGCTGGTTCCATGGCGGGAGACCTGAGAAGCAGGGAACGAGATGCTGCAGAGGACGAACAAGTGTTTCTAAAGGCTTCATGGAGGGGGAGCTTGTCCGGTAACGGGGAAAGCAGAAACCCAAGCGGTGAAGCCAAAGCGATCCAAAGACCTGCAGCCAAGTACGAACGAGAAAGCTTACCGCTACAGAGCCGCCAAGGGCAGAACGCTCAACAAGGAAGCAGTCCAGAAGCCCTGCAAAATTCCTGTGACACACCAGAGGCCACAACAGCATTTCCCCAAAGGAGGGAAATGGTTGGGCGGTTGGTGGGAAGCAGAGGGCACAAAACAAGTTAAACAGAGATGCACCATTATCCCGGGATACAAAAAGGGATAACGAATTGACCTATAAAAGCTGGAGCAAACTTTATAAAACATACCATGTGGAACAGTAACTGGTAGGAGAGTACACAGGTCTGTTCAGTTGGACATAGGGCAAAGCAGGGGTATAGAACCGGCAGGAAACAGCACACCAGGTTTTGGAACCCATATGTCATTGGGGGAGCCCCACAAAAGCAAGGTACATGGGTCAAGGAGCCACACAAGACCGGAGAAGCAAACAGTCAAGGGGCTGAGGCCCAGAGCAAGTTTTGGAGAATCCGAGAGAATATAAAGGAGTCTGGGACACACAAGAAAGAGAAAGGAGCTGCCAAACTAGTCATGGAGACCCTGAGACAGTCCAGAGGGATCTGGGGGTCATGGAAAAGAGTACAAGGAGCTGAAACAAGGGGTCGAGGATCCATTACTAAAAGAAGAGACATTTTCTGAAATTCCAAGATCTACAGTCAAGTCTGGCAGGCTAGTGCACCAGACTTGGCGCTACAACTGTCTGGAAACCATAATAAACAGAGACAAGATACAAAATGAGTCGGGGAGACCCCGAGACATCCCAGAGGGGTCTGGGACCCATTTAAGAAGGAAAGAGAGGAGCAAGAAGCTAAAATAAAGGGTCAGTGACCCATTGCTACAGGAAGAAACAGCGTTTGGAAATCTAAAGTCAAGTCTGGCAGGATGGTATACTAAACTTTACACTACATTCTCTTGTTGAAGAAAGAAAGGAGGGGAAGAGGCTTCCTCCTCCCGCCCCGACACTTGAGAACTTTGCTTGATAAAACAAGGATCTACAATCAAATCTGGCAGGGAAACTGTATCAGACCTGACACTACATTGTGTTACTAAGGAAAACAAGGGGAGAAGAGACTCCACTCGGCCCCCTTAATTCAAGGTATGATCTGGCAGGATGGTAAACCGTTTTGGGAGATAAAGAGAAGATCAAGTGGAAGAGACTCCCCCCTTTGATACGTAGGGCATATAAATGTCGCTCGTGTTTTCTAATCATGAATTGAACACTAAAAGTCAGTTTCCCAAATGAGAGGAGCCTGCTTATGGATCAAGAAGACGGACAGTTTTTCCTTAGTTAGTTCAGTGAAAGGGTCCGAAATAGGTTTGGACAGAGGGCGGTGGGCATATTATTTTATAAGACATCCTGACAGAGTCATTACTGTTTCTGTTGAGGCAGGGCAACCCATCATAAAATATGGCAAGATAGGTTTTTTTCCTTTTCTTTATTTTGATAATAAAAGTCTTTGCCAGAAAGCATACCACCACTGTGTCAGACTCGTACTTCTGCAACCTTACATTATCCATAAGCGAAAACTGATTGCTGTGCCAATGCTTGTTTTTAACAGGACTTCAGTGAAGGACACCATAGTGCTTCAAAATCGCGTGGCTGAGGTCAAACCGGGTTAAGACATTTTATTGGGGTGTGTCCAGGGTGCAGCGCGATGGATAGTTAAATCTCGGAAGCTCTGCAGCCCCGGCTGTAATTATCAGCAGTCGACGGCAATCGCCGACACAGACATGGTGAAACGGAAGTGGTGGTCCTCGGTTTGGGGACTCCAGCCATGAGCAGAAAGTGCCATGAGAGGCAAAGCAAACTCAACGGCCTTCCCTGCCTGACCCAGCAATGGTTGGCAAAGATGCTGTCTCCAGGTCCACTGTGCTAGTGAAGCGAGCGCTGACGGAAGCATGCAGCTAAGTTGGGCAGATCCTACAATGAGCCCCGAGGAGCGTGGGAAAGAGAACAAAGGAGCCTGGCCCCCGCAGATTGGCGACCAACTGGGATTTGTGCAGGTGGCAAATAGCAAGGCCAGTTAGAATACCTATTCCTCCCCTTTCCTTCGTGAAATCAGTTGTGGCAAAAAGAGGGGCACCGCAGACTCCATGGAAAGCAAACCGAGTCGGGGTGAAGGAGACAATTGGGACGACAGCCTGGAAGACAGCAGGTTTGGCCACTAGGGGAGAGATCTCCCATCTCCTCAAGTGATTGAAACATAACATAACCATGTCTATGCACGAGCTGAGGCACTCCATTCAAGAGCACAATTGAAGCGTTCATGGGATTTAAAAAAGAGTGGAGGAGCTGGGAACAACGTTCTGTGACCATGCACACAATCAGGATGCCCTAGAATGGACAGTCCTTGAACTGGAGGAATGTCAACGATGCATCAATGGGAATCTGGAAGATAGGGAAAACTGCTTGCGCTATAATAATATCAGGCTGTTGGGGATCCCAAAGGAGGTCTCCAACATTGACCTGAAAGAATATATGCTAGCTCCATGTGCCTCCATAGTAGGGGTTACTCTGACAATAGACCACGGTAGACAGGACTCACAGAGTGTTTACGAATCTCCAAAAGAAAAAAAGCTGGACCCAGATGTTCTGGGGAGAGTACATTTAAGGCTAAAGAAGCAATTTTGCAAAAATCAAGATCCCAAGATGCCCTTACCCTTGGGGGCACTTCCATTAAGCTTGTGCAGGACTTGGCCCCAGGCACAACCATTCAGTGCAGGTTGATGAAACCGTTAACGGCCTGGTTACAGCAAAAAGAAATCAGTGGGGGTATCTTTAAAAATCATGTTTTGTTACACAAGGTCACACCATTAATTTGCCACTCTTAAAGCAACCCAAAAAAGGCATAATATCTTATAGAATAACTTAATCTGCCAGCAAACCCAGAACCCCATCCGGTACAGGCAGAATGGTCTTGTAAAAACAGCCCGCAAAGAAAGAAGGTGCAAATTTAGGACTCCCTCCATGTACAGACAAGAACGTAGCCTTGTCTCCCAGGCACCAACTTGAGACTGCGTTGACCCAGAAATGGGCCTGGTTAAGCCTCCTAGATACAGAGGGTATGGGGACTCTAGAATGGGCAGCACGAGACAGGATAGGGTAGCGATACAGCAGCTAAAACTGGAATGATATTGTAATCCACATAGATCATTAGGGGTTATGCTAAGCAGTTAGTTAGAATAGCCAATAGGCTTGACGCCACCCAATTGGGAATTCAACTAATAGATTTGCTGGTTGGGGACCAACAGCATCCTCTTAGGATGCTTTGTTCATGTTGTATTCTATGTTTGGTTGTTTACAAGTTCAATGCTATTGATACAGATCTGGGGGGTGGGCGAGGTAAGGGTCGCAGGTTTGACAGGGCCTGGGCTGGGAGTTCTTGGGCCTGGGGCTCCAGTGGTTCGAAGCTGAAACATTAACAGGATCTTAGCTATGTGGTTAGAGGGGAGCGATGTCAGGTTGACCCCAACACTTTCCTATCTGACATGGTAAATCTTAAATGTGTCATTATTTGTGTCTAAACACCCCAGGAAAAAGGAAGCGCATTTTGTATAAGCTTTAGGAATTTGGGGGCGATATCACCCCTTTGGAGGAGACACACCTCCTTCCAAAGGCTTGTCGATGCCTTAGAACAAGAATCTAATGTTTAAGAAGCTGGGCAAGGTTAAGGATGACCAAAGTATATTTTTAGGACTGAATATACAGTGCAGGGGGAAAATCAGCACAATGGTTTCAATCTATGGCCCAAATACACAGCAGGAGTGCTTCTACGCCAAAGCCTTCCTGAGCATAGCTCATTTTCAGAAAGGGGAGGTAATTAAAGGGGTGGGGGAGAGAATTTAATGTGTCTCGAGGATCAGACGGAGGACGCTGACTCTTTAAGGTTACTGTTAAGTCAGGATTTATTGAATAACGCATGTAAAAACCTGTGGTTGGCTGTGAGGACTTTGGTGCTCCCTTGACAACTATTGATACTCTAAACTTGGTTGTCTGGGAAAAAAGGCCATTTATGATGTGGATTCTGAACAGTTTTTGGTCAATCTGGCTGCCAAAGCCTCCACTGGGGAATATGTGTCCCACTGGATGAGTAGCACAGGGGAAAATAGGTATTTGGTTGCTAACCCTTATAATTTGATAGTTACTTCCTACATCAGCATCAAATTCAATTTGGTGGGTACGCTGGCGGTGCTCTGATGCCACAATGGACTACCCATGGCTCGCCCTGCTGCAGGCTCTGTGGGATGACAATTCTGGAAACTATCAAACATCTATTCATTGAGTGTGAGGCATTAGAAACCCTCCGACATCGCTCTTGTTTGGCGTATTGAGTTGAAATTAAGTGTATTTAGTTGGATGACTTGTGTCACAACTTTCTCGATGGCGATGATGTAAATCTTATATATCACATGACTAAATTATGGGGAAAAGTTGATGAAATTTTGCAACTGTTAAGCTAAATTGTCTAATGAGGCATGGTTTTTATTTCAATCGCAGGCCGTTCATTTTTATGGCATTACATTATTCATGAACTTTTGGAGCTGCCTGGATTAGATATGCCTTTTATTGCCTGCCTTGTAAGCTTAGATTGATGAAGTTTTATTCTTCTTAATTATTTATATTTTTATCTTGGAATGTTTTTTTGGATGACATTTGCATGTATGAAAAGCCTAATTAGCTGAATTATACTATGTAAATGAATAAATAAATAAAAAGGCCACGCTATCCCTGTGGATATGGGGGATTCCCTAAATAAAGGAATAACTAAAGGTACTCATTAGTCGTCTTTCTCAATGTCTAAACAAATACGTCCATCGTCCAAACTCCACCTATGTGACCCGATCACTAATACAACAAAACAAAAGGGCAGGAGAATGATTACCTTCTCCTGCTTGGTGCTATCCGCACTTAACTTCTTAGTAGATGGTATTTACAGATTCATTGGTCACTCTTTTTTATCAGCTCATACAGTTCTTTTCTCAAAGTGGCCCACTAGTTTACCACTTTGGGCCTAAGTACCTGACTCGGGTTGATTTATTCTCAAGGCTAGTCAGGCTTTCTTACTTCCCATTCAGCTCCTTTTGTTACATAAGTGATTCTCTCTGCTTGGCAAGGTAGCAATATATTCCTTTTATGTCTCAGGCCCTCAAGTATATCTATATCTCTCTCTTTTATTCAGATTATTCACATTCATGAATATTGACGTTATGCTTTGCTCACTTCCAGTTTCCTCTTTTTCACGATACATTATCTCCCATTTCAGGTTTATCAAGGCATTCGCATTTCCCTTAGCATCCCCTTCACGGAATTGTACTGCTTTCTTTCTCAGATTGTTAAAGTTCAATTTCAACAAACTCCTCTCACAGCTTTCTCAATATCACTGAGACCAGCTAGCCGGTTTAAATAATGTTTGTTTAGGATTTCTCCATGTCTTTCCCATTACCTTCCTCTTTATCAGAAAACCTCTCTGGGCTTCACGTCAGCTTTGCTTTTCCACCGTCTGGCTGTTCTGCTTTCCTCTGCGTCTCTCAAATCTACTCTACTCTTCCTTCAGCTCGCTGCGGCTGCCTAGTGGTGGCATCAGCACTGTTGTAAAGGCTTGGCGCACCATTATTCCCCTGTGGACACGCCACGACCACGTCTCAAGCCCCCCTCGGCTTGCACCTTCTCAAGCTCTCTGCTTCGTAAGCCCTACTTGGCTTGTTCCTTCTAAGCCTCGTGGCTGCGCTGGCATATCAGTGTTTGTCTCTTGCGGGCTCCACAACCGGTTGCAGATATGCCTCTTCTCTGCATCACGTAACCAGGGGACCTCCCCTGAGTGGCAACAACCTCTTCTCTCACTTCTTGTCCCTATTTCTCGCTTCATGTCTAGTCTCAGTGGATTTGATACTTCAGCTTAAAGAGACAATTTCTTTTTCTTCCAAACAATAGCATCTGTTAGCTTCTTCCTCGTCCCAGTTTTGATAGATGTTATGGTTTCACAGTCCCATATATGCCATCATGTTTTCTAGTGTAGGGAGTTCCTCACAGGAACGGGATTCCTTGTCCCCTGCAGGGGTGTGTCTACTAGTGGGGTCCCTCTTGCCTCGACCCCTAGGGAGGGTGTTGCAGAGCGGGCCCAAAGCCTGAGGTTCTCACAGGGGGTGGCTCTGTCTTGGGAAGAGGGGAGGAATATCCTGTATTTGTCACACTTGGTATTACAACCATAGTTGGATAAGTCTCGGTTCCCCATCCCAGCAGGGTCTCAACCCCCACCATCCCCGATTCAGGCAATGAAAGACTTACTGCTGATAGATGTATGCAGACACTCCCACTCAACCACTAGGGACTATGCATTTTATTTGCATGTCCACTATAGTTAATCAAGATTAGAATATTTCCTGGTGTCACACCCTTTAGCCCCCCTCATCTCCCTCACTTCGACTGAGCTCACTACGGTCTGGGATCATGCGCTGATAACCTTGGCGTTGGACCTTGGGTAGGGCCAGTTATGTATATAAATCCCCACAATGGAGGGTGAACGAGGCTATGCTTCAGAATCTATCAGAACAAACTTTAATTGAATCTAAGATTGCTCAATATTTTGAATTTAGACGAGATGGGAAGCATTGAAACCAACCAAAGGGGCAAATTAATTAGACTAGCAGATAAATAAATTACTGTCGGCTAAGCAAGTGAAAACGGAGAACAGAATTAAGTCTCAGTACAAGAACCAAGGCATGAGAGCACTATTTAGACAACTTCTGGCAGCCAGTTCAGAACTCAAGGCACCTTGGGCATCAGATTTTGCGTACAAATTGCTCAAAACTAGGCAGTTCTATTATAGCAACTGAAGACCGACCAGACCCGAAATGTGATTACTTCAGGACTTGGAAGGTCAGATGCACACATCAGAGGAGGACAAATTAAGAATCTTCTCTAGTTATTATTCCAGGCTATGATCAGGAATCATACCCGAAAAGCTCTAAATTGTCAACCATAGCCCCTGTGGAGAGGGCAAAACTGGAGGGCTTCATTACACTGGTAGAGGTTAATCAAGTGTTATGCAACCTCTGTATAAACAAATCACTGGGGCTAAAGGTGCTGTCAGTCATGTTTTATAAACAGTTTGGAGCCAAACTAACCCACAAAACATTTAGTTGAGTTATATCAGGGGTGCTGCTAGGTCTGGAAAAGATCGGGGCTATGCTAATGTCGGGACTGTAAGTGTGAAAACAAAATCAAAATATCGAGGCTGAGTACCCCAAAAGGAAATACACCGAACACGGGTTACAAAGGAACATACAAAGTACTTTATTTTATACTGAATCCAGTTACGAAGAACAGAGCAAAATCAGATAGCTATCGGCCCTCAGTGCAACACAACGAACTCCAGCGTGGTTCAGTGTGTTCAGTGAGAGACGCTGTACATTAGAATGCATTGGTCTTTTATACTCTTTGTGAGCACGATGTCCAGCCCTACTTCGGGTTAATATTCCGCTAATACATCACCGATCTAGGGTTCATGCCGAGTTTCACACATCCACATGTAACTGGTTTGCTTTCAATACGTATATCAACAAGCCTATACGGCAACTGTGTATTCTGGGATTTCCCATGCAGGTCTTCTCAAACATAAATACAATGTAGTTAAACAAGTGTTCTACGTTCAGTATTTGAATACATTGTTCTTAACATATGCTCGCGGATTAGTTTCATTGCACGAGTAATCCTTTACACACGGGTCAACGAAGGACAAGGTCTCAGTTCACGACCTCAACAAGTGGCCTGAAGGCAAGTTACATATTAGCTACATACAGAGGTCAAGACAACCATGTTGTATTTCGGAATGACATCGTCCACCATTTTAACTCACAGGGTGATTTTCCAAAACCGAACCTAAAATGGCGGATTGACCTAAAATGGCGGCTTACATTGATTTTAAGGTCAGGACCTTGCAACACGGATTTCTTCGCAAGCGATTTGTAAGCAGCTTGGCGTAGGCCAATATACATATATTTATTGCGATAGGAGGCACAATATAATTTCTCATTTGACATAAGGATTCAGGGCTAGCTAGCCTTTTGGTTGTAGACCCTGAGCTTCTATCTGGGGCTACAACCAAAAGACCCAGGGCTATAGCTGCCCCACCCCCCAAGTTCCCCCTAGCAACGCGTCTGAGTTATATAACCGTTATATTGCTATTTTTAAATATATGTGGCGGTGACACCATCACTGGGGAAATCTACCTTCCTGTTGATAGCGAAACCTGGGAAAGATAAAACAAGATGTGAATCTTATAGAGCCATCACAGTTGTGAACTAGGGATGGCACAATATACTCTAAGGTTTTGGCTACTCGGCTGTCCTCAATACTTCGAACCATTTGTCGGAAAACGCACCTCTTCAACTGACATTGCCACCCTCGACCCACTGATCTTGAGATTCTATTAGGAACTGTCCCGTCACATTTATGTTTTGTCTTTGTGTCCCTGTCTCTGTGCCCCGAAACTCACGAGTTACCGGTGCATTACAAATAAATAAATAAATAAATAAATTTGTACAAGAGGGCGGAGTGACCTCTGACGGGCCCATGGGATCAGAGCTCACCCTCAAGTACCTTTAAGACGAGATAGCTGCACCTTGAGGAGGATGGGGTGCAGGATTCTCTTACTCCAACACAAATCAATAAGGACAACTCAGTAGTTTGGCAAAGGGAAGTCCGTTTAATGACAAGTACAAAAAACTGGGAAACAAATGGAAATCAACAGTGATGCGATCGCCTGTCTCGCTTCAACTCCCAAATTCTTCATTCAGACACTAATAGTTATAGTACATTCTCGTCATCACTGACGTGTAACACTCCAAAAATGTCATGCAATTCTATTGGTTGGGAAAGGTAGCTTAAGTATAGGTTCTATATCTGTATATGGTAACAGTGTGTGAGGACTGGATAACTCTTATCGGGTGGGCATCTACGCCCATCCCTCTACATCACTCGTGATAGACGTCACTACAAGTACAACGTCTCATTGGTTCTACTATCTATAGGACCCTAGATTATTTGGTCTATTGTGATTGGGTGGGTTACACCCCTAGGCATAAATCTCCACTTTAATTAACAGCATGCAGAATGGACACCCAGATGTGGTGTGCCCCAAGGTTCACCCTGCCTCCCTTACATCAATCAGTACTTTAGGGCTATGTGTCAATTAGTTGGCTGAGGATGGCCTCGAAACTGTAGCTTCTTATCAGGAAACGTTATGGCATCCTTGGGTTCTGGGTGACATCAGACGTTGGTACCTCTTCGCGCTTGGCTGGTCACATGTCTGTGCACCGTGAATCTGCTTCACTTTCCCTCTTTTTGTGTATTTGATTCTTTCTTAGCCTTGCCACCTGACTGGGGCCTCCTTATCTCGACCTTCACGGGGCAGGCTGCTATGCTC
Organism: Ambystoma mexicanum; assembly: GCF_040938575.1. Lineage (NCBI taxonomy): Eukaryota > Metazoa > Chordata > Amphibia > Caudata > Ambystomatidae > Ambystoma > Ambystoma mexicanum. The sequence goes on along the minus strand of NC_090928.1, from coordinate 771,472,845 downwards.
TAAAGTTTCGATATTATTCGGAGTTGCCGCTCTCCTCCCTTCCTTGAGTTGACCTCAAATTCCCAGGCATGAGCTGCTTTGTGCTCAGTTTCGATTACGCTCTCTCCTTCTGGCTTTAGCTGGAACATGAATCTCGGCCTTGTTGGCCCCTTGCAGCCTGGGCTTAATTCTGTTTTTACAAAATGGAGTCGCACTTGTATAATGTGCTTCATTGTGGTAGATATATAATTGGCGCTTGCCGCTCTATCCTTCTACTAAGCATTGCAAGCAGTATCGTTTCTTTAGCTTCTTGCGTTCCAAGCCTATTTACAGGCATTTGCTGGTTGAATACTTTCATCTTGTTTTACAGCTACATTTCCCTACGTTTCAACATCACCTCTTCTTCTAAGTCCATTACATCTATATTCATAGCTGTTATCCTGGCGTGTCATCTTTTAGTTGTCGTTTTCGTTCATCCGTGAGTCTGTCCGGGCCCTCGTGTCGTCACCACTTGCCTTCCATTAAGGGTCTTTGGGTCTCTTCGTGGACAGTCTGTAGGTAATCTTCATTTCGTGCTAGCTGCTGGTACGGCTGTCTAAGCGGGTACTGTGCTGCCCAAGGTTGTCTGGTTATAGGCACTTCAGCAGGTATTGCTCTTCTGATGGGCACTGGGCAGAGGCCTAGTGCTGCTCTCTGTTGGTTTATTTGCTCCTCATATGTCACATATCTTGGTGAGTATGTTCCTGGTACCTCAAAATGGGGGGCTGGGGTGCAGGCCATGTCTGGGACCTCCTCTACACATTATTCAAGCAGACCAAATGGGCTTTATTACATGTCTTCAAATGCATGATAATATACTCCACATTACCTAGACATTAGGAAAAAATATCTGAAGCCCCTTTTTTGGGAGAGGCATATAAGAACCACAGGGGAGGCAATGACGCTATGTCTCGGGAGGATAGCTCAGCGGCAATGTGTGTGTCTTGGAAGCAAGACGACACAGAGCAACACGGGTTCCATCCCCAGGTCCGCGCTTTGAAACCTCTGGGTATTAGCGCGTTATAAATAACCTATCATATCATATATCATATCATGTAGCCTCTCCACAGATACCCTGGCAGCGCCCCAAATTGCGACTTTAGGAAATGCACACACGTAGGAAAATCCAAATAAATGGTCACAATGATTTTAGCACAGCGGCCCCTCACCACATGACCGAAACAATCGTCATTCATTGAAAGCCCACCTGCCATATCCGAGCACATCCAGACACCAAGATTAAATGCCCCAGGCCACGAACAAGATGGTAGATAGGCATCAAGCATGGGAACGAGTTGGGAGTGTTATTTTCACGAGATCATGGCGGTTCGCCCACTTCTCACTCCCCACCATGTTACTTGGCACAGCATAACCGTGTCCAAGGCCGGATGAATGAATGACTGGGCAATCAAGATATGTTCTTCTATGAACTATTGCAGTAAAGTGTCAACTAGGATAAATTGTATCATTTGTAGGAGGATGTATCTGGGAGGAGTTATTTAGCTGTGAAAGGACCAATAGTAAAAGGTCGAGCTATAGAGAAATATATGTTCCATATTTTATATATGTTCCATAGTCTATCGTCCTATCAAGTTAGAAAGTAGACATTTTTTATGATGATTACTAACATGACATCAGTATGACGAATGTTATGGTTAAGAGCTGGTTGTTTCTAGCTCTATTTTGAGATCGTCCTTTGTATGCTCTCCCGGCAGCTGACTGTAATGGAATAAAGCTGGGTTTCTTCATGCACTTGGAGTTACTCTGATTATTGAGCTTTCATGCATTATTGATATCTGGGCCTATCCTAACATTACTGTTCTTGGCTATCTAAGGCAGGTTTTAATAGTGAGCACAATGTATGGTATGTAGTCGGTTTGGCTTTCAGATGGTTCTACTTTTTGATGAACTATGGTGTTGTCTGATATAATAATGAACCATGAATTACATTGTATTGTGCTTCTATGGTACTTAATACTGAAATAATGCTATAATGAACTGATAATATACGTAGGACCATCGATGTAGTTGACTATGCAAACTATACTAAGAAATCATTAGCATTGCTTTCGATCGACGCTGAGAAAGCATTTGATTGCATAGACAAGAAATACATGGACAAGGCGCTGACCCACTTTGTGTTTGGTCATAAATTTAGGAGATATGTGCTAACCAATTATGTGCACCCATCCACGTGAATAAAAGTGAACAGAGAACTATCCGACTCCCTACCACTGGGGTGGGGGGCCCACCAGCGCTATTCACTTTCCCCGCTTTCATTTGTCCTTTCCATTGAATCCCTTGCTCAAAGGATCCGGGATTCTCAGGACACACCGGGGATAGACTTGGGATGCTCACAACATAAGTGAGAACTTTATGCTGATGACCTCCTCTTCTACATGCATAATTTCATGGTCACCCTACCCTACATAGTGTCACAGCAGCAGTCCTTTTGCTAGGTCTCAGCATTTAAGATTAACAATGGGGGCATGGGAGTCTCAGATATTGAGGGTTACATCTATACCGCACACTCGCCCCCACCTTAAACTGGAAGGTACCCCAAACAAACTCACTGGCAAAGAGCTGTTGGCTCCCCGCCAAAGACATGAAGGGAGCATTTCATTTCCTGCCAGCCACCAAGGTGACGCTCCAGTATTGGAATCGGGCGATTATAAAACATTGCACCTCCGCATTTCCTTGCCCACTTACACCAGTCCTAGAGCACCAAGAATGTTATCTGGCTCTTCACCCAAATAGATTAGTGCTATGGAAAGAAGGGGGCCTGGAAAGACAGGGACAACTCTTTAAGGAAGAAACATTTCTCACATTTGATGAATGCAAACAGGCATTCTTACTTCCAAACTCGGCTAGTTTCAATGCATCCAGTTGAAACATTGGGTCAACAACTCCAAATAAAGACGGAGGTGGGGGGAACACCCCAAGATTTGAGGACCTATATATTGGGGATCCCACGGTCCTATGTGATTTTACTGCATTTTATAGACCGAACACAAAAAATTCCTTTTTTTTGCCTTTTTTGTATCGGTCTCAAAATGCGGCAGGATCACATGCTCCCGGCACCCTACTTCCACCCCGGCCCTCTGAAGGTGATCCCTTTCCCACCCCACCAACTCCCACTGGTCCTTATGTAAATCTGGGGGGGTTGACCTCCCCGACCCACCCTTTCCCCCGCAAAACACAAACACACACCATAAGTACACGCACACTCACACAGAGACAGACACACGCACTTACCTGACTCGACGGCAATGTCTCTCCAGTGGTATCCCGTTCCCCAATGGCGTTGCTGGGTCTGAAAAAGATCTGGGGCGACGCTAATTTTGGGACTGTCGGGACTCGGGGCTAGCTAGCCTTTTTGGTTGTCACTCCTGAGCTTCTATCCGGGGCTACAACCAAAAGAACCGGGCTATAGCCCCCTCAGCCCCCCCTAGCAACACCTCTGTCGTTCCCTCAAGACTGAGCAGGATGTTTCCCATGGCCTCCACCCTATGTTGGAGATGTGGTCAGGCTCCAGGTAAACTATTCCATATCAGGTGGAGCTGCAGCTTATTTCAACCCTTCTGGAAAGAAATCCTCTCACATATCAAGAAGATTGTGGGAATAGATCCAAGTAACTCAAAGGTAATCGAGTCGCAATGCATATTGAGGCTCATAACTAGACATGATAAAAGCCGATGTACCAAATTGAGTTAAGCAAATGTTTACATATGACAATACCAACTGTTCAACATTTGCAAAATCAATAGGGTTTTGAATTAAAAAAATAAATTTTTATTACACCCGTGGCACGTTTACAGATCCAATTAATCATTAACTCATAGAAGGCAGCTTTGAAAAAACACTGGCAGTCACTTTGAGCACATAGTTTGATGGTAAGGTTTGATAAATCTAGCTGAAAGAGATCCCAAGAGAATGTGGGCAGAGAGAGACAGGAAGTGGGTGGAAATGGCTATAGAGATTAGCATGGCCATGGGCAGTCAACGGGAGGGTAAATAACCAAACAACACCTACAAGCTTTGTGCAGTCTCTCCCAGGCCCCACTCACATGCCATTTCTCCCTAGCTGTACTCTAATCAAATAGTTTCGAAATATAGGTGGCCCTAATAGCCAAAACTAAAAAGGTGCAACCTTCATGAAAAACACAAGAGAGGTCTATTTGCATGATGTAAAAAAAGATTTGGCAGTGCACCTATATGCACTTTACGTCGCTTATTTTAAGCACATTATAACATATGCAATCACGTGTTACTACTTGCTGAAAGGTGCTCAGGGCTGTTTTATAGAGCTCCCAATCCATGGCTCAAAGCAAACAAAATGGATGACAAGTGCAACGTGACATTTCCTTTCATGTAGGTCAGTGCCTTGCCAATAGAACTGTGGCTGAGGAGCCATCCATATCAATAAGCACGGCTTATTGGACGAAGACATGACGAACCGTGTCTTCCAATTGATCAAACCTTACAAATGCACGACATTTTTATCGGTTTAGTGCGTGCGGCACCTTTCCCTGTGCGTGGAGCCGGGCGGCACGCAACCATGTTTTCATTTTCCAAACCAATGAGGAATTGTAATATTTGATTTGGCAGGCATGAGGTCCAGGCGCGTATGCACAGCGGATAAAAGTGAGTGCATTTTAATATCCATTAAAGTTTCGTTTTTGCCTTCAGGAAGAAAAAAAAAACACTGCAAAGACCCGGGCTTCAGCCATTTATCATGGATATTAATTGCGTTGCTATCTTTGGCTTGCAGGACTAAGGGTTTACAGGGAATGTAATAACCATTTTGCCTGGTTGAAAAATGCTAATTATTAATACTGATTAAGTAACAAATGTCAGGTTGCAAAGTTAGGCCACTCATCAGGAGAGCTTTCTTCTTAATGCAGTGGGGCAGAAGGACATGCCCCTGATATTAAAATGTGCCAGAGCCTGCAACTCTATCTGCGTTACAAATGAGGGAGGAGTTTACCCCAGAACATGGTTGCGCGCGGAACTAGACGTGGCCGGGTTCCTAGAGTTGCCGCTGTATTTATGCCGGGGCGGCGAAGGTTTGCGAACAGTCAACAGTATATTACTAAGTATATTGCTGTCGATGTGTTTCCCGTACCATTTTCATTTGAGAACTTGGGCTGGGCCAAGTGGCGGTCACGGGGCAGTGTGCATTTGGGAAAAGGAGTAGCAGCGGGCGGGCGAGTGGTGCAGGGCACTTTCTTGCAGCTTCACCCGGTGGGGCTGCAACAGCCTCTGAGAGGTTGTGGGTAAAGGTGAGGGGGTATTGGGACTGTGTGGGGTGAGCACATGAACGCTCTTGTGTGGCCCACCGAGATTACAAGCTCCCCGGGCAGTGTTGGGCAGATTGAGGAAATGAGAGGCAGCATCAGGGAGGGACGTGCAACACATAAGGGTTTGGGGGATGTGCTATGTCTGGCCCAATGATCCGTCCAGTAGAGTAACTTTACTGAAAATGATAAGGGGGGCATGACATCTAAAGGAAAGAGGCCCTTGCCAATTGAGCGTGACAAAATGATGTGCCACGAAAGTGGAAGGGGATGAACACCCTTGCCCCCCCCCCCAAAAGTCTGATCCCACGAGGAGTGCACGGGCCTCCGACCACCACCAGTCCCAATCCTAAATTATAGCACCCAAAGGCCCTAGCTTTAGGACCTCTGAATTCCAAGGTGCCAGCCAGCCCAAGACCACTGACCATAAACCTGTTAGACCCCGATCGATCCAAAAGACCAGAAAGCAGTGTTTTCCTGTCTTCACTTCCAGGTCACGTGATTTGTGCTTGAGGTGCAGGGAGGGATTAAATAATAGCCCAGAACGAAGGTGGAAGACATTGGAGAGGTGCCATCCTGTCTGGGATCGAGTGAAGTGTGTGAGTTAGTGTGACCTAGGCTTCCCCCGCCCCCACCCCGGGCCCCTGTCTGCTCATACCAGGTGCACTGATACATAGATAGCGATGTGTTGTTTAGTTTGCAAATAATTGGCAATTCCGCGGGTTGGGACCAATGGCGAATGCAGCATCATCCACGTGGAAGAAGATGGACGAACGGGGCCGGACCAATGGCCTGGCATACCCTATGGAGCAGGTGACCTATGTATAGGGTCTCATCAACCAGCCGTGCAGGCTTCTATTGTATGTGAGGATGTTACTGACGGTGCAGTGTACCTTCTTGACGTGCTGCTCATGCAGATTTCACCAGAGCGTTCCACGCCAGCAGAGTTCTTTGTTGCTGCTATCCACTTTTTTGTGCAAATAAACATGTTATCCTTGCAAGAGGTGTACTGGGCCTTTTTAACTATCTGGTGTGAGCATCTAGGGGCTTCACTACATTGTCCAGCATTTCCTGCTCCGGCTCTGAGCTGTCCTGAACTTTGCGAGGTCCGCTGTCTATGTCAGCTCTGCCCTCTTTCAGGTATTCTACACACAGGGGGCTTCCCCTGTTTTTTTTCCGACTGTCACTCTCGCCCCTCTTCTCTGTCATCCCTTTTCAACAAACTCTGCACAATCTACTGGAGACTTTCATTTAAAGGGACAGTTTCATCTTCTCAATGGTAACAGTGTATACGTTCACTTTATCGTCATTCCAGTCATGGAATTAATACTGATTTGGTGTATTAGATGTTTCCACATCACATGTAGGGCATCAGGGAGTTCCTCACAGGAGCGGGAGTCCTTCTCTCCAAGGGGGGGGGGGGTATCTCCCGGTGAAGTCCCACTTGCCTCAACCCTTATGGAGGGTGTTGCAGAGCGGGCTCGCCTCCCTAGACTCACAGGTGTGGGCTCTGCCCTGGGAAGAAGGGACGAATTCCCTCGATTCATCACAGTACACTCTTTTGAGTGGCATCGGGCTCTTCTATGTTCAATTTAAATTGATATAGATCACACCCATAAGCAATGTTAAGTGCTGTAAGGCACTTTTGCGGGGAATGTAAAGTGACATGAATAATTTTGGGGACAATCTAAAATGGCAAGGGTCAATTCTGGGCCAATTTTAAGAGACACTGGGAAATTCTAAGGTAATGTAAAGTGGAATTGGGCCCTTCCGAGACAGTGTAAAGTTGCATACAGCAATTCTAGACACAATGTTAAGTGGCAGGGCAATGCAAACGAACCTAGGCCATTTCTGGGTGAAGTGTAAAACTGTCATCATAATTGCCTGGCCAACCATGCTGAAATCGCCATGACAGCATGTTTAACTTGGGTGACATGCACATTCCATTTAGTAATTTCTTTGGGCAATGTAGAAACAAGTTTAACAAAGTGCTTAGACAGCAACTGCATGTCATTATCGAAACTGGCATCACACAACATGCTTACTCAAGACAACAATGGAATGGCACTCTCGAAACTGGCATAACACTGTAGCGGTTTCCAACTAACATAGAAATGTAGAAATGGGCCTAGCAATGGTTAAACTGACAGGTTTTGCACATTTAGCTGACCTAGTAGCATTTTGTATTATCAGACACCACTGGCACGATGACACATTGTGTGTTGCATTCTTAGCAGCATTCTGGAATACTAGAGCCATGCATGTTTCTATCAGGTGAGCAATTTTCTATAGGCATATATTTTATTTATTTATTAATTTATACATGTGTATAGCGCAGAAACAGCCCTTGGGCATCGAGGCGCTGTTACTTGCAGATAACTTAGTTACAAGGGATGGTATAGGTTTATTAGACCTATTACAATAATGTTACATTTATACAGTTTTTGTCGGTTTACAGGCTTTTGCATTCGTACAGTAGGTAATGATTAGATATACATTTGCAGGTAATACATGTAGATTTGCAGGTACCTGTTCTCCTGAGGCAATCTGCTCCTGTGTACTACTAGTGATGTGGCACCTGAAGTTTCGGAATTCGTCACGTGTTCCACTGCAGAACCGCCTTTAAATTATAGGACCTCTTATCCAACATTCCCTAAAAAGAGCATCTTCCCTCTCTGCTAATGACATTTCTCGCAATTGTTCATCTAAAATATCTAACATTCGTGAAATTCTCTCCAGCCCTCCTCTCTCTCCATCCACAATCCTCCTCCTGTACATCCTAATTCCCACCCCACCCCCCGCCATCTCTTCAACTCTTGGCTATCTCTCCCCCACCTCTCCTACCCAGTGGTCGAAGTGTAAGAAAAGAAGTAGTGGAGCTATGTTCCCTACCGGCCTGCCCAGCCCCTCACAAACCCCATCGCCCTGCCCCCTCCCACACACAATACAAACCCCAAACCGCATTTGCTTGCAGTTTAAGGGAATGTTCAGTGCAGTGCACTGAAAGTGCAAGTTGCAGCCTCTTCCTACACTGTTATTTTAAAATGAAACCGTTCCGGAACGGTTTCTTTTTAAAATAAAAGTATAGGAGCTGCAAAACTTAATTAAAAAAAAGTATAGGAGCACCGCTCCCGTTCACTTCGACCACACTGTTCTTACCAAAACTAGCACCCTTTCTTTGCAGCGCCAACACATCTTTCGGTTCCATCAACCTGTCAGCTCCTGAAATGATCAGACTGCCTGTGACTTGTAGGATTGCTCTTTTAAATACTCTTGGAACTCACAAACCCCCGGCCCACTCCTCTCCCTGTTGGCATCGTCCAAGGATCAGTCCTTGGACCTCTGCTCTTCACACTCTATACCTCTGCCCTAGGAAGACATATCTCATCCTTTGGCTTTTACGCTCACATATTTGCTGATGACACTCAGATCTTTTTTGTTTCCTTTTCCTCCTTCACCCCAGCCGTCTCGAGCGGATTACTTTCTCAATACTCTCTGTCACTAAATGGCTGTCTGCTGCCTCATGTTGAACTCTTCAAAAACCAAGTCATCTTTGTTTCAGCTTGTTACGGCATCCCCATCCTCCATTGATCCATCTTCTTTCACCTGACCTTTTTACTCCCTTGCCCAAGGCTGTCAACCTTATGGTCCTGTTTGACAGCGACCTCAGACTACAACAATTCATCACTACAACTGCCTCTGCTGCTTGTATTAACCTTCTCAACATTTAGAAAAGTCAACCATTTCTTACTCACCACTCAAAAACTCTAGTCCCCACCCCCCGACATCTCTGATATTCAGACAAATGCAATGGGCCTCATTATGACTGAGGCGTTAGCCGGCGGAGTCATTTTTTTACTGGCATCGGGCAATGGGCAATTACCAGGATATTCCAGCCCTGCCGGACCCTGTAATTGCCCATTGCCGGGTTTCGGTATTTATTACTCACCGTTAATAATGGTGCTGGCGCTACCGGGTAGGTCTGCTCGCGGGTGTCGTTCCGCCCGGCAGGTCGGACCTGCCGGGCTGACAGGCACCCACGGGCAGACCTCGTAGTCTGCCGGTCCGGTAACAACTGTACGGACAAGCTTACCAGTACTGTTGTTACCAGACCGGCAACCTTGTAATGAGGCCCAATGTCTTTTAAAAGTACCCCAATTTGACCCATTACTTTCGGTAGCTGCACTAGGTAGAAAGCTTTCAGGTACAGCTGGGCCCATTTGAGTTCTTAAACGCTGTTCAAGCTTAGCCTATGGACAATGATGGATTCCCTGTTCACCTCAACACGCATACAGAGATTCGCATTAAAATGTAAACTAGACATGGAAAAAGGATTTCTAGCCCTGTGCTGCCTGACTCACAAAGCCAGTGAGGGAAGACTGAAGGCGGACACTCAAGGAGCTTTGCACCGGCGGTGGGATGAAGTCAGGTAGAGACCAGCAAGGAAAGGCTTTTTTGTTTTGTTTTACATGGTGCTAGGTGGTGGCGCTCGGCGTGTGCTTTTTTGTTTTGTTTTACTTGGTGCTAGGTGGTGGAGCTTGGCGTGTGCTTTATTGGGCTGATGTTCAAAACACAAATCAGCTTGAGCCAGACACTGGACTCGAGCCAGCCCAAGCTCCACCTGCCTCACGTACATCAATTGTAGCTCTGTGTACAACTGCAAAAAGACTTGCATAGCTGATCCATAGAGAAGGCCATTCTTCTTCTGCTTGGGTCTTGGCTGCCCAACTTATTTCTACCACCTCCCCCTTGTAAACGTGTTTGCAAATGTGTATACTTGTCCCTGCTTAATCTATAACTTTCAGTCTATTGTTAAGTTGTATTTTCCCTCTCTTTCTGTCTTACTGTGTGAGGTGCTCCATTACCTAAAATAAAATGAATACATAAGAAAAGTAAAGTACACACAAAACAGTTTTGAAGGGAAAATAAAGTAAGATTTTGTTAAAGATCAATATCAAAATTTTTTGGGGGGGAAAATGTCCAGTTCCAAAGAGAAAGCCGTTGAGTCAAAAAACAATAAACACGTTCATTATCTTCACACGTTTGGTAGAATGTCTGAACTGTAAAATGATACAAAGTCATCAATGCAATTAGCACATGAATATAAAATATTTGACAACCCCCAGTTTCTCGCATCTGTTCTGCAGCCACTTGTCTGCTGTTAGAGAGCTTGAGCTGACCACAGGGTTCTAATACAGACAGACTGGACCAGCAGTTGCCGGATCTGTTCCAAGCAACCTGTTTGGCGGTGCCACGCTCAGTATTCCAAGGAGTGTGCCACTTATGAAGCTTCTTTGACTGCCTCGCGGCGCAATTATGCAATTTGTTTGCAATCACCTGACTTCTCTGCCTGACACGAAGATAAGGTCCCATATGGAGCTTGAGGGACACCAATTAGCATAATTGACCAGCGCCAAGGTCAATGGAGCCATTAGAGCAGGAATCTGACAGTGCTCTCACTGCCTCCGGACTTCATTTTGGGCTGTCTGTTGAGCACATTTCAATCCATGTACTAATGCAAATTAATATACTGCGAATCAGAAGTAAAGCTTTCTCTAGGCGCTTGACTAATAAGTGTTAATAAATCCAGTGACCCTTAATTTGAAAATGTCAGAATGATAAAAGGCAGAGTCTGTCCTGTCGGCATTGTAACCTGTGTGCAGCAGTTCCTTGAGCAGGTGGTCAGCCAATTCACTGGTAATAGCCATCAGTTTCGAGGGAATTACGCTTCATGCTTTTTGGAACATAAGGAGCTGGCAATAGGCCCCACGCTCTAGTGCAGGGGTCTGAAGCCTTCAGATAGCCAGATGTTGTGGACTATAGGTATGCTTTTGTGTTGGGTGGGGCTGGGCAGCACGAGGTCATCTGCAGTTTTTTTGTATTCTGAGGTGTCGAGGCAGGGGCGGACTGAGAACCAAAAGAGACCCTGGAATTCATTTTCAAAGCTTCCCCATATTACACATTTTCAGCAAGCCCAACCCTGTATTTATTTATTTATTGAATTATGGGCAAAATAATATTGACCTTTCACATAAAAAAGTATTCAAAAACAGCACCCATGTTAGACACTTCACAAGTCATTTTTACTGGCTATTCCACAGCTATCCTTTGCATCAGCACATCCTATCTCCAATCATACCTTTACGTTTCCTTTCAAGGGCAACCCAAAGACTCATGTGCAAAAATACATTTTATTTTTCACAAATATGAAAATAATACCGAATATGTTCACCAACAATACACACAATTTGGACTCAAAACTTGTGATGAGGTTAGTAAAGTATGCCTCAATTGTCTCTAATTCAATACAACTTTCTTTTGGCAAATTTTCACTCTATAGAACACAGTGGATTTTCTGCACTCTGTGCCATGTAACTCCAACCTGACAGTTTCAATTTAACATTATAATTTCGACCATCTACATCGGTCAACCCTAGTCGGCACCCACAAAATGTCAACAAAGAAAAGTGATTGACTATGTGTTTCCTGTCTCATATTTGAATTCACTCAATAATGCACTGTGTTCTTTTAAAAAACAATGTCGACTATGGTTTGTTTCGGCCTCTATAAATTCTCTTTTGTCGAGCACCCCTTTGTTTTTCTATTAGGGCTTCATCTGGACACAGAATATTTTGGCCCCATGTTTTTCTAGAGTCACAAAATTTGATAGCAGTGTTGGGTGAATACTTATTATTTCAATTGACTGCTCTTAGGATTCTTCAATGACGTCCCTTGTTGTTGCATGAAGTGCTGTTTCCAATGCATCTGAGTTCTTCACTTAAACACTGCATTTCACACTTGAATGTACAAATCTTTTGTCCGTCGTTCTTTTCATATGGCAAACTATCCATCTCGAAGTTTCAATCAAGATGTCTTATAGACGGTCATTGGATGATACACTCTACTGGTGGAACCTGATGACAACACAAACGATTTTTTCCATCAGCTCCAGAGCCCTCCATCTCCTAGCTGCCACAGCTCCTCTGGAAAAATTGCCAGCTCCTTGCTTTGCACAAAATCCGCCTCTCCAACACTTTGCTCTGCCATCCATCCTCCACCTGGTCTTTTGGCTGTTTTACAACTCCACCTGCAACCTCGCCCATGCAACCCAAACAGCATTACATATCTCAAACATTCCATAAATACGAACATGCTAGGTATTATTACACAATCCATTAAAAACAAAGTATTACACATAAAAGCACTTTCATTAATTATTTCAGCAATCAATATATACACACACAATAAATATGACAGTATTGTGCAAGCACTGTTAATAAAATGGTATTCATATCAGTATTCAAATCAAAGGCCCATCTCTTTTAATACTCTCACAAGTTCAATTGTTAGAAAAGATTCTTCGCTCGCATTTAGTCTATACCAAACCTCATCAGTATTCAGTATTAAGCCAATCTGAATGCCGGACACAATGACCCAAGTACTTCAGGCATAGTTGCTGTACTGCAGGACAAGTTATCATGATGTGTTTTAATGTTTGTTTCGTATGACCACCCCTACAGAATTTACAAAGATGATCATTTATCTAGATCCCCAAGGGTTTTTCCAGAATCTTCCCTGTCTGCAAAAGATTTAGGTGGAATCAGAGTAAATATTCACGTCATAATGTGTTTTGAAATCTTATAAGATAGTTTTGGACCTTGCCCAATGGCTTATCCAGCATTGAGAATGTAGAGTGTAAGCGATAGCTACGCACTCTATCAATGATAGAGATCCAATCAGAGTAAAATAGTGATTTCTTAACCCTATTCGCGTTTTCACACAACTCAGATAACTGCCTCCCACTATTCCCCAAATGAACCTCTGCCATTGTTTTCAACTTCAGTAAAGAGGGCTCCAAAACCCTCTGCACAGAGATCTTCAAGTCCACATACAAGGATGTATAGCCAGGTGGCATTATCTTCCCATAAATCGACAAAATTACGCAGCTCCAACCAGGCTTTGAGCGATGTCAGGCCAAGCTCAAAGCGGAGGATGGCCATAGCTAGGGATGGTGGAATATTAAGAATCTCCTTTGTTTTGAATAATGATTTGGATAGAAGTGTGTCTGGAAATTATAGACATAGTGACCGCCATTTGATTTCTCTGAAGGACTTGCTGGAGGAACATGCTTTGCGGGATGGTTGGAGGTTGGAACATCCACATGCTAGAGAGTATAGTTTTTACTCAGGTGCACATTCGGTTTACTCTAGACTGGACATGTTGCTGACAGCTGGACTAATGACGAAGAACTATAAATCCAGTGAAATAGGCACAATCTTACTGACGGATCATGCACACGTGGTGATGTGTATTAGCTTGGGAGGTCCTGTTCAGAAGCAATATACTTGGAGAATGGATAATACGTATTTGAAGATGGATAAGGAGGTGGAGAAGTTGAGGGCAGAAATTGATTTTTTTGTTTCAGTAAATCACACGGGCGAATTGAGTCCTGAGGTTGTATGGGAAGCTTTGAAATGCACTATGAGGGGTTATCTGATTAATTTGACGTGTGGATTGAAAAAGAAGAATTCTGGTAGGCAGAAGGAACTTGAGGTGAGGATTGGTGATTTATCTAAGGTGGTCATGACTGACCCGTTTGACAGAGATGGTCTTAATGAATTGAAAAAACTAAAGAGAGAACTTAGTGATATAATTGAGGAGAGAGCGGAAAAGAAATACCATAACCTGAAATGTGAGTACTTTGAGAAAGGTGAGAAGTGTGATAGATGGTTAGCATATAGGTTGAAGATGAGGGAATCTGAACGGTCGATTGCATCTATTCAGGATAAAGATGGCCGGATCACATTTATGCCAAATGAAATTAACAGTGTTTTTCGGGATTATTACATGCATTTATATAAGAGTGAAATCGATGAACCACTCGGGAGTGTGGACTTTCTTGAGAGGGCGAACCTTGCTAGAGTTTCTGATTTTGATTCGCAGACACTAGAGGAGGACCTGACATTGGATGAGATTAAGAAGGCTATTAGCAAATTAAATGTTGGGAAGTCACCTGGGCCAGACGGCTTTCCGGTTGAGTTCTACAAGATATTGCCGGATTCAGCCCTGTATCTACTTAGGGACATGTATGTATCCTCTTTGGCTAGTGGCCTACTGCCGCCTTCGACTAGACACGCCATGATATCTGTCTTTCCGAAGAAGGGAAAGGATGAGACGCTTCCTGGGAGTTATCGTCCGATTAGTCTTATTAACACGGACAACAAAATTTTGGCGAAGATCTTGGCCTCTAGAGTGGAGGATCTTCTCCCGAAGTTGATCAATGAAAATCAATCGGGTTTTGTGAAAGGGAGAAAAACATCTAGCAACATCAGGCGTTTATTCCATACGATTAATAAGGCGACGGATGAGTCAGGGGATGCAGCCGTTTTTTCATTGGACGCGGAGAAGGCTTTTGATCGGGTGGAATGGGATTTCTTGTTCTTAGTCCTTGAGAAATTGGGATTTGGAGTGAATTTTAGATCGTGGATCAGGCTCTTATATTCGGAGCCGACAGCAGATGTTAATACCAATGGGATCCGCTCTGTTCCTTTTAGTCTGGAAAGGGGGACGAGACAGGGATGCCCGCTTTCGCCTTTGTTGTTTGTTCTGGCGATTGAGCCTTTGGCAGCTGTTATTAGAAATGAACTGGATATTGACGGTGTCTCGTGTTGGGGTTTACAACAGAAAATATGGTTGTTTGCAGATGACATACTTTTGGTCCTGCGGGACTTGCATCTATCTTTACCAGCATTAATGGATGTCTTAACTTCATTCCAGAAGATTTCTGGTTATAGAGTAAATTGGAGCAAATCGGAAGTGATGCCGCTGGTTCCTGGATGTAGCAAAAAATATGTCACTGATCTGGGTTTTCGTTGGTGTCCAGATAAGGTGTTATATCTGGGGATTTGGATCACTCCGAGGATTAGTGACTTGGTAAGAGTGAACATGAATATGCTTACTGTGGCTTTTAAAAATGACTTGGAACGATGGGAATTACTGTATCTCTCGCTTTGGGGGAAGGTTAACGCTTTGAAGATGGTGTCCGCCCCTAAAATCAACTATATTTTAGGTATGATCCCATTGAATATTGAGGCTTCTTATTGGAAAGAATTAGACAGGCTTACACAAGGATTTTTGTGGGACAAGAAACCGCCAAGATTGAGTTTGTGGAAGTTACAGTTGCCATTGGAGAAAGGCGGGTTAGGAGTACCAAATTTCAGGGCCTATCATCTAGCCTTTAATTGTGCTTTTGTGGTTGACTTCATGGAAACAAATCCTAGTGTGTGGGCTGTGGCCGAGGCGAGTGCTAATGGCCCTTTGTCACCTAGGGCATTGTTGACCACAGTATCGAAAGGTGTGAAAGATATATTGACTACATCATTGAGAAATTCCTGGAAGAATCTGAATGCATTGTTAGGTGTGGATGCATGCAGAGATCCGAATGCGTCATTATGGATGAATCCCTCTATCAAACTAAACGGCAAAACAATATTTTGGCCTGAATGGTTTTTAGGTGGTGTCAAATGGGTTGGTGACCTCTTCACTGAGGGTGAATGGAAAAGCGCTAGAGATTTGCAGAGAGAATTTCGCATTGAGGGTTTCAAGTTTTCAGACTACAGGAAACTGAAGTTGGTTGTTGGTGTGTGTGATTTTCAAAATAGTCTGAACCTGGAATTTCTTACGAGGAAATCTTTGGTGAATGAGGGCGGCTTAGCGAGCAGAGTATACAGGCAGATTCTGCTTGAATATAAAGGCAATGATTTTCTAAGATTTGAATGGAGTAGGAGAATTGGCACGGACATTTCTGTGGAAGTTTGGACACGGATGTGTGAGAATGTCAAACTGTGTTCCTTGAGTTTGACTGAGCGGACAAGACAGATTAAGATCCTGAATAGGGTCTATTGGACCCCGGAAAAATTGTGGAGGCGAAGTTTAAGGGATGGTCCGGAATGCTGGGCATGTGTTCAGGAGAATGGTACAATGGAGCATATGTTGTGGGATTGCGTGAAGGTTCGAGGGTTCTGGAATGATGTCGGTGTAATTTGTGAAGAAATCCTGGATGTGACAATTGATTTTAATTTCGAGACAATCATTCTGGGGAGCGACTTCAACTTGGATGATCTCTCTCAATGCCAGAAAAAATGGTTATTTAGAGGAGCTGCAGTGGGTAAGAAAATTATCCTTAGAAATTGGAAATCTGTTGCTGCATTGGAGAAAGAGTTGTGGATAAGTGAAATGCGAGATTTGGCAGCTATGGAGGAATGTATATATAGGAAACAGGGTAAGAATGGTTTGTTTGCAAAAATATGGGGGACTTTTTTGGATCTGTATTGAGTTTGATTTTATAGGTAATGTGATGTGAACTGTGGGTTGGGTTGGGTTTTGTATTTAAAATATTCTTGTTTTTGATGTTTCAGTGAACTGGTATGTAATTTTTTTTTGTGAATATGTTATTGTCTTTTCTTCTTTTTCTAAAATAAAGTTGCAAAAAAAAAAAAAAAAAAAAAAAAAGAATCTCCTTTCAAATTCTACCTGAATTCTACCCAACCTTTCAAATAATAATTCATAAGATTGAGATTGTATTTCTATTTAAGCACCAAAAGGGTTGGCCGGGATCACCTTTGTTTTATAAAACCTGATTATCGGAGACATGGAGAATCTACAATATTTGCAATATATTGTATGCATTTGGCACACCAGTTGATCAATTTTCTCCTCTAAAACCTTTTGAACATTAGAAACATTCAGATGAGCACTAAAATGAAATCTTAAATAAATTACCTCTTTCACCACTTGTATTTCATTGGCATCTGTAAACCATCTAAATTCTTTGCATTTGCAAACAGATGATATATGATTTTTTACAAATCATTACCTTTAGCATATAGTGCTAAGGCAGATAAGAGGAACTGGAAACCAATTGGAGTGTTATCAATCAGGACGATATTATCCACGTATGCCGTCCAGCTGACCCTCCAATTCAGCACACTTGGACATACAAACACAAGTTTTTGGAGGGCCTCACCCATATCTGCCAGATACAATTTGAATAGGCAGGGTGCCAAGATGCAACCCTGCCTTAAACCTCTCTCCGTCTTTACATCATTTGTTAGATTTCCCTGCTCATCCAACGTAATCTGAATGTTTGTAGCGTCATGAATATGCATAAAATGGAGTAGAGTGGGTGGTAAGACCAACACCTTTAACTTCTGCCAAAAACGTCCCTGATTTACAGCGTCAAAGGCTTTGGAAACATCTATCAGCCCTCAGGGGTGGACTGGGAACCAAAAGAGGGCCTAGAAATAGTTTTCAAAGTGGCCGCAGATTACACCTTTTCAGCAAGCCCAACCCTTTTCCAATGAGAAAATGTGAAAATGTGGAAATAAAACAGCTTAACACCCAAAAGAGGCCCAGGGTGCAGAGGCCTACCGGGAAGTCTCCAGAATTCCCTACAGGCCAGTTCACCCATGTTAGCCCTGTGTATAAAAAACAACTCTGATTAGTCCATACACTAACTCTAAACATTGACAACACACATCCATTCAAACTGGTGGACAATCCCTTCCTGAAACCAACCTGCTCTTTCGACAAAATATAATTCTCAGAAATACATACTTCCAATGTTCCTAATACTAAGGCAACAAAGACCATACTGTCTGCATCTAGAATGGTGATTGGTCTATAGTTGTAAGGGTCGGCATGACCGGCCTTCTTATATATTGGCACAATTATTGAGGTTTTCCAGGAAATGGGCATTTGTCTTGTTGCAATAATATTTGTAAAAAGGAGGAATAGTAATTGGGACCAAAGTAGCTTATCGGCCTTCAGGACCTGATTTGTCGGACCATTCGGGCCAGCTGCCATAGAAGTCGAGGCCTTATTTATTAGTTGTGTGACATAATTAAGCAATAGAACCCGAGGGTCGGGGGCATTACCGACTGAGGTAATGCCCTGGGGGTCATAGGTAAGAATCCTTCTCTGCCATTAAAAATCTGTGCGCTTTCAGCCAATTCTTTTCATCCCGAACTAGCTTATTTTTCCTATTCTTATAGCTTTTTCCATTTACCTGAAGTATTTCAAGGCACAGAGTTGCTGTCTCAGGGTGCTCTTACATTTCCATATTTCATGGCTGTGTTTAATTTTCTTTCCAACAGGCCTACTCTTCGGGGTATAAATACCCCATAAAAAATCATT
The DNA here is from genome assembly GCF_040938575.1 of Ambystoma mexicanum. Taxonomy (NCBI): domain Eukaryota; kingdom Metazoa; phylum Chordata; class Amphibia; order Caudata; family Ambystomatidae; genus Ambystoma; species Ambystoma mexicanum. Next base: position 771,454,337 of record NC_090928.1, on the reverse strand, counting down.
AGAATTGGAGACTTTGCATGCTTGCATTAGCTGGTTATCCGGGAAATTGGAAATTGGCCACCACAGTACTCAAGTCCCTATTTAATATCGAGCCACCAGCCCTAAAATGAATGACTCGATTTGCTCCCAGATTCGCAATTAGAAGCAGTCGACCCACTATACGGTAAAATTCTCTTACAATTTCAGAACTAGTCATTAACATATTGCGATCACTTAGAGGAATATCAATCACATTTAAAGTCCCATAAATATTGCACATGCCTCATGAGAGAGCTAGGTAGTCTATAATCGAGGAGGCCTTCCCACTCTTCCATGTCTCCCTTGCAGGAACATCCCCATTCATATTTCCATTTGCCGTCAGAAAATCCCACACCTGGAAGAAATGCTTCCATTTTTGTCCATTCTGAGTAGTTCATCTATTACTAGCAAAATGGAATTCTGCTGACAATGTGAATTTAGATCTCCTGCCAAGGCAATATTAAGAGTATCAGTAGTTAGCCTAGATTTTGCTAAAACACATTCAACCGACTTATAAAAACATTAAGACCCGAGGCGGCAGGATTCCAATAAATATTGAGCACATATATGCTTTGAATCTTCCCTCCATCTATAAAGCTGACTTTTAGAGCAAGGATCCCCAGGTGCCCCACCAAAATCACCTTCATCTGATTAAACACAGAATTCCTAGTGGCTATCAATAAGCCTGCAGCGTGCCGACCACCATTTGGATTCTGTGCATAGTGCTGCACTATCGAGAACCCAGCCATGCTAACAACAGAAGTCAACCACATCTCCTGAAACATAATTAAATCAAATTTACTAAACATGTCAATCCTAACATCACTATTCATAAAACTTCTACAACCCCTAGTATTGCAACGCAAATGTAAATTAATTCCTGGTTAGAGATCCAAATCCTTATCCCTCAACGTTTTAAACTCACAGTGTAAAATACTCAATAACGAGGACCACTCTACAGGCCCCTTTTGGCTAATATCAAATCATTTCGTCCCATCAGCACCACTTCCCCTACCATCCAAAACATTTGCCATTATCTTTCTAGGGTCCTAAGACTTACTGGACGTAGTTGGCTGTGATTGCCCGTTATCCTTTTCCATAATCTCTTTCCTAGCTCTTCGCTCCTGATAGATGTCACATTCCAGGCCGCGAAGAGCACTTGATTCGACCAACAATAGCTTTGCTACCAGGGCAGATCTAAGACCCACCTCCACATAATAAGTACGAGTATCATCAGCACAGCCCTGTTTGTTAAGGCGCCTATGTGCTGCTCCTCTATGTAACAGCACATATGGCTGTTTTTGTCCAGTGTGCTCCATGTCCATACAATATCACATGGAATGGTTTGTGTATCTATCTCTAACAAGTGTACCATACTGTCCCCACACAAAGCAATCAAAGAAGTTGCCTCAAATCGTACACCCACTTGGCCAAGCACCCTTTCTACACTGCCACACCATGATTTTCACTAGCTGCAGGCCAGCTCTAATAAGAGGTGCTAATGCCAGCACTGTAAGATAAAGCATGGGGCTGCTCTTTTTTGCAGAAATAAACCCTGAGGCCTGCGCAGCAGTGAGGCAGTAGTGGCTGAAGAACTGTGGGACCTATACCACGGTTTTGTTTAAACATTTCATCAGCTTACTACTGGTCAGGCTAACGTTTGTTAAAAAGTGCAATCCTTTCTGTAGATGTTTCCCTCTTTATTGGGTGTCGCCTGTAGGGTATCTGCTCCGGTCTCTAGATATTATTCCCTAAAGACGTTTCTGTATTGGGGACTGGGCCTGCTCAGACTTAGACAAGCCCATGCCCATCTAAAATTCGACAGAAACAAGAAGCAAAAGAGCCCTAATAGCCCATTTGTGTGGCTGATGTTGCGCCATTTTATCCTCACATTCAAAAACATAAGCTGTCCAAATGAGTATGGTTAAAGACATTTAAATGTTAGGGTGAGTGTTGTGAGCCTTGTGTCTTATGTATTTACTGATTCACACATACAACCCTTTTATCACAGACTTGTTTATCAAATATAGAGATCTCTGGTCATTGTTATGTTCCCGAAATGCTCTGTGATTTAATGCAAAGCAGACAGGAACACTCCTTGGTGTCATTTGTTCCCTTTCCCTCATCGGGATGTTTTGAGAGAGTACAATAGGAGTATACCAGACTATCCACCTTGAAATGATAACCTTCGGTCAGAAAATAATTCACATGGCTGGTCTAGTACTACCCCTTGTGAAATACAAGTGAGGTGGTTCGAACAGAACGCCTGCAACACAGGACCAGCGGGGCCCTCGTCCTGCAGCAGCCGGGCCACACCACAGTGTGCCATTACAGCCAGTTGGAAACTGCATTCAGGCAACGCCTTTGTTAAGAGCAGGTGACAGAAGAACAACATACTTGAGCAGCAACAGCTGTGCTTTGACATTACATTTCTTCCTAAAGTACTAGAATTAATATGAATGAAAACAGCTTCACTTGTTTAGCAACGATGTATTGATATTGAGAAGGGTTTTGTTGCATGACACAGAGGTGTCGTTTTGGAGTGACTTGTGCTAGCCAGGGTGGCGTATTCTAATGTTTCGGCCTGGGCACACAATTGGCTAGGAACTGCCCTGGCCCCACACATAAACAGGACGAAATATGTATTCGCCGGTGGCTAGTTGACCAAAGCGTGAGCCAATCAGAGTTCATGTAATACAGCAAAAAGAGGTGATCGATTTCCAATTGGAACGTGAGGGCGCCTGATGCTACACTCTGTGGCCCAGCCGCGTCCGACCATGCTGCCTCTCCACAGCTGAGGAAGGGCCTGGAATCAAAAGGGTGGTTTGGCAGACAGGCATCTTAATGCCTCAAGAGCATTACATGGCAGACAGACATCGGCCGTCTGTCAGGAACATCACATTCTTACTGGGGAGGGACATCCTCTCGTCGTATGTCTTTTCCTTTCAATAAAACAGCATGCGCGGAAACGAAGACACGTGGACACGTGGACACGTTTTCATTTAAGGTAAACAAAAACCTCCCTGCGAGGCTTACTAATTCATCTCTACTACTCGATGCACACAAATGAAAAGTTAAATGCACATGTCAACACAACTGTAAATAAGAAAAATGAACTGTAAATAAGAAAAATGAACTGTAACTAAGAAAAATGTTCTGTAAACAGTGGAGAAAAATGTTCTGTAAACAGTGCCACGATGCCCCCGGGCTGCTGTGCGTTCAACAAATGTGAATAAATAAATAAATAGTATGCAAACATGGCCAAACTTCCGAATTCATTTTCCACCTGAAACAAACATGATCGGAGACTCCCTGCCAGGTTTCCCAGTTTCATGCATGACACCTCGATCTAGTCCTGCTTTTTGCTTCCAACTGCATGCTGGAACTTGTAGTTTCGTTTTTCCCATTGCAAGGGTGGGCCTACAGGTCCCTGCATGCAGTGCGAAAAAAACACAGGACTGGCTCAAAGATTGCGCCTGGAACTAGGACATTTGCCAGTTATGTAGCAGATAAAACACTGAGCGTAGAGAAATTACTAACTTTGTTACAAAGGAAAGAGAAGTCAGCAAATAAGTGTTTGGTCGTTACCCGTTAAAAAACGGGAAAACCTAATTTTAAAGGACTCAAGAGAAAAAGATCTTTACAATGACGGTTTTCGATCAAAAGAAAATCGGTCAAAGTAAATTGGTCTTTTTCTCTTGAGACCTTTAAAAAAGGTCATTTCATATAGAACCGTATTGGTGCAAGTCAAACAAAATTAAAATCAAATATGTGACATTTGCTCTCTGAAAGAAAGACTTTTCAGAAGAGGTTCCCATTTTACAATTCCGTATCCGACTGTTAAACACTGTTGTTCTTTGAAATGGTGGTTCAAACTCACAATGATGCTGTGGCACCTGGGACCACACTTGAAAAGCAGCTGGATGTGAAGCCAGTAACACACAGCGCCGCGGTCTTCTGAGCACAAGGAATGCCCCAAAGCCTGCTCGCGGTTTCAGCGGGAGGGGCCGGGCTGCCGAGAGAGTGGTAATCAAGAGTCCTGTATTCTAAAGCAGGCTCGGGAGCGCAGCCGGTGCATGCAACCGAAACATTGGAAACAATAGTTAACGCACTTCCAGCCTTTATTTCCTGATGTAGGATTTTGGTTCCCCTGAGATCAGCAAGGGAACATTTGAGCACAGCGTGAGCGCACATTAATTTTTTACCGTTTGAAAAAGATTAACAATTCTCAAGACAAAAAGTCAGTCCATCCTTGTTTGACTATAAATAGGCTTGCAAAACTTCAAATTTGCTTTCCCGAAAGTTGCTCGATTTGACATGAACTTTCCTGTCCTCCATTTTCGAATAGTTTGGCTCTTCCAGCATAAGGCAGAACCTATCAGAGCAGCTTCGGTATCTTCTGTTGATGCAAATCTGAACAAGCTAAGAAGCAAAAACAGGGGAGGCTCCTTCATATTGGCAGACGGGGCGCTGGCATGCCCGTCACCAACTGCAGACGAGACAAAACCAGTCCAAGGAAAGCGCTCTGAATCGCTCCTAGACTGGATCTAACTGTCAAAGGGAAACATACTTTACCATTGACAGTTTAAGTATCCCAGCGTGCATGCCCAACAGGACATGCAAGGCCAGGGGCATTTTGCTTCCCCAACCTTCTGAGGCACATTGGGTAGGGTGACCAGATGTCCCGGTTTTCCTGTGACAGTCAGGGGAAATCACCCTCTGTCCCTGGAGTTTTCTGATTTTATAAACCCCGTCTGCGCAACTCTTCCTGCGCAAATGGGGGTGTGGAATGCTTTTCACTCCCCCATTTCCTCCACATTCTCTGCCCAGGCGCTCTCCTCCAATGAGAGGAGTGTGCCTGTGAGGACACCCCCTCCCCACCCACCGCAACAGGCCAGCAACATAGTGTTTTATTTGTATTTACCTTAGTCCTACTTCTATGACATGTCCCGGTTTTTCAACAAAAATCTGGTCACCCTAACATTCGGGTTTTAGGCTGAGGAAATGCAGGCCTAGATGTGCCAATGGGGCACTCGTGTGCCTCCACGCACATTTAGGATTCCCCCTGGGCTGCATTCAGAAGATGCTCCGGTCTCCCGCACATGTCCTCAGGAACCAGGACGTTCTCTCTGCTGCCCGGTTTCTGTTAATGGTGTACGGGAGCTAGAGGAAGTGCGTGGAAGACAGCATTGGGACTGGAGCTGCAAAAGTGTGTGTGTGTGCGTGTGCGCGTGTGCGCGTGTGTGCGTGTGTGTGTGTGTGTGTGTGTGTCAAACTGTTTTGTAGCTATAACTGTGCCGGAGTGGCTGTTGTCTGAATGAGAGAAATGGATGAATGAATGTGTATGAGTGCGTGCGTGCGTGCATGTGTGCCAGAGACAGGGCGGGCCTCTGTGCGGGGGGGGGGGAGGGAGGTGGTGTACCCCCTCTTCACCCTACAACAGAGGTGAAGGGTTGGTATGACAGGACATGACATTGCATGTATTAATGGGTAACAAGAGTAAAGCAAACATGATTCATGAAGCCCACCTCCCCCATGCAGAGTGCCACAATGGCATATTTAAACTTCCCAAACAATACATTCCTATTTCATATCAACATAACTTTCCAGAAGGACACCAGAAGTATATTTGCAGACATAAAGCCTCCATGTTCACTGGCAGGCACATGAAGCCAACCACACTGAAGCTGCAGTTTAAGTTCGCCCAAATTCTGACCAAGCTGATTAACACTGATTAACACCAGCTTTAAAACAAACACAGTCCCATTAGTCTTATAGATTCAGGCATAACATTTGTGGCAAATTATTAAAAAGAGAGTATCAGACGAGGAGAAGAGTTAAAAAGATGATTTCTCACATTGGTTCTCAGGCGGCCCAGCACTCTGATCTGTGTCTGATTGCTAGCCACAGAGCACGAGTTGTCAATCAGACTAGAACTTCAAGACCTGGTATGGTGTCGCCATCCTGTCCTTCTAAAGAGGCGCTGGGAACTTTGGCTTCAAGTTTCAGGATCCAAGGCATTTCTTTTAAATATCACGTGAAAGAGGGAACATTTACTGCAAGTGCCATGATTCTTTATTTGCCTTTCTGCTTTTTGTTCAAATGCTTTTCAAATTCAGCTACACACTCTAAATCCAAGTTCATCTATTTAGTGTTTTCCAAGTTAAGCTAGGAATGTTGACTCTGCCTCCAAGTTGCAGGATTCCGGGGCTCTGTCTGTTCTCCCGACCAGGACTCAAAACCTCCCTGAACAAGTGGATGATGGGCCTGGGGTTGGTATGCGTAGAATGCCCTCACTTGGCCCTCGCCACTGGGCAGGGGGCCGTCAGACGTCAGGCAAATATACTATGGGCCCCTTAAGAGCATACCCTCCCAAAGTCACGTTCAACCAAACACAGAAATGTAGATAAAAACACAAAAACACTTGTAACACCCACCACGGTTCCCACTGCAGTTGTGGCTCTCCTGTGGTCAGCAGACATGGCATGCATGTGTGGACTGACGCAAACAAGGATTTCAAGATTTCGGACCAGCTTTTCAAATCCACGGTCTAGTCTTCCCATGGATTTCTTGTTAGGACATATGCTCGAGGGAGAAAAGAAATGCTGCAAGAACTGATCACATGCCAGCACTAATAATAATGCACAAGTGCAGGCCCTAACCTTAAGATTGGCCCCGCAGGGGAGTATTAAACGAATGTTGCAGGAGGGGAAAGTGTGGTTACTTTGAGAAAGAAGGTGTGGCAGGTGCCTGGAGCCGATGAGTGATTTCGGAAAAGAGGATGAGGAAGGATATTGGAAGAAGGCAGGGAAGAGTGCAGGATGCTGAACACAAAAGGTTATCAGGATGTAGTATGCAGAAATTATCAGGTGGTAGGAAGAAGTTATCAGGAGGTTGGCCAAAGCCATCAGGAAGTAGTAGGTGGACGTTATCAGGCAGATGGTTGGCGGAAGTCATTCAGAGGTTGTAGATGAAGTGCAGGAGCCTAGTGAGGTGGTAGATAGCAAGAGCAGGAAGGAACGAGACGGCATGTTTAGGCTGAGGGCGATACTCCAATCAGAAAGTATTAAACCCACAGGGGGATGAGGAACGTGCATGTGACATGGAGTCAAGCGAGGAGGACTAGAAAGGCTACAGAGAGGGAAGAAATCAGGACTGCAGCAGTGGGCGGTGAAACTGCCCTCTTCTCAACACATGTAGGAAGTGGGGAAGACACACCCCATCAGCTCCGCCTTCAGGGTAAAAAAAAGCCAATAACCATATGTACAGCTTGTGGTGGAGGCACAGTGGTCAAGGGGACAGGCGTGGAATGCTTTCCCTCGTGCCTGCAACCATGACCTGCGCATGAGTCACTCGGGCAGCTCAGAAGAGCGTCCCACACGTGCTGTGAATGTCACTGCCATGTCCAACTGATAGGCAGGTTAAATCAGCCATGATGGGAGGGCTGTGCCTCTGAAGCCGTTGGGGTGACACTTCACTCAGTCTCAACACAGTCCCAATGGGTCAGTCAATGGGCAATCCGTCTGCCATACAGTTCCCAATAAAGGCATTTCATTTCTGCAAAATAAAAGACGAGTATAATAACCGCACCTAAACTAAGACCGCCTGGCCTTATTTACTTACCTAGTTCCATTGATGTATAGCAAGCCACAGGCAAAAAGAAACCACTTCATAGCACCATGCATTAATAGGGTTACCACATGTCCCAGTTTTACCGGGAATGCCCTTTGGCCCTCTGCGCCCCCCATCCCCACCCCATCCCGAGAGTTTTTTAATTGAAAACCCCATTCCTGGTTTTGAGGCAAGTGGGCGGGTGACTGTGTTTTGGGGAAAGGGAGGGCCCCCCCCATGCTCATCAGCAATTATAATCTAAACATCCTAATATTTACAGAATGCTCCCTTCGCAGGATGGTCTTGAACCCCAACCTTTCTGGGAGCATCCATATGCATGAGCTCATATCACCATAGAGACAGGATTGGGAGGCGAGTAAAAGCAGGGCTTTTACTATCAATCCGGACAAAACCTCCTCTGTTAGTAACATGATCACATCCACAGTCAAAAAACTGAAAATACTATGGGATGAGGGGAGCTTGAGGGGGTTGAGGGTGTCGTTTATTTTATGTTCTTGAGGGGGTTGAGGGTGTCGTTTATTTTATGTTCTTGGCCATCCGGGTTTTAAATCTTAAAAATCTTGTCACCTGCTTAATAAGAACATTTACAGTATGTTTGCATTCACTATCCAGTTAAAAAGCAAAAAAGTCACAATCGCAAGCGACCACAGTAGGTTTCAGGTGTATTTTCGCTCGCTTTATCATGAGCGGATCTCTGTCATTGCCTTGAATAATTCTGCTCCTGGAACACCGTGCCCTTCACCCTTTTGCCCCCAACTATAGGAAAGGCATACATGGTTATTTTAAGCCAAGCACAGCATGCAAACCAGCCTTTGATTGGCCATTTGTATGGTCGATCGGCAGCGGGTGAAGATGTGGGTCGCAACAAAACCTACCCTTGAAATGTGCCTGGTGTGTGATTTCACAGTTTTTGCTGCTCTTTTGAAGGTTATATGAAAAAAAGATGCTAACGCTACTGTCTCGTGTCCCATTTCGCGCGGCCTGGAGTGAAATGACAGGAAATGGAAGCAGACTGGACACCAAAGCAGAAAACCAATTTTTGTGCATGTCCTTTGGCGCGCAGGTTCCGTGTCTCGCGCAAACGCGACCGGATGCCAAACGGGGGTCTCCTGCTGTGTCGCGCTGTCTTCCCCAAGTGCCAGGTCTTCATTAAAGATGATTTCTGAAATTGAATTCCTGAAATGTTACAGGAAATACGAAAACGCAATTGAAAAGAGCATCGTTTGGAGTGAAACCATTTATTTATCTCAGCTCTGAGGTAATGGCAGATGGCGTGTAAAATGCGCCATGGGTAATGTAAGCGTGATGGGCCACTGGACTCGGCACGGCTAGCTATTCGGGTCTGAACCGTTTCCCATTTTAATGAGGTCCACTCCAATTGGTCATCAATTTTTAAATTTGGTCTCATATGCACTTAAAATCCTTGCATTTCTCTAGTCATAGCTCTGCATTGTTCACAGCTGAATGGGCGCGACAGTGACTAACAGAGCCAGGTAAAGGTGCCCACTCTTCGACTACCCTTAGGAGATTATATATATATATATATATATATATATATATATGTATTATACATCCCAAAAAGGGAGGCTTAGTTGGGGACCTGCTCATGGCAGCGGGGGCAGGTGGGGCAAGCAGTCAAAGGGCCAAACTGCTCATTTTCAAACTGGATGTGACAATGGCTTAGTTCTCACTTGATTCTACGTTTTGGGAATTAGTAAATGCCCGCGTTCACTGGACGGTCTCTGGCCTGCAGTGGACAGGCAGTCATGTTATACGATGGCAGTAGGTAGACAGGAGAAGGAAGGATTTGGAAAGCTTGTGGAAAGTGGAGAGGTGTTCAGCGAGTCGCAAATGAAGTGACACAGAGTTCCAGAAAGTAGGGGGATAGGATTGAGAAGGCCCTGCCAACTTTGCACTCAGTACATTTTGTACGGCCGGGTTCCACGTTTTGCCCACAATCTGGGAGACCGACTTGTCCTTGATAAATGTCAGAGTCGTATCCCAGATGCTATGATGGCCTTGCAGGTGCCCCGATGTCCAATCGGAGAACCAATGCAAGTCACTCAGGCCCAGCGGGCGTGGGACGGGATAGGCTGCATCATGAATTGCCTGACTTTGGGATGGGAGGTACTTAGGTATCCCCAAGATAGAAGTAATTCCGGTAATCAACACCAATGCCGGCAACGGGAGCTTCCTTGCCCTCATGGTTAATATTAAGGGCAACTTCACTAGGAATATAAAGTGACAAATAAGAGGTCGTTAGGGCTTTCACCTGTGGGGCTAAGGAGACATCGACATTGATCATGAAGCCAAGGATTCTAATGGGGTAGACATCTTCTGGCCAATATCCAATGTCATCTTGCCTAAAGTTCAGTCTGGTTCCTTCCACTTAAGTTAGAAGGTGTTATCACTCTTCTATGATATCAGTTTACAAACTGGAAACTTTTGGCAAAGGGAGTTTACTTGCCAATCGTTTGCTAGCCTAAATTTAATGTCTTTTCAGCACTTTTGGTCCAAACCACTAACACCCGATGAGAGACAATGGATGATTTCTGTAAAACTCTAGTAATTGAAGCCAGAATTCAGAGAGTCTGTAGCCCAGTGAAGCCTGATAGCAATTTATCGAGTAAGGCATGCATCGTGTGGCTGCCCCGCACACAGTGAAAATGCATTACATGAATGTGGGCAACCATACAGGTAAGAGGACTACCCACTGGTAGGTAAATGCGCTGCTCCAGTGAAACACTGGTGGCGTGAGGCCGCGGCATCGCAGCAGGAAGCTTGCAGGCAATGCATGCAAAGAGGCTTCCTTCCGGTTGCAGCAGTGGGGGTCATGTATAACGGGAGATGCAACGGTGTGAGTGGGGGCGCAGATGTGGAAAACGTGGAGGAAGTGAGGAACAGTTGGTAGAGGGGGACCCCGCCCCAAAACAAGCACAGGCCATGGTCGACAGCAGTACACTAACAGAGCTGTGTTTGGATTCTGAGCATGGGATGAAGAGGACAGGGCGGCAAAGTGGCATCAGCATTCCTACCATGCTTGAAGTACAGCTGGCGTTTTAATACAGATCCACTGACCGATCAGTCGGAATTGAATGATCAGCTTTGGATAGCTTATTATGTTTATTCAATTTTTTTTCTTGAATGCTGGAGTGACAAAATCGCTACTGCTCTGCAGGAGTACACGGATGAGTAGTGGCTGAAGTCCCTATTCAGCCCCAGATGGCTACTAAACCAGCAGCAAGCTCAATCATAAAGGTGAAATAGACACAGCCCAACACCTATATGCCCATACATATATCTCTTTTGGTAATGTGGGCCGAGGATGGGCTATGCTCTTCAGGAGGGGTGTGAGCTGGCACTCATGCAACACACGCAACAATAGTGCAGCGGTCCAAAACTAAAAGCATGTCCAACCAAGAGTCTATGAAAATAGGCACTTTAATAAAAATGGACAAATCATATAACTAATTAAAAAGGAGAAAAGATGTACCCTTGTAAAGAAAACGCAGAGAATGAATACATTGATGGCAAAGGGGGCACCCTGGGTGAAGACGGGTGCATGCATCCGACGTGAGCAACAAATGTCAAAAGTACTTGAAAGTGTCTTGAAAAGGCAAAGTGTTGGATCTTATATGTCGCTAAGTCTCTTTAGTGAAGACCAGGGTGACAGGACCATGGCAAATACAGGTTTTCTTTGTTTTGGTGGATCGACAGCATTGAGCCAGGCTTCTTAGTGGTTTTCTGCTGTCGAGACAGTCCAGAGATGGTCAAGTCGAGCTGTTCCAGTGGTGAGCTGCCGTCGGACAGCTTCCAGACAGGGCTCTGGGTGGATCACCTTGGTATTCAAAATTAGCAAGTCAATGCCTTCCAGCAGATCGAGTCTACTTTGAAGTTGTGTCAAGACTATGTTTCTGTTGGGTCAAGTCAGAGCTCGGGATGCAGCGAGTCAAGTGCTTCCACAGCGGCAAGCAGGCAGTCAAATTGCATCAGTGATGCACTTCACTGGTTCGCGCCAGAGGAGCAGGTAAGCAGCTAAAAGATTTTACAATACCAAAAGTAGCACTGCAATTCCTACAGCGGCTTGAAGGGCGTCAAGCATGGTCATCCCGGCATGAAGTGTCTTGCGGTGTTAAAAAGAATTCTGATCTACTTCTGAGTTGCTGGGAGGCCCAGTCCAGAGTCACCAGGGACAGGGGGAGTACTTAGTTCCACACTTCAACTCCAGGAAGTCTGCCGGTCACCTAGAGGATTACCACCTGCAGTGAGCAGGATTCTGGCTCCTGTGCCTTGGTCCTCAGAAGTTTTCTCCCAAATATGCCCCTAAGGTGGGTAAGTAGAAGACCCTTCCTCTTTCTGGAGCCTTTCTTCTTCACGTCTATGACAGAGGATTGTGGAATGGACTGTATCCCTCGCCCAACAGAATTCCAGGGGAATTCTTCCTGTCTTCACATCTAAAGATAAATCAACTAAGGGGAAAAACTGTGCTTTGTCTGCGGGGAGCGGGGAGGAGACAGAACGTGTAAGGAACCCTAGCAATATCAAAAAAGTTTGAACCCATTTCTCGACCTAAGCCTCTCCTCTGGGCTACTTTCACTCTGCCCTCTTCATATGTCTGCCTACTTCAAAATGACTCCAGTAATCAGTACTCTGATGAGGGAGTGTCTTTGTTTGGACTTTTGTTGAAGCCCTGGTTCCCAGTGGACATCCCAGGGAGGGTTCCTGTGCCCTGGAGGAAGGTGTTAGCCTTCCTTAGAGGAATCAAATGGAGCAGCTTCCTGGGCAGGGTTGTCGTGGGAACACCCATGTCAGACAGCTAACACACACCAGCCCTGTCATGACTGACTCACCCCTCCAAGCTGACAGTAATATGAAATTCAAATGCTGTGGCTGTATAATTGTGTGATCCCAGTAGCCACCATGTTATAGCAAGACATGGCTTGTATTTACAGGTGAACGTGCCTCCAGCACACAACTATTATTGTTTGTTTCAACCTCCAGGTGGCACTGCGCAGGAGCAGTGCGAGTGCTAAACCAGACTCATCAACCAGTATCTTTTGCAGAATTCAGAATGTTTCAGAATTCAGAATGTCACAATGGACAACTTGGACACAGCCCTAGGGCTTGGTTATTAAAAGATGGAACTATGAACTAACTTTGCCCACACAAAGAGGACAACTGTGTCTCCTCTGCCTGAATTTACATGCAAGTTGGAAGATTTGAACATTTGCATCTTAATATTCCGTTTTCTTAGCCTTGAGGAAAGCTTAGCCATGAACAATTGGCAGGTGTATCCGAAACTTTGAAGTTGAGGGAACAAGTACATTTGACCAGAAATGTGACTGCTGAAAATGTATTGAACCCGTGGACAAATGCAACACTAGATACACATAGTTGTGGAACTTTCAAATAATATAAGTCCCTCGTCTGTGATGTTGACCTTGATTTACCAATAGAGTTAACACTACAAATATTGTTGAATATTGTTCTGGTTTTTCTAATCTGTTTTTAATGCACCATTTTTTAATTGTACGATTGGTGGTGGGTTTACACTGAAGTGCTCATAATGCGTGTGGTGTCTATTTAAAAAAAAACAAAAAAGGGTTCAGGCTATCCCACCCTCACCAGATGGCATTCTGTCAAAGGGAGTAGGAAAATGAAGCCCACTCTGCGATGGTGGAGGTGTTATATAGTGAGATCTCCCAGAACCTCTCCTACTATATATACCCAGTCAGCTTAGCAAGGTCACGCCAACAACAGCCATAAAGTAGGAATTGTAGAGCGAAAATTAGATATCGCTGGAGGAAAACTCGGTTCCACTATCGGATATCTGAATATGCATTAATTACTGGGGGAGCAGTTCATTAGTGTGATAACGCTAGTATTTTGGTCTTGTCAAGGGGGGGGCAGAACCATCTCAGGGGTTTGAGGCCTACCAGTTAGGAATCCAGAGCCAGTCCTAACTATGAGGTGGAGGGTGGCAGTGGAGAAGGTCCTAGTTCCTGTTCCCCCCCTCTTTTTGTGCCAGCATGTGTGGCTGCAGACCGTTCTCCCCAGACCTATTTCTGGATGCAATTACTGCCCAGTGTTCTTTCTCACATGTTAAGAAAGCCAGTCCAGCAGATAAAAAGAAGAAAGAAGATCAAGCCAGAAAAGAAATATTAGCCCACCGCGTACCGAATTACAAGTACGAACCAGAATGAGCAGCCACAGCGCTGCAAAGACCCAATCGTAGCCCAGCACAAAAGAGAGAGACGCCAGCTGCAGTCGTGCACTGCTACAGAGTGGAGACCTGACTCACAGGACCGTCAGAGTGAGCCAGAACACAGCGGTCCCCTAGACGACCAGGGACAAAGTGGAACAAAGGGACCATGCCCCGAACTTACCTACACGGTCCAAGAGAACAAGCCCAGAACCTCGAACTGGAATATTGAACTCACTAGTGTAACATGACCCCCACATGTCCTGAGAGGGGGGCCACCTTGGACTAAAAAAAAGAAAAAATACTTTTTTTAAGTCACTCTGCCTTCATAAAGACGTTATTTCTGTTACAGCATAACAGAAATCATTTCTTTATGATGGCAGAGTGACTACAAAAAGAAACTATTTCCTTTGGAAGTCTGAGGGCTCCCCCCACCCTATGACATGGAAGCCTCTAGGCTGTAGGCTTCCATGTCATGGGGTGGGGGAGCTCTATGATTTAAAAAAGAAATAGTTTCTTTTTGAAGTCACTCTGCCTTCATAAATAAATTATTTTAATTATGGCTCGGTCCTTAATGGAAATAATTTCTTTATGAAGTCTGAGTGAATTCAAAAGGAAACCATTTCTTTTTGAAGTAATAGGCCTCCCCTCAACCCCATGACGCATGTGTGTGTAAGTGTAGGGAACACACTTAAATGTATAGGTGGCTGCCTGTGTGAGTGTATGGTGATAGGTTGCACACTTATCAGTATAGATGTGTGTGTCGAGTGTTTGGTGAAAGGGTGCACACTTAAATGTATGGGTGGCTGTCTGGGAGTGTATGAATGATGAAAGGGTGCACTTAAATGTATATTTGGATGCCTGTGTAATTGTATGGTGAAAGGGTGCACACTTAAATGTGTAGGTGGCTGCCTGTGTCACTGTATGGTGAAAGGGTGCATAATTAAATGTATGGTTGACTGCCTAGGTGTGTGTGCCGGAATGGTGAAAGGGTGCACACTTAAATGTATGGGTGGCTGCCTGGGAGTGCCTGTATGTCAAAGGGGTGCACACTTAAATGTATGGGTGGCTGGGTTTGCATGTGTCTGTATGGTGAACGGTGTGTGTGCTTGTGTTCAGGGGCACAACGAAACCTACATTTTTCGTGTGGGGGTGCTAACCCTTCAAATGTTGGGAGAGGTGCTAACTTTACAGGTGGTGTGGGAGGGGCAAACCTATTTGTGTGGGGCATCTAACTTTTTTATGCATTCTAATAAGACTATTCCAGTGCAGCTTAAATCAATGTTACAAGCAGTAACTCTCTCATTTAAGTCTGAAAGCACCCACGTATGGACTGCTGTGAGAATAAGTGGTCTCCTGTCACCTCTCTACCCTTCCAATCACTTCCCTGGCATGCAAGTACTAAACCCACATCAAGATTTCAATTGCCTAAAGAATTATGCATTTGAATGCATTTACTAACAGTGAAATGCTTTACATTAGTAATTGCTGGACCTTTGTTAACAGCGAAACCCAGGTGTCCTGTTCTGTCCGAAAACGGCTCCGTAGGTCAGCCAAGTCGGGTCAACAAAGCCCAAATTTTCAAGGGGGTTTTGAGGGGGAGTGCTGAAGCCCAGTCAGTTTAATCGTGTTGCACCACTACTTGTGTTTATTCCCTTGGTTACTTATTGATACTCTTAATTACTCATAGCCCTATTCCACCTTGTCCCAGTACTTGTGTATGAGGCACTTTGACTCATACACAAGTACTGGGATCAGGTAGAAGGACATGGATGTAATGCCTGGCTTAGTTACCTGTAATCTTCATTACTCTTCATTCCTCCTAGTCCCACTTTTCCTCATCCCAGTACTTACCTGTGAGGCAAAGGCCCTCATACGTAAGCACTAGGGCGTGTAAAACGGTGGTGGGGATAATTTTGGTCTGAGAAGCTGATTTTGGGTTTTAGGGCAGGGAGCAATAGGGGATGTGTGGGGGCGTCGGGGGGATTTTAATGGTCATATATGTCCGGGCTAAGCAAGCATGATATGGGGTTAGTGGCTAGAGAGGCTTTTTGGTGCAGTCAGTCTAGCTGTTTCTTACTGCAGCATTGTATATTTTTCTGGGCATCTGTGATAAAAATAACCATAAGTTTTATTACTTCGACTGACATTTTGGTGCAACCAGTCTAGATGTGTCTAAATGTGGCCTGGCATGCTTTACTATAATATGTTATTGCATGTCTAGACTGGTCTACATTGGGCAGCCAGTTGGACATGTTTTCATTGTGGCATGGCATTTTTAATAGCAACGCATTATATTAATAAAGCATTAATGTTTCTGTGCACTGTTGGTGACTTGCATGTATTGGATTTTTGGATTGGTGTTACCCTTCAATTGCAAACGCGCTGGCCTTTAAGCCAATTCTTCTCAGAAAATGTGCTATATAATCCATTAAAACACATATGTATAGCTTTCTCCTAGTGCAGTGTGCAGCATACCCCTGCAGCAGCACGTTCATGCGTTTTGCGCAAACGTGGTAATCTAGGCCGACCCAGAGTGTGGCGCAAACCGTGATTTGTTGGCAAGTTGGCGGGGACCCCCCTCAGCATGGGTCGCAGGGGGGCCCCAAAATGTTGTGTTACGCCACTGATTGAACTTGCTACACCGCGATGTCCATTACGCAGTCGGCCTGCATGGAGAAAGTGGGCAGGTTTTATTCCCCTTTTCAAGGCTTCTCCCTGCAAATATTTATAGCCTGAGAGAAGAAGAAAGGACCAGATTGGTTAAGGAAAGATGGCTTATCGTCTCAGGAGGAGAACAATATAAGCTGGGGACAGTAAGCTGGAGGTGTTGGTTTTCAGTGAGGTGGAGGTTGAGAACGAGCAAGAGACCAGCAGGAGGAAGAAGGGAGCAGAGGCTTGAGAGGAGATTTATTGAACAGGTGAGGTATTGGTTTACGGGTGATAGTGGTTCTGCAGTGTGAGTGTGCATGTTTATTAGACAAGTGAGTAGAGAGATTAGTGTAAGGAGTGAGTGTGAAAAACAAATTACTTACCCCTAGTAACGTTCTTTCGACTGGATGTTCCTCCCACATATTCCTCATCTTTGATATTCGATATCCAGATTCAGCTGTTTCGGAATAAGTTTTTTGGCAGAGGATGCTTTGCATCAATGCAGTCGACTTGAGGGTCTCTGTCTCGAGGGTGATGTCATCGAAGGTATACATAGCATGCGCAGCGCCCGTTGGCTTCAGTTTCAGTAGAAACTACCAGCATAACCACAGGTTTGACCGTACTAAGCTTTGAAGGAGCGAAAGCTGTAATAGCAAGGGAAATTCTACTGTGGGGTAGGCTGGGAGGGCGCTGAGGAATATGTGGGAGGAACATCCAGTCGAAAGAACGTTACCAGGGGTAAGTAACTTGTCCTTCAAATGGATTGTGTCCTCCCACGTATTTATCATCTTTGCTAGACTCCCAAAGCAGTGTTTGTTTGGTTGGAGGGAGTAAGAATTTAGCTATGAATGATTTTCATGAACCGAATAGAGGAGAACCTTTCCAAAGTTCCATCCTGACCGAGGGAAGACTCAAGGCAGTAATGCTTTGTGAACGTTCTTTATAGTAGACCACATTGCTGCCTCACAAATTTTTTTGATTGGGACACCCCTTTACAGAGCCGTAGAGGTAGCCATGCCCCTGTGGAATGGCCCCTTAAACCTTCTGGAGGATCCTTGCCTGCCAGCCTGTAACATTCTGAAATTGCCAGAATAATCCATCTGGATAAGGTCTGCTGACCCAGTTTGTGACCTGTATAGCCTATAAAAAGCTGATCATCTATACGAAGCTTGGCTAATCTAGAGATGTAGAAGCTTAAAGATCTAAGTGGATCCAATCTGTGTAATCTCTCCTCCTCTTTGCCAGGATGAGGTGGAGGATAGAAAGTGGGCAATACAATTTTCCATCCTACATGAAAATCTGAAATGATTTCCGGTAAAAATGAAGGCTTATCCCTCAAAACAACCTTATCCTTGTGGAACATAGTAAAGAGTGGCTTGGATGATACTGCCTGCAATTCACTCACTCTACGGGCTGAAGTTAATGCTACCAATAGAATAGTTTTAAATGTTAGCAACCTTAATATACATGAATGTAGAGGTTCGAAGATGCACAAATAAGACACACAAGACATTTTAATAAGACATTTTAACAGCAGATTTGGCAACACATAGCATTTTTCCTAAGTACACTATAAAAAATATGGTTACGATGCCACTATAATGTAATAATGTAATATACATTTCATACAAGAATGCATCAGCATATGTAAAGTTAATATCAGTGTGTGTTTAGGGCCATATTACCAAATTACTGTGTATGTAAGCAGACGTCCATGATAATGATGTGTTATTATATAGCACTGATGCTTAAGCAGTTTACATAGAACAAATATACACACAATATCACTCAACCTGTATTGGTACTCATTTATCACCCTGAGAAGGATGAAAGGCTGAGATTAGGTGTTTAAGAACAGACCACTCCCTGAAGTGTGCCTGAAATAAAACTTTAATGAGTCTAGCAACTATTGTATAGAATTCCAGAAAGACAAATTATTTATTATTCCTATTCTTTGTTATTTAGTGTCACTGCTCAAAGTGTTACACTTGTAGAACCCCCTGTTTTTTAAGAGGCCTGAACAATCACTCCCGAAACAAAGAGCCACATGGTGATGGCCACAGCCCAGGAGTTTATATTTAAAAAAAAGAAAAAAAAGTTATTTAAAAAAATCTTTTTTTAGGTGTAGCCAGGGAGATCACAGGGGTAGTAAATGCGACCCCTGGTTCCCCCCAAATAACGGCCCTGAATGAAGGCTGAGAGTCTTGACCTCTGGATGGAGAACCTTATCTTCCTCTCGTGAGAGAAGGTCCTCTCTTTGTAGAAGATGTATTGGAGGGCAGATGGAAATGTCAAGAAGGTGTGGGTACCACATCGTTCTGGCCCAATCCGGGGCAATTAGGGTCATGGTTTTCCTGAACTTTCTCAACCTTCTGATCACGTGAGGACTGACAGGGTCTGGAGGAAGTGCATACAGAAGTGGAAACTCCCAGCACACCACAAACACGTTTCCTAGAGCTCCTCTTCGAGGAAATTCCCTGGAGCAATACAATTCACACTTCCAGTTGACACTGGTCACAAACATTCCACTTGAGGGGTTTCCCAAAGGGCGAAGATCTCTTGAAGGACTTCCTGAGCAAGTTCCCACTTGTGGGAGACTGTGATTTACCTGCTCAGAGCATCCGCCACCGAACTGCTGATAGGGAAATTCCTTCCTGAATTGCCCAGTACCAGAGCTGCATTGACTCTCTGCACAGTGGTAATGACCCTACACCTCCTCTCTTGTTGAGGTAGTACATGGCCACTGTGTTGTCTGTCGTTATCAAGAAATGTTCCCCGTACAGAGGGCAAGAAGGCCTTCAGCGCAAGTCTGATTGCCCTCAGCTCTAAAAGATTGATGTGTAGTTGGGACTCTGATAGAGAGCAATGTTATGCTTGATTTATGCTTGGTTCAAAATGGCGTGGGCGCGCAATGCATTCTGGGAGCGCTCAGAGCTATCTTGGATATTTACTTCACTCTGCAATGAAAGGCTGCACACATTTTGCTGAAGTGTTAGATTCACAGTGCTGAGACAAACATGCTTTTTCAAACTTGGTATGCAGTCAAGGCCATTTCTGCTGGGAAAGCTAACGTTGTTATGGCTTGCTACTGTTCTCTGTGGAGCGTGTTTTTAGAGCAGGGAGGCCCTGCGTTCCTTGGGGGGAGCTCTCGATAAACCCAGCTGGCAACCGACGGCTGTTCCTCAAGTGCGCAAGTGCAATTTCCAGAATGTTTGGGAATTAACTCCCCTTTGTGGAGTGTGTATATATGTGGAGGCACGGAGGGGGTCAGGTGAGACTTCAGCCAGAGAAGGACGCTCCGTCTGGCCTTCCTGTGAGCTGTGGTACTCTCGGCCTGGCTGTCCCCAGAGTCTTCCAGCCGCTTCTGGACGAGATGAGGACTTCAATTACGCTCACGGTGATGTATTTCCTTTTGACTTCTTTACTTCTTCTGGGAACTTTATCCATATTATTTTTATGAGTTATTTCTATGTACTTGTAAGCTTTGAATAAATAGCCGTAAAGAGCTGATTTATCTTCTAAGAGTGCGTGGTTGTGAGTTATTGTGTCTGTCTGTTTTTTTTTTTTTTTTGGTTCAAAGTACTTGCTCCATAATTGCATTGATGATTTATGGTTGTTTCGTGCACTTTTCGGGGGAGAGCAGTACAACCAACGACTGCTGATTGTCAGATTGTTGGCGTGAGCTCACCGCCACGTGAGTGAGGCATCCATCACTACTGTTATTTCCGGCCATGATTGCCGAAAAGGTTCTCCCTTCAGAATGTTGTCCCCGCAGGCCCACCACAGGAGATCCTGAGTGACCCTACTTGGAACCTGAAGTAGGTCTGGCATGTTTCCCAAAAGAATTGAAAACATTGTGTTCTGAGAGCCCATTGAAGGAGTCACATTCTCAGGCCAGCCTCTGGCATCAGAAGAATGCAGGCTACCATGAGGCAAAGCAACCTCAAACTGTCGAAGCCCAGGACACGCTGGGCACTCTGAAACTTGGAGACCATCTGCAGAATGTCTTGAGCCCTCACCTCGGGTGGCAAGCTCTTTCCCAAGGATGTATCCAGTACAGCCCTGATAAACTGGAGCTTTTGAGAAGGTGTTATATGGGACTTCTTGTAATTGAGGGAGAAGCCGAGCCTGTGAAGAGCGTGGCAGGTGACATTGAGATGATCCAGGACTTGTTCAGGAGAACGCGCCCTGATCAGCCAATCATCCAGGTAGGGGTAAATGTGAATCCATCCTCTCCTGAGACTCGCTGTCACCACCACCATCAGCTTGGTGAAAAACCTCGGGGAGAAGCTCAGCCCAAAAGGCAGAACTGGAAACTCATAATGAGAACCGCAAACAGAGAACCTCAGATACCTTCTGTGATTGAGATGTATAGGCACATGAAAGTAAGCCTCCTGAAGGTCCAATGACACCATCCAATCCTGGAGCTGGAGGGCCTGAAGGATCTGAGGAAGTGAGAGCATCTTGAATGTGTCCTTCCTGAGTAACTTGTTAAAGTATCCCTAGTCCAAGATGGGTCTCAGTCCTCCGTCCTTCTTCGGTATTAGGAAATATGGAGACTACCATCCCTTGTTCATCTCTGCTACAGGCACTGGTTCTACAGCGCCTTTCTCTAGCAGGTCAAAATTTCCTGCACAATGAGCGGATCTGGAACTCTCAAAGAGTGGCTCCCCGGTGTATGGTCCTGAGGTCTCTGAATGAAGGGAAGGCAGTAACCTTGGGCTATAGTTTCCAATGCCCAAGTATCAGATGCTGCGACAGCCTGCCTCCCACTGGCGTTTCATGACTCAAGGGGCCTCATTACGACCCAGGCGGTAAGTTACCGCCTGGGCCGTGACTTTACCACCATGGCGTAAACTATGTTTACGCCATGGTGGTTGGCGGACTTACCGCCCCATTCCGAGGTTGGCGGGGCGGTAAATCCCCAATCCCCATTTACCCTTCCCCATTCCCATTTTTGCCCCATAGGGCATAATGGGAGTGGGGAAGGCGTTAATTACGGCACCGTAAATTACGGTGGCGTAATTAACTCCATGGTCCCTTAGCGCCATGGATTTTAACACCTGCTAAAAGCAGGTGTTAAACCCGCCATGGCGCTAAGGGACCTCGTACTCAGGCGGTAAGGGTCGGCGCTGTTTACGCCGCCGTAAAACCCTTACCGCCTGAGTCGTAATGAGGCCCAAGAACTCAAAGGTTTTGAGGCGGCTGATGCAGTGGCTGTTGGTAAGGATGCCCCTGCTTGAGCGTGCTTAGCACCTGCCCCTTTTCCACCACGAGGGAATCTTCTTTGGCCTCTTTGACTAGCCATTTCTCTCGCTCTTCCTACTGAGGCGTAGTAGCGAAAAGATCTGCCCCTCCAAGGTAGTCCACTGGGGTGCAAGGGCTGAGGCTGCCTAATAGCGGCACCTAAGGATTTGGCTGCCACCTTCAACGGCTGCAACTTCTCAAGGCTTTTGTCAGCCTTGTTGCCAAAAAAGGTGAGACCCGTCAAAAAGCATGTTAAGGAGTCTGGACTGCACATCCGGCGCAAATCCCGACTTCCTCAATCACGCAAATCTGCGTACTACGGTGCTTGTTGCCATGCCTCTGCTGATGCTGTCAGCAGAATCCAGACCTGACTGAAGAGACTTGCACATGGCTTCTTTCCCTTCTCTAACAATAGCCAAGAATCCGTCTCTTTCCTCCCCCTCGGGAATGTGCTCTGCCGCCATGGAAATACAGTCTCAGAGTGAATGAGAATTTTGCTTAGGCACATGTGGAGTTGGCTGATTTAAGAGCTATGCTCCCTGCAGAAAATACTTTCCTTGCCCATGCATCTACGCTCTTGTCATTCCTATCTGGAGGGATGGTAGGATAAGCCACCTGCTTTGAAGTTGACGTAGCTGCCTGTACCACCAGAATTTCTGCAGTGGGGTGTTTTGATATGTTCTCGGGGTCACTCCTAGATGGGCGGTATTTTCTAGACAGGTTTTTGTTTACTGCCGGATTAGACCTTGGCATTTCCCAATTTGCTGCCACCTTTCTTTGGAGAGAGATATGAAATGGTAAGGATCCATTTGCGGACCCTTATCAAGGATGTCCGTCAGATCATCCTGCTCGAAGGGGAGGGGAGGCCTACTCCATTGCAAGAAGTCTACAACCTTAGACATCAACTGTCTATATGATGCATCTGCATGCTCACCAGCTTCAGGTCTACCAAATTCTAGCTCTGGTGAAGTGTCTACCCCAATGACTATTTGAAAGTTGTCATAACGATCTTTTAATCTTGATTCTTCAGAAATAAAAAACTCAGGCACATTTGGTGTACCATATTGCAGCCCAAATGGCGCATCAGTATCTGATGGCTCATTTTCCTCATACATTGAGGTTATTGATTTGAAGTAATCTTTCCTTGGTAAAGGAATATATGTTGGAATGGGCACTGCAAGTTTCAGAAATTTTGAACTCGACGCTCGAGTCGTCGATATTTTTACTGAATTTGATTTCGGCTTTTAAGGTTTCAATGGTGTCGAAGGTGCCATAGGTGTAGATGGCGTGACTGGCGTCATGGCGAGGTTGGCGTTGCAGCTGGGGTCAATGGCACAGCTGGCATTGATGGTGCAACTTGCGTCAATGGTGCCGCCAGTGTCGAGGGCACAGCTGGCATCGAAAGGTGCAGCTGGCTTCGATGGTGACGATGACCTTGATCTCGACTTATGCTTTGACTTACAGCTCGAAGGATCCTTCGATGATTTCTTACCATGGCGAGGCCTCAACGGCTCTCAATGAGGATCTGAACTTCATCCTGGGCTGGAGGGCGTGCAGGATTTGGCTTGAGCCCTTTCCTTAGCAGCTTTAGAAGGCACCGTAGGAGCATGGCTTATTGAGGGTTTTTGCCTCTCAACTATTTTTATCATTTCTGGTCTAAATGCTTCCCATTCAGCAGGATTGGAGGCCTTTGCGGGACAAGATACCCTCTTTGGGAGGTGTCTGACAACTAAGTCGTAGAAGGCGACCTGTGGTGCCTCTTTTTTCGATTTCCTCGACGATGATGAGTGGTGAGAGCCACTCCTCAACCTGGACCTTTTAACCTTCTTCCTTCAAGGAGAGTCGCCTCTCAGCTTGTCCAAAGAAGGTTTCTTGGACGGGGTAGTCGATGGGGATTTTTGGGATGTTTACCTACCGCCTATTTCCCCGTTCACTCCTTCAGAACCTTTCCCGTCATCGACTGGCATTTGGAGCAGGCCGAAGTCTTCTGCTCCACACCGAGACAGCACAAACATACTCGATCTGGGTCGGTTATCGACATCTTGGTGCCGCAGTCCTGACACTTGTTCGGGATAGTAGGTGTCGAGGAAGAAGACATCGCAAATAGAACAAAAGAACCGTGCTGTAGTTTCTTGAAGCGTGAGCTTACTTGGAAAAATCGAACTGAAGCCAACTGGCGCTGTGCGTGCTATATATACCTTCGATGACATCACCCTCAAGGCGGAAACCCTCGGGGAACATCAAGTCAACGGCATCGACGCACGGCACCCTCTGCCGAAACAAATTATAATTCCGAAGCAGCTGAAGCTGGATATCGAATATCAAAGATGAGGAATACGTGGGAGCACACAATCCATTCGAACTGAATGTTGCAGGGAGAAAAGAGGTTACCTGAGTAGGTGTGTTGGAGGCAGAGAGTAGTAATGGGAGGAGGAGAGTAATAGTGGGAGGTGGAGAGCAGTGAGAGAAGGAGTGTAGTGGAGGTGAGCAATAGGGGGAGGAAGAGGAGAGAATTAGTGGGAAGGGAATGGTAGTAGAATGAGCTGAATATTAACAGAAAGGAGTAGTAAAGAGGAGTGGGGGGTTAAAGGGTGGAGGTCAGAACTAGGTTGAGTGAAACATCAAAGTAACTGCAGTTTTGTGGGAGAAATAAGTGAAGGGTAGTAGGAAGAGTAGAAGAGAGAAGGTGAGCGTGGGAGGGAATGAACTAGCCTGAATCCAACACAGTAAGTGTAAGGCACTATCCCTATTACCATTATAAGAATAACCTTTGGTTAGAGTAGGGAAAATAAGGAAGGCCCCAATGGGGTATTGTCAAATGTTGTCTTCCTAAATGCAGGTTAAACAGAATTTAGACAGCAGGGGTCAACATTCGGTAGTACTAACCAGGGTTACAGACACTTGGGTTAGGGATGAAGGTCATAAGACAAAAGAGAGAGGGGCGGCACAATGCCCCACAAAGAGAAAAATAAAACCCCTTGAACTGTCTAAGATACTTGGTGTGATTTCTGTGCCTTATTGCGGGCCATGAGACAACGTGTGGACCTGCTCATACACTTGCCCGCTATGCAAAACCAGTGGAGGGGCTTATTGAAGGACTCTTCTATGAGCCACAAGCAGTAGATGGTCGCAGAAAGGGTACACAGGTGAGGAGCCGTGGGGGTGCCACTGCCAAGTCAGGCAACCTCTAATTTGGGCACCAACTTATCCCAAGGTTGCAACAACCCATTTTAAGCTTTTGGCCTGCCTGAGTCGTGTACCCAGAACTAAACAAGATTATGTGGGAGGAGACATCTTAGATACAACTGAGGCATCTGAAACTATTAGGAGGGAACTGTGGGAAAGAGGCAGGAGTAGCCCACACCAACCATTCACAAAGATGGACTGCGCAAAACCAAAGACAGAGAGCCCCCAATGCCTCCAGCGCTGCCTTATGAAAAGCACCAATCCCAGGAGGAGCAAGGAGTAAGGATGGAGTTCCGAGGGAGAAGCACAAGGGAAAGCGTGGAGAAGGAGGATCAGAGATCACAAAAAACAAATCAAGAGATTGATAATAATAAACAGAAATGGGGAAGGGATCCCTTCAATCACATCTGATAAGGATGAAAGGGAAGACATGAAAGATAGCACTGTGCCTCCTCCTGGCATATACATGTGCACAGTGAAATGCATAAAGCCATGGTTACTATGCTTTCATTACTGTAATAAGAATGGACTGGTCCACTCAAGAGGAAATTACATTGTTTACGGACTCACCTATCACATTGTTGAGAAATGGACCCTGTCGCACAGCACGTGACTTGGCGAATAAAGAGACCCTCCTGGAGGAAAGGCTTTCTCTTGACATGTTTCAATTGAGCAGAACAAACCAATCATGGAAATCCTCCCTGTGACTTGGCCCCAGCCACATGTCCATGCAGAACCACCCTGCTCTCAGTGGTCGAAGTGGGCGGGAGTGGTCTGGAGCGGTGCTCCCCTACTTCTTTTAATTACGTTTTACCATTCCTATACTTTTATCTTAAAAAGAAACCGTTCCAGAACGGTTTCGTTTTAAAATAAAAGTGTAGGAGGAAGTTGCAACTTGCACTTTCACTGCACTGCACAAGACGTTTCCTTACAGAGCAGGCACATATGTTTTTTTTTTTTTATTGTGCATGGGAGGGGGCGCGGTGATAGGGTCTGTGGGGAGTGGTGCAGGCCAGTAGGGAACATAGTTCCACTACTTCTTTTCGTACACTTCGACCACTGCTCTACGGTCTACAGCACATGGTGTGTGCTAGCATTTGCGGTGCAGGTGGATTTCCACATCGCCTCTTTCAAGCCCCCAGAGAAGGGCCAAGCCATCAGAATAGCCAACATCTCAGGGAGGTGGCGCAGGCCTCTGTTGCAGCCTGTGCACGTCAATACAATCACCGGCCTCCAGCTGGTAAGATGCCCGTGTCTTTTGGAAGAGCTAAACTGTTTGTGGCCCACGGGCAGTAGAGGCAAATCTATTTCAAGCTCACATGAGGAACACATGAAAACGAAAAGCGACAAAAGAGACCTTCGCCCCACCCCTAAACCCCACCGCCACTCAGGTTCTGCACCAAAGAACAACATCACCCAGGGGGAAAGAGAGTCTGAGAGTAATCCTTTCCCTTGGCACCCACTCTGTGGCCTAAAGAACGCAACACAAGCCAGGGCCTGGATGCCGGTATGACCACTGCACATTTGTGTCGAAGTAACACTAGAAGGACTGTGAGCTGCTCAACACGTTTGAAATTGTGTGCACACTTAGATTATTTCAGGTCTGATCACAGCCAGCAGCTCCACAGGCCTTTAACACACCGTTAGGTCTTCTTTCCTGCCAGGCAGCCTTTTGTTACATGATCACTGTATCATTCCCTCTCCATCCGGCCTTCCTCCAAAGGGTGAAGCGTCTGGGGGTGGATGTAGTTATGTAAATGGTTATGAACAGGGCCGGCAGAAGAGGTTGCAGGGCCCATTTCAAAATTACATTTGTGGGCCTTCCTGCCTTCAGCTGGGAAAACCTCCCAGCATTTGTAGACAATAAAAACGCATTGGCCTGGTGCAGTTTAAGCTGTTCGAGTGCAAGAGGGCAGTGGAAATATGATGGGGCCCAGGCGGTTTCAATTGGTGCAGTCCTGTATCCCTGGAGAACATACCTGATCACAAAATCAATATATTATATGGAATGAAAATATTCACTGCCCCCCATGCAACCAAAGAGCTGAAAGCAGGTCTAAAGATGTCTGTGATTATTGCACAGTTTTTGGAGAGGTCTGTCTTTGGTGAGCAAATGCACACAGAGCTTTTAGTTGGTAGAACTGCTGCCCTC
Source organism: Ambystoma mexicanum (assembly GCF_040938575.1). Taxonomy (NCBI): domain Eukaryota; kingdom Metazoa; phylum Chordata; class Amphibia; order Caudata; family Ambystomatidae; genus Ambystoma; species Ambystoma mexicanum. The sequence continues at coordinate 771,427,248 of NC_090928.1, read as the reverse complement.
CCCCTTCATTACTATCCCTACCCCAAGTCCATCCCCAACCCCTTTTTACCACTTTACCCACAACTATATGCATATAGTTGAAAGTAACTCGAAGTAATCACTTTGAAGTAAATTACTTTGAAGTAATTTCCAGCAGTGGAACCACAAGATACCTTTGCTTCCACAGGGCATATGTGAATACCATCAGCCTCATCTAATGTAAAACAGGGACACACACTACTCCACTCTTGTACATTTCATGCAGCATATGCTTGGCTTTCACATTTACTGTCCCACTGGAAAAGGGGAGGCAGCAGTGATCAAACAACTTACTGCCTTCTGTACATGTTAAACGGGGTTCATGTCATGTCATTTCCACAAAAGAAATCACTTTGTGGTAATTTACTTTGTGAAAATGACTTCGACATTTTACTTTGAATTTTTTTTTATTTTTTTTTTTAATGGGGTTTTCCCCCACAATCCACCCTCTCTTCACTTCCACCCCTACCTCACCCACCTTTTAGCCACTAACCCACACACACATATATATATATATATATATATATATATATATATATATATATATATATATATATATATATATAATTTTGAAGTATTGTAGAAGTAATTTACTTCGAGGAAACAACGGGAGACCATTAGAGGTGGTGCTGAATAGGTACCAGTGTAGTGCTTCGTAGTGTTCTTCCACTCGGGAGCCCAGAGTGGTATCTGCTTTTTGATGCCACAATCATTAGCTAAATAAGACACTGACTCAAATGTGATCTTATTAGTATGCACCTGATCACAGATGATTCCCTCCCATTCTTCAAGAAAATGTTTTACCGCTGCTGTGTGGTATTTCCGCAGGCCAGTTTTGACGAAGTCCAGTTTCCCAGGCCTGGCTTTGAACGCTGCAGAAATACCTCATGGTCCCTTGCCGCCCCTCTCGCCCCTCCTCCTGCACAATCTATCGTAGACTATTGGAAAATATAAATATGTATAACATTTAACAAGTGTATATACCGCAGGGAATCAGCATCACATATTGGGGAGCACCATCTGTATAGACAGTTTAATGGGAACTGAAAACTTTGAACGGCTATCACCACTGCCAAGAAACCAGGCCATTATACAAAACAATCATTTTCTAAGGGTCATCGACGACTTCCCATATTCACCAATTAAATGCTGCCAAACTGACTAAATTGAGGAACATATGTATAGGAACTAAAAAGACCAAGCCTCAAGAAAAGACAGCAGAATAATTCTGTTTTATTGTTACCATGTATCTGAAATCCCCGTTATAAATACTGCCAATTACATTAATCTGTTAAGGAGCAAAATCATGAGCTTTTCATTTAATGGCTGCGTACCCCATAGTGCTTTGCTATGTGGCTCTGAACTGGAGGTGAACTTCCAGAGATGGCTACTAGATGGCGCTGTGACACGTGTGGCCTGTTATCTGAAATGGCCTATTCTATTACTGCTGTGAAATTGTCAGCAGCATTTTGTTCAGAGTACCTTATAGGGCTCCGCAGGAGGGGAAGAAGCGTACAGGAAGCCCCGGGTGCCCTTTTGACTTGCTTAATGATCACGCATCGGCGTTGGCCTCAGAATGCAAATCCCGAGTCCTTTTAGGCGCGCAGTGTGAAGGGACTAAAGGGCGAAGCATATCTTTAATTCGGGACGATTGGTGACTTCGAGACTGTCTATTAGTGCTCTGCAGCTGTCCAGACGGCCACAGTGGCGAAACCCATTTAAGTGGGGATAAGTAATGCCGACAAAAGAAAGCAAAATAACGATGTCAATTACAGCTGCTGGAAAATTAGCTTTTAATCCCACTGAAACAAGATTTCCCAGGCAAGATCATTTGTGAAAAAAAGAAACCATCTGGTTTTACCGAAACTAAATGCTTATTTTCACTATGTTGGTCCAATTTAGAATATGATTAAATAACCTGAAAAGGATTAATGTTACACCTCTCTGTTTCTGAATCAACAACATTCAACAAGGAATGCTCCATTCATTTTCGCCTTCGCTGCACTCCGAGAATAACATTGGTTTATGTTGGAATGTGAAGGATTAACTTTTCCCCACAAATGCCATCACAACTCCAGCAACAACCGAAATGGCAGTGTGGGATAGCCACATCATTTGCCACAAATAAACAGTTTATGCAGAGAGGCGGGGAACATTGCACGGTAGTGATTCCATTTTATATTCCTTAAAAAGCTGTGAGGATTTCTGGGACCAGAAGCTATTTGGAATCTACACCACCTTACAATGATATGATAGTTTATTTATATAGCTCCTACAATAGGTTGCAAGATGCCCTTGTTTAGGTCAGCTACCCTTCACACTGTGTTATGTTGTGTCAAGATCTGCCTCATCCCTATTGACACACCAACATCCACAATTTGTGCTCTGCTACCGGTCATGCCTTAATTAAAGTACTATGTCAGACTGCATGTTAATGTGCTAGTTTAACCTAAGCAGCAATTAATGTGCTACTGTGAACGATTCATGGGATCTCGTCGCTACTCCCCAGAGGCTAGCACTTGCCTGTGAGGCCACGGAAGTGAGCTTGCTATGCAACAATTCCCTAGGGGTGGCGGAATGCTGAAACTCACAGAGAGAGACTTCCCTCATGGGGACAAGGACTCCTGTTCTGTGAGGGAAGTCCCTAACACTCTCACCTTTGAGACCATGCAATCCTCTAGGTCTTCCAAAAATCAACCTGAGAAGACTACTGTATGTTACTGCAATACTCCCTCCTCCTTTCCTTATATGATTTGACTGCACCAAGGGGGGAAGATTGAAGGAGTTATGCAAACCACTCCTTTTACAGCTCCAGACAGTAGTGGAACAAGGTGGCCCCGAAGAGGCAAAGAATGTTGCAACCTGCTCGGAACGACCAAGCTTCAGGACATAAAAAGCAAGGAAGGACTCCTGAAAAGGGGAAGCCGACATGAATCTTGTCAAACCCGGGAAGTTTGAACCTGGAAACGACAAAGCCTGAAGAAGTAGCAAGTCTGCAGATGAGAAGACGCAGCGGAAAGGTCAGTGGAATCCTCCAAAGCCAGAGGGAGGCCTGACCTGAACGGAAGCTGGAGAAAGGTCGACTGTGGTGTGACCTCAGGGAGGTGGACAGTGTGGTCCAGCAATGACGCCGATACTGAGGGCGCCGGAGATCCTGCAGAGCTGTAGAAGCGCAGCGGGGACCGAAGAGAGAGTGACAGCAAACGTCTGACGGGAACGAGCCAACACAACACCCCAGGAAGAACCGGCGATGTGGCCCCAGCAAACAGAAGGTAATGGGAGCTTCATTAAACTCAGTAGGGGCTTGGGAGAGGTGGCAATTGTATCAGGAGGAATCTCCCACCTGACAGCAACACTATTAAAGACACCAAAAGTGAAGATTGCATTGGGAGTAATCTCCCTAGTCACAGTAACACTGTTAAAGTTACCCCAAGTGAAGGTTGCATCTGGAGTAATCTCGCTCTTCATAGTCACTGTATGAAAGACACCAGCAGTAAAGAGTGCATCAGGAGTAATCTCCCTCATCTCATTAACAGTGCCAAAGTTACCAAAAGTGAGGAGTGTATCAAGAATAATCCCCCCTAGGAAAAATTGAAATAAAGACCTCAGCAGCGTAATCTACCTCGGGGGTAGTCTCCCTCATCACAATAATCAGAAATGAGGCATTCAGAAACCAAGAAGCTACAAGAGTGGTCTCTCTGCTGATAGTGCTATTAAGGATAGTGGAAGACACAAAGGACACTTTAGTAGTGACCTCCATGGTTTCATTACACAAAGACAAGACCAGGGAAACCTCAGAGTTTATATTGTGTTGAAAAGGAATGTTAAGGATTTCAATCAGGTACACACCCGGGTCCCGCCTAGCATGTAGTGTGCAAATGAAATACTTATTATTTTTGTGTCTATAAGTTCAATACACTGAATGATATACCACTCATACCACACCCGTCTCAAAATACCCCCCAGGTCACACTGGACCAGGAATCAGGCTAGTTTGTAAAGGTAAAGATTTATTTATTTATTTTAAATTCAAATCACACATCAGTTTTAAATATATATATATATATATATATATATATATGGGGCAGCAATCACCAAGCAGTGACAATACCATTCATTCCAAATAGGTGAAGAATTTGAATTTACTTATAATAATGGAGAATAGAAAACACAGGAAAAAGAACAGTTTTGGGTCGTGAACAGATAGCGCTTAGGTTAATATTTCCCCCAGCAAAGTTCTTCAAGGCACAAATGAGCAATCCTACATAGATGTAAGTAGGTAGCAGGTATTCAGGAATAAAGACAATGGGCCTCATTACACGGTAGGCGGTAGGGGTTTACTGGTACCGGTATTTTACCGGTACCGGTAAATCCTTACCGCCTTACTACGAGGTCGCTTTGCGGGTTGGGGAATTTAATGCCTGCTCTTTGCAGGCGTTATAAACCACCCCGCAAAGGGACCAGTGGAGCTAATTACAGTACCGCAATTTGCGGTACCATAATTAGCGCCTTCCCCATTCCCATAGAGCCCTATGGGGCAAAAATGGGAATGGGGAAGGGCAATGGTGGAAGGGGGAATTACCGCCCCGCCAACCTTGGAATGGGGCGGTAATTCCCCTTTCCACCAAGGCGGGGCCGGTATTTTACCGGCATGAACCATGCCGCTAAAAGCGCCATGGATCACTGCCTTCCGTGTAATGAGGCCCAATATCTAGAGTTTGAATGCAATCTTCCCTCCCCAAACAAGAGAGAAAACCGTATTTGGAAATTGACACTTTTAAAATGACAGGTGAAAATGGCTTTGTGACACAATGCAAAGTGTTATAAAAATGCTTAAATTGATAGAAATTCTTATGAAAGCAACACTAAACAGGTCCTAACACACATGAGCTACAAGATAAACAGCAGCACACACTTCAGATCAGAATGGAAGGGAAGAAACACTTTGGATGAAAAAAAGACACGTGGGAAACTTTTGTAAAAATGGAAATTTGCAGCAAAATTTCACTGTGCGATTTTTGATAAGATAAAATGAAAGTTGAAATTACATTTCTATCTATAAAATTGAAGACGTTACGGAAGTTTTAATAAGAACTGTGGGGCAGTTGGTCAAACCAGGGAAAGTCCCTGGGAGGAGCTATAAGGACCTTTGAAGGCTGTTACAAGAGACTGCCCGAAAACAGCCTCAACAGTGAATACAGTTTAACCGGCAGAAGGGAGACATTCTCCCAGGTTTTCACCTTTGTTGAATCAGAAGCCATTTTAAAAGATTGTTGAAAGTCAGCTCAAAGGTTGACTCAGTTGACCAGGAGAAGGGAGTCATTCTCCTGGTGTTATTTCTGTTTGTCAAAATCCTTTTGATTAGTGGTGCAGTCCGAGTTGGACAGAGGACAGACTCTTTACTTTGACATCCACCCTGACGATGAGCACCCAGCATTTAGGTAGGGCAAACACTTTAGTGATAGGGAGACCTAGGCTCTTTAATCGTTTGTTAAATACATCTTTTTTATATTTATTTTATTGGCATTTCGTATAACAACAGACATTAATGAACCCCCGGTCCACTCCGCCTCATCCCGATGCATTTCACATTTTGCGATGTTCATAAAGTCACTGTTTGCCAAGAATCAGAAAGTGTTGAGGGTAATGTCTGGTATTATAGTCTTGCTGCAAAAAGTTTAGGACCTCTGCCCAGTCATGTGTGAATTTTGCTTGATCCTCTTGTAATGAGTAAGTAATCCATTCAAGAGCGACAAAGTTTCAGGCTTTGGTAAACCATTCTGTGAGTGACAGTGGGTCTTTCGATTTTCCTTTTTTCTCTATAACTAAAAGCGCTGCAAGTTGCAGCATAACAAAGCTTTACATTTCTGTTTAGGACCATTTCTCAATTCTGCTTCCAGCATTAACAATATGCTTGATTTAAGAGTGTTAGGATTAACCAAACATTTTGTGCATATGTCTGTCTATCTCACCCCGGTAATTCCTCAAAACCGGGCACTCGTTCCATATATGCCCCCAAACCCCAGGTGCACCACACTCTCTCCAGCATTGTTCCGAAATAGCCAATTTCATTTTCTGTAAACGAGCTGGAGTATAGTACCATTGAGTTAACAGCTAATACCAAAATTCTCTTATTTGGATTGAGCGTGTAAATCTAGAGATATCTATCCAAGCGCCTTCCATTCCATCTGTGACATCTGTTCTCACAACGATAAATTCCAGCGTTGTTTGTTGTGTGGTGAGGTACTGGGGATAGCTTCAGCTATGATTTTATATAGATTTGAAATAAGAGCCCTATTCCCTGGGTTAGAGATAATACATTTTTCGAACCTGGTTAACTCCATAACTGCGGCCTGTTTATTCGGGCGGGGCTAATATCCAGTCCCGAACCTTGAATTATTGGAAGCATATTAATTCATTTAACCCTAGTTCTTGCTTATATTGGGTGAATGGTTTGGGATCTTTGTCTTGAAAAATATCTCAAAGCTTTTTGGAGATACCCGTTTCCATTTACTAAATGCCTGTGGGTCAAGGCCAGGGGTAAACTGCGGATTAAAAAATAAGGGTGTAAATTGTGAAGGAAATGTTGTGAATTGGTATTCCTTTACGGCTGTGTCCCAAACTTCTTTCCTTAAGCTTGTAATCTTACTCTTATGAATGTTGTGAGAGTGATCACATTTTGGAAGCCATAAAGTGTCCCCAAGTTGTGAGGCCCCTCTTGCACATTCCATCTGGACCTAACGCTTTCCAATATCTGTTCCCCACCAGCCCTTCACTAACACAGGCCTCCCTTATTTGTAGCTGTCATTAGAACGTCCAAGGTCACACATTGGGGCTTATTGTTCCATATCAAATCGGATACTGCTCTACGTAGTTTAAAAAAAAGGGAATCCGTACCTGGATTGGCAGTACCTGGAAAAAAATAAAACATTTTAGGGAGGATAACCATTTTTATCATGTTGATTCGACCTAGCCATGACACTGTTAGCAGACCACATTTGACTAATTGCCCCTTAATTTCCTTCAACAATAGGGGGTAATTTGCATCGTATATCTTGGCAATCGTAAAGTTTAATTCCTTTTTGCGCCCAACCAAGTTGTGTAAGTAATCTCAAGGCTTGCACTGTTTTAAGTGGAAGGGAAAGATTCAAAGTTTTTGATTTTGTATGGTTTATTTTCAAACCCGCTACTGAGCCATACCTCCCCAACTCGTTTTCCACTGCTTGCAAGGAATTTATTGGCTCGGATATAAACAGTATATTTTCAGCATACACCATGATTTTATGTGATACCCTTCCGAAATCTATCCCTTGAATGGCCTCTGTCTGTCTGACCGTGGTGAGAAGGGGCACAAGACAAATAATATATAACAATGGTGACAAGGGGTAGCATTGTTTGGTCCCGAGTTGGAGAGAGATGGAAGGCGAGAGTTGTCCATTTACCAATATTCTCGCACTCGGCTGTCTGTAGTTTGCCCTAAATGTATCTATAAACTTCGGCCGAAGCCCATTCTCACCAGAACCAGAAAGAGAAAGGACCACTCAACCCCATAAAAAGCTTTCTCTGCGTCTAGAGAAAGCAAGACCGCTAAAATATCTTTTTTTTCATCCTTTTCTAAAATGTGGCATGTATGGCTAATTTTGTTGTGTGTTTGACCGTGTTTTATAAAGCTTGATTGGTCTGAATGTATAATTGTGGGAAGGAGATCCCCCATCCTATTGGCTAATATTTATATATATATATATATATATTTTAGCATCCAGGTTTATGAGGGCCATGGGGCGATATGATCCACAACTACTAGGATCTTTTGCAGGTTTTAGGAATAACACAATCTTAGCCTCTTTCATAGTGGCTGATATGCAACCTGATTGTTTGAATTAATTATATAGTTAAGGAAGTTTAGGAGTTAATACCTTCCGATGAGGTCTTATAAAATAGGGTTGTAAATCCGTCTCGGCCTGGTGATTTATTTCAAGGAAGAGCGCTGATAACCCTTAGTACTTTCTCTTGACTGATGTCTGGTTCAAGATGTTCACCCTCCTCTGGAGCTATGCGGGGAAGGTCAACCACATTTAAGTACGTGACCTGTGCTTCCGTATTAGGAGATTCTGAGCGATAAAGCTCTGAAAAGAATATATGAAACTGTGAAGTAATTTGCGAGGTTTTTGTAGCTTTTGCCCCTGAGGGTGATTGAATCAGCTGAATAGTTTGTGATGCTGCTCTTTGGCGTAGTTGTATGGCTAATAAGCCCTATTGGTTTTGACATAATATTTTTGCTTAAGGTATAGTAAGGATTTTTCTGCTTTTTGACCCGAAGTAAACTAAGTTTACCCCGCACAGTTCTACACTCTCTTTGGATAACTGGGCATGCCTGCGTTGCCTGCGTTGCCATTTCCCCCATTACTTGTTGCAACTCGTCTTCAGCTCTAACTCTAATGTGATTATTTGTTTATATCTTAAAGCTGCTTCTGCTATTAATTCACAGTGAAGGGTTTCTTTAAAAGCATCTCATGTCACATTAGGTGAGATCCCTTGCATCGGATTGAATTCGAAGAACTCCCCGATCTTCCCTTCAATTCTCCCTCTCACTTCTGGGCCCACCATGATTTTGGACTGAAAATGCCAAGCCCATAGCCCCTGTATCCCTGCTTCGATTTCCAGGTCTATAATGAGAGGTGCGTGTTATTAAAAGTGTAATTGGCTGACATGTAATTTGGGTGACTTTACCTAAGAGGGTCTTTGAGACCCAGGTATAGTCGATGTGCAAAAAAAAGGACCGGTGGACATGTGAATAGAAGGTATATCCTTTCCCCGACCCCTTAGGTGCTGGCCAGACAACTACCAATGTCAACAGCGCACATTCTTTTTAAGTGATTTGGAAGGCAGAGATTGCGTAAACCGGGTAACAGTGCTCCGATCTCAGATAGGGTCCCAGGCCACATTAGAATCTCCTAAAAGAACAATCTCCCGTTCAGTAAAAGATTCTAAGAGTGTAAGAGTCAATTTTAAAAAGCCCTCCTGGCCCGTATTAGGAGCATATATTGACACCATTGTTACCTTCTTTGTACCTATCTTCAAGGTTGCGAAAATTTAACGGCCCGCTTTGTGAATTTTTGTTCAAAGCACCTTGATATGTAGGTTGGTCCCTAATGCCAACATTATCCCATCTACCATGTCCGTTATCCTTCTCGAAAACCATACATCGTGGCCCCTTCCCCATAATTCGTTTACCCCAACCCCCAATTATAATCCCTGTCCCAAGTCTAATTGACCCAACAAATTCCCAAACATTGTCCGCTGGTGTGAGCCACGGTACCTAACATAACCCGGGGTGTATAACCCTAGCCGTGGATCAGCAATAACCCCAGAGCAATGTGCGGGGTATACTAGTACCCCCATTTGTTACCTGAACAGATCATTTCAAGATGATGTGCTCCGTCTGATTGAAAGCCTTAAAAGAAAAAAGTCAGTTCTTAACCCTTGCTCGTGTTTTTGCTTACTTTACTTCTTTATCATGGTTTTTTAAAGTTGGGGCCTCTGAATCACGCGTTCCAATTTTCTTGATTTGGAACCTTGTCTCTTCTGCCTCGTCGAGTTGTAGTTGTCCATTCCCAGGGTTTAGATTGTTGATCCGAGCGACCTGTAGCAGTCTGTGATGGGCCCTCTGTAACTTCTTCTACAATTTGCAACAAGGACATTCCTGCTTCTCGAGAAGTGATCCTATGTTGTCTCCCTTCCAGAGAGAAGACCAGTCCAAAAGGAAATGTACACCGATATTTAATCTCTCCCAGTTCAAATCAGTTGCATCTCCCATCATTTCTGCAAGGTTGTCTGTGAGAGATCCTCATAAAGTTGGATCTCACTGCCGTTGTATGTGATTGGAGAAAATCCCCTTCTTCGCTGAGAATGTGCTATTATTGTGGGAACGAAGTGCACACAGCCAAAACATCACGTGGGCGGGCTCCGGGATCATTTCTTTTTGGCCCTGCCCTATGTACCCTTTCTAGCGGCACGGTAACACCTTCTTCACCTGAAACTAAGTCTGAAAAATGTGGATTACAGTGTCTTTTAGTTCTGCATCTAAGATAGTTTCCTTTAAATTTCAAATCCGTATATTAGAATGTCTAGATCTGTTCTCAAGATCCTCACATTGTATTTCCATATTGTGTGTGAGCCTAGTTAGTTCTTCTATGGCAATATGCGACAGTTTGTTATCTAGTGTGAGTTCCTGGATTGCCCGCTCGTTGGTGTCAACAGGTTCCGCCAGAGAAGAAATATCTTTGCAGAAATCGGATGATTGCCTGATTTCAGTAGTAAAGGAGGTGAACTGCTGTTGAAATGAAGCGTGAAACTTGTCCTGAAACTCCTGAAAACATGTTGCAAAATCCTCCTTAGAGGCAGCCATTTCTGAAGTGATATTGCTGAACCATCCAAGCTCTTCACTTGGATTAGCTGCTAGTGTGTTCCCAGAGGGTGTACCCTGACTCACTGCCCACAGCTTTTGTATCAGGGTTGTTGTGGTTTGAGGGAGGAGGGCAGACCCCCACCTGAGTGATCTTTTGTTTACCCCTCGGCATGTGTTGCAAATGTTAATATATCTTTATTCTTTTTTTTCTCCCCTCCACCGCCCCCCCCCCCCAAGGAGCTCTGTAACTATTCTAGGGTAATTGGCTGCCTGCACCCAGAAGAAGATCTGCTATATATGAACCTGGTGGCTGAAGAGCACACCCTCCTTCTGCATCATTGATTTTTGACAGGATTTATTTCGGGTCCTTAACAGATGATCTTATTTTGCTAATCCCATGTCCTTATCTTGTCGCACAGCTTGATAATGTGCTGTTAAGAGTTGTCCATGTGATTATGCGGCCTCCCTACTTGCACAGCATCCAATGGGTTCCCCGGGGCAGGCTAAGAATTCTGTCCAGCTGGGCCAAACGTTGCAAAAGGATTCACTTCAAGCGAAGGGTGGGCGACGCCCTACTGCTTTACTAATAAGCCTGCTGCCATTCCAGTGGTCCCCTCATGAATAGTAACCCACCATATTGTTTGGCTACCCCATGTGGAGAGAGTCTCTGTAGAAGGAGGGACGTTCGTGGGCTGGTTTGTTATACTGCCAGCAACACCCTGGTAAGCGATTTTTCCGCGATGCTCCCGGTACGCTGCAGCAGTTTGAAAGACTTACAGACGCAGTTCTGGAATGCCTGGGGGTGTCCTCGAGGCAATGCCGCTCTTCAATACAGAGGTTGTGGGGGGGTACTGCCTTAGCTAGAGCAGCTGCGACGGAGCCCCCGCTCGAACTTCCACTAGAGTGCAGCAGCCATCTTGGAATGTTGTTAAATAAATCTTTGAGTCAAAATGCCACCCCTTTGTCTGACTCCTTCTTCTGACTTACCACGCTGCATAGTGTGGACTTGAGCACTAACCCATGACTGGTGCTTGCTTTGATGTCAGCAACCCAAGCCGTCTCAAGCAAGAAATGTAAGTTTAGTCTGTGCCTAACATCGAACACTCAACATCTCAGCCTAACTGGCACCCACACAACTCTTCAATACTACCCTCAGCTTCTCCCATATCATCCCACACAGATCCAACTCTCACTACATTTCCCGCACTATCATCGATTCTTGTCATCTCACCATGCCCTCGCCCTAACCTGCAGGGAGCGACAGGCTCAAGCTTGCTGAATACAAGCACCCAGTAAAACACGAATGCGCACAGCACACAAAGCACATGTACATCCACAAGCAGGCCCTGGTACCTCCGATCGTCCCTATACAGCTATGATATGTACAACCCAAACTTTTGCATGCAAGACTAAGGGCAGAGTCCGTGGAACTGGCTTATGGTGCACCACAGCAGGACCCAGAAACATAACATACCACAACTTAGATTCCGCTTCCAGGGGTGGACTGGGAGGCCACTAGCAGCCCGGGCAGTGGTGGACATCTGCCAGGTTTAAAAATGTTAAAATATTCCTCTGCCCAGCACTGTGAATTCTTCTGAGCTCATCATTAGCACTGCAATAAAAAATACTTCTAAGCTCATTGCTAGCATGGCTGGGTCTGCAGTACATGTATTCATTCTCACGTTAAAAGACTGCTCTAAATTCCGACAGCAGAGTGCAGGGGTAGTAGTGAAAATGTAGACAACTACTGCTGCGGCACTGCTTCACATCGCTTTTGTAATATTAGCTATTTTAATGAGACACATTTTTATAACAGCAGAAAACATATGTTTTGCCCCTTCCTGGACTCGAACACTCTATCTGGAGGATAACCATAAGAACTTATCTGAACAACATGCCTTAAGAGAGCCATGTCTCCTGCAAAGGGACATGAGCCATGTAGATGCAGATGACTGTGCACCCTGTTGAATGGAGGAGGAAGGTCCGAGCCTCACAAGCCCTTTAGTCATGCTAATGTGTGATTTTAAATAGTTTTGTCTAGAATGGGTAGGTGGGTAGGCTAGTTTGATGCTGCTGGCCTATCAAGTGAAAGCCCAATCCGATTAAAGGTCAGTCCGCCCGTGCCACGTTTCCAAGATGAGGATTCCTGCCACCAGTCTCTACATTTGCCCTACCTCTCAGCTCACTCGCTTTTGTCAGGTGTCACCCACCTTGTAATCAGCGGACTCACCCACCAAAAACAAAAGGGGGTGTTTTCACCTGCCATGGCGACACAAATAGTTGGTAGCTGTGACATACGCTAGCATTTCAAGTGTCTCTACACAAGGGGGGCTGGAGAAATAGAAGGCTGTGGGGGTCTCCATATGAGTGTGTTCGGGCAATGCAACGATGGCCAGTAGCTAATGATGTATGATATACACACTCTTCTACAAGGACTATAAGGATCAACATTGATTCCTGTGAGAATGTGGTAAAAGGAATAGTGATGGCAGCAAAGCAGTAAAGGTCAACAATAGGATATGCCGTCAAGCATCACCTCGTACACAGGATGGTGTTTCTGTGAAACAGACCACAATGAACATCACTGAGCGAAGTTCTAATGGTGGCATCCACTACATACAAATTTCTCAAAAAGAAAATGGCCGACTAAAAAACCTGCTGCCCTCCGATTGTTCCAGAAGAGGCCGAAGAGGAAAACATCTATGTTGGCAGCTGCTGTCCATGTTTCCTTGATGAACTGGTGGGCAGGTACTCATTTCGGAAGATTTCCGGGAATTAGCCCCCCTCAAAAGACATGAGCCAATATGAAGCCGTTTACTTGAATCAGTACAACCGTGTGTCTTGTGCTGCACTTCAAATCCCCTGCTGCTTGAAGGCAGGCCCGCTGGGAAGGCGTCTAACATTTTACGTTGCCATCATATTGGAGGTGGTATCCGCCTTTATCCTTTCTTTGCCTACCTCCCCTGGGCGTGGACATTCAGTAGATCCTTACATCCGTCTCAGCCACCCTCACTGCATGTGATCATTAAGAATTACTTCTTTAACCATTTGCTAGGATGAATTGTATGTATAGCCCTGGGCTAATCTCTTTAAAGAATTAGCTTGCTACTTTTTTTGCCTTCCTTTAGCACTACTTTTACAGGTGGGCTGCCTCATCATAAAGCCCTTCCTGTGGACCCACTCATGATCTCATGCTCTTTCCCCTTTCCTTGTATTTCTCTTTTTTTACATGGTGGGGAAAACTTTCTGCCGTAAACACTGTTTTATTTGTATTGAGACACCCATACCTTCGCTAATCAATCCATATTGCTTACCATTCCCTTTTTTTAAACTTCCCCTTTAATTTGTTGTTAACTCTAATAATTATTCTAGATATTTGTTTTTACTTCACCATAGTATTTGGTTATTGTTGCAATTTGTCATAGATTTCGTGGTTTATTTTCACCAATAAAGTCTATTTTTCTGAACATCCTTCCCTAAAATGTGCAAGAGCAGTATACATCTCCTAATCGCATTTCCTCGTGTTATACACACAACAGCTGGCAGACCTGAAACCTCAGGGGGCGTGCTGAAAGCCTGTGTACTCTGCATGATTAGAAACACTACTTGGGTAGGTAACATTACACCTTTTATCATATTAAGTGGGCAGGTTCCCGCACTTTGAATCTTCTGCCAAAGCAGCACCAGAGTCTGGAACTGGATAAGAAAAGGGAGATTCTGAAGATCTGCCAGTCAGGCTTTCCAACAGTGCTCATGTTGCATGTAATTCCTGCTGAAGTTCACGGCAAAGGAGCGCACACTATCCACGTAGCAGCCTTGCAGATCCCCAGCATGCATCGTGTCCTTGCAAGGCCGTGGAAACTTCACTAGACCATATGCAGTTGACCATGGTCCTAAAGGAGCGCCTTAGCAGAATATATAGCATAATTTCTCAGGAGATGGGTTTATTATGAATGGCAAAACAGATATTAGAATTGTTCCATGTACATGTGCTGGTATTTGCAAAATAAATGTTGTAACATTACAGTACTGATCCGCATGTGTGAGTTGTGAGTAACCGTATTTATTCCACGGTCACTAACAAAAAGCAACTATGCTGACATGTGTTTCGACCACATCGGTCTTTTTCAAGGCAAAATACTTTATCTCTGATCAAGATATTACATCAACATTGACAGTTGTACATGTTACTATCAATTCAAATGGCTCTGTGCAGGATATCCGCCCTCTATCAGGGGTGGACTGGCATCTAGGGAACTCTGCTGACGATTTCTCGTTGGGCCTCTGCACCACGGGCCTCTTTTGTGAGGGCACCCTGCTTTTATCCTCGTCTTGCCCACTCCCCTATCCACACCCTCCTTCCTTCCATCTCTCCTCCACCCCTTCATCCATTTGAAGTAACAAATTTGCTCCAAATTCTTTTTAGAGGAGTTGGTCTTTCTTACACAGTGTACTTTAGGGCAGCTTTGTGAAACAGTTCCACGGCCACTTTTGATTCCCAGTCCGCCCTGCCTCCTTTAAGGGCCTGATTCATGGAACGTTTTCCTATGGGATTGCGCCATTATAAAACACTTACATGAATCAGGTCGTAAGTATCCTGACTTGAGTTTCCTTCTTGTCTCCATTCCCTGACCTATTCTACATGTTGTCCAGTCATTTTTTCGAAAAAAAAGGATCAAATGGCTTTTTTTTCAAAAACAAAAGACAAAAGGACGGAAGAAAATGTTTTTTTTTTTTTTAGTTAAGTATACATAAAAAAGTGTTTTTAAAAAAAGAAAACGGGGCGTTAGGGGAACCCCCATACAAAAAAAAGCATTCAAAACTTTTTTTTTCCGGCACTTTTGGTGTCGAAAAAAAGGCATTCGATCCTTTGTCATTCAACCCTTTCACCTACAACCATTCTACCTGGGATGGTTTCTGCATGCACGCTGATTTCCCCCACACTGTTACTCCCTTGCCATGGCATCGTTCCCTTTCCCTGACTCCCCCACATATGAATGTTTAAATGAGTTCATGTTAAAGATGTGCAGTTTTCAAAAACATGTATGCTTCAACTATAATCCGGTAGCACGTACGGCCATCGTCATTAGGAGTGTGGCAGTAATTCTTTAACAGGCAGTATTTCCAGACCCGATTTTACCACACCACCTAATTACAGTTTTGGAAACCCATAGGACATGAGCACAGCATGCTTCTGAGTGGCGGTATCACATCCACACACTATGGTGGCATTGCCACATGCAGGCATACTGCCACTCCCCAATGAATTCCTGTGAGACTTCAGAATGGGAAGAAGCTGAGATCCAAAATCAGACAGTGAATTATCATTACTATTGGCAGAAACAGGAATTCAATTTGGCGCTATAGCACTCTTAACACCACCAAACTCGCAATCAGGATATTGATAGCATGCCTTATGAGCAGCCTTACTAATTGACTTATGTCTAAAGTCATCTCGGTAGCATAGATCAGGGGCAACATGCTCGCCTTGGAAGCAAGATGGCACGGAGCACCACAGGTTCGATCCCCAGGTCTATGCTTTTAAACCTTTTGGTATTAAGCGCGTTATAAACAACTTATCATATCATATCATCCCAAATATGCCTCATCGTCCTGAAGCTCTTAGCCTTTTCCACAGGAAATGCAAACTTCACGTAGAACCCAGAATTTTTAACAATCTTTCCCGGCAGG
This sequence comes from Ambystoma mexicanum, assembly GCF_040938575.1. Lineage (NCBI taxonomy): Eukaryota > Metazoa > Chordata > Amphibia > Caudata > Ambystomatidae > Ambystoma > Ambystoma mexicanum. Next base: position 771,411,131 of record NC_090928.1, on the reverse strand, counting down.
TCGATTGGACCCATGCGCATCACCAAGAAAGGCAAAAATTGAATAAACTCAGTCAAAATCAAACTAAGCCAGCATTGGGAAAGCCAGTAGGTCTGGCATCATGAAATCGTTTGTGTTTGGGGAAGGGAGTAAGATGCACAGGGACAACAACCACTCAGCAGCATAGAGGACAGGGCATCTCCAATACACCCACTGCAATGGGGGTGTAAGGAGCTTGGGGTTGGGGTGGGGTTTAGGAGGGGCGAGGAGTTTGCTTGAAGAAACGCTGGGATGGGATCCCACTGGGGTACTTCATATTAATATCCTACATATTACTATCCTGCTCCCTCTTCACCTTACTAACCCATCCCACCTTCTCACTTGCAGATCCGCCAGAGCGCCTGGGGACCAACTTCATTGGTGACGGTGCGCGGTACAAATACCTTTAACATTTAACATATTCATGAGGTGGAGCACGCATGGTTCTGTGTCCATGGTCACAGTGGCGGGGTGAGGAAGGCCCAAGAGCCACTCCCAGCCAAGTTATTTTCTTTTTTAAATACGAAACACACATCACACTACTCTGGGCACTGAAGGAATCCAACAGTAAATGCAGTAGAGGGAGATGTCAGGGCTTGCTTGGTAAAATGAAAGTTTAGAGTTGTACGTGAAAAGCCATGTGGTATTTCATTTTTCCACTGGCAATGAGATGTGCGTCCCTGGATGATGCCTCAACTGATAAATCTTCCCACTTTTGGGCTATAGTCATTCATTTAGCTCAGGACTATTGCAGATACACAGAAATCTAATTATTTATCACGTCTGCAACACTTCCATAGCAACAGCATCCTGCACAGAAGTAATGATCAACACAAAGAATTCGAGGTGATGAAAAAATTGTACATTAAAAAAAATGTTCTTCGTTCAAACATACTTCTAAAACAATATACTAATCTGTAAAATCACTACTTGTGCACATTCGTGGCTTTAAAAATAATTAATGGGTAGGCTGGGCCCATTTAAGACATTTCGTTGACTTTATAGCGCACTTGGATGAGTAATTTTTTATAAAGGCCATATTTTTTGTCTGAAAAGCCCCCATAATATTTTTAAACAGGGCCTACATACCTGGTAATCCGTTTTTAAAAGGCAGAAAATGTGCACAGGTATTGTTTGCAGGCATAGAGTAGAACAAACCCCAGGTAATGTACTTTCTGATGGATGTTCTTCTCACAGATTCCTCGTCTTAGATACATTTGCATCCTGCTTTGCATTCTCAGTACATCTTTTCAACAGCAGGGCCGCTGTACATTATTGGCATCAACGTCCCTCGACGGTTACCATTCCCGCATCCGGACTTGACCTAGTTTATAGTATAATAGCATGCACCATGCCCTTTGTCTCAGTTCCTAGTGTTTCCCTCTTTTGCTCAGCCATCTTGAGGAATTAAATAACCTGCATTGGCAGAAAGAGAAGTAAAACAAATGTGCTCACAGTCCGAGGGGTAAGGCTGATTGGGCGATGAGGAATCCGTGGGAGGAACATCCATCGGAAAGAACATTAGCAGGGGTAAGTAATTTGTTCTTCTAATGGAGTGTGTCCTCCCACAGATTCCACATCTTAGACTCCCATAGCAGTTTTGGAGACAGAGGTGGAGAAGTGGATTTTTGTGCCGTTTTAATTAGCACATAATATTGTGCAAAACGCTCTTCCAAATCGAGTGTCTAAGTGTCGAGTGCTTTAAGAAAGTACGGAGTGAGAACCAAGTTCCGGCATTACAAATGTCCTGCACTGGTACACTTCTTTGCAGAGACAAAGAAGTCAGCACTCCTCTGGTGGAATGGGCTCTGAAGTCCTGTCTGATAGCTGACATTATTGAAATGTAAACACTAAGAGTTCTTTTAAGGGTCAAGCCTTTGTAACCTCTCTTCATCCTTAGAAGAGTGAGGAGGGCGGTAGAAAAGTGGCAGTATGATCTTTTGTGTGATATGAAGTTCAGACCACCCTGGGAAGGAATGACAAACCCTCTTTGGAGAATACTGTGAATGGTGGCTTGCAAGACAGAGCTTCTAGCTAACTAACCCTGAGAGCAGAAGTGATGGCCACTAAAAAGATGATTTTCCATGTTAACAACCTAAGAGGACAAGAATTGAGAAACTGAAAAGGTGCACCCATTAAGAAAGTAAGTACCAAATTGAAATCCCAGGACAGAACCAGAAAAGCGACCGGTGGAAATGTATTTGTCAGTCCTTTCACGAATTGTATCACAATAGGCATCTTAAAGTAAGAGCCTTGTTCTGGCATTTGTTTAAAAATAGATAACACCAGCAAGTATCCCTTAACGGTAGTCACCTGCAGCCCCTGATGGGCTAGGTGGAGTAAGAAATACAGCCCTCCAAACCCCCCTGTTTCCCCATGTTTATAACCTCACCTCAGTCAAGGCTGCGCAGCTATGGAACTCCCTCCCCCATGACATCAGAGAACCTCAGCCCTTCGACAATTTCAGACAGAACCTAACTAGGTGGCTGAGAGCCAATGTCATCTCACGACTCTAACCTGCATGACCCTTTAAATGCTCCTCCCTTGACTCCCACTCCCTGCTCCTGGAGCCTACTTACCATGCGATTGAAGCTCTGTGCGCAGCACATCATTCTGACATTGGTGACCTGATATGTCACACTGTACATAACTGTATATCACTACCGTATGACTATGCAGGAAATATGTACCCTGTTACCCTCTGTTCCTTGACCCTGACCTTACCTTGTACATACCTCCCTATTGTAACATTGTTGATGTCTGTATTTTTTTCCTACTTATCATGTACTTTTAACTAAGTTGAGCATATCCTTGTCTGTTTGCGCCCTGATGCCCCAGGGTATGGTGCGCCATATAAACAATAAACTAAACTAAACTCCTCCCCACCTGTTTTAATCCTTTACTCCATCCCCATACATATTTTTACTAAACATTCATTGTTGTTCAATATTTTGGGTTCCTTAAAAATGTTATTCTCTAGTCGTTAATATTACTGCAAACCAGAAATTCCCCTGAGACCCTTCCCTGTCAATGGGCTAGAGACACTGCAAACTCGAGATTGCGGCCTTATTGGAAAATCCATCATATCCCCCACCTGAAAAACCTCTGTCACTGCCAACACACTGCTCTTCACCATCCTGCAGCCATCTCACCCCCAGAAGCCCCCTTTTTTAGGTCAAGGTGCTGCACTTTCTTTTTTTGTTGAGGAATCCACACTCCACCTGCCATCTTTTCTTCTCCTTGTTTAATCGTAAACAACCCCATGCAGGGGTGCAGCATTACTCTGACAATGAAGGTCTGGTGCTGTGTCAAAACACGGTGAGTTGCGGCTGTTGGTAAGGGAGTATTATGGGGTTACATTTTGGTCTGTATCAGAAGAGTTTGGGGCTGTGGGGGCAGCAGGGTAGAGCACAGGGAGAAATGAGCGGGTTTCTGGCCCGTGCCACCATCAATCTCCTGACAAATTCCTGACAAGCCTTGCTCTGCCTCAATGGTCCTTGCCCTCGATGGGGAAACAGTCCCAGCAGGCCACTGTGCATAGCATCTGAGCATGTTAATAGTGAGGTTTGAGGCATCTCTCAGCCTGCTAACCAACATACTAAGCAAGGTGAAATGGGTGACTGCGGTCCTCAATTTTTAAGCTGCACTCCACTGAACCTTAAGTTCTTGCCTCTCATAAGCTTTAGGAGGTTATGGCGATGTCTATGTTTCCACACTGCCCGATTCCCTCATCTGCTCGCAGATGCTGGTTGTGTTCCTCATGGGGTACAATGTATCTATGAGAGAGAAAGGGAGAGGCAGGGAGGGAGAGAATTGGGAGCTAGATAACTGGCTAACCAAGCCACGACCAACCACTCCTCTTTATCCCTGTCGCACTCTCCCACATCAGAAGCTAACCAGACTTAAAGCACTGTAGCCTAACAGATCTTGGCGCTTCCCTATGGATAACATATTCCTAAGTTTCTTCCACCAAACACATAGAAACTAGATTGGCACTCAGGAACCGTGTACTTCCACCCTGCGTCCATCCACACCACTGCATCTACCTTTCCCACTGTCCCACTAATGAGCCCCAACCCCCTTTTACTCTTACATAGCCAGCGCAGCAAGGCCCCCAACAGTCAGGGGCTATACAAGACCACTTACATTACAAATACAGTCAGTAACAGAAATGAGAGTGAGTGACTTCCAGTCAGTGATGCGAGAGGTCTGTGAGTTGAGTGCCTATGTCCATCAGTTTTTCAATTCTAGCACTTATCATTTTGGCTGTAAATCCTGTGCTGTTTCTTGCTTAAGAGAGCCCATTTGGAACAGGGCGACATGTGAGACTTTTTAAGGAGCATACTGTACCCGCTTCTTGCCTCAAACACTCCAATGTAAGGGTCAGCTCTGCCTAACAAGCCCAAATCTATTTCTTACAATGTGCCCCAACTGGTGAAATGCCCGGCAAGTGAGCATCTAGATGCCTATTGTCAAGCCCAAGCTCTGCCTTCACAGCCCCCTGCCAAGCTAGTTCCCCATAATCACTCTATATTCACAACAGGTGGTAGAACGTCTTGCCATCCACTGCTGCAGCTCTTGAGAGAATTTCAAGAAATGTACCTATTTCTCTTAGAACAGTCTGCTTCTGCTCTACAAGAGGAAAGGGACATTATTTGTTTGTTTACATGCTTTCAGGCTATATAGCAGCGGTATAAATGAGGCAAAAGCGAAAGAGCTGGGAAGAGGTGAGGGCAGAACTGTAGCATCAGGGCTTATGTTTTGCCAGGTGCAGAACACAGCAAAGCAGAAAGGGGTCCTTCAAAACTAAACAGGCCACTTCCAGGTTCTTCATTTCATGATACATTTTCTCCAACTCCTGGCCTACTCCGGTTGCCACCCTCCAGCCCCAATACATGCTTTCAATGTTTGAGTTTTCAGCAGTTCATGAACACCCATGCTGGACCTTCCAGCCGACTTCCCTCTCATAGCTTTATCCTTAAACCTCGGGCCCTTTGCAATGGGGAGAAGTTGCAATCAGACATGGCTGGAAAACCTGAAGATGAACATATCTTTCTTTAGCCATGTAACCTCAGAGCGAGCTCAACACCTGCTTGGCTCATTGCTTTTCTAATATAGTATTTTATCACCCCACCCTACTGATATTCGTAGGTATGCTTTATTTCATCATGTTTGTTATCATCTCATTGTGTTTTCCATACACTGCATTTTACATTGGACACCTCTGATGTGTTTTTAATTCTCACAGTGCTCACTTGGATTCTCCAGATATGCATCCTGTGTTGTGCTCATCATCCCCTCTTTCAGGGTGACATGTTTTTATAACGATTTCGGGTGCTAAGTCATAGCACAGTTTGGCAGCAGACCCTTGTGTGGAAAAGCAGTGTTTGGGCTGTGTGCTGCGGATTACAACACTGTTTGTGCAGTACTCTATTACAACGCCTGGGAGCATCGGTTGTTCGGCGCTCTACAAAGTTCATCACCTCCTTAAAACCTCTAGGGTGTGCAAAGTCGGGTGCTAAATCAGCACAGTTTGTCAGTTTGGAGGTTGGCAACAGCCTGGACAGAAAACCGTGAGTGTTGTGTGCTGTTAACTAGTGCTCGAACAGTGCATGTGCTGCAGAGTTTTTAGAAACATTTGGATGAGTCGATTGCCGAGGAGATGTTTGAGATGGCGAGGAACCTTCCCCTTCCCATTTCACTGAGGGAAGGCAGTGCAGTGGTAGGGTCAGACTGGGACAAGAAATAGGCCCGGTCACCCAAAAAAAAGTGGCCCACCGCTCGCCCCAAAAAAGTGGCTCACCCCTCGCCTCACGACCCTTGACCTCTGATGATATCACTGCAAGTGATGTCATTTGACCCCACCCCAAAGTGACATCCCGGTAAGTGATGAAACACGACCTTTCACCCCTTGACAAAACAGGAAGTGGCATCAAATAGCATTGTCCCCAAGAACACTAAATGACTGTGAATGCAAGCAGATGTCTAAGGCCAAATGATAATATTTTATTGTATAGCACTTACGCTGAAGCTCTTTTTTATAGAACAAATATGCATACAATATCAATCAACCCATGTTGGTACTCATGTATCGACCTAAGAAGGATGAAAGGCTTTTTGGGAGAAAAAAAAATGTGAAAATAATGATATATTTTTTTCTATTTTTATTCCTTCCAAACCGGCCCAGGCATGGCCAGAAACCGGCCCCCACCCGCCAGGGACGATTTCGGCCCGGCCATGGGCCGAAACGCCGAGGGGCCAATCCGACACTGTGCGGTGGTAATGCAGGTTCCAATAGAAAAGACTGGCTTCAGCAAGGATATTAACCTGTGCCCGATTAAACCTCCTGGGCAGGATGTCATTAACGTCTACACCGCAGAGTCAAATGCTTCCTTTCTGATTGATGCTACCAGAGAGGTTTTATTGGACAATGGCAGCAACATATCAGACTTGACGGACAGATTGAATGCCCATTCACAAACCATCTTTTCAGAGATTAAGAGGGCGACAGAGGGAGGGATTTTTCGGTATCCTCTTATGTTTCAACCCCGCACCTTAAACAATGCAAAAAAAAGTTTGTGCCCTCATTCTAACAACCTGACAGAAGCTTCTAATACTGGGCACTAATCTATTCACCAAGTAAACTCTATGAACGCTCTCACAGCATTAAACTACGTGAGTCACACAATTATTTTGGGACTAATTCAGAGAAGTCTAGATACAGCATCTAAATAAGCGGAATTAAGAACCTTACTGCAAACTCAATTACCGCTGCCTAACAGGACATGTCTGATCTTTCACAAGCAATCCTTATGTTACAAAGACCAGAAGACATTTTTGTAAAATCTACTATTGTGGACAGTATAACCAGTACTCAGTCTGAGATCTGTCCTATGGCCCCACAGATAATACCATCCGAAGTTGGGGCAGTATGTGATTTAGCAATCCAAAGTAAGTGAGACCGGAAGTTTATGACAGCGGTGGAGGCCAGCTTTGTTGCTCAAGTTGGACTTCCCATTTCCACTGTAATTTGTTTCGGAATACGATAAATTACCTTCTGAAAGGAACAGCAGAACAGCAAAAATTTAAGAACATCGACAAGCCTCTAATGAAAAAAACACACAATCAGTCAGCGAGTAATTTAAATAAAAGTTCCTCGAGGACATCTTTGCGTAACCTGTCTATTAGAGATGCATTCGCAAACATGAAACAATGTGCGAAGAAATCAACATTAAAATCAACTTTACAGACAGCTCAGCCTTCGACAATTAAATTGCAGCTAGAATCATTACAGATAGTTTGTCGGCAGGGGGTGAATTATCCGATCAAGAGGCCCAGTGTCCTCCTGAGTTAAATCCAAAAGTTGTTACTGGAAACGTGGTATGGTCTGATTTACATTTGAGAACATTTGTGGGAGACATGCCTCAGCTTTCCATCACCTCTAGGTCGGTGCAATGTGATTTTTCAACTCCACAAATCTGTAGCAACAGGCGTGAGGCGGCGACCTCTCCAACGATAAATGGGTTAGGTAGCCAAGGTTTGCCTACTAATTCTAGTGTGTTTCCCTGGGGTACACAGTTTGGGTGGTCAGGGCCAAACTCGATGTTGGTGCCTGTGCAATTTAGTAAAATGATAGGCCATAAACCATAACACATTCATAGTAAGTTCACAATCAATACCAGAATCAAGGTGGGGGTGAGGGAGAGCAGGAGTGTGGTACTTCTCCAATGTCCAACAAGTATACTCGGATGGGTGTGATGAATAAAATCTTTGTGTTTAAATCTACAGGACAAAGTGACAGGACTGTGTTAAATCTGCCTCCTCCTTCCTGTGACATCAGCGAGGATGTTGGACATAACAAGTATTTAGCGCCGCCATGTAATGTTGTACTAATTCAAGATGTTTCAAATAGACCTTTGAACATCTGCAGAACAATTACACCTTCTACCCATGGAGTCACACTAGCTCAGAGAAAGGTAGACCAGAGCAAGTCTGTTGGTCCTATGGTCCCGACTGAATACTTTCTTCCTCATAAAAATCTTCATGTTGGAAATGGACAGGACCACGTATTTTGAGGAGGGAGACTCAGTTTTAAGGGACCAAACAAGTGTGCAGAGAGATGTGCATTCTGGTCATACCCTTTTTTTCAGAGAAGTGTGAGTTCCTATAAGTCTGATAGGTCAACTGTTTTGTACCCAAAAGCTTTTTTCATCTTGGAGAGAGTGAGCTTGCAACCCATCATCCAACTTCCCAAACAGCGCTCCTTTGACTCTCATAGGAAACCATAAATGTATAGTGTATTAAAAGGAGTGCAGGATAAAGATATTAGTATAAAAAACAGTCAAGCAGAAGATGTGGTTAAGTGTATTGGTCGTTTCAATTATAAGACCTCGGCAGGTTTTTTTCTCCACACGTGGCTAACTCCAACAAATTTCGAATTGATTGTATTTTTAAAAATGAGTGGTCTATTGCTCTTAACAGATCTTTTCGGAGTTACCGAATGTATACGTTATATGTTTGAAAGATATTGACCATGTGGGGTTCCATGATCTACCATGAACAAATACAGCTATTATTCACGGAGGATCTAACTTGGTAGCAGAGGTTATCAGAAGAGAAAAATATAACCTGAATAGATTGAGGTTTTTAGTTACTGAACTGGAGCACGTGGAGAGTAATAGAGTGAAAACATCCAATAAAGGTTGTGAAATTAAGGTTTGTGTTAAAAATAGGTTGCGTGATAAATATCCAGCAAATCGATCAGAGCTGATCGCTTCTGGTAGATCGTTGGATTGTGATTTGCCCTAGTTGACTGGGGCTCTTTCTAAAGGTGAGACAGGCATGAATTGCACAAAAAGGCTTTAGCCATTGCCTTTCCTTTAAAAAATTATGTAATGGAATTTGAGAGGACATAGCTCCCTATTTAAGAACTTGCAATTGAATGCTATTGTACACGCCCATGACATAATTTATATTCAGGAACATTGCCTCAAATCACCACCAAGTCTCGATGATTACCAAACCTGCTTTTTGAGTGCCAAAAAAGGCAGTAAGGGGCATCCATAGGGAGGGGTTCTGTTGCTTTTTAGACATGGGAGTGGCCTCTCTAAAGTGAAAAATCTAAAATCAATAAGTAGTTTTCTTGCGACCAAATTGTGTGTGGTTTCTGAGGGGATGAAAGGAGTATGTGTTTGATTAACATTGATTGGCATGTTGGGTGTTGTTCCATCGATCACATATTAAATGAGATTATTCTTTGTGTTGAAGGATGGGTAACTAGTACAAAGCTGGGGCATGTGATCATATTAGGTGATATCAATTATTGTTGTCCTCAGATTTTTGGATGGGGAGGAGGAAAACTCAATGATATTGGTGAATCGATATCAGAGGAGCAAGAGCCGGAATGGGCTTAGGTGCTTGAATACTATGAATAAGCTGGGCCTTTTGAAACTAAATGGAACGGTGGAAGGGGATATCCCAGAAAACCCACATGGACGAAAGGAAACTGTAATTCAACCTTGGATTATATTTTCTTGGATAAAGATTTTTCAAGAAAAGTATTGTGTCTACCCCTTAAAGTGACCACTGTTTTCTTAGCTTTGAAATGGATCTTCAGCTGACTCAAAGTAACTCCTATTATTCAGAAGTTCTTTCAAATAATTTGAAGGGTAGTAGGGTGACCTGGAATAAAGGAGCCATTATGAGAAGTAATAGTACATTTAGGCAGTTCCTGCCACTAACAAGTTTAGAGCAAAAGCTGGGATGCTTTTCTGTTGACAATTTTGATCATACTCGGGCAACAAATATGGTGGACCTATGTAAGGAGGGTTGTGTGGCTATACAGTGAAAGGAGAGAAATAATTCACATGGGTACGATCTGGTGTTGCCTGAAAAAAAAAAGATAAGTTAGAGCGGGCCTTAAGGCCGTAGAAAAACTAGACCTTCCAAGAAATCAGCAAATGGATATAATAGCCAAGATGAGATTAAAATCAAAAATTGGGCTAGGAGCCAGACAGGAAGACTCAAATCATGTTGGCTAGTTTGAAATAAAAAAAGATCAATGATTTTTGGAAGCAGGTTAATTATATGAACCATATACAATAGGGCTCCCAAATTAATACAGTTTCCCAAACTCAATGGATGTCGCATTTTTTAACATTATATGCGGTGGATCAGGCACCTTCCTTGGTTTTTAATGATGAACACTTTTTAAAGGCCAATTATAAAAATGTGAATGTTGATTTTTCACCCCAAGTTGTGTATGAGGCAATAATCGGCGCTAGTGATTCAAAAGTGCCTGGTCCGAATTGCCTCTCCAATAAACTTTTTAAAGGAAATCCGGGTGTTTGGGCAGTCACTGTATCGATCCTGTTTTTAGACATAATGAGGATGTGCCATTTTCCTGCCACATGAGATGCCTCTAATATAATTCCTATTTATAAAAGAGGTCCCTCTAGTGAGCCAAGGAATTACCGTCCTATTTCAATAAATGATGCAAACAGTGAAATCTTTGCTGCTATTATATTGAAACATCTCGAAATTTGGGCCGAGGAAGTAGGGCGGAATAAAAAACGGCAGACAGGTTTTAGGAAGCAGCACGTGACAACATTGAACTGTCATTGGCTTAGTTGCCTTTCGGACGAAGTGCAGGCTGGCGCTTATAACGTGATCCATGTTGCTTCAATTTCAATAGACCTAAGCGCTGCTTTAGACTCAGTGAGTCAAAATCACCTGTGGTGGAAAATGAACAACTGGGGTATTCCCCTGGGGCTTTTGAAATTAATTATTCAACTTCGTAAAGCCTTACAATAGTAAGATTAAGATTTCATAATCTGGGGGTGTTGTCAGAAGTAATCCCGGTAAATAATGGGTTAAAACAGGTTGTTTTCTAGCCTCCAGTGTGTTTAATCTTGACGTTTCTGAGGTGGGTCAGGTGATTGAATAGACAGCATTGGCCCCTCTGAAAATGGGACATATGAAGCCCATTTGGATAGCCTACGTGGATGATTTCCTTCTGTTTGATACCACGGTCGTAAACTCACAAAGATTAATAAAGGTATTTGACCGATACTCAGGAAGAAATTATTTCAAAATCAATGCCACAAAAACCAACATATTGTCTTTTAGGCAAACCACCCGTGCTGAGAAAGAAAATCGGTGCATGGGAGGTGTTTGATAGGGAAAAGTTCTGGAGTTCGTTTATCTTGTGTTTTATAGTTAAGGGGTGCCCAATAGAGATAGTATGACTACATTTTTTAATCATTGTGTAGAACAGTTCATTAGTCCGATTAAATTAATTAAATCAAAATACTGTAAACATTCATTGATCCCGCTTTTGAAATTTTGTGTGACCACCGTCATCCCTAAATTAACTTATGGGCCTGAGGTTTACCCAGTATGAATCCTGCCGACAATGCAGAGAAATGAAAGTAAGATCTGGCGGACAGCACTGGGAATATCCAATGCTGTTCCCATGTCAGCAATCGTATTTAATTTAGGCATCTGTGGAATTCGGGTTCCAGGTTAGGTGAAAGTGGATGGCCTTCTTTTATAAATTACTTTTGCCATGTACAGATTCTCTATACGAGGACATGAATCAAATCTTATTGTCAAAAAAATGAAGTTAGTCACAAACTTCGGTCTCACGTGTGAGAGAATGTTGGGAGAAATAGGTTCAACAATTGAAAGATCTAAAGTGTACTCCGGGAAAGGTTAAAGGAAATTTCTTGAAGTATGACTGGAGCATTTTGACTAATGATTTCCATGGGCAAAAGAGTATGTGTCATCTTCGACACGAACATAAGACATTGGAAAATGTTCCCATGTCCGATAAGTAGAAAAGATTTTGTTAGAGTTAGATGTAATGTAATCTAATCAGTAATGCACAATGTGAAAGGGTTATTTCTTAAAAAAATGTGAGTAATATCAAAGTTAGATATATATTACGTGGCCTGCGGTAGCGGGCATGTAGTTATGGTTAAGTTGCTAAACCCATGGAAAGAGCACTTTTTCGGTGGCTTATAGCTTTGCTCTCCCTGGACAAATGCTCACCAAACTTTGCAGACAAAGTATATGGCCCTACAAAACCATTATATTAAAAAAGGACAGTCACAAGTGGGCTAGGAAAATACTGAATCGTTTTAAGGCAGAGAATGAGAATGGTATTTCTTGTCATTTCTGCCGCGATTTAGAGTTCAGGGAAACATTGGAAACACCTACTCTTTTACTGTGGTTCATTGCGCACTGTCCTTCAGACATTTTTTGTGAAACATTCAGGTAAAATGAAATCTCTGAGCCCTGATTTTATTTGAAGTTGTGTTTGACTTGTGTGAACAGATCAATTTGCATTGAAATTTTTTTTTATTCATTGGAACTTCAAAAAATTGTAAAATGAAATATATGTTAATATGTCCGTGTGTAATGCCGGTTTTAATTGGTGAATTTTTCCTACTTTCTCTTGTTTTTAAGTATGTGGTAAATTTTATTTTTAGATATTTTGTTTTATTTGTGTAAAACACGTGATTGTTTTATGTTTTTTCTTATTCAGCAAATGTCTATCGTTTTTTGTTAAGGTTGAACTGTTTTGTTTGGCTAATATACAAATAAAAACAAAATAACGATTTGCCACATTTTGTGGAATTTATTTTGCATTTTGGCTTTTAACTGTAATGAATAAGGAGGGCTACGCTACTTTGGCTCTTATATGCAGAATTAATTGTACTTTGGTGTAAAACGGAAGTGAGGAAATGTAGTCTATGCTCAAGCAGTCAAGCCAGAAACCATGCCCTCAAACCCTGGCTTCCCCATTTGACCAAACGATGGTATCCTGGACAAATCACTGTACTTTACAGTGCCTCATTTTTGTTAGCTGAAAAAATATGGAATCACCTAAAACCGATACTGTTAAGTGTGCCATTAGCACCCGGCGGAGCAGCCAATCAGGTTCCATGGATCGCGGTCTGAAACTGCTGATCTCAGCCCGCATTCCATAGAACACGATGGCTGCTTCCCATGCCCCGCAGCACCATCTTTTTCACACACTCCCATTACCTTAATTTTTTTGCACCCCAAACCCCCTCCCCAGCCCCACTTACCTGATGTAAGCGGCGGTGATGCCCGCCGCCTCAGCATCTACACTCTGTCTCCCTTTACCGGCCGTCATGGAAATGGAAGAGGGGCCCGCCTTCCAGAACCATGGTGGCCATCTTGTGCCCGTATTTTCATTCAAGGAACGGGACGTGCGTAGCGTTCCAATCCTTGAATGAAAATACATTTTTCCTAACACCCCGGGTTTGCTAATAGCCTCAACACCCTCTCTGGCCTGCCAGATCGGGTTTTATCAGCCCCAGGACCCTCTTTAAAGGTCTTCACTCTGCTCGTGCCCTTAACCATTTAGAGAAACGGCCAAATGTTTACTTCAATCACTCATTGCAACACCACTTGGGGGCATGATTCTTTCATAGAAGAGCCAAATGGAGGTACAATAGCTGAATGGGTTAAGTGCTCGCTGCTACAATCTGGGTGTGATTTGTAGGTCTCTGCAACTTCAAGTGCAAAGTTTGATGGTAAGGCCTGAATAAAGTGAGCTCAAAGAGTTCCGATGAGGAGGCGTTTTGGGCGGGAGCAGTAGGGACTGGTCATAGAAATTAGCAAGGCCATGGGCAGTCAATGGGTGGGCAAATAACCAAGCAACACCTTCAAGCTTTGTGTCCATCCTCAGATACAATATCTCCCTATTTTCACTCCAATGCAATAGTTTTGGCTTATAGGTGCCTCTGCCACCTGATAGCCCAAACTAAAATTGGGTAGTGGGAAGGGGAGCAGTGGAGCGAGAAATATCATGATTCCTACAGGCTGCCAGGCCATGGCACTTGGGCACCTTAAGAGACCCGACTTGTAACATAAACACCAGTATGGTATCTATAATATACATCCTTGTTCATGTGGACGTGGTCCGTTCAAGTTTGGGAACCAGGTCCATTCTACTTGCTATTTCAAGTTTGGGTCCTTGTGGCTGTTTCATTCTGGTAGTTGTAGGAAATTGTAAAGTATATTTGGAAGAGGGATCTTAAATGGTCTCAGCTGTTCCAGGTTGCAGTCTGCCTTGCCTGGGAGCAGAAAAGCTTTTGTAAGCTGGCTATTCCTTCCTGATGCTCCAACCTCTGGCTTTCTATTGACCCAAGGCTCCCTGAACCCTGAAGGCTTGCTACCTGTGCTTCTCTAGTAGCTTCTTGCTAATTCTGCTGATGTCCTTCACTGACACTTCAGCTAGTCACTTGTGTTCCATGCTGCCTTTGGCCCACGTTGATTTTTCATTGTGCCGACTCTATAACTTCTTGCTCATTTTATATGCCACCTATTGCAACCCCTTGGGCGTTTACCATGCTGCACTTGCAACCCTTCTCTTGTTTACAATGCTGCCTCTGCAGCTTTCTGCCTGACTGTAGGATTTCTAGACTTCCAAGCTTCTTTTGTTTCTGCTAGCCAATGTTCCTTTTTCCTTACTTTGTAATTCTCTACAAAGATATCTTGCTGGCCCCAAACTTCCATGTACTCACTTCGGTGGCAGTGATCACTGCAGTGATTCTCTGTCTCTTGTACTCACACTTTTCTTCAGTGAAACTGTTCCACACAGTCTGTTCATTGAACTCCATGTTTCCTCCACTCGCTGTCTCTTGAACTCAGATTCTGCTAAGATTTTGGAGGCCTACCTCTACCGTTGCTCTCTCTCTAGAGCACCTTAAATCAAGCTTTCTATTTTAAGCACCAGCCATCTGCACTGTCCTTGTTGAACAGTTAAAAGTATGATCCAGAGTACAGGCTCTTGGATGACACCACCTTTAGTGCAACTATATTAAGCTCTCACGGCCTCACAACTCTACAACCTACCTTTCCTTTTTTACTTTTGTCTTCACAGCGGCTGTACTTTCTTACAGCGAGTCTAGAACCGTGACCCAGGTTCTCTCTCTTCTTTCTAAACCTGGCTGCATCGTTACACAGTGCAAGAATTTTAATATTACTGGAAAAGTAGCCATTACGGACTCCACCCTGTTCCTTAAATCTGTACTGGGTGAGTGATCCATACATCTATGACAGCAACCCTTGAACCATGATATCCTTTTGAAGTTGTTCCTATAGAAGCCTGTATGTATAATCTATGCCCCCTCTATTTCCACCCCCTTTAGGGTGATACTATCAAATTACTTTAATCCTGCCCTGAGGAATGCTTTTACTATTGATGCCAGTTTGCCACGCCGAAAGGTGATATCTATGTGGGTTGTTCCCTTCGGGAACGAGTCTATGATTTTCTCCTACACGTTACGTGATATCTATGAGTGTTGTTCCCTTCGGGAACGAGTCTATGATTTTCTCCTACACATTGGCAGATAAACATGTGAATTCAGCTAAATTAATATTTCTTCTCTATACCTACCAGGGTCATTTTTAATACACCCTGGTAGGCCCCATGTTGTAGGAACAATTGGTATCCTGCAAGGATTGTTTTATTTCATTAAGTGCTCCTTAACAATCCATTTTGTAATGTGATTAACATGTTGCTCTTTTGTACTCCATGCATTTATGATGAATGTTATGTTTTATGTCTTTCTTCACTGTTTCAATTGCTTTATTTAATTTTTGTAAAAAAATTCTGAAAAATTCCAAACTTTTAAAAAATGGTGCTTTCAACAATAAATTTATTGTCAGCATTTTCTAGACTTCTTCTTTGGTTTACCCTTAGTGATTTGCTCTGCAAGCACTAGCCTCGAATTGTCATGGGGATGTGATTTGAATATTTGACAGAATTCAGGACTGTCCACAGTGTGAATACCCCTTCGTCGGTTTTGTTTAAACGGGGATGCAACAGGGAGCATCCCCCTGTTGCCTCCTCACATCCCCTCCACCCAGCCCTCCCACCCCCACCCACACCCCCAAAGAGATCTTACTCCCTTTCTCCACCCCCTCGCTCCCTCCCCACTTACCTGCTGGACAAGAGCTTTATGCTCCGGCCCGGTGCTCTTCCCGCCTTTGGCAACAAAAACAACGTTGACTAAGTCCCTTTTCCAATTGTGGCGGGCATCTTGCGCTCTCCCCTCTTGCTTCTCCATAATTTTTTGACTGCTTACTCTCTGTTCTCTCCTCCTCTTCCTTTCTCCCTTTTCCTATCTTCTCGCCTCCTCCCCCTACTTTCTTCTATGCACTTACTCTATCAGAATTATCCCTGGACCTAGTATGATAGCAACCTCGTCTGTCTCCTCTCCCAACCCCCCCCTTACTTGTTTTTTTACCCCGTCGCCCCCTCCAGCACTATCTGAAATGTCGTCAGGTCTAGTACAATAGTTGCTTGTTTTGTTCCTCCCCTCCCTTTCTGCACCCCTCTCCCTCACCTTTTGTTTTTCTCCGGCTCTACCAGAATGCTGTCAGGCCTAGTATGGTATTCGCCTGTCTGTTTCCATTTCCTTGACACTCTGTCCCTCCCTTCCTTTTCTATGTCTTAGCTCTTGCACTATCTGAAACGTTGTCAGGCCGAGTACGATAGTTAATTTCACATCCTTACTGTTCATGGCCTGTAAGAATGTCATTGTATTTTCCCTTGTTCCCTCCCTTGCCTTGAAGCGTTTTGAAACACATTGTGTATTGGCGCTATATAAATATACTATCATATCATATCTTTTTTTTTGTTGCTCAGGAGATTGGGCTCCTACAGTACATGTGGAGCCCAACTCCTGGGAAAAAAATAATTAAACTATTTGCACCCTTATGTTATGTTATGTTATTTTGCACTTATACAGCGCCTTATATACCATTTGTATGGTCTGAAGGCGCTGGTAGGTTGAACGCCCTTGGGAACTGAAGTTCAGATCAGTAGAGAGAGTAGGGAGAGTCAAAAGGTGCGTGTGTGCACCGGATATGTGTGCAGCTCGTGCGGTACACGTGTAATAGCTGCTTCTTATCGGTAGGTGTGGTGGTTGAGAGATCAGGAGAATGTGTTCGTTCTGGCAGGATTTATCCGGAACGGATGTGGCTGCGTTAGGCCTGAGGAAAACACTTGGCTGGGGGTGTGAGACCAGCAGTGTTTACATAGAATGATGTGGAGTAAGCGGCGGATGTTCGTATGAGAACAGTTATACCGAATGGTGTCATAGTATCTCTGTGTTCTAGTTGAGTGGTGATGTAAAGGAGAGAGTAAGCGTGGGGTGTGGTATGATGGGTTATATGCTCTTTCGATGTGCAAACTTCTAAATGCAACTTTCCCAGATAGGGTACTGGGCGAACTTCTAAATTTTCTATAATTGGCAAAGAAAAGCTATCACTCCTGCGTCGGGCGGTGCATACATGGCTGGTAACGGCACAAAGCCCTCTCTTTGGTCAGGTCAGCCTAAGCTCAGGCTGGTGAGCCGTTACCGCCCATGTACGCCCCCCCAACTGAGACGTAATTGCTACATTCTTTTTCCATTTCGTTTTTCCATCACAATTCTGAATCAATTCATTGTAGTCAGCTTCATTCTGTATCCATAAACAGTATGGCTGAAAGGTTGATCTTTGTTCCAAATCTCATAAAGGGAAGGCTCTGTTGCACTACCTACCTCTTTAAAGTTTCACCGCTCTAAGTGTTCTTGTTACCGCGGTCGTACCTGGGACTCAGTGCAACAGTCTCCTCACCATGGCCAAGCTAAGACTCTGGTATATACCTTTGGCTGAGGTTTACTCCTCACTGATGATGCCCAATAAGGCGAAACATGTCTGGGGATGCTTGTGGTCTGGTGCAGAAAGGATGTGACCTAGCAGTTTGTGCTGGACTGCCCCTTTTGGGGTGGGACCAAGCCTGTTTTGTATATGGTCTTTACCCTTCTGTAATGGCTTGGCAGGCGGAAGAACAATGGTCTGGATGGGGGCCCAGAGCAATGGCAGAGGTTAAGAATTATTCCAAACTTTTGTTTTGCATACCTCTTGCTGTGGGAAACTTGCTAACTCAAGGAGTTCAAGCGACCTGGAGGCCTCTGCTCATATTCCAGTTAAACCTTACTCCGATCCAACCTTGCTCCCCAGTATGGTTGCTTGTTTTCTCTTTCTTTCTTTACTTGTAGCCAGTTCCAGACTGAAGAGGTTTGTGTAACCGCTGCTCCCTACCTGAGCTCATCCTGCTGACTACTTTGTCCTACTTACTTACAAAGCAAAAAAGGTAGCAGGCGCCCCTCTCTCGAAAGAACAAGGCATGATAACCTGTTCAGTGGTTATTAACCACATTGAGAGTTCGCAGCCATTATCATGTCTGTTCTTGCGAGAGAGGGGCGCCCGCTACCTTTGTAAAACTATTTTTTAAGGAACCTGGGATTGGTAACCCTAGGTCTCCTGGGGGCAACCAGACGTGGTCTCCCTCTCACTGTGCTTAGAGAGGCATCAGCTTCACCTCACTGATGATCCCCAACAAGGGTGAAACACGTGTATGGGGTTGCTGGTGGTACTCTCGTTCAGATTGGAATTGCCATTGTATTTCGGTGCTGGACTGCCCCTGGGCAGGACAAAGACTGATATGCAAATGGTTATTTCCCATCTGTGAAAGGCACAGTGAGTAAAAGCAGTGGCTGCGAACTCTCAAGTGGTTAATAACCACTGAACAGGTTATCATGTCTGTTCTTGCGAGAGAGGGGCGCCCGCTACCTTTGTAAAACTATTTTTTAAGGAACCTGGGATTGGTAACCCTAGGTCTCCTGGGGGCAACCAGACGTGGTCTCCCTCTCACTGTGCTTAGAGAGGCATCTGCTTCACCTCACTGGTGATCCCCAACAAGGGTGAAACACGTGTATGGGGTTGCTGGTGGTACTCTCGTTCAGATTGGAATTGCCATTGTATTTCGGTGCCTGACTGCCCCTGGGCAGGACAAAGACTGATATGCAAATGGATATTTCCCATCTGTGAAAGGCACAGTGAGTAAAAGCAGTGGCTGCGAACTCTCAAGTGGTTAATAACCACTGAACAGGTTATCATGTCTGTTCTTGCGAGAGAGGGGCGCCCGCTACCTTTGTAAAATTACTTACAAAGCAACACCACCATTTCGCTATGCGTGCCATGATTTTCTGCGTTCTCAGAAAACAAATAACTGGAACATATGTTGCATCTTGCCCTCTGGTTAAGCAAGGAAAACAACACCAATCATCTCTACCCAATGCAAAATAAATGTATTTGGATGGGAGATGGTGAGTTTTCCAGGTCTACGAAAATCTTATTTTGAGTCAAAACACAGAGGTGCAGAAATTAGACAAAGTAGCTTCCCAACATCACCAACATTGTGTGATGCTGAGGAAATCACCTTATCCCCCCGACACTCACTTGGCCCACCTATCTGGCAAACTCTGCAGTGCATAAAGCATTGACAATAAGACATACATGCTTTATAAAAATGCTAAAAACATGTGGCTTTCTGTTCTGCCTTTAGTGTTGAAGGGCAATTTCTCTTCCAGTCTGGAACTATACCCAAATCTGCTCACTCCTAAGCTGAATGATACAGAAGTCTGCAACTATGCCCAAATCTGCTCACTCCTAAACTGAATGATACAGAGAACGATACGTGGATCAGAACACTGGGGATAAAGAATGCTGGAAGGATGGGGCCGCTGGTGATATGATGCTTAACCAAATGCTGAATGATTATGATTATGATTAGGCTACATCCCTTTCTGACACTTTGAGGACCCATCACCTTGTTGATCCCACTTAAACCACCGAGAAGCACATTAACAATAAAAGCAACGTAGCCCAGGGAATGCTGGAAAGGTCTGTGTATGGCTATTGCCAGCTTGACATATCTGCAGAGAGCTCATTTGCACTGGAAAGACATACTGCAGTAAAGGCAGCTGGGCTCCCTAAGCACTTCTTAATTATGGGAAAAGGAGACACCTGATTAACAGGGGTACAGGCATGACCCATAGACTGGAATTAATAAGCATCCAAAGCACATATGCATTGAAGGAATACAGTTATAAAGAGTCATTGGTTACATTTGTATAACCAGTCTAGTAAAGAGTAACTGCTGAGCTCTATTCCCCCAGCGACAATCATTGTAGGTTTTTAGAAAATGTGATATTTCATGGCACGAGCTAAGATAGTTAGTGCCACCACGGCAGCATCATGAACGTTTGCAATGCCTGGCGATCGATCTTTACAAATCCCAGAATATATTATGCTAAATCAATAAACTGAAACAGCTACCAGTGCTGGAGTGCCAGCATTTGAAGTCTAAAATAAATTACTGTCCTTGAGAGTTTCATCTATTCATCAATCATGGTTGCAGGTAAGTACGCAGGGTTTGGAGTGTCGCCTGAGTCAGGATTTCCAACGCCGCTCTTCAAAAGTCTCAGACAGGAAATTAACACAGAATAATGCATTATTTTGCAAAATTCCCAGTATATGAATATATCCCTGAAACCCGGAAAAAAAGGGTCTGTTGCAGACACGTGAGTCAATGCTATTTACTTCTTAGGCACCTCTATCACAAAGGCTATTTATCATTTACTTTCAGCAGAAACATATCGAGTGACCATCTAATAAAAATACAAAGTAGTGGATGGAAAAGAGTGTCTGGTGATGCAGCAATAAAAGGCAAAAACAACAGATACCTAAGGTGTTGGCAATTCAGGGCAAGGGTGTGCTCCTAATACCTGCAGCTTATCGCTTGCTGGTAGAGCAGCCAGATTACTCTGCGTTAGAGATTATGGCATGTGAGCGTGGTCTTTCAGGTCCTCATTAAGTAGCAGCTCTCTCTGGCCGACAGGGAAAGTATTCTAATGGAGGGATTACAAGGAAGGAAGTCATCTGAAACTTGAGGTAGTGCCAGGAAACTTCCTATAATCATCATGTCCTATCGGGCCATGGTTTGTCATCGCAGAAGTGTGCTGGGTGATAATAGTCATCCTGCCCGATGTCGTTAAGGTGGGGTAGGGTCTTGGAAGATTTAACAGGATGTAACAAGTTTAAGGGGTTGGAAGAAATAGTGAGGTGATATATGAGGAGACAGTTGCAGTTATCCATCTTTTTCAGCAAGAGTCCATTTATGAGTCTATGTGTGGGGGTGGAATTTGCAGTTTTGGACAGGTGATATCATGACAGGATGGTGTTGGGGTGATGAAAACAGTAAATCTCCTTATGCTGCTCATATGGACCAGACACTAAGTGCATTTTATAGATGCTTGGAGGAGTTGGAGAAAAATAGGAAGAGGAAGACAAGCTGAGCAACTCTAGAGTACATGGATAAGCACATCAATTTCAACGGACAGGAGAGGAGCCTGCACGGGGCATGGGTAGGTGGATATGATGGAGTGTGAAGAGACTCTAGAATAGGAGCTCAATGGAGGTGGATGTACAACCACTAAGCATTCTGCTCCAAGGCTGAAAAAACAATGATTAACTAGAAATCTCTCTAACAAGCTTAATTCCAATTAGAACGAAGAGTAATATTACAAATGTGTATTGACCTATGGCGCTTATGTTATGTTATTGGAACTTGTTGAGCCCACGTACACCCAGAGGCATTATGGGGCTAAAATGTGTAAAAGAGGTTTCAATAGAAATGGGCTATTTGAATAGTATGGTTTTCAAGTTCCGCCGAAAGACAAGGTCATCGACGGTCTTCCACAAGGCAAGAAGATCGTTCCAAGCTTTGGAGGCCACAACAAAGAAGGCATGCCCCCCTGAACGGGCCAACCTAAATCGAGGAACAGCTATCAAAAAGGCAGTCTGAGACCAGAGAGAGCCCAAAAGGACACAGTCCACAAATTTGGCTTGTAGGTACTCAGCTCCAATACCATCAGAATTAAAGGTCTCCTTCCGCACTTCTTCAAGAACATTGTTTTCTTCGGACGCCAAACTGTCTACAGCACAACTATCCTCAATTGCTCCGATTTCTTGATTATCTCTTGGTAATCTTTCCAGGCAGTCTCCAAATCTATTGCTGCTGCCTGGAACATACTGCAGATCCACCAAGTACTGCTGTAACCAGTGCTCCAGATAAGATTTTGAAGTGGGAGTACTTTATTCCCTATTTTCTTTAACTTGAGAGTACAATTATGTTTTACGGAGTCAAAATGTTTGAACTGAAAAAGGGAAATGTTTTTGTAATAATTATTCCTTTACACCTAGCTATTCATACACATTAAAACATGCATGTGTATTTCTTCCAATCAGGCAAGTAGTAGGGTCTTCCTGTGGTAGTACATTCACTATGGTCCAAACATATCCATGGAGCTCAGTGGGTGAAAGCAGGGGCTCAAGGTCCACCATGTCAGTTTAGTATTTTTTGTTGGGAGTGTTTCTACTCTCTATTTAAATTTGTTGGGAGTATTTTCCTATTTTTAAGCAGTAAAAGGGCCAGATACACCCTTTACTTAGCCAGGCGACATCCTTCCAACTGCCTCAGGTGGAACACTCAGAACACGCAATTACACCACAACATTCCACAACACACCTAGCATTCTACAGATGACCTCACTCAGCCGTGCATGCAGGAGATGGAGAAACAGGATGGAGAGACCCAACAGCCTGCTTTCAGTTAGCTCTTGAAAGAATATCGTTAGATTTGACATTTAAGCACCAAGGTAACTTTTGTTCAACTTGTCCAACCTCTACCACACGCAGACTGGTTCTCCTATAGTAGGCCTGGCATTAGCATCTTGTTCATGCTGATTGGTCATAAAGCACACACCTTTTTCGATCATTTCTGCCCTGCTTTTAACTTTAAGACTCTAATAGTAAACCTTTATTCTTTGACCCTCTCTCTAAAATCCTATTGTCTGGTTAACGCTATTTTATCCAGGTTGAGTATTAATATAAATGCTTTTTCTACAGTAAGCCGTTCCCTGTTGAGGGATATATATGATTGTTTTCGTTTGGAAAAGATATGTGCCTCTAGTAACTGCTGTGAACTGTGCAAGCGGTTTATTGCATCCACTATCCCCTGTAGCATGATTCAGTGCTCCAACTTGCCAGGCTACCAAAAGGAGAGCAAGCCTTTGACTCTTTTCTGCTTGTGAAAAGATCAATGATCCCTCAAACAAATATAAAGCACTACAGGGTCATCCCAGCCAAAGCAGTAGATCTGTGAAGTACAGGGTGACCAAAGAAACTGCACCATTTCTGCAAATAGCCATTATTTTGCTGCCACACATTTAGTCCAGTTTTCTACTAACCCTGCACAAAATGGTTCTTGGCTCATGCAGCTGCAGAGAACACACTCCTATTACAAAATTATCCTGTGAGGCTTTCTGAGCAAACTTTGCAAGCAGACTATTTAAACAAACATACAATCTAATGGTGAATGTTGAAAAGCCACCAAGCCAATCACGTTAGCTTGCTTTCCCACCCAAAATGTAACAAAACATGCTTGTCCTTTGATGACACTCTTGGTTGTTCCCACGTGGCTGGCACTTTCTGGATTTGTTTTACTGCTTTGGTCTCTGCAATGGCTGCTGGGATGTTGTAGTATGTTTCCGCTGTGATCTAGGCATTCATTTTGTTTGTGTCCTCACTGAGGTGTCATTGGCATTTATAAGGATTGTAAAGTTGCTAAATCTCTGACTGACACCACAAAAAACTATTGACTTGAGCTCCTTCCTCTGACTCTCTTGTGTGGGCAGGAAATACCAGATCAACGATGCACGACATTGCTCAGTTTCCAGTAACAAGCTTCACAGATTGGGAGCGGGCCCAAGGGTACCATAAGAAAGTGTCTAGAACGTGAGGCTACAGCAAATACAGCTATACGTAACCCACAGGGCATATATGACTCACCAAAGGATAGCTAGCTTTAAGAACGCTGGAAGACCAACATGCCCCAAATGCAGAGTAGAAAATGCTGGGATGACTGACGTGCTTTGGGCATGCCCAGAAATTGTTCTGGGGAGAAGTAGCCCATTGGCTAAGCGACAAAGAGATTTAGATAAATGTTGACTCAGTGTGGGCATGCATGTTGGGAGGGTTCACGAGACCGCACCAATCGAAACATGTGAGTAAGCTAAAGGGCTTGGCATATATACTTGCCAAGCGTAGAATCGCCATGGGATGGAAGGCATGCAGCAGACCGGGGGTAGAGGTCTGGTGGAGAGACCTTGAGAAATGGATTGAAGCTGAAACGGTAGTGTGGCAAGGAGCAAGCAGTGGGGGGTGTGGGGGAAAGAGGAAGCAGAAACCCTGACAGCTTGGAAACACTTAGTGGCCACACTGTATAGGTCCACCCAGGACTGGTCAAGTGATCAGGACTCGGCTGAAAACACGGAAAAGGAAACCTCCCAGGAAGAGACACAAGCAGAACACGAAGTGGAGTAGGCTCGAATTGGGGGGGAGGGAAAAGGGTATGCAGTAGAAACTGAAGGATAAGCATAAGATGGTAAATTTATAACACGTACTGCAAGTTTGTTGTTTTTGTAGAATGTTGATTGTTTATGGTAAAATTAATGAAATTGTTTTAAAAAAGAACAAGCTTCACAGATGAAGATGAAGAGTACATAGCACTCACCTTTACAGTGGAAAATAGGGACTCTACCAGTGATAATTTGGCTGGGAAACCATAGCCTGTAAACATCTTATTTTTAAAAACTGCAATTCAATTTCATTGTATTTATTCAACTCCTAGTTGAGGTCAACAACCTCTACTCCGAAATCCGTGAAAAAATTGAAATTGCCAATGGTGGACTTCACAGTTGGTGAATAGTGTATTTATTTCTAACGTTGCTATTTGTAAAGTGCACACCGATTGTATGGGAAGAGGGGATGCTGTATAAAGAGGTTTAGGTTCAGTGTGCACTCATTCGGAAATACAAATAGAGCAGATATTGGTTGGAAAAAGCTGACTGTAAAGGAATGGTTACTTTTCAAAAGGATAAGGTGAGGAGTGGTACCGAGGATATTTGCAGTAAGTTATTGGGAGGAATTAATGGGTTTTCCCTCATTTTATTATTTTAAACAAACCTCATCTCATGGTTTCCGCAGGTTGACAAGCTCACATAAATCATCATGACCCTTTCAATTATTAGAAATATCTACCAAACTGGCTTGATTTCATAAAGCCCCAAAACGAAGACTATCCATGAAGACCTGCTCTCTAACCATGATTCTAATCTCCCCTCTGTCCTCATTTTACTCAATCCCTCTTCTGCCTTTGACACGGTTAACCATGCCATCCTGCTCAATCATATCTGTGAAAATCTGGGTATTATCGATGAGGCCCTGGTCTGGCTGACCTCATTCCTCTCTGGTCGACCCTCCCAGGTCTCAGGTCCAACTTGGGTCCTTCCTTTCCTCTATCTCACTCTCTACCTGTGGTGTTCCCAAGGGGTCTAACCTCTCTCTCCCTGGATGTTCAACCAATACCTGGCACCTCTCGCCCACCACATTGTCACTCTCTGCTCCACCTTTCAGTGCTATGCAGATGACAGCTCGTTTTCAGGCTCCTCTCTGCCACCTCTTCTCCTTCTCTCATCTCTGACTGTCTGTCTGCTATCCAGGAGTGGTTTGCCGCCAACGATCTCTGCCTTAATGCCAGTAAGACAGAGATTCTCCTCATCGGCACACCTGCACCCTCATTTCCTGTCACTCTCTGGCCGACCTCCCTTGGCGCTCTTCCTGTTCCCACCTGTGAGACTAAGAACCGTGGGGTCATCTTCGACTCCACACTCTCCTTTTGTCCTCAAATCTCTGATGTCTCTAAGAAGTCAAACTACCAAATGCACCTCCTCAGAGGTACTCTTCCTTTCCTCTCCTTCCCCCAAAAGCTTACTGTTTCTAGAGCTCTGGTTCTCTATAGGCTGGACTACTACAACAGCCTCTTTCTAAATCTGCCTGCTTCTACTCTCTGCAACTCATCCAGAACAGGACTGCAAGACTTTCCCAGGGATTTTATCTCTCCAGCACTGAAATATCTGCCTTTTCTCCCAGTGGCTGCAAGGATTAAGTTCAAGACCGTCTGCTTTGTCCACAAGGCCTTCTCGGGCCTGAGTCCTCAATACCTTCAACTCTCTCTTCGTAAATACCTTCCTACTCAAGCTCTTCACTCCTCCACCTCCAACTCCCTCAGGGTCAGTCGCCTCTTTGCTTCTGCCTTCTCTCTTCCTCTCCCCTGCTAATTTCCTGATACTGCCCTGGACAACTGGCTACCTCTGATTTTGGGCCCAGGTCCCAGCCTGCTCATTTGCACACCCACACTACCTGCCGGCAACCCTTGCACTTTGGTCTGTATCTGTAACCCTACAGTCCCGCTACCTGCACTTTTGGACACCTGCTGCCTGCACATTCCCTTGCACCTGCCACCTGCTGGCCACACTTCTTGTTATTATGTTGATCCCATGTACAGCACTGGCCCCTCCACTTTCCCCTGGCACTTTTTCCCTCCACACTCCCCTGCACTTGCGCGATCTCAATATCACTTGGCCCAGTAAGATCATTGTCTCCGTCATCCCCCTTCCTTGCCTCGTCACGCCTTGAAACACTTGTGTATAGGCATGCTACAAATGCCATATCATATCAATGACATGTGTCCATATATATTCTATCACCTGGTGTACCAGATATCAGCTTCCTCCTTTAAAGAGCTCTCTCTCCACCTGACTTTCTCATTGCAGGAGAGGACAGGCACTGAACTCATTCTGTGTCCCTGATTTCCTGGAGAAAATATTTAGAGAAGAGCAATACGCTTGTCTCCTTAACCTAATTTCCAATGTCATTATTCTGAGCCGGTAATGAGGAGGCGCAGATACTCCCATCATGCCATCATTCACCTGTTTACATTCGGAAAGGTGCGCTGTGTAGCAGTATTCCCAAGAGGAATGTATGTCCTACCCAGTCACTGACAGTGCATTAGGTGTAGGAGCGCACCTGTCTACCATGAACCTCCACAAGTATATATTGGTTAATTAGCATCCAATTTTAGAAACCTACATATCTAGTGAAGGGTGATGGGTACCTCAAAGAACTGCAAATTACGAGGTGGCACATTTGACTTGAAAGTGGCAAACCCAATTGCCCAACTGCTGATTTGTGCGCAGACAACAACTCTGCCAAGTGCCTTGGGTTAACTAGCTGCTAATTTGATGCATTAAAATCTGTTCATAGTTAATAAGCGCAGAACCCGCTGCTGCGCAGCAAGACCATGCGAAAAAGAGAAGGAACTCTATGCAAAAAAAACTGTTTTTGCAAAACATTTCCTCAATCAAATGAATGTCCTGACCTTTAGTTTTCAGTTCAGAGATCCAATCTGACCCATTTTTATCAGCCGCCTGCTTCTAATGGGATCGGATCTGGGGACACGGGCACCAAAAAAGAAATGGCTGGCATGGATTTGCATTTTGATGAAACTTCATGAATTATGCACCGAGTCCGTATTACTTCAAATCACATCCGCGTTAATTACGTAAAGCTCATCTCTTGTACAAGACCTTCACAAGGGCCGCCCGTAGATTATTGATATGGAGGCAATCGCTGTGAATTACTTGGCGGAGCACGGCAACTTCGTTCCTGCCATGGCGAGAACGAGGCAAGCTATCTTATGTCTTTGCGGGGGCGGGGTGGGGGGGCAACAGGTTCTTTGGTGGGATCATAAGAACCGTATGATCCGCTGATAAGCAGATGTTGCTGCGGCATTTATTTTAATTTCACACTCGATTTTGGAAACTGCAAATGCCAACATGATGGAAACTCTACCTGCATTAGAGACAAAGTAGCATCTATTGCTGGTGTTTCCAAACTTTTTTATGCTTATCAAACCTTGAGCAAAAATACGGTTGTCAGCCCCCCAAATGCCAGTACAGGCTATATTTTCTATCAACTTCAGTTAGCATCTCCTTTTTTAAAGCACTGTGTGCCCTGTAGATGTCTCCAGCCCTGCGAAGGGGGCCAGCCCCTCAGCTTGAAGACCACTGATCTATTGTGTTCCCAATATTATGCTTCATAAGCAGAGAAATATGTTTAGAGGTCATGGAAACTAATCCTTCGATAGAACCTTGTTTCACATTCAATGATTCTACACCGCTTGCAATATTCCTGCAGCAGGTGACACCCACTCTCCTCCTCCGAGAGACATGCATTTCATTTTCCAAGAACAAGCTTTTAGGCTCAACCGGGGAACTATTTTTGTCCGCATTGCATCAGTAAGTAAATGTCAGCATCACGCATCACAATGTGTCATGATGACAGGACCGGGTGGGCAGAAACATTATATCTCCCCCTTCCCCCACTTGTAGTATTTGAGTTTTGGCATCATAGAATCTTCTGGTTGTTTTACACCTACTGTGAATGCTTGAATTTACAACACATTGGATGTGGTGGTTTGCAGACTGTACATTTCAATGTCATTAGTACCATTCTCGCTGCCACGTGTGCGTCTAAAGACCTGCACGAGCATGGCAAAACTTGGCTTATGAGAGCAATTACTTGCCCTAAACCATTAGAATTCAATTAGACACCCTTCTGCGCCTGCCTGATTGCTCCAAGTAGATTAGAGAAGAAATCTCCAATAGCTTTTCAAAACTCAGCGGAATCTACTTTTCTGAACTTCTGTTTTTAATTGATGTTTTAGACTTTGCTCCCTCCAAACCTACTGTGTTGCTTGTCTGTGTGCTTTTTTATCTTTTCATCCTCTGTGTTGCCTGTTTCTTTCCTTCTTTCTCTGACCTTGCTCTTGCACATGAAGTGGTTCGATGTTACTGTATAATGTGAGAGATGATTGCTGTGATTTTCATGTAGTGCTTTATTGCTTGCAAATCTTTGTGTTTCATCATGTCGGTCTCTACATAAATCACGGAATTGTGTGCTGTGCTCATCGTTCCCTTTAAGGCACCTAGGATGTTCCTTATGTTCAGGAAGGTTGGGGGTGTTGTAGACTGAAGAGCTGCTGGTGACAGGTCATCCCAGGGGTCTGTTGGACCCTTGTGTCCTCTATATACCAGACTATTGTATTAAGGAGAAATTGCCGGCTATTTGTGGTGCGTGATGGTTTGATTTGATTTGGATTGCAATGCGCAACCAGACATAATAAACTGCATCTATGCTGGACAGTTTAAAAAAGAGAGATCAATAGAGACCAGCGATTTAACATAACAGATAGGCCTGTAGAGCTTTCTGGTTGGAATCGGCTGATAAATACTTTATATTGTCAGTGGTAGGGCATTCATAGTCAATCTAGACTTGGGGATGTTCAAAAGTAAGGAATGTTCAGAACAGAGCTCAATTTGGCTTTCTAAGGAACTATCAACTTTCCGAATACCTTAAAAGACTTTACAATCCACTGGTAGACAATGCAACAACTACCTAAAGTTGGATACCAATTCTTTCTTGACTAATCCAATGATGCAACAGAGCGCTTTTCTGTACTGGTTGCAATTGTTGTAATTGGCAAGCAGGAATACCCGCGTTGAAGGCAATTGCATAATCTAATTTTGTGTTGACAAGGAGTCCACCAGTGCTGCATGACCCACTTTAGAAAGGGACTGGGCAAGTTGTCAAAATCTGAAAAAACTGTTTTAGCCACTTAGCCAATTTAGCCACTTAGCCAGTTTCAAGTCTAAATGTACCTGTCTGTAAACTCAAATGCTCTTGAGCTTATCAACAAAGTTTGTTCGAAGTACAGTGGGTGTAGAAGCATTTCTGAGTGTATTTCTAGGCAGATTATTAGCTCCTAAAAAGATCACTTCAGCCTTGGATGGGTTTAGTTCTGTAGAGGAGGTCCCAAATAAAACCTGCACTCTAGTCGGCCATTTTGAAGTACCAGGAACGTTCACACCGAGATATGTGACGTATGATGAGCAAATAAACCAGCAGAGAGCCGCAATAGGACTCTGCCTAGTGCCTATTAGAAGAACAGCACCTATTGAAGTACTGATACCCAGAAAACCATGGACAGTAAGGTATCCATTATGAAAACCATATCAACAAATGAAACAAAATGAAGCTCGCCTAAGTACAGTCCCTGAAGAAACCTAAAAGGCCTTAATAGAAGACGAATGGTGATGTCACGAGGGCAAGGACTGACTTGCAGATAGAAGAAATGGCAGCCAGAGAATGATAGAAAGAGACGAAACGCCATGAATAAGGATATCGTGAACTTAAAGTAAAAGAACGATGTCAAAATGTAAGAAGTTTAAGCTGTAAGCCAGATGAAGATATTCGACCAGTTTACACCTGTAAATATGCTTGGAATCGCAAGAAAGCTAAGAAAGCAGTGCAGCTTGCTATGCTTAGTAGAAGAATAGTGTGGCAAGCGCCATTATACATAATCTACCTCAAATGAATCACCTTATTATAAGTTTATTTCTACTTTGCACAAGAAGCAGAATCAACCCAGGTTACTAAAGGATTCATAAGCCTTCATGTTTAGCAAAAACAAGAAGAGATGGCTAAAACGAAACTCAGCAGAGGCAACTCGTGCCAGGAGAGCCAAGGTAATACCAATAGAAGAAACGAACAGTAGCTACATCTAATTGAAACTAAGAACAGAATATCCTGCCTCTGAAAGGTCGAGAAAAGAAGGCGAAGGCAGGTGGCGGGTCAAACGAAAATCTAATACACTAATTGATGGAAAAGGGGCTAACTCACGGTATATGAATCACATAACCAGTTGAGCAAGAAGAAGCAAGGGTTCACACCTACGCATTGGCACCAGGCCAGATGAAGATATCAGAACCTTTTCCAGACAGAAGATGCAGTCTCCAGGCCAACCGCAGTGAAATAATTGACACATGGCTACTAAAGTTATGATTGATTGTAACAAGGACTGGAGGAAGGCCGGGTAACTAAGGGGCACCTCGCACTTGGCCGACCATTCTGCGTGCTGCTAAGCAAAGTGGAAAAGTATGCATGGGGTTGGTGCCAACCCAATCACAATGGACCAAATAATCTAGGGTCCTACAGTTGGTAGAAACAATGAGACATTGTACTTTTAGTGACGTCTACAGTAGTCATTTTGAAGGACGGGCTTAGATGCCCACCAGACCCAATCCCCTCACTCTGTTACCATATACAGCTATAGTACCTATATTAAAGTTACCTTTTCCTAACCAATAGAATTGCATGTTAACTTTTGAGTGTTACACGTCAATGATGACTAATTTTGAGTATAAATGTTACAACTTGTATGAAGTTCTTTGGAGTTGAAGGGAGAAGGAAGATCGCATCACTGCTGACATCTGTAACTCCCCATTTTTTGTACTTGTCATTAAACAGACTCCTTTTGCCATACCGTTTGAGTTGTCCTTATTGATTGGTGTTGGAGTGGTAAATAAATCTGCATCCCCATTCATCTCTTGGGTGCTGCTAAATTGTCTTAAAGTGCTTCTGAGCAAACTCCGACTCTATGGGCCAGTCGGGGGTCTCAGAGTACAGCAGTTCTATCACATTATAAAGCATTGAAAGCCCAATTTCTTCTGCACACGATCGTTTTTGAAAGTCTTCCTTTGGCTAATTCAGCATAATGTACACTTGAGTATCATTGGCACAAGAATGCTATGTCAAATCCTTTTTATCAAGATTAGCATCAAGGGACTAATAGAGAAGGACAATGAAGGTTACAATAATAGGGAGCAGTGGATGACTCCATAACTAACAATAGGGAAATTGAGCGCAGGGCTTACCTTACCTTGTAGGCTATATTTCCCAAAAATGATCCTGACCATTTAACAGCATTAAAAGAAAGGCTTGCCATAGAGGCTAAGAAGGATAGAATGTGGTAGTCTACAGTATCAAAAGCCTTTGAGAGATCAGGCATAACTAATAGGTAGAAGCATTTCTGATTGCTATTAGATAAGAGGTCATCATTGCCAATAACCAATATTGATTCTGTTCTGTGCTACGGCTGGAAACTGATTGAAAGTGATCTAGAAAAACTAGACTCTCAACACAGCTCTGCAATTGTGATGTCATCCCTTTTTAAGAACCTTTGAACTAACAATCGGGTGAACATTCTTGTGCTCATTAATTGTTTACGTGTACCAGTCACCCCTCCTTCTTGAAGAAATTGGCTAATGAAGTTAACAATAAGGGTAAGAATCCTTTCTATGTGTTTTGCGGCCATTTCTTAAAGTGCATCTTCCAAAAGATTGGTGGGCCGCAGTGACTTTAAAAAGGGAAAACCTGAGGCAGTATTTCATTTTTTTTGTGGTGTCTATCGCTCTTAATGCAAACTCCTTCAGCTTCTAATCACCAGACCAAGGAACACACTCATGCTGGCTGGCATCATTGTGTTGCCAAGGCAAGGGGGTTTCCCCAGAGCTATCCTCCCACCTATGTTTTGTGAGAACCCTGAGGGCAGTCTCCCAAGAAGATCCTGTGAATTTCTTATTCAGTTGGCCTGGGATGAACTTGCCCTCTCAGATCCCAACCCTAGGGGTAGACGAGGGAGGGAGGGAGGGAGGGTCTCCTGGGCAGGGGAACCCAGGATTATGCTCAGGGGAATGCCCAAAGGGAGACGCAGAATTATACCTAGGAAGAAGGTGAGGGGGACGAAGTTCCTGAGTTTTTGTTTTTGGTTATTCTACTTCTACCTCGCTTCCACCCAAATAAACTCCATTAATATAATCCAATTAACCCTAAATTTTTGGTAAACCAACTAGGAGCCCAAACCCTGTTACACTCGGAAACTACCTCTCCCAGAATCCCTGTTTTCCTATGTCCTAGCCGCACACTCCCAGTCATTCTCCTTCCTGTCCCTCTGATTATTATTTCATACACTCCCAACCTGCTCAGATAAAACACTGCTGTTCCCACAACCCCCCTTGTTTATTTTATGATAATAATCCTGGTCATTCCAGTTTGTTTCACAAACCCTACCAATCTCACCCTTCTGAATTTACCAACCCCCATAGGACGAAAAATATAATTTTTCATGAAAACACTGCGCCCCTTATTGACACAAACACTCTCTTACCCCATGGAAGACAGCAGACTAACCCTAGAGCTGTTTACGTGACATGTCCCGACACAAGGCTCAGGCAAATTCAGGCCATTAACCAGAATCACACACATCTTCCAGCCCTTTCCTTTCCCCACACGGATAGAAGGTGGAGCGCGAGAGCACGATACGAGCAAGGCAGACCGCATGACGAGAGAGCTAATTCAGCACAGCAGTTCAAGAGGAGGAGAAAGACGGTGTGAACTGAGAGAGTGACAAGGAGAGAAGAGACCTTGCCCTTTCGGAGCTCGGCGCGTGAAACCTCCACAGAAGTAATTGTAAGGCTGTGAACAATAGCCAGCATGTGTTGCAGCAGATGTCAATGGTACTTGAGGCTCTCCGCTGATAACCAAGCTGAGGGGAGACACTTGCCACTGTGGTACTGACCTTGACTTCAGAGACAAGGAAAAGCCAAGCGGTTGATCACAGCCGGTGAGTTGAAGGGAGAGCCGAGAGAAACCAAACTTTGTTTGAACAAAAGAAGCAAAACAGCTAATTGAAGAATGTACAACAAACTGTTTGTTTGATATGAGAGGGGAAAACCAGCTACAGAGGAGTCAGACACCATGTGAGTGTTCACTTGAGAAAATCTGGGTGATTACCCTGTTGTCAAAACTACTGTCACCAGAAGGTATTAGGAGAAAGGTGAGAAGGGGGTCAAAGTGGTCATACAGGGGTCTAATAAAATCCTCTGTACAGTCGACAGCCTTTGACTAACAGATGATTGGGAAGCTAAGTGAAGCGAATCCAACACCGTAAAGTTGCCAAGAGTAAACCCGATGGGGGGATTCCGATAAAGAAGGGGTGAAGCCAAAAGTCCCAATTAACAGTGTGTTGACAAGAGTGAACCCGGCAGGGGGATGTCCACAATTAGCTGTTCAAAAAGACATTGGGCCTCATTACGACCCTGGCGGAGTGGGTTTACGCCAGCGGTATTCGCGGCGGACCCTTCCGCCCTACTACGAGTTCCCGTAGTGCCATGGAGCGTTTTCCGCCTGGTTTTTCCGGGCGGAGAAATCCATGGCGCTACGGGACCTTGTTGTTAATTACGCCACCGTATTTTACGGTGGCGTAATTAACGCCTTCCCCACTCCCATTATGCCCTATGGGGCAAAAATGGGAATGGGGAAGGGTAAAATGGGGAATGGGGATTTACCGCTCCGCCAAGGTCGGAATGGGGCGGTAAATCCGCCAACCCCCATGGCGGTATCGGCAGCTTTCCGCCGTGCTCCATGGTGCATATTGCACCACGATTTCCGCCAGGGTCGTAATGAGGCCCATTATGTTTTGTGAATGTCAGATGAGAGTGTGTTGAAAGCCATAGTGAGACCCAGCGGAGGGAGGCTATAAATCGAAAAGGGTTTGAGCCACGAAGAGGGGGACCCGGGGTGAAGAGTTATCACCCAAACGCAAGCAGAGGAGAACTTTGAACTTTTTTTAATAACCTTTTGTTTAATCTTTTGGAGCCCATCCGACCCTTAGAAGCGGGAAGCTTGAAAACCAAAGGGCCTGATATTGCCAAGAACTTCTTTTGGATCTGAACCCAAAAGAGGGGCATCCAGGGGTGAAAAGACATCAACCAATGTGCAAGCAGAGAGGAACTTTTGTTCATTATTTTGGAACACATCAGATCCTCGACAGCAAGAGACTTTTTGTAGAAAAGAGACTTAATCACCATAGTTGAGAGCGGAACTGTTAGCTCGTGCGTGTGCTGTGTTCCGGAGTCCTACCCTGTCCCGTGCTCAAAACATTGGGAAGGGAGACCCTGACTTCCGCATCCTGACTTATCATTTGAGAACACTTCTTTATTTCTTTCTTGTGAACACTATCCCACACTCTTTTGACAAGACCCCACTAGGGCTGTCTTCTTATTATTTGATGGTCATAGCTTACTCCCAATTTAGATGTAGGTTTAGATTAGGCATTTTTCCAACCCGCACATGCAGTTTAATAAACACCCTTGAATGGTGATCACTTGTGTCTGTCTTTACTGTTGCCATCATGAGTTCCTTACAGCTTCCATTGCATCCTTCTATAAATCTTCAATTTTTTATATAAAAAAGAATGTGGGATCTCAATGTTTTTGTGATGGTTCCAAAATAGACTGGCCATATTTTGGATTTTCAAAAGATTTTAAAACTTTTAAAAGTTCCCGACTTTTGTTGTCTGCCAAATGGATCTGGTATTGAGGAAAAATGTTCTTGGCTTTGGAGATGGATTCTTTTTAAAAACTAAAAAAAGTATTCCTTGGAGTTGGGCAAAGCCTCTAGGGAATCATATTTTTCTTAGCTTTAATGGATTTAAGATTTGCAGGCAACCATCATTTCTTTGCTTGAAGGTGGGCATTGCAAATGTTACGGAAAACTGAGTAGCAGTTTTCAAAGCATTTTAAGCAAGTGAAGGGAAGCGCCCCCAATTCAGCACGATCCTCCCCGCAATGAGAGACAATAAGGGACTCTCCCGTAGTGGGAATAAGACCAAGACAGAGTGCGGGTGAGCGTAAGTGGGATTTTATCCAAGGATAAGGCATGCAAAGAACTCTGCAACCTACGAGAGCGCTCTGCCTGACAATAGCAAAGACAGGCGTATTTCTAATACAAGAAACGTCATCAGCACCTAAACACTATAGGGGGCACAGGTCAATCGGGATTGGGTGGCATCGACTAACTATAGGTGTTGCTGCAGCGGGGTTGGTCCTGGCGGGACGACGTCACTGGTCAGCCTCGTGGGTTGGGTTGGGCCTGGCAGGCCGGCTTGAGGTCATCCGTGCGGTGTTGATGCGCTGGGGCAGCCTGTGACAATGACGAATACCTTTCCTGTCTCATTTGCCCTAGGCCATGCACACTGCAGTTATTCAGAAAATGACATTTAAGTTCTTTGATAAATTGCTTCAGCATCTTATCTTATAAAAATAAACACAACACATGAGGAATGCACCTTGTGAGAGGTCTGGTGGTCGTCGGTTGGGGTGAGATTTACCTGTGTCCTATTGACCGGTATTTTAGGTCGCGGGACGGGGCTCTGGGGCCTGGGCCGAATGATACATGTCTGTCTGCTGCGTTAGAAGTTATTATATAGATGGGTCTCTGTGTCTTGTCTCAATGATGGGGGTCGTCCTTACACGGGGTCAGGATTCTTGGGGGGTTCGTGGGATTTATGAGAGGGTGCTGGTAGATCAGTGGGTTCAACCGTGGGTTTATTACCGTGCTGTAAATAACACAGGTGGCGGGCTGTGGCCTTGGTTGCGGTGCCGGGGCCTCTGACTCTCTGAAGTAACGCCAGCTTGGTTGGGGGAGGTGAGGGAGCGCGGCACAAGTCTTAGCTTTTTTATCTGGCAGGCTTGGTGGGGTGGGAGAGGGAATGGCCTTGCATATATCCACAAAGGTATTTTCCTCGTGCGTTGCTGATCAGTGAATGCAGAAGTTCTATACTGTTCTGCCTTATTTTGACGTTATTTAGACACACATATATATTTCAATTTCGTTACACATTTCTTTAATACAGTCGGTTCCAGTACCTTTTCATTACCTAACATTATATTCACTACATTGTGTGCGTATTGTATGTACATTAGACGTTATACGAGGGATATCTAGGTTATGGCCTACAGAGATTGATGCTCGCCGCTTTGGGTGATTCAAAAACATATATGAGTTCAAGTTTCTACATACTATTGAAAAACACTTTTACAAAATAGAGGTTACACGTTTAGTCAACATCTTTCTCCGTGGTTATAGCAGCATTAGTCCAGACCTGGAGGGATATCATATAACGTTACATTTTTATGGCTTATTCACATTTTAAACAGAGGTAGTTCATTAGTACCAATACTTGAATTGTTTTCTACCTTCTTCAGATAGTGATGCTTCAGCTTTTTTCCTCGCTACCCCGGCCTTGCGGTCCGGGTCATACGGGGTGCAATATCACATTGTTACTAATATAATGTTGCCGTGTTGGCATCTCGGGTTTAGCTCATCTCCGACTTTCTCATGGGAACGCGCTCGCAGCGGATCTGTCAGGGCTGCTGAGGCGACAGAGATGCATGAAAGGCCCTCCAAAGGTGGGGGCCTCGTTACAGTGTGCTGAACTCACACCATGTTTGCTGGGCAAGATGGCGTCTAGGCCTGACTCAATTTTTGGCAAATGCAAAGACGGGGTGCGTGTGGGCAATGTCGTCGGCGGGCGAATCCTCCTCCACCTGGGCCCGGGTGGCATGAGGGGGCGTCCACCGAGTCATGGTCCTCACCTGGGGAGAAAGCTGTAGGTGAGGAGGGCCTCGCGGCCAGTCCTCCCCTACATTTCCCCCCTTTCGTTACTTAAAGTAACGAATTTCTTTAGCTCTTCCAATCTTCTACATTCTTGTTCCTCTAACACTGCACCATCCCATGCAGGGGTTCCTTTTATAGGCATCCATGCTCTGCACACCCCCCTTAAACTCTCACCTCTCCTAGCATACTCATCTGGTGTACATGTTAAATATATACAGTCGCCAGTTTCTTCCAGATCTACCCAGACCTCCTCATACCATTCCAGTTCTACGTCTCGTGGTTCTTTGATAGTGGTGTGCCATAGTTTATCTACTATGTACTTATCACGGCACATAGGCACTAACTGGTACCTGGGGGTGTTGTCTGCTCCTGTCTGCACATGTACTTCTTGTGTTGCTTTAATTGTACCACCGGAGTTGCCCATTGTCACCATCATCATTGCACCGTTAGGAACTGCATTAGCACAACATCGGAGGCCCACCTGGCACAGGCAAAACATCACAAGGATGATCACCACTATTGGTATCAGGAACTTTATTGTCACTCCAAGCCATGAGGGAACCCAGGAGAAGATATTATCGAACCACGAGCTATCTTCAGCTCCACCTTCCATTTTCATCTTCTCGCCCAGGTTATGTACTGCTTCAATAACGTGGGACAGGGACCCATTTTCTGCGTCTTCAGAAGGTACGAACGTGCAGCACGCACTTCCTATTTTTCGGCAAACACCTCCATCGATAGCTGTTAACAGGTCTAGAACATACCTGTTCTGCATGGTCATTAGTCGCAGAGCTCGTAGTTCTACCTTTATTATGTTGAACCCTTCTTCAGTGTCATTGGCCAACTGGATCAGTTCCCACCGTGTGATCTGGAGCCATTTTGCATTTGCTCTTGCTTGGACACTGGATACTAGCGAAGCAAAGAATGTTTCCACGGAGCTGAACAGGCGATACTTGTCTGGGATCTGTGCCAATAAGTCAGATGATGCTTGTGATATGTAGTTCGAGGCTCGCTTGTTTCTTGAGAGCTCTTCTTCCTTCCCTCCGGAGGACAGGACATAAAGGTGCGCTTGTGTAGTTGGAGAAGCTGCATTCTGGTTCAAGCCTCCTTTCATCATGTTACTTCTGTCAATATGGCTTTCTGGAATCACCATTAGTGTTGAGTGCAAAGTGGCCATTGAGCAGCTACCACTCCATGATTGGGGAAGGTGCAGGTACGCCTTGTTGCCGCATACCCAGTAGGTGTCCATTAGTGCTGCTGTCCCTTTTTTCATATCTGGGATGGTGAGAGTTTTGTTACAGTTCGTGTTCGTTCCCATTGCCATTTTTCCTTCTCCCTTGAAACATAGTTCGTTTTGTATTTCACTTTGTAGCTTGAAGGGTTTCTCCATCGCTGTTACCCATGTTAGTTTAGGGATGTGTTCTTTCCATATTGGCAAGCACGTTCTTTCCATCCACCGCAGCTTTTCCGGTTGGACACCCTTCAGTGCTTCTGCCTTGCACAGCACTTCTTCGTCTTTCCATTTGTTTTCGGAAAACAGTGTCCCTTGTATTGCAAAGAAAGGGTCTTTAAGACAGATCACTCCAGACGCCTGCGAATAGCACGTTTTGTTGTTCTGTAGCATTCTGAAAGAGACATCGTGTGCTTGGAAAGTGTTCTTTATTCTACACAGCGTGAGATGAAGGAGACATTGGGCATCCACAATGGGCAATTCTCGTGGCAACAATACTTTAGGTGTGCCTGATGCATGGGGGATAAGTGAGCAGACATAACAGCTCTCATTGGTTGTTTGTTTGGCTGTTGTGCTCATATCTGCATACCATTTATTTGCTTGGTGTGGGTGTCGTGGGTCTTCCATTTTGTCTAACCCTAGTCCATAATACTCATCATACCCTTTCCCACCAGTCTCTCTTCTCCGCCTACTTTTCTCCCTTCTTCTGTACCTTCTTGTTATAGTAGGTGAAGAACCAGGCCCCCCTTCCTCCCTCCCGCCCCCCTTTTCTAATTCTTCATATAGGGACTTGTGTTCTGTCATCATAATCACTTTTCCATCCTCCTTAATAAACAAGAGATCGTTGTTTGAAATTGGGGCGGGAGGGATCGTATGGTTGTTGTATGTTCCAGGTTGGGACATTGTGTCATTATTTACATTTTTGGTTCTCGATTGTGAGAGGACAGCAGTGGGTGGTGTAGTATAGTATCCCCACACAAAGTGTGATCCATCCCAGATCAAGAAATCACCTTCTTTGATACCTACAGTCGGAATTGTTTTCGTTCCAGGGGCAAGGGTGGTGTTGTTCCCCCCTCCCCCCTTGTTCATCTCGGTAGAGATGAACGCTATAATCCAGTGTAATACCAGACAAAACATTGAGATGAAAAACACGATAGCACACATTGATAAACCACATTCAAATGAATATGTTAATCTAGCCACTAACATTTCTCTAAATCTAACATATCTATTAGTTGCAGGCTGCCCATTCGATGCCATGATAAATCCTGTTTGAGACACAAGAGTTCATTAAATACAAACATGTAAGCATTTCCACGTTGTAACGTTTCGGTGATAAAATATAGGGTTGGGTGAGGGAGGGGGTGTGTTGACAGACAAGGTAGCCTTTCAATCATCATTATTCGTACCTTACTATATATATATAAATAATAAGAAACTTGACATTTTAAAAACAACAATAATAAAAACATCTCAAAGAGCACAGGAGGGGAAAAAAGAACCCCACGCAAAACTTTCAAAAATTGTAATAAAAAGAAAATTTACATATACATATGTACATGTTTTAGTCCAGGACATTTGTTGCGCGCTAATTGTGCTCACTGTTCATCTCATAAAGCACAAAAAATTCCAATCATTCATTCCGCACAACTTCATCGTCCGCTGTTGCCTGTGCCTCGTCCTGCACCTCACTTTCCGCAGCGCTGTAAGCTTTACGTACGTCTGTCAAATGCACCCAATATCGTAGGCCCTTCACCTTTACTGCTGTAGGTGTGCAAAACACTACCTCATAGGGGCCATGGAAACGTGGTGCATTCCACCTCCGCACAAAACTTCTGACATATATAAGGTCACCAGGCATTAGTTGTAGTGGTTTTTCAGGCAATTTGTCTGGTTCAGTTGCGTTCCCCTCCTCTCTTGTAGAGGGGGGGGCTAGTTGCTTTGCAATTACGCGCGCTGCCCGTGTCAGTTTCCGCAGATATTCTGTGAACTCCTCCCCCAATATAGCTGCGCTTCTGTGTGCATCAGAACGCTCACGGAGAGGCGAATGCGCTGTATGCATTCTTCTTCCCGTGACGATCTCGTGCGGGGACAAATGGTGATCCTTACTTGGCTGGTTTCGTAGTTCAAACAAGGCCAAAGGCAGGCAGTACATCCAAGTCTTTTTAAGGGAAAAACAAAGTTTTGATAATCTGCTTTTTAACAGGCCATTTATCTTTTCCACGACGCCATTACTTTGAGGATGATAAATCGAACATAATTTGTGCTTTATTCCCAATAATGTAGTCACTTCTTTAAATAATTCATTAACAAAATGCGTCCCGTTATCTGAGCGAATAACGTCGCAAATTCCCCAGCGCGGAAACACTTCCCGCACTAGGAACTTCGCGGCGCCCTTCGCGTCAGGGCGGGCACATGGGCCTGCCTCCACCCACCTAGAAAATGGACATACAACCACAATCATGTATCGAGCCCCATTACACCTTTCTCCCATGTCTACATAATCAATGTGGAGCTCTCTGAATGGGCCACTTGGTTTTGGTATCGTACCCCTTAGTGTACGCAAGGTCATACCTGAGTTGTAAATTTGACATGTCGTGCATTCTAGGGCTAACCTTGTGATGTGTTCCTGGAGGCACGGTGCAAACCAATCTTCTTGTATCTCTGCCATTATGTGTTTCTTCGTGTTGTGTGCGGGAAAGTGTAGTTGTTGAAATGCTATTTCTAACAGCGTAATTGTCATTACCACTTTTCCTGAACTCTCTTGTCGCCACAATAAATCAGTCGATGATTTGCTGCATCCTCTCTTAGTCCACAGCAATTTTTCCTCTGCACTAGCTCCCTCTTGCAGCTCTATTATCTCCTGTGTGGACATCATGTTGTATCCTGTGGGGACCTCTTGGCTTGCTGTGTGGTGCAACATGTACTCTCCTATTTCACCTTTTTGTAGATATGAAGCTGCTTTGGCAGCGGCGTCTGCTGCCGCGTTCCCCAAAGATACAAGATCTGTATTGGTGGTATGAGCTTGACATTTTACGATGGCCACTGCCGTGGGGTCTTGCAGGGCCTCAATCAGTTCTTTCAATAATTCTGCATGCTGGACTGGTGTTCCGTCTGCTCGTCGGAACCCTCTCCGCCCCCACCGGGCCAACCCACCGTGAACTGTTGTTGTCATGTATGCTGAGTCTGTGTATATGGTCACTGCGCATCCCTTGGCGGCATGCAATGCTTCTATTAGCGCTATTAGTTCTGCTGCTTGTGCTGAATAGTGTGATGGGAGGCGGTGTTGTACTAGTATCTCATATTCATCTTCCTCTAATCGTACCACTGCCATACCCACATGCTTTTCTCCTGTCTCCATGTCTATTGATGCTGACCCGTCCACAAAATACACCTCACCCTCGGTCAGGGCATTTTCAAAAATCACTGCATCCTTACTTTCGTCACCTGTGTACGTGGCGCAGTTATGGTTTTGCATGTCCTCTACGGTGCATGCCTCTGTGATGAATGTGGCTGGGTTCACTGTTTTACATCTTACTATATGGATGTTAGCGCTGGACAGTATTATCTCATATGCTGTGGCGCGTTGTGTTGTCAATGTGCTCTTTGTTCGCTCTAATATTGCAAAAAGTGAGTGTTCCACAAACAGTGTCACCGGGCAGCCCATCACTATCGTGGCACTTTTTTCAATTGCGAACGCGGCTGCAGCTAGGGATTGCTCGCACGCAAAATGACCTTGCATTACTGCGTCTAGGGTGCCGCTATAGTAAGCAAGTGGTTTGTGCCCTAAAGATGTTTTCTGCGTCAATACTGCTGTCATCAGTGTTCCTTTGCAGTGTGAAAATAAGAAAAATTCGCGCCCATAATCTGGATTTGCTAGTACTGGAGCGCTTGATATCAGTTCTTTTAGTGAGTTAAATGCTGTGTTCATCTCCTCTGTCCATTCTATGTGTTTGTGTTCTTGTTGTGCTTCTTTCAGTGCCTGTAACAAGGGCCTTGTGTACGCCGCATAGTCCAATATCCATGCTCGGCAATAGTTACACATACCCAGAAATTTCTGCATCTCTTTTACTGTTTTGGGCTCTCCAATTGTTCTAATCGCCTGTGCCCTATCTGGTATAATTCGCTTGCCATCCTTTGATATCAACTGACCCAAGTATAGGACCTCTATCAGACAGTATTGTAATTTCCCCTTGTCCACCTTGTACCCCTTATTGGCCAGTAATGTCAAGAGTGTTATCGAGTCTTGTCTACACTCTTCCTCGTTCTGTGCGCAAACCAATAAATCATCAACGTACTGAATCACTGTGCTTTCTACAGACAAATTCCCCAGATCTTCATGTAGTACCCTGTTAAATATGCTTGGGCTCTCGCAATATCCTTGTGGTAGTCTGCAGTGTTCGAACCTCCTTCCTCCCAATGTGAATGCTGTCAAGTACCTGCTCTCTTCTGCTAAGGGAATCGAGAAAAATGCATTTTTTAAGTCAATTACTGTGAAGTGTGATGCTACTTTTGGAATGTTGCACAGTATTGTCGCCGGGTTCGGGACTAGAGGGAACTCCTTCATTACCACATCGTTCAGTGGGCGTAAATCTTGTATCATCCTCCATGAACCCCCCTTTGCTTTTTTGATTGGGTAAATGCATGTGTTGCATGGGGAGTTTGAGGGCACGATTATACCCTGTGCTAGCAGTGCTTCTATTGTCTCTCTGATCCCTTCTTCTGCTTCTCGCGACAGTGGATATTGTTTCACCCGGGTTAGTATTGCTCCCTGTTTTATTTTTATCACCACAGGCTGAACTTCATGCAGCAACCCTACATCGTGGGGGCCATTAGTCCATAAGTTAGTGGGTACTGAACTCATGTCCTCATCAAAAAATGTGTGCGGTGCTCCTACTACCGCCATTAGTTCAACCTTAGTTTGTCTGGCTGTAACTACAATGTCGCAGGGCATTGCCAGTTCCATCACTATTTCACCATCTCCCTCAGTGTCAGAAAATAGCTCCTCGTCAGAGAGCTCTCTCAGCGGGATATTTGCATTTGTACACAATACTGTCCGCCACTCACACCCTTCCATGTCAATACCAATCACACATATTCTGTTTGTTGATACATGTATTGCATGCAAATCCAACGATATCACTGACCCGAGAGCAGTGTCGGGGCTTGCTATGGGACGAAAAAGGAATTCTGCTGGGATCCTCCACTCCACCCTTTTTAGTTCTGGTACTATGAGAGCCAATGTTCTCATGCCTTCGACAAACATCTCCTCATTTCTTGGTACCCCTCTGATCTCTTTTATTATTGTGTGGCCGTGTATTACTGCTAATATACGGAGGGGGCATATGCCTGGCGTTGAACATACGATGCCGCTCCCTGTGAATGATATGGTCATGTTTAGTTTGCTCAAGAGATCTCTCCCCAGTAAGTTGATGGGAGAGTTTTCATAGTACAGTAAGGGTGCTTTCACTGTTTTACCCCCCACTGTCACATCCAATACCTCTGTGTAAGGAACTTCAATTACAGCCCCA
This sequence comes from Ambystoma mexicanum, assembly GCF_040938575.1. NCBI lineage: Eukaryota > Metazoa > Chordata > Amphibia > Caudata > Ambystomatidae > Ambystoma > Ambystoma mexicanum. Next base: position 771,367,160 of record NC_090928.1, on the reverse strand, counting down.
GAGAACCCCTGCGTCTCTAACGTTCTATTAGATAACGGGAACCGGCCCTCTCTAATGCATGATTTCTCCGCTCCCGAATCCACCATGAAAATGAATTGCTTGTCTCCTATCTGCGCTCCTATCAATGGTTCCTCTGATGCATTGTGGGTCGTAGACAGTACTGGACACGCAAGTGCTCTCTGTGGGCTGTCCTATGCGGGGTGTCTCATTGCCCCCCCCTGATCGAAAATGTTCCCCGAAACCACTGACACTCCACTGTAAGGTGCGGGGGCGGGTGCTCCATTAGCTACTGTGGCGAAAGTGTTACCAGGCGTGTAGTGCACATTGTCATTATTCTGTGGGCTGGTTTGTGTTCGGTACTGATGTCCGTGCAGTTGTGCGTTACTCCTTTGTACTACATTGTCTGGTTGCTGGTATTGTCCCATGGGGAGGCCGTAGGGGCTTCCTGGATGGGGGTGTCCGTACTGTTCTATCTCTTGGAAACCGTTGTTTTGTCTGCTCCTACATTCTCTTGAGTAATGCCCCCATCTCCCACAATTCCAACAGCTCCCCTGTGGACCTCTGGGACCCTGCCACCCATTTCCTCCCATTCCTCCATACCCTTGTCCTCCTCTTCGACCCCTGTACCCACCTCTTCCTCCTCTTGGGGCCCACTCTTGCCACGTTGGACCTCCGTTCTGCTCCTGCTCTGTCCACTGTCGTTGCCCTTGTCCTGCCCAATTCGCTGCTATTCTTCCTTGTATTGCTATTTGCCCCTCCTCTCCTTCCTCTCCCTCCCTCATGAGTGGGAGTCCCGCTACCGCTGCTGCGACCTTCACCAATTTTGATTGCACCAACTTTGCCTCGTCCGCCAACCTTTTCTGTGCTACTTCCCTCTCTCTTTCTTTGATCCGTTTACAATGGTGTACTATTATGCTTTGGATCTCTGGCCAGCCTTTTGCCTCAACGCCTGCTATTTTATCGAGTGCCTTTTGCACTTCCTTTGGGAGCCCTCTCTTAATGATGAAATAAAATAGAGATGTGGATTGGTGCCAGGGCGTACCCGTTTCCGCTCTCCACATCTCCTGCACCCGGAGAATGTAATCCATAGCGTCCTCCCCGTCATTCATGGTACATTGCATTACTGACTGCAAGTCAGGGGTATCTGGGAAGGTTTCCCGCAGTGCGTCCCACACCCTTGCTCGCACGGTGTTAAAAGAAGCCCCATCATGGCGATCACACTCTAAAGTTACAGCTGGAAAACCCGCTTTAGCCCATACTCTGTCTGCCTGATCCCCTACTGCGGACACTAGTAGGCTTTTCACATCGCCTACTGCCAGCGGTATGCCAGCGGTATGTTTCTCAAATGCATATATCCACTTGCTTGCCCCTCCTGACAGCTGTGGTAGTAATTTCATTAAATTAGCCTTGTCCATCTGAGCCCACGGTATATAGTTTGGCCTCCCACCTCCCCTGTGCAGTAATGGGAGTTGTAATTTCCCTTTTGCCATTGCAGCTTCCTTTTCCTTAGTCACTGCTGACTCTAATGACGCCATCTTCCCCACTCTATTTCTTAGTCGTCCCATCCATTCATCTTCTATAGTCTCCAGTGAACAGGCACCATCTAGCTCCTCGCCTTCTCCTCCTATTGCCATGCTCAATCTATCACTCTCATCCACCCCTCCTCTGACATCACATAACAAATCCTCTCTGATCCCTCTTTCTCGTGATACAACACCAATGCTTCCTTCTGCTGTTCCCACTTCTATTATTCTTGTCGGTTCTTCCTCAATTCTGAACAGTATTTCCCCCTTTTTCCATCCCTCCTCAATTTGTCTAGTTTCGCTCGACGCTCTAGACGTGCGTCCAGATTGTGTAGGGGCGCATGCTGTACGTTCACATATGTCTTTTATTCTTGAGAGTTCATCTCTTGCCACTGTAAGCCTCGACTCTAAGTCACTTGTTAACTTCTCTATATCCACCCTCTGTGTGCCTCCCTGGGCGCGCTCTCTGGTGTTTTCGTATGGTGGGGGTGCAGTTGGCCTCTGTGGTGTGCTGGTCGACGGGGGAGGCACATAAATCGGGTCGCTATATCCTGCCGCAGGGGCTGGTTTAGGTAATATTGGGTACAACTTAATCGCCTCCACCGGTTGTTCTGTACTTAGCTGTTCCTTTTCCTCCCGCGGGATCATCAGTGGATTATCTGTGGTGGAAGGTAAATCAATATTTGGTGTTGGAGCTTTGGGTGGGGGTACTTCCTCAAACAATCTCCAGAGATCTAATATCTCCTTCCTATTCTGCCATTGTTTCCCCTTATACTTGAGGCGAATACATGTACATACCATATCAAGAACGCTTTTGTCAAAAGACCCTCCTTCTGGCCAAATCTGGGGCAACCCCTCCCCTTTCAATTCTGTTAACCATTGATCATGATATTTATTTATGCGTTCAGCATATCCCGGCAAGCTCTTACAAATGTGTGACAAGGGAGTTTCAGCCCCCATCCTCTAAATCGCTAGCGCTACCGCGTTCGCCTTCGTAACTTTTGATTAGGTGTAAATATGCGTATGTATACCTTTATGGCACAGACAAGAGCGGACCTCTCAAAATGATCACCCACTGTAATTCACTGCACAAATCTCTTCTCACTCACCATATCTCATCTCTTTCCCATTCCCAGGCACTCTTATGTGATCTCACTTGTAATTGATCAAATACTGGTTATGGCCACACTCTCTGACACCACCTCACGGCCACCTGTTCGTCTCTAACACTCATACGGTGCGCGCACCCTTCACAATACTTTCCACTCACACTTTTGTCTTTTTCCTCCCTTTCCTCCCTGGCCAGCTGTCCCTGTTTCCCTGCTAAGGTTACTGTGTTCACGTCTGTACGTGCCACTACTGAGTCCCCACTTTTTAAGATGTTCTAACTACTTTATACCCTTCTCATTTTCCCCCCCCTGCCCCGTGGAAATGGAAAAAAAGAAATAGAGAGAGAGAGCACAATCACTAAAAATATTCCCGGTGTCTCCTTTTGCTAGACACCAATAACTTATTTCTCACTTCTTCATATATTCCCAGTACTAGTTTAGATAGCACTATGCGGCGCCGCCTTCCACCCCCTTTCGGAGCTAGGTTTCCGTCACTTCTACCACGTCACTTATTTCTTACTCCTAATGGCCATATGCAAAGAAATAATAAAGAAAGTTTCAAGACCCGTCTCTAGTAGACCCCCGATATTCTTCTCCTCTACCTGTCCCCGTTCTTTTATTCCCAATTCCCCTTCTTCTCCCCTTGACGATCACTCGCACTCGGTACTCACGTGCCCGTCTTGAACCGATACTCTCCGAAACTGGGTCCGTCCAGGCGGCGTTACCGGTAACTCAACGGTCAGCCCCTGGCTCCGGCGAGCGGCACTCAAAGGGGATTTTTTTCCAATCGGGATCCCGTACCCTTTCTCATTGAGTGCGCACTTCTTATTGTGCCGGTCGCCGTTGGCGGGCGGCCTCCCGGAGACGGCTCACCGTGCGTATCCCTTCTCGACCGGAGATTCTCGTGCCACAAGGGGGTCGTTAAGAAGGAGTTAGGAAAAATAGTTTGGAGATATCACGCTATCGGGGTCACCACTGAAGGGAAGCGCCCCCAATTCAGCACGATCCTCCCCGCAATGAGAGACAATAAGGGACTCTCCCGTAGTGGGAATAAGACCAAGACAGAGTGCGGGTGAGCGTAAGTGGGATTTTATCCAAGGATAAGGCATGCAAAGAACTCTGCAACCTACGAGAGCGCTCTGCCTGACAATAGCAAAGACAGGCGTATTTCTAATACAAGAAACGTCATCAGCACCTAAACACTATAGGGGGCACAGGTCAATCGGGATTGGGTGGCATCGACTAACTATAGGTGTTGCTGCAGCGGGGTTGGTCCTGGCGGGACGACGTCACTGGTCAGCCTCGTGGGTTGGGTTGGGCCTGGCAGGCCGGCTTGAGGTCATCCGTGCGGTGTTGATGCGCTGGGGCAGCCTGTGACAATGACGAATACCTTTCCTGTCTCATTTGCCCTAGGCCATGCACACTGCAGTTATTCAGAAAATGACATTTAAGTTCTTTGATAAATTGCTTCAGCATCTTATCTTATAAAAATAAACACAACACATGAGGAATGCACCTTGTGAGAGGTCTGGTGGTCGTCGGTTGGGGTGAGATTTACCTGTGTCCTATTGACCGGTATTTTAGGTCGCGGGACGGGGCTCTGGGGCCTGGGCCGAATGATACATGTCTGTCTGCTGCGTTAGAAGTTATTATATAGATGGGTCTCTGTGTCTTGTCTCAATGATGGGGGTCGTCCTTACACGGGGTCAGGATTCTTGGGGGGTTCGTGGGATTTATGAGAGGGTGCTGGTAGATCAGTGGGTTCAACCGTGGGTTTATTACCGTGCTGTAAATAACACAGGTGGCGGGCTGTGGCCTTGGTTGCGGTGCCGGGGCCTCTGACTCTCTGAAGTAACGCCAGCTTGGTTGGGGGAGGTGAGGGAGCGCGGCACAAGTCTTAGCTTTTTTATCTGGCAGGCTTGGTGGGGTGGGAGAGGGAATGGCCTTGCATATATCCACAAAGGTATTTTCCTCGTGCGTTGCTGATCAGTGAATGCAGAAGTTCTATACTGTTCTGCCTTATTTTGACGTTATTTAGACACACATATATATTTCAATTTCGTTACACATTTCTTTAATACAGTCGGTTCCAGTACCTTTTCATTACCTAACATTATATTCACTACATTGTGTGCGTATTGTATGTACATTAGACGTTATACGAGGGATATCTAGGTTATGGCCTACAGAGATTGATGCTCGCCGCTTTGGGTGATTCAAAAACATATATGAGTTCAAGTTTCTACATACTATTGAAAAACACTTTTACAAAATAGAGGTTACACGTTTAGTCAACATCTTTCTCCGTGGTTATAGCAGCATTAGTCCAGACCTGGAGGGATATCATATAACGTTACATTTTTATGGCTTATTCACATTTTAAACAGAGGTAGTTCATTAGTACCAATACTTGAATTGTTTTCTACCTTCTTCAGATAGTGATGCTTCAGCTTTTTTCCTCGCTACCCCGGCCTTGCGGTCCGGGTCATACGGGGTGCAATATCACATTGTTACTAATATAATGTTGCCGTGTTGGCATCTCGGGTTTAGCTCATCTCCGACTTTCTCATGGGAACGCGCTCGCAGCGGATCTGTCAGGGCTGCTGAGGCGACAGAGATGCATGAAAGGCCCTCCAAAGGTGGGGGCCTCGTTACAGTGTGCTGAACTCACACCATGTTTGCTGGGCAAGATGGCGTCTAGGCCTGACTCAATTTTTGGCAAATGCAAAGACGGGGTGCGTGTGGGCAATGTCGTCGGCGGGCGAATCCTCCTCCACCTGGGCCCGGGTGGCATGAGGGGGCGTCCACCGAGTCATGGTCCTCACCTGGGGAGAAAGCTGTAGGTGAGGAGGGCCTCGCGGCCAGTCCTCCCCTACACAAGCAAAGAAAATTCCATAAGAAGACCATTAAATTGAGAGGAAAGGAGTGCAGTTGTATTTCTGAAAAGCAAAGCAAGAGGAACATTGGGCAGTATTCATTTAGAGGAAGATAGTTTGATAACCCAAAATAATCTAATAATCTCTGTCTAAGTGACAGAGAGTGTGTTCTCTACCCTGGCCACTATGTCCCTGTTAGGCACTTGGTACACACAGTGTTCTTAAACATGTGACACACCATGTGTTTTATCAATAGACAAATACTGCGGACAGTAAGCAGTTCTTCCAAACTGAGGGCGCCTTTGTTTTCTAAACAAGCAGTTCAAATTCTTTAGCATTGGTAGATGTTTCATATTTAGGGCTGAACAGCCAGGAAATGGTCATGTCCCTCAAGTCGAGGTTTAGTAGGTCACAAGGCACGGTAGCAGAGTAACACTCAGTGGTGGAAATGTAAAAAATGTGGTGGGGGATCCCACAACACAAGGGCCGGGTGGAGGAGGAGTTGGGGGGGGCGGTGCCGAGGGGGCGTGGTCTAGAGGGGACAGGGCTCGTAGTGTTCTTCCAGCAATGCTGGAATCCTAAAATAAAAAAAACAAAAAAACGCCTGCGACGGCAGCATTGCCTTTTACCGCCGGCTTTGGCACTGGTGTGTAATGCACAATGCTCACGACATGTACAACTGAAAGGAATCAGTTGTACATGTAGCGAGCATTGTGCATTACAAACCAGTGCCAAAGCCAAGCCGCGGTAAATGGCAATGCTGCCGTCGCAGGCGTTTATTTTTTCTTTTTTTTTTAAAGTCTTCCTGCATGGTTCATGGTCTTGGGCGGCTGACTCTGGCCGGATCCCGAGATCCGGCTCCATTTCTGGTGCCGGAGCTCAGATCCGCCGAGAGCCGGCCCAATGACCAGCACTGGTAACACTCAAATAACGACTGCTTTGCTCATGGCCAAATGATGCGGAGCTTCGTTTTCAAAATAATTCCCATTTCTCCCACCTCTTTTTTGTCCTTTCCAATTTAATCATTTGATAGAGTACTTATCGGGAACTAGGAGTCCTCCGCTAGCCGTCTATCCATTATAAATTAAATATTAAATTAATGAGTTATGATAAAGTCTACAATATAACTTGCATATACTATATAGCTGTGCTCTTTCACAAATGTGCTTTCATGTAACGATTTGCTAAATGCTTTACATCTTTAAATTGCCACCAGAAAACCAAATACAACTCTTGAAAATAAGAAAAAGAAATACATACTTAGCGATGGTGCATTCAATGAAATTCAGGGTTGGAAAACTGTAAAGACTACAGATTAACTCCGAGCCTCGGGGACAGCATGCTGTCGTCAAGCTGTCAATCAAGTCAGGAGAGTGAAGCGCGGGCGATGATGCAATCCGTGGTCTCCATTTCGAGTAGACGAGGCATATGGACTTTTAAAATCTAATTGGTGCCCTGGGAATGCCAAACATCTTGTGACACACACACCACACATGCAGTAAGCAGATAGGTTTTTTTCTATTCAAGGATTAGTACAATGGGGAGTTAACAGAGCACTTACAGAGTTAAATTACATTTACTCCAGGACAGAGGTTCTCTACCTTCCCATTAGGCTTAGCAAAACGGAAATAACACGTGGGTTGCATTCACGGGACGCATGACGCAGTTTAGAAGTTGCAACTGAGGATACGCGACTCCATTATGTTTCACTGTCACATGGGGCAGGTTATGGTTTTGCACAACATGCCTCTTCCCAATTCAACACAGGGCCTGATGGAATGAACACATCATAATTATGCATAAGCTATTGCCTCCTGATGAATCTACCTGCAGCCACAGAGACTTGCCCATCTCGGTAGCGCAGGCTACCATCTTGTTTGTGTAGTATTCCACGAGGTAGCGGCTGTAGTCCAGATTCCAGTGGGAATGAGTATCCATGATTTAACGACGCACAGAGTGGCACAGCTGTTGGTACAGCTCGGACAGATAGGGCACTGGGAATACGTTTCCCTTTTTCCCCAATTAAAACAACCCTCGTACCCAAGGTTTAGCGGCTTGAGAGTGTGGTAGCAGCAACCTGGCCTCTGCTTAACTTTCACCTTACATATCTCAAGCTCTCAAGAACAATACATTCAGGAAATTCATTGTTTAATATTTCTTTCATGAATAAACTGAAGATGTGAGCGGAAATGCCAAATGGGATTTTTTTCCCCCAGAATCTTTAAATATAAGCATCGAAGTATTATTCAAAGACTATGCAAAGAAAGGGAAATAGTTTATTGTCACATATTGCTAGAAAAGCTGCTAACCAGAGTTCTTTGAATGTACGTTCTATGTACGGTAGATAACAACAGACCCATATTAAGGGCTGTGCCATTTGTGTTCTCCTAACAGCTGTGAGAAACCTGAAGGTGTCTCCCTATCTTATCCCCGGGGATCCATCATCGCTATTGGATACAGTTCCTGTGGGTGGACCAGTGAGGGAGGATCACCTGGATGGGGGTTCCATGTGGAGTGAGAGCGGTACACTGATGGGTGTGACACGGTATCTGCCTTCTTTCAACACCTTTTCCCCATCCTACCAAGTAGGATAGTCCAAAACACTGCCCCCCTTTTCCGCCATGAACATTTTCGCACATCATGAAAGACAACGGACTAACACCAGAGCCGTTTACCTGGCATGACAAGGAAATCACTTTGTAACAGTATTTAAACATAAAACTAACCAAATTACATACAAATAAAATAATCCACTGAACGAAATTCCCTCAACCCGCCACCTGCGAGCTCTGATTCAATATGCAGCAACACGGCAGCTTTGCAAAGATTTGTGCCACGTTCCATGAATTTAATAAAGCCTCAGTACTGCAGGTTTTTTTAAAATATGCTGCCATGTGATTAGTGACAGTGTAAGATATTTTCAAAATGGTAAAAATTGATAGACAGTAAAAGCTAGGTTATCCAGCATCATTTGGAAACCAATGATGCCGAATAAGCAAATATGCCAAATAATCAAATCACGGTTATCCAAGCCGGACAATAAAGTAAACAATATGGATAGCAAAGCCTCTGGCCTTTTTTCTTTCTTTTCCGATTCTAAAATGTGGCTATCCAGCATAGAAATTTTGGTAAGATTACAGAACAGTTGCATTTTGTTGTTCCATTTTGTCCTCAACATAAGCGTGTGTTCACTACTCATGAAAAAGGCCTTCCCCATGAGAAGATGGGGAAATTGAAATTGAAAGTTTTACTTCTCGAAACACAAATGTACATGAGTGGCTGCATATCACCACGGATTACTACCGTTGTTGGTTTGAATCTGAAATGACTGAGGGAGAAAAAACCTAAAGTTATCTATTCGCAAACAACTTTACGTTTTCCCTCCCACGCCAATTTCGGATAACTCGCGTCCCCTGCCAGCCCCATACTTACCCTGCGGCAGCACAATGTGCTGTGTGCCGCTGACTCGCTGTGTCTCTGCAACGCCTGTTCCCTTTCACTTCCGTGCAGGGTCTTTTGCTTTTTTATTTTTTATCTTTAAGGAGTCAGGTGCAGGGGACACCCCCACTGACATTATAGTGAACAAGTGTGCAGGCGACACACCTGCAGCCCCCACTCCCCTTTTTCACTATAATGCTGTTCCAATGGGAGATTTGATCGTAATGTTCGTATTCAAACACATCTTTGATCAAATCTCCCATTCAACCAATTTATTCTGGTTAAATTGGGTACATCATATCACCACCACCTTCAAGTTAAAAAGATGAATTACGATACGAGGCATACACCCCTACCCAGGGCTAAACAAAGCTGTGTACACTAATTTCCAGTTATGAGATGGAACATAAAGCCTTCCTATTACTTCAAGACAATGAACAAATATTGCAAGGTATTTTTAACAGGAATCTTTCGAACATGCAACAGACCTACTACAGTTATACACATTTTCTTGAAGCCCGTAACCTACGCATTTTACATCAAACAGGTACTTAATTAGGGATAACAGTGTTTCCATGGTAACAAATGTATCTTGATTCGACATACTGAAAAGTCCTTAATTTGATAAATCATTATCACTTTTACAAGTTAAAGAACTGAATACAATTGTGCCGCAGCTTGTTGTCACGTCCTGCTTTTCGTTATTCTTGTCATTGTAAACACAACGGGTATAATTAGACAAATACAAACACGCATTAGTATTTTTTATGTGCACTTTCCATTTATTGTACAAAGGAGTAAATATTGTTGCAAAGAATGACGGTAGCAGTCACAAATGCCATAGAATCCGGGAAAATGATGGGGGTAGAAGGGAACAAAAACCAACCACGAAGTCTAAGAGTACAAGTGAGAACACTAGGTAAGAAGAACCAACTGGCAGAGACTTCTTTTAACGGAGGGCAAAAGGGGCCCTTGCCCCGGGCCCCCACCTTGGCCTCAAGGCTGCCTAATGGAAAGAAATCCGTTTCCATTCACCGAACATGAATGGCACACATTGGGATATTTTATGGCATGCTGCTGAGGCCAAACCTATTGCCTGTCTGTTGTTGACAGTTACATTCTGCTAGGATCAATTAATTCTCTAATGCTTTCTATGTTCACTGTGGTATACATAGTTTGTGCATTTACTACTGCACAACTCCTGTAGCATTCTGACCTTTCTGTTGGGATCATAGTGATCATGTGCAATAGCCAAAGTTGAAATGCATATTGATACATTCGATTGCTGGGATGGTTCAGAAGATAGCTCGGTGTGTTAAGCGCTCATTGCAGAGATCTGTGTTCAGATGCAAGATTACAAAACCAAGTTCCATGAAGGCAAATTCAGACATTCCTATGTCTGAGGTTGACAACCTGCATCTATATGTACTTTGTTTGGTAGCACATCAGGTGCTATTATCAGAAATGTACATGCACCAGATAGCGGCCGATATAAAAGCAAACACAGTATCAATATGGTGAGGGTCCAGAAATTGGTATTATTACAGCAAGACTGTATAGGATAAAGGGATTAACCATGCTTATTTTGATCGCTGCGAGCCTGCATATCAAGCTATGGGTGGTCATCGTGAGAGGGGTGTGACCGGATATTCGTATCCCTCAATCCCTTTGGTTTGGTGCAGGGGGCCCCAAAAGTGTCCGTGCCCCGGTCCCCAAAAGTGCTTAAGATGGCCCTGCCAACTGGGGGATGGAGTAACAACTAGATAGAGGCAAAGGCAAAGGGGTTTGGGGCCCCAGAACCAGTGAGTGGGGGCGGGGAAGGGAAGTGGACAATGACATCTAGCTAAATAGCAACAGGTGCTAAACTGTAATAAGGCTGCATCATGGACATGGCTACATGCCAGGGGCCCCTTGTCATGCATGAGACAGAGAGCCAAGCCTTCCTTGAGAGGTGAAGTTTCCAGAATGGGCAGATCCTTTGACTAGAAAAAACGCAATGCACTGCGATGTTGTTAAAGAGCCAGAGCTGGCCCATGGGGGTCACGAACGACATGGCCGCATTGGCAGCGTTCGAGATGCCATTTAACAGCTGCATAATAATTACCATAGGATGTGAAACCGGTCAGCATGCTTATGCAACGCGGCACCCTACCAACATTGAAACCTTTCATTTCCAGCATAATGGACGAACTCTCTGCTCCAGTGATATTTCTTTTAATGAGACATTTGTGAAGCTGCTCGCATAATAGAATTTATTTTTAAAACCAAAATCGATAGCATGACAGCCATTTACATACACCTGCACCGCTTACCAATGCACATACAAAACACTGCCACCAATACAAAGTAGGAAGAGATGTTACTGATGTTGGATCAAGTTGTAGTCAGGCTTGCACCGAGCCGGGGGCCAGTAGGCCAAAACCACCTACAGCCAAGATGAATGTACACTGCTGTGCTGTCACAGAAGAAGGTTGCCACGGCTGCTGCTGGAGGCACTTGAAGCAAAGAAGCTCTGACTAGTACTCCCCTTAAGCTCCACTCCGTCAGTGCAGCCCGACCCCCGGCACTTCTTCATGACCCCTCCGCCTCAGTAACAGCAGGCTATCTTTTAAAAGCGGCTTTCACAGATTCCAGCCGCAAAGCAGCCACTACACAACACACAACTTTAGCTGGGCAGGTGCCAACATGATGCGGCGTGTAATCTTGGGATTCTGAGCGACAGCACACACAACTCAAGCTTTGCTCGCTTTGTCTCTGAAATCACCCATAACCCCTTTGTTAATATCTACCCTTCTACAATTCAATTTCAGTTTACTTAATTGTAATCGTATAGCTTTCAACTCTCTGTAACCCTCTGAAGAGGCCTGGAATTCTCTGTAATGTCTGGCCGAATGCTGTCCCGCCTTGCTGCCCATCACACACTGACAGAACCTGTGACTGACAGCTCAGGAGAATATTGATGCGTGCTTGGGGCGCGAGTGTTCTGAGCGTGTCAGTTGGGGGCCTGAGCTGGAGTAGATGGGGTGAGTGGTCTCTCCTGTATAGGACATAAGAGGATTTGCTTCCAACCCCAAAGAGTTCCCATCATGATGCAACACAGTGTATTTTAGGTCCTGTTTTGCACTAAGCTGAAGGTCTGTGTTTCCCATGTTGGGCTCAAGGGCGTGGTATAAATGTCTCCAATTCAAAGCTTACCTTGGTACACGTCAGAGTACAGAGGGGAGGACTACAAGGCCTGTGCGCCCACAGGGACAGTGCTGCAGAGCATGGTGGGTACCAAGGAGCCTTACGTGGACTGGATTGTCTCCCTGCCTTACCATACTACAGCATTGGAACTGTGCACAGGCCAAGCTGTGGAGCGGCTGGGTGCTCTGTGCCGTTCTGTAACTTTCTCCAAATTATGACTTTGGTGGCCCTGACCACTGCCTGCTCCTTTGCACTCCTCAAAAGGTAGGACAAAGCCAATAAAAGCTTCCCTGCTGCATGGTAAACAGTCTGCGAGAACCTCTCCTGGGCAGGTCTACGTTCCCCAGGGAAAAGCAGACCTTTTCGGGTAGATGCTAAGCGGGACCAAATCTGAATCACAACGTATCCTGAGGCATCCATCGTTTGACACGCTTTTCTGCCTGACATTGCTGCCACCTTCATGCCCCAGAATGACAATGCTCTGTAGGAGGATTCAATCCAGCACTACAGCTAAGTCAATGCCTAGTCTGGGATACTGAATGGAAACCCTTATTGATATATCTTTATGTCCAGTTCATGAGTTCTGGATGACTACCCCTATATAACACCCCTCTCTTGGAATCCCCCTGACCCCACTGAGCCAAGACGTAGTTCTGTTTTGCAAGTTAAAAGGTTTATTTGAGAATTTAAACAATATATATATATATATCACACTTTATAATAAATTAATAATTGAATATCACACTTAATCTGAGCAGTAATCAATAATGGATAGTCTGGCACTAGCACACTTCTTTATAATCAATGATGAGTGGTTATAGGATGGATAAGATAGCAACAATACTTTTATGGTTTCAAATGGATGCAAGGTGGAATGAAAATGCAGTACAGAAAAAAACTTGATAGGGTTTCAGCAAAAGACAATGTAATCACTTTCTTGGACAATTCACCCCCCCTTTTATGCAATGTAAGGAGATGAAGATGAAGATGACACCGTTCTTAGGAATGCAATCAAATGTAATTCAGTTCAATTCAGCAAGCTTAAACTACAGAAGTGCGATACACAGGCAAAAGGCTTTGAATATGATGACAATGCAGTGAGAAATATGCTGAAAATGCTTTTAATTCCCTTCAGGAGGTTCAGGGTGAGTGGTATCTAGTTAATGTGAGTTCAGGCTCACTCTAGCAATGATTCAGGGATGGTTCTTAAGAGGCAAACGAAATTTAGCAGTTCAGGCAAAAGCAGCTATCTTTTTACAAGTAAAGAAATCGGGCCAAATCGCGGCAAAATTTGCGAGTGCGAGAATCGTGATTACGGCAAAAGTATAAGGAGTAGCAAGTCGGTTCTAAGCTTGATGAAAAGCTGAGATTCTAAGCATTCAGAGGAAAGTTAAACCAGGTTCCTAGCAGAGACGGTTCCAGAGATACGGACGATTAAATAAAGGTAGTTTTTCGGATTTGAAATTTTAAAAGTTCAAAGCGACAGGTTACAGCTTGCAGCTAGAAAATGACAGGTGACAGCTTTGCAAATGACAGGTGACAGTTAGGAGGCAGTTCTGGTTAGATTTAAAATAGATTGAATTATATTATTTTAACTAAGAGATTGGTTCTGCACAGTTCTGCTAGGTACTCACAATATATTTTGAAATAGGCCTCCCCACGGATCTGGTCAGGTTTTGGACTGGACTCCGGTTCTGGTCTCGGCACTTCACAGTGATCTGGGTCAGCTCTGCTCTGCTGGTCTAGCCTCTCTAGATTCTGGATACTGCTCTGCTTTCTGGGTACTGCTACAGGTTCTGGAGATTGATGGATTTGGAGTCTGGATCTCTGGATGTGAAGTCGTCGGTCAGCATGCTCCGCAGCAAATGGAATTGAATGTCCCAGCAGTCTCTTTTTATGTGTTTTGAAAGTGGGTGTGTGCCTGGGCCTAGCTAAGCCTGCCCCTTTCTACTTGTCATTGGCCCAATTCTCCCCTCTCCCATGATTGGGGAAGGAACTGTGAGTCAGAGTGATGCTGTAGGTTTTATGGGTCAGAGGATCCTCCCCTGGTCAGTTTGCCCACAAATCTATATTTGACCCAAATACATATTTGCACAGGTACACATTTGTTCAAAATTACATGCACCCATCACGTATCACATGAGGTATACTCTGTTCAAACTCTGATGTTTCTAAGAGCTTGCATTCAGAAACGGCAACATTTTGCGTTTTTTTAACTGGTTTTGCAATATTGGTTTTTCATTAAAAATTATACACATATACACGGCCTGTCCATACATACTCCAGTAAATTCCCATGTCTCTAGCTTAAACACAGAGTCTGTAGTATACATAAATAGCAGGGTTTTGCCCCAGAACATCCCACAAATTGGAGTTTGTGCTTGAATCGAAGGTACATTTTTTAAATGAAGGCTCTCAAAGTTATACATTCCTGTCATTTGATTACAAAGAGTTATCAGTGTTTCTGTAAAATATATATTTTGCTTTCAATTCAGTTCTCAGAGTGTTGGAGTCCGCCTCTAAGACTTGGGTGGGTCAGTGATCACATGTGTCTTCTGGCAGGCAGGCCTTTGTTGATAGGAAACAGTCAAAATCAATATATTCTATTCAAGTGCGAGAGCCTATTGTGTGGTTTCCAGGAGGCTCCCAGCCAGTCTGCCTTCTATCAATCAAGAGGTTATGTGAGATTCTAACTCCTGGTGTGAATCTCTGGAGGTGAGAGGTTTCCCAGCCTTTGGCCTGTTAATTAAATCAGATTGTCTTCTGGGAACAGCATGTGGTTAAGATTTTAATTAACTCCCAGCCTTTGATGTAAAGGCCTCTCCTGCAACTCCTGACATGCAGTTTCCCTGTCAGAGTTTAGACCGTTAGCGCCGCCCTCAGTCAAAAGCGGGTACTGCATGCAATTTTTTTGGATCAGTCTTGAATTCAAGCATTTCAAACAAGAGATATTACATGGAAGTATATTGTCCAGGTTCAACAAAGGGCATTGGTGTAGTTCTGCAGTAAAATAATTTTGTGCCCATAAATTAGCCATGTTTGACCTGAAGAAAACGAATTCCCACCAGTTATGGGTTGCTTTTGGCAATCAGCATTGCCCCTTTTACAATGGTTTTAGGCTCTGTGCCCTTCTGTGCTCACAACATAGGCAAAAATGGGTGGCAGCCTATTCTTCATGCATTTCCCTGTGCATTTTCTGCGAAGTTCTGGCCATCATGATGTTTTCCATGCCAGTACTGCACAGTTTTTGTGGTAGGGCTCGGATGCATGGGTAAAAACATCCCACAAGCCCCCCTCTTGCGATGGCCATTCTGTTTCACTGATGGAACTCGCAAGATCTGGGATGTTCTCCTCATCTTCTTCCGGTAGATGGCACAGTTCAGCATCTTTTCCTCCATCCGGTACTGATCGATCGGTTCTCCTCGCCGGTCCTGATGGGAATATTGGGCGGTACCCCGGGCCCCTTGCGTCTCTGCTCCCGGTCTCCAGATCGTCCTCCTTGGCCAGTCTCCAGGTTTTCTTTCTCCTAGGACGACAAAGGAAGAGTGGCAATACCTATTCATGGACATTTCTCCCCCACCATTGATATAGTGGGGTGGCATATATATTTTAGAACTCAACAGATATGAACATGCACATTTTTTTAAATTAAGCGACAGGAACACATAAACTTGAGAAACACAGAATTTGATAGGTTATATGTAGGATATTTTATGGTTGGAATTGAATTACTCTGGAGCGGTACCCTCTGGGATTGCAGAGGACTCCTCCAGTTGTTGCAGATTGTGCCTGGGATGGCAACACTTCAACTGGTTGATGTGGACCCACTTGTCTTCCCCCTGTGCCAAACCGCCTTTGGGGATGCGGATCTTGTAGGCCACAGGGGAGATCTTGTCTATAATCTCAAACGGTCCCTTCCATGTAGGCAAAAATGTTCGCTGTTTGGCCTGGTTCCTTTGGAAATTGTATAAATAGACCCGGTCCCCCACCTGATATTCCTTCCTGGAAGTTTTCCGGTCATAGTGGGTCTTCATACTCTCAGCTGATCTTTCTAGATTCCGCGGAGCATAGGCAAAAGCATGTTGAAGGTGTTTCCTTAAATTCTCCACATACTCATGAGTTGTGGAGGCATTTATTAGTGTCTGCTCTTGGGTCCTGTAGAGCAAATGCTGCGGAAGCACCACCTTGCGTCCAGTCATCAACTCGAATGGTGACATTTTGGTTGCAGATGAAGGGGTAGATCTGATGGCCATTAGGACCAGAGGTAATCGGATATCCCAACTTGGCCCAGAATCTGCCACAAACTTCTTTAATATGCTCACAATAGCTCGGTTATATCTCTCTACTGCCCCAGAAGAAGCTGGCCTGTAAGCAATGTGTAGCTTTCTCTTGACCCCCAGTATCTCACACATCTTTGTCATTACTTCACTGGTGAAGTGGCTACCCCTGTCTGACTCAATCCTTTGAGGTAGACCAAAACGGGAAAAGATGTGGTTAATCATCAGGGCAGCTGCTGTTTCTGCCTTGCAGTTTGGGGCTGGGAGACATTCCACCCACTTGGTAAACAAGCATGTAACTGTCAACATGTACTTGTTTCCTCTAGATGAGCGAATCACAGGGCCTACAAAGTCGATTTGCAAATCTGACCATGGCAGTGTCATCCCCCTCTTTTGGAGGGTTGCACGGTGGATGAGGGATGATGGCTGAAATTGTGCACACACAAGACACCCCTTCAAGTATTGGTCAAGGTCCTGCACCATGTGTGGCCAGTATGCAACCTCTCTTAAGATTTCCAGTGTTGTGTGAAACCCCCTATGACCGGCGGTGGCCACATCATGGGCGTGACTTAACATCAGGCTTCGGAATGAGGTAGGAACCACCCACTGATCGTGGCCAGCTTTGGATTTCCTTACCAGCAAACCGTCTTGGATTCGGAACATTTTTGGACATTTCATCAAAACTCTTAGGTCCTCTTTCCCAATGTAATCGGTATCCGTCAGGGGAAAGTTCTCAGGGTCCTCAAGGTGTTGGTAAAACTTACCAATAATTGGATCCCCCTTCTGAGCTGTAATCAAATCAGCATCAGGGGTCTCCTTGCTCCATTGGGCAGTTGAAAGATCATTGTGAGCATTTGTCTGGGACCTAGTGATAGAGTGACCTGGATTTCCCCCAACAGGGACTCTATTTCTATTAGATCCCCTTGGATGGCCCCGGTTTTGGCCAGCTGATCAGCTAAGTCATTTCCAGTTTTGTCTGGTCCCTCTACTTTGGAATGACCCTTGATCTTTTTCCAGTAGATGGTCGTCCCATTCGATGTGACCAGATCATCAATGTTTTGGATCAACTTCCCATGATTCAAGGGTTTGTTGTTAGCACATAACATTCCTCTGGTTTTCCAATTAACCAGGTGCTCCACGAACCCGTTCCGTACATAATCAGAATCTGTGATTATGACCAGTTCGTGGAGTTGATGCTGGACAGCAGTGAGGATGGCCTGATGCACAGCCATCAATTCTGCCACCTGACTACTTCGGGGACCAATTTTGTATCCAGCGGAGGGTTCTGGAAACTCCTTCACCCATGCATTCCCTACGCCAGCCACCAGTTCTTTCTCCCCGTCGTTGTCAACATGGTAAGAGCATCCATCCACATAGACAGTGGGCATTCCCTCACACTTGTCTTCTTCAAAGACTTTGTGTGGGGAATTAAGGGATGCCTCCGTGTTGTCCTTGATTTTTAGACTTTCGTCCTCGAGAGAGTTTTCTCTGGCACAATCATGCAAGTCAGCTAGACCTTGCGCGAGGGGACTCTTCTTGTTTTGGCCATATCTGACCTCCACAGGAAAGCCTTGCATTGACAGAATCCAGGAAGTAATTCGGGAATTACTCACATTTCCGGCCCGGATTCTATCACTTTGGAGATATTGCAGAGGCTGGTGTGGAGTCTCCACTATGATGTGTTCCCCCTGGATAAACGGGCGGTAATTCTTCAATGTCCACACCGTTGCCAGGAGTGCCTTCTCACAATCGTTGAATTTTTCCTCCACAGAGGATAAAGTTTTGCTTGCATAGGAGATTACTTTATTGACCTTGTCATGCTTTTGGTATAATACTGCCGTCAAGCACGTATTCGAGAACCCCGTCTACAGGAAGAACTCCTTGTTTCTGACAGGGTAAGCTAGGCAAGGCGCTTGTGAGAGGCTTCTTTTGAGTTGTTTTACCGCCTCGGCTTGTTCTGGACCCCATTCCCACTTGACCCCCCCTTCAGGAGATGAATCAGGGGTCTGGTGATCTCTGCGTAGCCCTCAATGAACTTTCTGCTGTAATTAGTCAGTCCAAAGAGGCTCCTTAGTTCCCGCAGAGTTGTGGGGTCTTTCAGTTCTTGGAGTGCTTCCACCTTCTTTTCCTGGGGACAGAGACCCTGAGGAGTAATCTCATGCCCCAAGAAATTAACACGGGTTCTACACCACTGTGCTTTCTGAAAGGAAAGTTTTGCTCCGGCGGCCCTCAACTGGGTCAGAACATAACAGATCTCCGCTATGTGTTCCTCTGCAGTTGAACTTTTGATGAGGACATCATCTACATAAGCCAGGTTACCGCTTGCACCCAGGTCGGGCATGGCCTTGTGTAGGAAAATGTTGAATTCATTGCCGGAGTTGAGGTATCCGAAGGGAGATCGGGTCCATGTGTACTGCTGGCCCCCAAAGGTAAAAGCCAGCTTGTATTGGTCCTCCCTACTGACAGGCATGGTCCAGTATCCATTGGTCAGGTCTATTGCAGTGAATACCTGTGACCCCTGGATCTGGGCCAGCCCTTGGTCAATGTAGGGCAGAGGCCATCGGGAAGTATGGACCCGTTTGTTGAGCTCCCTAAGGTCGGCGCAGAGTCTCCACTGGCCGTTCGGCTTCAATATTCCCAGCACCGGATTATTGAAGGTGCTGTGTATTGGACGAATTATCCCCCGGGACTCAAGGTTCTTAATTATTTCAGTAAGGGACTCCATTGATGCGAGAGGCAAGCGATATTGCTTCACAAACACTGGAGTCATGCCAGGGTCCGTGGGGATTGTTGTTGTGTGGATGTCGGTGCGGCCACAGTCATATGAGTCTACCGCAAAGAGATCTTGGAAATCCAAGAAAACTTGTTTCAACTTTTGCCTCTGTTCCAGAGTCACACAGGCATCAGCTAGGTTGACTGTCTCTTCCACCATCTGCCTGAAGCCTGGAAAGACTTCTTGTATGGCTATCTCAGCGGCCTCCTCCAGCTGGGTGGAGAAGTCCCTGGTCAGAGTGCTGATTTGGACTGGAGGCCTCAGTGGGAAAGGCAACCCTCATGGACCTGGAAAATCACCTCATCCCTCCTGAAGTCACAAGGCACATCTTCCTTACCATAGGGGCAGGAAGTGTACACCAGGAAGTTCCCCCCATGCCGGGTAAAAATCCTGTCTGGTGTTGTATTGTCCTCACTGTCACTGTCAAAACAGTCCTTGTGGACTGGTCCTAACAGTTCATTTCCTAGATCAATGGAAAAATGGCGGTCATCAACCGCCATTCCAATAATGGTGCCTGCGGCTAGAGTAATACTCTTTAAGTCGCTGTTATCCACCTCTATTGGAATGGTGTCATGTTCTATGTTGACTAATGGAGTTGGCTTTACCCCCAACCCTTGCTGTTGGAGAGAAGCATTTAGATGTATATAAGCATCAGGGTTTTGCAGATATTGTCCTCTTTTAACTTTCACTTCCAGGGAGAATTGTCGGGTCCTTTCTGGGATGGTGACTTCCTCTTTAATCTGAATTTCAACTGCATAAGGTAGCAATTGAGCTGACCTAAATGCTTTTTCTGGATCATCAAAGCCCATGGGATTATCCGCTAATCAGGACCAAGCTTTGAAGTTTATTAGGTCCAAACTAATGGCAAAGCGATTGAGAATGTCACTGCCTAAGTAAAAAGCGGCAGTGACGTCTCGCACGACCCAACAATTGTGGACTATGCTCTTGTTGCCAATGGAGATTTTGAGCATACACCTGCTTGGCAGGAGATGTTTGGAATTTGGTGCTTCCAGGTCCATTTCCCATTTGTCTATCAGTTTGAATGTGGGAATGGCTGGATCTTTTGGGTGTTGGCGGAACATGGCTTCGCTGATGAAGCTCTTACCGTTGTTCACACACACTCGAGCGAGAACAGAGTCCTTCCCATCATTTAAATGAACAGGGATGAACAACTGCTCTCCAATTTGTTGAATATCAGCCAGGCTCTGAGCTGATTTCACATCTTTCTGGACTGTAGGAGTGGGAGTTTCTGATTGTGGATTGGTGAAGAATTTCAGAGTGTTTCCTTCCAGTGTGGAATACCACCTTAAACTGGAAGGAAGGTTGATTTTCAGAAATAGAGAGGACCCCCCATCACCAGTCTGTTGTCCTACTGCTATTACTGTCACGTCGGGAGTTTGGTTGTTCTGGAAGTGAAATTCTACTTGGTCAGATTTTTGTTCAACCATGTGGCAGGTGCCGTTTAAACTAACATGGTTGACACTCTGTTTTAATTTTATTGGTCGGCTAGTCTGGGTCCAGAGGACCTTGTTTACACAATCTATTAGGGGTGACAACCTTCTCAGGAGGTCATTCCCTAGTAAACAAGGGGTGCCCTCTGGAGTCACTACTATGACCGGGTGTTTCACCTTGTGTCGCCCAATTTTAATGTCCAAGTCTGCAGTCCCCTCAACGGGAATTTCCTTCCCGTCAAAGTTCTGCAGTTGTCCAGGAAGAGAGGTGAGAGGAATACAGTAATTCTCCCCCCTTCCTGCATTTAGTTCATCAAAGGCCCTTTTGGACAGAAGGGTAGCTTGGGATCCAGAGTCCACCAGTGCCAAAATTGTACCCTGCCCCTGTACTTGTACCGGGGCATAGTATCTTCCCTCCTTCTCCTCAAGGGGGACAGATAATGCACATTTTTGGACAACTGGTGGGCTAACTTTCTGGTTTTGGACATGGCGAGAGAAGAGATTTGGGCAGAATTCTGTGGAGAGCCCTGGGAATCTGAAAGAAAAAGTTGGCAACTGGAGATCAGAGCCATTGTGGGTTCCCCTGGTTACGGTTCTGGGCCGCCCCCCCCTTTTTGGAGGCAGTCACCAGGATGGGTTTGAACCAGGGGATTTTGGTATTGTGGGTTCTGGGATGAGATGATGGGCGGCGGTAGCTCAGTCTCCATATCCCCCCAGTCTGGATTGGAATCCCTTGGGACCCATTTTTCCTTGGGAGGAGATCCCCCATCTCTGAAAGAGAAGGTCCTTTCCCCAGGATCCTCTGAGGATCCCTCTCCCTCAAATTGGAAGACCTGTACCTCCTCCACAAAGTGGGTCTGTTTGGGTCCTTTGTTTCTCCTACCCCCCTCTGCTCCTTGGGAGGCAGGCTTTCAGGGGTAGGAGATTTTGTTTCCGGTTCCTGGTTTTCTAGGAGCTGTTTACAAGTTGGGAAGGAAGCTTCCTCCAAGGCTTTACACCCCCCTTCCCCTTGTGCCTCCTCCCTGGGAACCAGTGTGTTATCGGGGTGCTGCCCCCGTCATTGTTCTGGAGCACCAGGTCCAGAGTTTGGGGCATTCTGCGGTGGCATGCTCATCTGAGGGTTCTGTTGAGCCCTCAGTATGTGACCCAGATCCCGTGCCATATTTTGGACCTGGCGCTCTAACTGGGAAACCCGCTCAGGCTGATACGGGGCTCTATTTTCTCCCCTGGGCTGATCCCGGGAAGGGTAGTACCCCTGGTTGGGAAGATTTTGGTACCCCTCCACCCTTGGCCTCCCCCTCTCCCGGATTAGGTTGTCTGGGCTCAGGGAATTGGGGAAAGAAGGGTGGAGGATTTTGGGGCTGGAAATTGGGCGGATACCTGGGGAAAAAGTTCTGCCCAGGATTTGGAGAATTTCTGCCCTCCTGGGGGAAGTTAGGAGGGAAGTTCCCCGGGTCAGGTGCTTGGCTGGACCCCCCCCCCTTCGGCTGGAGGAGTCCACACATAACCCAGGATTGGTCGGTTTCCCTTGTAGCGGGGACTTACATAGTCAGGGGAGCGGGGGACCCCATTTGTGGGACTACCTCCTCGACTCCCTGTCTGTGACTGGCCCAAGGGCCTTCTGGGCTGTGAATTATTAGGTGCAGGTAGGTTTTTAGGCCCCCCCATCTCCAAATCCAAAACGGGGGTGACCTTTACCTCTGCCACCTTGGCAGCAGCAGGGGTGCTGTTGGTTTTGGGATTTTTCTGGGTATTGCTTTTATTTTCTATGGGCTTCTGCACCTCATAGAACCGGGTAGCCTGTTCAATGACCCAGTCTAAAGATCTTTTCTCATGAAAATCTCTCACGAGCTGGGTCATTATATATTTGGGCAAGGCATGGAAAAATGTATTGACAAATTCTCTGCTGTCTGTGCGCACCCTTCTGGTGGTCTGCGCAAAGGCACGTTTCAGTTCTTGCACAAATTCTTGTGGGGCCTGATCCTCCCCACATTGCAAATTGTAGGCTGCCTTGCGAGCCTCTTGGGGATTTCTGTGAACAGAAAAATGTTTTAATATGGCCGCCCTATAGGTGGACCACCTTGAATGATTTTGGTCCTCCAGCCCTGGAAAGAAACTAGAGTACTCTGGGGAGAATGTCCACTTTACATATTGGATACAGCTTTGGCTGTCCTTCAAATGAAAAGTCTCCATCATTTGCTCATAGAGCTCCAAGTGTTCCCAAACAGAGTACTTGGCGTTCTTATGATAAGGCGTGATGACACTCCTGATTGCTTTAATCTGTTTCAATGGGTCCTTAAGCAAGGCCCTTTTTGCCTTATTGGCCTTTTTGGTTCGGGTAACCCTGGTCCATTCATCCTCTGACTCAGAGGCACTGCTCCCAGAGGTTCCTGTCTGATCTTCCAGGTTTTCCCGGATTCTGCGAGCCTGGGAGTGGCTGGCAGAATGTGGGGACCTGGTCTCCTGTGTCCTGTACCGCTCAGAGGAGTCTTCAGATCCCTCCTCGCTGCCAGGATTTGATGGGTACCCCCCCCACTGACCTAACTGGGCAGAGGTTTTCAGGATGCCCTTAATGGGCCTACTCTCCTGGGGTTCCCCACTAAATTGCACTGTGCTTGGGTGCCCATACCCAGATGCTCGCCCCTCCATACCTGGGTGGTACTGGCCTATGAGCCCCATGCTTCTGGCTGGATAGTAATCTGCCATCCCTGTGCCCCGGTACTCATGTGCGCCAGGGGACATGGGGGTGGCAGAGTCCAGGGACTGAGAGAGATAAAGGCCTCTGGTACTAGGGCTCCTGAGGTTATGCTCAGGAGTTTCCCTTTCCCAGCGAACTGGTCTCTATCCGCCCCTGCTCCCTGTTGCAATGCAAGAGCCTGTGCTTTCAGTTCCTCAGTTAAGGCCTTGCTAGACTCTATTAGTCGCTCCTGCATCGCTACCTGTTGTTGGAGCCTATCATTGTGCTGACAGAGAGCCTCATTTTCTCTCTGTGCCTCCTGATTGGTCCTGGAGTACTGGGCCAGTCTCTGCTGCAGGAGGGTTACCTCCTGAGCTGTGTCCCTATTGGCCTGCTCCTTTCTTGCCAGAGCATCCTCCACCCTCCTGGTGTGCTCTAACAAGTTCTGGTGTTTTTTTTGGAGGTCACCCAGTCCCTGGAGGGCCAGGTGATTTTCTTCAATTTTCCTTTTTAAGTGGCAGACTTCCTGGCCTAAGGTATGCCTTTCCTGACTAAGAGCCTGCATCTGTGCCGCCAGGTCGTCCCTTTGCCTTTGGAAGGCACCAGCTTTCTGGCGCTCCTGGTCAAACTCTGCCTGGGTATCCAGGTCTTTCAAAATCAGTTTATTGCTCTCTGCCTTCTCCCTATCTAGGTGGCTTTGCAGGGTGACTACCTGCTCAGCACATGCCCTATTGAAGTCTAACTGTTGCTCCAGCTTTTTCTGGCTCTGCAGTAGGGAGTCCAAAACTTCTTGGTACTCCTTCTGCAAGGCCAGAAATCTGGTATCCTGGTCCGCCTTTTCCTGTTGCAACACATCCATATCCTCCTTTATTTTAGTGATGTACCGTCTGCTGTCATTTTCTGACTCCTGGCTCCTGAGCAGCCTCTGCGCAGAAGAGTCCAGATCAGATTGGGCCTTCTGTAATGCCAGCAGTTGCCTACTCGCCAGATCTTGGCCTTCGGCACATTTGTCCTGCATGGCTCCCATATGTAAATATAAATATGTCGCTACCCTGGCAATCTTAAAGTGCTCATCCTTGGCCTTAGGGGCCATGTATAGTTCACTCAGGGCCACATGTAGGGGACCCTGATCTCCCCATATATCTGACCCTGTTTCCGTGACCTGTTGCGCGATTGCCTGCAACCAGACCGTTTGGTCCTGATGAGTCCACTCACCTCTCACAAATAGCTTATGTAAGAAGTGCTCTCTGGCTATTTTGATGTCTACCAGTGTCGTCATTCTGGAATTTGAGTTCCTTCCTGACTTACAGAAGTTTGTATTTTATTTTTGCAAAACAGACCGTTTCCTTAGAGCTTTCCTTTGAGGAGTGCTTTACAGCGTAACACAGCGTGGTGATCCGACCGGATGTATGTCTCCTGTCAGTTAGCACACTGTATTAATCTGCACAAGTGATAAATCTAACCCAGACGTCCGGCTCGAGCCCCCACTTTGTAGGAGGATTGAATCCAGCACTACAGCTAAGTCAATGCCTAGTCTGGGATACTGAATGGAAACCCTTATTGATATATCTTTATGTCCAGTTCATGAGTTCTGGATGAAAACCCCTATATAACACCCCTCTCTTGGAATCCCCCTGACCCCACTGAGCCAAGAAGTAGTTCTGTTTTGCAAGTTAAAAGGTTTATTTGAGAATTTAAACAATATATATATATATATCACACTTTATAATAAATTAATAATTGAATATCACACTTAATCTGAGCAGTAATCAATAATGGATAGTCTGGCACTAGCACACTTCTTTATAATCAATGATGAGTGGTTATAGGATGGATAAGATAGCAACAATACTTTTATGGTTTCAAATGGATGCAAGGTGGAATGAAAATGCAGTACAGAAAAAAAACTTGATAGGGTTTCAGCAAAAGACAATGTAATCACTTTCTTGGACAATTCACCCCCCCTTTTATGCAATGTGAGGAGATGAAGATGAAGATGACACCGTTCTTAGGAATGCAATCAAATGTAATTCAGTTCAATTCAGCAAGCTTACACTACAGAAGTTTGAAACACAGGCAAAAGGCTTTGAATATGATGACAATGCAGTGAGAAATATGCTGAAAATGCTTTTAATTCCCTTCAGGAGGTTCAGGGTGAGTGGTATCTAGTTAATATGAGTTCAGGCTCACTCTAGCAATGATTCAGGGATGGTTCTTAAGAGGCAAACGAAATTTAGCAGTTCAGGCAAAAGCAGCTATCTTTTTACAAGTAAAGAAATCGGGCCAAATCGCAAATCGCGGCAAAATTTGCGAGTGCGAGAATCGTGATTACGGCAAAAGTATAAGGAGTAGCAAGTCGGTTCTAAGCTTGATGAACAGCTGAGGTTCTAAGCTTTCAGAGGAAAGTTAAACCAGGTTCCTAGCACAGACGGTTCCAGAGATACGGACGATTAAATAAAGGTAGTTTTTCGGATTTGAAATTTTAAAAGATCAAAGCGACAGGTTACAGCTTGCAGCTAGAAAATGACAGGTGACAGCTTTGCAAATGACAGGTGACAGTTAGGAGGCAGTTCTGGTTAGATTTAAAATAGATTGAATTATATTATTTTAACTAAGAGATTGGTTCTGCACAGTTCTGCTAGGTACTCACAATATATTTTGAAATAGGCCTCCCCACGGATCTGGTCAGGTTTTGGACTGGACTCCGGTTCTGGTCTCGGCACTTCACAGTGATCTGGGTCAGCTCTGCTCTGCTGGTCTAGCCTCTCTGGATTCTGGATACTGCTCTGCTTTCTGGGTACTGCTACAGGTTCTGAAGATTGATGGATTTGGAGTCTGGATCTCTGGATGTGAAGTCGTCGGTCAGCATGCTCCGCAGCAAATGGAATTGAATGTCTCTACCTGTCCCAGCAGTCTCTTTTTATGTGTTTTGAAAGTTGGTGTGTGCCTGGGCCTAGCTAAGCCTGCCCCTTTCTACTTGTCATTGGCCCAATTCTCCCCTCTCCCATGATTGGGGAAGGAACTGAGTCAGAGTGATGCTGTAGGTTTTATGGGTCAGAGGATCCTCCCCTGGTCAGTTTGCCCACAAATCTATATTTGACCCAAATACATATTTGCACAGGTACACATTTGTTTAAAATTACATGCACCCATCACGTATCACATGAGGTATACTCTGTTCAAACTCTGATGTTTCTAAGAGCTTGCATTCAGAAACGGCAACATTTTGGGTTTTTTAACTGGTTTTGTAATATTGGTTTTTCATTAAAAATTATACACATATACACGGCCTGTCCATACATACTCCAGTAAATTCCCATGTCTCTAGCTTAAACACAGAGTCTGTAGTATACATAAATAAATTTTGCCCCAGAACATCACACAAATTGGAGTTTGGGCTTGAATCGAAGGTACATTTTTTAAATGAAGGCTCTCAAAGTTATACATTCCTGTCATTTCATTACAAAGAGTTATCAGTGTTTCTGTAAAATATATATTTTGCTTTCAATTCAGTTCTCAGAGTGTTGGAGTCCGCCTCCAAGACTTGGGTGGGTCAGTGATCACATGTGTCTTCTGGCAGGCAGGCCTTTGTTGACAGGAAACAGTCAAAATCAACATATTCTATTCAAGTGCGAGAGCCTATTGTGTGGTCTCCAGGAGGCTCCCAGCCAGTCTGCCTTCTATCAATCAAGAGGTCATGTGAGATTCTAACTCCTGGTGTGAATCTCTGGAGGTGAGAGGTTTCCCAGCCTTTGGCCTGTTAATTAAATCAGATTGTCTTCTGGGAACAGCATGCGGTTAAGATTTTTATTAACTCCCAGCCTTTGATGTAAAGGCCTCTCCTGCAACTCCTGACATGCAGTTTCCCTGTCAGAGTTTAGACCGCCAGCGCCGCCCTCAGTCAAAAGCGGGTACTGCATGCATTTTTTTTGGATCAGTCTTGAATTCAAGCATTTCAAACAAGAGATATTACATGGAAGTATATTGTCCAGGTTCAACAAATGGCATTGCTGTAGTTCTGCAGTAAAATAATTTTGTGCCCATAAATTAGCCATGTTTGACCTGAAGAAAACGAATTCCCACCAGTTATGGGTTGCTTTTGGCAATCAGCATTGCCCCTTTTACAATGGTTTTAGGCTCTGTGCCCTTCTGTGCTCACAACATAGGCAAAAATGGGTGGCAGCCTATTCTTCATGCATTTCCCTGTGCATTTTCTGCGAAGTTCTGGCCATCATGATGTTTTCCATGCCAGTACTGCACAGTTTTTGTGGTAGGGCTCGGGTGAATGGGTAAAAACATCCCACAGCTCGAGCGGGTTTCTCATTTTGGAATTGTGCTCAATCTTTCTTGCAGAGTCATAGTTGATGACGTGGATCCAATAGAGCAGCGCCAGCCAGGGCCCACACTGGTGTGGACGCTTGGAGCACTGTCACCTTTTTTTAACCAACCACATTTTAGGATGGCATCCATCCAGGATAGGTGTGTTGGGCAGGTTTGTTTGTGAGTGGTTGGTGACCCGTCTCCAGGTTGTATGGTTAGGGAATCTATGACAGTATTTTCGTATAAGAGGTGAGACCCTCGAAGCTCTTTAAGCATCTAACTTATTTTTTATTTTCTTGAATTATTTAAAGCGCAGGCCTAGCTCGAGAGAGCGGAGCGCTGTATAGAAGGTCGGCTGGCAACTTTTAAAAGTAGAGCAGTACTGTGAGGTCTGTGCGTCCATTGGAATTAGTCGTTGGTCAAGTGTTGTAGAAAGAGCAATGTTTTGAAAGATTTGTGAAATTAGAGAATTGTAGGGGAATTCCGAGCCGACACCCGGTTTGAGTTCCAGAGAGTGGGTACATGACAAGAGAAGGATTGTGTGTGGGTCGTCTCTTTGCAGATGAGTTGTGATGCAAGGCAGTTGGTCGATTTGCTGCACGAGGCGTGCGCGCAACCAGATATGTGGAGCTTATGTTTTTTTAGCTCAGAGTGTAGTTGTGGCAAGGCCATTGCCTTGTTTCAATGAATATATTCCTTGTTGAATGTTGTGGCCTCAAAGCAACTAGTGGCCGTTTCATGTACCTAGGAATAGGGCGGCATAGATAACCTCACAAGTTAGATTTTAAGTATAGGCCCCAAGGGAATTTAATGACAGGAAAATGTACCCGGGCATAGGCCTTGGGTACAGGCCTCAGTGAAAATGTAAGCTCATGTTTTTATTTTTATAGGGTATATTTTGGTTACTTAGGATAGTACAGCTGTTAATAAGGTAAATACACAATCCTTGTTTGTTTGGAAGCTACAGTTGAAGTACCGCTCCACAATGTAGTACATGCCCATTGACATCTCACTGTGTGCATGCGTGTCTGGTGCATGGATGATTGCTGCGCATATGAGCATCCGGAGATGCAGCCTGGTGACACAATTGATTGTTCATGTGCATGTTACATGAGCGTCAGAGTATTGTTGTACGAGGCTGTCCCGTTGTCTGGGTCGACAAGTGATTAATATAGTTCTGGGACCCAGTCCACTCGGTTTGAGTGTGTCTTGAGTAGGTGGGTAGTCCTATTCTGCTGGTTGTAGGACTGTTATCCATCAGTGGGGTGGATGCACTGTTCTGGTTTGCTTCATGATTAGTGGAAGGTTGCCGTACTCCCACATGCTCTGTAGGTCGGGGTGCCTGGGCTCTGGACTTCCTTGGTAGGTGCATCTTAGTCCGGTTGTTGGTTGACCTGCGAGTCTCTGCCTATCGAAAACCCACAGCTTACAATATATTTCTGCAGAGCTTTATATCTTATGTGTTGTCATCTGCATCTACCTGCTTGTTGGCGTGTTTGCATATTTAAAAGAAGGGTGGCGTGTTTGCAGTCATGGTGATGGAGCTAGACGCTTGTGTTGCCATGATTGTGTGCTGTTTGGCAGGAAGGGAGATGTATTGTCTTGGTGAGCCTGCTAGCCACCTATGAATGCTGTTAAAATATTGAAGTAATTGTGTGACTGACCGCTCAGGAGAATGTTGATAAATGCTTGGAGTATTCGTTTTCTGAATTGGTCAGTTGTGGGTCTGAGCTGGGGTGCATGAGGCTGGCTAGTGGGTGCTGGAAATGGAAAAACATTGCACTGGGAAACCTCCAACTTTCATGTGGAGGAGTGGAGGGGAAGGATTAAATGGTGGGGCGGAGCCCCACCCTAGGTCAAGCAACACCCCATTTTTTCAAGAAACCCATGAAGGCAAAGCATTAGAATAAACACAATTTTATACTTGAAATATGTCTAACATTGATTCAGAAAGAAACCCTTCTGAGCAAGTTGGGCTCTCTGCCCTTTTCATTTGTCTCAAAACCCACCCTAACAGAGGAAGGTTTGTAAATTGCAAGACATGTATAGCTATTTGGACAGCTTGAGCAAATGTAAACAGAGCAGAGAGCCCAATTTGCATGTCTGGCTTATGCAGTTTCTAAATGGAGCTCATACATTTAACCTTTAGTCTTGCCGCGCGACTGCTGGGATAGCCTCCTCAAGGGGGATTTACCGCTCAGGGCAGGACTGTGCTCTGACAAGACAAACTTTGCCGCAACACAGCTCTGTCTTGTTCCGGTCCATTTCCTACCCTGATGTCCTGTTTCCCCTGCTTTCTTGCTCCAATCCTCTGCTCTGTGACCCTTGCCCTCCCACTCCCAGCCCCCCTCCCGCCTTGCTCGCCCGTGATTTGGTGCTCCACCAGTTTCACCTTTCCATTGCAACTAGGACAGTATTTCCAGCAGCAGGCCCATGTGAGCGGGTCCTGTGCATTCTGTCCTGGACTTTGGAAAGGTGAATGCCCCTCTGCCCCTGCCTTCCCCCTCCTCCACCCTGTCTCCATCTGTCTTTGCTTTCTCCCTTTTACTCGTTCTCACTTTTCCCCCTGCTTTCTCGCTCTGCTTCTTCTTCCTCGCCTCGCGCTTCTCCCTTTATCTGCCTCCCTTTCACTGCCACCACTCCCTGATTGTCCATAGAAAGCCATTTCTGACCTCCACTCAGGGCAGCCTTGCCCAGACAGCCCTCGGCAAAGGGCCCCAAGGCAAAGGGCAGCACCTACAGAAGCAGCTCCAGATGGTGTCGGCTCGTGTCAGGTGGGGAAGCAGGAAGCAGGCAGTCATAAAACAGCAGCAACAGACAAAGTATTTGTGGTGGAGACAGGGGGTACAGCAATCACTGCTCCCCACTAAACTGACCAACCTCTCTCTTACCTTATCTTCCCCACCACCAATTAGCTTGAAGCCTGCATGATGTACCACTATTTTTAGCAACTGTTAACCTCTTATATATCCACTAAGCTGTCAACAGCATTGCCTAGCCACCTCTCACATCTAGATGAAGTGTACCCAAACAGTGGTAGCCACTCCAGAAAGAAGTGTGAGGATTAGCTTGTGTCACATTTAGATATAATTGTAAATATTAGCTTACATCACATCTAGACAGGTTTGTGAATATTAGCCAATGCCACATTTAGATAGAATTGTGAATATTAGCCTGTGTCACAATTAGATAGAATTGTGAATATAAGCGTGTGTCACATCTATACAGGATTGTGAATATTAGCTTGCATCGCATCTAGACAGGATTGTGAATATTAGCCTGTGTCACATCTAGACAGGACTGTGAATATTAGTCTGTGTCACACCTAGACAGGATTTGTGATTATATTAGCCTACATCACATTCAGATAGAATTGTCATATCTAGACAAGTTTGTGAATATTAGCCTGTGCCACTTTAAGACATGTGGAGATATTCACGTGCTGCATCTAGAAAGAATTTGGAAATTAGCATGCATCACATCTAGATAGCGATGCCACTAACCAACCCACTAAAAATCTCACCCTTCTGCATATACCTCTCAAACCCTAACCAAACACAATCACACCTCTAAAAGCACACCAAACCGCACAAACACCACTACACCGCAACAACAAAACAAATCGCACATAGCCTCTCACAACAGGACACAGCACCTACCAACCAAAAACCACACCTAAGCTCAGCAACCAGTGTTAACCTAACTGAAGCTGTCAACAGCACATCATTGCTCTCTTGCACTTTTCCAGCTCGGTCCTACTAACTCACCCCACCCCCTTTTCCTTTTCAGATCCGCCAGAGCGCCAGGGGACCACTCCGGTGGTGATAGTACAAATGTCCTTTAACATAAAAATGATATTGCCTACGAGAAACTGGAGATGAACCAGAAGGTTCTAGGTGGAGACCGTTTCAATTTGGAACAAGGGGACTGGGTCTCAAAATATAGATAAACAGCAAAAAAGGGTTGTCCCCTTTCCCATTCTCAAGGTTTAAAATGGAGCTCCTCCTTACATATTGGGGGCCTAAACTTGTTCCAACCTTGTCCTTGTCCACTGGCCTGATAGGGCGCCCTATCCCAGAGGCGATTGCTCCTCATAATCAATGTGGGAATTTCCTTAACACTATTAAGATTGTATTGATTGCTTTCATATATGTGTTTGTTTGCAACCAACTAGGACCACATTTATGAAAATGTTGTACTAAGAATTGCAAGTGAAATATATCATATGTTGTTTTATTTTCACCTACATGAAGTATATGTGTCACGGTTAATTTATGTCTTTGCACCACATACTCTGTATATATAAAAATTGGACCTGCAAATATACGGTTGTTCTACATTTCTATTATTCCTTTTTAACTTTCTCTTGTTTGGCATACAGAGGACGCACACTATAGTAGTTTGGCCAAGGCTGTCCTAATGAATGGACATTGACCTTGGCTGACACCAAGAAATGTGACGAGTTCTTCATTAGTCCCTTTGTCCAATACCAAGTGATGACATAGACAAGGACAAGGTTGGAACAAGTTTAGGCCCCCACTATGTAAGGAGGAGCTCCATTTTAAACATTGAGAATGGGAAAGGGGACAACCCTTTTTTTGCTGTTTATTTACGAGAAACTGGAAGCATACAGCTACTGTAGAAATGTGTAATAAAGCTACATGGCTTTTTCTAACTTGAGGCTCACGGCCGGTCCGTATCTGCACTACCATCTATGCTCTTTATCACTGGGTCTAAATAAACAATGAAATGTATGCAAATGTTCAATGTAGAGCGCCTGGCGAAAGCACTAGATAAATAACAAATGAGTATTGTTTTTTAGACTATTTGAAATGTACTGTGATTCAAAAACATTACACAAATAGGACTAGTGTAGCATCCCCCCACCGCCCCCTTTGCTGCCATTCTATTGTGCCTGCTGATAAAGCTATGCTGAGGGTAAGGAAGGACTCGCATGGAGCCGCCGTGTGATGCGCTCGCTTTATCGGCCTCGGGCATGAATAGCAGCCCAGGAGACAGTTTCATTCCCAGGGTGGCTTTCTTATCAGCTCAGCAAAATGACTTGTCGATCGGGATGGTCGCTAGGTGTGGGCTTTGGGGACAGCGCCAAATCGCTTTGCACGCAGGCTGAGCAAAGCCGCACACGGGAAGCCGAGCGTGTTATTTGCCAGAAGCCGAAAGGCAACTTTTCGGCTGAATTTAGAATAAAACCAACGTGGAACAAGGACAAGTTTTCATTTCAATCAAAGCGGCGTCGGATTAGCACAGCATTCGAATCCGGGCACGGCAGAGGGGTGGTTTTGTCACCTTCCCGAGAGGGGGGCGTGAAGCGAGAGAGTGAACGCTAACACAATGACGCAGCCAGGGGCGGGCGCATAGAACAGGCTCGCCTGAGGCGCAGAAACACGGCTTACACACCCAGCGTTTCCGGGCGAAGCCAGGCGGCGGGTGTGTAAATGCGGCGCGCGTGCCAAGGGAAGCGGGAAGCACAACATCCCACACCGCCTGCAACTGAAAAGGCACATAGCGCTCGGCACAGCCATGGTACCTCTGTAGAATAAGGCCCTCATCATGGGTTTGGTGGCAACACACTATCGTTATTGAATGCAGTATGTTACCACATGGGAGACAACGTGTGGGTAGTATTTGGCAGCCACTGTATGCGGAAAATCCTGAATTAAATATTTACTAAAAACTTCTTTATTTAAAAAAACGCCAAAAATACCTCCACATTTTTTCAATCCAAAGGGCTGATCATTGCTGAGAAAAGATGTGACACTAAATATTATCTTTGCCAAACCACAGATAATCCACCTATCATGCATAATGAAGCAATCCAAATATTGGCAGGGCGATTAAGACGCACTCCACAATTAAGACCCAGCTACTGATAACTACCAGTCAAGGCAGAGACGTCCAGTAAGCCCATTGTGGAGCACCATGTGTGGGGCAGGTGCTCAGAGCAGGCAGGAGCCCATGTTGGTCTCTCAGGGAGCAGTGGTGAATCAGGGATAGGAGAAGAGGCGACATGTGGCACAGAGGCGGCACAGTCATGCCCCTGCCCCAGGGGCACGGCCATCAACCTGGCAGCTCAGCGATTAGCACGTTCTGGAGTTATACATTCTGAACATGGCATCCATCAAACCCAGTCACCAGCACATATTCAGGATGGCATAGACGGCAGCATCCCAATAAGAGACATCTCTACCCATCTACATAAGCTGTTGGCAGTTCTGCACTTCTTTGCCAAGGGGAAATGGCAACAGAGCACTGCACTGCTGCATGGAATATCTAAGCCTACATCAGGGGCCTGCAACCTAGAGCTCTCCAGATATTTTGGACTGTGACTCCCATGATCCTTCCCCATTGACTATGCTGGCTAGCGCTGGTGGTAGTTGTAGTCCTGGCCAGTGCACATTGCTACACCTCTGCCCCCACCAGACAGGCTAGTAACAACAGTGTCAAAGCCAGCCTCTTTGCCCATAGTCTCTTGGTAGCCCTCCCACTCACCCAGGAAAGGGGGGGGAAGTTTTCTGGAGCCAGTAGCAAAATCTGACCCTCAATGTCCAGGGTGTCCTGTAATGCACATCCCATGCTGCTGTCCCCACTCCCAGAGAACAACCGATGATTCCATGATCTTGTGGAAGGGCAACCTGCCCAGGTTTCTGGAGTCACACAGCCAAACCCAGACATGGCCGCTATGTACGCAAGAGGATCAAACAACTTCAACACACACTTACCCTCTCTGTTCAGCAACCCTTCACTCTTCATGCACCTTACCATCCCTACAACGTCGGAAAACAAAAGAAAGTTGCCAAAGTAAGGGAGCTCACGTCCCCTGCACACCATCACAGGGCAAAACAAGCCAAACGTTTAAGTGCAATTTAGAATATGCAGAAGTGTATTCCACAACATCATAGCAACACTCTTTAGACTCTAATATTGTCACAAATCAGTGCAATTTAATAAAACACCCAACACATGTTGAGATAATCAACTCTTCTTCAGGAGTGCAATTCTTTAAAGTGTCTGACAATAATAGAGAAAGCTTTCATAAGTACATTATCAGAAGCACAAACTTATTTTAGCAATATATATCCTGAAGTAATACTGTTAAAATGGGGTACCATAAGCTTGACCCTTCACCTCATAAGTTCCATGGTGCAAACGGTACCAATGTGTGTAAATGTGATCAATAGTCAATTATGTGCACTTCGTGAATCTATTAGCGAGAGCTGTGAGGGATTTCAATATGGCACGCACCCAAGTCTCGCCTAGTATTTAGTGCGCAAATGAAACCCTTATTTTATTTTAGTTAAATATTCTGAATGATATACCACTCATTTCACACCCTTCTGAAAATACCCCCCAGGTCACACTGAACCAGGAATCAGGCTAGTTTGTAAAGGTAAAGATGTATTTATTTAATATTCAAACACACCTAGGTTTGATATAGATATTTCTGGGGCAGCAATCACCCACAGGGTGACAATACAATTCAGAAAGATAAGCAAAGCAATTGAATTCACTTATAAGGAGGCAAAATAGAAAACACAGGGAAAAGGAACAGTTTGTTTGTTTTGCACACAGATAGCGTTTAGGTTAGTGTTCCTCCTGCAAAGTTTTGTTTAAATACAAAGGAGCAATCCTACACCAATGTGAGTAATCATCAGGTTTTCAGGAATGAAATACAATGTCTAGAGTTATAGGCAATCCTCCCTCCCAAACAAGAGAGAAAACCTTATTTTGGCAAATGACACTTTGAAAAGGACAGGTGAAAATGGCTTTGTGAAATACTGCAAAAGTTCAAAAATGCTTAAATGGAGAAAAGTCCTAAGGAAAGAAACACTAAACAGGTCCTAACACACATGAGCTATAATATAAACAACAGCACACACTTTATATCGGTATGGGATGGAAGAGGCACTTTGAAATGGCAGAATGACGCGTGTAAACTTGTGAATTTTGCAAATTTGTGGCAAACTTTCATTATGCGATATTGAAGAAAAACAGGTCAAATAGACTGTTCTGCAATTTTAGTTGTGGAGATAGCTAAGGATGTTAGGTATCAGTGAGAGTTGAAATGTTGTTTCTATCTTTAAAACGTAAGGAGTTATAGAGGTTTTAGTGAGAGGCGTTTTTGCAAAATAGGCGCAAAACAGAAATGCGCTTTTGAAAATGACAGATGGGTTTGATTACACTATATTATGACAATGAAAAAGAGAATGCCACAGATGGATCTTACAGTCACATGATCAGCGTAACCCGTCCTGTTGTGGATACTCTACTTCTTCCTGGGATTTACTTTAGTTATTCCGAATCACTATGGAGTTATGGTTTTGGAACACAGATAAGACAATCAGCGTAAGAAGGATTTTAAAACTAATGGAGTTCTGAATTAAAGATGGGATGGGTTGAGATAGGAATAATACAATGCAGATATACTAAGGGTCACTGTTCCTCCTGTTAATACTTACAGATGAAGTTATTAAATTGGACCGTCAGCTCTGCTCAATAAATTGGATCTGGTCTACCGGCGGCAAGACAACTCTAGCAGGATTGGATCAGCAAGGCGGTTCTGGTCAACTGGACTGCACCTCAGCCTGGATTTGGAAGGGCCCCTTCTGGTTACTGGACACGGTAGATAGCAGGATGCAAGTTTTCAGCGGGCAAGCCTTAGTGGAAGGAAGCCAAGCTGAATCAGAATTAAAACCCTTCAAGTTTGGGATGTTTGCAATTGGGTCAGGATAGCAATAATTTTGCAGTGCTAGAGTCTGGATTCTGCAAAGAAATCTGGATCTTTCAAAAATTCTGGAGTCAGCTACAAGTTGAAGAGTTCTGGAATAAGGTGCTGCGCGGGCATCTGGAAGGGTTCTGGAATCAGTGTGTTCTGGAAGCAGTCTGTCTTTTGTGTAGTGAAACTTCTATATTTATACATTACAAATGCCATCCTCCCAGTTTACGGTGTGGGCAGAACTTAACTTCAAAACACACCCCCATGTCTGTGTGGCTAGTGGCATGTGCTTTGTCCTGGTTCGCAGTCTAAACAGAGCTGTCATCTTATGACAGGATTTAGGAACCCCCACCTGGATTTTTACCCAAAACATACTTTTGCACAAATGTACATTTCTACCATTATGTACCCTCATAAAATTGTACACATATACTTTGTACTCAATTATCTACATTCACATCCCCTCCCCATCTTTGTGAGAGCTGTATTGGTCATTCTATGGATTTGTATCAGTTTTACCCATAACACTTTGGATTAATCATTTCTAATTTGATACATCTCTGGGCACTGATCAGGGGATCATGTACATACAATTTTAAGCTTGCAACATTGATAGTTTTGCCACAATCAGTGTTTCAGTGTATCTTTGGTTTCTTATGTAGTACGAACTCCTACCACATATTCAACTGTCTAGCATGAGTTAAGATTTATAAGTTTGTATTTTTCACTTGTCTACTTATTTTGGCTGTCCTGTTAAATGTCAAAGTTCTGAAGCAAAAACAAGTAATTTCCATTCAAAATGCAGTCCAGGTTTTTTTTTCTTACTTTCAAAGTGGCAAATGGCCAGTCCTTTAAAGTTCACTGAGAAACCTCCTCCACATCCGGCACCTCCTTTAGGAAGGTGGGTGTCCAAACCAAATGTCTGAGGCTTTCTTTGTTTTCAATATACGGGAACCATTAACATCCATTAGCCTTCCTGTTCTCAAGGAAGTGTCAAGCAGAGACGTCAGTTTTCCCAGGCCAGGCGTTCAGAACAGAATTACATAGTGGATTGGTCCCAGACTCGGCCCTTTGACATTCAAGTTTTTTCATTTCCCACTTAAAATATAAGCACAGTTTATAATGGATTTAAACATTTTAAAAGAATTAGCCCTTCACCAACAGAGGCGATTTTTGCCATTTTAATCAGGAAATAGAAACACTTTTAAACAGGGTTTGACAGCTAATTTTCTGATGTAGCTGTCAGTCAGTGAGGCCTGGATTCCTCTGACTGCCTGGATAATCCATGATTTCAGCTCACTTTCCTTTCAATAATTCACTGGGGAAAACACAACACAGCACTTTGAAGGTTGCCATTGATTAGGAAACTGTATTTAAGAGCATTTTCGGATTTTAGCCCTTCTGTGGCCTTGTTTCAAGTGACAGATGACAGCAGTGATTCCTGTTTCTACACCATCTTTGCCTGTGCGTGTGGCATGGTGTGCAGCTCTTTGGTGGTCTATGCACCATTCGCAATTTTTCAGATTTGGTGCCAACAGGGTTATTTCCTCAATTTTTGACAGTTTTCTTTCCCCATTGGCAAAGGGGTGCAGTGTGGCGCAGTGGTGTGGATAAAAATATTCCACAGATAAAGAGAAAAAACATGGAGGAAAAAAAAAAGAACAACATACTGATAAACTCAAACACAACCACCCACTAGAAAGGGGAAAGGGGGCAGAGGATGTAAATTGTTAAAATATGTTTGTGCTTCTGATCATTTACTTATGAAAGCTTTCTTTATTATTTTAGACACTTCAATAATAGAGTCTAAAGAGTCTTACTATGATGCTGGGGAATACACTTGATTTCGAAATACATTATACTGTCTTAAACTGCATATTCTAAATTGTGCTTAAAGGTTTGGCTTGTTTTGGCCTGTGATAGTGTGCAGAGGACGTGAGCTCCCTTACTTTGGGAACTTGCTTTTGTTTTCCTTATATGCACAGTCCATTTGACCGGATTGTGTCCCCTTCCACCGCACCTTGTGCTCTATATACTACTCTCCTACTTATACTAAAGTCTTTTTCTCAAGGGCAGTAATTAGGTGTGATTTGTGCAACTTCTTCTGTCACCCCCACATTACCTCCCACCCCACCTCTGGGGCTAAATTATGACAGCAATGTCATGCCCAAGAACAGAGCTTTCTGCATTCATGCTTACTACATGAACAAGGCACCAGAGAAAGATCACATGGCTGTCCACAGTGTCATCCTGACCACAAACATTTGAATCCCTCAAATGACGCTGGATACCCCGTGCCACAGTGGCTCCTTGCTTACATCCGTAATCCAAGAAACCATCTTGAGCAGAACTACAACCAGTCAAAATGTTCAGACCCTGGTCCATATTAAGACCCAGGTCTCCATACAGCATATTTTGGTCCAGTACAGCCCAAGAGGTTGGCAAGATTGCCACTCCGTGCTTCATGTTGCTTGACACAGAAATCAAGCACTGGGCGACGATGCCTGTACTGGAGTAGCCGGATCCAGACAATGACCAAGAGGTGGAGGAGGGTCAGCCTGATCAGCGTGATGCACACCATGGGAGAATTCTGTGTTAGGAACATTTGGCTAATGTATTTTAGCACTACTGTGGAAATGTTCATAAGTGGCAATGTCAGATTGTGTTCAATTGCACCCCTCCATGCTCATTTTCTGGAAATACACCAACGGACACTAGCTTTCTGTGTGAAGAACATTTATTACGAATCTGCATGCACACCGCTGATGGCTTGTGATAGGATTGCAGGTCCTCAGCAATCCTTGGACCTGCCACTTCTGATGGTGGCATTGAGGAAAGTGGGGGTTGCCTGCAACAGCAACACCTCAACATCATCTTTATCCTCAGTGATTTACTGATTCTCAATGAGGGGACGAGGACAGGGATTAGGGATGTTCCTGGGAGTCCTGCTGCTACTAGCCCATAGCAGGCACCCATGTCTGCTTCCTGGCGCACAACCTTCCCACCAGCACACATTCCCAATGTAGGAGTTGGCACAACACCTTATCTGAGACTGCCCGTGGGTTTGTCACCAGAGGTGGTACATGCAAGGAGAAAATAACCCTCTGGTCATGTGCCTTGGTTTTAGCTAAAGGGTAGTGAGGAAGGCTGGGGTGGAGGCAGTGTACATAGTGAAAGGGGCTGCTGTGTTGATGGTAGTGCAGACAGTGTAGGAAGCAGAAATCATGGAGAAGAAGGTTGTGGAGGGGTTGTAGCTGCAGTCGGGGTGGATGGAGTCAGGTGGGAGTGCTGCTGGTCCTAGGTATGCTACTGTCAGGTGTTGTGGAGATGACCCGGCATTTCCACCTTGAGATGGTCCAGGCGGCAACACAATTAGTTGCTGTGGCTGCCCCAGTTGGGAATGCAGAGGGAGTACATTTAATGGTTGCAGGTCCATGGCTTTGGGGGTGTCTGGCATTTGGAGGACTCTCAATCTGTCATGCCAAATGGGTGCTTGGCCTGACATGGCAGTATTTGACTATCATCATGTGTGACTGACAAATAGTGTGGGTGCTAGCACATTTTGCCTGACATGACGGTTCCTTCATGTTGTTAGCCGTGTCATAAATTGCATTACATGCCCTTAATATGAACTACATATGACACATATGAAACTTTCTTGTTAACTTTGACAGAGGTACATTTCACAGATAAGCATTCTGCCTACTAACTTTGCCAGCCTTCTCTTCTCAAGCACAATTGGAAATATACAGAATATTACTGAAACTATTCAGAATGTGTTCTGGGTTTAATGTGTTCAATGGAAGCAAAAGAAGCATGGTGCATTTAGAAAAGGCATTTAGTTATTTCAATGCAGAATACACAAGATAAGTGATTGCCTTAGTAGCAAGTCTTTCTGCTAACAGTACCCTTTTGATAGATTTCTTTTCATATCAGATCTCCATGCTATGCTTTAATGAGTGGGTAGTCATATTGTCAGTATTGTTATTAAAATATAGCAGCAGAACAACACAAGAATTCAGAAACCTTTGCAATATTTTGTTAAACAAGATAAAGCACGGATGTTGTTCTATCGTTTGGCCAAGGCCCATCTTGTTCACGCCAGTTCTTAGGTAAGTGACAAGATTGGCTTCAGATAAAATATAAGAAAAGAAGATACTGGACTATGATTTTGAGACTTTAATCTTGGGGGAAACCACCCCACTGGAATCTTTGAATCAACATCAGACCACCTGGATTTTAAAAGGGGCCATGGTGGCGAAGAAGCTGATCTTACACAACTGGAAATCTGCTGGTTTTCTGACATTGAACAATTGGTTGGAGGAGATGTATCATATGTGCAATGTTCAAAGAGTGATTTATTCAATACAAAAGAAGAGGCCTACATTTGAAAAGATCTGGAAGGCCGTCCTGAATGTGGACTTCACCTAATTTCGCATCCAGAATGGTGAAGGCACATACGTAGACACTTATCTTCATTTTACATGTTATGGGTCGGTAATGTTAATTCACATGCAATATGTTTCCTTTTAATTATAGGATAGAATGTACCTTGTAGATGGATTTTAATTGTTGGATTCCAAATGCTCTCTTCTACTTATTGTGACCTTGGGTGATGTTATTGTAGGTGTGGTATGTTTTCTTTTCTCTTTTCTCTCCTCCCTCTTTCTATGCCCTCTATCCTTCATGCAAAATAAGTATGTCAGTTTACAGGTTTACAATTGTTTATGAAGGAGTCTTTCTTCTTTCTTTTCTTTCATTTAAATCTGTTTTTTTTATCTTTGATGGTTCACATGTATCTATTTACAAAGTGTTTTCTTTGATATGCTCATGTACTTTGCTAAACGTTAATAAATTGGTTCCAGAAAAAGAATAATAATAATATGAATACAATGACTTTGTTATCTGGTAGAACAACTAACAAGGAAACAGAGGTGCGAACAGCCTGGAGGAGGATCCTGGGATTTCCCCAAATGCTGCACTTCTGAGAACCACAAGGGAGAAGTGCCTTGAGCACTCTGCTGACACAGAATATTTTGGCCTACTTGGGTAAGGAAGCAAACAAACTTTAATTTCAAGGCCTAGACTTTAATTCTTTGGACTGAAAATGCTTTTTAAAATAATTTAGATGGAGAGGTAAATTACAACGCTTAACTGCCTTCGCAACAAGCAGCTAACAACTTTCAGATACCCTCACCCTAAAACAGTACATTGCTCATGAGGCTATAAATTGGCACTTAGCCAATTTTCCCAAATTCGAATTGTTTCAGACTGTTTCAATATTTTGAGATCTGAAATAAGCCATTTTACTACTTTATCAACACATACTTGATCCATGGCTGTAGATCACTTTTAAGTTGTCCTTAGTTAACTGCCCATAGAAGACATGGATTTTACATACCGTGTTTAACCCATTCCGCCTAATGGGCTTTCCGGACTGGTCTGTATATCCTCACCTGTTCCCTGGCTGGCCAAAACACAGCATCAGAATAGAATGTTAAGTTTTACTGGGCCACAATGGCTACATCCACATTGGTGTTAGGTAGTAGGTAGTTTTAACATGTTATAAGTGAATATTAGAGTAGGATGCTGGGTATCTTCTGGACTACTTTACTGGTAATATTAGGAACTGTATATTGTTTCACTGTTCTATTTATAATGCTCGGCATAGCTGCACACATAATGTCTCTCCTGCGCCTATACTTTTTGCACAACACCTCTGCCATTAGAATGCAGCTACATGTCACGATAAAATGTGGTCTCGCTGCACACAAAACATCTCTCTTGCATACTCTCCAGCCTCACCTACCGGCACCCACCCACCTGCCTGCTCAACACGGGCAGCCAGCAGATACTTGGCCACCCCTACCTACCTTCGAACTGGCCACAATGCACGCACACACTCTATAACTCTTTTAATGAATTTCTCATACTTGCATTACGGTCCCCCAAGGGCATTCAACCTACAGCGCGTTGAGACCATACCAATGGTGAAAAGCACTGTACAAATGCCCATTACATTACATATATTACCTCTACAAGAGAACAAATATACATAAATGCTAAACAAGAGAATGAAAGCATTATTAATTTGTTTCTATTTATGAGTATAAAAGACAGTATATTGCAAGCGCAAACAGTTGGTGGTTTAGTGACAAAACTGTGTAGAGAACATATCGATAGCATCTGATGTTTATCATACACACAAGGGTAAGAAGTATTGATACATAGATTCACCCAGAAGGTGGACCCACAACAATATTGCTGTCCAATATTAGGCCTTTCCGGTGCTCGGGTGTAGCAGTTTCTCTTGCACTAAAGCACAGATACCCAACTTTCTCCAGAACCTTGCTTTGAGTACTGCCTATTCTCTGCCACAAAACCTGCCACAGGTGGGCATTTAGACTGCCTTTGGGAATGGCGGGTGGGCCCTTGTGTACAGGGTATTCTGTAAATCATGACAGCAAAGTGGTAGGCATGTGTCTCAACGAGGTGATCCAGAGATGTAGCTCCTCATGGCAAATGATGATATAGAAGTTTGCTAACACACTACAAGAGGGGGGGCGAAAGATGGTCATGTGGAGACTCCAACGAATAGCGTTTAAAAAAGGCTTAGGTGAATAGAAAGTTGTCGGAGTTCAGAAGTAACATATACCCCTTGTACGCAGTTTTTTTTCAGTGGGCTTTTTTGTAGTTCATTTTCTGTCGAGAAGTGAATGAGAAAGTCTGGAATGGAAGGGATGGGGCCTCTTGGCAAGGAATGAGTGTACAGATTCTGGACTTGAAGGATAACTAAGGACCGTGTGGTGAGAGACCGGCCTGGTCTGCCATGTTACAATGGCAAGGAAGGTGGTCAGCATTATCTAGTCCCAGAGGGTGTCTCCCGGTTAGGCATTGAGACAGACGCCAGTAAGGCTTGCCCGCAAGGCTAGTGTGTCTGCACTTCTTCTGAGTGTTCTGTGAGGGTCCGCATTTCTGAGTATTCCGTGAAGGTGAGATGTGAGGGTCCGCATTTCTGAGTAGTATGGAAGGGTACAGATATCGCCAGAGGATGAATCGCCAGCCGGTATGCCTTGGTCTCTTCTTGGCAGTCAACAAAATGTAGAAGTTAATTGTGAAAATGC
Organism: Ambystoma mexicanum; assembly: GCF_040938575.1. Lineage (NCBI taxonomy): Eukaryota > Metazoa > Chordata > Amphibia > Caudata > Ambystomatidae > Ambystoma > Ambystoma mexicanum. The sequence continues at coordinate 771,323,673 of NC_090928.1, read as the reverse complement.
AGTGTTTTGTTCGGAGGAAGAGGGCCAACAGAATTTTGTAAAGTCTACAGCTCACAAATAGTGGCGAGATTTGGGAGTGTCAGAGGAAGTATTGTGATGTGGAGTCTACCAAACAATCCTCTCCCAGATAGGAAGTAGCGGTTTAGGTTATGTATTCCTAGTACTGCATAGAGGCAGGCAGAAGAAGCACTCTCTCAGCTTATCAAACAATCACTGAATGTTTTGTGGCTCTGCACAAAGAGGCTCCACAAAATATATAATAAAGAATGTATGTCAAAAAGAGTCATTGAAGGCAGGTGGGCATAAATAAACCATCAAGGGGCACCAGTCAATGGGCCTCATTACGAGGTGGGCGGTAAGGGATTACAGCACCGGTAAGGGCACTACTACGAGTTCCCTTTGTGGGTCCTCCCTTAACGCCTGGTTTTTCCAGGCGTTAAGGACGGGACCCGCAAAGGGACTTTGGAGCTAATAATGGTACCGCAAATTGTGGTACCGTTATTAGCGCCTTCCCCATTCCCATTAAGCCCTATGGGGGCTCAAATTGGAATGGGGAAGGGCCCTGGTGAATGGGGAATTACCACCCCCGCCAACCTTGGAATCGGGCGGTAATAGCTTCATTCACCAGGACGGAGTCGGTAAGGATTTGGAGGCAGCCATGGCGCTATTACCTCCAACCTCGTAATGAGGCCCAATGTGTTGCACTCCTTGACCGAGCTTTGTCAAGACATCAGCATGCACATTTGGTGTCTTTCACCTAAGATCCCCATATAGTGTAGCTCATCCTAACCTATTATTGTAAATTGAACCTTATATTGTTGCTAAAGGCTGTGCCATTTATTCTCATGGCACATGCATGGAATTGTTTAAGTAGTAGAATGCTTCCTTTTTCTGTACTATGCCAAATTGCCAACTATAGGATTCCAATCAGGCCAACATTGGAAGCCATCGAACTACAAAGAGGCCCATGTGACTATCTAATCATCCATGATCCCTTCAAGCCCCCGCCCCCTCCGCCCCCACCTCCACAAGGAAAAGCAGAGGTAAGCTGTGTGGATGATGAAAACTGGGGCTTCTCCTCCCTCGCCCTCCTGAGCAATAGAAGAATCGCGCATTCCCATAAAGACGTGGAGTCATCAAATAACTACCCCTCAGCTCAAGGAGACTGGTCTGCCTGACACACAGAAAAACGGCATGGGCCAGGTGGGAGATCAGGCAAAACAGGCAACTTGTAATAACACACCTCTGCTGGCACATGAATAGTTCTTTAATTCACAAGCCCTACCCTAGATAGTTTCAGGCTGGCAAAGGCAAATAGCAGCAACGTGCCCATGAGACTGGGCACATAGCTGCCAGACTATCACATGCCATCTATTACACCTTCAGCCTGCATTCCTTGGAAGCAGCTATTTGAAGACCCATTGTCACACTGTGGAAAGTGAAATTACAAGTCCCTTATTCCAAGGATTGGTTGGCTAAAATTCCTGGACTGGCTGATAAGGACCCTCTTAACATAGAGCTAATTGCAAACAACGTGGAATGAGCCCTGGGTTGTGCAGCATTCGATCACCCACGATTTGATAGGCACTGTTTAAGAACCAAAAACATGGCTATGCACGTGGCATAAGCTCCCTCTGAGGGACTGTCCTCTGACAGAAATAGGTTTTAGATTCACTATTTGACATAAAATGGCTATGTTCAACATTGCTTTCATATCACGTGTTGTGGCTACCAACCTGTGCATCCACCCACCTCCATCCTGGTAGCCAAGGGCTTATTTTAAAATGATCATTCATTTACACGGCATGATCCTTCAACTCGCTGTGCGGACCGAACCCTCTGTGCTCAGGATTTACCAGCTCGTGACCGTCCAACAGCCGGAATTTGGAGAACGGTCTGCAGTACACAAGTGACATAAGCGTGCAGTAACATACTTTAGGCGCTGCAAAGGCTCGTCAGACAAAAAAGGTCATTTCAACAAATTTCACATGCAAATTATGCGTCTTCAGCCTTTACAAAACTAGCAACAGTACAATGCCTCCCAAATCACATTCTAGCCCTTGCCCTCCCAACTACAGCACCCGAGCATGCTGCGGGGGCAGGGGGGACATGCCCAAACAGAACACTGACAGTGATTTTCTTTTAGAAGCAAGGAAGATGATGCCGCTTTTAATATTACAATGATGTTTTCTTTATGGCCAAAGGGTTCTGGAGTAACTTAGTGCATATCATCAAGTACTGTGTCTAAGAAACCGCTTGCAACTCTTTGAATCCATTATCCTTTACAGACTGTCATTTGTTTTCATTTAAGTGGAAGTAGATCAGGAAGGGAGATGGAATACATTTGGATGCAAGAATACATTAACAGTACGAATACCAATCAGATTCACTGGAACAGCCTCAGAGCCTGCTGTGTCTTTTTGTCCTCTGTGATCCATATCAAATTGGCAGCATAGGGCACTTTACAAGCAAGAATCCTCCCCAAACACATGCCTCCCTCATTCCACAGATGAGAGGAACCCAAGAAAAAGCCTATGATAGTTTGGTCTTTCGCCAATGCCAAAAAAAATCTCAACCTAATGGTCCGCACAGGTAGAAATGTATGCAATAAGTGTGTCGGACCCTGGGGAGGGACCACCATACCCAGGGAGGGTTCGCGCGCGACGCGCAAATAAAACCCGATGAAGACAAGGTACTTTCAACACCTCTTTATTTCTCAACACACACCGGCTAACTGACTGCCCGCCCTGTCCCACGTCATTTCCCACTCCCGCCCCTGTGCCCCGGATCTTATCTGTCAACATGACAAAGAGGAATTTATCAATACCAGGACATCATCTCACAGTGCATGTAATGGAAGCGTCTTATAAGAAAAAGTTGGCCACATCATGTGTGTAAAGCACAAGACCACAAAGACACACTGCAACCACGGTGAAGCTGAATGCACTCAATGGCATTCACAGCAGCCAACACATTTTGCAGCATCCAACACTTTTTTTTCACAAACACAAAAAAACACAAACCGTTAAACAGAGTGCGTGAGTGTGCGCGCCTGTGCACTACAACGAGGGTCATAGCCAGCATGAGTTTCCTATTCTCGATGTGTTGCAGTCATCAGAGCAATTATTTACTACGAGAATCCTCGGGAGGCCAATCGCTCATGCAAAATAAAGAAAATAAGAATTGCCTAAATTACCATCTTAAAAAGAAGCCCCCATGTATCAAGGGAGATATTTACAAAATCCAAGACCAATGTTTCGCCCCATGCTGGAGCTTAATCATTGCATAGACTTCTCAGTAGGTCCCCAATGTCCATATAATGGGGACATAGTTTAAACTGATCACTCGGCATGCAAAAGCTTCAACGACAACACGTCCCCAAAGCATCGCAAACATTATGTACTTCACTTCCAATACGTCTTTGTAATGTTGCACAGAGCCGGAACTACTCATTACCTATACATTTAAACAATGCATCATGTGTTTCCTGTTTCGTTCAAATTGTGCACACGCTTGTTTACAATTCCATTCTTTGAGAACCTTTTCATTCTTCCATACTCATCCAAGAACAATTGTCTCTACCATATATCATTTCCACCTAGCACTCAGCAGCAATTCTAATGCATGTTATATCACCTGTTGCTTGGAAGCTTAGCATTATTGTTACTATTGTTTAAAAAATATATATATTTGTTCATTGTTCATTTTATCAAGTCTCAGAAATTTCGTATTTTTCCATAGCAAATTATAAGCATTTTCCATAAAACTTTAAATTCATTTCTACCTTTGTGTCAAATGTTTTACTACATTTCTTTCTGAATAAACTGAATTTTAGAACGTAATGTATCATCATATCAATGCATGAATTTAATAATAGTTCATCCAAAGGGAATAACATGTCACATAATATGCACTCAATAAGAGGATATGGAGTCTATGTTGTCATGTATAGGCCCCAGGATGTTTCGTCTTGAACATATGATGAGTCGAGCTTCCAACTGGCAAGAGTAAACTGTCCACAAAAAGGGCTAATCTATGACCCTGGTGCACTTGTCCATCAGGATAGAGTAAGGGCAAGGCCCTTAGTTTATGGCGCATAGGTAGGCATTGCATACCTAAACTTCAGCAAAGGGTCCAAAAACTAGGGGTGATGTGAAGGGGGAAAAGAAGGTATAGCGTGGGACACGAAACGTATGTGCAGCAACAAAAGAAACACTTAATGCCCTGTATCTAGATGTTCACTAGGTGGCTGTGACCCGGGCGAGGCCTGCTGTTTCGCAGGCTAGGTTGGGCTTCATCGGGAAAACTAGGGGTGATGTGAGGGGGAAAAGAAAGTATAGCGTAGGACACGAAACATATGTGCAGCGTCAAAAGAAACACGTAATGTCATGTATCTAGATGTTCACTAGGTGGCTGTGACCCGGGCGAGGCCTGCTGTTTCGCAGGCTAGGTTGGGCTTCATCTGGAAAACTAGGGGTGATGTGAGGGGGAAAAGAAAGTATAGCGTGGGACACGAAACGTATGTGCAGCGTCAAAAGAAACACGTAATGTCATGTATCTAGATGTTCACTAGGTGGCTGTGACCCGGGCGAGGCCTGCTGTTTCGCAGGCTAGGTTGGGCTTCATCCGGAAAACTAGGGGTGATATGAGGGGGAAAAGAAAGTATAGCGTGGGACACGAAACGTATGTGCAGCGTCAAAAGAAACACGTAATGTCATGTATCTAGAAGTTCACTAGGTGGCTGTGACCCGGGCGAGGCAGGCCAGGCTGGGCTTCACCAGTGAGCACCGCATTATAGACATACACTTCTTTCTGGTAATCCGGGGTCAAGCGCCGTCACGTGACCGCAGACCAGTCTTTATAGTCCTACCTCACTGTGGTTCTCCCGCAGCCATTCTTTGATGGTGCCCAGGGCGATTTGCGCTGCCGGCTCATTTGGGAAACCTGTTGATATGCAAGAGAAATAGAAAGAGTTAGGTCACCCTGGGGATGTGTGTGGCAATAGTATACACGGGCTCAGACTTCATAAAACGCAATTATGTTCGAGGGGAGACAAGGCAGATGGAAACATGCTTAATAAGAACAGGGTCGAACTGCCATATACATTTGTAATGCAAATAGTGCATTTTAAAGTATATTTGGTTAGTAGCATTTTCTAAAACTAGTGCAGCAGCTCAAACTGGCCCACTTTGGGCAAGCAAACTGGCCCACTTTCACCCCAAACTAAAATGTTGGGCCAGCCCTTCGAGCATTGCCCTATGGGCCGGCCCGAGCCTGAATACGAATCTTTTCCTTCTACATAGGTGACATGTTTCATCATTCCGAGTGACACTTAATTCATGCCTCTGCACTTAAGTCGATCTGATCTAAGTGAACTGTAATTGCTGAAGAGGATGCCACCTCCAGCAGAAACCCAGGCAATATCACTCTGCATTCTTCAACTTGCGCTTTCATTTTTTCTAATAATAATAGGAGCCCACAAGCCCTGCATATTTAATCCTCCAGGCTAATGAGCAGGACTGAACTCTAGCCAACAGTGCCCTGAGCAAAGGCAATATGGACACCCTCTCGCCAAAGAACCAAACTCCCACTCATTCCAAACTGTGCAGAATCATACCCTTGTACGTATTGGTTAATGCTGTTTTAGGCCGCCTATAACCTATCAAATTGACACAAACAGCTGACGTTTGTAATGATGATCGTTAAAACGTACATTTGGCCTCACCAAAAGTTGGGCAGTACCCCGACGGTAATTGCGCCCAGGATACCGCCTAACATAATTAGCATTACCGCAACTTGGTATGGCCCAATTTGAGCCGGATCACGAGTAGTGGTAAGGCAGTAAATCCCCATTCCCCATTGGGTCTATTGAACCCAATGGGGATGGGCGGCTCAATTATCGCTGGCGCAAATACCACCAGCGCTAATGGCGATGACAATGCCCATAACGCCGGCGCATTCACCTCCAGCCCGAACTGGGGGTTAATGCATTCAGGTAGGGCCATACTCGGATTGGGCAGAGTGGTAGTGTTACCGCCGCATTTTCTGGCTCCAACCAACTCCTGATGAGGCCCATTGTCACTCAGAATGCGGCTCACAGGCATTGCTTTGTAAAGTGGACTATTTACCAATATATTAGCACATGATTTCAAACCTCTAATTGGAATATCTCTAATAGCAATCAAAGTAAGACTTCCTTTCATTAAATTGGTGTAATGCTAATCGCAAAATAGCTGTTGCCAGGACAACTCAATTAAAATCTATTCTGCACAAATTCTTTCACTGGGAAGATAGCAGCCATCCCTTTCCCTGACATATAATACCATGATATTTAATGTTCCAATTGCGGTTGATATTTTCTGGAGATAAGGGAAGGGAGGATCTTCACTGATGGAGACAATAAGGTAACAGCACTCTAGTGTGGTGGTGCATGAATGCTGTTATTTGAAAATAAATACATCGAAGAGATAAAGATTGCGTTGCCTCTGTCAGTCACGTATGGTGCTGTGAAGACGAGGAGGAAGAATGTGTATGGGATTACTAACCTGACAGAGAATAACTATGACCCCCATGATCCCTCACCATTGACTAGGCTGGCTAGGACCGATGGCAGTTCCAATGCAAAACATCTGGATAGCCAAAGGTTGCAGACCCCTGCAATTGACTCTTCTGGGCTGGCTTGTAGTTTGGCTTTTACATAATCTCAGAAGCTTCCAGAACTCTCTGCAGTCACCATGATAGGTCTACAATCTTTTCAATAGGATTGGAAGTAACACATTATTTAGATTTTATCCTGACTAAAACTATATGATTGTGCTTGAAAAAGCTGAATAATCAACCTGAACTATTTGTACTCTGGTGCCTCTCGGAGTCATTCTCCCAGATACTGATTTAAACCCCAAATATAGGGCAAATGCAACCCATACTGAAAAAGTGACAAACATTTGAAATCACCCTGAGTTCAGTGGAGTTTTCCTGACTGAAAAATCAGTGACTGCCATTGCTGGTGGTTATCTGCTGCTCACTGCTTTTGGTTCGTGTGTTTGACGGACAGAACCTTGAGACTTGTGGATTGTTATGAAAAACCAACAAGGAATAGAAAACAAGTAAATGCTTCCCTAACCATAATATGAATACTGACATTTGTGATGTGGGCTATTTAGTGAAGACTTATAGGCCAAAAGGGGTTATTATGACGGCATAATGCCCCCACCGGAACTATTGATAAAGCCATAGCAGTAAATCGGATAAGGGCATGATTCCTGGGACCACAACCCGACCCTCACCACCAAAAGTTCTGTAAGGCTATTTTCAATTGCAAATTGGCTCTATTTTTTTCTCCTTTGTGCACTCTGTGCGAAGGAGAAAGACAAGTATCATATAAATGACTTCATACCATTTATTAAAAAAAGATTCCCAATCAAACATGGTTGCTGGTCAAAAATTGCTTAGCGGACGTGGCAGTACAAAAAAACAATACTCCATAATACAAAATGGCCGCAGAGCGAGAGATGCATGGCAGCCATTACACTTCGAGGTTGAAGTGCTCCTGATTAACCTTTGGTAGAGGGAGGCGGTGATAGTTGTGATAAACCTGAAGGTGTCTCCCTGACTAGTCCCCGAGGATCTGTCATCCAGGTGGCCAGGACACGGCCATCACTATTGGATCCAGTTTTTGGGGTGGACCAGTGAGGGAGGATCACATGGATGGGGGGTCCTCTGGGAGTGGAAGTGGGTCACCGATGGGTGAGATGCAGTATCCCCCTTCTTCTAATACCCTTTCCCCATCCTGCTTTATAGGAAGCCCAGAAACTCTACCCCCCCCTTTCTGACACAAACACTTTCACACACCGCAAAAGATGACGGACAAACACCAAAGCCATTTAACTGACGTGTCCCAACTCAAAGGTCAGGCAAAGTCAGGCAATTGACCAGGTTCACACACATCTGACGGCCCTTTCCCTTCCCCACGGGGATAAAAGGTGGAGCAGGAGAGCACAATACGAGCAAAGCAGACCGCACAATGAGAAAACTCTGCAGGCACGGAAGTTCAAGAGGAGGAGAAAGGCAGCGAGAACCGGACGGCTGACAAGGAGAGAAACAACCTTGCCCTTTCCAACCCAAATCCGCGAGACCCCATAGAAGGAATCGTAAGCCGGGTACAATAGCCCAAGTGTTTTGCAGCAGATGTCAACTGTACACAGAGTGTGCCTACATTGATAAGCAGGACAAGGAGAGACGCCTGCTACCGCGGTACCGGCCTTGAGTCCCGATACAAAGAAAGCCAAGGGGTTCATCACAGCCTGTGAGTCGAGAGGAGAACCGATAAAGAAACCACACTGGGTTGAATGAAAGTCACAAAGTGGCACATTGAGGAAAGTTCAAAGAACTGTAAATTGTTTAGGGAAGACCAGCTGCAGAGGGGTCCTGCACCACATGGGTGCTCACTCAAGAGACTATGGTTAATCCTGTGTTTGAAGGAAACTACTGATACCAGAAGGCCCTAGGGGAGCCACGTTCAAAGTGGTCATACAGGAATCTAGCAAAATCCCTGTACAGTTGAGAGTCTTTGACCGACAAACCATTGAAAATGCAAGGGAAGTGAATCCCACATCAAGAGAAAGCAAAAGGAATTGTGAAACGGTGAGAGTGAACCCAATGGAGGGATGCCAATAAAGTGGGGTGAAGTCTAAAGTCCCAAGGAACAGGGTGTTGACAAAAGTGAACCCAACAGATGGATGACCATGGCAAACTGTTTAAAAAGCATAAAGATTTGTGAGTGCCAAAAGAGAAATTGATTTGTGAAAAGCCATAGTAAACCCGACGGAGGGAGCCAAGAAGTCGAGAAGGGTCTAAGCCCGGGAGAGTGGGACCCAGGGGGGAAGGCATCACCCAACGTGCATTTGAAACCAACTTTTAGTTTTTTGTTTTTGGGGCACATCAGGTCCTCGGAGGCTAGAGACTTTTGTAGAAAAGACACTAAACCACCAAAGGTCCTGATTGCTGAAGTTCGAACTGTTGTCTCGTGCTGAGAACGCTCTAGCGTGTGCTGTGCTCAGGAGTCCCACCTTGTCCCATGCTCAAAACGTGGGGAAGGAAGACCCCGGCTACCACATCCTGACTTATCATTTGGGAACACTTCTGTCTTTCTTGTGAATCTTATCCCACACTCTTTTTGGTATTTAGCGTAAGGATTGGCAATAGGTTTTTCTTAGTATAAGCCCTTTTTATTTTGAGAAGTCTCCACTAGGACTGCCTTATTTTGATTTGATGGTCCTAGCTTGCTACCATCTTAGATTTAGGTTTAGATTAGACGTTTTTCCACCCTACCTATACAGTTTAATAAACGCCCTTGAACTGTGATCAGTTGTGTCTGTCTATTCTTGATACCAGGCCTTCCTTACATAGTGGACTGTGCACACTGGCTAAAGTGTCTCAGCAACTCTTGGGTATCCCGAATAGAACTATCAAGATTCACTTTTAAAGGCGAGAGTAGTTAATTCAAACTTCGTTGTTTTCTTTGCGTTCTAGAACTAATCATACTTTTCTAATGTAAACCACAAAACTAGACTTTTGAGAGGCCAAAGAATACAACCAGGTTCGGACGACGTACGATAACAACTTAGGAGCACAAATGAGTTACCAACTAGGAAAGCATCAGTTGAACGACAAGGAAGACTGGAAACTAGGTGACAACTACCTTACTGAACATGTCAGACATTATAAGCTAACTAGGTCCCCCACACTCGCATCTTACAAACAAAGACAACAAGGAAGACACTGAAATCTACTACAATCTGTAACAAACTACTCTCAACCCGGAAACCTCTCCCTAAAAAGAGACGTCTCCTCGCATCTTGATGCACATTCTGCTAGATACCCTGACTCTAGGAAGAAATCAACTTCTCTGAAATCACATGAAAACTATTGCACTTTATGAAAACTCGAGTACCTGATTTGGCAAAAATGTTTTAGCCCTTTTTCTATCTAAAATTGCTCCTCTTATTTTCCCTCCTTTCCTTAGCACCCGCTTCCCTTCCAGCCCACCTCCCTGCCACCGTCTCCCTCCCCTCTTCCTGCTGATGTGGCCTGAAGCGGCTAATTCGTCATGTATCTTTGGCCGTATTCTAAATCACCAATACAATAAAAAAGAATGTATAGCTTAATGGACAAGAATAGTGTGAACCATAATCCTTTTGCAGAGATGTATTCATTGTATTTTTGTGTCTTAAAAATCCATATTAACACTGTCGGGGATTGTGGTTAACATTGTGCTCACACTGTTTCTTAAAACTCAAACATCTCAACCTGCCACGTGCCCGAAACGAGCCATTTATCCAGTTCCCATTTGTCTCCATTCTGGCACTAGGGCTCAGTTTGTTGTACTTGAGCACTCAAGATGATCATCATTACGGTACATATTTTGTACAGCGTGGTGGTACCCGAAAGGCGAAGCAGGGGCTTCCCAGGGCAAAAGAACATCTCGAACGTGGGCTGCTGGATCTGTGGGGCCCAGTTGAAAGCGGACTGAAGAAACCAGAAGGTGATGAGTGTACTAGTAGATAGCTTAGTGAGCTAATCGCTCAACTTGGGTAACGGCCTCGCCTGCTCTTCGCAAGTAGGAACCCGAGCCGTGCTGACTCAACATTCTGAGATCGATTAATGGAGTACCATTAACTTAGGTAATAAGACCAACTAATATTACAGAACTTAGAAGCAGGAGAAATCCGGCACGAAGCAATGCATAAAATTTGGTCATATTATTATGGGTAGGGGGTGCAAAGAACATGGTCCCGCTCTCTCCCTGTCACACCCGTTTGCTACGGTTCATTTTCTTTGTTTGTTTTTTTGCAAACTTATACTACATATATTTTCCATTTTGAGCATAGAAAGGTATAGTGCCCTAGCCAGACGTACACCATCTTGGGTCTGGTGCTGAAGCTGGGATAAGAATGTAGGTCTAGTGTTTTCAAGGTCTGCACTAGGCCAGCGCCTTCCAAACAACGGTCTTCCACTAGTGGATGCATGGATGGTACTGTAGACAGGGCGGCTAATTATAGGTGAATTGTTTGCCTTCTGCAAATCAAGTTCCATTGGAATCCCCCTCTCACATTGAACGTACAGATGCCTGGCGAGAGGGTTAGCAGATGTTCCTGAAGGCCCTTGAGCACGCTGGCTACCCAGTAAAAATGATAATCAGGCAATTTTCCACATCACTTGGCAATTAGCCAAGCTTCATGCAGGTTTGGCTATCCAGTAAATAAGGCACTCCATACGTGACAAATATGAATAATGATTTGATAGCAACTCCAAGTGCCAGGGAATTCTCTCTCTTGGCTCATAACAAGTACCTCATTATATAAACGGCCCTGCTTCAAGCCAAAATAGATGCATTGCAGGTAGCGGAGACCCACGAAGAGCTCTTGCCAAACACGCTCCCCCGCTTCTCCTACCGCTCATTACGTGGCCTAAGGCAGTATTATTCCTCATCAAAAATCCATTAGGAATTGTACCACTTGGACATAAATTGATACATATCAGACGTGCTCATTAAATATTCATTGCGCTTCATAATATTGTACACAGAGGGGTTGCTCACTTAAATAGTTGCAGCTCTCTAGCAAACTTTACCTTGAGGCGAATTCAGGATTACTACTCTTGTTTGCAAGAGCTGACTTAACAACCCCATTGGCACATACGATGGAAACAAATTGAAACAGTGGCTCTCATAGCAAAAGGTGTAGATTAACAGTATGACTGTGCTAAAATACCTATAGATTGGCTCCCAACTAAATTATGTCCATGATTAATGACAACAAAACCCAAGCCTCTGGTCATCTTTAAACTCTGTGAGGCCTATAGAGCAATTTACAGTAGAAATTGGCAGATAGGCCAGGGGTGGAGCCAAATGGGGCCCAAGATTGCTGCCTTTCTGCAGAGCTCTGGGGAACGCCCCCTTTCCTGTTGAGCCTCAGAGTTTGCCTGTTCTTGGCCGAGGCGCTCGGTACTTCTCAGAGGGGCCTGTAGTGTGTGGAGAGCGCAGAGGCTAGTCCTGGAAAATTCAGAGGTGGCTAACGGGGGAGCCTGGGAACATTTTCAGCGTGTTGTAGCATAGCTGGTGCTGCAACGTTCAGTTCCAGTGTTGGTGCACCTGAATGATGGACAGGTTGATGGGGTACTCTCTTACTCTGACCACATGTCCCCTGGTTCTTAACGTATGGAGAAATGTGGGATACAACGCATGCCGGGCTTGCCGGGCAGACCCTCATACGGCTCCCAGGGTGAATCAGACAAGGACATGCTTAAGGAAATGCATATCAGAATATGCTTTCACAACGGTGCTGTGAGAGGCAAGTTTTAACCTTTATTCTGCCTTATAATACCTTTGCCATAGCTGATGGGGAAAACATGATGCAAAATGGGAATCTTTCCAGCCTTGTGGTCGTGCACAACAGAGGTTTGAGAGGTTATTTCACAGGGTGACTCCCATATTAATTCGAATGTATGTCATCCTAAGGTATATGGGTATTCACCACACATCCCTAGTATTTACATAGTCTCCAGGCAGTCTGGTGGATCTGAAGGGAGGGTGGTTGGTTAGATTAGTGGGGAGGGAGGGGAAATGCAAGATAGCTTTGCTACTGTTTTGATGGGTGCAGTTCGAAAGTACCAGAGTACTGTGTGCAGGTCTGTTTCTAGGTGGTCTTTGTCGAGGGTATAGATGCATTTGTGTCCAGATGGGAAACTAATGTGCCCATTGCGCTAGGACCCATTGGCTTGAGCAGTGGAATGTAAATTGACAGTAGCTATGTAGACTTCCATTGCTAGATGTCTGTACAGAGGGATTTTCCTTTGCGAGTGGCATAGCTGGTTTGCATCCAATGTGTTTGACCATGAAGGAGAGAGTGTTAGTGTTTGATATGATATGTTAAGTTATTTATAACACGCTTAATGCCCAGAGGTTTCTAAGCGTGGACCCGTTCGCATTCATCTGGGGTGCAAATGGTTTTCTTAATTTTACATCGGAAGATCTGTGCTGCTTGTGCAGCCCATCTACCAATGGGAAATGAAAAAAAGAAAGAAATATGACCACCACCAAATGGAAAAGGGACAAAATCTGGCGGCCAGACAGAGGAGCTCAGGGACCGGATCGCAATGCTCCGGTCCCGCAGGTAAGTAGAGGGGTGTAGAGGGGAAGCAGGACATTTTGGGTTGGGGGCAACAGGGAGAGACTACCTGTTGCCTCTCTGCAATGGAAAAAAAAAGAAAAAGGCCACCCGGTGAAGGGCCTCAGGTGGCTGAGATAGCAGGCAGTGATTGTGTAATCTCAGCCATTGTTCCAGCCACATGATTGACTGAGCACCCTTTCCCAGGTGCAAATGTTATAGATTCCTCACTCCATAGCCAAAAACCAATACCATTCTCATTGCCTTGAAAGGCATCTGAACTTGCTTTTTATCATGGAAATAGAGCTAAATGATGATTGCACTCATATCACAATGCCATTTCCACGGGATATAAAATATTCTGTAAAACCAAATCTGCAAAACAGCAGGAGGGATTGTTATGGTTTAGCTCATTCTTGTCGCACCCGTGCATTTCTTAGTTGGCATCAGACTGCAAATCTCTTCTCCTGTAGCACATCCTCATTTCGAATGTCTCACATTTCATGTTCATTATCTACAGGCCCCTTACCACCACGCTGCCATCGCAAATGTAGTCAGTGATTCTATTACATCTATCACAATTATCATTATCACCTGCTTGAGACCGACTTTGGATTTGAACTCCAGACTTTCCTTCTATCTGAGATGTGATAACCAATTTAGGAGACCTTCCTCAAACACCAACTAGTATGGGAACCTACACAATCAGCTGGACAGACACTTTCCTTCTATAGGAGACATGAAAACCAACTTTCGAAACTTACTCCAACACCAACTAGTATGGGAACCTACACAATCAGCTGGACAGACACTTTCCTTCTGTAGGAGACATGATAACCAACTTCGGAGACCTACTCCAACACCAACAAGTATGAGAACCTACACAATCAGCCGGACAGACACTTTCCTTCTATCATAGACGTAATAACCAACTTAGGAGACCTACTCCGGAACCAACAAGTATGGGAACCTACACAATCAGCGGGAAAGACACAGAGTTCATTTATTCTCCAATTGGTCATCGTGATTTGTCAAACTACTTTGCCCTACCTTGCAGTGACCATCATGCCTTTGCATCTAAATTCCTGGCATCCCACAACATCCAGGTTGTGGGCTACATTGACCCAATGAACAGAATTTCACCAAAACCAAGCTGCATTTGCGCAGAAACAGCAAAATTGTTGTGTTGGCTCCTGTGAGCACCATGGCCTTGAAACGGCGTTTAACTGCGTTTTGCAGCAACAAAAAGATGCCTGCACCGTCTTGCCAAGAATACATTGGACAGGATGGAACAAGGGGACACACTGAGGGAGTGTGCCAATGTGTTCTGACATATACAGATGGAATAAAGTGAAAAGACAGCACTGCTTTGCTGCAAACCCAAAATCCTCATTATAAAGGAAACTTTTTCACCTTTAAAAAAATGTTGCTCAGACACTATTTCCATCTGTTTTTCCTTAAACCACTGTGAATAATAAGGCCTTGCCATGCCCAGTATATCTCATTGTGCTTCAGCAAAACCAGACATGATTTCTGAATGACAAATCAACACTGAAAAATCAACAAAGAGCTTCACTTTTCCAGCACAGGAAAGCGTGTTTCATTTTCTTTACAATGTATCAAAGCTCAGTAGTTCAAAGAAACTCCAGCTATTTGTGCCATGTCAATTTCAATACATCTGTGCTTCAAACCAAAACTCCTGCATACAAGGAAACAACTATAGCTGCAAGACAGTGTGGGAATCAAGCGGGAGATGCAAAACCAAATTTACAAAAAAGAAATACCGGCTTTTCACCACACATGTAAAATGGGCTTTGAAAACTCAAGGAGAAAGGCCAGTTTTAAAAGTAAACTGTTGAATGAAAGCCTGCAATTATCTAGCAATGTGAAGGAGTTTGTTGCTGGGGAAAATACACACATGGGTTATTGTATTCAACTGGCTTGTTTAACTCAGGACCAACATATAAGAAAGTAAGACTGTTAACCTATATTGGCTGGATTTTGCAAATTCCAAAAGAAAAATAATAGGTTTCTGTTTGGGGGGGGAGGGGGTGCTACAAAACAGGAGGGCCTCTCTCAGCAGATACTAACACCCCAGTGATAATTATTAGGTTGGACAGAATCTAGTTTAGGCTGAACCCTCTGACAATGGGATCTCCAGGACAAGGAAGTGCGAAGTGGGGTAGGGACAATAAGCCTTCAATCCAGATGGAAAACCCCCCACCTTGCTCTCGAGGAAATGACAGTTGGTGGCAGCTGAAGAAAGAAAGAAATGGCCCAGTGACAGACAAAGGACTGCCATTTGCTTCCAAAGACTATTTATGAATAAAAATGTACAGACGTTTATTTCTGCAGCAAGACTTTGTAAAAATGTAAAAAGTTTTGGACTTTCAATAAGACATGGTAGAATTCACTGACCCCTTGGGAATGGAAATGGCAAAGAATCGGGGATTACAAGCAAAGTATCCATGATGCCAATGCACATGTTTATACTTGCATCCCTTATGTTAATCCACACATGTGTATGAAGTTTTGGAATTTTAGGCCTAAGCGTTCATATTCAAAATTACCAAAAAGTCTTAGAAGGGCAAAACAATGTCTCACGGATTGCAGAGTTGGAGTGCTATACTCTACACAAAATATGTAAACTGTGGATATAATTTGCAAAGAGATTTCAAATGTATAAATGTACCATGTGTGGCAAAATCGGATTTTGGCTAAAATAACTGTGGGAGGTTTTTGGACATTGTAAACTCGCACATTAAATCTGCACTCCTGCTTTGGAATCCAACGAGTTGAGAGCGAGGCGGAGACAAGCACCCCTGGCCAAGCCCGTCAGTTAGAGGTGTGCTTAGCTAAGCATGCCGAGCCATATACTTGGATGATGTTGCTGTGCATTATAAATAAGAGTCCCTGACAAGACTCTAGACACACACTCTTCCTGATTTTCCTGCGCTGGCGTTCCTGTTTCATTCATCCTGCTGAGTCCAGATTCCAACTACAAGGCCAAAGCATTGCTGACCCTACAACAGGGCCCACTGCAAAACCCAAGCAGTGCAGATCCTATTCCCAGCAAGTCCACTGATCCAGAATCAATCCACTAATCTCCCATTAAAAAGGGGAAAACTGTGGTATTCTTTGGGAAGCATCCTGAACCAGCCTGGCTTGCTGCCCACTAACTGCTTGCCCACTAACTGCATCCAGAACTACCTGGGTCATCCAATGACCAGAATTACCATCCGGTCACCCGATTCGCCCAGCTGTTTTTTTTCCCAGCTGTCCTTGGCCAGGTGTGCTGCAGTGTAGTGAACAGAACCTGTTGACGGTCCAAAACTAAAAGTGGACTGTAAGTATAAGCCCTACCCCATAGAAATCCATAGTCTGCTTTGTCTTGCATTTGTCATTATCCCACTCTCCAAGCCATCCTATCCTTATCCTGGTAACTTGTCAAAACTGTCAGAATTCTCTGTTCTTGCCCTTGATCTCCAAGCATTAGCGCCACTTTTCTCTTCATTCCTGTCTTGCATAGATCATAAATCATTAGCGATATTTTGAGTAAATAAATTAATTTTCCCTCAAGAAAAGGGGTACACTGCATGAAGGGTTACAACTGCAGCGTAACTTTTATATTCACGGGTGGCGTTCCTCTTTTCTTAGCCATTAACGGGGTAATTCATAGAATCCAGCGCACAAGTGGCGCACGCGGCTGGCGCACAGTGTGCACGTGCGACAGTCTGCGCCAGCCGCGTGCACTAAAATCCATTTCCGCACACAGCGTTTTCATGGATTTCAACATCCAAAACCAGCCGTGGCGCAGCGACCCTGCAGCAGCGCCAGTTACGCCCCCAACCCCTCCCTGTGCGCCATGCAAAGCGCACAAATCCTGTACATGGCGCACAGGCCATTGGACCAGCATACAGCCCCCAAACACGAAAACGCCTGTAAAACTCCCTGCACACCCCTCCAAATACATGTACAAACCGGCGCGGGGAGTTTCACACGCGATTGGCCCTGTGCGAGCGGGGTACATGTATCACTGGGGCTTGTGGGGAGTTTCACACGCGATTGGCCCTGTGCGAGCGGGGTACGTGTATTTCGGGGGTGCACGGGAAGTTTCACACGCGATTGGCCCTGTGCGAGCGGGGTATGTGTATTACTGGGGTTCGCAGGAAGTTTCACACGCGATTGGCCCTGTGCGAGCGGTGTACATGTATTACTGGGGTTCGCGGGGAGTTTCACACGCGATTGGCCCTGTGCGAGCGGGGTACGTGTATTTCGGGGGTGCGCAGGAAGTTTCACATGCTATTTTGCTGTCAGAGCTGGGTACGTGTATTTTGGGGGTGCGCGTGAAGTTTCACACGCGATTTTGCTGTCAGAGCGGGGTACGTGTATCCAGTGGGGTGCATGGGGAGTCCCACACGTGAATTGGCAGTGTGAGTCCTCCCAGGTGTCCCCTCTACCCCCTCCATGGCCCCTGCAGGCAGCCGACACCACAGGGGACTACCCTTCACCCCTGGTCATGTCCCGTAGGCAGCCCATCCACCATGGGCATGCCCCCCAGCCAAGCCAACTGTCACCTTGCAATATGATCACAAACTCATGTCCCCCAGCACCCCCACCCTCCAGCAGTGAGGGGCACCTGCCAGCAGGCCCCCACTCATGTCCCACTCATGTCCCCCAGCACCCCCCCCCCAGCAGTGAGGGGCACCTGCCAGCAGGCCCCCACTCATGTCTCCCAGAACCCCCACCCCCCAGCAGTGAGGGGCACCTACCAACAGGCCACCACTCATGTCACACTCATGTCCCCCTGCAACCCCACCCCCCAGCATTGAGGGGCACCTGCCATCAGGCCCCCACTCATGTCCCACTCATGTCCCCCTGCACCCCCACCCCCCAACAGTGAGGGGCACCTGCCAGCAGGCCCCCACTCATGTCCCCCTGCACCCCCACCCCCCAGCAGTGAGAAGCACCTGCCAGCAGGCCCTCACTCATGTCCCCCAGCACCCCCACCAGTGGGGGGCACCTGCCAGCAGGCCCCCACTCATGTTCCCCTGCACCCCCAGCCCCCAGCAGTGAGGGGAACCTGCCAGCAGGCCCCCACTCATGTCCCACTCATGTCCCCTTGCACCCCCACCCCCCAGCAGTGAGGGGCACCTGCCAGTAGGCCCCCACCCATGTCCCCCAGCACCCCCATGCCCCAGCAGTGAGGGACACCTGCCAGCAGGCCCCCACTCATGTGCCCCTGCACCACCATCCCCCAGCAGTGAGGGGCACCTGCCAGCAGGCCCACACTCATGTCCCCCTGCACCCCCATCCCCCAGCAGTGAGGGGCACCTGCCAGCAGGCCCCCACTCATGTCCCCCCCAACACGTCAACATGACCCACAATCATGGCCCTCATGGCCACCCAAATCCCATGGCACGCCACCCCTGCCCAAATAACCAACCAAGCATAACATACACCCCACATTGAAATGCCCATTACATGAAACAACCCAAATGGCATGTATGTACATCAACAAATGTCCATCACACACACACAATGGGTGCCAGTGAATTTGAAAACCCACAAAGTGACATGCATGAAACCAATGTGAGAATACCACACATTGAAGTACGGGAAAAAATGTATTGAACAAAAAATGTGGTGAAAGAAATTCAAAGAGCAAACAATGGACATAAGGAAAACAATGCAGAATGTCACATAATGATAAAAAAAGGAAATCAGAATCCAAAATATATGAAATCAAAAATGTCTCCAAAGTCTCCATCCAACAAAGCAAATCCAAACAGAAATGAAAAAGTAAAATCCATTGCTCCATGGAAAAATCAAAAAAGAAAATGCCGACAAATCCACACTCACAACTATTTACAAGGATAAAATCCTGGGTCCATGAGCCCAACTGTCCAAATGAAGCCTACAAAAATACACTAACTAATGAAGAACTATATACAAAAATGTGGGGTATTGTCAAGCGCCACAAAAAAAATTAAAACAAAAATGAAACCTAACACTAACTATTTACAATGGCAGCGGGCTAGTCCGACGCCTCACTTTTTGATGCCCCGGGCAAGGGCATCATCGAACTCCCGCTCAATGTCCTGGAGGCGGTCCTCTTCCATGGCCCTGAGGGTTTGCAGGGACGTTGACATTTTGACCTCCAACTCCCTGCGAATTGCCTCGAGGCACTAGGCCCGCATCAGTGCCTTCCGCATGGAGTTCTACGCCCTGACCATTGTGAGCTGTGCTTCTTCCGCCCGCTGCCGCTCCGCATCTATGGCGTGGCCCAACCGCTGCCACACGGAAGACACTTGCAATCCTGGGTCCTCCTGCCCTCTGGCCGATGCCTGCCCCTCCGATGTTGAAGGCCCTGAGCCATCATTGCTCCCACCATGTTGCTGCTGCTGCTGTGCCTGTGCCTGCTCCCTGGCTCATGATGCCTGCACGTGCTCCTCCGGCTGGGGTGCAGTTGTCGTGGTGGCCACCCCTGCTGGACGTCCGACTCCCGACTGTGGCAGGGATGTGTCCTTCACCAGCCTGGCCGCTGGGTCAGAGGCAGCTCCACAGGGTACCCAGGTGATACATGGGTGGGAAGATGGCATGGAGGACGACTGGCGCGTAGGGGGTTCAGGTGAGGAGGGGGTCGCAAGAAGGTCCAGCACACGGAGGAATCCAGCACTGGTGACCCGTCCCAGTAGGTCAACGCGGTCAAAGAGGCATCCAAGATGACTTGCAGTGTCTTCACGAAAACACAGCAGGTCACCTCGCATGCCCCTTTGACGCAACGCTATCCCAGCCAGGACAGGCTCAACCCTGTCCCGGATAGCCACGTCCGCAGGGAGAGGAAGGCCAGTTGTTGTGCGCCCATCCCCTCCCTGAAAACGGGTCTGGACATAGGCATCCCTGCTGGTGCCGGATGATGCAGTCACAGGGACAGGATTACACACAGGCACCTCCGTGGCGGCCTGTGCTGCCTCCTGCCCCCGCCCCTGCACTGCACCACTGGCACCAGTGGAATCCCCACCTCCAGATCCCGTGTGTCCCTTCCACGGCCTCCTCCTCCTCCAAACCCCCCACCAACCTGGATGACTCCATGCCATCTTCCTCCGTCGGACCCTGTGGGGTCTCAGCTGCCCCTTCTGCTGCCTAGGAGTCCATCTCCAACTTCTGCCTCTTGGACCTACCCTCGGCAGCTGCAGCCTGGGACGCGGCACCAGACTCCTCACTCCCCGAAGAGATGACAATCTGGGAGGGGAGCCGGGCCTTGCGTCTTGGCTGGTGGTGCGATCCCTGCCGCCATGCTCCACAGCACCCTCTCCGCCCTCTTCATCAGTTGACGCTGCAGACAGGGAGAGATAGAACACAGGCATCAGGGCACTGTACAATGGACTGATACACACATGACAGTTGTACATGAGTGGCAGTGTCTAACTTCAGACATGGCATCACACTCCCTAACACACGTGTCATTTCTACTCCCCCACATGAGCAATTCCACAGCAATATTGCACCAGGCAGCACCATCCATACGCATACAACAGCATCAGCATCCGAAGGTGAGCCTGACGTCACATGAAACACGGGGAGTACACAACACATGCACACACACCAACACACTTACATGCATGTGTACATGTCCACCGGGCCTTGTCGAGGGTTCTGGACCTGAAGTCCTCCCAGCGCTTCTTGACATGTTTGATGTCGCGGACTGCCACCCCCTCCTCGTTGATGGCAGTCACGATGTCCATCCAGATCCTGGTCCGTCCTTCATAGTCGGCGAACAAACTTCCAAAGAGGGCATCATGCTGCCCCAGGACTTGCTCCACCAGGACACCAACTTCCCTGGCACTGAAGCTGGTGGCCCTCTGCCTCTCTGGCTGGGGGTTGCCAATGGTGCCAGATGGTGTTGTGCCCAACATGGAAACCCCAGAGGCAGGTGTGGGTGGGCAACTGGGTCCTGGTGCTGGGCTGTGGAGCGATGGTATCCCAGTCGGGAGTCTTCAGTTCCAGCAGGGGTGGTCACAGCAACTGCACTCCTGGCTGACGTGCAGGCAGCAAATAGCAGGGCACGTGGGCAGCAGGCAGGCAGGCAGCAGCAGATGGCAGGTGGGAGTGTGCTCGGGGCTCTTGGGGGCAGTCATTCGGCCTTCTGGACAGGAGCGTGGTCTTCCGTGTGTTGTCGCGTGGCCAGCTTGATACGGAGTGATTTGCCACGTGAAAAAATTGCACGTCAGCGTGTAATTTGAGGAAAGGCCCTTACCGCGTGAGCGCGTCTGTGACGTTACGCGCGCGGGTGTTTCACTCGTTACGGATGCATAGTGAATCAGCATGTGAATACACCACACGTACGCAAATTCATTGGACCAAAGGCCCTTAAGCGCGTCTGTGACATGACGCGCAAAGGCGTTTCCCTCAACACGGGTGCATGTTCATCGTACATGTGCAAAAACTGCACGTCCGAGTGTCAGCTTGTGTAATTGGAGGGAAGGGCCTTAGCGCGTACACGCATAAGTGACGTTGTACGTGTGGGCCGATTGAAAAGGTACGTGTAGCATGCCATTTTCTTGAACATGCTTTTTCGTGGAGAGCGAGTGGGTGAATTTTGTACTTCTAGTCGGTTCACACGCAATTACTTCACAACATTTCAAGTTCGTACTCCCTGTTACCTCTGACAGCGTTCAATTCTTATTTTGGCCTGTTTCCTCAAACAGCATTCACTTCTTCTTTTATCCTGTTTCCTCAGACAGCTTACAATTCTTCTTTTGGTGGGGGTGTTGCCAACGCGCACGCGTGTATCTTTTTCACGTTCTTTTTCCAGGCATACGGTGAGTCGCGCACGTATTTACCAACTGTGCTTGCCCCGTGTGTCGCGTACCCCTTCAGAGGTCAGTGTAGGCTGCGTGTATTACGTGTACGCTTATTTTTGTGTTTCCGGGTGCCACAGTGTAGTGCGTGTTCCTTTTTCCATGCACGTGGTCCACAAGGGGTTGCGTGCACGTTCATTTTTGTTTTCGGGGTGCCTGTGCGTTGCATGACCCGTCATCTTCCCCCAGGGGTCACATACAGCCTTGCTAGAGCACTAGGGTACGCATTCCATCTAGTACCCTACCCCTTTCACCCCCAATTGCCCAGGAAAATGGTTTACTGTTACTCCCATAAGCACAACAACATCAGTGCCATGGGTGGGAGGTGACCAAGCGGCAAGGGAGGCAAAGGTGGCTGACCTCCAAAAGGTGGGCGTGGTGGGCGCGTTAGGGGACATGGCCAGGATTTGCAGGGTGCCCCTAGACCCCTGTGTGTGGTGGACCAATCAGGGACACCCATGCCCCCCCATGGCTGTGTGAAACGTAGCTGACACCATCCCAACTCAGCCCTTGTTGGACCAGCCCATTTTGCACCAGAACCGGCACAGGATGACTCCCAGGCTGACTTCCAGGTCAGCAAGTCTAACCACGTGTGGCGGTGCAAGTTGCTGTCACCAGGCCATGTGGATCTGGGACAGCAATGTCATCTGCTGCCCCAAGTAGGCAGGGTGGGGAGGCTGCAGGGGCAGCTGCAGCTCTATCCACCCCAGCTCTGAGTCTCCCAGCCAGGACAGTGTCGGTCCAGGTCCATCAAACCGACGTTGGCCCTGCCAACATCACCCTGCAGCCAATGCCTGCACCAAGACATATGGTCATTGTGCATTCGCACACTCCTAGTACCCAGTCCACCGGCGCTTCTGCCCCTACTGACCAGAGAGGCGTAAGCCACTCACGATCCACACCACATTTGAAAAAGAAGAAGGGTGCTCTGGCAGTACAGGCTGAGACCACAGACACGGCTACACACTCCGGCACGTCAAGGAAGCCTACCTTAATGACGCTGAACTTGATGCACTTGTGGCCTATGTGTCAGCAAATAGCCGCAAAATGGTGGTGACTGCAGGGTGCAAGACCACAACTGGTCAAAGTAAGGCACACTGGCAGACCATCGCCGACATCATTAGTGCCCTTGGATTTGAGAGGTTGCACAGCTGATGATTGCTACAAGCGGTGGAAAGACCTGAAACGCAGAGCAAAGAACAAGCTGGCCTCAAATCATGCCTCTACTCTGGTGACTGGCGGTGGGTCTCCACCAGAGGACAACCAACTCACTGAACATAAGTCTATTGCTGGAAGCTTCATCACAGAGGAACAGATCCAAGGCGTGGGAGACCTACCAGATTACAACGCATTGTCCGGTGAGTGCCAATGCATGTGTGTGTAATCCATGTGTATGTTGTTTGGGTGACGGGTTCTGATTGAGTGCCTGGTGAGGGTGTGTACTCCTGAGTGGTATGGGTCACCCATGTGCTTCCTCCAAAACATTCACCGGCCTTGAATTTGGGTATGACAGTATCCCTTCTGCCCACAGTAGCCAATTAGCGCAACATTACTACAGTTGCCCTTGAACTGTCATCTTGCAACAACATTGTTCAGATTTTTTCAGGGTTCATTCAGGCTGATTGTTTCAATTCTCCAATTTTTGCAACGCATTTATCAGCCCTAATGCCACATATGAGACATGCTTCTGTCATTGATTACACCACTCATTGGGCCGCATTTGTTACCTTGTCATGTGAATGATTAGACCATTCAGGCTGATTGAGTATTGGCCTGCTCACATTGATTTTTGGTGCCTGTTTGAATTTGGTACATGATAGTTGTTTCCTGTCATGTTGAAGTGACCAACCATTGATGTGTACATCTGCCTCTATTATTGTACACTGGATCTGTTGCAGTGTGTGGCACATGCGTATTTTGTCACACTATTTTGCATTTTTCATCTCATCATGTCCATCTCACATGGATGGGTGACAGTACTCATTCACTGACATATGTCTGTACTTGTCAAATGTACCATGGCTATGCTACATGCCATCTGTGTGCTGGCATGTGTAATGTATGTATATTGGACATGCCACTCACAGGCTAATGTGTGATGCCAGTGCTACCCAGCATGCAGCAAATGTGTTGCTTTTCCATCTTGGTGTCATCAGCGTCTGCTTTTTGCCTCCCCTTCCAACTCATTGACAGTGCATGCATGCCAGGGTTATTGTCATGTGGGACATATGTATATCATGTACTGGATCTCTGGCTTGTCACGCCTATGTGTGTGCTATGGTGCTAATGCCTGTTTCCATTTTTTGTCTTTCATGTTTTTGCAGGTGATGACGCACTTGATGCTGTTGAGGAGATGGTGCAGACCCAGGAGGAATCTCTGGCACGACCGGGCACCAGTGGGGGACGTGGTGTGGTGGTGGGTGAAAACCCAATCTTACTGCAGACCATACTGTCCAGGGGTGTCTCTGGGTGCACATCCCCAGACCTATATTCAGGTGCTGAATCGGATGATGAGACTTATGTGCCGTCGCAGATGAGTGTTTCTGGCAGGGATTCTGTTCTGTCCAACCCACCTGCACCAGGGGTAGAACCCTCTATGGGGATGTCAGTGTTGGTAAGTCCGCCTTTGGCGGTTATGGATGCAGGGTCACACTCCACAACATCTGATCCTGTTCCTGGGCCAGCAGATCAGAGGGGTAATGCAGTCTTCCAGCCTCAGGCAATGCCAGCACAGCAAGGTGCAGATCGCGGTTCATAGTGATAATGTCCAATTCAAAAAAGTCAAATACAAAAATGTGGAATTTTTTTTTTTCGAATGTGTCATTTTTTTTTTTTGGGTCCCCCCCCAGCCCCCTGTTTATTTTTACTACCCAAACCCCAAAAAATATACAAATAAAAAAAAACACATTCTATTTTTTTTTCGACTTTTTTGCAGTCGACATTATGACTGCCACCGCAGATCGCCTTGCCCCAAACAGGTGTGATGCCCGCCGACGTGGTTGCCGTACACCACCAGGCAATACTGTATGGAAAAACACCATGTACAGTATAGCAGCCCAACAGGGAGCATCGGTTGAAATGATGGCTCAGGCAATGGAGAGGGTGGCCACTTCCATTCTCCCCCCTGAAAGGCAGATGGAGCAACAGCAGCAGGCAACAGACTCCATTTGCCAATCACACAGGGAAGACATGTTGGCGTCCAACAGGGACCGAAGGGTGGCACTGGAGACTCTGCGCAAAGCCATATCTATAGAGTCACAGGGCCACAGGGAAGCCCTGAGGGTAGAACTCCATAACCTCAGGGAGACTCTGGGTGGACTTGAGGCTTCCTGAAATTTAAGGTCAGAACAGCAGCTGGAGCAGCTCACACGTTCGCTCTCAGCTGAGCTGCAGGCAACTCGGGAGGAGATCCAGGCATCACGGGAGGCCATGCGTGCAGAAATGCAGGCAACCCGTCAGGTGCTACATGGGGATCTCCGTACTATCATCCTCCAGAACGAGACCTTCCACACCCGCATGCTTGCTGCCATGGAGGACCATACCAGGGCTTTGCGTGGGCTGCCTCCCATAGCACCACCACCTCCTGATGCAGCAGCAGATGGTGATGAGAGCGACAGCAGCACTCCTCCCACACTAGCGTAGCCGTGCAGGCCATGAGCCCATGGAGGTATTTTTTTTTCTTGCAACATCCACACAGGTGGCTGTTGGTGTGCACCCTGTCCTCAAATCTCCTGGGTGGCCTGCCCCTCCCTGGCCCCCACATGGCCATTTTTGATTTTTTTTTTTTACAGTGTGTTGCCTTTTGTGGCTCCCGTGGGCATCCACTGTGTATTCCAGCTGGGCACATGCAGGCTTGTCCTGTGTTTGGGTTAGATGCTTGGGTTCCTGACACACACACCCCTCCTGCTTCCCTTTCCATGGGCTTGCAAAGGGTGTGACCAAGTGACAGTGACTTACACAGTGACATTGGGCACCCATGAGCTGTGTGGGCAGTCTGTAGTAAAAACTGTGTGTACATCCCTAGTGGGGATTGTTGTATTGAACACTGCATGTTGTATTGATATGTGCTTGTGCATCCATGTCTTCCTCCTTATTCACAGGTACCTTCTTCATGTCTTCACAAGGGCGTCTCCTTTGCGGATGCAGTTCATGTTGTATGCAGTACACTGACACATTTGCCTGACGTCAACACTCTGCAGTTGGAAGGGGTGGTTGTGCTGGCTTGTTCAGATTGTAAAACTTGCACTACTTTAGTTTGGTACTGTCATATTTTGGCAATATTTCATCCTGTGTTGCTGTATTGTGTTGCTGGTAAGTATTTGGTCATGTGTGCTGTTTGTTATTGATTACTGGGAGAATACTGTCTGTGGCCTGTTTCCATTTGGGACAGTGCACTTTGTGACACTTGTGTCATGTGTTGTGCATTCCTTTGTTTGCTTTCACATTGCATGACATGCCATGCTGTGTTCGGTAGCAGAGATGGGGAGGGGTTGGGTGACATGGCACTGTTTTCATGTTGTATTTTGCAAGGGGGTAGTCATTCATGCAGCATGAATGTGTGTCTTTTTGTGACCCAGCATTGGTTGTCTTTCGGTAGGTAGGGATGCACACAATGTAACACTTCCAGGTGACCAATCTCAGGCTGGTATGGTTGTGACAGTTGACTGTCACTTATGTCATCATCATTGATTGTCAGCTGGTATGTACCAGGGCTGAGTTCACTCCACAGGGGTGTGATTTTAGTTGAAGTAATTGGCCACCAGCTGCGTATGGGCTGCCTCACCACGTGCCCTTTGCCCTCCTATGCGCAGCGGCCGTGCATGTGGTTGGGGATGTGGGGGTACCACCATGTCCACCGGCAGGCCCCGGCAGGTTGCAACATTGTGCGGGACACATGCTGCCACTATGATCCTGCACACTACTGGGGGCGCGTATAGCAGCTGCCCACCAGAGCGGTCAAGGGAGCGAAAGCGTGACTTGAGCACTCCGAATGTGCGCTCCACTATGCCCCGGGTTGCAATATGGGCTGTGTTGTATCTTACCTCGGGTGGTGTGGTGGGGTTCCGAATTGGCGTCGTCAGGTGGGTGCTCAGAGGGTAGGCACTGTCCCCTGGGGAGGTGATGATGGGTATCATTAGTGGGGTAGTGACATTACTTAGTATCTGACATGCATGCATGTGCAGTGGCATTTATACTCACCAGGCAGCCATGTATTGCCATGCCGACCAGCTTCTAGGTCCCGGTTTAGGGTTGACATTCTGTAAATGAAACTGTCATGGGTGGACCCTGGATAGTTGGCATATGCTGAGGTGATGATTCCCTTGGCATCACATACTACCCGCACGTTGATGGAATGCCAGTGCTTGTGATTTCTATAGATGTGCTCAGTTACCCTGGGAGGACGTAGAGCCACATGGGTGCAATCAATGGCACCTAGCACTTTGGGGAAGTGTGCCACCCCATAAAAATCTTGTACAGCAGCCTGCCTTTCTGCGGGTGTTCTGGGCAGGTATATGTGCCTGCGGACTGATGGGCGTGCAGTCATGATGGCCAACACCTGGTGTAGGCAGCATGACTGCGTGGCCTGTGACACCCCCCCCACTATGGCACTTGTCCGCTGAAATGAACCAGTGGCCAAGAAGTGCAGTACATTGGGCACCTTTTCCAAGGGGCTCAGTGCTTGGGAGCACAGGGTGGGTGATGTGAGGTCATCCTCCCACTCACTCACCAGGTCGAGTATTATGTGAGGTGGAAACCTGTACCTCTCATACACCTGGTCATCAGGCATCCCAAAAAGGCTGGTCCTGGATGTAAAAATTCTGGGCCTGACTATCCTCCTCCTGTGGTGTCCCACGACCACTGCTGCGAGGAACGGTATATTCATCGTAGCGTCTGAGCTAGTTTGTTGTTTGCGCGCACTTTTATGCTGCGCGGGTCCGCGTACCCCTGCTTCCTGCTGGCATGTGTGTTTCCGGATTAGCGCGTCTTTTTTGGTGCACGCGTTTGCCCTGTTCGATTCCATGAATACGTGTTGTAGCCACGTGTGTGGGCATTCCGAGCATTTGCCTCCTGTACTTCCCCCGTAACGCCCACATTTTCACGCGTTGTTCCCCATTCTGCGTGTTACGCCCCGTGTTCGCCTACTTTTGTTTTGTGCGCCGCGCTATGTGCGCTTTCGCTGTGCGCGTAGCGCACGCTGTTTGATGATGTGTGCGCCCGCGTGCGCCACACAGAATTTTAGCACACATCCCAGAATTTACACACGCATGGACTTCCATGAATCGATGTGCGTGGATTTCGTACGCTTGCACTGTGATTTTCGCACTTGCGCTGCGATTCGCATGCTTTCGCACGCTTGCGCAGAGATTTTCGGCACACATTTATTCCATGAATCGGCCTGAAAATCTAGTTTAAGTAGAACTAAACTACCTTTCACCTTTGCCTTTCACTTTTAAAAACCGATTTCTCTTTTTTACTGCTATATTTTCCTAAAAACGAACCTCACTCTACATTCCAAATCTCTCTCAATTCACCAGCTAGAGACCTATTTCCACCTCAATGTTGTACCTGTGATATATATCGGTCCCCCAGCCCAAAAACCGCATTCCAAGTCAGGGTATTTCACCCCTGTTTTTATTAAAAATCGTAAATGTACATGGAAATCGAAAGGAAATGCAACTTTTACACGTATAATTTTGCTGCCATCCATTTTAAACTTTCCACTCAGTTTTCAATTGTATGTTATTGGTAATCCATTGCTGCTGATTGTTAGTGTCTATGCATTGTTGCTTTAGTGAGAAATTGTATTTACCTTAAAGTTTTAACCTCACATTAATTATTTATTTGTCCATTCCGAGTGTCATTTCATAACATTGCAAGGGGTTTAAAATCAGTTTTCCACTCTTATTTGGTGAGGGAAGGTCGGATTTGGATTCCGTTTCTTGCCTCTTATTCCTGATTACCTGCTTTGTCTTTCTATCCATTCAGAATTCAATTATTTGTGGGTTGAGGGAACATTGCCTAGGGTAATCCTAACTTGGGTACTATCTTTCCTAAATCAAAAAGTGCTCCTATTCCCTGGTGTTTTGTATAGGTTCCACTAGAAGGTTAAACCAAGTGTATTATTACATCCTCATTGTAATTATCACCCCATTGGTGATTGCTGCCCCATATTAAAAATAGTATGATTTCTTTTGATTTTTAAAATAAATAAATAAATATTGAATTTACCAACCTGCCTGGTTCATGGTCCATAGTGACTCGGGGTAATTGAAAAGGGGGTGTGATACGAGTGGTGTACCATCTCAAATTGAATGTGTATTAAATAAGGAGAAAAGTATCTCAGCTGTGCACTACATACTAGGCCGAGACCGAGGTGTGTGTCGCCTGATTGAAATCCTTAACAAGGTCCACAACAATGTCCCTAAACCCAACTAATTTCAGCCATGATACTACATTATTAGATGCAAGGGGGACAGGGCCTAACAGTGCAGACTGGATTGCTCCCATTGGTGGAAATCCCAGACTAATTTACATATGTGTGGTCCCCTGTTGCAGTGGCCAGATGGGCTAGAAAAAAGTGGTGTGGAAGGTTTCCCAGTGCGCTGGCATTGGTTACGATTCATTCATACAAAGAATAAGGTTGTCCCATTAACTCAAGTGTCCCTGGAGACACAAATAGGAAAAAGAGAAAAAGTGTGAGACCTCGGGATACATCTGAAAAAATTAATTCAAAAACTTCTTGCATAGTAATTAATATTCATTCAAATACGTCTCATCAAAAAGTTTCCCTCAAAAAATATAATATGAAATAAACATTCGCTTTTGTTGTCGATTGTGGACACGGCTGATCAAATTGTATGATGGTGTTGTATTTGCTAATAAATTGTCCCACAAAGAATAACGTGGATGTATTATTTATGTTCTAATGAAGAGGGCCTTATTGAGTAAATGGAGAGGGGGACCTTCTGTTTGAAATTTTACTTAATATGCCACCAGATTAGGCTGATGTAACCCCTTGCTTTCTTCACATTATTTACATCAGTTTAGTGGCTTTTCCCTTACATCTTTATAGCTCTGATTAACATGGTTATTTGATATTTTACAGCTATGTTTGAGTTGGGATTTGTGTATGTTTATTTGGAATAAGCTCACCTTATCTGGCAGAATCGGGACATCCATAGTTTATTGGGTGTTAACATTTGAAACATTAGCTATTTCATGCCAACGTGAGGGCAACAAAATGGCCACTGTGAAGATCTCAAGTTCAGCGTTTTAGTTAAAGGTCTAGTGTTTCTTCGAAAGCAGTATGTCCTGTTCCTTTAGGCATTGTGCCTGTCCTTTTCTACTTCAAAAAAGGACAGTTTGCACTAAGTAGTGTTGATGTTGGTTTCACGGCAAATCTTTTGCAGTCATTTGTCTGTGTGCTCTATATGCCAATGGGTGCCTACATACCCATTGGCATAGAACTTTATTATTTTGCGCATCCACCTTTTTGTGTTTGAAAGTTACAATGAGAATGCAGATTTTGGAAAAAATCAATTGCTGAATGTTTTCTCTTTAAAATAATGAATTGCTCTAGATATTCAATCACATTTTTCGGGATTGTTTTTGTTTTGTTTATGGGATTCAATTTGATTTTTATCTGCAGAAGAACATGGAATACCTACTTTGCCTCAAGATAATGATCCGGTGTGGCTCAAAGGCCTGATTGTTCATAGTTGGGTAATTTGGCGATTTATTCAATTAATTTGTGGTGGACCAATTATCACCTTGCAAGAGGACTGGGTTTATTTATTTTCTTGGTCATATTTCATAGGAGCCGGAGATTCGTTATCTCTCCTATGCGCATTTTTCATGTGGGTGTGCATGCAAGATAATTTGTCTTGTTTTTGATTTCACACTCAGTTTTAAAATGTTTAATGTCTCAACAATTACCTCTCTCATTCAACCTTTTTTTGTGTTTCATGTTAACAGAATATTGCCCTGATTAATACGCGGCCATAAAGCCATTGTGTCAAAATCGATAGTATTGGTTTTTCAATGACATCCTTATGTGTTTTTGGGTTTCACCAGTATTTCCTTGTATTTTCCTCGATTTGTGATGATATGTTAATTGATTTGTTACTTCAATATTAACACGCTTTAAAATGTATATTCATTGGCGTCCATATTTTGCTAATTTCGGATTTCTTTACTTCCTTCTTTTTCAAATGAGTATACATAATGTGTGTGTATAGACATATATTACATGTGTTTTGTGAGTTTAAGGAGTATTTAATTTGTTGTTATTATCTTGTTTATTAGCCTAGTTATCATGTTGTCTACATTTACACAGGTTTTGTGGATTAAATAATTCAAAGTATACTTTATTTTGATATTGTTTGAGAAATCTTTTTTGTAGAGACGTGCATGAATGAGTATTCATTACTATTGAAAAAAAGTTTGAATTCTTTTTTTTTCAGACTCATCTAGAGATCTCACGAGTTTTAAACTTTTTGTTAAGATTCATTTGTAACCTTCCACTCCGCACATGATTTGGCTATATGAAAGCGCAAAGGCCATGCCCCCTCAACAAGTCCAGCTCTCGTACCAGACAGACCTTCACATGTAGCAGACTGGCCTTCCGGCTGGCCGACTAAGATGCCAGTCATTAAGCGGATTAGCTGAAGTGCATGCTAACACTCAGTCGGCAAGATATGCTCTGTTTACCACGATCGGGCATATCACACCTCTTAACCAACCAACCACCACATACATTGTGACAAAAAGTTGCCAGCACCACGACCGAAGAACTACTCTGGCACGCATGCACGACATTGTACATAACCAGTGCTTTAAGTGGGGTAAGAAATCGAGGGGGGGGGCCCTCATTTGGGGGCGTGGCTTGTGGGATGGGCGTGGCCTTAAAAAAATAGACAAACCATAGTAAGATACACAAACATTTTATATATTTTTATACGTACCTTACTATGGTTTGTGTAGTATGAAAGCCATCTTTTATAAACATAGAAATATGTTACATGTTTCTATGTTTATAAAAGATGGCTTTCACCAATTCCTGACCCCACAAAACTGTCTCAGACTGGCCCGAGCCCTTATACTATCCAAATTAGATTACTGCAATATCCACAAAAACGAAAACTCCAACTGTTGCAAAACAAAGCTCTACGGGCAGCCTTTGGCCTGAAAAGAAACAAACATCTCTCTCATATCCAGAGGGAAGCCCATTGGCTGCCCATACACTCCAGAATACTTTTCAAAACGCTCTGTGTCACCCATGAATGCGTTACCAAAGTAGCCCCACCCTTCCTCAATAACGCCATTTTGCAAAAACAGCTCCACCAGAACCCTGAGATCTGAAGACAACACTCAGTCATCCCAAAGTTTAAGACCACGAGGGCAGATGGGGGGCAGCTTCCCAGTAGCAGCACCCAAGTTCTGGGTCTTCCTCCCCTCCCACATTAGGAATGAACCTTCACACCAGCGCTTTAAGAGTCTCATTAAAACCTGGCCCTTTAACTAACTCTAAAATGCCACCTGCTCTTCGTGCAAATACAGTACAGCTTACTTTGTAACCTCTATTTGCTTTCTGTGCTTACTTGCATAATTATCTGTAACCCCATTGTAACCATGTTCTCTGCACCAGCACCTTTTTGCCCTAATTGAAATGTATAAATGTATTGTTCTTCCTCTGTAACCAGACAAGTCATGCACTCTGTGACCTACGCCGTGATACCTCTGTATAAGAAATGCTATAAATAAATAGATAAATAATACCATCAAAACAGGGAGGAAGGGGTATAAATGTATGTTACAAAGCAATGTAAACTAGAAGAAGGCACTCTAAGTGGGGTTGGCATTTTAGGTTGGCAGCATTCCAGCTGAAACTAGACTTGATGTTGACTTGCATGCACCAATATTTTCATTTTGGCAACTTCGTCAAACATTGGATTAGTGAAAGGCCATCAGCACAAGCTAGAAAATTGCATAGAAAATAGGCATTCCAGTTACAGCATGTCAGGAGATGTTTTTTTGAGTATTTTACTGAGTGCTTTCGAAGTTGGAAGTTTAAGGAATTTTAAAGGAGTAGAAGTAGTTCCCATTATCAATATAGTGCCTTAAATAAGTACAGTTGCATTGTACTTCTAAAAAATAGCTACTTTTGTTTCAACACATATCCCTCTTTCTACCCAGTATTTACCACAAATAAAAATATTCCTTTTTTAAAATCTTTTAGGCCTCTTTCAGAGAAGCTAGAACAGTAAGTAGTATAGCTCCTCTGTGTGGCATGCATTGCTGATGTCTCTGTACTGAACACAACAAAGCAGTACAAGCAACAACAACAGGCACACACACTTCTGTTCCTCCCTGTTTTGTAGGGTTGGGAGCGTTTGCTTAATTTAAGGGTTGTGACGAATCCAGGGAATTATTCAATTCTCCCAAGGGGAGCCACCGCCTTTGAGACTAGGAAGGTGAGCCCACTGCGTTTAACATTCCCTATGGGGCAGGGAAAGCTGGATCTCACCAGGGGTGACCCTCCCTTAGGGGACAAGAAATCCTTCAGTAAAGTTGTTACCCACCCTCCCTTTAACTCAGAGTCTCAAGTATTTGTTGGATATGTGAGTTGAGCAGTACCCTATTGTGCGGGGCCCTTTAAAGGAGACTGGCTTGATTTCTGACCCGGTTCTGTTAATGCCCATCTTTGAAGGACAGCAGCAATGGTGTCTCCTCTCTCGTTCCAGGGAGGAATGCAAAAGACCAGAGACCCATGTAGAAGCAGAGAGAGACAGCCAAAGGCGAACACAGAAACCTGCAGTGAATCACAGAGGACAGGACACCTCCCTACCAGGAGGAACCTGGTGGCAGGGCCATGCAGAGAACGTGGTGGAAAGAGGAAACTTGTGGAAAGCTGATGAGTCTAGGCAGAGAGAGCCTGAGGAACGATGAACCGCCAAACTGAGTGAGAAGCGAGTCACAGCTATGGCAGTACACCAGCGTCCAAGCATCCCAACACAAGTCCTGTTGGTTGCAGGCAGGAGAAACCGGAACCAGAGACCCGACCACAAACACGCCAGAGTTACAGTTCTGCAGCAAATTGATAAGTCACAGGAGACCAGGTACGTAGCACATCAGAAAATATAGGCGTAGGGCGGTGAGGCACCGAGGTAGCCCATGAGGGGAGGATCCTGAGAATATCCCACACAGGGGTGAATGCAACCAGAGAATCTGACGGCTTGAGAGGCCAGACAGCCCACGAGGGGCTGACCCAGAGAACAACCCAGGAGGGGTGAATGCTCTGGGGTGAGAGCAGTGGTGCAAGTGTGCTGGTTGCTGCAGTTGATTGCGTACATTCAGCACTAAATTTGCTACCTCCCTTTATCCGTCTGACCGTCTTGTGCTATATTGAACGGTATACTATTCATCCTGTGTTGTGTGCCTTGTGGCAAATTGTCAATGCATCTTCTTTCAAACTGTTTCCTTATGTCATCTTTAATGGTGGGTGGTGGTTGGGGTGAAAGGGATGGTGTATGTGTTGATTGCTGAAGATCATTGCATGCATTCTACACTATAAACCTTACTATACTTTGTTCTTCCAACCTTCATTGGGTCTTAAATGAAGAGCAGAAAGTTGATCCTGTTCATCTGTCTGACTTGTAAGCACGTGTACCATGTTGTGTGCAGATGTTTCTGCGTGTTGAACAGTACAAAGTTCACTTTGATTAGCAATCTGCACCCATTGCACAGATCAGAAATATCAATAAATCTGTTGGCCGTTGGCCATACAAATTTAATTTCTTGCGTTTGGGTGATACAACGTAAGCCTTAGGCTTACGTGTGGGCCATGTATCTCGAAAATGGAAATGAGCAATTTTGAGATATCGTGGGCCACAAAGGGAGGCCTTTTTCATCAATCACTTTCAGCATGGACTCATTGATGAATTTTCATCAAATATGGCGTGAGTGTTTGGATTTGGCCAAATAGTGTCAGGCCACATTTGGTGAACTTTTATTGCCAGGAACAAGCGTTACAGAGTAAAGATTTTTGCATGTTCCTAGTTGCGTGGTGTAACCTTAACTATACTGCGGCTATTGAGCCAGTATTTATATATATATATAATGGGACATGGCCTGCTTTCAGGGCTTCTGGGGGGGGCACAACCCGTACCCCCCTCCCAGAGTGCCAGAAAGCCAGCTGGCAGACCCCCTCCTGACCTTCTGGTCCCGGCCCTTGCCGGGAGATGGAGGCCAAAGAAGGTGCAGCCACGGAGAAGTAGCGGAACTCTGAAATGGCAGGACTGGACCCAGCGCCGCAAGAGAAGCAGGAGCTTCATCGAGGATCCGACGAGGATGCTGCCAAGCTGAACCGCCACAGAAGCCGGCGACAGGACAACTGTGCTGGATCAGAATCAGAATTGCCCTCCTCAGTACCATCTTCTTCAATTCCCTCTGCTCTCCTCTCGAGATTGCCAAAAATGACCTCTCTCTAGCCGTGGTTCTTCTCGAACTCCTCCTCTCTCACTCTTCTGTTCTACTCCTTTTCTGCCTCCAGGTACTCTTCACCCTCCTTTTCCCTCCTGTTATGTTATCCACCTCCTCCCTTCTTTCTTCAGCTTCCTCCAGCCACCTGCTTCACTCTACTCTATTCCTTTGCCTTATTCCAACCACTTCCAAAGTCTCTCCTGGTCCTTCTGAAAACAACGCTAACTTCCATCTATTCCTTGGGTTTTCGTAGCCCACTTTCTATGCCACTAAATTGGGGCTCCTAGGCGTGATTGCAGCAGTTTCTTATATTTTGTCCTCATGCCAAATTTGGTACACTGTAATCTAGGGATCGATTGCTGCAGTGATTTAAGAGGGACCGCAAGACCAACACGACTTGGGGACAGAGCCTTTGACATGCTTGTAAACCCTTTTTAAATCCCTTGAACTTTGTGTCTGCAGCAGTGGCTCACTCTCTGCCAACCTAGGTCTCCTACAAACACACTGGCTTTGAGAACAATGTAGGATCAGACAGCATCAGGTATTCGTTCATGTGCCAGTGACACGAGAATGTTTCACTATGTTAAAAATCCCTATAAGAGGTCATGTGCTTGTGCCATGTGTTGCACTTCAAGGCACACGTGTTGCGCCTCCTAAAGGGATAGGAATGCTAGATGGCACCTTGTCACTTGCACTTACCCTATTCTTGCGCAATGGTGCAGCTGAACCCAGCATCACATTGCGGGTAGTGGCACGTGGCCCCATTGCCCACCAAAACCATTGATCCAAGGGACAGGCAGGAGACTCCGTCACAAGTGTTCTTCAGGGCGCATCAGCTCACAGTGAAAGCTAAAAAGGTCCAACGCATAGTTGGCTGCTACTGTGATTGGATTGGCATGGAATACCCCCTCCTGCTCCTGCCCCTGCCTTAACCTATCCCCTTACCCCACCCCACATCTATTTTTAATAAAAAGGAAGAAAAGTACCTAACGAATTCGACCAAAGAAATTCAGTAATTTCTCATTAGGTATTTTTGTATTCGATCATTTCTGCAGGTACCGAAACCTGCTTCATTATTTGAGCAGAGCACCCTAGCAGGGATGTAAAACTCCATATTTTCAAGTTTTAATGGAAAACCAAGTGGTTTTATTTGGCTGTAAACCAAGAAGGCAGTTTTTTCCGCCAAACAAAAAAATTTGATTCAAGCCCTAAACAGTCTGGCTTTAAGATCTCCACCTTTAGGATCCCAAGACAACAAGCTGTTTGCTTGAAGAGGAGCGCAGACTGACATCTGATGGGTGAGTATTTTTAAAAAGCCCTTGGTGCCCCTCCTTTCTCAGTGGCTTGGCTGGCTACACTACACACAGTTATAAAATGTATGTGCTTCTCCACTGGAAGTCTTTACTTTCTGTGAAGAGCCATGAATGAGGCGGGGACACAGAACTCATGGTGTTTGCCATACACTTAAATAATAAAGCGGTTGAGAAATGCCTCACTATCCCCAATGTAGTAGGTATTTCCCTACCTCAACCAAAACTAAGTCTGTTGTGTGTCAAGATGTCCAAAACAAAAAAATGGCCCATGTCTGAAATCCTATCCTAAGCCTCATACTCTAAATGTAACTCTAAGGTGCTAAGGGTAATGTCTCTGAATTGCAAAGTGCACAAATGTTCAAGATCAACAAAAAACTGTAAATCCAACAAATGTTCCAAAGAATAATGTTCACAATTCCAGGGAAGCACTCCCTTCCACGGGTTTCTCTTCACCAAAACAAATGTTCAAAAAATAACCAAGTTATTTGTAGCTCAGGAGGATAACTCTCCTCCTCCTGATGTTGCAATTTATTCTAGGGAAAACGTAATCCAAAAATCCTTAGGGTATGAATCTTCCTTGGGATTCTCTGACTCACACAACACCTGGTATACTCTCCGGCCTGGTTCTTTCATATAGTTCTGTTAGGGAGAATTCTCAAGAATGTGCTAATTTCCCTTACCTTTTGAG
Organism: Ambystoma mexicanum; assembly: GCF_040938575.1. Taxonomy (NCBI): domain Eukaryota; kingdom Metazoa; phylum Chordata; class Amphibia; order Caudata; family Ambystomatidae; genus Ambystoma; species Ambystoma mexicanum. The sequence goes on along the minus strand of NC_090928.1, from coordinate 771,286,160 downwards.
ACCCTCAGCAACTTTGCTGGATTTCTAGGATTTTAATTTCTTCCTGGAAAGAATGTGAGCCTTTTTTCCTACTCTTTCATGTATTTTGATGTGTGTTTTACTTTTGTGTTCTTTGGATATGGAGTTTTAAAACAACTCCATAGGCATCATCTCTTTCTGTGTGTCACACAGCACCCTCAGTGCAGTGGCACAGGGTTGTATTTCAGACTACCCAAGGCTTAAATACCTTCTCTGGGACTGACTACTGTCTCCCAGAGCATGTAAAGTTAAATTGACTTTACTAGTCTTTTTAAATGTACAGACCCAGCGCACACTATCTTTCTATAGAGTGCTGGAGGGGTTGATTAACTTCTCCTGAGTCTTAGCACTCATGTAACAGTCAGTTACCCTTTCCCACTTGAAATGGCTGGTGGCAGTGGTTTTAAACAAACTACCATGATTTTTCCCGACCGCGAACACTGGTAGCTAAAAATTGGGTCAGCCATGTTTTCCAATATGGCGCCGAAGACCTATCTGTAAAAACAGACTCCTGTCAACTTTTTTTGCCATTTCTTTTTGGAAAGGTCCTTCTTGTGTTTGTATCTGCACGCCACACCACGTTTGGTCCCTTTGTTCGTTGGCCTTTGGCGGGCTTCAGTGCTGAAGCCCTCCTCTGGCGCCTGAGTGTCTGGGGTGGACAGATTTCTGGGACTTGGAAAGCAGAGTCGACCACTGGAACGAAAGAACTGAAGACGAGCTGAAGGAAGATGACTGCTGAAACTCCTGGTCCACCGGTGAAGCCCTGCTGCAGGTCCAAATTGCCTGAAACGCCATTGACAGAGAAGCCCTTCAAGGTTAACTTCTTCCCTTGAGTTTGGTGGGAACAACCAACTCGTAAGCCGCCTGGACACCGTCCCCATACTGGTTGAATTTTCTGCAGAGTGCTGTGGAAAACCGGATAGCCAGTGGGAAGGATACCAGTTTGTGGTCTTTAAGGCACTCGCACCTTAAACTGACATTTTACCAAGCTTGTGGCCTCTTCCCTGGACAGTGCAGGAACCTCCCAACGTCGTCCTTCTTGTCCCCACAACTGAAGCTCGGGAACAGCGAGATCTGCAGGAACTGCCAGGAACAACTGCTGCAGCTACAGCTTTTCTTCACTTACAAGGTACTGTGCAAGTGCCGTGCAGAACTCTGTTCAGCCGCGGTGAAACTTTGTGAAACTTTCCATACTTTGAAGGCTTGTCCTTCCCTAAATCAATATCTAACTTTTCGTCTGACCAAATTCTTCTAAGATCCGTGGCAAAGACTTAACCGTTTACTACCAGAACTGTGCTATCCTATACAAGACTCTGAACCATTGACTTTGGCCCAGGCATATAGAATTGACTTGCTGGTTGTAGTGAATTGAAACCCTTTGCCCTGCCTATGAAAGTATTTGAGCCTTGATTTCTTTCAACCTTGTCTTTTTACCCCTTTTAAACGTAACTGAAGTGCAATTTTGCTCCCACTTCAGGGGAGCTGAACTTGTTCAGTAACTTATTGGTTGTGTATTTGTAGTATATTAGTATATGATATTGAGCTGCTCTTGCTAGTGGAATGTTTTCCAAATGACTGTATACAAAGTGTATATTCTTTTACCAAGAAACCTTGAGTGTTTGTTTGAATCACTGTAATTGCTAGTCCTTTGTGTAGCCTATTGTACTGCTCACTTTACTCTTGAGGTAAGTCTGGCTGCTCAGCTACTGCTACCACATTACTGTGTAGCATAGGCTTGTACCAAAGGTGAAATTGTACTTACATTTGTAGTCTTAATTGTGTGTAGTGTTCCCAAAGGGTACTACATGTTCTTTGATACAATTTGGGTACGGGTCCCAGACTCACAAAATACCTGGTGTACTCTCCTGCCAGGTTCCTTCTCTTTGCACATTTACTGCAGTTCAGAATCCTTAGCTCATGGGTCTTCCTTGGGATTCTTTTACTCACAAAACACCCGATATCCTCTTCTGCAAGGTTTCTTTTCACATTCACTGTAGCTCACTTCACCCACTTGGCTTTGCCTGGTATACTCTCATGCTAGGACTTTCTTCATGTAGTTCACTTTATATACACTTCGTTTCACCTGGTGTACTCTCCTGCCAGGTCTTTTCCAATGCATTGCAATTCTGCCATGCTGTTTTCCCCACATGTATTTTCTATGTGGCTACAGGTCCCAGACCCCTTTCCATGGACTTCCTCTGTTATAATCAAATATCCCAAGGGGCCTGTTATCTTGCTCAGACTTCCCGCAGCTCTCACACTCCATTTCCTTTGGTACACAGTGTACCCCCAAAGTGCCCCGGTGGCCCCTCTCTCTCAGCAGGCTCACCTGTTCTCAGTAGCGGCTTTGGTGTTCTTCGTGTCTCCTGTGTCAGTCTGCGGCTTGTCATCGGTTCTGCAGAGCTCTTCGCTCATCCGCTTCCACCACACCTCTGGCTCCCCATGGCACCTTCTTCTCTTCTCTGCACCTCAGTGGCAAAGCTTCGGCCTGTGAGCTATTCTGAACAACGTTCTCAGGACCCCCACAACTTGGCACGACCGCCTGGTTTTGTGTCAGAAGCAGTGGATCTCCTGCACCGCCAGCCACCATACTCCGGGTTACTCTCCTCAGCTGTTCTCACCACAGCTGGTTAAGAAGACGAACTCCATGCTTTTTTTCCCGGTATGGTTTTAAACCATTTCGGGCCAATTGCCTTCTTCCAGCTCCTAGACTGCTGGTGTTAGATCCCATTAGGAATAATCATTTTTGCGCATTGCCTCTTCCTAGTCTCAGTTCTTGTTCCTTTACTTGCTCTCTGATATTGAGGAATACTGGCAGAAACACTGTCAAGTTGTTGATGGGGATGTTGGCAATATGCCATTAGGGCATGAGCATTGAGGGAATATCCCTGCAAGGGAATGGGGGATATTATGCCTCACCTGATGATGTCATGTCATCCCCCAGAGGGTTGCATACCCCCATGTGGTCCTAATAGCTACCCCGAGGGTCAGGATCAGGTAGTGGCTGCTGTCCCCTGGCCACATAAGGACAGGCTATCTCAGGGGAAGGACTGATGACATCATCAGATGCCTCACATTTCCAAAAAGTTTTGCATGAGATTGTAAGCGGTTGTTTCTGTGGGCAACCCAGAGATGATTGCTTCTGAAAGGAGACTTCAAGGAAGACAGTGAGATGGTGTTATCTAAAGCAGGTTAGAATGAAGACACCTGTAGAGAGCACCTGATGCACTGTGGAAGCTCCATGCTTATTGGATGTGGGGCGTAATGTCACAACCGGAAGGATATTCCTTCTTTGGGGGAAGCTCTATCTTCAATTTCTTGGATAGACTACTGGTTATTAGAGGTGGGAATTGTGGGAGGGTGGATAAGACAGAATACCTTGTCATGGGAATTTCTGACCACTCACCAGTATTATTGAAAATAACATCCTTGGTAAGGATTCCTCTTGCACTATGTAGGCTAACCATAAGGCAATTGGACAATCCAGAGGCTGCCAGGCTTCATGATGTGACCACTGCAGAATGCTTTGCATCAGAAAAGAAGACGGGATATGTAGAATAAAAGGGAAAGAAGCGGATGGAGGAAAAAAAAGGAAAGGACATCAACCTTCTAGAGGGGAAGGGGAGAGGATTGAGGTGACCCCAACATTAAAAAAGTATGCAGGTGTCAAAAAGAAAACATCACACAAGGCATTCTTTTGCAATCTGACAAAGAAAGAAGTGCGTCTTTCTGCCATACAGCCAGCAGTCTCTGCAGCCCTAATACAAACTCATACAGTTGTTGTTTCACTTGATAATGAACTGAAAAAGTGCCCTAAACTGCATCAGCAAATCTTATAGCAAGGTACAAGAAGAGGAGACAAAATATGACATATTGTGCTAAGCACAGTAGAAGAGCAAAGAACAGAATGTTGCTGCCCACATCATTCAGGGGAGCAGCACAGTGGAAATTTAGACAGGATGAGACAGTCCTCACATTTCCCACAGAGGCCTATCAAACTCATGCGGATACGAGGCCCCTCCATTTCTGAAGTCCAACAGATGCAGACCCGCAATAACCTGGACCCCTTTTCCAGAAAGGACTGGCGAGACAGAGGTGTGCCCACGACAGCTGAAGGAGTAACCAGTAGCAAGGAAGCAGGTGGAATGGGGGAGGCTTAGCTTGTGGTAAATGCAACCACCCTCCATCCTAAGCATTAGCCAGTTGTTGCTGCAACCTATTCAAGTTGTATTCCTTTCATCCACAGGACAAACCGCTATAGGATGCTTATGTTGTGCCTCTCCTTATAAAAGAGTATCTTGTGGCCCAAATTGCGCCCAGCTAGAAAGGGCTGCATTATTTTCCCCTGAGTCAAATATAAAAATAACGACATTGGGTGTAGGGAAAAGTATTTTATTTAAAGGGTATGTAGGGCTATGTGGGTTGTTAGCGCTTACTTGGACTGAACCATCTAGCTCACCATGGGGCTGGGTGGAATGAGAAAAAGAAAAAGAACAGCTCCCCTCCCCAGGAGTGGGCTGTGCAGGGGAGATTTATCATTCTTAAAGAAATCATTAGAAAGGAAACCGTTAGGGAGAGAGAACAGGACAGGAGGCAGCACACCTTAGCTCTGTGGGGGTGGGGGGGGGGTGTGGCCTTATGCCAGGCCAGAGCCTAATAACGTTTTCACAACCAGGCTCCATTTACCGGGCAACCCGGTATCTACCATGGGCCTGGGTTGCATGTCCAGAGCAGCCGAGGCACCCATGGGGCAGTGAGGACTGTTCCCCCGTCGGGGTGGGCAGACAGGATGGACCCAACCAGTAAAATCCCTGGACCACATGCATGGGGCGGTCCAGGTGAAGAAGGCACCACACAGCCTGGGTCATGTCGAATGGGCGGCCCGAAGCAGGTGACAGGGGCCGTGAAGAAAAAGCCCTCCTATGCCACGCATGCCAAGTGCAGCCTGGGTGGTGAAGAGAGGGACAAGGCAGCATAAGTCTGTCCCATAACATAGGGGCTGGGTGGTAAGGCTACCCTTGCAGCCTTGCTGAAGAGAAGTCCCAGGCCACCCGCATCCTGATGGCCCAGTGAACTGGGGAGCTCATGCACGCTGGCCAAAGCCACTGGGAGTGTGCGGCCTGCCCCATGCAAGCGCAGTCAAGAAGAGCCAGGATTGGGCACATGACACCAGAGGCACCGTGGGAATGTGGTGAATGACAGAGGTGTCCCAATGGCAATGGGGTGCGGCCTGAAGAGGCTACGCCCTGCCAGATGCAGAGGTAATGGGTGGCGCCTCAGGGAATGGGAGCCGCTGAAGACCATGAAGTGTGCCATGAGGTACAGCAGTGGCAGGCACCCTTCCAGGGCCTGGGGACCACTAGAGAACATCAGTGCTTCATCAGCCATCCCCTTTCTGATATAATAGTAATGTTTGTTAGTTATTGTTTGTCTTAGTATGTATGTTTATTGTGTTGAATCCAAGGAATTTGTCCCTTCTCCCAGTGGAGGAGCCACCACCTTTGGGACAAGGGAGGTGAGCCCACTACACAATATGTTCTCTAAGGAACAGTGCCGGTGGGATCTCACAGGTGTGACCCACCCTCCCCTCTAAGGGGGCCAGGCATACCCAAGAAGAGATGCTTCCATACCGCCCTATTATACTCACTCCCAAATATTTAGAGGAAATGTGTGAACTGAACCGTGTCATAACATGCAGGCCCCTTCAAAGGGGATTGGCTTGGTTTCTGACCCTGTTCTGTTGACACCCCTAGCTGAAACCCAGAACCAATGGTGTCTTCTCTCTCGTTGGAGGAAGGAGCTGAAAAGACTCAGGCCCACGTACAAAGGGAGAGAACCAACCAGTCACTGAAGTCGAGCACTCTGTGTCAGAACGCAGAGAAGTAGGCATTTTTTCGCTCAAAGCAACCTGTAGGCTGGACTATGTTGGAGGCAAAGTGGGCAGAGAGCCCGCGGAATGCTGCTGAGACCAGAAAAGAGACGGAGAGGCTAGAGCCACCCAAACAAAGTAGGAACCAACGGCCTCCAGAGCGGCTTGCCGGCGTGCAACACATCTGATTTCGAAATTCTGTCTGTGGCAGAAAGGAGGAACCAGGGACAAAGACCTGACAGTGAGGAAGTCGGAGTTGCAGTTCTGCAGAAGTTGAAGATGCTGCCTCTCCGATACACACTGCCACAGGAACACAGGTATGCGGCAGGAGAGAGAAAGCAAGAGGAGGACGGAAAAGCACCGGAGGAACCTGCAAGGTGCTAAAAGTGAGTATAGCCCACAAAGGGCTGGGTTTGAGAATACCCCACGGCGGAGTGAAACCAAACGGAAAAGCCCACGAGGGGCAAAGATTGAGATTTTCCCAGGAGGGGGTGAATACAAGATAAAAGTCTTGACATTGAAAGTAGCTCCAAAGGGTGTGAAAGAAGGTACAGAACAGAAAACAGCGTCCTGAAGGGCCAGACAGCTCAAGTCGAGATAAGAGACATAAGGACAGTGCCCAATTATATCAGAGTGAACCAGAGTCTTATTGTGTAATGTAAGGAATGAGACATACTGAGTACCAGCCACTTCTAAGCAGAAAAGAACTTTGTGAACTATTGTGATTCTTTGTATGGTGGTGCCGAGTAACATTCTCCAGGAGGAAAAAAGGCTCGAAGGATCGACGTTTGAACTTGAACATTATCACCACGCCGGGGCCTAAGAGAAAGAGAAGAACCAGAGAGAGAACAGGGTGGGGGTCAGAAACCAGCCACCCGAATTCAAAGAATAGTGAAACCAACCTATTTTGGCCAGTTACATTGTTTTGTTTTAGTGGTAGGACGAGCATTAGCCACAATTTGATTTGGACAGAGGACAGCACTTATGTGAGACATCCTGAGGAGCGCCGGTTTGTTTGTTTTTTTGAAGATTAGAGAAACCTCATCATGGACATAGGGATAGATAAGGTTTTCTTAAAAAAAAAAAAACACCCTTGAATCATGTCTTCTTGTCTGTCTCCTATGCCTGACCACATTATGGAAGTGTGTAGGCATGTTAGGGTTTACATGGTAGTCATAGATATGCAGTAATTAGGTAGGGGGGGGTATATAGACGTGTCTAGGTAATATTGGAGATAGAAAAAAGGGTGTTCTGTATCCTGGCATGAGGCAGGTATGGGAAGTGGTGGCCCGTCAGAGGCACTGCGGGTCCTGGGACCACCCACTGTTACCTTCGCCTGGCTCTCCTTTACTCTTGGTGGTGCCAGGTAGGGGTTAGGGGCCTGCTCTGTCAGTTCTACTCTATGGGTCTACCTTTGACCCCTCTTAGGGAGGATGGGCTGAAGGGGAAGATTCCTCAGAGGTTCCTCATGTGAGGGGAATAGAGAAAAGGGTTGCATTTATGGTAGGAAACAGACTCTTCGAGAACTATTTTAAGTTTTTAAAAAAAGGGAAAAAGGGATCCCTGTTGACATCCCTAAAAAATCCTTCTTGGTGTCTGTGTCCCAATGGAATGAAGAAAGAGGGTAAGGACTCAGGGCGAAGCCCACCTCCTGTTGTAACATCCATTTTATTTGCGGGTTGCTCAGCGCCCCATCCTGTCCAGCTGGTTTGTGGGTGATAGGTGGGTTGGGGCGATTGGTACCTGTGAGGCCTATCCGTGGCCTGGGGTGAGCAAGGTGTACGTCTTTGCCACGGATCAGGTCCAGAAAACAGGGGCTACAAAAACAAAGCCTGGCAAATTAAAATGTAACTTACATTTTAATTTGCCGGGCGTTGTTTTTGTAGCCCCCGTTTTCTGGCCCTGGTTTAGGCAACAACCATCAATTCTCAATCTTTCCCCCTGGAACACCTTCCACACAGGCCTTATTTATTTTGAGTGTGCCTTCTTCTGAGCAGTAGACTCCCTGACCACCCCCCCCTCCCCACACACACCCCCCCACACACACACACACAAACCTCCAGCCCTATTGCTGCGGAAAAGCAATCCATCTAGGCACGTCTGAATCAAATTATTGGAGAGAAATGAGCTGGAGGAGCCTCACAGTTAACCGACTGCGGGAGCAGAAGCTCAGATAATTCTGTCTAAAGGCTCAATTTCACAAAGGATAAAACAGGTGAAGTAACAAGAATGGCACGGGCCCAGGTTACTGCAGCGAGAACCACTCCAGAATACTGAGAAGGCAGAGGGCGGGACGAGTCGCCGGAGCACGAGCTGCGAGGCGAAAGCAAGGGATGCAAACCTCCATGCAAACGCACACATTATCCCGCCAAGCGGCCATTTCCTTTCAATGAGAGTCCTGCCTATTTGCATGAGGTAACAAATGCTGAATTACTTCCTGTCAGACCTAGTGGCGAAACTGGCACTCTAATAATAAAACTCTGCAGCTACACGAGAAAAATTGCCAGTTATCTAATTTCATGTAGTGGCTAGTGGGCCGCTAAGAACGCTGTTTACAACCATAAGAGCAAAGCAGCTTTTGAGACAGTGCAATTATCCTTCTTGGCACTTAGCACAGTATCTACTACTGGCGACGCGGCCACACCGAATTTAAACGCAATTTCAACAAATAAGAAAAGTGTATTTTCCAACTGACGTATATCTTGTTTGCTAACATACACTTAATCCTAGAAAAAAATAGCAGACCTTTCACTTGAGTTAAGTCCTGGATTAAAATAGTACAGCTGCTTGGCAGTCGCCCCTCGGTGCATTTCTCTGAAGCCGGGTGGACTTTGCCTGGCGTTTTTAGCAGTCTGTCTATGGCCGCATCCATCAAGGTTGTAAAGCATGTGTGATGCCAGTGGGCTAGTCTCTAAGCACACACTGAGTGCTGCAGATGAAAGACTGATTGCACCGAGCGGCCCATCAATCTTGGGGGGTAACAGAAGAGGTCTAACCCACTGCATCTCCTTCCTGAAGACCCTGTCCTGGAGATTGATGAACTCACAGCCTTAGCAAAGCGTGAGCAGCTTCGTGTTTTCATGCATTTTTTTTCAAGTATGGGCGATGTCGGACCGCAGATTGTTGTCGCAGAGAAATACACAGAAGTACTGACTGCAATGGTCAACTATGCGGGCCCACCACGCACCGCTGGAACAAGGAGGCCCAATTATTAACAGTCCCTTGAAAATGAAGTCCAGGTCTCGCTTCACACATCGCTGTGACAGTCTACACTAGATGCCTGTGGCCCCATCTATTCTCAAAGCCCCCACACATCATTAAACCAAGCCCCCTCATCAATAAACCCAGCACACAACCCCTGGACCCCCGGGGTTCCAACGTATCAATCAGCAGGACACAGATTTTGTGAGTAGGAAAACGCCACAGCTGCCTTATTAGGCAGGAGATAACGTACAGGTGTTGCGTTTGAGCCACAAAGAGTGAGGGTTCTATGCTCTGCTGGGGTCCTTACAGTTACGGGGTCCCCCTATTCCCCAAGATACCCAACTTCTTCCGTCTGGAGCCATTACCTTCCAAGTCCTCATCATCCTTCCCCTGTCTTGGCTTCTCAGGCCTGGTGTCCCCTTGCACTGGGTTGGTCCCTGGGTTTTCCTGGAACCTGTGCAAATATTACTGGGGCCCAGACCGACTGTGCCTCTTAGTTAGCCCAATCTCATGACCTCTTACACAAACGATTTCCAGGTCTCCAGACCTCTTGCACAATTACTTTGCTAGCTAGGTCATAATGACCTCTTACACATGCATGTACTGGGTTTCCCAGGTCTCTTGACCACTTCCACAATTACTTGATTTGCCAGGTCTCAATGACTTCTTACACATGTACTTGGTTTCCTAGATCACTTGGCATCTTGTACAGTCACTTGGTTTCCAGGCCTCATGCATAATTACAAGACTCTAGCCCCCAACCTGTAATGCGTGAACAAGCGGATATGTTAATTACACGTGCAGCATTTAAACACTACTTGATCTGCCCCGTCTGGATTTTCATCCTGACCCTCATGTTCCTTTTCCTTTCCAAGCTCTGCCACCCCTTCTTCTTCCGTTTGGATCACCCTATGCTCCCTCCAATGGTGGAAGTGGAGAAAAGGAACTAGTGGTACTCTGGCTGCAACCAAAAAGATGGGAGTGGAGATGGGGTAGAAGTGGAGGAGGGGCAGGGCAGCATGGGCCTTGACCCCTGGTTTGCAATCCTTACTTGCTCTTGTTGCATTGGGCCTTGACTAGACAATGCCTTGAATATTTAAAAAAATGGCAATACATAGTTTCCAACAGGAATATCCAAACGATGGATTAATAAGTAGACATCTGTGATCCAACGTGCATACTTATTAGTGTTATATGTGAGTCATCATTTACACTAAAACAAAAGATTCCAAACATAGCTTAAACATTTCGAGATTGCCATTATATTTGAACTTCAAAGGGCTCTACACAGGATCAGTAGGTCATACATGAGCTTTTCCTACATGCATTGTACAGGATGTCAATCCAGCAATGACAGGAGAAGCTTGAATATTCATTTTATATAATTACTGTACCCTTTTCTCTAAATAAATATTTGTGGTTATAAATAACACTAATTGAGCAAGACGGAAATTCAATACTTTGAGCAAGCCAATACCTGTACCTTAAACTCAGTACACTTTGTAGTTGCCAGTAATCATGTGTCTGTATTGAATTAAATGGAGTGAAGTAAAACTAATATCAAAGGAATGCCCAGGTGTAAAGTATGGTGTCCCTCATGACATGGCGTCATTGCAATCCCAGTGCCTTGTGAATTTCTCCTGTGGTCTGTCACCCCTTTGGTCCTTGGCTCCCTGCTGAGTCACTCTCCTCTTGCCCACCAGCGCTCTGGTCTGCTGTGTTCAGCTGCCCCTCTGGTCCATCACCCTTCTGGTCCTTGGCTCCCTGGAGAGTCGACAGCAAAAACAAATGCTTCCTTTTTCTTTGTGCTCTTGCTGCCTAAACTCCACTTTGAAACACTACGTTCTCATGCTTGCATGGTGTTTACATGCAATCAAATTCAGCAACGATTGGAGAAATGCATGGTCACAATAACCATGTCAAAATCATAATACCTCCAAACCAAACTGAAATCTCGACACACAACTCTGCCATTGAAATAACAGGTTGCACAGTGTAATGTACACCACCGGAAGGTGCACTAAATTCCCCAAAATGCCACACTGACCGGCCACAGTTACGCCAACATCATTCTCCACACACCTTAAGCACCACTCTGACTGACACCACATATAGCCACACAGTTAATTTAGGAACCTGGAGCGCACATTAAGCAGTGCTCCAGACAGCTCCCAAAATATCTAAAACTTACACTCCACAGATAGCCCTATATTTTCATATTCGCGCATATCAACATTGTAACAAAGTTCCCCTGCAGGGCAATGTTCCCCCACTCTACACCTTGCAGATCCAGAAGGTCCTAGAAATGCTGAAAATGACAGAAGGCATGCTGTAAAAGATTCAATAACAAAGCATAAAAGGACATCGTGTTAAGACGGACTGCAAAGTACCAACATAACAGAGAGGTTCTGGAGCCAGATCAAACCAGACTCAATGATGGAAATAGACAAAGTGCAAAGCAAAACGCAGCTTTATCAACATCCAAATAAAGCAGGGACAGCATACAAGAATAAAATGTCGCTCTCAGCGTGCTTATCAAAAACAACTGACATCATACTGTAATCTTAGCTACCAAAACCTACAGATTACAGGGTTTGGGTAAAGGGATTGACTACATATACATTCTATAGGGGTTAAACCTCTGATTTGGTAACAACAATCTGATGGCTACTCCTGAGACCACCCATGGGCGTAATTTTAGGGGGGGACGGCGATGTTTGTCACCCCCAACTTTCATGGCACACTGTTTTGTCCCCATTCATTTGAATGGGGTACCTTTTCTTCAGAGGTCATGTCCCCCCCCCAACATTTTCAGCAAAGTTTCTCCATTGAGACCACCTCTAAATTGATAATAGTAAAAAGACACCATCTCTACAATAAACTATCGGTTGGCATAACACGTACTCGGAGGCCTACCACTGAGGGTTTTAATTGGCTGGTGTTCTACTGATCAACCTTGGACAACTGACAGGTCGTCAAGACATGAGCCAGTCAGGAGTAGGGAAAGAGCGAGCTCCATAAAATAAAATACTACCATCCCTTATTCTTAGGCCATGAGCCAGGGTGATTTCTTTGTATTCAACCTTCTGCTGCACTTCATGTCTGGTAATTTGTGTGAGGAGTGAGGCAGGTGTCATATCTGTGTTCATTGCTAATAAATAGACTGTATTCTTCAATTATGGGTCACGTGTGATGAGACCGCATTCAGAATAATTTCAACCAGTAGTTATTGGGATTTTAGCTAATATCAGTGCAAGTGTTATGGTTCCTTTTACCACTGGGCACACTCTTGAGTTATTAATTGTGGGGACTTCTTAGGTTTATGGTTCACTCACAGCTGGCTCACAAAGGCCGGTTGTTCTTTTAATTAATCTAAGAATGTATGGCTTGCGTCTTGGGAATCGTTATCTCATGCTTTCACTGCAACGTTCCTATCCTCCCTTTTTCATTGTAACCTTGGCTTGGGTTGCTAGCCGCTCTGCATGGATCTGTATTTTTAGTTATTTCAGCACTTTACTTTCTCATGAAGTCTTGAGGCCTTCCATTTGCTCAGAAGCGTGTTGCAGGTTACATTTCGGAAAAGATTGCTGCCTATTACTGTGGTGTTTCTATGTTAGTGAGCAACAGTTGCACGTAATTTATGTTGCATTCAGCTTATATATTACTTATGTTAGTGTTGTTCATGTCTTATGGATGCCATGTTAATATTCAGGTATAAATGCATATATTAGCTAGTGTTTGCGTTATTCATGTTGAGTGCACATTTGCTTTATCTAATGCATGCACATGTATTGTTCCATTGTCAGTTTGTTTATTCTTGCCCTCTTTAGCTTAGATTGTGTCCATCTCCTATTGTACCTGCCTGGGATATGGGCGGTATGGTTGCCTTAGAGAGTAGCGTTTCTCACCTGTGCGGCAGGAGGGGCAGTAGTTATAGATGATGTATTCATCTGTCTCCCAACACCAGAAAATAGTTACACTGATTCTCCCTTGGGGCAGAGCTCTGGACAAAGCAACTTCTATGACGGCAGCAGGGGAGGAAATTAATGTTGGCTCTGCCACAGTCTTCCCTATATGCGAATCGCTGGTGCACTGAATGGCTGATCGCTGCATGTCAAATCAAGTCATATCGGACTGAGGGAGGGCCAGTGAAACACTAATGCAATTCTAGGTGACAGCCTTTTTGCCACAAACAGAGGTGCATGTGGGTATACCATTTTATCTTAAAATCATTACATCTGCCCCATTGTAAGAGTAACTTTTTCAGATAGGGTGAACCTAATAACGTTCATCAATTAAGTCTTCAAGACATTACATTATTTGCCTAGGATCACACACTTTGACTAAACAGTAAAGCAGGGATGTTAACCCACTCTCAAATATAATCACTTGACCACACACCTATCAATCTTTGCTTGATACAAATACTAAGGTTTTGGGTTTAAGTCCTACAATAATACTGTCTTATAGAGTTTACTTGCAAAATAGATACATTGCAGCAACGTAACTAAAAGAATATCATTATAGCTATATTTTCCACATCCTGAATGGAAAACTCCAAGTCTCAGAATGGAAAATATTACAAGCCTTCACAATAATCTATTAAAACCACTGCACTTTCACCACGTTAAGATACACACTAAAGGAATGTGTGTAATAAACGCAGGTACGGAGTTTTTGACACAAACTTTCAGCTCATTGTTATGTATGATTTTAACAACTTAACTATTACCTAAAGCAAACCTTTTTTTGCTTGTGAAGCTAGTTTACATCATGAATATGAACAAATATTTAAACGTAGGCTACATTCTGTTACTCACTTTACCTGATTTGGAAGCATCCACTCATATGCGAGGAAGGTGCTGCAGTCTGGGTTCTTTGAGGTAGAAATGACCCATCACACATAAGAAAGGTTCTACTTATAACAAAGTAAATGTGTTTGCGAGATCCTGAAGGTGCTAGTTGAGCAGCCACAGACGCTGTGTGTGTTGCAGCCTGGAAGGGACTTGGGAAATGGGCTGTGCTTGCTCATCCGAGCCGATTCAGAATTTGGGTCAGGGGAAAGAAAATGAGTCCAGGACACTTTTCATGGGCCTTTCAACTAACGGTACGTTATTTAAAATAAAAATGATCTGGTGGAACGGTGTATCAAGGATTTGTATTACACTTCTACCTCTGTTCCCCTCCTTCCCTATCTACAGGCCGGGGCTCCCGTAGAGTTCCAAGAACCTATGCGCGCCACAGGGCTGTTGTGCCATGCTGCTTATGTGGCAGCCATCAATGCCTCCAACTACTCAGTGCATCCACTAACATTCGAGCTTGATGGCAATTTGAGCTTGATGGCAACACTGATAAAGAGACACTCCTAGGGCTAGGCTAGGTTACCACATTCTGATTTGCTGAAATAGCCCTAAATATTTACCCTGGCCACCAACTCACAAGCAAAGCAATTAAACTAGTCTGGGATGAGGGCTGCCTAGCACCAGGCCTTTCCATGTGGAGAACTATTCAAGAATGGGAAATTAGATAATCATTAAACAGAACTAAAGAATTCCTCTAACACGTAGTTGCGTTGTGACCGAATTCCAGCTGATGAGGGCGATATAGCAAGGTGGCCTGAGCAATATAATGATGGCGGTAAATCTGTTTCTGAAAGTGAGATCTGCTAATCATGCCAAAAGCATAATACACATATGTCCCTTGCTGGGACCATATAATGACATCCCAGATGACTGCGCTGCAGTGGCAGCAGGACACACAGCTGCTTGCACTCGAGGTCTAACAAGCAGATGTGGCTTTTTAACAATTTGCACCTCCGGTTCAATATATCATACTTGTGTAACCCAGCCAACCTGCTGGCTGCTATTAAAATATAAATATAAGACATGCCCACTTCTGGTTACTACTATTACAGAATAATGCATCCACAAGCATTTGAATATCATATTATGTTTAGCTTAGTGAGCAGTGACTTATTCATTAGAGGGCTGGGTGTGTATTAGCCATCTGGCCTGGGTGTATCCACAAGCACAATGTGGGGCCCAGCCCAGTTCTCCTTCTTTGACCCCCCCCCCCCTTAGGTAAATTGCTACCTCCCTCTGGGGAACCAGTTCTTCAAAGATAGTTCTGCCATCACAATGACCCTCTCACACCAGGGTGCTGATTATTGGAATTCATTTGAAAGGGGCAGACAGAGGAATGGGGCAGAGTTACAGCAGCCCAGAGGAGAGGCTCAGACCTCAGAAGGGTCTCACCATGCTGAATTCGCTAGCGTCCCCCAAACTTCCCTGTCCCCCTCCCCACATCCTGCAGACATGGTACTTTAAGTATGATATCAGCAGGGAAAGGACACTTGTTACAGAAGCCTGGCTGGATTCTTGACATCATTCTTTCTCTGGATGAATCTGCTCAATTGTTGGACTTCAAGACACGATCTAGTCACCTGAAGCTCTGCTGGGGATCAAATCGATTCCAAAGCCCTCTGCTACAGAGGTGAAAATAGAGATTTCCAAACAAGAGGTAAGCTCTTGTCACTAACATTTCCCAGGGTCTATGTGGGATGACCATCTGATTGGACAAGGCATACTGCAACTGAGACTTCGTTACCCAGGACTCTCCTCACTGAAAGTGACACAATCCTGCAAGTGCTCTTTGCAAACCTTCCTGATTAGAAAGTGCAGGAGAAAGCACTCACCCTTCCACTGAGACCCTGGACTGGGTTTCCCAGCAACCACAGAACAAAGAAAGTGACCCCGTGTCTCTCTGCATCTAGGAACTGCCTCAACACTGGTTTGGGCAATTTCTAAACTGTCCAGTTTGCTGCAAGGGAACCCCAGAGTCATCTCAACCTTGGCAGCCACCTCATCTCGGCATTTGACTTCATCGCAACACTGAAACGGTGACATCTCTGCATATGGGAACCACCAAGTGTTTTAGTATCCCCTCGACACCTACTCCCTGACTACCAGCTTCTTTGAGCTCCAATCAATTTCCACTGAAGTACCCCAATGCCATGCTCAGCCAGCCGGGCCCATTCACCGACCGCCAAAGGCCAGACTCTGCTTCTCTCGACCCAAGACCGCTGAGTCTTCCATTGCCGCCGACATGCTTTCCCAATGTCTTCGCCCTGCAAGTTGTAGCTGCTACCGAAAAAGCACTGCATCGTTGGAACCATTGCCACTGGTTCCTGGCTCAACCCTGGCTTGGTGCCAAAAGCACCCAAACTCCCAGTTTGATGATTGTCACTCTTGATCCCCAAAGACAGAAACAAAAGATAGTTGAAGAGGCCCTGACAACCTATTCTGCCTTAAAGGACCCCCCCATTGGCTTTTAATCCCCTTCGCTAACATTTGAAAGACATATTCTTTAACATTGACATTTTCCTGCTTATTCTAAAGTCTGCTTTTCTCTCTGTTTCCCGGTAGTGTGTTTAAGAGTTGTGCCCATTTTTGTTCATTTAATTAAAGATCCTATTTTTATAGAACCTTGGTTGGGCATTCTTTTATTTTGGTAAAGAAGACCTATGTTGTTTGGATTGCTTCCGTACCTGCTCGCACCCTTCCTGGAGATTGTAGCCACAGCCCAGGACACCAAAAACTGTGATGGAAGTATACAGGTATATCTGTCAGTCGGTGCCTGTGTCACCTTTATGATTGGAATCACTGCTGGTTTAGTATTAGCGTGGAATCGAGTAGGCAAGTTAGTCACTACTCATCCCTGTATTCATATAGGGCAGTAGTCAATTCATCACATGCGTTAATCTCTTGGGAGGATAGCTCAGTGGCAACATGCTCGCCTTGGAAGAAAGACGACAAGCAGCAATACAGGTTTGATCCCTGGGTCCCGCTTAGAAACCTCTGGGCATTAAGTGCATTATAAATAACCTATCATATCATAACTGCTCATTGGGAACTGTGTTTCATCCCTGCAGACTTGTGGCAAACCACCTCTAAACCAGAGGTCTTCAAACTGTGGGGCGCGCCCCCTCAGGGGGGTGCTGCCGCATCCTAGGGGGGGGGGGGCGCCAGAGCACAGCATGAAATGTAAAAAAAAAAAAAAAAGAATAATATATATATATATATATTTTTTTTTTTTAGATTGGAGGAAATGGGAAGGGGCAGCTCACATGGTCAGACCGGGCCATAAAACGGTCTTAGGCACCAATGAAAACATGGCCAGCAGTTGCAGATGGATATTCAGTGTTTAGTCACAGACTGTTTGAATAGTACCGAAGGGGTTGTTTTTTGTTCAAATGTAAACAAATGGTGATAGTTAAAGAATATTTATTCAGCAACAATTGTCAAAACTACTAGCTGCATAGTGAAGTAACTCCTCAAACTGGCCCACATTGGCCAAAAAAGTGGCCCAATTTTACTGGCCTAAACTAGCATTTTGCATTTTTGGTACTGTCATCGCCCTATTGCCCTATAGGCCAGTCCAAGCCTGCCAGCTCATCCATAATGGGTGAGGGAGCGTCCACCCACTGGCCACCTCACCCATTATGGAGGAGCCGAGGAGCCAGCCCAGTGAAACACTGAGCACTCCCTCAGCTGCTTTTTCCAGCTGAGGGAGTGCTCCTGGGCTGGCCGAACTGTCAAAGGGAAACTCTGTTTGCCTTTGGCAGTTCATTTCCCCAGCCGCACATGATCACTGAGCCATGCAACACTGGGGATGTTTTGCTTCGCCAGCCTTGCATAGCTCATTGGAAATGCTGGCTGGGGCACTGCATGTATGTATGTGTGAGGGGGTGCTCCTGCGCCTCCTTGCACATACGGGCAGAGCAACCTGGAGTGGGGCATTTTAGCAACCACGCAAGGTATGTTTATGGCGATTTATTTTTTATTTAAATGTTTATGGATGTGTGTATGTTTGTGTTATGGGACTGTGGTGGGAGCAGGATGGGCGGCAGCACTGGGATAGTGGTGGGAGTAGGGTGAGGAGAGGCCAGGGTCTGTACTGGGAGTAGGGTGCAGTGACAGCATGCAAAAGTTCATAGTGATTTCTGCATACTGTCGATCTGGCACTTTTGGGGGGGCCCGGCCTGCCCAAACTTTGCTCAGGGGGGCACAGGCCAAAAAGGTTTGAAGACCACTGCTCTAAACTATGCCGAACCAGTGAGCAATCACGTCCCACTGAAAAAGCCAATATTTTTACAGTCTTCCCAACAGAAGGACACCAGCTGCTCAGATTAAATAGCATCTTATTTCTGCAGCTTGAGCTAGGTCTACTTTAAGAACCTTTGATGCACCAATTTCTAGGTTTCAAACCGGGGACCTGTAGTCGAGATTTATGGTTAAATTTAATATAATCGCAATATCCAGGTATACAAATGGTCAGCCAAATGTCTGATGTAAAAATAGCGAATTGTGGACAATACAAAGATACCATGAATGAAATACTGCACCTTTGTGAACTCTATTATCTTACCGTAGCACCTATCCTGGGTAAGCATTGGGTCATCAAGCTAAATACAGCTATTGCTAGTGCTCTCCCTCCTAATCTCACAAAACTCATATTTGGCGACATTTGAAAACTCCAGTTAGGGAGATGGAGTTTAAGGGAGTTATTGCATGCATTGTATCAATGAATTCTAGTACTACAATTCTGGGACGGTGTAGAGCCAAGAACTCACCTGAGACATTTGATCCTCATTAACTTGTTGATTTCGAGGTATGTTTTAGTCTGTTTATTTAAATTCCAGGTCACTGCATATACCTCAAAGTAATCGTTTTAATGGTTGTAATGTAGATATCCAAATAAAATGCTTTTGATGATGACATAAGGGGCTGATGCCTTTTGTCTTAATAGCTCAGTTATACTTGAACCCACTGAGGCGTATTTGTGCTCCTTAAACTGTGGCATGTTTACCTTGGGCTAAAGCAGACAGCTCAACATGTGTCAAGGCTGCAGCTTGTTAACTTGTTCCAGCACCTGCGAGATGTTTTCCTCCATTATTGATCACAACCCAAGTGTCAGAATGGAACGCCAGACCCGTAGTCGGATTCTGCACGTGTACAGAGTGTGGCCCAGGGCAATGGCTGCTGGAGCCGATTGCTTCTTTAAATTCTATTTCTACAACTTGAAAATGTGTAAGCAGGTAACTTGCAGCAACTAATGAACATGTTCTGCTAGTGTAGGCAAAGTGTCGCCAGTCACCCAATCCTCCCACCTCCCCTGCCCCCACCCCCCCACAAAAATAAAGATGCCTCTTTTGCACAGTCCCAATATTCAAGATAGTTACACCCGTGATTAGAGCGAGGCCCTATGTCGAACGCAGCAACAGCCATTTTCCTTGACTTCCATTTCATCATTAGTTTCCGAGTGAAAGCGAATGCATTGAATGCCATTAGCGCGCACTAGACAGCTGGAATGCAGTGCATTAGGCGCCATTAGCAGTCTCTTGACAGACCCAAAGTATCGACACACTTTCGTGTGAAGCCATGTTGTCCTTTCTGCCATCAGGAACTCGGGAGCTGGAGCACTGCGCTTTTCTTGTAAATAACGCGCCTTCGCTTACAGTTTCATGATATCAAATGGAGAGAGCGTTCGTGTGATTGTCAGGATGCGAGCGAGGGGGAACCTGCTGGTTTTCGGCTCTCGTTATAGACGTTATTGCCCTGCCAGTCTGTAACGGAGCCCTGCACTCGAGGCTCAGCGAACCACTGACACAGCTTGGATCTCCGGCGCGTCTTTCTTCTCTCTCAATGCAAGATGGATGGGGAAGCCCGGCGTGCGTTTCCTTGCCAGCCTCAAGAACTGCTCGTCAGTAACACACTGCTCTTTCTTCTGTGAGATCACCTCTGGGGACCTGATGAAAATGTTTCTTCTCTACAAGCAAAATGTTCTTGCAACAGAAATTACTGTCATGGGAAGGGACATATTGAGGCTTCGAAGAGGTGTTCTTACAAGATGTCCTTTTAAGTGGAATTCAATGTGTGCGGACGTTTTCCCCTTTAAATATGAACAGTTTTCTTTGGAAGTGTTTTATCTCCTCTCCCTGGGTGAACTGTGGCTGTTAAAACTGAAATAGAGAAATGTCCCATAATCCATTTCTTCAGCCCCAGTAATACTCATTTACCAGATGGGCAGTAAAAAGCATGAGATGCAACGGGCAGAGGTCGTGCCTGTAGGGGCATAGCCACGTCCTTCATAGACTGTGAACTGATACAGAATAATGGATTCTAGTCATATCTGGGTTTAATATGAACTTATTAAAACACAAGTAGGGTAGCAACCAAACTGATCTGCACATTTTCCGAAGAATGGTTTATAGTGTGCCAACAGGAATGTCACATAGTCACTGAGAGGCATGTCAGCCTTGTTATGTGAGAGGGTGGGGCAGGGATAAGGAAGGAAGTGACGAGGAAGGACGGTAAGTCCTTCAGTGTAATAATAAAGTTACTGCGACAAGACGCAACTGTGTGACCTCCGTTATATATTGGGTGTGCGCAGGCAGTGAATAAGGTGGGACCTCACACTGGTGACAAGTGCTGACGAACCCACGAGTGCGGGGCACTACTCCGCTCGAGGAAGCCGCGGTCAGGCAGCAGCGGGCCCCCCCCTGACGAGCTGGCCCAGAGCCTGATGACAAGCTGGCTCCAGCGCAAAGTGGCACCGGACTGCAGGGACACCCAGAACCGGCACAGCGGCAGCCACAACCCAAATGGGCGAGGTGTGTCCGGGCCGTAGTAGTGATTCGGCCCGCCTAGAGGATGACGGCAGTTACCTGGCAACAACGTATAGGAGCGCTTGACGGCTGACAGAGAGCTGCTCCATACCGCACCCCCCTCACAAGCAGAAGCACATCTGCGGATCCAGGCGGCAGGGGTAAGTGCACCCTGCCTTCATAACCCGCTCACAAGAGGCACACCCCAGAGGACTCACCACAAGTAAAGCGACCCTATACAAAAGGTTGCATTTACCACTGGAGCTCAAAGTTGTGATACAGGCTAAAGGGCTACAGGAGACTCAAGTAAAAGGTGGTCACGCAATAAAGGTCATGCCCGGAGATACGCACCCGCTACTGTCTAACTCTCCTCCAAATGACGTCAGAGGAAGACGTCCCAACCACTGTATCAGCATCCCCATCAGATACATTTCAGATGGCGCAAGGAGAGACCATCCCATTGCCGACACCAATGGCGTTCGAGCTGACGGACAAGTAACCTAGGACCAAGGTGGACTAAGGACCTCAAGGTTTACATTGGGGCAACAGGGTACATGGATGATGATAGAAAGAAGGACATACCCTAGCTGTGGGGGCAGCAGTTCGAGACATCCTATAACAACTATTAGTTGAAGGGAAAGCAACATTTCAAGAGATACAAGATGCACTAGGCACATATTTTGCCCCACATACACTACTAAAGCCATGTGTTCCACACGATGACCTTGAAGCTGGTGAAACGTTGAATAATTTTGTCATGAGACTTTGAATTCGCATGAAGCATTGTGATTTTTACCACTACTCTATCTCAAGTGATTTCTGGGTGCGACTCCTCCGACTTCAGAAAGAAACTTCTACAAAAACAAAGATCGCTGGATGAAAAATAGCAATGGCCAGATCGGACTCAGCCATCTTCCGACAAGTCACTAGCATGAGCAATCTGAAATTAGCTCTCAAAGCTAAAGAAAGGGAAGCTATCCAAAAACTATCACCAACACGGAATGGCAGGACCAAAAGAATAGAGAAGACATGCTTCAGGTGCGGCTATGAATATCCACACGTGGGTCCATGACCAGCCCTGTATCATAAATGTGTTGCATGTGGAGGGGATGACCACTTCCACACAGTCCGCACAAATCCCCGGACAACCCTGACACAGACCTCTTCCACAGCAGGAAGCAGACGCTACACAAAGTATTGTGAGGACGATCGCAGATCCACCCGCAACTCGAGAAGGCCCAAACCATCAGGGGAGCTTGCACCGCTCACCACTACGCGAACTTACCAAAGACGGACATGATTTCATATGGTCCCCAGAGTGCCAGACTAGTTTTGAGACCGTCCAAACAAACATTGCTGCAGCAGCAAATATGGACTATTTTATCTTATCAAAAGACACAGAAGTGATAGTGGATGCCAGCCCAGTCGGACTTTGGGCTATACTACGCATACCTATCCTGACCCATACAAACTAAACTTAAGAAAATGTGTAAAGGGATAAAGTCTTTCAGATGGCCATCTGTAGCGTTCTTCAATGTTCCAAAACGGTGCACCAATAAACAAATGATCAATGTTCCACAAGGTTTCACGATTCTTAGAGGCAGATGTTTTCCCTTTCACTGAGTTTCTCAACTTCTTTAACCAAAGTTCCTTTTCTTGGTAAAAAGGCAATTGTCCAATCCAGGGAGTATGGACTCCTTCCCCTAGACTCACACAATCCAGGGTTCTTCCTTGCCCCCTTGCCTTACTTAACAATTGACAGTTCAATGATTTTTCCAACCAAAGGGGTCTTTTTCCTTTCTGCTTGATTTCACACACTTCCAAGTAGCTGTGTTGAATATCTTTCTTTATAAATGGTTGCTGGTCTCTGACTTGCAACCACCTTGACCGGTATACTCTTCTGCCAGGGTTTAGACAAAGTTCACTTAATAATTTGGATGCGTGTCCCAGATTCGCAACAAGTTGACTGATATACTCTCCTGCCAGGGCTTTCATACAATTCACTTTCTATTTAGGGTGCAGGTATACATCTCACTAGCTCACTGCCTGGCATACTTCTCCTGCCAGGACCTTCAAATACAACAGCATCATAAGAGGGTATGGTACTTCCCTTATGGTTAATGTCTTTCATTATGAATGGTTGCAGGTCCCTGACTTGCAAACACCTTGCCTGGTATACTCTCCTGCCAGAGCCTTAACAAAGTTGACATAAAGATTTGGGTGTAGGTCCCAGACTCGCAGCAAGTTGCTGCCTGGTGTACTCTCCTGCCAGTACTTTCATACAATTTACTTTCTCTTTAGGGTGCTGGTCTCTGACTCGCTATCTCACTGCCTGGTGTACTCTCCTGTGAGGAAATTCCATACAGCTGCACCATAATGGGATATGGTACTTCCCTTATGGTTTCACATCAAAGTTCATAATGCTCATTCCTTATTTTCCCAGCAAACATATCATTGGAACTGTACTGCTTACAGTGGGGAAAAGGGTCTTTTGCTCTCCGCAGCACCCTTTCAAACTGTCCGGTACTCTCCCGGTGTCCCAACCCTCACACAATGGACTCACCAATCAGGTGACTTCCTTCTCGCCTTCCCTGATCTTCTGCGGGTCTCCTACAAGATCTTGCGGCTTGGCTTTCAACAGCAGCACGTTTCAGCAGCACATCGGTGTTGGCTTGCCTCTTTGGATTCCCACACCGGTAACAAACACCCGCTCTGGCTCCTCTCATCGGCCCTCCTTCTGACACAGCCTCAGAGCTGTCAGGGACACATCACAGGCCTGCACACCAGTCTCTCTCCACCTGCTGTCCTCGCCAGCGCCGCCACGGCACTCACACGACTCGCCGTACTCCCAGTCATGGCTAGGAGGTAACAGTCTTTCTTTCCTTTCCGGTTTCAGGAATTTAAATGTCCCAGCATCTTTTGGTTTCAGCCAACCAATAGAGCGCTCCTCTAGCTTGAGAGTTCCAGTGCCCTGCATTACTCATTGGCTCTTTCTCGTTCCAGTAGTTTCACAAAAAGGTTTCAGCAGAGCCCTATAGTGAGTAGAAAGTTGTTGAACAGGGTCTGTATGACACTAGGCTATAGATGTTTGGGAAGTCAATGAGTTATCATACCCTGAGTGGAGAGGGGGATACCATGAACCTATCAGTGAGTCTGCTACCCTGCCATGAGGGTTCTCTCCTCCCACATGATCCTCCCACGAGCAGCCACCCTCAGGGTCGGGTTCAGGTAGCGGCTGGGCATATGGGAAGAGAGTTTCCCTGGAGAGGGAGTGATGACATCACTGGATTCATCACAGTGCTTTCTATGCAACATATGTTAAGAATTATGCTCCAGATGAAGGGATCTACTTATCCCGAATACACGCTGAGCGAAGGATTAATACATTGAGCGATGGATTCATAAATTAACTCATTTGTGAAATGCTTGAATCATTTAAATACATCACTCAATAAACTACTTTGTACTTGTATTGAATTTTATGTCTTAAAATTATGCTGTTAATCTTATTGAGGATTCCAAATTAAAGTGGATACCTCAAATGAATTACCGAACCGTCAGTTTTCTTAAATGTTGACTGTTTTCAGCCAATAGGTGTCCAGAGGATAGGAATATCCTTAATTATAGCATGCTATTTTCCTCGTGGAGCCTTAGATCCAGAGCCAAGTCACAGGAAATTCTGAGCTGGAATCTGCACAGGTCATAGGGAAGCTAAACATAAAGGATTGCTTGCAGATATGAGAATTATCCTTGTGCCCTCTGACCCTGAGATGAGGGCTAATTCCACAACTCTATGCATGAAAAAACACTACTTGGCTGCAGATGTCAGCAGATCAGCATATGGACAAGGTGTGAACTGTTCCCCACAGTGGGTCTCCTAGTGCCAGGAAGCTACCTCCTCAGGTATTAAAAGCTATTTATACTATAAAAGAGAGGAAGGAGTAGAGAGGCTGCCTTTCTGTCCTCACTCTTCTCCTATCCCCCCACCCCTACTCCCTGCCTTCCTCTGGCCCTTCTGCAGCCACCCCTCCTCCCTCATTCTCTGCCTTTCCCCTGTTCTCCGCTGACAAGGTTTCTAGA
Source organism: Ambystoma mexicanum (assembly GCF_040938575.1). Classification (NCBI taxonomy): domain Eukaryota; kingdom Metazoa; phylum Chordata; class Amphibia; order Caudata; family Ambystomatidae; genus Ambystoma; species Ambystoma mexicanum. Next base: position 771,261,324 of record NC_090928.1, on the reverse strand, counting down.
CAAGTCTGACCTGTGAAAGTCACATCGAAACAGGTTCACCCCTGTTCCTCCAAAACTATCAAGGACCACATCGACTCCCAGGCTCCTGCCCTGGCTGATTTCTGCAATCACTCCTTCGCCACTGGAGTCTTCCCATCACCCTTGAAGCACTCCCTTGTGCAGCCTCTTCTTGAGAAACCCTCTGCCGACCCCTCCTGCCCGGCTAACTATCGCCCAATATCCATCACTCCCTTACTGGGCAAGCTCCTGGAAAAGCTGGCCATCTCCCAGCTTAATCTTCACACTGAATCTGTTGGTTGTCTCCATGACCATCACTCTGGCTTCAGAGCTGCCAGAAGCACGGAAACTTCTCTCCTGAACATCCATGAAGACCTGCTCTCCAACCTTGACTCTAACACCCCTTGCGTCCTCATCTTGCTTGATCTCTCTTCTGCCTTTGACACTGTCAACCATGCCATCCTGCTAAACCGTCTCCGCGATAACCTGCGTATCACTGGTCAGGCTCTGGCACGGCTGACCTCCTTCCTCTCCGACAGACCCTCCCAGGTCCAACTTGGGTCCTTCCTCTCTCCAATCTTTTTCTCTACCTGTGGTTTCCCCCAGGGGTCTTACCTCTCTCACTGGTTGTTCAACCAATACCTTGCACTCCTTGCACACCGCATTGCAGCTCTCTGCCCCAACTTTCAGTGCTATGCGGATGACACCCAGCTAATTTTCAGGCTACCCTCTACCTCCTCCTCCTCTCCTTCCCTCATCTCTGACTGTCTGTCTGCTATCCAGGAGTGGTGTGCTGCCAATGACCTCTGCCTTCATGCCAGTGAGACTGAGATTCTCCTCATAGGCACACCCGCTCCCTCCTTTCCTGTAACTCTCTGGCCGGCCTCTCTTGGCCCTCTTCCGGCTCCTACCTGCAAGGCTAAAACCCTTGGGGTCATCTTCGACTCCACACTCTCCTTCTCTTCTCACATCTCGGACGTTTCTAAGAAGTCACACTACCAGCGACACCTCCTCAGGGGTATTCTTCCTTTCCTCACCTTCCCCCAGAAGCTCACCATCTCCAGAGCTTTGGTCCTCTCTAGGTTGGACTATTTTAACAGCTTTTTTCTAAATCTGCCTGCTTCTACTCTCTGCCCTCTGTAACATATCCAGAACAGGACTGTGAGACTTGTCCTTGGCCTCAAGCCCAGGGATTGTATCTCTCCAGGACTGAAATCTCTGCACTGGCTCCCAGTGGCTGCGAGGATTAAGTTCAAAACCCTCAATACCTTCAACTCTCTCTTCCTAAATATCTTCCCTCTCGAGCTCTTAGCTCATCTGCCTCCAACTCCCTCAGGGTCAGTCGCTTCTCTAAGCAACGGGTTGGTGGTAGATCTCTTTCTTCGGCTGGTGCCTCCCCCTGGGACAGCCTCCCTGCCTCCTTCAAACTTGAGGAGAACCATCTCTGGTTCCGGAAACACCTCAAAACCTTTCTCTTTGCTTCTGCTTTTTCTCCTCCTCTCCTCTGCTGACCCCCTGGCTGTAACCTGAACTGCATTGGCTACCTGGACACCCTCTGATCTCGAACCCAGGTCCTTCCCCTGCCAGGGTCACACACCTGCACTGCCCACCTGGCATCCCCGCACTTGGGACTGTTTCTGTAGCCCTACAGCCCCCTACCAACCCTTGACACCTGATGTCCGCACTTACCCTGCACTTGCCACTTGCTGGCCGTTACTTATTGTTATCATCTTCCCATGTACAGCACTGTCCCTTCCCCCTTCCCACGTACTTGCGCGATCTGAATGACACCTGGCCTAGTAGGATTGTTGTCCGTCCTCCCTCTATTCCCCTCCCTTGCCTCGTCGCGCCTCAAAACACTTGTGTATAGGCGCGTTATAAATGCCATATCATATCAAGTAGGAGATGACTGCATTGTGCTCTTGCATTTACAACCTTTACACAAGTTGGTATGATATCTGAGGAGGAATGTCAGAGTATTGTGTTTGTGTAGGTTCGAGCTTATGAAAAGACATGTTTCAGGCCATGTTGGCTCTGTTCGGTTGAGTGGTCATTTTCTCCTTTAATGTGACACCTGGGCTTCACATTCAAAGGGATATGTGATGAATCAGATGGAGTCATCACTGATTTTCCGGCGGTGACCTCCTCCCATGTGACCAGGGGACACCAGCCACTACCTGATCCTGTCCCTGGGGGCTGCTATATGAGGGAGGATAACATGGGGGGAGGCAACCACTGGGAGATGTCATGGCTTCATCGGGTGAGACATGGTATGCCCCATTTTTCCTTGAAGATAACGCTCCCACATTCAATACCTTCATGGCCTTTTGTAATACATCTACTCCTTCTCCTATGAATAATAGGGAAAACCCTTTCCTCAGACCTATAGGCCAAGCATCCGACTTGGGTCTGCCTTGTGAAACTTATGAAACCGCCCTCTCCAGTTTCACTTATCAATAATCCAAGACTAATTTATCATTTAACCCCTTAAGTTCCAAGGATGAGTATGCTCGTCCTTTTTGCATAGACTTGCATAAGAGCCTGGCACTTAAGCACCATTGGGAATGTTTATCCAACTTTTTCGAACCAATCGTCAAAACTGGTCTTTCTTTCCCAGAATGAACAAACTACTGGGACGAGGAAGAGGGATTGAGCAATGCAGAGCGAAGGAGGCCACAAGCCCAGCAAGCGCTCTAATGGTTGCTCACATGCACCTGTGTCCAGGAAATGTAAAGAGCAGAAGAAGAGAGTTGATGTCTGCTGCTGACAGGAGAAAGCTGCGCCTCCCTTTGAGGTTCAGGAAACAGAAAGGCTGAAACCGGCGTGGCGGAGCCAGGCGGCTCACCGACGAAGGAGAAAAGCTGCTGCGCAAGAAGGACACGCTGCAGTAACACCAGGAGCCGGCGAGAATCTCCTGGGAGTTTGCAGGTGACAGAGAGCAGCCCTTCACTTACAGGAACCGGGAACGAAGCACACGTATCAAGTTGAAGCCGCAAGAGACGGAAAAAGCAAGAGGAAGTGGTCGCAAGAAGGAAGCAGGTGGGAACGCTTTACCGGCTGACCACGGGAGAATACAAGAACTCCAATAAGAGCTGGTTAGTCACCCAGAGACAGCGGGTAAACAGGGGCGCATCAGCAGCCACACCAAATGCAAGCAATTGTAAATCAAGCAACCATGAGAGAAGGAGCAAAAGAGCTTAATGTTAAAGGGGGAATTGAACTACAATATGTGAATGTATACAGTGCAAGTATATGGGAAACCAGGACAGGATAATATATGTATATGTGCAACTCTGGGAGAAGGCAGAGACCCTGTATGAACAGAATTCCTGCCAGGAGTGTACACCGGGCAATTACAAGTGTGTGAGTACAAGAAGCCCTGGCAGGAGAGTATAGCAGGCAATTACAAGTGTGCTAATGTATGTATTTATTTATTTTATTTGTATTGCACATGAGGACAGGCCTGTAGACATAGTAGCGCAGACATGACAAATACAACATAAACTAACGTGGCAGTATCAGGCCAGGAGTTAAAAGAAAAAACAGAGAGACAGAGAAATAATAATGTCTTTAAGGTTTGTGTAAACTTGGGAATACTAGAAGCCCTGGGAGGGGAGTATACCAGGCAATTACAAGTGTGAAAACAGGAAGCCCTGGCAGGAGAGTGTACCGGGCAACTACAACTGTGTGAAATAAAGAAGTCCTGAGAAGAAACAACAGGACTAAGAAAAGGATTGCGCTGATCAGAAATAAAGAGGTCCTGACAAGAAACATCAGGACTAGAAAAGGGATTGTGTTAACTGGGATAGAAGGAGCGAAACCCTGGCAGAAACATATACCAGGTGTCCTGAAAGAGAAAAAAGTATAAAGCCAGACAGTTTTGAGTGTTAGTGTTGTTGTTGGCCAAGAAAGGCACAAGGAACTGTTGTTTCTGAAACATCAGAGAGTAAAGAGGAATCTAGGGGAAGGGAACCACCCTCTGGACCAAGGACATGTATACTTAAATAACCTTTGTTTTGGAGCCATTTATTCTTCTTTTATGAACACTTTTCCAAACCACCCAAGCTTAAAGACATTTCCATCTTCACCTTAGAATTTAGTTTATAGTGTGAGGGTCAGAATAGAACTTTGGACACAGGACAGTTTTGTTTTTGGACATTCTGACTGTAAGGAAGGCATGGTATCAAACAATAAAACAGACATACGTGATCACAGTTCAAGAGGATTTATTGAACTTTAATTAGTTTAGAAAAACGCCTATCCAATCCTCAATCTAAAGATGGGCGCAAGCTACGACCATAAATAATAATAACGCAGTCCTAGCTGTGTCTTGTCAAAATAAAAGGGTCTATACTAATAAACCTATTGCCAATCCTTACTTCTAAATACAAATAGTCTGGGAAACAATATAATGCAAAAATGAAAAGTGTTCAAAAAATTATATTTCAGGATATTCAAGCCATTAGCCTCCCTTCCCCATGTTCACAGCACGGCACAATGCGGCACACTCGAGCTTAGCACAGTCTCTGGCTTCTCTAGTGCAAGGATGAGTTCAAATCTCAGTATCAGGTCCTTATATCTTAAAGTCTCTTCTCCATTCAAAGCCTTTTACTTCAGAGGGCCAGATGCGACAAACAAACATTCATAAAAAGTTCCTTTCTCCTCAGAATTCAGATCTATAGCTTCTTGGGTGATTTTTGATTCATCCCGGCCACGCCTCACCAAGCAGTTTAACTTCATTTGCGTCTCTTATCACACACGTTTTGACAATGTTCGTTCCAGCGCTCGCCATACAATGTTGCTGCTTGCAACCTTGGCTTCAACACAGACAGGTCTTGTATCGGTCTCCCCTACTCACTGGCTCTGCTGCTTTCATTGAAACAGCTTTCTCGTTGGTGCCAAGGACAGTACCCTGGTGAATGGAAATTCTCCTTGCCTTGATTACTGACACGGGAGGGCCCTGGGTAGCTCTGACACACAATGCAGGATTCTTCAGCCTGGTTTCCTGGTCTTACACTTTGTCTCAAGGTTACGTGGAAATAACGGTTCCTTGTCGAAGAGGTCAAGGGAACTTCCCTCCTTGCGACCTCCTTCTTTTTTGCCATCTTTCTCCTCTCATTAAACTGCCATCTTGAAACTATTTCCTCATGTGCTTTGCCTCGCTCAGAGTGTGCTCTCGTGCTCCGCCTTTTATCCATGTGGGGAAGTGTAAATGAAGTCAGGTGTGAGTGATTGTTGATAATTGCCTGACCTCGCCTGGCAAAATCATTGGGACACGTCAGGTACATAGCCTGGGTGTTAGTCTGTTTTCCCTTAGGGTGTCAGTGAGAAAGTGCTTGTGTTGTAAAGGGGATGGGGGTAGAGTTCCTAAATACCTACCAGGTAGGATGGGGTAAAGGTGTTACAGGGAAAGGGATACTGTGCCTCACCATCATTTATCACAAACGTCGTAGAATTTTCATGTGTTCAATTTCTCGGGTGATTCACTATTGACCTTGGATCTCCCTCAGCTGGGTTCAGATTTGTTTCAACACAATGTTCAATCTGTCTCCCATCGCCGGGCTCTGACCAATTTGATTCTCTATAACAAACAAAACTTATTTTATCCCAAAAGCTTGATATTGATCTCCCTCGTTCAGGCTCGGACCAACTTAACTCAATTCGTCATTTACTTGGTTGGTAGTGTCAACATCGAAGACTTTTGATTGTGCACATGATTTTGCTTGACCCGTCGCGGGACTACTTTGATGCACATTTCTTTGCCAATCTTTCACCTTTTTCCCTCCACTCTTACTTGGATATCTTGGAGCGAACTTCAAATGAGCATACACACAGGGCCGGACCACTCAGTCAAAGGTATCGTATCTTGGTTTCAAAGTTCAATCACTCATCTGTTGTTCAGCTTCACTCACGTTTGTGATCACATAGCTTTTAACACAATGTTTGCTTCAGCGCTCGCCATACAATGTTGCTGCTTGCAGCCTTGGCTTCAGCACAGACCAGTCTTCTATCAGTCTCCCCAGCTCACCGGCTGTGTTGATTTCAAAGATACTGCTTTGTTGAGGAGCCAAGCGATTCTCCACACCTTGATGCTTGACGCGGGAGGTCGCCGGGTACTTCTGACACACAATACAGGATTCTTTAGCCTGATTTCCTGGTCTTGCGCTTTCTATTCTGGTTTCATGGAAGTAACGGTTCCTTGTCAAAGAGGTCAAGGGCACTTCCCTCTTTGCGACCCCCTTCTGTTTTGCCATCTTTCTCCTCGTGTTGAACTGCCATCTTGGAACTGCTGCTTCGTCGTATGTTTTGCCTTGCTCAGAGTGTGCTCTTGTGCTCCGCCTTTTATCTGTGTGGGGAAGTGTAATGGAAGTCTGATGTGTGTGATGGTCAGTAATTGCCTGACCCTGACGGACCACTGAATTGGGACATGTCAGGTACACGGCTCGGGTGTTAGTCTGTTTTCTCTCATAGTGAGCTTTTCCTTGAGAAAGTGTTTGTGTTCTAAAGGGTAGGGGTGCTGAGGTCCCAAGTATCCGACCTGGTAGGATGGGGTGAAGGTGTTAGAGGAAAGGGGATACTGCCTGTCCCACTCCCACTCCCCGAAGACCCCTCAATCGGGTCATCCTTCCACACTGGTCCACCCCCAGGAACTGGATCCAAAAGCAATGGCTGTGTCCTGGCCACATTGGTGACAGATCCCCGGGGACTAGCAGGTGAGACACCTTGGGGTTTCTCATAACCCTTATTAAAATTAGGGTGCAAGTGGTCTGGAGATGTTGAAAGTTACAGATAGATCGAAGAGCAACATATGCAGCTTATGTTATGTTATTTAGTTTTTACATTGGGCACCTCGAGGGACCTGGTGCTACTGTGGCAGCTAAAAGTACCAGAGTTGGCTGTGTGCTTAAAGAAATGTTGGAGGGCACAAAAGGCGAAATGACAAGCAAATCACCCTCTCCAGGAGCCATACTCCAATAGCATCTCATGGCAGGAGAGCATGAGAGTGCACAATTATGTAACCAAAAGACATGACCTTATCCTATGGGATAATACTGGAAAATAAAATGAGAGCTTATGAGAGCTGTATATGAGAGGGGCACCTGAGAACAGGAGAAGGTGGCCTCAAGAAATATGAGCTAAACCCCACGCCTTTCCTCTGAAAGATAATGCCCATCAAAGTAGTTGCTGGCGTAATATTAATTTGAAAAGGACAAAATAGAGGTATTTTTACCCTGTTCTCCACTAGAAACTGAATGTCAAGAATGGGAGTCATAAGCAAGCTTGCAAAATAAAGACCCTATTTCAGTGCAGAGCAACTGTTTAAGAGTGCACATTAATTTAGAAAATCGTAGAAAAGTGGATTCTGTGGTGCACCTACAAGTTATCAAATTAGAAACTCCTCTAGGGAGAACAAAATAAAAAGGTTAATTGGCTTATTCTATGGTCTGTGTGAGAAGCCTGAAGGTGTCTCCCTGACTAGCCCCCAGGGATCTGTCGTCCAGGTGGCCAGGACACAGCCATCGCTATTGGATCCATTTAGAGGGGGTGGAACAGTGCTGGAGAATCACCTGGATGAGAGGTCCTCAGGGAGTGGAACAGGGACAATGACGGGTGAGATACGGTATCCCCTTTCATATAAGACCATTTCCCCATCCAACCATGTAGGATACTCCTAAATTCTACCGCCTCCTTTTCCAACACGAACACTTTCCGACACAAGCGTCAGGCAAAGTCAGGAAATTAACATTAACTATGCACACATGATGGCCCTTTCTCTTCACCACTGGGATAAAAGGCAGAGCATGAAACACACTTTGAGCAAGGCCGAACGAACAAGGAATCGGCCATACCAGATCGGCAGTTCAAGCGGAGGAAAAAGGCAGAGCGATTTGAAAGGACGACGAAAAGAGAATTGCCCATCACCTTTTCAACCCAGCCCCACAAAGCCTCAGTGAAAGCGAACATAAGATCGGGAGTCGCAGCTGGCGAGTGGCATATTGGAGGTCCGCAGTACCAGGAACCCTCCCGCACTTATTGCCAGGGTGGGGAGAGATTTACTGCCCTTGACTCCAATGACAAAAGGAAACGCCAACAAGGTCAACAGAGCCAGTGATAACGAACCAGACTGTGTTGAGCCCAAGGTTGCACTGACAATATTGTATATACCGAAAGAGGATAATAGACAGAGGTCTTGTTGGAACCAGACAAGAGTGGTCAGGGCCACGTGGGTGTGCATTGCAAGGACTCTATGTGGTATTCCATTGCTGAATGAAAGAGAAAGTATTGAACTGAGACCATTTTGTTGGTAACGAAACTAGAAAGAACAAGGGGCCCTAAGAGACAGCATGTGTAGCGTCAAAGTGGTCATCCGAGGGTCAAGTAAAATCCCTTCTACAGTCAAACATTTTTTGACACATGGTGAACTGTGTCAAGTGTGAACCCGACAAAGGGATACCAAGCTATCTGATGAAATTGTGAACATTGTGAATCAAGGCAAGTGTGAAGCCGACGGAGGATGCCAAGGGGAAAGCTAAAGAGAGTGAATCCCACATATTGATAAAGCCAAGTAAACATAGTGTCGACAAGCGTGAACCCAAATGAGGGATGTCCACAATGTATGGTTGTTTAAAAAGACATTAAGACTCTGAAATGTTACAGTGTGAATGAAAGGGCGTAGTGAAACTGACGGAGGGAGGCCCACGTTGTACGAGGGATCGGAGTCCGGCAGAGGGGGATCCTAAGGCGAAGAATACTCGCCCCTTGAAGATATATTGAAGGAACTTTTGTTTTGGTTGATTGCATCAGGTCCTCTGGGGCAAGAGACTTTGAGTGAAAGAGACCTAGCCACAGAAGGCCCTGATATTTTGGAAACAAACTGTACCTCGTGCTGGCAAGGCCCAGGAATGTGCTGTGTTCAAAGGTCCTACCTTGCCCTGTGCTAAAAATGTGGGGAAGGGATATGACATCCTGATTTATCATTTGTAAACACGTCTTCCTTTTCTTGTGAACATTATCCCACACTCCTTTGAAATTAGCTGTAAGGATTGGCAATAGTTTTTTTAGTATAGGCCCTTTTTTGACAATATGCCAACAGGACTGCATTATTATTATTTGATGGTCACAGCTTGCTCCCATTTTAGATTTAGGTTTAGATTAGGTGTTGATCTCACCCATTATACAGTTTAATAAACACCCTTGAACTGTGATCACGTGTGTCTGTCTATTCTTGATACCATGCCTTGCTTACAGCTGCAACCCACTCAGTGGGTCCTCAAACAGGTTTAGCTCTCGGTATGCTATCAGTGCTATACCATAAGAGAATATTCCTGCGCATATAAATCTGAAATTCCAGGGAAATCTAATCAAGAGTACAAAGGGCCTCCAAAGATGCAGTTTTCTGCCTCCAGTGAGGTGTGTGACAGTATCATGGACCTGACTCTTTCAAGAGGGAATGGGGGCCATTCTCAACGTCGTGCAGGAGGCCTACCAGGGTACCTGTCAGAGCAGGTCCTGCCCAAGAGGTGCAGTATGGAAGTTGGGAGGACACCAGTCTCTGTCCTGTCTAGCTGTGTCTGTTTAAATGATCAAGTACTACTTTTACTTGCCCCATATCTTCTTTGCAACATGCTGGCCATTGTTCTTTCTTTTTTTCCCTACAATCCCTAGTGCCAGGATTCCTAGCGGTATAGATTCAAGCCTGCAGCTCCCCGGAGAGAGAGACAACGACAAGAAGAACAGATGAGGATTGTTACACACCACAAACTGGAAATGCAGATGCTCCACTTAATCTGGATAAGAACTGTAAAATTGACTTCACCTTTAGCAAGGCACCATTACCACACGCCGGCAGACCTGCATACGGAAAGGGAGCGGGGCTTAAAGCCTGGTATATGTTCTCTGATGCATGTAATCTCGCCCCTGGGGAAAAGGAAAGCAGAGGTTGGCCTGGGGAATCAGCAAAGGTGGGGAACCAATGGAATTGGAAGGGGACGGATGAAATGGGGTGGAGAGATCAAGGCAACGTGGGTTGTTTGGGTGAGGTCAATGGAGAAGAAAGATCAAGAGACCAGGCAGAGGGAGCATAGTACAGCAGAGAGTGGAGGAAGATTACTGAGAGTGTGTACAAAGTGCAGTATTGGATGGTGAAAGAAAGTGGACTTGGGTGTGCGAGTGAGTGTAAGGTGAAAGAGTGAGACTTAATAATGTAGAGGTGTGAATGATAGTGATTGGGAATGATGACTGGGAGAGTGAAATGAGGGTGACTGTAGAAGAAGGTATGAGTAGAGTGGAGTGGGAGAAGAATGTAGTGAGGTGCTCAGGCAGTATAGTGGGGAGTGGGAGTTTAGTGGGGAAGAGAGGAGTGCAGTGGAAGGTAGTGGCAGAAGAGGGTAGAGGAAAGTAGAGGGGGAAGTCTAGAGGAGAGTAATGGTAGGAAAGATTAGTGGTGGGTAGTAAGAGGGGAGAGTAGGGGGACTATCTTGGGATTTCGGGATGCCTGGGCTAGAGAAGAAAAAGCCCACTGGAGGCGAGAGAGAGGGGGACTGCTCTTGGTGAAGCCCATCTACAATATTTGAACAAAAACCCTTGAACTATCTTCGAGAGTTGCTGTGTTCTTGAGACCATCTGTGACAGGTGTGAATGTGGTGCAGCTGCCGTACTAGGCAGACATAGCAAGGGGTCCCTGTTCAATTACCTAGCTCAGTTAGGTTGAAATGCCATGTTTATCACAATGTCAAAGATCCTCTAGCAAAAATCGAAGAAAATCCAAAATAGCTTCTTCTCTGGGCTGCAATCTACTCATGGGGGTGACAATCACATTTAAGCTGTTTGTGACATATCAGAGAAGAATCCCCACTTGCCTGTTAGTCTTATCCCCCCAGAAGGGAAGTCATTGCTTATAAGTGAGATGCAGCTGAGTTGCGGCTACCTCTTTAGGCACAGGCAGCAAGGCTCATAGAACAAGTAATTTTAGCTTTTGATCATTCTCAGCAGGTTGATAAGAGGTGCGAACTGCATGCCTATGCTCATGGATGCAGAAAGTGGAGTAAAAAGGCAACAAATAAGCCACCTCACAAATGTACTGGCCAAGAGGCCTCTCAAAATGGTTGTAACCCGCCAATGTTTACTAATGCTCCATTATTTAGCCTACTTTAGGAGCTAGGAGAATATTTTAATAGTGCAACAGAGGTATCATAAATTCTGTAGAAAAGATCTACTGATCATGTCAATTTGAGTTTTAGGCAGCAGGTGATCTTCAATTTATTCATACAAATACTAAATTATGAAAAGGTTATGGCATGCAACCTTACGACATTCTACATTCCACATGCGTGCAGTACTTGCAATGTGGAATGCGGATTGAGAGATGAGGGAGGTTGATTAATGAGAGGGTTGGCAGAACGGCACAACAGGCTTGACAGGAACTCGCATCAATAAACGGAGTGCACTTACATGCTGTGGTCGAGTCATTAGTAAAGGAAAACTCATTTTAGCGACGAGTGCCTGCGGCGAGGAACCCATCCGTGCAGAGCGAAGATGGACGAGAGGAGTAGTATCAGGAAGGTACGGAGTGTGAGAAACCAGAAGGGGTCTCACCCACTAGTCCCTGGGGATCTGTCATTCAAGTGGCCAGGACATACCATCACTTTTGGATCCAGTTCCTGGGGGTGGATCAGTGTGGGAGGATCACCTGGGTGAGGGGTCTTCACGGAGTGGGACACCGGATTGTGAAACTTGGTATCCCATTCCCTATAACACCTATACCCCATCCTACAGATAGGATATTTAGGAACGCTACCCATCCCCCCCTTTTACAACACAAACACTTCCTCACGGACAGCCCACTATGAGAGAAAACAGACTAACACCCGAGCAATATACCTGACAATTCCCAATACAATGGTCAGGCAATTACTGACCATCACACACCCCTGACTTCTATTGAGCTTTCCCACACTGATAAAATGCAGCGCACAAGAGCACACTCAGAGCGAGACAAAATACACAAGGAAACAGCAGTTTCGAGACAACAGCTGATAGAGAGAGGCAAGATGGCAGAAGGGGATTGCAAGGAGGGAAGTTCCCTTCACCTTTTCAACAAGGAAGCATTACTTTCCAGAGACCTAGAGAATAGAAAACGTAAGACCAGGAAACCTTTCTCAAGAATCCTGAATTGTGTGTCGGAGATACCCAAGGGCCCTCCTGCATCAATAATCAAGGCGGGGAGAATCAAGAGCCGCCTTGGTACCTTGGCTGGCTCCAAGAACAAAGCAGCTTCAGTGAAAGCAACACAGACAGTGAGTTGGGGAGACCTATACTAGACTGGTCTGTGTTGAAGCCAAGGTTGCAAGCAGCAACATTGTATGGCGAGCGCTGGAACAAACATTGTTAAAACGTGTGTGATAAAAGACGCAAGTAAAGTTGAACTGCTAATGAGAGATTAAACTTTCAAAGCAAGATATACCACCTTTGACAGAGTGGTCCAGCACCAAGTGGGTGCTCAATCGAAGGTCTCTGTAAGGTATCCAGTTGGGAAGTGGCAAAAGTGAAAGTGAGAAAGAGGTTATATCAAGAAGAGAGTGAGATTTTGTGAATCGAAGTGGTCCTGTGATGGGTTGAGCAAAATCCAGCGCTCAGTCAAAAGTTTTAGATTTTTGAAGTAAGGAAAGCTTGGAAAAGTAGATAAAGTTGGTCCAAGCCTGGCAGAGGGAGATCAATTAAAAGCTTTGTGTTAAAGTGGGTCTGAGCCTGATGGAGGGGGATCCAGGGTGACCAGTAAATCTCAGAGAAGGTTTTGTGTTAAAGTGGGTCTGAGCCTGGCAGAGGTGGACCCGGGGTGTGAAATCCTAAGAAGAAAAGAACTTTAATGTTTGTCGTGTTGTATCAGGCCCTCTGAAATAAGAGACTTTGAATGGCAAAGAGACTTTGGCTAAGAAGGCCCTGATGTTGAAGTTTAAACTACATACTCGTGCTTAGAGAAGCCAGAGATTGTGCTAAGCTCGAGTATGCCACATTGTCCCGTGCTGAAAACATGGGGAAGAGAAGCCAATGGCTTGAATATCCTGACATATCATTTCTTGAACACATTTCTTTTGCATAACAATGTTTCCCACACTATTGGTATTTAGAAGTAAGGATTGGCAATAGGTTTATTAGTATAGGCCCTTTTATTTTGACAGTCTCTACTACGACTGCGTTATTATTATTTGATGGTCGTAGCTTGCTTCCATCTTTAGACTTAGGATTAGATAGGCATTTTTCAAAACCAATTGAAGTTCCATAAACACCCTTGTTCTGTGATCACTTGTGTCTGTAATACTGTTTGATACCATGCCTTCCTTACAGGAGTGAGAGGCGACTGGCAAGACTTGTCGGACAAGGGCCACAGAACTCTGCAGGCAATGGCCTCAGAACGCCAGCTGAAGAAATGTCATGTTTTTAAGGTACCTGCAGCCCTTGCACAAGCACTGAGTGTATTAGGATGAGCAGTGGTGTGCGTACGCACATTATGAACAAATTAGAGGAAAGGCCCTGCAAACGTCAGCCAGCGCAGACGCAGAGTACAAGAAATAATGGGGTGTCTTGGAAACACGCATACAAGAGTCACAATTAATCGTTAAACAAAACAGAAAGCGCTTGCATGCCATCCAAAGCGCAAAGACAGCCTAACGATAAATGAACTGTTACCAGGACAACACAAGGATTCATAAATGAAAAGAAAGAGGAATACAAATAAACGGGCTAGAAAAATAAATGAGAATACAAACCATTATGGTGCAACCACCAGCACATTTTCTATCAAACCCGGGAGAACCACCCACCCAGTGGTGTGTATGGAAACAGTACAGGAAGAAATATATAAAGGCCATTGATCATGAAGGTCTAACTGCCCAAAAGAAAGGTTCTCTGCTACTAGATGCATTGGGCCGTCAAGGACAGCGCAAATACGATGAATTGCTGACATTGAGCGAAACAGAAGGAGGCATGGATGAACATGAAAGGACAATTAGACAACCAGACAAATGTTACATTACGGACATAAATGTAGCAATAGACAGATGCAAGTTTTACTGAAGGGTATGTCTCTGCCATGAAAACCTTATGTCTAAAGTGCAGGTTCGGTGTAGGTATTACCACGGCAGCATTATTAAGCGAGCAAATAATAATACACCCGAACAATAAAACAAGAAAGGCTGTGGATATGTGGAGACCCAACTTTACAAGATACAAGAAACTATTGCAATTGCGATAAAAACTGAACACATTCAATTGTGTTCTAAATTAATAAAGGGAAAAAAAAGCAATCTAAGGAAAAGGTGAGACACATAAAAGTGATGAAACAAACCCGCAAGCCAACATGGTAAGGAGAGAGTATGGAAAATAAATTCGAGAGAGATCAGAGAAGGTAGTCTTGCCATAGTAAGAGTACAAAAAGTGACATCGAGAAAAACAGATTCTACATATTCGGCAGAACGCGGCACTATGCCAGTTCCAGATATGGTCCTGCCTTGAATCAAACTTGCACATGCTGCAACAGACATGGACATTTTGCTGCTGTATGTTGATACAAGAACAGAGTATCTGCAGTCCAATATGAACAAGTGGACTTGGATGCAGAACAAATGGTAGTTAATGTTAATGTTAAAGGATATTTGTACCACACACTATCACCAGTGGAGTGGTCCCCTGGCGCTCAGGCAGCTCTGAAAAGGGAAAGGGGGGCAGTGAGTTAGTGGGAATAAGCGGGAAAAGTGCCAGATGGCAGTGATATGCCGTTGTCAGCCTCAACACGGATAGCACCATTCGCTGGGCTTGGGGTGTTTTCTGGTCGGTAGCCGTCGTGTGCTGTTGTGCGAGTCTATGTGTGGTTTTTTTGTTGTTGCAGTGTAGTGAAGTTTGTGCGGATTGTTGTGTTATAGGGTTGTGGTTGTGTTTGGTTAGAGTTTGAGAGGTGCATGCAGAGGGGTGAAATTGTTAGTAGATTGCTTAATTGGCAGTGCTACCTGGAAGCGAAGCGCTAAACTTCCATATCCCCTCCAGGTGGAGTGCGTGAAAATCTCTGCAACTCTGCAACCCACAGTCCCTTCCACACATGACGCCGACCCACATTCATAACCGTGTCCAAGTTTGGCCTCCACCCGCCTCCGTCAAACCTGTCTGTATGCAGGGCAAGCAAGCGTTCGTGAATCCATCCAAATCTGGCACTGATATCATTCTCAATCCAGTCCATACGCGGCATCGGTCAACCAACGCTACTTCATCCAGATGAAGCAGTGGTCTGCATTCACAGTCTTATCCAGCTGCTCACAGAGGCTATTGCTCACAGCCCCATTGAAGCGTGGCACATGCCAACACTCGCAGCTACGTCCAAACGCTTCACCTGCCATCATTCACAGCTCCGTCCAGGCCCGGCGCATGTCTATGTCCACAACTCAGTTCAAGTGTGGCAACTGCTAACATTCACACAACTCTATCCAAGTATGGTACCTGGTAGCGTTCATGGAGCGGGTGAGGTTGTTAGATGGAGTTGAGCAGGGATGCTAATTTCTGTGCTTATGGGGTGTAGCTTGTGTCCTATTCGACCTAGCGTTGTCTCTCTTGTTAATGTAGGAGTTTCCCGTAGTCGGTTCTGAGTGTTGTCAGTGTCATTGTGAATTCTGTCATCCTGTTCTTTGTGTTTCCTGTTTGATTGTTTAATTGTTTCAATTTGAATCTGTGGTGTTGAAGTGCCAGGTTTTTTTGTAGTTTTCTGAATTGTAGGTGGTCTTTGGTGTTTCTTATTTCTTTTGGGATGTGGTTCCAGGTTTTTGCGGCTAGGTGGGAGAAGGAGGATCCCCCTAGTTTCTCTTGAGGTATGGTTTTGGTCCCAGGCGGATTTCGTTGCTTAATTTGAGGAGTCTCGTTGGTTTGTAGATTGTTATTTTCTTTTGTAGGAATTCAACTCCCTGTCCGCTGATTGCCCTGTATGTTATGCACATCGATTTGAAGGAGATGCGATATGTGACTGGGAGCCAATGCAATATTTTTAGTGCTGGAGTAATGTGGTTTTTTCTGGATAGTTTGAGGAGGAGTCTGGCTGCTGCATTTTGGATGCCTTGTACTTTCTTCAGGAGGTATTCTGGCATCCCGAGATAGAGGCTGTTTGCGTAGTCGATTCTTGACATGATGAGGGCGACTATTGTGAGTGTTTTGTGGGTGAAGGAGGGGAAGGTAGGATGCTTCTTCTTGTGTGAAGGAGGAAGAAGCATTTCTTGATTATTGCATTTATTTGTAGTTCTAAGGTTATGGTGTTCTCCACCAGGACTCCCAACACCATCTAAAATAGTAAATAATCTGGAAGTGTTGAAAACTCAAGAAAGGAAAGCTGGTGATGGGCGGTTAAAATGTCTAAGCTGTGAAGTAAAGATAGAAAATCGGATGGTCAAAGTAACGGTGGATAGCTGCTCACCAAATACAATCCTCACTCTAAAAAAAGGGAGGAATTACAAAGCAAAGGTATGAAGGAAAAACTCAACAAGTCAGACATAAAGAACCCTGGAGAATTTGAGGGCTCAACCATACAGATAAAAGGATGGTTCAACTCCACAGTGGAATACAAGGACAGAGTAGCTGTAATAAAGATATACATAGACAAAAAGTGAGTCAAAGTCTACGGATGGAGAGAGCAAGCTGCGTTGAAGATCAGATTAGATTCTTTTTGCCCAGAAACTGGTGATTAGTTTATGCATCAATGAAGAGCCACATCAAGAGAAATGTGCCTAAGTATTTAAGGCAGGCATGGGCAAGTTGAAGGGATTCACACACAAGATTTTCCTGAAACCAGGTGCAGTACTGATTACACACCGACATAGGCCAATGCCAGTTGCTTTAAGAGTACAAGTGGAACAGGAACTTGAAAGACTGCAGAATGAAGGTATTATTGAAAGTATCGAATCAGCTGAATGGGTCGGTCCTATTGTGGTGGCAAAAAAGAAGAACAGAAAATCTTGAATATGTGTAGATCTGTGTTATCTTAACAAGAACAAACAGATGTACAAATATCCATAAACAATAATCTCAGAAATGTTGAAGTGCATGCCTGGAGCTAATATGTTTACTATGTTAGATCTTTCAACAGCGTATCACCAAATTACATTAACGGAAGACTGCAGAGACCCCACTGCTTTCATAGCACCTGTAGATCTTTTCCGATAGTCCTCATCGTAGGATCTCCAGCCAAAATAGCAACCCTTCAGCCAGAATATTCAATTATCAATATCGACGGTACCAATATTCCAGTGTCAAAGCAAATAAAAACACTGGGCGTGTACATCGATGCCAACCTGACCATGACTAAACAGATCAATGTACTTTCCTCCTCCACGGCCTACACCTCTAAATTAATCGCGCTCAGCCGACAATTTCTGACCCCAGCAAATTGCCTCACCCTAGCCAGAGCACTGGTCCTATCGAAATTGGATTACTGTAATGTATTACTACTGGGCACCTCCAACACCAACCTAGCCAAAATGCAACTTTTGCAAAATAAAGTCCTGAGGGCAGCTCTAGGCATAAACAAATCAGACCATATATCCAAGATTAGGAAAAATGCCCACTGGCTCCCCATCAAAGCCCGAATTATCTTCAAAACATTATGCATCACCCACAAATGCCTTACCAAAAAAGGACCTATCTACCTCAATAACACTCTGCATTCCAAATCCGACATGAGGCTACTTAGATCCAATGACAAACTCCTCCTGGACCCCCCCCCCCCGATTCAAAAACACAAGAGCAGGGGGCAGCAGCTTCACCACTTTAGCCCCTAAACACTGGAACACCCTACCCATCCACATCAAAAAAGCATCTTCCTTCACGATCTTTAAGAAACAGTTAAAAACCTGGTTATTCAACCAATATTAGCACCCAAAGATAGGACCCCGTCCATCTTATACTGCTGTGAATATTTAGGCTATTGTATAATATTGTGAATATTCTGTAATTTATATCATGTAAAGGAACGAATGTAATGTTTGAATTTTACTAATTGCTAAGCTGTCTTATAACCACGCTGTGACACCTGAGGGTCTGGGCGTGTAACAAATAAAAAAACAAACAAAAACAACAGTGTTCGAATGGTTGTCAGAGTGAGAAAGTGCTGTGAATGCTGTTAAGAAAGAGGTGTGTACCTGTCCTGCAGGTCGGAACTAACGGATTCAGACGTGCCCTCATGAGACCCCTCCTCACCTCTTTCTTCTGAAGAGCTGTTCAGGTCTTCAGGTGTCACCTTTCGTCAGATCTTCTTACTGTCCTTGGGCTTCCTTGTCTTGGTCTTTTTCTCCTTTCAATCGTGCAGGTATGGTCCGGCTCCCCCAGAGGCCATCTTGACCAGAAGAGGAACCTAGCCGAAGGGAACTCCAGGAAGCCAGCACTTGTTGCAGGGAAAAAGCCTTTGGGCACCAACAAACCCTGCGTGGAACTTCTTGACGCTCTCTCCAGCCTGTGTCTTGGATGGTTGACGGTAAAAGTAGGTCATCTCCTTTAGGCGACTCCACGCCTTGTGGATAAGAAGGAATTCCCCTTGGAAATGGATCCAGCACAAGGAAAGTGGAGGTAGATACTGTATTACACAGGAGGAGGAGTTGCCGCAGCAATAGGAATTGGATGTGAAAGCAAATGCTGCTGATGAAGAAAAACAGAACGGCAGAGGGGAAACAATCAGCAAAAGCCGGTGGCAGAATAGGAGCAGAGACAGGTAAGAATACGAGAAGCACAGAGTGAAAATCCGAGGTCAGAAATGACATACGCATAGGATACGCCGCAGCTAGAAGGAAGGACAACAAAGCATGGACAGAGCCGGAGAAAGCGAAAAGAGCTTACCGAAAAGAGAGGTAGCGTTAAGGCGACAGTGGAGAACCAAGTGAAACAAAAGGAAGGGATAGAAGGGTGTAGCGTGAACATACGAGGTACGTGCAGAGAGGCTGGGTGAAGAAGCTACGAGGCTGCGAAAAGCTCAGTGGAAGCGGGCAGCAGGCTAGGAGTGCTGAGAGACAACACAGCGGGCACCAAAGAGACAGATACAACGCACAGAGCGTCTTTCCTGTGCCGGTGTTATAGTCACGTAACCAACTTGACGGTGGCCATCTTGCGTGAGGACTAGACCAGTGTCACTGGAACAGGTGTACTTCCTGGGAATCGTGGAACTTGCCGTTTGGTGTAGAATCTTCCATCTTTTCCAGAGACTCCATGGCCTGGGCATGACAGTACCGCACCCAATTCAGGGCGTTTTGTTCTAGGCCAGGTAACACAGGTTACAGTGGATGCAAGTGGGCGAGGTTTGGGGGCAGTACTATCTCAAAGAGCAGATGGAGAAGATACAGTCATCTGTTATGCTTCCAGAGTGCTACCTGAGACTTTATTCAGTGTTTGAAATGGAAATGTTGGCTTGTGCGTGGGGCATTAACCATTTTAGGAAATGTGTATGTTGAAACCACTCTGTGATCCACACTGACCGAAAAGCCACTGGTGGAGCTATTGACAGTGACAGGGATGTACAGAGCCATCCCCCTGTTGGCGAGATTGTCATTGAGATTACAAGGTTACGACTAAGAAGTGAGGTATGTTCGAGGACTGAACAATAAGGTAGCTGATTTCTTGTAAAGGTTACTGATAGCGCGAGAAGTTGAGCATGAGGAAGAGGATTCTGATAAAGTAGCAGCAGTATTGTTAGAAGCGATAACCAAGGATAAATGGGATGAAGGTGCAGATAAAGATAAGATAATGCCCGAGGGTAAGGGGTATGTCACTAATGGGTGGCCTTTGAAGCAACATATTAGGCAAGAATTGGTGCCATACTGGGAAGTCAAGCAGGAGTTGCCAGTAGAAGATGGTGTTCTATTGAGAAGGATGAAGCTCATATCGCCAGAATCAATAAGAACAAGTATTAGGCAGTTGGCTCAACAGGGTCATTCAGGGATAACAGGAAACAAACAAAGAGTTAGGGAAAAATATTGGTGGCCAAGCATGAACGTAAGAATTGGAAGGGCTGTAAGAGATTGTTGGGAGTGTCGAAATTCCAACCAAAGTTGCAAGATCACTAAAGTGGGTGTCAAATCCATTGTACCCGCTAAGGGGGCCAGGGAAGCAGAGTTTTAGTACTGTACCATATACTTAGGCCAGAGTTAAAATTCATGTGGTGATGGTAGACTATTACACAAAGTGGATGGAGGTAACGTTCCTGAGAAATGCAGGGTCAGGAGAGGTGATAAAGTCAGAATGAGCAAAGGATACCTTCAGGTTCATAAGTGACAAGGGATGACAATTTAAAGAAAAACTGAAAAGTACATATGATATAATACATGTGATTTATAACGCGCCTGTACACAAGTGTTTCTAGGTGTGCTACGCTAAGGAAGTCAGAGATGTCTTTATGGGAAGGCAGAAGGGTCACGTGCCCCTGGCCCCCAGCCTAGAGAGAGAGCTGCCAAATGACTGCCTGATTGAAAGGCGTTACTGCCCATTTTTATTAACAAAACTAAAATAAAACGTAAAAGGATGTTTTATGGTGTGCTGCTGAGGTGCAAAGCTGCTGCCAGCCCGTTTCAAACAAATGCATTCTGCTTGCATCAATTAATCATATAATATTTTGGTGCTTACTGCAGTACACACAGTTTGTCCATTCACGACAGCACAACTCCTGTAGAATGTATTCTCTTCTGTGGGAAATATATAGATCATGTGCCATACTGAATGTTGAAATGGACATTGAAACATTTTAGTGCCATTGTTGCTCAGAATATAGCTTAGTTTGTTAAGCGCTCGTTAAAGAGTTGTGTGTCCATATGCCAGATTACAGTACCACGTTCCAGTGAGCCCGACTCAACCATTCCTATGTCTGAGGTGATTAAACCTGCATGTATATATACTTTTGTGATAGTAACACTTACTGTGTGCTACCCAACTGTCAAACCGGATATTAGATTATGCCTCTTATTACAAACGATTTGTATGTATATTGGCCTATGCCAAGTTGCTTGAAAAATTGTACGCGAATAACTCTCTGCGGCAAGGTCTTGACCTTAGAAAATTGATGTAAGCCGCCATCTTGAATCAAGCCTCCATTTTAGGTTAGAAACCGCCATTTCGGGGTTTTATACAAAGTCACCCTGTAATCTAAAATGGCCGTCTCGTGTGTCCTTGTTCTTGCCTTAACCTCTCCAACCTCTGTAGGGAAGTTAATGTCCAACCTGCCCTCAGGCTACATGTTAGGGTCATGTAGACCTTGTCCTTTATTGACCTCGGAGCAGGGGATTACTTGAATTAGCAATGTTAAACTACAAGTATACAAGAACAGTAATGCTATCCGAATATAATATGCAAAACATTGTTTGGTCTGTATTAAAGCAATATATAAAGAGTGTAAATGTTAAATTGAAGAATAATGGAGTGTGTTAGTAAATGTATTGAAAAGTAAACTGCATGCACGAGATATGTAAATTAGGAAAGTGAACCTGGCGCAACCCTAGCCCAGTGCATGATTAACCTGTAAGGGGGCTGTACATCATTTTACAAATTGTATAAAAGCACCGATGTCCAGCTAGGAAATTCCCTCACTGCTCATATTGAACCCTGCTGGTGGTCTCTGTGATGTATTCACGGCCAAATAGCTATTTGTGTACTTTGTTGAATACTGTTCAGTTTTGTAATAAAGATTCTGGGAATCTTTATAAGCCCGAGTCGGTGTATTTTCTTTTGCTCGGTGTAACAGCCGTAATATTGTATTTTTTCTGATTCCACACAACAACCAAACAGGACTAATAAGCACTAGCTATGAAAAGTAACATAGCATCTGTTCAGTGCAGGTCTAGAGCTTTGTTCATCCAAATGAGGGTTGTTAAAACTAGAAACAACCCCCCAATGATGAGCATACATTGTTAGAAGGGAGAGGTGATTAGGTAGCCAAATTAGAGTCACTGGAACAAAAGTGTTGATTCTCATATCCCAGCTTTGTCAGTGGACAATACAGTGATCCTCAACAAATAATCCTATGTCAATATATAATACTGTGCTGTCTCCCATGAAAGGGTTTGCCTTCTCACTTACTGGTGGCATTTTTAAGCCTATTGCCTGATCTTTGTTTTCATGCATGCCATTTGAGTGGAAGGGGTTTGTAGAGGACCGGAAGGAGGAGAGAGAGGCTATCTAGACAGTTTATGCATGATTTTTATTCTAAAGTAAAATAAGGCTTACCTTTCCCTATATCTATGAGGTGTTCCCTATTTATTTTACTAACTAAGGTGCTCGTCAGTCAGGGTAAATGTCCAAAAACAAGTGCATCCACCGTCAAAATATAACTTATCTGACCCTACCTCTAATGTAACAAAGGACAGGAAAATGACTCCCTTGTGCTGGTTGGTGTGTTATCTAACCCTTGTAGGGGACTCAGAGCTTTCCTCAGCCCTTGTATGCCAACAACCTGACTTTTGCATCAGTTTCTTCTCTCTTTCTTGTCAGGTTCTAGCCTCTCTTCCCAGAGTGCTGTTTCATGTATGTCTCTTGACTTCCTGGTCTCTTGGGTTTGTTTTCACCAAGTGTCTTCATTTATTATATTCTCTTTCTCATTTCTGGCACCTGGGTTTACTTTTCCCTTCTCCCAAAGTAACAGATTTTCAGCTCTACTGCTCTCCCACTTTGTGTATTTCATGTAGCTCTGTCTTTCATGAACATGGTTCTCCTACCTCTGCTTATTTCCACTACTTTTCTCATTAGCACAGAGACGAGTTTTGCTTTAGTTATAATGAGTCTGTCTTAACTCTCGGGTGATCCAATTCCCTGTATTACCTTTTGTTCCAACGGCTAATGCCACTAGTAAAGTGTTGGAAACTCTTTCTGCTTCCTCTTGGCTCCGAGGCTCGTTAGTCGCGCTGTCTGGTTTACATGTATTTTGTTCTCGTCTTCCGAATTGAACTTGCTCTGTATCTTGAGTTGGGAGTGGTTCTCTCCTGTCAGTGGTATCAGTGTTGCTGTGTGGTCACGCCACCAATGAACACTCTCGTCAATCACGTTGTGATTTCTTCCATTCTCATACGCCGGTCTCCCAGCGTCTTTGGCTTTCCTTCAGAGCTAGACTGTTTTACGCGGGCTCTGCATTCTGTGAGAGCTCCGTCTCCTTCTGTTCTGCTACGCACAGAGAGCTTCCCCTGGTTCTCTCTGCTTTCCAGCTTCTCCCATTTCAGTACCATCGACACAGTTCATTGGAGGAATGGATTTAAAGGGATAGTCTTAGTTTTCTGTTGTTGATAGTATAAGTTCACTTCATCTTTATGGAATTGATAATGTTCTCCTATTTTAGACAGATCTATGTAGGGCATCACTTTCAGGGCATCAGGGTTCTTCAAGGGAACGGGAGTCCTTGTCCTCAAGTGGGGAGTCTCTCCCGGTTCGGTCCCAATTGCCTCGACCCCTACAGAGGGTGTTTGCAGAGAGGGCTCACATCCCTAGCCTCACAGGAGGTGCTACCCCTTGGGGAGAAGGGATGCATTCCCTCAATTCATCACAGGTTCCAGACAGAAGAGAGCTGAAGAAATATCACAGGACTCTGGTGATCATATTTTTAGGTCTGCTCATATGTCAAAAAAAGTCTCCTTTTGTATACAATTTCAAAGGCACACCCCACATCATAATTAACTGTCCTTAATTCTGTGTGTTGGGTGTATGTAAGGCTTTAAAATACAATGAAAATACCAGATTAAACCTTTTAAGTTCACATGAATTAATATTGTAGTGGTTGTATATTTGCATTTGCGATAGTGAAAACGAAGCTAGAATCATTGTCCTTTTACAAAAAATGCTTCTTTAAAGTTTTGTTTTTAAATGTTGTCATGTTGGGTTATTATGTGATTGTGTATTGTCCAAGTCAGATCTTTAAACAATAGGTTATTATTTTAGTATCTGAAAGTGAAACATTCATGTATAAATGTGCCTTGCTTAATGATAAGTACTGACAAACAATGTGGTCAAGTGCAGAGATTGCAGATTGGGCTCACATCTCAGGTTCACCTCTTAACCAATGTTCATGATCGTGGGCAACTCATTTAATCTAATCCAATTTTGTCCAATTTATCAAAATTGCCAGTCTGTAAACATTTGAAAACTGTCAGCCCCTAAGACTCATTTAGTTCTCAGTGTCTGGTGAGGAGACAGGAATAGGACAAGGACAAGGACAAGGACACAGAAAGCTTAGAATTGTGGTCATAAACCTTTATTTAAAATAATAAGGTAGAAAATGCCTCACTATCCTTAATCTAAAAGGTATTTCCCTACCTCAACCTAAACTAATGGGTCTGTCCTTTGTCAAGATGTCCAAAGGAAAAATGTATCCTGTGTCTGAAATCCTTGTCTGGCACTCAGACTTTAACACTAACTCTAAGGTGCAAAGGATATGGCTTCTGGTTTTCAAAGTGCACAAATGTTCAAATTCAACACAAAGATGTGAATCCAACCTAAAAGTTCCAAGTGGATAATGTTCACAGTTGCAGGGAATGACTCCCTTCCCCAGATTCTGTAACAAACATTCTAACAAAGAATAATCAAGCCCCTTCTCAGTTCTGGGGAATAATTCTCTTCCCCAGGTTTTCTCTTCACGTTTCAGCTAGTATAAGATTCTAAGGGCATGTGACTTCTTAAGGATTCTTTTCTTTACTGTATTACAATTTGGGAGTGGGTACCAGAGTCGAGGTTGCCTGTTATACTCTCCTGACAAGGTCTTCTTCACTCTTATAGCACTTCACAATGAAAAAGGCATGCAACTTCTTTGAGATTCTGTTTCCTTCTGTACATACTTAACACTTTAGCTTTTCACAATCTCAAGGGCATGAGTCTTCCTTAAGATTCTCCTCCTTCTGCATCTTATTAGACATGCTTAATTCTGCCTGGTATACTCTCCTGCCAAGGCTTTCACTGAGTTACTTTTAAACAAAACACTGGTCCTCGAATTTTGTGGTTCTCTTTCTAGGACTTTCACACAATTACTTTTAAACACTTCTCGTCACCCGATGTACTCTCCTGCAGGCATTTCACATAAGTTACTTTTACCTTTTATCCATGAAAGGATATTTGCCCTATGTTGCTGTATCGTTCCTTCCTTAACAATGTTTGTTTCAATAATAGCTCTCCTTTTCATACAATAGGCTTTTGCCACTTTTCCAAGTCCATTTGCATTGATTTGACTTTCTTTCTCAATTCTGTCACTTTTGGGATAAGGGGTCAGTGACCTGTTCATGGCATGGTTTACAGGTGTGTAAATCTCTTCACATTGTTCCTGTGTTGCTTCTATGAAGCGGTGCACACTTTTAGGCAACCCAGTAATCCTTCCGCCTTCCCTGGGTTTACCGGGTGCTTGTAGTGACCCTGGCACTTCTCCGCTTCGGTTTCCTCCATGTTGCTGGCTCGGCGTGCATCCCAATTGCTGCCTTTTCTGCTAAATGCAGTTCCGACTGCCTTGTGCTCTCGGGTGGCTAGCCAACAGCATTCCTGTTTCCTCTTCCGCAGCCTGGATCAGCCTCAACACAGTTTCTCGAAGCGTCCTCTTCCGCAGCATACTGGTCGATATCCGTGCAAGTTGCTTTGCAGCACAGCATTTGCAGCTCGCTCTGCTTGCTGTCAGCTGTGCTGGTTTTAAACTTTCCAGCATGACTGAAAAATCTCCAAAGACTAGTCCACTGTGTGGGCTTACCGGTCTTGTTGATCTTCATTGTTCTGTCCCTCTTCCTTTTCTCAGTGGATACCATATTGTTCCTTCTAATATGTTGAGGAAGCTGGTATACGATTCTATTGGGAGTGATCATTACTACTCCCTGCCTCTACCTCGTCTCAGTAGTTGATTTACTGGTCTTTGTGTCAGGTTGGGGAATACAAAGAGTCTGGCAAATGGTTGAGGAAAAGTTTTACTATATGCCATTAAGGCATCAGGTATGGAGGGAACATCTGCAAAAGTGAAAGGAGGGTATGCAACTTCCCCCAATGATGTCATGCCATTCCCCCAAGGATCGCCTCCCTTTTTACTCCTTTTCCTCCTGCTTCCTTTTTCATTTCTCCGTGACTCTTTAGACCGTCATTATTCTCCATTCTCCTTACACTCCTGGACCCCTTGCCCTCTATTTCCCCTCCTTTTAATCCTCCTTACCCTGCATTTCCCCTCACTTTTGTCCCAGATTAACTATTGCCCTATTCTCCTGGCCTTGTTCATTTTCTGTACCCATTCACCCTTTTACACTCTCCTGGCTTAGTTCAATCCCCCTATCTCCCTCTCAATCACTCCCTCACACGTCTGCCCCATTAATTCTCTACTCTCCTGTCCCATCAGTGTTCATGTTACCTGCTCCTTCTCTACGGTTTTCCCTCACTGTCCTGCCCTTATCTCCTCTCTATTTCCATTCACTGTTCTATAGCAGGGCCCTGTGGAGCAGGAGGAGCCATGGAGGTGGCTGTTTGGAGTTAAGGCGTCTTTCAAGTGCCATAAGCAGCACCCACAAAAAAGGTAACCCCTGGTATGTTTTGATATTAAAAGGTGCACTCCTTTAAGTCTATGATATTCAATGACATTTTAAGTTTGTGGGTAAGAACAACAGGGTCATGCGCAAAATGGTTCTGGTTCTGCATAGGGGGGGGCGTGGCCAGCAGAGCAATGAAGCAGACGTGATTCTCTGCTGCTCCCGCGACCGCAGCTAATATCCTGTAAAACTCGCCTGTGGGACCTTTGAACACCCTTTTCGGGTAGCAGACATCTTGAAGTATCACCAGACCGAGGTACGGTGTAAACCAGACACGGGAAAGGGTGCTAGAAATGCCCGAAAACTGGCACGGGTGTAGGCCCTCGTGGCCCCTAAAATGGCAGCCCAGCACTGACCAATTTACGAGCGGGAGACAGCGACTGGTGCGGCGTTGCTGGGAACCCCAGACCGGCACTCTGTTCGTCACAAGCAGCAAGGAGGATCCGCAGCCTGAGGGCCACTCCGGGTGATCGCTGGCCCGCAGGAAAGATCCCCGGCCGGGGGAAAGTGTGCATCGGCCTGGCGGAGCGAGCCCCTCCTGAGAACTGGGGGCAGCCGCTCCCTGGGGGCTGGAAGGACATGTCCCTGGGCGGGCGCGTCCGGGCGGCGAGCAGGACCTGGAGGAGGCCGCTGAGGTGCCGGGCTGGCGGGACCCGGCCCTGTGGAGCCCCCAATCCGCCCTGCCCAGCTGCAACTCCTGTGGATGAGCAGCCGCATTGCATGCTGTTTGCGGAGCTGGGCTGTAGGAGGTGGAAAGCAGCTGACATACAGCCGTCCCAATGAGTGATCCCATAGCGGCCCAAACACCACGAGATACAGCGCCCCACCCAACATAAGAGTGCATTCCCACGTGCAGCCAGCCCACAGACAGTTGCGAACAAAGGACTGGGGGCCTGCGACGCGCTGTGGTGAGACCGCGCATTGGGCATCAGGCCAGCAAGTACTTTTCTGCCTGTGGCGGTCCCACCGCGGGGGGGCAGCCTAACCGCCCGGCCCCTCGAGCACCCTGACAAACACCACACTGCAAGAAGTATGGAGAGGCCGCGGCACACCTCAGCAACGATATACAATACGACCAGCGTCGGGGGCCCTTCCCCAACTGAAAGCTAACCCACCTGGCAGAGCTCATCCATCCGCGCAGTCCCCTGCTGTATAGTGGTGACTGGAGTGCCGGGGGCACACCAAGTGCCCCAACTGATGTCAGCGGACCCTCGCCGGTCCCGCCCAGAGGGAGCAATAGTGTGACCAAACAGTGGCGACAGCACCCACAGCACCCTGGGAAACAGGCAAGTGGTCAAAAAGCACCATACCAGTGGCCAGAGCACCAGCAAACCCGGCGACATCCCAAGGAAAAGCGGCAGTGTGGCAGGTTCCACTCGGCGACACGTGCTGATTGCGCTGCTGTGGATCACTGCCCAGGCTCCAACGAAATTGGGAAGTGGGCACTGGCAAGGCGCCAGGTCCCAGATAAGGCCCGGTACATTGTGCATAACTCTAAATACTAATCTAATCTGCCAATGACCCCACGATAACTCCAGCTAGCAACAAGGGCACAGAAAACTAGGCCGCATAACCTCCGAATTGAGCAGACAAACCACACCTGCCCGTCTACTCTCCGCTGTGACACATGACCGCAGCACACCTCCCAGCAGAACAGGAATACCGCCTGTAGCCGAGGGAACGAGAGGGCAGAGCGCCGAACACCACGAGACCCTAGACCAAAACGCAATGCTCTCCGGACAGCAAAGGCAGTAAACAACACAACAGGGCTGCATCTGTCCCGTGGCGAGATGTGCCAACAAACATGGGGAAAGATAAAGTGAAGAAACGCCCTGTACAAAACAGAATAGACCAATACACGAAACCTCAGTCACAAGCCCATGAGTTTCACCCACCAAACCCTATGGAAACAGAGCCTGAACACACGCTCTTTCTAAAACACGTCAAGGCGGCCATAGCGGAATCCCATACATCAATGGAACAGAAGATGGACGGGATAAGTATGGACGTCTCCCTCCTCAGGCACGACCTGCAAAAATTGTCGGCGCGCACCGGCAAGGCTGAACAACACATCTCAAACACAGAAGATGGCTTACCAGGCATGCAACAGCAACTTCACAATGTTACAGCCAAGCTCAAAACCCTGGAAGACAGAATTGAGGGAGAAGGGAGATCAAGGCGCAACAATGTGCGCATACTTGGCCTACCTAAAAAAACAGAAGGCCCTTGCATGGAACTCTTTCTCGAACAATGGCTCACAAATCTATTTGAACTGGACTCCTCCAAGTTTCTTTCCATCAAAAGAGCACATCGCATGCCTACGGGGGACCAGTGCCCAGCGCTCCTCCACGAACAATAACAGCGAAGCTCCTAAATTATAGAGACCGGGATGCGTTGTTGCAGAGAGCACGGGCCAAGGGCACAATCACCTTCAATGGTTCCAGAGTCGTCTTCTTCCCCGACTACACACGGGAAGTACAAAAAGCCAGACAATCTCTCGACCAGCTCAAAAGGCAACTGCACACACTGGAAGTTAAATATGGTCTGCTCTTCCCCGAACAACACATAGACGGAGATTGGGTGACTCCTCGAACCAACAGGGGCAGAAACCCTAGACCGCCAGCCAGCCACCGGCTGGCCCTTCCACAGGCACCAGCACAAAACCCACCGGAAGATAATGGTGGCTGAGCCCCACCTCGAATATAAACAAAACCCCCGGGTCCAGCAGCAAATAGAAAACCGCAAAAGTCAACAGCCCGCCAAGTGACCTGACACCTCACACAAGGCGTGACGTGCAAGGTCACGCGGTGGCCACCCACCCCTTCTTCCCTCTCCCCTTCCCCCTCTCCTTTCCTGTTTCCTTTGCGCTTTTCTCCCTTAGCACAGCGTGAAAGGTAGCACCCCCCACCTACTCACCTCAGGGGGCAGCTACCTGTTCAATAGTTTGTTTCAGTATATGTGAGTTGTCCAGTTGACAGCTAAAAGTTTTGATGTTCGGGCGACCGATGCTTCTGGTTGGGAGGAGTATAGGGTGGGGGGCTATGGGTATGCTTAGTTCGATCAAAGAAGGTAATCTTCAAGCACAATACACAGCAAAGACAAACGGGATGGCTACAGCACACACACAAAACTCAGCAAAGCCTGCCGGGCCTCCCCCCTCGGCACACACCACTTCTACCAAAAATGATCATGGCAACACGTAGCTCTACCACTAATATCCCCAGAACCCTCAAGTTCATGACATGGAATGTCAACGGCCTTGGCAACTGGGTTAAATGCCGACTTGTTTCACAATACCTAAATAGGCACGCTCCGGATATAGTGTTCTTGACTGAAACCCACCTGGCTGGCACAAATTGCACCCTATTCAGGTGCACCAACTACGGGCTTGCATTACATGCTGGTTTTACCATGGGCTCCAGGGGTGTCATGATACTAGCACACATAAGAGGCTCCCCTTCCATTTCAGCACGGTCATTCAACAGGCACACTCTGGGAACAATCCATTGCGATGCTGGCGATCTATGCGCCACCCACCCTATTAGCTCTGCTACTCGCCGACATCTCCCCACTAATTACAGAAGATACATCCAACATTATGGTGACGGGAGGCGACTTTAACGAAGTCATCAATGTAGAAATAGATTGCTCACACCTACGAGGTAGAAATCCCAGCATACCTACCAAACTGACCACATTTACAAATGCCCTTGGCATGCGGGACGCATGGAGAGACCTTGACCCCAACGACAGAGAGTACTCCTACCATTCCGGGGCACACGCCTCTCTCTCCAGATTAGATTACTTTTTTATTCTGTCAATTGATGTACAC
Organism: Ambystoma mexicanum; assembly: GCF_040938575.1. Taxonomy (NCBI): domain Eukaryota; kingdom Metazoa; phylum Chordata; class Amphibia; order Caudata; family Ambystomatidae; genus Ambystoma; species Ambystoma mexicanum. Next base: position 771,230,967 of record NC_090928.1, on the reverse strand, counting down.
AAAGCACATGAAGCATACCTACTTCCCAGAGGAATCTCTGATCACTCACCACTGGTGCTAGCGCTCAATACATCCAGGCCAACCCCTCCTCCTTGCTGGCACTTTAATAACTACTATTTGAGCTTCCCTGAGTTAGTGGACAGGCTCCAAGAGGTCACCAAATCTTATTTCGAGCTAAATGCAGAATCTGCAACAGACAGGGGGGGGCTTTGGGAGATGTACAAGGCAGTACTCAGAGGAGAAATTATCTCATGGACTACTGCACACAAAAAGAAATACCTCCTAAAGGTACACGAGGCAGAACAGCAGCTAAAACAGGCAGAAGAGTCACATATAACCCGGAACACACCCGACACAAACCGTGCCCTACTACTGGCACAGAAACGCTTACAGAACGTAGCTTTGGATAATGCAAGTCAAGCTCATAGTACAATGCGGGCAAGGATATATGAAACAGGAGACAAAGCCAGCAAGATGCTGGCGTGGCTAGAACGCAGGGAGCAGGGCCATAGCCAAGTTATGAGGCTTGAGACAGGTGCCCCAAGCCCACTAGTGTCAGACCAGCATATAGCGGGGGGATTTGCGGCCTACTATGTAGATTTGTATAAGACACCCGTCACTCCAATAGATACCTTGATCTTGGAGGAAATTACTCTTCCCACTCTGGACGGGACACAGCAGGACCTACTTGAGAGGGACATCACAGAAGAGGAAGTTCTGAGTGCCATGGCCGGGCTCCAATCAGGCAAGTCTCCGGGCCCAAACGGCTTCCCGGTTGAGCTGTGACAGAAAGTGGGAACGAACGTTATCACCCCACATCTACTTTGCATGTATCAGCATGCACGGGACCAGGGCTCCCTGTCTCCGGACCTAAGGGAAGCCACAATAATAGTACTACCCAAGGCAGATAAACATCCCGAATTCTGTAGTTCATACAGACCTATCTCACTTATAAACGGTGAAACAAAAATACTAGCTAAAGTGCTGGCAGACCGTCTACAGCAAGTCGTCCCTTCATTGATCCACCCGGATCAATGCGGTTTCATGCCCCAGAGGTCAACTCGTATGAACCTCTATAGATTACACTCAGCTATGGAAAGGGCAGAAAAACTCCAGGGCCCACTAGCTCTACTGGCAATCGACTTCGAAAAGGCTTTTGACTCTGTACGCTGGGAAGCCATCTGGGAAATAATGAATCGCATGGGATTTGGCCGGCGCATCATGCGCTGGGTACAAGTATTATACAGCTGCCCCAGAGCCAAAACTAAAGTAAATGGATGGCAATCGGACCCCTTTGCTTTGGGCAGAGGCACAAGGCAGGGTTGCCCCCTATCGGCCATGATATTCGCAATTGCCATAGAACCTCTGGCTACACTCCTGCGAACCACCCCACTTTGGGAGGGATTCCGTTGGTCAGACACATGGGAGGACAGAGTATCACTTTATGCAGAAAACCTGCTAATCTGTCTGAAAGACCCAAAAAACTCCTGCCACGGTGTCACTCACATGCTAAAGAGATACGAGGTCTTTAGCGGGCTTAGTGTAAACTGGTCCAAATCAACACTATTTCCGTGAGGTGCGCAACTGCATCTATACCAACAAACTCCCCCTTCTGCATTGTAACAGAACAATTTAAATACCTTGGGGTGCAAATTACAACAAGCCTTACAGACTACATACCTAGGAACCTACATCCCACCACTGGATCTCTTTGCCACTGACACTATTGGGAAGAGCGGCCCTGTTCAAAATGATTGCCCTCCCTAGGTTTTTACACATCTTGCAAAACGCACCACTTTACATCCCAAAGCACGAATTTCTAAAAATAGATCGTATCCTCCAGAAACGACAATGGTGCGGGGGTCACCCACGGATAGCTCTCCCCACACTTCAAAGGTCTTTCCGGGAGGGGGGCATTGGGCTGTCCAGACTACAGACATACTACTGGGCAGGACAGTTGGCTGTGGTGAACGACATGCTTCATGCGGACGCAAACCTGCCACACATTAAAGGAATCAATGCCGATAGCACGACATCCCCCCTGGAACTCTTGTAGCGAGGCCTGGGCGGTGCAGCATCCCCTTCGATGTCGGCACGAATCACCAGAATCTGGGCAGAAACACATCAGTTCATGGGGTGGGACACGAAACTGACAGTGATACAACCGCTATGGAACAATAGGCTCCTCACAGAAATTAACAAACTACCCAAATGGCATGCCTGGAAACAACAAGGTGTAGCAAGGATCGGGGATATAGTGCGGGAAAGCAAGATAGTTCCGTTTGAGACACTACAAGACAACTTCTCCCTCCCACGCACAGAAATATATCATTACACCCAAATGAGACATGCACTCCAACCCAACTTACAGAACATGAGAGACATGCCAGAACACACACCGATGGAACGCAATATAGTCCAGGAACAAATTAAGCACAAAATCACCTCAACCATGTACAATGTGATTATATCCTTTGCCACACCAGAACCAACCAGAGTTACAGCCAAATGGGAGTGGGATGTGGGAACACTTCAGCCAGAGGATTGGGTAGAGGCGCTAATGTATCCCCATAAAGTAACCATATCGTCTAGGCTCCAACTGGTCCAATTGAAAATCCTACATCGCACTTACTATCCCAGAACAGCATTGTTTCGGTGGGGCAGAGCCCCAGACCCACGGTGCCTGCGCTGCAAGAGGGAAGAGGGGACCTTCTTTCATATATTATGGGAATGTGACAATATACAACAGCTCTGGCGAAAATGTTCCGACAAAATGTCAAGAGTCCTGGGCAAGGAAGTACCGAGGGACCCAAAACATCTGGTACTAGGCGTATCCGATGAAAGCGACGGTATGAGAAGCTGCTCTGGTCGACCACCATGGCAGTGCTTAGAAGGAACAGTGCACAAAAGTGGGGATCAGAGCTGACACCAAGCTACGAACGAAGGGCTACAGACGTAGATATGTGCGCAGTAATGGAACGTAGAGTATATGCACGAAGGGGGTGCCCTCAGAAGGCTCATAAAATATGGCAAAGATGGGAGGATGGCGCTGAGTCACCCAAGGAAAAATTGAGACTCGAATCCCGCAGTAGACCGTGCGCACCCACTCAGGGGTATCAGACATGTGTGGCACGGCCTACAGTAGCTTTTATGTAGTGCTTGACGATGACGGGGGCTGTGTCCCCCCTTTTGTTTTGGTTTTGTTTTCCCCTTTTCCCTTAAGATAAGTATCATCAGTAATGTTTATGCATGTATATTAAACCAATACAAATTGTTTGATTAACAAAAAAAAATGGTTCTGCATGCTGTAGGAATTATCACGTGATATCGCCCCCTGTAATGTCCCTCCCATTGCCCATTGCCTTGAACCCTATAATTTCCAACTTTAGCTTCACGCTTGATCTTTCAATATTACCTCCATAGACAGCAAAACCTGGCCAGGAGGCCCAGCTGTCTCTACTTTGAGTCAGACTCCCAAACACAGAAAACTGTTAAAAAAAAAACACAACTTTTAAAAAATGCAGCATTTGTTCCTAAAGTTCATCATTGTGCAACTCTGCCCACTCTAGGCTCCACCTCCGTGACCCGTCCGCCTGCATGGGGCCCTCTGTCATTTTTGCCCACGGGGTTCTTTGCCTTAAATGTTCCACTGTTTCACCCCTTGTGTTTAGCTCTGTTCTCAATTTGCTGCATATAACTCAGCACCTTCGACAGGAGCAAGGTGGTCCTTTAGGCAAGACACCGTCTCATTGAAATCAGGCTCGGTTCATCTCAAACCAAGCTGTCACAGTGGTTCTTCCTCTCCACAAGGTTATGGCATTCCATTAAAACAAGCTCACAAACTAATGGCGACCATGGTCGATGATGCGCGCTGTACCGCCGACATGCCCGCAGGCCCACACAACAGCTTGACGCATGTGACACATTCTTCCCTTTCTTCTGCAGGCGATGCATGCTCACACTGAGTGGAAATACAGGTGACCCGCTGGAGGCTCCCCGGGCTAAGATTCGTGCTGGGTAGCCTCGCAGAGTTCCGCCTGCTACCAACATCCCCTCAGGCAAAACAGCTGTTGTTTTCTGGAATATCCTTACAGACCCGAACTATTACTTCTGCCGTGGATCACTTCACATTGTTTGGCAACCTTTGCTACAAGAAACATTAATAGCCCTTTCTTTTTGCGTTGACTCGCACGGTCGGCCAGCCAGCATCTATTCCACTCAAATGTAAACAACTGATGTCAGCAATGCGCCACAGGTCCACACAGAGCTGGAATCTTCAAAACCAACATTCCAAGTTTATTTAAAGGAATAAAAGCCAGCAGAGCCAAACGCACATTTTAAATGAAAGACACCAGAGCACAGCTGAGCCTTGAAAATGGTCGTTGTGGGATAAGCAAAGCTAAAAACTGCATTGTGCAGACAACTGTAAAGCGAGTCTTCCGTGTGATATTTTGGAGGCCAAAAATTATCAGGTAACAGGCGGCCTGAAGCAAAAATCCAACCGTGCCCCTAGGAGCGGAAAGAGCACTGCCTTTAGCCGCCACCATAACACAGTCAGATGACAATGCAGCCTAGGTGAACGCAATCACATGGACTCGATTTCCCATTATGGCCGGGACCGTCACAGAACTGATTTAGCAAAGGTGTTGTCCGCGACGCACAAATGAGCATCCTTTCTGCTCTGTGAAACAGCCCTAAGACGGGAAGCGAATTCCCTTGGTCTTTCTCATTGTCTTTCTTTGCTCGATAGGTGTGGCACCTCACTGAGGTAAGCCCCCCTCTTCATGATCTTTTCTAAAAAATGATCTGTTTGTTAGAACTCTGTTAGAGCCGGTTTGATCAACCAATTTTGATGTTCGATCAGTTACAGAACAGGAGTTATGAGCAATTAATTATTGGGGGTCTAACCAGGAGCTAGCCCCCCTCAATTAAAACATTTATCAAAATGTATGTCATTTGTTAGATATTCGTTAGATCCGGCGGCATCAACCATTTTCAATGTTAGATGCGCACCAAAGCAGGAGTTATAAACAATTATTTAGAGGGGGTGTAAGGAAAGTATGGTATCAAATAGTAAGACAAACACAAGTGATCACAGTTCAAGGATGTTTATTGAACTCCAATTGGGTTTGAAAAACGCTTACCTAAATCTAAAGATGGGAACAAGCTACGACCATCAAATAATAATAAAACAGTCCTAGTGGTGTCTTGTCAAAATAAAAGGGCCTATGCTAATAAACCTATTGCCAGTCCTTATTTCTAAATACAAATAGTGTGGGAAACAATGTTATGCAAAAGAAAAGTGTTCAAGAAACGATGTGTCAGGATATTCAAGCCGCTGGCTTCCCTTACCCACATTTTCTGCGGCAGGACAAGGTGGCACACTCGAGCTTAGCACAGTCTCTGGCTATTCTAGCACGAGGGTGCAGTTCAAAACTTCAACACCATGGCCTTCTGTGCCAAAGTCTCTTTGACATTCAAAGTCTCTTTTTCAGAGGGCCTGATGCAATACGACAAACAGCAAGGTTCCTTTCAACCCACTTCAACACAAAACCTTCTCGGGTCATTTTCGCTTCACCCCAGCCCCCCGCTCCGCTGGCTCAGACCCACTTTGTCAACTTTGCCACAAATGTTCTTTACTGTATCAACATCGAAGACTTTCGATTGTGCGCAGGGTTTTGCTTTACCCATTGCAGGACCACTTTGATTCACAGTTCTCTACAACTCTTACACTTTTCAGATGGATACCTTACAGAGAACTTCCATTGAGCAACCACGTAGTGCCGGACCACTCTGACAAAGGTATAGTATCTTTGTTTCAAAGTTCAATGACTCATCAGTAGTTCAACTTTACTTGCATCTTTTATCACACGTATTTCAAACAATATTCGTTCCAGCGCTCGCCATACAATTTTGCTGCTTGCAACCTCGGCTTCAACACAGACCGGTATTGTATCGGTCTCCCCAGCTCACCGGCTGTATTGATTTCACTGACGCTGCTTTGTTCTTAGAGCCAAGCCAGTACCAGAGTTGCTGGAAATTCTCCTCGCCTGGGTTCTTGACGTGGGAGGGCCCCTGGTATCTCCGACACACAATGCAGGATTCTTCAGCCTGTTTTCCTGGTCTTACGCTTTCCAATCTCCAGGGCTCATGAAAGCAACGGTTCCTTGTTGATAAGGTCAAGGGAACTTCATTCCTTGCAATCCCCTTCTGTTTCACCGTCTTTCTGCTCTTGTTAAACTGCCATCTTGGAACTGCTGTTTCCTCGTGTGCTTTGCCTCGCTCAGAGTGTGCTCTGCCTTTTATCCGTGTGGAAAGTGTAATGGAAGCCAGCTCTGAGCAATGGTCAGTAATTGCCTGACCATTGTATTGGGACACGTCAGGTATACGGCTCAGGTGTTAATCTGTTTTTTCTCATATTGGGCTGTCCATGAGAAAGTGTTTGTGTTGTAACGGGGGGTTGGAGCTCCTAAATATCCTACTTGGTAGGATGGGGTAAAGGTGTTATAAGGAAGGTGATACCGCGTCTCACCATCCAGTGTCCCACTCCCTGAAGTCCCCTCACCCAGGTGATCCTCCCACAATGGTCTACCCACAGCAACTGGATCCAAAAGCTATGACCATGTCCTGGCCACCTGGATGACAGATCCCTAGTGACTAGTGGGTGAGACACCTTCTGGTTTCTCACTGTGGGAAGGCCTTAAATACGCAGGATAGTGTTGCAGAAGTCCTGACGGCTATGGATCAGCTTAATGTTGGTAAATCTCCAGGGTTGGACGGCTTGACAGTGGAATTCTATAGATCTTTTGGTGCCCAGTTGGCTCCGTCCTTGCGTGAGCTGTATAATTCTTTTTTGCTGAATGGGGTGTTATGCCCTTCCATGAGGGAGGCAGTGATTACTCTGATTCCCAAACTGCACTACGAACCAGAGCAGCCTTTTCCCCTCTGTATATAATGTGTGGGCCCACTTAATGAACTCGTTCTCAGTACGTTCTCAATATAGAGAGCCATGCTAATTCAAACCTATTGCAGGCATAGACAATCGGGTCTTGCCTTGCCTTGTGTTTTCGTTCATTCAACAACAAGGTGTTGTTAAGTGATATTTCCTGTGATTTCCAGGTGCGTAGCCTGAATGCCAACTGCGAAATGCACTGCCCCGTAGGTATGCCTTGAACACATCCCAGCATCGGAAACTCATCAGAGGAAATTTCCCTTCAGAAGCCCTCTACATCCTCCGTCAAGTGTTGGACAAAGTCTGGGCGTGTTAGCGTCATCAGGTTAAGGCATGCTGTAATTTGTTGGACAGTGTAATGTGTAGTAGGACAGATGCATGGTTGGAAAGAGTTATAGGGAGGATGGTGCATGTCTCTATCATGTGCATGATGTTGCAAGGAAGGAGCTGCGATGTTGGTGCAAGAAATATGCACAGGGATGTCATTTCACCAAAATGCCAGGGGTAGCGGAAGTAACATCACATGACCCTTGACCTCTGACAACATCACAGGAAGTAATGTCATTTGACCCCACCCCAAAGTGTTAGCGATGGAACACGACCTTTCACCCCTTGACAAAACATGAAGTGGCATCACATAGCATTGTTCCTACGTACACTATGAAAAATATGGTTACGATATCACTATAATATGATGTACATTTCACACAAGAATGGATCGCCATATATATCATTAGGATCAGTGTGTATAGACCCATATTACCAAATTACTGTGAATGCAAGCAGATGTCCATGGCCAAATGATAATGATGTGCCATTATATAGCACTTACGCTTAATCGCTTTATATTAAAAAAATATACACGCAATATCACCCAACTTGTGTTGGTACTCATTTATCGACCTCTGAAGGATGAAAGGCTGAGTTGAGGTGTTTAAGAACAGACTAAATCAGTGCCTCACCCCCTAAAGTGTGCCTGAAATAAACCTTTAATGAGTCTAGCAATTATTTTATAGAATTCCAGAAAGACACATTATTTGGTATTCCTATTCTTTCTTATTTAGGGTCAGTGCTGAAAGTGTTAGACTTGTGGCACCCATGTTCTTTTTTTTCTTCTTTTTTTTTTTAAGAGGCCTGAACAAGAAAGCCAGTCACTCCAGACGTAAAGAGCCACATGGTGCTGGCAACAGGCCAGGAGCTTGCATTGGCAAAAAATGATGGGAAACAAGGGAGACCTCAGAGGTCGCAGTTGCAACCTCTGGTGACACCTAAATGACGTCCCTGAATATGCATAGTCCTTTTTCCCTGCATGTGTCTGTACTGTCAACCAGCCAGAGCTCGGTCATCAGTGAAAGGAGTGTTAGTGCTTTTTTCACTGGCTGAGATGTAGTGTTTGGTGCACTCTGCATATCCATTGTCGGATGCACTGTGACTTTAAGGTCACTGCTGATTAGTACTAGGCAGTCTAGGAAGGGGGCACAGACAGCTAGTGTATGGGTAAAGAATCCCAGAGTATCCGTGGTTGGAGCGTAGATGTTCAAGAGAGTGATATGTTGGTCATGCAGAGTGCCATGGTTCAGGATGAATCTACCCTCTGTCTGTCTTGGTATCTACAATGGTGAGGGGATACCTTTTGTGGACAAGGATGGATATGCCTCATTTCCCATGGAACGGGGAGTGTACCGCCATCCTGCCCACCCACTACAAAGTGTAGCAGCTTCAGTAGCATACAAGTGTGTTTCCTGGAGGTATAAGACATCCGCGTTTAGCTCTCTGACATAGTTAAGGAGCCTTCTACGTTTCATAGGTTGTCCTAGTCCTTGAAAATTAATAGTTATCTCCTTAAGTGATACCATTGTTCTACATTATACAGCGCATTGCAGTAAAAGGGCTATGGAGCAACAATAGCTTGTCAATATACAGAAGCAATAACATGCCCATTCCGTACAAAACAAACATAGCAAGCCTACATAGTGTACCACCACCTACAGCCTGCTGTGTATCATAAGGGGCCTTTAGGTCGATGGATCAATCCCCACCGTCACCAAAAGAGTGGTGGGTAGAGGTAGTTGAGCATCATCAGCTGTCAAAGAGAAGCTGGCCTGTAATTGGCACACACGTGATAAGGACAATCCCCATAAAACCATAACCAAGAACAAACAAAAATCAAAACTTCTGGCAACAGCCCTGAGAGGGCAACATTCGGGCCTATAAACGAGGACCCAATATAACATGGTAAGAGCCTTTGTCGCGGGTGTAGGACAAAGCCATCAGGGTCCGGAACAGGCTTACGGCAGCCAATGCACCCCATGGTGATATTGAGAAACAAGAAGGAATGGGGGTAGAAAGGTATGGGCCGGGCTACACCCTGCTCTGTAGCATTTGTGATCGCACATTAGTGTGTTCCATAGAGTTCCATAGTGGGGTGATGTGTTTCCCCCAAGAGACTGTCGTATCAAAAGCCCCCTTTTCTCTGGAACCAGTATGGGTCTGTTGTAGTCCAAAGAGAAGGCTGGGCGTGTAGAAGGCAGCATGACCTATAGGTGCCGTGAGTATCTTCTAAAAGCCATAAAAGGTGCATCCCTCTAGTCGGGATGACAAAGCCCGGTCACTGAAGCTGCTGACCATTCAGTGCCATGGGATAGGTCAGAGACCCTGTCAAGTTATCGACCGATCCATTTTCCCCTGGCCTCACCCCAATCCCTTTGGGTGCTGTGAGGAACTTGGGGGCATCCTCACTTCTTTCACCCCAGTATCCTCTTCTCAGGTGGTCAGAGAAAGGCCATAGCTTTTGGGTCCTGACCCTGGGGGGGGGGGATATGTGAGGGAGGATCACCTGGGTGGAGCAGACTTGGGGAGTGGGCAGAGGACATCCTTAAGTGAGACATGTTATCCCCCATTTCCGTTTCACCATGAACTCTCCATCACTCAAGCCTTTATAGGCTTTTGTCAGACTTTTCTCTGTGACTCCCCTAAAGCATTCCCCAAATTGCACCAGCATGACAACTAGAACAACTAGAACAACACATCCTCACTTTGTGAAAACAAACACTCATCTAGCCCAGCCAAGGAGGAGGACAACAAGAGCAAAGCAGGACTACCGCTTTGATGGTGAGCGGTCTAGTCCATTTGGAATGAAAATAGAGGCAGAAGTTTTAAAAGCTGGAATTCTGAAAGAAATTGAGTCAGCTATGGGAGAACGCCCACAAACTGCTGGGTGCAGGCAGACCTCTCCGGTGTGGCATGAGGAGCGCTCGAGACCCGTGGAGAAGTGCAGAGCGTATGCAGCCGGAAGCAAAGGTACAGTACGCTGGAGGCTGGTAGCAAGCCGTTAGGAGGAGGCCTGTGAGACCAAGGAAAACGGTAGTGTGAATCCTGCTTTGCAGAGGAAGCACTGTTGGGTGTGTGTGAGGCACAGAAGACTGCTGGGAGGGCACGCGAGGGACCGCCCGGAGAGTAAGAAATCTGCGGCGGCAGAGGACCTCGCAAGAAGCCGTAAGACCGACCGTTGAGTGCAACCAGAAAGGGGGGAACACTGAGTTGCCAGGCGGTCATAGAAATAAAGCTATGGACATTAATATAAATGGAAAACATTCGTTGCCATTCCAGTTAAAGCTGATAAAAGGCATTTTGAATAATGAATTAAACGAAAGTAAGGCATTTTGAATGCCGAACTAACTGAAAGCAAGTTGGGAACACTCCTGCATCTTGAGAGGAGTGAATCTTACTGAAAGGAAGTTTTTGAACTGCTTTGAAACAGTGAAATGCATTAACTGAAAATAAGTGCTGGCAAAGCCAAGAGAGCACAAAATGTTGTATGCATGGTATGAGAAATACAGCATTGGCCAAAGCCAAGAAAGTACAAAATACTGTATATTATAAAGAAAAAGGCATTGGAAAGAGGTAAGGGAACATAATAAAGTGTAACAAGTGCATGGTGGCCAAACAAGCCACAATGCAGTGTCGGGAGAGTGTGACACATGTGACTGAGGCAAGCCTCACTGCTGAGGAGAAGCAGTGTATTGGTGTTAATGGAAAAGCAGTCTAGGAGTGGTACCGGTTGCGGTTGCATGACCTGTAATAGGTGGAACGTGTGGTTCGACAACTGCGCTTAGATCCGGTGCCCCTGAATGAAAAAGCCACTGAAAACATCAATAAACAAGCTTGTGTTGGGCGAAGACCTATTTTTGACTTTGAAGTCAAGTCTTTGTTTTGAAAGCTGGAAGATTTTAACTCTCGGGGAAAGAAAACCCCTATTGCAGGAAGATTCAAACTCGTGGGGAAGGGAACTCCTATGCAAAATGAACTACTTTGAACTTCGGAAAGGGGAGCTGATTACAAGACAAAGAGCTAGAAGCAGCTCTGAACTTTACTTTGAATACTATTCATTTTGATGCTGACATCCCTACACATTGTATGCAGTTAGTTATGAAGGCAAGTATAGGTTTGTGGACACAGACAGATGATTTACTTTGAACATCCTGACGCAGAGTATCCTTAGTTTTCTTTAGGTAGGGAAATCCCACCTTAGCATAGGATAAGTTGGGCATTGCTACAACCAGCCTTTTGAGTTATTATAACTTTGTTGAAAGAACTTGAACCTGTTGTCTGTGTCTGACTCATGATGCCTTCACAGTGCCTCCCACCTTTCTTCCAGCGAGTGTGCATGGTGTTTGTCCTCCGGACCAACGATTCGGAAGCGTGGGTCCTGGTGTGCGCCATCTTCTCTGGAAGGCTGTCGCCATTGACCAAGTCAGGTTCTTTTATGAATTTGCATGCTTCCTTGGGATTTTCGAAGGAATGCCATTATTTGTCAATTTGAATGGTCCATATTGCCGGGAACTTGAGGTAGTTGCAGTTGTGGGAGTCCTGCAGTGCAGTGAATATCAGGTTGAAGACTCTGCAGTTTCTCGAGAATTCCATTGAGTAGTCATTACATATCTGCACTGTTGCCTTGTCAATTTGTATGGTGCCCATCGCCCCAATATGCTCCCAGAATAGCCACTTTGTGTTGGAAGTTGAGCAGACAAAATGTGATAACCCGGGGCCTTTCCCCGGCCTGTGGCATAGGAATGGGAGCATGTGGGCTCATTCCATGGTAAAGGTATGCGGTTCCGCCAGATTCAGTTTGTCACTGAAGAAGTCATACAGGATGTTTTCGATGTCCGTAGCTTCCAGATTTTCATAAACACAAACCAAGTGTAAGTTATTAAGGCGTGACCTATTTTCTTGGTCCTCAACCTTTGGGCTGAGGTGCTGGACCTTCTTAACAAGTGCATCAACATCTGTTGAGGTCGTTTCGTGGTTGTCTTTAAGCGCACTCATGCACCTCTCGTTGTCTGCAGTTTGTTTGGCTTGGAGGTCAAGGCAAACATTGGACTCCTTAAGTTCTCTCATTATCTCTGGCACCGTACCATGTGTTTCTTGCTTGTGTGGTCCGATCTTCTTTTTGGTCAAGATGGCCAGTATTTGTGTCGGGACAGCTATATTCTCTCTGCCTCTCCTAGAACGGTGTCAGAGTGCTGGTGCGGGTGCCAACAGACTTTGACGACTCTGTCTCTGAATCCAGTGACCATCCGGACATAGCCCACCAAGGCTATCAAATACGTTCAGTTGCCGTGTATGCACCTTAGCACCTCAAGCAGCAGCGCTAGTTCGGTGCCTCTTTGTTCCACCTAGCCCACCCTCCAGCCGCAGATAGACGCAACCATATGGAGCTAGATAATATGGCAGGTGCAGCAGGGGGGAGCTATCTGCTGCTGCTGCTGAAGGATCCAGGGAGCGTCGGGGGTGGCACCTCCGGGGTCATCCCGTGCAGTCAGCAGCTGCATATGGGAGCCATTGGGCATGCTAACAGCAGAGGTCCCACTGCCTCCTCAATCCCTACCTGTAATCATGTTTGCCCCTAGGCTTTGGCGTTCATAACATCATGAGGGGCAATTTGAAATGCACATATGCATGGCGTTGGTTTGTGAGCATTTATCTCATTGTGGCATGGTCAACTGCCATTGCCCGCCCATAGCAGCGTAGTATGCAGCCAGCTGCAATCCCAGCCGTAGCAATCACCACTAGGTGCATTGGTCACTAGACCATGTTGGCTATCATGTTGTCCAGTGCACTGTGAAAGGCATCCAGGAGCAGCCAGCGCAATGTGCACGGCAAGGTATGTGCAGCAGGAGGATTGCAGGGATCTAAATCAGTGAGATCCATTCATTGTGCCTGTCTGCCCCTTTGCACACACCGCAAGGGGATGCTCCATGAGGCCCAGAGTACCTTGCACGCCAATACTACAGATGGCTATGGCCGATCACCTTATTTGTACACCTCAGAGTTCAGAGCAGTCACTGCTGGTGGGTCGGGTATCCCGCACCAGGGAAGCGCACTCCATATTTCCCTTTAAGCAGAGGCTCTGCGTCTTCTGGGTGAGCTTAGTCACTGTTCACCATGTAAACTGCGGTCTCTTCTCGGCTGCAGAGGAGGTTGGCACCAGGTCTGTGAGTTGCTGCTGATGAAATTCCAACAGTTGCGTTGCCGGCAGCACCCATGCACCCAAGCTACTCGAGGATCCAGCGCGATCTCATGTGACTCTGGCCGCCTCCTCTGCAGGCAGTTCATCAGGGCAGAGTGCATGAGCTGCAGCTGCTCTGCAGTTTGGGTTTATAGGATGGATATCTGGGATTGCAGCAATTTGCGGTGTGAGTCCGTTAAGATGATCAATTCACCACTGATTAATGTCTTACTGGTGTGAGAAACCTGAAGGTGTCTCACCCGCCAGTTCTCAGAGATCTGTCATGTAGGTGGCCAGGACACGGCCATCGCTTTTGGATCTGGTTCCTGAGGGTGGATCAGTGCTGGAGGATCACCTGGATGAGGGGTCCTCGGGGAGTGGAAGTGGGGCACTGGAGGGTGAGGCACGGTATCCCCTTCCCAATAACACCTTTTCCCCATCCTACCAGGTAGGATACCTAAGAACTCCACCCCACCCTTTTCTGACATAAACACTCTCTCACGAACAGTTCACCGTGAGCGACAACACACTAACAGCAGAGGCGTATACCAGACATGTCCCAACACAAGGGTCAGACAGAGTCTGGCAATTACTGATAATTACACATACCTGACTTCCATTACAGTTCCCCACACGGATAAAAGACGGAGCATGAAAGCAAAACACCCGACAAAGCAGCAGTTCCGAGATGGCAGGTTAATACGAGGAGAAAGACGGTGAGACCAGAAAGGGTTGCAAGGAGGGAATTGCCCTTGGCCTTTTCAGAGAAAGAAGACCATTACTGTCACGAGCCCTCGAGGATGAGAAACATAAGACTGGGAATTTAAGCTGAAGAAAGGTGCATTGTGTGTCTAAGGTACCTAGGGCTTTCTCGCATCGACGGCCGAGGCGGGGAGGAGCGATTGCCGCTGTGCTACTGTCCTTGGCTCAGACAACAAAGCTGCTCCAATAAAGTCAGCACAGCCAGTGAGTCGGGGAGACTGATAGCAGACCGGTCTGTGTTAGAACCAAGGTTGCAAGCAGCAACATTGTATGAAGAAATCTGCAAAGAACAAAGTTTAATGCGCATGTGATGAGTGGTGTGAATATAATTGAATATCCATAGAGTGACTGAACTTTAGAAACTAAAGCTGATACTGTATACAGAGTGGTCCGGTGCCATGTGGGTGCTCATTCAGAATGTCTCTGTTAAGTAGCCAACTGAGAGTGCAAAGTTGTGAACTGGAAACTCGAAGTGGTCCTGCAACGGGCCAAGCCAAACTCTGTGCACATTCCATAGTCTTTGATGGCTAATACGAACTGTAATTGTGAAAAGGGGATCTGAGCCCAGAAGATGGGTATCCGAGATGAACCGTGAGTCACCCATGAAAAGGTATTGCTGTGGCAAATGTGAACCTGACTGAGAGATACCAATGAATTGAACTAAGACTGGTCCGAGCCCGGCTGAGGGAGACTAGTTGTATAAAAGGGATCTTAGCCTGAAAAAGGGAGATCCAGGGTGGCGAGTGACTCACCTGGCTTGCGTATTTGTGAAAGAACCTTTCATTTGTTTTTGGTACATCAGGCCCTCTGAATCAAGAGACTTTGATAACATAAGAGACTTGGGCTGAGAAGGCTCTGATGATGGTAATGGAACTGTGTCCTTGTGCCGAAGAAGCCCAAGACCGTGCTATGCTCGAGTGAACTGCCTTGTCCTGTGCTGAAAACAAGGGGAAGGGAGGTCAACAGTCTGAACATACAGACATATCATTATGTGAACACTTTATTTTTCATGAACACTACCCTACACTATTTGTATTTAGCGGCAAGGATTGGCAATCGTTTTTCTTTAGTATAGGCCCTTTTATTTTGATGAGATTCCACTCTGACTGCATTATTATCATTTGATGGTCGTAGTTTTCTCCCATCCGTAGATTTAGGATTAGATAGGCATTTATCACACCCTTGTTGAAGTTCAATAAACACCCTTGAACTGTGGTCACTTGTATCTGTCTTACTGTTGATGTCATGCCTTCAGGAAGCCAGGAGTTGAGGAATTACTTTAAGTCCCTGGAGCATGTATTGTCATTGGGATTTGTAGGGGAGGCATGGTATCACAAGTATGACACTGACACAATGGGTACAATTTGTAAAACTGTTATTGAAATTGTTGGGGTTGGAGAAACTCCTACTATGCCCTACAACTAAGATGGGAGTAGTCTCAACCATCAAATAATAAATAATGCAGTGGAGACCGTCAAATCAAAATGGCCTATGCTAACAAAACCTAATGCCTGTCCTAGCTGCTGTACAAAAAGTGTAAAAATAAGAAATGTATGCAAAAGGAAAAATCAGTGTTCAAATGAATAAATGTGGTTGAACCAGCTCTACTCCCCACGTTAGACCTCATGGAGTAAGGCGGTCTCTGTAGGCAGGATGACACACTCTGGCTCAGTTTAAACACAATAAACCATTCAAAAACATGTATCGAGGCCCGCCTCGCCTTCCACATTAAAGTCTCTTTTCCTGACTTCTAAAACAATGTTTCAACTAAAAAGTTCACAAAGGTCTGCCTCTGTCAGGCTCTGACCTTTCACCATACAGTTCACGTAGGTCCACCTCTAGTCGGGCTCAGACCTCTCACCACGAAGTTCAACACAAACGTGCAGGGGGCTCCCTTCCCCAAGGTTATTATACTTCGGTCTCCCTCTGTTGGTCTCGGACCACTTTTGGAGGTCAAATACTTTGGAATGTGCGTGTCTTTCTTTACAGACCACCGCAGGACCACTTTGTTCAAAGTTTACAGTTTAACTTTCACTCTCCCCTTCTCTAGGAGTTAATCTTCTTTATTTCACTTTTGCTGTTCATTATTTATCACTTCAAATGAACTCCTATCCCTCCGACAGGGGAATCAGGACTGGTTAACGTACATTGCTACCTTCAACGGACTGGTTGCCGAAGCTAGGTGGCCAGAAAACAAAAGAAGCACGTTATTCCATCGAGGCTTACGAGGCGAATTAAAGGACGTTTTAGCACAGGTGTTTGATCTGCCCAGAGACTGTGCCGAATTCATAAATCTGGTCGTGCAGTTAGACCACCGGTTGCAGGACCGAAAAGCAGACCGGTCTAAGACGGACCCTCGGACCGTGTACCTGAGAATGCTGTAGAACCCGTGCAGATTGGAGGGATACAGCCTCCATTAACAAAACAAGAGAGGGACAAAAGAAGACAACAACAACTTTGTTTGTATTGTGGGAAACCAGGACATTTCCTGAAAGACTGTCCAGTAAAACCCCCAAGAAAAACAGTCGGGGCCACACAGAAGGATGAAGCTAAGGAATCGGAAAACTACCAAGCTCGACAAACATAGAGGTCAGTTTGTCGAGTGAGAAGAAAGAGTCGCTGACCTCGCACTTTGCAATACCAGTGATCTTAATCAACCACCAACGGTCGTCGAGAATGCATGCCGTTGAAGCATACATCGACAGCGGAGCAGTTGGAAATTATATTGATCAAGAACTGGCAGCAGAGATTGGGCTTACTTTGTGTTCTAAGCCAACTATGGACAAGGTAGCCACAATGGATGGGACAGAAATCCCTCCCGGACCAGTCACCCAGTGCACAGCCAGAGTAACCTTGCTGTGCCAGGACGGACATCGGTAGTCTATTTCGTTTGATCTCATCAGGGCACCTCAGTTCAGGCTAATACTAGGGATGCCATGGTTGGTTGCTCACAACCCTTTGATAGACTGGCGGGCACGAAAATTAACCTTCCCCGATGACTGATCCCCTGCCTGCTATTATCAAGAGGAGAAACCCGACGTCTGTATCCCCATGACTCCCAGAGCGATAGTATCAACCCTGGGAGTAGCTAATACCTTGCCAAGTGAATACCATGATTTCCAGGATGTATTCCGAAAGGACAAAGCCAATACATTGCCGCCGCACAGGCCCTATGATTGTCATATCGACCTTGTTCCTGTTGCACAAATCCCTTGCGGCAGGATCTACGCTCTAACAGAAACAGAAAACCTTCATTTGAAATCCTATTTAGACCAGTACCTTGCAAACGGATTTATCCGTCCTTCGAAGTCTCCCACAGCCAGTCCTTTGTTCTTCGTACCGACAAAGGAAGGGGACTTGAGAACCTGTATTGACTACCGCGCATTGAACCAGATCACCGTGAAGAACCGCTACCCCTACCGCTACCCCATGCCACTTATCCCTGAGATGCTAGACCAAGTTAAAGATGCCCAGATTCATACTAAATTGGACCTTTGAGGAGCGTACCATCTGGTCCGAGTCAGAAACGGAGATGAATGGAAAACCGCCTTCCGTACTAAGTACGGCTTGTTTGAATATCAAGTCATGCCCTTTGGGTTATGCAACGCTCCTGCGGCATTCCAATATTTCATGAATGACATCTTGAGGGAGTTAATTGATGTGTGCGCCTTAGTGTACATAGACGACATCTTAGTATACTCAGCCTCGAAACAAGATCATGTCAGGCACGTTCGTTCAGTCCTCACCAAGCTCTGTCAACATCGCTTGTTTGCAAAGCTTGAAAATTGCTTTTTTCACGTTACCGAAGTAGAGTTTCTTGGTTTTATCCTTACTCCAGGAGGCATCAGAATGGACGTGCGCAAGGTAGATGCCATTCTGAAATGGCCTTCACCGACGTCTCTGAAAGGGGTACAAAGCATGCTGGGCTTTGCGAACTTCTACCGCCGGTTCATCCCAGATTTCTCTCAGGTTGTGCACCCAATCACAGTACTGTTACGAAAAAACAATAAAAAGTTTGCTTGGACCGAAGAAGCAGAAGAAGCCTTTCAGGAACTTAAACAAAGGTTTACCTCCACTCCAATCCTGCGACACCCTCGTCCAGACCTCCCTTATATCGTTGAAACTGATGCGTCCAGTCTCACAATGGGGCTGTCCTTTCACAGAGAGACCCGGAAACCGGCCAACTACATCCTTTGGCCTTCTGGTCAAAAAAGTTCTCACCTCCAGAGATTAATTATGCCATCACGGACAAGGAAAGCTATTAAATCTGCCTTTAAAGCCTGGAAGCACTACCTTCTGGGGGCCAGACACACCATTACAGTCATCACAGACCACTGAAACCTGCAATATCTCAAAACAGCCAAGGCCCAGTCCTCGCGCCAATTACAGTGGGCCCTTTTCTTCACCGAATATGATTACATAATCACGTTTCGACCAGGGATCAGAAACGGAAAGGCGGATGCCTTATCTCGCATGGGCATAGATGAAATGGTATACACAACTCCAGATCCAGTACCTTTTATACCTGAAGACAAACTCTTGGGTATCACGACAGCCTTAACACAAGCAGAACTGCGAAAAGAAATTAAACAGACAATGAATCCTGATGTTTTCCTCGCATGGCAAACTCAAGGAGAACAATATACCATCAAGGACCAGCTATCCTTTTTTAGGGATCGCCTATATGTACCCAAGAAGGAATTACAACAGCATATTATTTCAAATTATCACGATTCACTGATTGAAGGGCATCCTGGAATCTCCAAAACCCTAGCTAAGGTGAAGGAGAACTTTTGGTGGCCTACCTGGCGTAAGGACATCATTCAGTATATTCAGTCCTGTGGTGTCTGCGCACAAAATAAATCACAGAAACAAAAACCAGCTGGTCTCCTACAACCATTGGACATTCCTCCAGTTCCATGGCACACTCTTTCCCTTGACTTCCCTTGACTTCATCACTGATCTACCTCTGAGCCAAAGGTTCAACACCATCCTTGTAGTTGTGGACTTATTCTCGAAAATGGCACATTTTATTCCTCTCCAAGGCCTCCCAGACGCAGCCAATTTAGCAAAAGTATTCCTAGAGGGCGTTGTTAAGCTACATGGCTTCCCTTCGGTTCTGGTCTCTGATCGAGGCCGCCAGTTTGTTTCCAACTTCTGGAAGAAATGTTGTGCTATGTTGTGCTATGGCGCAGATCGACGTTCGGCTATCTACCAGTCACCATCCCTAAACAGATGGCCAAACCGAGAGAACCAATCAGACGCTCAAGCAATATTTATGGTGCATGCTGCACCACGAACAAAGGAATTGGAAAGACTTACTATGGATAGCCAAATATGCATATAACAATTCCTTGCATTCAAGCACGGGACAAATGCCCTTCTATACCCTTCATGGCAGACATCCACCTATCTCTGAACTAGACCTTCCAGCCAGCTTGGAAATGCCAGCGGTAAAGACTCTACACACAACCATTACTCAGGCTTTCAAGAAGGTGAAGGAACATCTTATTCGTGCCAAAGAAAAACAAAAGAGATTCGCCGACCAACACCGGAAAAAGGCCCCTGATTATCAAGTTGGAGACAAAGTTTGGTTAACCGCTAAATTCGTACCCATCAGGGGAACCCAGACCTTTCATCCCAGATACTTAGGACCCTATATCATTAAGGCAATTATTAACCCAGTAGCCGTGAAACTGGATTTACCACCTAATCTACAAATCCACCCGGTATTTCATGTGTCCCTCTTGAAACCAATGCAACCTGGCACACGGATTGGGACACCACCTAAGCCCATACTTGTTGACGGAGAACCAGAATTCAAAGTCAAAGATATCTTGGACTCTAAATACTCTAGGTCCAAGCTAAATTATCTCATTGATTGGAAAGGATTTGGACCACAAGATAGATCCTGGGAGCCCAGTGAGAACATCCACGCACCGCGTCTAATCAGGAAATTCCATCGGAACTTCCCAACTAAACCTGGGCCAGACAGAAGGAACACTGTGAGAGGGGCCTTAGGGGGGAGGGCTGTCATGACCCTCGCCCAAAACCCCCTCTGGCAAACCCATTGGCCAGGTGGAGTCAGGACTCGGGCCTCTAGAGCCTGGCATCCTCTTCAAAAGTCCTCATGGGGCCAGTGCTGGCGCCTATGGCGCCGGCTCACACACCATGAAAAACAATGTGCTTGGGAACTGCTTTATTGTATTGTCAGCCAACATGGAGGCATCCAGATAGCTTGGTTCCTGGGAACCAAGTTATGCGGTCTAGTGTTTTGGGTGTGGTGGCCTAGGGACTACTTTACCTGGACTATTTTGTTGGGGCTATTTAAACCACACCTGAGCAAGACAACAGGCTTTGCGCTACCTTGCAGCTTGCAACGTGACGCTCACCGTGTCTAGCTATTCCCCCCGAACCTCGGAGAAGCAGAACCTGCAAGGAGACAAAAGGAACATCATTAGCAGCAGCATCTTACCTGCAAGTCTTCATCTTTAGCCACTCGCAGCTCCTGAGAACAGCTTCCTCGAATCTGCACGCCTCCCGGACAGAACGACCTGAAAGAGGAAGATAGAGGCAACATTAAAGAAAGCAGCAGAGACATTTGCAAATTACGAACTGCTCAAAAGGCTTAGCTGGCTGGTAGCCTCTCGGCTGGCACCACTCCGGACATTCCACTCGCGCTGAAGAACAACGCGACCTACAAGGAAGGAAACCTCAGGTTAGCAAAGGCAAGACTTTGCAGCGCTGCGCATAGCGCTTACTTAACGCATCATAGCGCTCTTAATGCGCCATCATTTACCAGCGGGGCTCAACCAAGCCAGTTCGCCACGCTGAAGCTACGCATAACTAAGGGAGAAAAAGAGACATTTTAAACAAAGAAAGGCATGCAGGATAGCAACAATACTAAAGAACAGCAATAAGACCTACCTGAACAATATCAAACGGGCTGGCGTCAGTGAAGTAACTGGACCGCACACGCCCACGAAAGACAACGCGCCCCTGCAAAGAAGGCAGAACGGAGAGCACGCCTAACTCTACCACAAGGTGAGGAAAGGGCCCCAGAGGGGCTGAAATCATACGGGGTGGAGGGAGGATACTTACCCCGGTCGGTCAGTCTTGAACACAGTCCTCCTGTATTTGCAGGCAGAACCTTCCCCGCAGACCACATCTGGGCAAAGCTGAGAAGTATACCAGCGAGTAACCCAGCTGAGTGGCGTCCCTGTGGATACCAGGTGAGCGTAACACTCACCCCCACTCCCCATTTAAGGCAATGACATCCCTAGCTTCACTAGCAACAGGGTACAGCTACCTTGACCTAAAACAAAAGCAGGGGTTTGAAATGTACTTAAATGTTATCGAACCAGCATATGCCCGGCACTGTATATGAGGTTGCGATTGAGCTGCCTACCAGTCCGTGCTCACACAAGTAACTGGGGCAGGAGTAGGAGCTCAGATTGCCCATTGTGTGGTAGGGGAGCTGAAACTATAGCTATTATTTTGTACATCTGTGAAAACCTGAAGGAGTTCAGATTAAGGTACTTAAAAAACCCTTGTTCCAGCTATTTCGCCTCTTATCAGTCATAAAACAACCTCAGACTTGAAGGCGGTGTACTTTGTTTCCAAATCAACTCATAGGGCATGGTTGAAAAGAAGGAAGGCCCTGCAGCTTCTTTTGCCAAAGAAAGAGCCTAAGCCACATATTGTACTTGTGGGCATTGTAAATATAAATTAAATATGGTTTTATTAATTGACCTCAAGCTATTTTAACAGTGATATATTTTAAGTTGCTGTAATGTGGGTTTGAAATTGGTAACTGTAATAAGAGAGGTTTTTTCTTTTTTAAATCATTCATGCTAATGTTTGTGTCACTCATTTTGTGATTGTACCTCCAATCTCAAATTGTATTTAAATATTGTATTTTGTTTATGTACCTATAAAGGCCTATGCCGAAAAAAGGTTATCAACAAAAACACGTATTACTCAGCATCTTTGATAAAGCAAGCATGATAAGTAGTAGTACCTCGCTAGACGGACGTTTTGGTGTAGCGGCATGTAGATGTCTTACTGTAGGCTGACCTTTTATTAACTGAGCATCTATGATGATAGCAAGGATAATAAGTGTTCTTATGGGTCAAGACTACTGGCTTACATTGGAACCAGTTTTGACATGTTTTCTTATTCTAACATATCACTTTTAATGGCCAAACCAACGGGAGTATTTTCTTACATACGAGTACTGGCATATATTGGCAGAGCCAGCTTTGTGCCTTGTGCCAGTAATGATAATATAAAAAACATCTCAAAGCGAACATGAGTATGTTCTTATACGGGAATACTAGCATATTTTAGTGGAGCCAGCATGGAAATGTCTGGGCACAGCAAACATAAAAATGTTTGTCATACTGGCATACATTGAAAGGACTGGCATGATAATGCATGGGGAAATGCGCTTGTGCACTTTTGGTGAATTGCATCGCTTATGCTTTTATTCCACAAAACCGATTGCCAAAGGTCTGGCCTTATACCCACATTTTCACAGAAAGTGTGCTGTGTAATGCCCCATTTTAACAGATTATTAAAACATTTTCTCATTGGAGGGGGAAGAATCCCCTCGAACCTCTCAAACCCATTTTTGTTAATTTCGAGCCACCTTCCTATGCTCGGTCGCAATCGCATATTTGTGGCAAATATTTACACCCTCCAAAAAAACTACTCACCAACCACCACTGGGGGCTGGTATATTTTGGGAACAGGCCCCCTTCTATGCTAGGTGAAATATTTAAGCTTTGATTAAAAAAAAAACATATTTATTCTTTCGCTTGGAGTAGTGCATGCCACTGCAGTGGCATAATCATCAAGGGCATTAGGCACATGTGGTGTTCTGGGTCTATCTGGGGTGTCTGTGCCCTGTGCTTAGTTAAGGAGCGTGGGAGAGGAGGCCCTCAGCATGGCTCGCAGGAGGGCCCCCAAATGTTGTGCTACACCACTGATTGGGCTCTGCTCACATTAAACGCATTCAAGTGTGATGTGAATGGTTGAGAGGGTGTCATGGCCACAGGCCCCAGAACACAAAAACCATACCATCTAGTGATGGGGGAAATGGGTCACTTGACTCACTTATGTCCCTTTGGAACTTATAAACACAGGGGCCCTGGCTGGACTCAGTCCTGGTGCCTTTGGCACCAGGCTCATATAGAGATGTGAGCAGGAACACTTTATTTCAGTGCAGGAGTGCTTTTCTTTTACAAGAACTTTCCAGGAGCTGAAAGCCTTTATTCCAGAGAACATCCTCATGTCCTGACTCATCGGGTGTGGCTCCGTAGGCCTGGTCTTCATGTGCTGACTCATTGGGTGTGGCAGGCAGGCTGAACCTGGTGAGCATGGCTTCAGAAGCTCAGCTATATAAACTGTCCCATCCTTAAGGCCGGTGCTTCGCGTTACTTTGCACTCGCGTGCAACGTGACGCTCACCACCGCTTGAACCAGTTTACTTACCTTTGAAACCAGGCGTTCTCCTGCATACTCACCTCCAGTAAACCGGTGCTTCATCTGCAGACTCATCTCCTGACATCCAGTGATCTTGATCCCGATGCCGCAGCACTGCACTCCGCATCCACAAACTCGGACCCTGTGAAGAAGAAGGCAGAGCTGCATTTGAACCCTGCGCGCCCCCTAGTTAACAATTTACCAGCTACCGTACCGCTGTAGCTTTGTTCCTCATTCCCTCTGGCTGTCGCCTTGAGCTCCGCAGCTTCTGCTGGGCTGGCAACATCACCTGCAAGGGAAAAAAGCAAAAGAGCAAACATCAAAAGTGGAACGGACAGCAATACAAGACAACAAACTTTACAATACAACAAAAACAAACGAGGAAAGACAAAGGCAAACAGGAACACTTACCTGAAGTATAGTGGTTAAGTCGCAGTAGGACTGGACTACTACGTGCAAGGGACCAGTGAAGGAACTCGGTCCAAATCATACACACGCCCCTAAACAGCAGGACGGAGTGCTCGCCAAAACTAATCAACAGGTGAGCTTTCCAGGGACAGCGCATCCCACGGGTACCACGGTTTGGGAGAAGGGGTGTGGAAGGGGATCAGGTGCACAAGCTGGCATACTCAAACCCCCTATTCTCCACGCAGGAGCAGTCCTGAGCAGCATCACCTATTACCACCAGTCACCACATAAGCGCAGAGGGCAAAGTCGGACCCGAGCGACCTCACTCCCGGGAGGGCTGCAACCGTGCCCCAACGCCTCTGCAGAGACCAGGTGAGCGTAACAGAGAGGCACAAACTCGACCAAGACCCTGCTCTCATGCAACACTGTGTAAGAAAATAAGCGTTGGACACAGAGTATCAGAAGTGAGAGCACCATGGAGTGACCCACCCCTCCCCACTCAACTCCTTCATGACAGGGCTTTATGGAAGCTTCATTCACATGCCGGTTCTGGGGTGGTCATTGAATAACGCACCTCGCACATAGAGCTCTGAAAATCGTAGATGCATTGAGCCCCACTCATGAGGAAAGTGCAGCCCCCTCCGCACACCTCATCCTGTTACAAAAGATTGAAGAAGAATCATGTTTGTTTGTTTGTTTGTTTATTTGTTAATGCGCGCCAAACCCATGGGTAGCCGGGCGCAACAGTTTACATGAAGACTTAAGCTTTTTACAATATTTGGCAAGAGTATATACAACACAGAGGCAAAGAGGAGCAAATATATGTGAGATTATATATATGCGTATAAACACAACGGCACAAAGCAAATATCTACAAGAATAAATACAAACATATTCCCAGAAGCAGGGCATGTCTTGTGGTGTCCAGGCAATGGGTAGGTCGTGGCTAGGTAGGAAGCTAGGTGTAAATTATGTGTCATTGGTGCGCAGCCAGTTGATTATCTTGTGCCTGAATTTTGGGTACGGTTGTTCCGTTCTGAGGTCAAGTGGTAAGTTGTTCCAGCAGTGAACAGCTTTGACAGGAAAGCTATTTCCTCCCGCAGTGGAACGTTTAAACCTTGGAATCTCTAGTTTGGAGGTGTAGACAGATCTCGTGGGTTGCGTGGAGGTTTTCCTGTTGATTTTTTCTCCATGAGATTTGGGGGGGCTAGGTTGTTTAGACATTTGGATGTAAGGGAGGCTGTTTTGAGTAGGATTCTGTCCGTTATTTTTAGCCAGTTAACCTCTTTCCTGGAGTTAGTAATGTGCTCTCTGTAGGGGATGTTTAGTGCTGCTCTTAGGGCGTTGTTCTGTAATCTTTGAAGTTTATCAGTGATATATTTATTATTTCCATACTACAGGGCATTACAGTAATCTAGCCTAGGCATGATGAGGGCGTTGGCTAATGTAATGCAGCTGGCACTAGAAAGGTAGGGTCTAGCTGTACGGATGAGTTTGCAGGTGTAGGTAGTGGAAGAGGCGAGGGAGTTAACCTGTTTCTTGAGAGTGAGTGCGGAGTCCAGATAGAATACAAGGGTTTTAACCACAGACATCACCTTGATAGGGTTGTTATCAATGCTGAAGGATGTGTAGTTTGGGCATAGTTTTTGGATATTGGCTTCAGAGCCTAAAATTAGTAGTTCTGTTTTATCGTCATTCAGGCAGAGGCCGTGTGCAGCCATCCATGCCTGAATGAGCGTATATATTTTGTTCACCAAGGCTGAGTCTGTCTCGTAGTCGCCCAAAAGGGGTATGAGGATCTGGGTGTCATCTGCGTAGTTCGTGTAGATGACACCCAATCTGTCCAACTTGTCAAACAAAGGCTTGGTGAAGATATTATACATAGTGGGGGAGACACAGGATCCTTGTGGGACACCACAGGTTATTTTGATCGGGTCAGCTGAGTTGGTAGTGGAGAAGACTCGCATGGTGCGATTAGCTAAGAAGGATTGGACCCAGGCTATAGCATCTGCGGTGAAGTTGGCGGTGGATTTGAGGTGGTTGCATAAGACTGCATGGTCCACCAAGTCAAATGCAGCCGACACGTCCAGTAGGAGGAGCACGGCTGTTTTCCCGTTATCCTTAAGTTCCTCAATTTGTTCCTCAATTTGTGTCATGTATCAAAGCCTAGGACATTAAGGTGTTATCTTCGGCTCTGGGTTGTGGCGGACCACATTTGGTTGCTTGTCACATAACTTAAAGATAAATGCACATGGAGACAGATGGCCTAAGCTTAAACCTGCACAGTCGGTTTCTTCTATAATAGTGGTAGCTTTGATTAAAAAACATATTTACTTCTTTCACTTGCAGTAGTGCATGCCCCTGGAGCAGCACAATCATCATGGGTGTTGCACACACATGGTTGTCCAGTCCGAACTGCCATACAGTGAGGCGTGCTTTGATAAGGAGTTTGGGGAGGCCCCCACAGCGTGGCTTGCAGGGGAGCTGCCAAATGTAGTGCTACGCCATTGGGCACCACTGGGTCTGACAAAAGGGTTATGTGCAGTGCGCGCCTTGAAGTCTACCAGTGAGTCCCCCGGTGAGAAGCAACTTGTGGATGTTTTCAATTTAAAATAACTGTGTGGTGCCATGGATTCATGTGTGCAGCAGTGATGTTACATTAAATGGTGAGGGTCAAGTCCTCTGGCACCCAGTATTACGCTGGGATAATAAAAACTATGGGGGGTCTTGGGTATATTGAAATAACCTTTCCCAGATATTATACTCCAGCAAAGAAAACTTTATCAGGTGCATTCCCCTGTACGCACGCAGACCAGTCTAATGGGTTTCTTCTATCATAGTGGAAGCTGACTTAGACACATTTATGACCAGAGAATTTTGTTGATACTAAATCCTGGTCAATTATTTAATTTACAGGCCTTGCTCGTGCAGCATTTTGCTCCTGGGGAAACAGACAGCGCAGGTCTCCCCAGGCCAGTGCTTTTTTGGCTTGTTTAACACACCAATGCCACAGATACCAAGTACTTATGTGTACATTGATCTATAGATGTTTCCTACACTAACTGTAGCCTGCATTACAGATTTCGGTTACCCTGGTAGAAGTACTGAATTATGTATGTTTTACACATAGGTTCCATGTCGAATCAGGAAAATGACATTCCCCAAATGTGTGATCGTGGACAAATCTCCCCTTCCTCTGTGCCTCGGTTCTTATATCTCGCTGAAATGAGAGCTCCAGGAAGTACGGGTGTTAAACGCATCTGAAGGTTGTGTGCCTCTGATGTTATCGGAGGTCAATCGCCGTGGGATGTCACTTCTGCTACCCCTGGCATTTTGGTAACATGATGTCCCTGACAACATGCGAGGCACAGTCTCTGTCCCTCGGTACAGATCATCACTTTTGACAGACTAACGCAACACATTTTCACAGGCAACCTGTTACTGGCATAAAATCCAGTTAGCCCTTTATGGGAGGTTATGTCGCCCACCAGCAGGGCTGGCATGCACGGAAGCAATAAAGCAAGTGACGCTGGACCAATGGGGTGGATCAGAAGGAGGAAAAGGTCCCCACAGGCAGCGAATTGCTTACCACCCTGCTGAAAGCACGTCCCTTCTCCAGAATAAAAACTGAAAGAAACCACTTACTTGGGACATGTGCAAACATCTCTGAGAAGAACAAAAACAAAAAAAGATATAACGAGTGTGCACGGACTTCAATGGCCCTACGCAGTTTACAGACCGAATAACAGGTTTCGCGGTTCACTTGGCAGCATCGAAAATACACAACTTCCCAGTAAAAAAGGTCAAGGTGTAAGGCAAAGGGGCCCTCAGACACTTCAGGATAATAGTTCCGAGAGAAGGCGTAGGCTCTGTGCAATGCAGTAAATACAGCTCGCAGGGCAAAGAGCAGGAGGCATAGGACTGCGTGCTTAGGATTCAAAGAGCGTCTTTACAGTTTCATGGCTAGCCTGTTGACAATCGACATTGAGTGGGTGCCAAGAAGGATGACTTTTCAGAAGGCTGTCATGCTCTAGCACCTATATTCAATAAATTACTGACAATCCATTAATCAGGCCCTGGGCTGCCCAGTGTGGCATGAACTGCCAGAGAGGAGAATCTTCATCGGAGGCG
The DNA here is from genome assembly GCF_040938575.1 of Ambystoma mexicanum. Classification (NCBI taxonomy): domain Eukaryota; kingdom Metazoa; phylum Chordata; class Amphibia; order Caudata; family Ambystomatidae; genus Ambystoma; species Ambystoma mexicanum. The sequence goes on along the minus strand of NC_090928.1, from coordinate 771,202,721 downwards.
AAAGGGACTCAAGGCCAACAGGCCGCTCATTATCTGCATCAGCGCTGACAGGTTTGATTAAAGAAGATATCCGAGTCTAATGTTCTCCGATCAGAGGGGCCTACTGGCTACTGTTGAGCTATTTGCTGCACCGGGCAAACAACGATCCAAATCCATACGCTGCATAGTAAGGCGGGATCTCATTGAACTGTGCACCCTTGCTGAGCTAATTGCAAAACATTTCTATTGACCACTCTGCTGTCAGCAATGCATGTCAAAGTAGCAAAACTAAACACAGCCATTTCCCTGTACCATTTCTGTAGCAGAATAGCTGTTCTCAAAAGGAATCAATGCAGGTGAGAGGATGTCATTTAATAACTCCAGAAGCGTGCCTTCCTTTAATGAATGGATGGGTATCATTTAGCATTTAGCAACTGTTGCATCTATATTGGCGCACGTAAGCCGTTGCTGGCTGATATTTATGAAATCAGACATGCCCTTGTTGGGTCCCTGCTTCTCAGTGAAGCAGGCCCTCGTAGCGGATCCGGCGCACGCCGGAATGATACACGGAGCCTCGTCTGGGTACAACCTTCTTTATTCCCAACTGTCGGCGGAACTGCCGTAATCCCCTTGTCCCTCCCCCTTCGCCTTGACGTCACGTCCTGGACGTCAATGTCTTGAGGACCCGAACGGGGTCCTCCCACACAACGATGTGGGCGACCTGACATCTCCCCCTTTTTTAACACATTAGTTAGCTGGCCCCTCTCTTACCCCATCTCCTCGATGAGTCGCATTGGTTTCATGCGACTCCTCTGCGGGCGGAGTCTCTTGGCCGGGGTTGGTTCCTCCCTGGCAGGTGGGGAGCGGGGCACCTCGCCTTCGGACTCTTCCCCGTCTCCCTGATACGCTTCGTCGCGTGGTCCATCTTCTTCGCTGTCTCGGTCCCATGTCCAGGGGTCTGCCGGCGTCAACGTGACTCGTTTGAAGTGCGAGCTGTTCCGGGTTATTGTTGAGTGATCCTTCTTTTGTGTCGTGACCATGGAGCCTTTCTTGTGTGTCACGACCAGCGGTGTGGGTGCGAAGGTGGCTTCCTCCTTCCTGTTCTTGGGTTGTCTTAGCCACACTTCGTCTCCTGGTTGCATTGTGTTCTCACGAGCCCTCCTTTTCCTGTCCGTGAACTCCTTGGTTTTTGCTTTGTTGGCTGTGTCGTTCATTTGCGCTTCTTGTTCCAGCGGTGTTGGTCTTTGTGGTCTCGGGTCCTCCGGTAATCGCGTGGCGATCGGTCTTCGGAACATTAGGTCTGCCGGGCATACACCCGTTGTACTGTGTGGAGTGTGCCTGTATTCTCGTAGGAGTTGATTGAGGGCCTGTTCGAATGGCTTGTTCTGTATATGGGCTATTTGTAGAGTCCTCTTTATGTTGGCCATGAACCTCTCGACCATGCCGTTGGCTTGTGGCCACCGGGGGGTTATGCGTCGATGTTGAAACCCCATGTATTTTGCGAATTTTTGAAAGTCATGGCTGATAAATGTGGGGCCGTTGTCGGACTTAATGATCTTGGGGATGCCATAAGCAGAGAGCATCCTGTCTATGGCTGGAATGACGCACGTCGTGGCGCTGCTCTCTACTATCTGAGCGTCCGGGTATCTTGAGTGCTCGTCCATTAGTACAACCACGTGTGTCCCATTGTTCAGTGGTCCGAATAGGTCTATTGCCAGTTCTTCCCACACTTTGTTGGGTAGCGGTGAGGGCTGTAGGGGGTTCGGGTGTGGCGGGGGTGCCACTTGAGCACAGACGTGACAGTTTCCCACTATATTTTCCACCAGGCGATCAAGTTGGGGGAACCAGACTTTCTGGCGCAGGAGGCATTTTGTGGCGACTATGCCCCTGTGTCCTTCATGGGCTAGGTGTATTATCCTCTCCCGGAGAGTCCTAGGGACGATGACCTTGCAGCCTTTTAGTATGATGTTATCCTCCACCACGGTCAATTCGTCGCGGACTTGATCTAGCCACTTGACGTCCTCTTTTGTGGTTTCCGCTTCATCCCTGGCCTGGTGTCTCATGAGGGCCGCCTTGTCCACTTGAAGGCAGTGTCGGGCGATTCGCAGTGCTGGGTCTGCTTCAGATTGCGCAGACAGCTCCACCCAGCCTACCGGTAGCGGTTGTAGGTGGTGGATGATGTAGTTAATGTACGCGTCTGCTATGGACGGGTGGGACGTCGTTGTGTGCATGGGATGGCGGGAGAGATAGTCCGCGGGGTTCTCTTCCTTTCCTGGCCGGTGCAATATGGTGAATTTGTAGTCCTGCAACCGAAGTCCCCATCTGGCAATTCTTGGTGGCATCCTGGCCTTTGGGCTGCCATAGATGGTGAGTAGTGCCTGGTGGTCCGTGATGATAGTGAACTCCTTGCCGAAGAGGAATAGGTGGAAATATTCGCAGGCCCATACAACCGCGAGGCTCTCCTTTTCCGCCTGAGAGTATGCCTGTTCCGTGTTCGTCAGGCTCCTGCTGGCGTATGCTACCACGTGAGTGGACTGTGGATCCTTGTGGTCTTTTTGCGTCAATATGGCGCCCAGACCCACGGGGCTGGCGTCCACTATCAGCTCGGTGGCACGGTTGGCGTCAAAATATGCCATGTCCTCCGCCTGTGCGATGGCGTTCCGTATCGCTTCGAATGCTGCTTGGCATTCCTTTGACCAGGTAAACGGCGTGTCCTTTCTGGTGAGAAGTCGGAGTGGATTGCTGACGGTGGCATAGTCCTTTAGGTATCTGGAGCAGTAGCTGGCCAATCCCAGGAACGATCGGAGGTCGGTGGTGTTGACGGGAGGTGTGGCTGAGTTGAGGGCCTCCACTTTTTCCGGGTCAGGCCTCATGCCTTTATCTGAGAAGACGTGCCCGAAGAACCGCAGCGACCCTTTGGAGAATTCGCACTTGGCTTTATTTAGGGTGAGCCCTGCATCGTCTAGCGCCTGGCATACTCTGTGTAGAGCCAGGTCGTGTTCCTCTTGTGATTTTCCGTATACTAAGACATCGTCCGAATAGTTTAGGCAGTTGGGAACGTGCCTGATCACCTTGTGGATCTCCTCCTGAAAGATTTCGGCGGCCGATGATATGCCAAAACTGAGCCGTTTGTATTGAAATAGGCCGAGATGCGTGACAAACGTGGTGATGTAGCAGGATTCTGGTGCTATTTCGATCTGGTGGTAGCCTTTTGTGAGGTCTAATTTGGAGAATATCCTCGCCCCATGGAGTAAGTGAATCATGTCGGTGATTCTCGGTGCTTGATGACGCTCCCTTTCAATGGCTGTGTTGGCTCTGCGCATGTCGACGCATAACCGTATAGACCCTTCCGGTGATTTTTTTGGGACGGGGACGATGGGTGACACCCATGGTGTCGGGCCTGACACGGGTTCTATGACGTTCATTTTAATGAGCTTGTCCAGTTCCTCTTCCACTTGTCTTTGGATGTTGAACGGGATGCCTCGGTAGTGTTGGGCTACCGGTTTGACTTGAGGGTTGATGTGGAGGTGCACTTTACGGTTGCGGAGTTTGCCCAAACCTGTGAAAAGTCTGGGGAATGATTGTTCAAGTGAGTCCGGCTTGGCGAAGTACTTGTGGGCCATCAACTGGTATAGAATGTGTATCAGTCCCATGTCAACTGCTGTCCGGAAACTCAGTATGCAGCCACTGTTGGCTTCGGTGTCTAGCACATATAGCTGGAGTTTAGCCACGTGTCCTTTGTGTGTGCATGTGGCTGTGATCACGCCTTTGCATGGCAGGGGTGTCGTGGATCCGTAGGGGTATATGTCTACTGTGGCTTTCCGGATCTTTGGTGGGGCGGTCAAGGACTGATATGCGCTTTCGCTGATAATGTTGACCGTTGCTCCGGTATCCACGAGGAATTTTAGAGGAGTCTGGTTCACTTGGAGTGTCAGGATGGGGCTGTGTTGAATGGCCGTCGTGTTGTCCTTTAGGGCCCACACGTATCCTTTTCTTCTTTGATCTTCCTCTGACGAGAGGGTGTCAGTGCTGGTGGGGGATCGCGTCTCCACGTATCTTACGAAACGCCGCCTGTGTGATTTTCTTGTGTCCTTGGATGACCTTTTGTCTTCGCGTGTATAGCGCCTTCTGCGGTCACTGTCGTCTTTTCTGTTTCTTCGCCGTTCCCTGTCCGCTGGTGGCCTGGGCGGACTCTGTGGTGTGGGCCTGCGCCTTTCCTGGTATCGGTGTTTGGCCGTTGAGTGGGTAGGGGCGTTCTTGCACATGGCCCTGTAATGGTCCATACCCCCGCATGCGGCACACTTCTGCCCTATGGCCGGGCACGTGCCAGAGTGTGGATATTCGTAGCTGCACTTAAAGCACGTGGCATCAAGGTGTTTGGTGGTCTGACTTGGGTGGGTGTATATCTTGTTGATTGTCTCCGCGGTATCGCTGGGTTGATGAATGGACACCTTGCCGAGGTTGTCTAGTTGCGAGTCTACCGCTGCTTCCATGCAGGCCAGTCCCAGGATTTCCTCTAGTGAGCGTTGTTTTTGCAGAAGTTGCTTGCGGAACGGCTGAGAGAGGCATCCAGCTATCACTTGGTACCTGAGCGCCTCTTCGTTGGAATATCTGTGGAACTCACGGTGTTTTAGTTTGATGCGTAGGCGCATCACAAAATTGTCTATGGACTCCCCTTTTTCCTGTCTCGTTGTGTGGAACATGTGGCGCTCGTAATCCACATTGGTGTGCGGTGCGAAATATTCAGACAGCTTGAGGTGTAGTTGGCTGTACGTGACGGTGTCCACATCAAGCAACTCCCCTGCAATGTCTCTTACCGCAGGTCCCACCGCCATGAACAGGGTGTTCTTCAGCCTCGTGTCGTCTGTCAAACCTATGGCCCCGGTGTAAAATTTGAAGTCCCGTAGCCATATGTTCCATCTGGGCCCCAGGTTAGAAGTATCTCTGATCTCAAATGGGTTGGGCATATGCATGACTTGAGCGGCACCTTCTTGATGTACCTGTGGGTTGTTGTCCTGTGCCGTGTCAGCGCTTCCAGACGCTTGTCCTGCTCCCCCTGACGAGGACGCCGGGGTAGTTGCGGTGTCCGACATGACTCTGCCGCCTTGGGGTGAGATGTTGCAGAGATATGTGCCCTGTGGTCTGCTGCGTGCACCGGCGTTTCTATCTGGTGTGGAATTCAGCCTGTGCCGCTGTTGTGTGCCGTGGGGTGCCTCCCTTGGTGCCGGGCACACGTGTCCTGTGTGCTGCACAGCACGGTGTCCGCCGTGATACACGGGGCCGGGGGGGGCCGCTCTCACTGTGCGCTCGTGGTCATGGGCGCGCGACTGTCGGGGGCGGGGCCACCCGTGACGAGCGTTGCGTGGCGCTCGAGCGCCCGTGACTTGGCTTGTTCTTCACGTGTCACGCGGGAGCCGGGGCCCGCAATGCGTGTGATGGTGCAGACTTATCCGTATTCACGGGTCACGCGGGAGCCGGGGCCCGCGATGCGTGTGATGGCGCTGGCTTATCCGTACTAATGTCACGCGGGAGCCGGGGCCGCGCTCCGATGGTGCCCCCGTATCTGCGGGAGACGACGGGCTGCAGGAGGCCTCTGTCACGCGGGAGGCGGGGCCTTGTCTGGTGGGCACCCGTGCCCGAGGCGCGCCGACGCGCTAAACTGCTCGGCTGCAGACCTCGGCACGGTGCCTGCGGGGTCCGCGCCCACTCGTCGCCAGTGTTGGGTCCCTGCTTCTCAGTGAAGCAGGCCCTCGTAGCGGATCCGGCGCACGCCGGAATGATACACGGAGCCTCGTCTGGGTACAACCTTCTTTATTCCCAACTGTCGGCAGAACTGCCGTAATCCCCTTGTCCCTCCCCCTTCGCCCTGACGTCACGTCCGGGACATCAATGTCTTGAGGACCCGAACGGGGTCCTCCCACACAACGATGTGGGCGACCTGACAGCCCTTTGTTTTTGCTAGTTCCGGTAGCTGCCTGTTTGGTTTTCTTATCAAGCAGTTTGTTAATATGCTCGGACTCAAGTTTAACGTACAGCGACTTGCCATCAATCGAACGCTTGCGACTGTTGTGCAGACGTCACCACATTCAGTGGTGATGTGCAATAAACGCGGGGACGCCCTCCGGAAAAAAGGGAGGCAGTCGCGGGAGGTCTGCACAGCTATGTTGAGGTGTCTCATTGTGCTATGCAAAAATGTGCGTAATGACCAGGCCCAAGCCCTCACTGCCACGGGCTGGAGCGCCTGCGCACCGTCACAACACTGGCAGCGACGAGCGGGATGAATCTGTGGAACAAATAATAATGGGCGAGGAAACATTTTTTATAAAAAAATGTTTGAAGTCCAGCAACACGCCCCGCAGCCTACTTGAAGCCACCACAAACACCCCCACGCACAGGAACAGTGGATAAAACACTCTGGATCCAGCTTGAAACAGCAAAGCACTTCAAGGCGCATGAGAGGCATCCAACCCAGGTAGCGAAGTACACAAACACAGAAGCTAGCACATTGACCAGGTGGATGAATAAAGTACCACGCCATCAACACGAGTGGTCATTTACACCACATGAGTCCAAATGGCTACCATCCCAGCCCCAGCTACCCCAGCCAGAATGGCATCAAATTTGAGCCCCAACCTGTCACCATGCACGCAAGGACACAGTGGACATGGCCCTGTTTGCCCCCTACCTTGAACCATCATCACTAGGGCTCAGATGGGCACTATGGATTCAAAAGTTTGAAATGACCATTAACTACAAAGACATTGCCACGCCTAGGAAGATGCGGTCTCACCTACTGTTGGGTGTTGGAGATGACACACTACACATCTTCAGCTCACTCCCGCATGGTACTGACATGGATGATGTGTACAAATCAGCAAAAGATGCCCCCACGCATCATTTCATGCCCCAACTCAACCCGGACTAGGAAAATATTCAATTTGTGCATGACAGTCCAAGGTGAGGCAGAAACGCTCGATGCATATCATACTCGACTGCAGCGATTGTCCCTGTCATGCGAGTTTGAGAATGTCGACAAAGAAATCAGACGGCAAATCATCAATGGAAAGTTCTCAGAAAAGCTAAAGAGAATTATACTGAACGAGAAAGTCATTCCTCTATCCCTCATCCTAGAATATGACCGCCAGAGAGAACCCTCACATGCCCGAGCCACACACATGAACACAACGCTACAAAGGCTACAAGTATCACCATCTCTGACAATTGCGGCAGTTACTGACCAACCACCACCATGGGGAGAAGACCATGGCCCCGTCAGCAATCCCGGATGGCGACCCAGGAACACTGGCCCCAATGACTGCGGGTGGTGTGGTGGACAATGACATGGAAGGCGCAACTGCCCAGCATAAGGTACCACATGCAGCGTGTGTGGCTGCCTTGACCACTACGCAAAGGTCTGCCGATCCTCAGTCAACCCTACTAGCCAACGACCTCCCACTGGAAAACCACCCCTCTCCCCCCCAGGGACAGAAAGAAAGCAAAGGCATGCCAAGTCGAGATTGAGAGCAACTCCTCATCAGAAGAGTCAGAAGACAAAGAGGACAGTACAATGGCAATGATTGCAACCCGCCAGACCAAGAAGAAGAAGGGCAAGGTCCACCTGATCTTGGCACTAGTGCAGGGAAACCAGAGAGAAAAAAGGAAGAAAAAGAGACCCTGTTGGGGGAACAGGAAATCACAATGACAATTGATACCAGGACCTCAGTAAAGGTGATGCCCCTTGATACCCTATGCACCATCGACCCCCAACCAACACTGAAATCCACCAACACCCAACTATACGATACAGAAGCAGAAAACCCCTCCCAGTAGTTGGGCAGCACCGCAACACACACAGCAGAGCCGGAGGACCGACAATCCAATCGAAAATGTACATTGTGAATGCAGGGAACGAATGTTTACTGAGCTGGGACTCAGCAGAAGATCTAGGACTGATCAAGTTCATCTCCGACGTCTCAAGCGATAATGAAATCCACCAGGTCCTGTCAAAACATCCCAAGCTATTTCAAGGGATCAGATGCCGCAAAGGCAGAGTAATAAAACTACACATTGACCCAACCACAGCCACAAGCAGTGCAGCACCGGTGGATGCCTTTCCATATGAGGCACCTAGTAGCCAAAGAGCTACGCGACCTGGAAAGGGCAGGAATCATAGAGGAAGTGACGGGTTCAACGCCATGGGTCCCCCCAATGGTAGAGACAAAGAAACCAAAGCAGCCTGGAAAAATTTGATTATACATAGAAATGCACCTCCCCAACACAGCGATTATCCGGGAGAGACATATCACTCCAACCCTTGAGGAGATAATCACAGACCTCACAGGGTCCAAAATGTTCTCCAAAATGGACCTAAGGGCGGTTATCACCAACTCAAGATACACAAAGACATGAGATACATAACCACGTTCTCGACATACCTGGGGCTGAGGAGGTACAAGTGGTTACATTTTGGGATAACATCCGCAGCAGAGGTCTTCCATCAAACAATAGACACTGTCCTGCAAGAAATCCCCGGAGTCCTCAATATCAGCATGACATCCTAGTACATGCCAAGGACCAAGAATAGCACATGGTTTGGTTGCCAGCAGTTCTCGGCAGGCTGGAGAAAGCTGGGCTGACCACACTGTAAGGAAGGCACGGTATCAACAGTAACACAGACACAAGTCACCACAGTTCAAGGGTGTTTATTGAACTTCAATTGGGTTCTAAAAATGCCTATCTAAACCTAAATCTAAAGATGGGAGCAAGCTACGAACATCAAATAATAATAACGCAGTCCTAGTGGTGTCTTGTCAAAATAAAAGAACCTATACTAATAAAACTATTGCCAATCCTTACCTTGCAAATAGTGTGGGAAACAATGTTATGCAAAATAAAGTGTTCAAGAAATGATATGTCAGGATATTCAAGCCGTTGGCTTCCCTTCCCCATGTTTTTAGCACGGGACAAGGCGGCATGCTCGAACTTAGCACAGTCTCTGGCTGCTTTAGCACGAGGGTGAAGTTAAAACTTCAACATCATGGCCTTCTGTGCCAAAGTCTCTTTACCATTCAAAGTCTCTTATTTCAGAGGACCTGTTCCAGCATGAAAAATATGAAAGTTCCTTTCTTCTTAGGTTTCTTCTATGCACACATTTTTTAGGTGACTTACTGTTCGCCTCGGATCCCCCTTTGCCGGGCACAGATCCACTTTAACACAAAGTTTGTATTTCACATATACCCAATTTTCTTAGGTGATTTACTATTCACCTCGAATCCCCCACTGCTGGGCTCAGATCCGCTTTAACACAAAATCTTCAATCAGTCTCCCTTTGCCGGGCTGAGACCAATTTATCTATTTTTTAACACAAAGCTTTCAATTGATCTCCCTGTGCCAGGCTTGGACCAACTCTATCTACTTTGCCATCAACTTTCTTTACTGTAACAACATCAAAGACTTTCGATTGTGCACAAAACTTTGCTTGACCTGTTGCAGGACCATTTAGATTCACAATCCTTTGCTACTCTTTCACTTTTGTTAACTCTCAGCTGGATACCTTACAGAGACCTTCGATTGAGCCCACACGTGGTGCCAGACCACTCTGTCAAAGGTATTGTATCTTGGTTTCAAAGTTCAATCACTCATCTGCAATTCAACTTCACTCGCGTTGGTTATCACATGCGATTCATACAATGTTCGTTCTAGCGCTCGCCATACAATGTTGCTGCTTGCAACCCTGGCTTCAACACAGACCGGTCTTGTATCAGTCTCCCCAACTCATTGGCTGTGCTGATTTCACTGATGCTGCTTTGTTGTTGGAGCCAAGGACAGTACCATGCCAGCTGGTGATTCTCCCCATCTTGATTATCGACACACAATGTAGGATTCCTCAGCCTGGTTTCCTGGTCTTACACATTCTATTCAAGGATTTGTGAAAGTAACGGTTCCTTGTTGAAAAAGTCAAGGGAACTTCCCTCCTTGCGATCCCCTTCTGTTCTGCCGTCTTTCTCCTCTTGTTAAACTGCCATCTTGGAACTGCTGTTTCCTCATGTGCTTTGCCTCGCTCAGAGTGTGCTCTCATTCTTTGCCTTTTATCCCTGTGGGGAAGTGCAATGGAAGTCAGGTGTGAGTGATGATCAGTAATTGCCTGACTATTGTATTGGGACACATCAGGTACAGGGCTTGGGTGTCAGTCCGTTTTCTCTCATATCGGGCTGTCCATGAGAAAGTGTTTGTGTTGTGAAAGGGGGGGGGGTTGAGTTCCTAAATATTCTACCTGGTAGGATGGGGTGAAGGTGTTACAATAAAGGGGATACCGCATCTCACCATCCGGTGTCCCACTTCCGCTCCCCGGAGAACCCTCACACAGGTGATCCTCCCATACTGGCCCACCCCCGTGAACCGAATCCAAAAGCAATGGCCATGTCCTGGCCACTTGGACGACAGATCCCCGGGGACTAGTGGGTGAGACACATTCTGGTTTCTTACAATACACAGAGACAAATGCGAGTTTCTTAGGGAAGAGCTTATGTTTTTTGGATATATATTCAATAGCAAGAGCGTGTCAGCAGACCCATTGAAAGTGGTGGACATAAAGAAAGCAGCGCCGCCCACAACACCAGACGAAGTCTGCAATTTCTTGGGGATGGCCACCTACTGCGTGAGGTTCACCAACAACCTGACCACCCTATCAGAGCCACTAAGGGCCCTGGCCAGATCAGGCACAAAATTTCAATGGGACACACAGTGCCAAGAGGCATTCCACAAAATCAAGGAAGCACTATCGACTAGCACCACAATGGCCTAGTATGACACCCATCTGAACACAGAACTACATGTGGACGCACGCCCAGTAAGTTTAGGGGCAGTGTTGAGGCAAATCACCTCAGATGGTGACACACAGCCCGCAGCATACGCATCCAGAGCCCTTACCTCCAAAGAACAACGTTATTCACACATCGAAAAAGAGGCCATCGGCTTGGTGCAGGGATGTCATTTCTCCAAAATGACAGGGGTAGCGGAAGTGACATCACACAACCCTTGACCGCTGATGACATCACAGAAAGTGATGTCATCTGACCATGCCCCCGATGACATCATGGGCCGTGATGGCACACAACCTTTCACCCCTTGACAAAACAGGAAGCAGCATCATATAGCATTGTTCCTCAGTACACTACGAAAGATATGGTTACGATATCACTGTAATATGATATACATTTTATAAAAGAATGGCTCACCATATGTAGTGTTAATATGAGTGTGAATAGGCCCATATTACCAAATTACTGTGAATATAAGCAGACGTCCAACACAACAACCTGGATTATTGTACATCACTCGGGTTAAAATGTAAACGGACAGAGCATCTCGAAGAGGCCTGAATCCCAAAGCTCTGACATCCAGTGCCTGCTAAGTGTCTGGCCACAGACTGGAAACAGAACTGGCCAACACAAGTCCAACCAGAATACAATCAGATGCTCTACCACTTCCTGTTTTTACACTGGGACAATACGTGCAGGGATTTTCTTGTCAATAGGGCACTTTGAACCATTGCACAGCATCCCACTCCGCCAGTCACCCAGAGCCTGAATGTTTTCACCACGGGCACCACACCATCCACTGCAAGTCGCTAAGGGCCCTCCATCAACCGCCTTAAATGTCTGGCACCCACTCCCGCCCTCGCACACCTTACACCTCCAATGCCTTACTTCAACACTTTCATGTTTACACAGTGACACCCTCCAGCAACTTTAGTCTCCTGCATTCTCCAACACCATCAACCTCAAGCAAACTAGCAACTTAAGTCTCCAGTACGCACCTTCAACACCCCAACAGTGTGAATCTCAGTGACCCTCTTCAAACATCTTATATACGCATTCAATGCATTTCAACACTCTTACAACACATTACGCCTCAAACACTCTGCCAACATCTGTTAGTCACTAGAACAACATCTTAAATCTCCATTATCAGCCTCGATAACATTGAGCCTCAAGCACACACCTCAAACCCAGAGCTGTGCCAGTGGTTATGCACGATTTGAAACCTTGCAGCCATCACCGTTCTGTTTTGCTTATTTGGTAAGTAACCCACTGTTTTTTGTTAGATGGTAGATAGAGGGGAAGGATGTGTTGCAGGTCACATTAATTGCAGTTTTTTTTTATTTTGAAATGTAAACAGCAGCAGCAGCTCCATGACATCACCCCTAGAAAAGGTCAATTTTATTATTTTCTTTAGTCCTTCATATATTGCTTAGTGCCATCCTCCTCCAACTTCTAGGCACTAGAACAGGACCTGAACCCATGTTGCACTGCATCCTCTTGTTCCCAAAGCACATGCTTTGCCCCGAGCTATCCTTCCAAATATATATTTTCTTGCTTAAAGAAGCAACAGATGGTTTACTTCAAAGGCAGACGGCAACTTCATGTAAATTAATTATCTCACCTTGCATCTATCTACAGGGTACCAGTGAATCAGGTCTGGCAGATTTGGGTCAGGTCACACAGTGCCCAGGCATGATTGGTGGCAGACCCTCTCATCACAGGACCAGTGGCTCACTGAATGTGCAAAGCAGACAACGAGAAACATTGATGAGATTTGCTTTCATGCTGTGCTGTCACTGAGTACTGTAGGCTGCTCTTAAACATTTCCAGCTAGCTGGACCTAGCCCCATACTCTTCATGTTGCTACTGTACTGGGAACGAACTGCACAGACAGCCTCAGCTCTGAACCCAACCATTCAGGCATTCTGCACTAATGGGCTGTCAACCTGTTAGTGATGGTGGCTTCACGGTGTTTCCTGCATCCCTGTTACTCCTCCAGTTAATGAGATTGAGATACCAGGTGAAAAAAGCTCTGGCACATTTAGCTGCATTTACAACTGCCTTTTCCTGGTGCAACACAGATATCTGCTCTTAGCACTGCCCATTTCTACAGTGGCCCAGTAGGGTAGCAAGGACAGGTCTAAGGGTAGCAGAGGGGGATCCAAGGGTAGCAGCTGTCACCCCTGGAAACCCCCAAAAGATGTACCTAGTTTAGCACTGCACCCCCCAGCACGAGTAGGGAAATGGCTACTTGACATTGTGTACAAGCGGGTGCAGACAACCCTGCAGACTTTTTATCCAGGCATCCACAAGCTGCTACTGAATTCAAAATCTCAGAATCAGCAGAGACGGAAGAACACATATGCTCAGTCATGGAAGCGGCAAAACCAAAGATGGTGAGCATATCCAAACTGATCGAAGCCACAAACAATTACCCATTTTGCACCTTGACAAAAACTGCCATTCTGAGAGGAGCATGGAACTCATTCCTTCAGAACAACCATAAACGCATTGTGGAGGCAAGAGAGTTTCTGTCAGGCATTTTACAGTCCGCCATTAACTGTCGATCACAGATGAGGGCCTCATCCTGAGGGGGGTTCCCATCCTGATACCACCCGAGCTACAAGGAACAATAATAGTACTGGCACATGAAGGACACCAAGGCATGGTACGGACCAAGACAACGATCAGGGACCGAGTACGGTTCCTCCACATTGACACCAAAGCTGAAGAAATCATCACAGCATGCCTCCCATTTATGTCCACAGAAGCCCCACCTAGACCCGAACCCATACAAAACGGACCGAAAGGCACATCCCGCTGGGAATCTGTGAGTGTTGATTTCTGCACAGTACAAGAGGGGACCGACCTCTTAGTTGCTATCAACAAACCCTCCTGTTGCCTGGAAGTCAAAACCAGGGCACTCAACAGCAGCCGAAGTCGTAATACCAGCCCTGGAGAAGATGTTTGCTACACACGGTCTGCACAAGCAGTTTAAGAGTGACAAAAGACCGCCATTCAAAGGAGCTAATTTCACAAAATACATGGACGACCTTCAGATTACATACCACCTCATTATGTCACGATGGCCCCAAGCAAATGGTGATGCAGAACGGTTCATTAGAATGCTAAATAAGGTCCTCAGGATTGCAAAGGTCCAAGCAGCCCCATGGGAATTTGAGCTACATTGTTTCCTCTGCACTTATCTTCTGATACCTCACGCATCAACCAATACACCCCCAGCTGACATCATGTTCGGGACCATACTATATTCCTCCATACCTCACCACTGCTAAAATAAAGCTAAATCAATAGACAAGCAGGGGACACACAACAAGAAAGCAAGGTCAAATGAGCTCATGAGCCGCTAGCGGCGAGCAAGGAAGACGCACACCAAAGTGTTGGACCACGTGTTAGTCCTCCGCAACCCATCAAGGACCAAGCTAGCGAGTGTGTTTGAGGCCGAACCCTGGACAGTGACAGAACGGAAGGGAACGATTATGGCTGCAAGTCGGAACGGAAAACTGATCACCAGAAACGCATCATGGCTCAAGAAGGATCCCAGGACATTGTGGAGAGAAAGGAGAGACCCAATGGAGGATAGAGAAACAACTTAAGGAGAGGCTGACACCAGGCTGACAGCCCAGTCGACATCAGATACCCAGCCCAGGTGCAAAAAACCCAGATCAGCCCACAGTGGCAGCCCAGACCAACAACAAGCAGAGCCACAGCCGGCCAGCCCTCATCCGGGGCCGACATGCCGACAGCATAGCAGATACCACTTGAGAGCAGCTCTGAAGCCTCCAGACAAGCTAAGTGACTACGTGCGGAAATAAGGACCTGAATGATGCGCTATATAAAATATATGTGTGTTTGTTAGACTAATGGGGATGAACAGGAATGTTGTGTGGACATCACCACGCTTGGTTGGTGACGTGCAATAAACGCTGGGCTGCCCTCCAGCAACAGGGGCGCAGTCGCAGGAGATCTGCAGAGCTGCGTGGAGGTGTCTTATCGCAAAAGAGCACATAACTGCCCGGCCGGTGCCCTAAATGCTGGCACCGTTACAACACCGACATGGGCATTTTAACCAACAAGGGGCTCGATTCAGAGCTCTGATAGTGTTGAAAGCCAACATTCTCCCCTCCAGTTTCTAGCACCACCATGGGGTGGTGAGAAATACTAGAGAGGAAATGGCGTGCTTCCCAGCAGCAAAAAGCTGCAAAATATGCTGTCTAGATAGAAACGTGCTCCAGTGGCACTGCAAGCATTTTCTAAACGACTGCCACTTTTCTCGTTTAAGAAAGTTTCCTTAAGCTCACATTTAACTAGAAAAGTGGTGCTGCAGTCTCGGAAATGCCATTTTAACAAAGGAAAAAGTGTGAAGCAGCCTTTAACGGCACCTCACTGGTGTCGTATTTTAACTCCACTTATTGCCGTGCTAATGTTGTCGAGCAATAAACCAGTCTCATGCTAAAGTCGTAACTTTGATGCCAGACCCTGCATTAGCACTTCATCAGAATAGGGTGCTTCTGAACACTTCTGGGTTTTTGCATGCACCTCTGAATCGGACCCAAGGATCTAAACAAGTTCAAGAATGGCCGACGGAGTGCCCGATTTGGAGGGGCAGTATACGCAGCAATATCACTGCACACATTTTTTAAAAGACTACCATTTTTCTAATTTACAGAATTGTCCTTAGGTTTTCAAAGAAATTAGAAAAGTGGTGCTGCAGTCTGGGACACGTCTTAATTAACAAGGGGAAACCTTTGCAATACATGTTAACAGCATGTCAGCGGTACCGTATTTTGAGTCTTGTTTTTTGACATGCAAAAGCAGGGCTCTGCCAGGACAATCCCCTCACAGTCTTTGCCTTACATTCGTGATAGTTACCAGGGCCTATTTACCAGGACCGTTGTCAGGCCGTAAATTAGGCACATGCAAAAGCCGAAACTTTCATACCTGTAGTACATCACATTTTTCATTGTCAGAATATGGTTTGATTAAGAAGTGTGTTGTTCCTGCTTGCAACAACACATTTCAATTTTTTAACGGACCTCTAAATCGGGCCCTGAGAGCCTTTGCTAAACCTCATAAACCCCCCATTACAGCCAGCCTGACTAAAGACATCATTATGTCTTACAAAGCCTCCACTTATTACATATTGGGTACTGTGACAAATCTGCTGATGTCGTCAATGTTCCCTTAAGGGGGAGCCCCTTCTCATATCGTCAGGGCAGCCCAGTCCAAGAGTCCCCCTGGGGGGGGGGTGAAATGGAGGAGGATCACATGGGGGATTAGGGACGACTGTCAGGAGAGACAGCAGTATCTTCCCTACCCTCACAACCCTAACCCCCACACTACTGTTCACCAATCCTCTATGTTCTGTTATAAAATAGAGGGAGGACCTTCTTCTAACTACTAAGACGAGGAAGAGCCCTGTTCCATCCTGGGCGAATAGTGGTACTGTGACAAGGAAGAGGCCCAGAGTAATGAAGAGCATGTGTAACCAAAGTGCTCAGTCTAGCCTTTTGCCTCACCCGATTGGTCAGGCACTATCCAAAATGAACCTGGGAAAACTTAAAGGCATGGTCTAGTAAAAATGTTTATTGTCCCAACGGGTCGGCCAAGTGGCTCGATTTTAGAAAACCTTCCTATGGACCTTACCCGAGTTTTCGTTCATTAAACGCACGCGAAAACAAGCACCAGGGAGCCGCCATTTTCTGATAATCCTATCTTTTCCCCGATCGCCCTGGCTGACCTGCTTTTGCGGCACTAAATCAATTCCCCCGCCCCTGAGCCTGACATTATCAAAACATTCATATTCCCCGCCTCTCCCAGTGACGTTACTGTGCTGCGTAGGCAAACGCGCCCAGTCGTCTTCTGCGCTACTCCACACAGAACCCGGAAACCAACACAGATCAACTCACAACACAGCGCGCCACAATTCGGAATATGAAACTGTACTTTAAAATGAAACAGCAACACGGTACATTTGGTAAAGTACATTTATTTGACATTAAATGTTTAGAGAATATTCAGCAATTGACATATGAACTCCGGAAGCCATTTATTTTCTTTTATCTGTATCCGCAATAACTGTTCCGTTTCATCTTGAGTCACGCGCTGTTCCTTTATGGTACACAGGGTGTTCATTTTCGTAAAAAGAATCACTTTGGAAGCACGGTGAACCGCAAGGCTGTTCCATCAACTAGGCACTAGTCCATCCTAAAGGTTGATATGTTGCTTCTAGCCACTAGTACAGCGTAAGGGCATGTGGGCCCTTGGCGATCGTCCCATAATATGGTGATCGTGCTCCAGTTGTTGACACGAAGCTGCAGGTGTCTGCTGAAGAATCCATCCGCCGGTGTCTCAAACAGATGGCAGTGGCAGTAAGGGATCAAATACCTGTTATGAAAACAGAAAAATGATAATTAGTCTCGCTAGCCGAACTTCATTAATATTACTCATTTTATTTATTACAGCCGATCAGAAACTATTTGCTTGCAAGGGTAGTTCAATGGAGTATGTTCGTCTCTAAAATCAATGCGAAAAGTAACGAGATAAATCGAGGCCAACACACAATGATAAACGACAGTCTACATGCGTGAGGAATGATATGATATATGATATGGCATTTGTAACGCGCCTATACTCAAGTGTTACTAGGCGTGACGAGGCAGGTGGGGTACAAGGGCAGACAGACAACGATCCTACTAGGCCAGGTGTCTTTCTGATCACGCATGGGGATGGGCTGTACAAGGTTAGTTGAATACAAATTAAATAATAGGGCCAGCTGGTGGCAAGTGCAAGGTAAATGCCGGGAGAAGGGGCTGAAGGATACAGAGACAGTCCCGTAGTGCAGGGAAAAGTGGCTGGGCGAAGGAGCGAGATCGGTGAGACCAGTGGACCTGCATGCCCATGTGCCCACTACGAACAGTTTTACTTGCTTTTCCTAGCTCTTCATTCATTCATTTATTCATGCATCCATTCATTAAATCTTCATTCCGGTATAAAAGCGTGTAAAGATTTACTTACATTATATTTGAAATTTCCATTGTGTCTCTTCGTAATGCAGTCTGTAAAACGGACCGTGCTCTTAACAATGATTTTTCGTATACTGACCTAAAACTGAAACTCTGTCTAGTTTCTGAATTTTCTGCCTTATCGTCTCTTACGTTATTGCGCACTCCCTTCAAATGTAGTTCTTTCGGCATGGTCCCTGTCTCAAGGTCAAAAAACAATAGACCCTTATACTTCCAGTGCGACTTGTGGGCCTCATCTGGGCGCTGTCCTTCGCATCCTTTATTTGCAACATCACGTAGTATAGGCATCTATGAGAACTTGAAGTTTAGAATCCGTCTATGTAGTGCGCCTCAATGTGCAAATGCGAACTGGCTTCTCTCCCAAATGCCACGGCCCGCTTGGCTGGCGCGTTCTAAGTGCCCCAATTTTGTCCCCGTTGTCTGCGAGCTTTGCAGCCCAAATTGAGACATTTAATTTTTGGCGGAAGGTCAGGGAAAGTATAAAGTACCGCAGGAGTTGAGTTAAAAGTGAGATTTATTGTTTGTTTGTTTGTTTTATTATTTGCAATACGCAAGCCTCCCCTGCGTTAACAGTGCGCAGCATTTACATTTACATGAGATGAGACATGAGAAAAATATATACATACACATATGTGAGGTGAATAGAGAGAATTCAAAGATGACACCCAGCTTGTTCGCCACCCATGATGGTGAAGGTAGGGGTTAGGTTTACAGGTACACTGTACAATAACATTTATTTACAAAAAGACAATCGTATTGCAATTATTTAAACCGGGATTTGTACTTCACAATCAGCTGTGCATCAGGTGGGCATGGCACAGTCGCAATGTTCAGTGGCAATGGATCACTGCTCTGCACAGAAACGTCCAAAATTCCATATCTGTGCTTCTCTAACACAGCAACAATAAGGCCTTTCACAAAGTCGAACTGCATTTCATCATAGACTGGTTTGATCACCCATTGCTTACTTCGTTTTGAAAACACCTTAGTGTAGCGAGGCATCCTTACTTTACCCCTAGTCCTATATTGTTCACGTCCGACATTGCTGTTATGGGCCAAGACCACTAGTAGAGTGCGATGTTTCATGCCCCGAAAGCTAAAATGCAAGCGCTTTGGCCTGTACTTTAGGCACATATTGTGGAACACCTCCAAATCTCCTGTGTGACTGAAATTCTGTCAGTCCTCTCAAATCTCTTGATAGAGTTTTGTCGAAAACAATCTTCTCAATGGCTTTGTGTGTCGGTGAAGATGGAATCAACCACTTCTTCTTCCGTGCCTCCTCTGGGGACAAAGGGCCATGTTCACATTGGTGGAAATGTTCATTTGCTGTCCAGCGGTGAACGTTGGTACAGTGGTGCATCAGTGACCGCCATTTTTCAAGTAGTATTTCCACTGACCCCTCACAAGTTTTTGAGCTCCACCAAAGATGGTTGGTGATAGAATGTGACCACTGCAAAATACTTACAAAACCTTTTTTTTTTCCTGCAGCCGAGATTTTCTTATTGATTGATTTAGCAAGATGCCATACGTCAAATTGATGTTTAATATGTGGGAACTGCTCTCTCATTGTCTTGGCAATTGAAACGTGTCTATCCGTGGCTATGAGGTCGATGTGCATTCCCCTCGATTGTAGATATTCCACTGATTTTATAAAACCTAGTTTCTCCATGGCCTCTGACGATGTACATTGTGTTACCTGCACGACCACCGAACTCACAATTTTCTTACTATCCATGTCCTGCAGTACTTGGCAGAAAATCCAGGGCTGTCGCACTGTCCATCGCCGGCTAGCCTGAATCGTTTGCCTTCGAATGTACTTGCTAGAGACAATTGTTCAATTTTCCAAGCATCACTAATGGCCGGAAACAGATAATCACGTTGGTATGTGTAGTACAGCGCTTTAGAAATGAAATGGAGTCCCACAAACTGAAAGAAAGCCTCTAACTTTCTAAAACTGGAGCCACTAAAAAGTGATGTAGCTACACACAGTACATTGCCTGCTGGCATTTTCCCCAGCATTGGTTGTGCAGACCATGAGAACCTATGATTTAATCTACAGGCGGCATTTATTTTGACGTTACTGCCTTTTATTTGACGAGTCACATTAATCAATGGCTTCCCACATACTTTCCCTCTAATGGAATGCACACATTTCAGCATACTTATAATTTTCATCAAACAACTGTCGAATACAATGTATTTGCTCTCTTTCATTAGACTGTCATCCTGCGTCAACGTTGTTTCGGCCTTTGACCTTGTGGAGATTTCAACACATTGGAAAGTAATATCGCTGATATCAAGTTCTGATGCGTCTATGGATGCTGCGGCTGGTTAATTCACTGTCATTTCAACATCTATTACTTCAACATTGATGGGAGAACACAACAATGTCGACAGGTTTTTTGGTGGCAAATTTTTGGCGGGTGTAGATTTTGTAAATTGATCTGCAACTACTGCAACTACTTCAGAGCTATCTTCAATACATTCAATAACATCTTCTTGTGGTGGTGCAGTCGCACTGTAGCTATGGGCCAATGCAACTTTGCTGTAGTCTCCAAACACAATTAATTCAGGTTCTGGCCATTGGACATGAGCATCTCGAGCTTGAACACGCCTCGCCTCAATTAATAGTTCCTCCATAGTGTACACGGTCTGGCAAGCCACATCTCTCATTCGCTTCACTGTCTGTGTGTGTATAGTTCTGACACCCACGGGTAACTGGAGGAGATATTGGAAAAGGGATGTTCAGTTTAAACACAAGATGGAGTGTAGTAGAATTGACTGGAAAAAAACATAAAATAGTCCCCAGCACAAACATTTTTTTAAAGTTATGAACTGTTTGTAACTAACCTTTTTTTGTTTTTTTTTCTTTGCAACTTTTTTGACTCGACCTTCAACATCTGCACGCTGTAGCTCTGATTCGTTTCCGCATGTCCTCCCTTCCTCTTGCGCTGCAAGGACTAGATTTTCTGTATCCGCATAGACAGCACGGAATGAGGCTCCATCGTCTCCCTGAAACATAGTACTTTCATTACTATGTATCAAAATATTGTTAGCATAAAACACACGTGAGGACGAACACACAGGTACATCTCAATAGCCAAATACGATTTAAACATTGTGTGCAACAATCAAAGAACAAGTATTCGACCACTGATGATGTATTTCGATGGAACTGTCAGTATCCATACCTCTGGCTCTGCATGGACTGCCATTAATGGTTGTATTGGAGAGGAGGCATCCGCATCTCCCTGAAACACAGTACTTGCATTAGTATGCTTTTCAATATTGGAAACACAACACACACTTGGGGTCGACGGCACAGGTACATATAAAGAGATAACCGCAAATGATGCATTGTCCAAAAGAATCAAGGAAAATCCAAATATGATCACATTTCATCGACTTATTTCTACGATTCCTTTACATCTGCATCATCTAAATGAGATGTTGTGATTGTGGCGGAAGCTCCGTCGTCTCCCTGAAACACAGTACTTGGATTAGTATGGTTTTCAATATTGGAAACATAACACACACTTGGGGTCGAACGCACAGGTACATATAAAGAGATAACCGCGAAAGATGCATTGTCCAAAAGAATCAAGGAAAATCCAAATATGATCACATTTCATCGACTTATTTCAATGATTCCTTTACATCTGCATCATCTAAATGAGATGTTGTGATTGTGGTGGAAGCTCCGTCGTCTCCCTGAAACACAGCACTTGCGTTAATAGGGAAGAAAGTATAGCAAATGGAATCACGTTATATGATCACGCATGATGGAGCTGTCATTATCCATACCTTGTGTTGCTGAAGAATATCTATGGATGTTGCATAAGTAGTGCGCACTTCCGAAAGCTGTTGCGCCGATTCGTATACTTGAATGTCAGGCTCTGCATCAAGTGCAGGGGTTGATGCTCCATCAACTGCCTGAAATATAGTACTTGCATTAGTGAGGATTACAATTGTGAAAACATAACATACACCTGGGGTCGACAGCACAGGTACATATCAACGGCTAACCACGAATGAAACATTGTGTAGAACAATCAAACGACAACAATTCCAGCTCTGATGATGACGCTCGGTGGAGCTGTCAGTATCCATACCTCCTGATGTTGAAAAACATCTAGAAATGTTGTAGATGTGGCAGACGCTTCAGCATCTCCCTGAAAGACAGTACTTGCATTAGTATGGATAACACTAATTATAACTGAAAACAAACAACAGTGGACGATAACTAAGGTGTATATTAATTGGAAAGCAGTAACCAAACATTCGGTAAAATAATTACACGATAGAATAAAACTATTACTTGACATGCATAAAACAAGTATGTAGCGGATTAGCCTAGTAAGATTACCTGATACGCGCTAGAAGTGGTTGATAACTGCGACCACGTCAAGGATGTAGAATGTTCTTGCTTCAGATTCAAGGGATAGTCAAGAAGTTGTAAAGGTCAATTAATGAATGATAATGAAATGCCAATATTAAAAATAGCCATGTAAGCCGACAGAATACTTGAAAAATGCTCAATACAGCACAGTTCCCTGTCCCCATATATATATACACATTGCGTTTGTGGGTTATGAAATCGAAAAAGAATATATTGATAAATGTCATTATTCAAAAAACTATACACTCATATCAATATCGAAATTATTACAAGGGATAGAACACCTACAATATCTATTAATCCATTCGGCTACACACTACCGCAAGGCCTAAAGCTAAATCCGGACACTTGACTCACCGGTGGTGGAATGTGGACGAATAGAGTGGGAATAGCGTTTTCGCGCAATTTCCATGTCGTTCGCCGTTTATTCTTCTTTGTTACCCAAGAAGTTGTGTACATGTCCAAGGAAAAGTGCCGGCTGCAGATGCGGTATCGATCACCCCTCTTGTCCTCTAAGACTTGTTGGACTCTACTTTCCAGCTCATCCAGTGGATATCCGCAATGTCTGACCCATTCTCTTATTCGATCAACAGTTTTCGGGAATACATGCATTGTAGTTCCTTCAGATTTCGCATGGGTCTTCGAAGGGCAACCGCTAATCGAACAGGCAGGCATTGTTGATAAATCTGAAAAGTAAATATCGACATTATTATACAATCTTCAAGAGTAAAGATTTGATACAAAAGTAAATGAATCATACAATGATCAATGCAAGGTTTGTTTTGGTCGCAGGAACTATACCAGTTCATTATGTGCTGCTTAGTATTTGCATAAATTGCAGAAATGTATAATTGATGTGACTGAAATCTGAACATGTGACTCGTCCCTTGGATGTTCTGTCTTGCACGAGAAGGAAACATGCTAACATTATTGACTGGACCCCCAAAGGATGCAATTCAATCACTATAGTCAGAGATGAAAATAAATAGATCTATTGATAGCATAGCAATGGAAACTCAAGTCAATACCAATGAGACCAATGAACATAGCACTATTGTGTACTCTACTCAAAAATAGATAGAAATTTAAAAATCTGCGAAATATAACCAGGATACATGGCCTTACCTTGACCAACAAACAGTTGGATTCAGCAAGCAGAGCAGTATGTTGCGGGAGAATAGGTGGATGGCCACAGGTAGCGCACTAATGGGTATGCTCGAAGCGGTCACAGAAGTTCACGGATAGCACGACGACGAGCAGATTAGCATAGATCTCAGTGGTTCCCAGGTAGCACGTTCAAGAGTTGACTTGCAAAGCACAAAGATGTTCTCATGAGACATATTGAGTGGTTTTTAAAGTATTAGAAACTGGGGTGTGTTTGTGAATGAATGACGTATGTATGTCGTGGTATTAGGGGGGCGGCCTGCCTCAGGGGAGGCCTGCCTGGAGACACGGGGTCTGAGGAGGCCATGTGACCGATGGCCCCTTGGCGTGGGACACCTTTTGAAGTGTACATGTAGTTTGGCACCTTGGCCGTTTGCGCCCGTCACAGCCCCCCATGCCAGCGCGCATCCACTGGCGCGAACCGCCTTTGATAGAGGGGGGTGGGATGGATGGCCCTGGGGCGTGCAGATAAGGCACAGGAAGACTGCTGAATGGAGACACACTTATGTGGATTGCAGGGGGGCGGCCTGCCTCAGGGGAGGCCTGCCTGGAGACACGGGGTCTGAGGAGGCCATGTGACCGATGGCCCCTTGGTGTGGGACACCTTTTGAAGTGTACATGTAGTTTGGCACCTTGGCCGTTTGCGCCCGTCACAGCCCCCCATGCCAGCGCGCATCCACCGGCGCGAACCGACTTTGATAGAGGGGGGTGGGATGGATGGCCCTGGGGCATGCAGATAAGGCACAGGAAGACTGCTGAATGGAGACACACTTATGTGGATTGCAGGGGGGCGGCCTGCCTCAGGGGAGGCCTGCCTGGAGACACGGGGTCTGAGGAGGCCATGTGACCGATGGCCCCTTGGCGTGGGACACCTTTTGAAGTGTACATGTAGTTTGGCACCTTGGCCGTTTGCGCCCGTCACAGCCCCCCATGCCAGCGCACATCCACTGGCGCAAACCGCCTTTATATCAATATACAGTATATCGCCTTTATATCAATGATAGTATATCGTTGCTTATCAATAACAAATGCCACATACCGGAGATTCTTGTGAGCACAGACCCACACTTCAACCGGTGTATTATAGTGGCCAAGACCCTAAGGCCTGTATAATCCAATGGTAATTGTTAGTATAGATATATGTGTGACTTTTATAGAGACATAACCTACTGAAAGACTTTGAACAAGTGTTATTTAGTGCATGCATTATCGAGAATATGCTATGTTAGCTTAGATAGATAGTGACCACCCTGCTTCACAGCAACCAGACCTTCACCCATTCGGAGCACAGATGTCTGACGTCCATCCTTGAATGGAGACACACTTGATTCATTTAAAAAATCGAGACAAACGTTGTTAAAATATATGTGGTGTTTTATTTTGTATCTTATTTTCATGAAACAAAAATACAAGACTTTAAAGATTATACAGGTCAGGTTGCAGCACAGCGAGAGAAAATCCCCTGTACTGACCGCTGTCACTCGGGAACGTTTCTCTAATGGCACAGGCGGGTATCACTCTTCGAACGCGGTGTCCAAGCCTCCCGTGAAGCCACCATGTAAAGGAACGATAGGCCACCAGCCTGTACCACCTGTGAAAAGGAATGAAACAAACTGTTTTTAAATGACCCAGATAAGTTTAATAAACGTTTGTTGTCAATGACAATTCTTGTTTCTTGTAACTAATGGCATTTTACACGGACAAATGCCATCTAGACAATGCACAACATTGAATGACTTACATGCGTTACAATGATATGTAGATGTAATTTTGGATATAGTAGAAGAACATGAAATAGGAGTGGCATGACAAGCAGAGTATACTTACTCGTTACTCGGATTACGAGGACGAACAGTTGCTCGAAGTTCGTGCATAATCACCATCATTATTCTCAACACGGCCCGTGTGAGGCAGGCTGCCCTGAAGTCTGGCAGCTCGGTGATGCATTGCGGTCGTGGCTCGCCTTCCGAAATGTAGGCCAGGCATCCCGAGTTTTCTCGGCAGCAGCAGTTCTCGTCCTCAGTTGGCATTAGCTCGCACCGATTGCATGTGCACCAGGTGGAGACGCCGTCCATTCGACTAGGCCCAGGCTCTTCATCTGTTGATTCGTCCTGCCAACTGCCGTCCGAATCCCCATCGTTTTCGCGTGCTTCCCTTTCCAGTAGTTCCTCCTCGGTATACTCGGGCTCGTACATGTAGGGCATTATTGTAGCCATTGTGTGTTAAACAAACTAAAATAATTGATAGCGGTGGTACTGGTATCTGTTCACACGGGCTACAAGCGGCGAAGGTAGCTGACCAGAGCACTGAAACGAGTCACAGAATACTCAAAGTAACACAGAGAGAGGAATGGAATCGAAAATCGCCTGCTGTGTGTTGTGAAACTGTCTGTTTATACTTATTGAGGAGAGAGGCGTCCTGCCATTTCCATGGCGACACGTCATTAGCTGAAGCGCAGCGAATGTTGACACGAGACGTGCTTTGGCGTTGGGAAATGGGCGGTACGAGTCTGCTGATGAAAGGCTCAGTGGCGCGGGAATTGATTTAGTGCCGCAAAAGCAGGTCAGCCAGGGCGATCGGGGAAAAGATAGGATTATCAGAAAATGGCGGCTCCCTGGTGCTTGTTTTCGCGTGCGTTTAATGGACCAAAACTCGGGTAAGGTCCATAGGAAAGTTTTCTAAAATCGAGCGACTTAGGCTTAAAAAAACATGGCCGACCCGTTGGGACAATAAAACTTTTTACTAGACCATGCCTTTAAGGAGACACTCTCTTCTCTTTCAGTGCTGACTGGGAGTGCGGTAGCCGGCATGCACCCTGACAGGAGAAGAGAAGGAGACAGGACCTTGGGGAGAAGCGGCTGCAGGCGAGCTCCAGAGTGGATGTGCCCAGACAGGAAGAAGCAGAGTAAACTTCCCTACAGTACAGTGAGCTGGGACACCGATGGAACACTGTATACCTGCTGGGAAGGTCTGCTCAGCCGATGTAGAGCTGTGAGAGCAAAGGAAACAAGGCTTTGGTGCGATATAAATAAATACAATTATAAAAAATAAATGATATAAAACGCAAACTAATGGAGTCGGGGAGACCAGAAGTCAAGAACAAGAACCGATGAACTCACAGGAGAGGTTTGGGACACCGAGGCACTGTCGGGGAAAGCGCAGGAGGCCCTCCACAGTGGAAGTTGGTCTGGGACCCATATGAAAAGAAGAGCGGACATTTTACAACAGGCAGCCCCTGTCACGGGTGGAAACCAGGTTTGACGAATATAAAGAAAAGAGAAAACCAATACGAGATAAGGGTCTGGGACACAACAGAAAGGAACTTTGAGAGGTCTGGCAGGTTAGTGAACTAGGCATACTCCTTAAGGTTAAAGAGGAGTTAAAGAGTTGTCATCTTTGTTTGAGCACTGCATCCACGAGGCTCTTCATAGTCCCAGTACTTGATAATATGGGAAACCAAGTTAGACTTAAAATCTATACCTCTTGGCCTTGTGAACATTGTAACTAGGGGAAGGGAGTCCCTCTCACCCCCCCCCAATATTGTTTGGGAAGCAATTGGAAAGCCAAGAGTAGAGAGGTTACCTCTTTGCTAGGTGAACATTGTAACCAGGGGAAGGGAGTCAGTCCCCCTGGTATTGTTTGAGAGGTCATTGGAAAGCCAATAGAGGCGAGGCAACCTCTTGGCCTTTGTAGGTACTTTAAACAGTGGAAAGGAGTCCTTCCCCCTGGTGTTGTTGGGAAGCATGGAGAGGCCAATAGAGGAAGGCATCCTCATGACTTTGAAAGGCCAGGGGAAGGGAAACATTCCCCCTGGTGTTGGTTGAGAACTCTGAGGAACTAAGAGAAGAGAGGCAACCTCATGGCATTGTGAATACTTCGACCAGGGGAGGGGAGTCATTCCCCCCTGGGACTGCATTAAGTGGAGTTTTGAGAAGTCAACAGAGGAAGTTGTCTTGAGAAATATGAAAAGAACAAGTTAGAGGCATTCTGTTGACATTGCGAATACTGTAAGGAGCCATTTCCCCTGGTTTGGTGGTTTGGAGAACTTTATGCTCGACCTTTAAACTTTGTTTTGGTTTCATTTGGAACTTTTGATCCTGTTACCTTGAGTGAATTCGGAACTATTGCAGCTTGGAGAAGAACTGAAAACTGGAGAAGGGGGCCATTCTCCCAGGAGAAGTTCTCCGATACAATTGGATGTTCTCCAGGGGAGGGGAGCGATTCCTCTGGATCTGGAAGTCCCCTCTTCTCACATTTGTTTCTTATAAGTTATAAGTGTAAGGGCTGGAAATAGGTGTTTTAGACACAAGACGGTGGACTACTTTGATTTCGCAGACATCCTGACTGGGTCCTTAGTATTTGATTTAGAGGCACAGAAACCCCTCTTAGTTATAGGGCGGTATAGGGTTGTCATTAATTTTCTTTGAAATAAAAGTATTTTCAAACCAAACTACCACCACTTTGTCAGCACCCTGCTTCCCTACCCTTACTGTACGGAAAGAAATGTAAAAAAACGAAAACTGAGTATTAGAGTTGTTTAACAGTCATTTATAGGGGCACGCCAAAAACAAGACATACTTTGAATGAGTGTCACTGCATTTTAAACGAGCAAGTAGAATGTCTTGGCCACTTAGAAGCATTTCTACTTTTAGGGATGTTTTCATGTGCACTGAAAATGCTGAACAAAAGGTATGTACATTTCTACACGGTGGGAAATGGCCTTGCCATCTAGTTGCCCGACACCAGGTCTGACACTACAGGTCTGACTCTAAGCTTGTGGGAAAGCCGTGTAGAAAGCAGCCATTCTCCTCTCCAGTTTCGAGCACCACCATTTTGAGGAGGGAGGAAAGAGTGGTGGGGAGCTGCGATGCTTTCCAGCTGCAGAAGCTGCTAAAATCTAGAGGTGCGGGGGTAGCATGTGCAGCAATAACATTGCACGCATTTCTTAAAAGACTGCCATTTTTCAGATTCATTTAAGTGTCCTTAAGCTGTCAGTACATTAGAAAGCTGGTGCTGCAGTCTAGGAAATATCTTAATTATGAAAAGAAAACGTGTGCAGTAGATGTTAAAGGCACCTCAGAGGAGCTGTGTTGTAACTCCTTTTTTGACATACAAAACCAGGGCGTAGCAAGTAGAATGCCCTTGCAATGCTTGGCCGGCATTCCTAATGGCCCCCAGGGCAGTTGTCTGGCCGTAACTCAGGCACATGCAAAAGCCGAGGCATTCGTGTCAGTACAACATATTCCTTCTTCTTTAGAATTCAGTGTTGTTCCGAATATTTACACTGACCTGTTAATAGGGCCCTCAGTGATGACTCGACTCCTGCTTAAAAAAAGGGGGGCGGGGGTTCGCAGCTCATGAACACTGGCACGTTATAGTCTATTAGCGACCTTTCTGGAATGATCAGGGAAACACATGTAATACACATAACAAGATCTCTTTCACGAGACTGGAGTCAGCACGCCTGATGTACAGAGTGATCTAGCAGGGTTCAATAACTGGACCTGTTTTGGGAGATCAGAATTAGCACGCACAGAGTGATGGGCAAACTCACTTGGGTTCATGCCCCTATCACTATTTGTGAAGAATCCTGTGGATAGTATCTGACAAAAGATCATTTGTAAAGCTTTTTTAGGCTCCCCCACTCTTGGGAGTGGGCAGGGAGATGATTGTTCGTCGGTATACTATGGAAGCGTTCCCTCCTTACATGGAGCAGCCAGAGGTCCGCTGCAAACGCAAAAGAACCGAATTCTGACTGAGACCCTGGGCTCAATACTGGAATACAGTTTCTCTCTCGGTTCCATGCATTTATAACGAATTCACTAATAACGAAAACGTTTTTAGTGCATTAAAAAGAACGACAACATATTTAATTCTTTTTATTTTTCAATTCGGGGGTCCCCCCCAAGCCCCCTGTTTCCCTAATGTTATTACCCCTCCAAACCCCCGCCCCTTTTTAATCCCTTACCCCACCCCCATGTATACTTTTACACATAAAAAAAAAAATCGATATTTTCTCGTTATTTTTTATTCACTGAAAAAGTAACTTCTTATTGTGAATTCGTTATCACTGTGTGCCCTCCCTCTCATGCGGGACATAAGCCTGGACAGGGGAGTTGCTAGGTCTGGAAAAGACCCGGGGCTAAGCTGATGTCGGAACTGTTCGGACTGGGGGCTAGTTAGTCTTTTGGCTGTAGCTCGTGAGATTCTATCCGGGGCTACAACCAAAAGATCAGGGGCTATAGCCCCCTTAGCCCCCCCCTAGCAACGCCCCTGAGCCTGGGTGAGCATAGGCATGCATTCAGTTTTCTGGCGACGGCATGCTTTGGTGGGCCCTTTCCCCGACTACATAGAGGACTCCAGAAGACAACCAGAAAGTGGGGAATCAGAGAATTGTGTTGTTCATTGTCACACCCTTACCTCAATCTTGGAGTAATCAGCTTATCTTTCACAGGCTGGGGGAAACATGCTCACAAAGTTTTTGAAAGACAGCTCAACTTGAACCAGCTTATTGCAACTACTCTTAATGCAGCCTGTATTAGCTTGCTTAATACCAGGAGAATCTGCCCCCTCTTCACCTACCAAACCCTTGAACTATCTCTGCTACACAGTCGCCTTGACTACAGCGACAGCCCCCTCATAGCCCCCTCCCTCTGCCCTCTTATCAGAATACTCAACTTCGCCCCTGTACGCTCTACAATATCACTGTCTCTTATCCAACTTCGCACAACCGCCTCCATGCCAGTTGGCTCTCTTTGAGAAACCATTCCCTCTACAAATTCCTTATGCTCGTCTTCAAATCCCTGCACAGTTTTCACCCCCATCCCTGACTGACACTATCTCTGGTTACTCATCTGCTCTAGCACCCCTCAAATCTCAATGTTCCCTGACCACCCAGCACATCATTTCACTTTCGATTTTTCTCCCACACCAATGGAACTCTCTAACCCAGGGTTGTCCAACTCCAGGCCTTGAGGACCGGGATCCTGATGGGTTTTCAGGATATCTCTCATTAATATTCATGAGGAAATATTTGCATACATTTAGAATCATTGTATGCAAATGTATCTAATTAATATTAATGGGCGATATCTTCCGAAAACCTGACATGGATCTGGCCCTCAATGCCTGGAGTTGGACAACCCTGCTCTAACTCAATGTCAAAAACGACCACCATCCACTGCTTGAAATCCTCACTTAAGGATCCACCTCTTCAAAGCATTACTGAAGCTGCATTTCCTGACCTGAGAATGAGAAGTCTCAATTTAGTGTCATACTACCCCACCTCCATTTGGGCCCTCTGCCTAACTCCTCTATATATAGCTGCACACCACATTGCCTTCTAATGTACGCACCGGAAGTTGGATTGCCCCATTACTGTTGTGTTCTCTTGTAAGTGTTTCGGGGTGAAACACCTTGATCTTTCAATAAATATAATAAAGCACAAAAGAAATACAATAAAACTCTTGTATTCCGACCACCATTTTTTCACAATTACAGTTTGTACACTGCTTAAACGAGACAAATACTACTTATTAGCCCAAGATGCACCTAACACGCGGGCTCCATCAGATTTACAGGTCATGTGATGTCACTTCCTGGAGACCCACGGTAAAATGTATCATCCGCTACCTATGTTATTTGGCTACTTTTATTAAGTGCACCGACTACAAAGAAAATCTTAATGATCCGATCAATGAAATACAGCAACACTAGTACTTTTCACGGCCATAAGCATTAGGATCATTAAAAGCATAAGAAAATGATGAAAAAGCAGAAGCCATACAGGCATACCCATTGAACACCATCACAGAGGAGCTTTCTAGGGTTCACGGTCCATGCTGGGCAACTGTCCTGAGAGAGACAATTTAAGTCAGCAAGGAATGTTCACCTACAATGACCGACAGAGGCGCATATTTTTCTCAAGGTGCTGGTCCATGTTCGGAATGATTACCTGACTCTCGATTGGATGGTGAGCCTTAGTAGCCTAATGTTACAAACAGGCTCTAAACTTCAGCTCAGCAGCAGGTGGGGTTCCTAATGGCTCTCAACAGGGCATGACATTGCCATATTCCATCAGCCCTACACAATCAAAGATGGAAAGGCACAAGGATGGCCTTTTTTAGTGCACTGTGCCCTTCAAACAAGCAGTATGTTTATCAGGCATATCGCCATTACTCTTCATAGACTATTTTTAAAACAACACAACAAAAGCAGCTGGAAAAGGGCAAGGCTCTTCATCATTAACGCGCAAGAATGAGCAAATTGGGTCCAGGATAAATAGCCTTTAACTTCAATGTCATCAGCCTGCAGTGGGTCAGACCTAGAGATCAGTGTGATTGGAAGCTGGGGCAGTGACGTCTGCAGGACCCAGTAGACATGTTTTCCTGCTCCCTCCTGAGCAGCATTGTTCAACCTCACACTAGCTTTAGAGGCCCCTCCATAAAGACAAAATAGCACAACCAAGAGCCAACACACAGGGAGATACTGAATGAAGAATGAGAGGAGAATCCATTAAAACAACATGTATTTCATGTGCATCACAGAAAATGGCATTCAGCTGGTGACCCAGAATTCCAAGATGGCAGCTATTTGTAAGCTTAGTTAGTTGTAGAAAACCATAATGATCCAACTAAATTCACATCATACTACTCAAAAAATAATATTGTTTTCTCAGTTAGTCAGCCAGTGCACCCAGCTAAAACAATGCACAGTAAACCGCCACATTCATTATAATTTAATATGATCTCCTATTGCAAATTATAAAGGTCAGCCCATTCTGTTATATAATTGTCACACTCACCTTCTCCCCTCCACTGGAAGCTATGCCAGGATGGCTCAGGGTGAGGAGATGCTTTATCACGTTGTCCTTTTGTCTACGCGAACAGAAAAGGGCAGTCAAGCCCAGTAGATCGTTTGCTCAGCCGAGCATGGATCATGCTCGACAGGAATCCTGTGATCTAGGATGTCTCAAATGGTGCAGAAGAGGAAAGGCAGCTGGTGCTGACCTATCATGGGCCTGGAAGACAATTGTCACTTCCAAAGTTGTCTATGTATTTTAGACTGAATTACATGGGCCTGCCAAGAAGAAAAAGGGGTGGAGGGGTCAAAGGACAAAGAAGGTTCAATGAATCCCTGCCTGCCCTCATATCTATCCCTGGTCAGCGATGGTGTGCTGCCTGTCTAAAAGTGAATATAAAAAGAAGAGTTAGATGACTCTGTTTTTTTAGTATTTGTTGTCTTATTTGATGGTAACTGATTTGCACCAGAGGTAATATATTGCTTATGAGCAGTCGTAATTTAGACAGGGCTGACAGCACATGGGGCCTCACTATTTTGGAGGAACTAAAATGCAGTATCAAGTTAAATCACAGACAGTATTATAGCAAAGAGTGCTTTTTTTTAGCCAGTACTGAAAGTGAGTATATACCAATTAAAAACTTAACTCTAGCTTGAGAGCTCAAACGTACATGTTTTGAAGACTGAGCCAGAGGGGTAGACAGGAAAATGTTTGTATCTAACTGTGGCTATAGCTTGCACTGCGTTGTACCCTGTATACGTGCATGAAAACAAGTGGAGCAAGGGGGGCCCATTTAATGTAGGATTATCAGGGGGTTGTCCCCCATAGAGCTGTTTTAATAATGATGTATGGAAATAGCGCATTTTACAGCATATGTTTTGAGAGAAATTGGGTCAAATGCCATACAACATCCAATCTATTCTGTGGGCTAACTCTTGGGAACATTCAGTAGATACCAGGTCTACAATAGTACAGAGGAGCATTTTAAAAATATTCTCATAATATCTGTGCCCACAATATATGCAACCACTGCCAAATTAAAATATTTTCATAATGATGCACCCACAACATATTAAATATTTGCCTCAGTATCGCAATGTCACATCTAAAATATGCTACAGCATTCCCACTATAAAGCATTCCATGATCTGGGTTCATGAATGTTAGCATGTCCACATTTGGATAGAGTTGTGAATGTTAGCATGTGCACACTTGGATAGAATTGTGAATGTTAACATGTCCACACTTGGATAGAATTGTGAATGTTAGCATATCCACACTTAGATGGAATTGTGAATATCGGCCTGCGTCGCATCTAGATGGAATTGTAAATGTTAACATGTGAAAGATGCATTAAGAAAGCGTGCCCTATAACCTCTCCATGAATTTAGAATGTGCCCAATAGCCTGTCTGGTAAACTGAATTTAGAAGTGTACCCAAGATCCTCTGTGACAGTTGCATTTAGAAGTGTGCCCAATAGACACTCTGGAAAGTTGCATCTAGAAGTGTGCCCAATAACCTCGCTGTGAATTTAGTAGGGTTCCCAATAGACACTCTATGAAAGTTGCATTTAGAAGTATGTCCATTATCCCCTCAGTGAAATTTAGAAGTGTACCCATAGCCTCCCTGAGAGTTGCATTTAGAAGTGTGCCCAATAGTCTCTCTAGTAAATTGAATTTAGAAGTGTTCCCAACACCCTCTCTGGAAAAGCCTCTCTGAAAATTGACTTAATAGTGCGCCCAGAATCCACTACGTAGAAAATGGAATTTAGAATTGCGCCCAATAGCATCGCTGTGAAGGTTGCATTTAGAAGTGTAACCAATACCCTCTGTGAAAGTTGATTATAGAAGTGTATCCAATAGACGCTCTGTAAAGTTGAATTTAGAAGTGTTCCCAATAGTCGCTCTGTGAAGTTGAATTTAGAAGTGCTCCCAATAGTCGCTCTGTGAAGTTGAATTTAGAAGTGTTCCCAATAGCATCTGTGAAAGTTGACTATAGAATTGTATCCTATAGACACTCTGGAAAGTTTCATTTATAAGTGTGCCCAATAGCCTCTAGTAAACTGAATTCTAGAAGTGTGCCCAATAGCCTCTCTGTGGAAAACTGTATTTAGAAGTGCGCCCAGTACCCTCTCTGGGAAAGTTGCAATTAGAAGTGTGCTCAGTGAAAGAGCATATAACCGTTCATACCACACCACCATGCTTACTCTCTCCTTACATCACCACTCAACTAGAACACAGAGATACTATGACACCATTCGGTATAACTGTTCTCATACCAACATTCCGCCGCTTACTCCACATCATTCTATGTAATCACTGCTGGTTCCACACCCCCAGCCAGGCGTTTTCCTCAGGCCTAACGCAGCCACATCCGTTCCGGATAAATCCTGCCAGAACGAACACATTCTCCTGATCTCTCAACCACCACACCTACCGCTAAGAAGCAGCTATTACACGAGTACCGCACGAGCTGCACACATACCCGGTGCTCACACGCACCTTTTGACTCTCCCTACTCTCTCTACTGATCTGAACTTCGGTTCCCAAGGGCGTTCAACCTACAAGCGCCTTCAGACCATACCAATGGTATATAAGGCGCTATATAAGTGCAAAATAACATAACATAACATAACATAACATATTATATGCTAGCATTCCCACGGTAAAACACTTTCATGAGGAGTCCACAATGTATGCCAGCATTGTCACTGTAAAATGCTTTCATGACACTACACCCATTAAACACACAAGCATGCCTACCGTAAGATGATTTCATTCTGTGTCTACAATATAGGCCATCATTCTCACTTTAAAATGATTTCACTTAGTTTTGTTCCCAGATATCGTGTGCAAATAATATTTTGTTTAAATAAATGCGATAATCACTAGTGGCCAGCAACACATATTTCGACCCAAGGGGTCTTTATCAAGGCTGATGCATTATTGTATAACGCACAGGTACTTCTGTAACCAAATGATACTGTAAGAATGACTGACATGACTAAGCTCTGTATTATGTTTCCATGTATGAATGTACCAAGCAAGTATTCTATAACAGTGCCACGATGCCCCAGGGCCGTACTGTGCGCTTTATAAATGCAAATAAATAGAAATAAATAAATTGTTCATTGACCTTTTGATGGGTCATCGTTTGCAGTAGTAACAGGCTGACAAGCCAGCCTATCCAAGGAGTGGAACCCATCTACCCCAACCCACCACCAAGAGTCAACCCACCAAACGGACAATGAACAATAACGCACCATCCTTGTTAAAGACCCCTGGTGTTGAAACACGTGTCGGCTGACCACTTGAGATTATCACATCAAGAATAGAATTCTTTTTTGGGAAAAATCAGAATACAAAGGAAACATTTTTAAACAAATATATATATTGTTTGTGCAAGATATCTGGGAACACAACTAAGTCCAATCCTACACAGAAGTATGGGCAACACCTCCACTACCCATGATTTGACAGCATAAATCTAGAATTAAAAGTTTCAAATAAATACCTTAGGAAGTATCCTAGTGTAAGACAAGTGGAATCAAAAACCTAGTGCCCAAACACTTTTACTTAAAATGATTTCATGGTGAGGCAACTGAATGCCAACGTTGCCATGTAAAACCCTTTCATGATGCTGCAACCACATTATGGGCCTGATTCACTGAGCGTTTTCTAATGGCATTGCGCCATTGTAAAATGCTTCTGTGAATCAAGCCCTATATGTCAGCATACCCACTCCCCTCCCCACAATAGAAACAATGCAAAATATAAACGTGTAGCCACGCACACACACAATATCAGTCTCACATTCACATATATTGTAAAGGCATCGTGGAGTAGACACAGACAACCAATTCAAATTCAGTTTCAAAAATTTTATTTAACTTAAAACGTAGGATGGCGTAAAACCTAACTTGCCTCATGCTAAGGTGGGATTTCCCTACCTAAAGAAAACAAAGGATAGTCTGGGTCAGGGTGTCCAAATCAAATATCTGTCTGTGTCCAAAACCTATACTTGCCCTCATAACTAACTGTATACAAGGTGTAGGGATGTTAGCATCAAAATAATAATGTTCAAATGAAAATAATAATGCTCAAAAAAAAGTTCAGAGCTCCTTCCAGTGCTTGGCTTACGATCAGCTTCCCCTTCCCCAAGTTCGAAATAGTTCACAGAATACTGGGGTTCCCTTTCCCAAGAGTTCCAATCTTCCAGTTTTTAAAAATAACAGTTCCTTGGGACACTTCCCAGTTCCTTTAAGATCAATACCTTGTAACAGTTTGCCTAGACAGTTCTGTTTCTTGACTTCATTTTCCCATTTAAGGCAGTTGCAAAACACAAGCTTCTTTAGACATACTTTCATTGGCCTCTTTCATGTAGGGCACTCTGTCTAGGCGCAGTTGTCTGACTACACAGTCCAGTCATTACAGGTCACGCAAACGAAACCCCTTCTTACTGTTTCCATCAAAAATTGTCCACTGTTTCCATCTTACAGTGATGTTCAGTTGATTACCCAGTGTCACCCTCTTCAGACACTGTACCATGATTTGCTTAGCCACCACACACTTTGTTATACTTTTCTGTATTCCTTTGGCTTTTGCCAACATGGGCTTCCTCTTAGCCTGCAATTCCTGGGCCCCTTTTTGGCTTTGGCCAATACTTAGTTTCTCATTTTCATACCCTTCTTGGTATTCTCTTGACTTTGCCAATACTTGCTTCACAAAATATATACCTTGATTTCTGTCTCATATAATACTTTGCTTTCATTCCATTTATTTATTTTTATTTTATTTATTTAGCATTCGTAGTGCGCGCCAAACCCATAGGTATCTGGGCACTGGAGAGCAGGTAATACACATTACAGGGTTATCACAGGCAACTATTGGAAACAATGGTTGGGTAGAAAATCATATTACGCATATTTACAGACATACATCTATACATATATATTTTTCTGTCAGTACATAATCAATAATATTTACATTTATGAGTATTCTATTTGCTTTTTACTCTGTGAGGCATTCAAACGTGCTTTCAATCAGTTTCAATTCACCCAGTACCTTGAAAGTACTTGCTACGGCATTCAAAAGTACTTTTAATTACTTCCATTTGTTCGGTATTTGCGAAAGAATCTATCATGTGTTCTCAGAGCACCTGGTAGGAGTGTTTTTGCTTTGCACTTACCGGTCGGACACAGTAGCATCCTTCTTCTTAGCGTGTTTGGTGACGGGCTTCTCCAGGCTTCATCCGATTCCCGGCTTCCCCAGACTCTGCCTCTCTCTCGCTGCCTCCACAGAGAGCACCGCTTGCTCTCCTGGCTTCCCGTGGAGGCTGCTGGGATCAATGGGAGTACAAAGTAGACCCGCTCTGGAGGATAACAGGACCTCCGGACCCTCACACAGCCGACCACGGCCCTGGCCTCTCTTTCTCCTGCACAACACTGCTCCGAGCACCAGGGTCTCTTGCTTCCTTTCTTCTAGCCCGTGCCTCCTCTTTCAATGCGGCGGGCATTTTTATATCCACCATGTGTGTTAAGTGAGCCCAGTTGTGGATCATTGAGTTGCCTTTCCTGACTATGGAGAACTCCATTGGGCAGACATGCCTGGTTGTTCCAGTGGTAGGCCTCCATAGCCCTCTTCTTCATGTCAGTATTTGAAATTGACTGATTTAATAAAAGGAGCAATTCTAATGATGTTCTGTCTCTGATAGGTGTGTGTATCAGTAAAATGAGGATGTACCTCATAGTTGGTCTCTTCCTCTTCCCAGTACTAAGGTGCAGTTTCTTTGGGACAGTTTGGAAGGAGGAAAAGGGAAACGGTTGACAATACTAACAAAGGCTTTAGGGATAGAAGGCTCATTGTGAAAACGGAAAGTCCTCTCCACCCAGGTGATCCTCCCTTGCATATCCACCCCAGGGTCGTGATCCAAATGCGATGGCCTTTAACCGGCCACCTGAAAGGAGGATTCAGGGGAAACAGAAGTGAGGACGCCCTCAGGTTCCTCACAATACACACATATACAGGCACACAGAAATGCACACCGACTCACACTCCAACTCACACAAACATAACACTGCATACCATTCAAAACATGCATGCATACACTTTAGTAAAAACATATCCTTCCACGGCGTGATCTGCAATTTTCTCTCTGGCAGCCGTATTCAGGCAGCCTGCCTGGTGGCAGAAATAGAAACAAGTGTGCAGGGCCTCACTGTCATGTGAGCTTTGTAACCTAGCAACCTCGAAGTTACAAGCCTATGTGCTTTTGCCCTGACCAACTTAACTTTTACTCCAGCAAACATGTTTTCATTCTATTTGGAAGTTGCTTGGCCAAGTAGGTGGTATGGGATGTGCACTGGGTGGGGTCCCCTTTTCTTCTCTCTATTCAGCACTGCTTCTCTACTGAACCCTATATTCTGCTATATTATTTAGAAAGTGTGGGCATCATGCACTTGTATCACAGAGTCAGGAGGGACTGTAAGTGGCAATTAGCTTGTTATGAGATGAGACTATGCAAGAGTATGATGGGAGGCCAAAATGAGAGACCTTTGTGGGCTTACTCAGTGGTGGTTTTATACTCTATTCTTTAACCATGTGAGGTACCTTTGGGGCTGTGCAAGATTGACTGGAAGCCATAAGAAGGTTCCTGTTCCCTGACTTTCTCCCTCTATGGGAGGGTTTATTAGGAGATATGAGGGATTATTTTAGAGGATGCTTAGGGGTGTTTGAGGAGCATATGTTGGCTATCTCAGAAGTGTTTAGGGACTGAATAAGGGTCTGGCGATGTTCATGTCTGTTGTGAGGTATGTGAGGCTTTGTGAAGGTCTGACGGGATCTGTGTGGCGTACTGTCAAGAAATGCATGAGATCTGATGAGAGCTTTAGGATTGTCTGCTAAGAGCTACCTAATGATTTGCTCAGAGCTATGTGAGTCTTCGCTGGCAGCTATGAAAGGATCTATTGAGGGCTTTGTGAGGTTGGCATCATGGAAGGAGATACAGACAACAGATTCAATGTAACAGAAATACCTTTATTAACTTAAATGTCAGGATGGTGTAAGGCCTAACTTGCCCTATGCTAAGGTGGGATTCCCCTAACTAAAGAAACTAAGCATAGTCTGAGTCAGTAAGTGCAACTTAAAAGTCTGTCTGTGTCCAACACCTATGCTTGCCCTCACAACTAACACCAACACAATGTTTAGGGATGCCAACCATAAGATAAAAAGTGCTGCAAACGTAAAGTTCTGAGCTATTTCCAGCTCAGGCTTATTCTTCAGCTTTTCCTCCCCAAGTACCAACAAATTCTCCACAATGTTCAAGTTACCTTCTCTTAAAATTGAGGTAATATAGTTCCACACCTCTTTAAATGTCAGAATTCCGATCCCCAGGTTCGATACAGTTTCAATGCAGTAAGTCTCAGGGTTCTCTTCCCCAAGTTCAATATCAAAGTTGTCACAAAAAGAAGTATCAAGAGGCTTCGTCTTTCAGATAAATTCAAGCAATCCATCATAGCTCAGGGTTCCCTTCCCCAAGCTTTATATGCACCAATAGTAGTTTTCCTTTTGACACAATAGTAGGTTTCTTTGGTAGCACATAGGGGTTCCCTGGTCCTGGCGCAGTTGTCAGACCCCACGGTCCACCAATCGCAGGTCACACAAGCAGGAACCCTTGGCTCTCCTACTCAAACATAGGCTTCTCTGTGTCTGGCCTTTGTGTTTCAAATTTCAACAAACAAATTTTTCCAACTGTATCTCAATGCGTGATTCACTATTAGCAGGTTCACTATTGGCATTCAGTTCCTTCTTCCATATTGGCAGATTTGTTGCTGTCATTCAGCTCTGCATTCATTCCGTTCATTATTCAATATTATCAGGTGTGCTGCTTTCATTCAATTCATTATTAAATATTAGCATATTTTCTGCTTGCATTTAGTTTGTTATTCATTATGAGCAAGTTTGCTATTTTCATTGAGTTCATTGTTCAATGTTAGCTGGTTTGCTGTTTTCATTCATGTAACTTCATAGCTCCATCTGCAATTGAAGCATTCATTCCCCCACCACTGCTCACTAGTTTTGCAGACCGCCCAGAGCGCCCCGGTCTCTGGGTAGCATCATCAGCACTCACTGGTTGTTGGCATCTTCCTTCCGGCAGTTCTTGCTGCCTTTCCTCTTGCTTTGGGTTCCTGCTTTGGGTTCTGTAAGGCCCGCTTGCATGTGGACAGCAGCTCGGCTGGCCCAGGCAGCTTCAACACCTCTGCGAGGCCAGAAATGGGGTCCTATGTGCTCTTGCCTCGCTGCAGCTCCTTTTGCTCCCACTTCATAAGCAGGATTACCTCTGCACACGGGAGGTTTCCCTTGGCTTGGGGATGTTGTCCAGCATCCCATCTTCTCCTCAAGTCCCACCACAGCTTCCTCCAGACTCCTGTGGTATCCCGTTGATCTCTGCCCAAGTACCCCAGGTCTCTCACTCTCCTGCACGGCTTCTCCTTTTATACAAATGTGGTCCTTCATGAGACTCCAGGTGTATTCCATCATTCAATTCGGCCTTACTCTGATTAACTGGACATGCCTGACCTTCATACCTTGCAGGCATCTTCTTCGTCCCTGTACCTAAGTGGTGAGAGTGAATGGTGTACATTGCTCTCAGTTGCTTCTTCCTCGTCTCAGTATTAGAGTAGTGAGAGTGTGTGGTTTTCATTAGTTTCAGCTGTCTCATCCTCATCTCAGTGCTGTCAGGTGTCTCAAGAGAGGAAAGAAGGGGAGTTGACCCACAACAAACCATAAAGGTCAGGGGAGGGTTAGGTTGGTTGTCATTAGGATAAGGGGACACCATGTCCCACCTAAAGGCACCCCACTCTCAATCCCCAAGGACCTTCCACCCAGGGTCAGGGTGCAAAAGCGATGGCCTTTCCCTCGCAAATTGCACAGAGGATCCAAGGGGAGTAGGAGTGAGAATACACACAGGTTTCTCACAGATATGTGAGGAGCTGTGAGAGGCTAAGGGCTGAATAAGGGGCTCTGTGAGGATGTGTTGGGTGCTATGTGAGGCTTTGCACACATGTATGAGAGGATTGGCCAGGTGCTACATGAGGAACTGTTGAGTTCTGTGAAAAGTCTGCTGAAAGCTTTGTTACTGTCTCATGGTTGCTACATGAAGTTCTGTTGGAGATGTCTAATGGACAGTAAAAGGTCTGTTGAGGGTCTACTAGTAACCATGTGAGGGTATGTTGGACTCCATGGGTCTATTGGAGCTATGTGAACATCTGTTAGGGGCTCCGTTACCTTCTACTAGGGGTTTTATGTTGGTCTGTTGGGGTTTGTGAGAGGCTTTTTATGTGACAGTCTGCCTGCCATAAGCTACTAGTGGGGCTATGAGAAGATATGTTAAGTTATGTGAATCACTATATGTGTCAAATTCTAGCTTCCTCCCCTTTTCTTTGTCAATAACTGTTAGGGCCTCATTACACGGATGGCGGTTGAGCCAAGGTGCTATTAGCACCTTGGTCCATGCCGGTAAAATACTGGCACCGCCTTGGTGGAAAGGGGAATTACCGCCCTATTCCAAGGTTGGTGGGGCGGAAATTCCCCCTTCCCCCATTGCCCTTCCCCATTCCCATTTTTGCCCCATAGGGCTCTATGGGAATGGGGAAGGTGCTAATTACGGTACCGCAAATTGCGGTAACGTAATTAGCTCCCTGGTCCCTTTGCGGGTTGGTTTTTAACGCCTGCAAAAAGCAGGCGTTAAATTCCCCAACCCGCAAAGGGACCTCGTAGTAAGGCGGTAAGGGTTTACCGGTACCGGTAAAATACCGGTACCGGTAAACCCTTACCGCCTACCGTGTAATGAGGCCCTAAATTTTCTCCATTTACATTATCTCGTCAGTGTTTGTTTTGGTAATGGATGGGTATATACATTGTCAGTTTGCTGCTATGCATGCTTTGGATATCGGGAACATACTTACTGACTTTAAAGTAGACTTAATCTTTCTTTGTTTTAAGCTATGGTTGTCTGTCTCTTCTGACTGTGTACCTAACGACTTATTGTGAACCAGGTACTCCTTTCAAAAGGGAGGTGATCCTTAAAATAAGAGTGGGAATGGCCCTTTTGTATCCTTCATGCCTGTAACTGACATGCATCGATAAACTCCTCTTACTACTCAATGAGGTGTGGCAAAGTTCCACAGAACAAATGAGAATGGAAGGTTGTGGTAGGGGAAAAAGAGCACAATCTCTTTCTATGGCATTAGACCTGTGGAATCACACATAAGTAGAAGGACTATGGAAGCTAGTGTTGGGTGGAGTTGGAGGCGCAAACACACAGAGATTCAGCGCACAGCAGCTGAATGGTTCTCAGAGATCAAGAAGCCGGAGTGGGGAGCAGGAAGATGTGTAGAGGGAGAACCATGGAGGGAACAACTTACAAAGCTGGTAATGGAGAGGGCAATGATGAGTGATCAGCACAGGTTCCAGATGCAAAGGGGACAAAGAAGCATAGAAGAATACAAGAGGCATCTGCAAGGGATCCCAGCCTGGAAAGAACAAGGGGCGGAGAAGAGATCAGAAAGACAGAGAGACAGAGAGAGAGAGAGAGAGAGAGAGAGAGGAGAGAGAGAGAGAGAGAGAGAGAGAGAGAGAGAGAGAGAGAGAGAGAGAGAGAGAGAGAGAGAGAGAGAGAGAGAGAGAGAGTCTGCAATCAAAAATAAGCAAAGCTTAGGCAATCAAGTGGACAAGGGAACATGCCAACTGGAGAAGTGCAAGGGTGATGATGATGTCAGAGAGGAGGCCAACATATCTGAGACGTCCGAGCAAGAAAACAGAATGAGAGGCAGAGGGCTCTGACATGCAGGAGGATCCGAACAACAGGAACACTGAAAAGCAGCAAATAACAGAAACCCAGAGTGGAGAGTTCTTGTCACTGATGGAACCAGGTGTACTGGAATTGATCATCTGCGTTTTGGGAGAGGGAGGCAAATGCCAAAGTATTATGGAAACAAGAGAAGGGACATTGAGTGACTCCAGTACGGGGAGCAAACTGATTAAAACACTGCATTCTGTAAATCAGAGACTGATCTTAGTGTGTCTCGTACAACAAGAGAATGAACAATGAACCACTGTATTCTGGAGTTTAGTACTAAGAGAAGACATTCGGAAACACTAACACAATCTTTACAACTTTATTGTGCTTGATAAGTCTTGCAGACTTGAGTTCCATTGTATTCTTTTGGACACCACAACATAGAGAGACCAGGCCTATTAGCAGTGGTGGAAGTGGGCGTGAGCGTTTGGGAGCGGTGTTCCTCTACTTTTTAAAATTAAGTTTTACTGTTCCTATACCGAATGGTTTCATTTTTAAAGTGTAGGTATAAGATAAAATGTGCATTTTCAGTGCAATGCACTGAACGTTCCCTTAAAAAACAGGTGCATGTGTTTGGGGGTTTGTATTATGTATGGGAGGAGGCGTGGTGCTGTGGTTTGTGGCAACA
The DNA here is from genome assembly GCF_040938575.1 of Ambystoma mexicanum. NCBI lineage: Eukaryota > Metazoa > Chordata > Amphibia > Caudata > Ambystomatidae > Ambystoma > Ambystoma mexicanum. The sequence goes on along the minus strand of NC_090928.1, from coordinate 771,159,025 downwards.
GGGTGCAGACCAGTAGGGAACCTAGTTCCACTACTTCTTTTCATACACTTCAACCACTGCCTATTTTAGTGCAAACCTTCAACCCCAACACACTTTGCATCATAGTCTACTGCAGGATTCCTGTGAAGAACATTGTGTATGCAACTCCCTTGATGATGTTTGTCTCCTCAAAATCTGCCCAAATACTAATGTGGTCTTAAGGACTAGAATACATTAACCTCTTAGTCGATGAACATGGGGGCAAGAGAGCTATGAAGTTCCTTCATCATGTACATATCTTGGACTTCACCCAACTAACTGACGTTCCAACTCACTCACATGGGCATACTTTGTACCTCCTTCTTAAAAAATATGACTGTGAGCTTACGTCTCTCCTTAGGGAAGGGCCCTTGACTTTTTCAGACTGTTACTTTCGTCAACCCTGGAAAATAAGAAGCCTAAGTCCTTGGACTAAAGCTGAAGAAAAACTGCGTTGTGTGTCCGTGGACCCGGGGCTCTCCCATGTCGATAGCCAATGCGGGGAGGAGAATTTGCCATTGTGATACTGTCCCTGGCTCCTACAACAAAGCAGCACCAGTAAAGACAGCACAGCCAGTGAGTTGGAGAGACGGATACCACACCAGCCAGTGTAAGAACCAAGGTTGCAAGTGGCAACATTGTATGATGAAAACTAAAGAGAACAGTGCGTGAAACGTATGTGATGAGCAATGGAGGACATACAAGATACCATAGACAGAGTGGTCCGGCTCCATGTGGGTGCTCATTCAAAGGTCTCTGTTAGGAATACAAATGGTTGGCAACTGTGAGAAGGGAATTTGAGATCGAAGTGGTCCTGCAAGGGTTAAGCTAAACCCTGTGCACATTCAAAAGTCCTTGAAGCAAACTGAAATTGGTCCGAGTCCGACTGAGGGAGACTAATTGTTGAAGAGGAAGGATCTGAGCCCAGCAGAGCGGGATCCAGGGTGAACCGTGAATCACCCGAGAAAAAGAAATTATTCCGAGCCCCTGCTGATGGAGACTAATTGTGTAAGTGGAAGGATCTGAGCACGGCTAAGGGGGATCCGGGGTGAACCGTGAGTCACCCAAGAAAGAATATTTTCTAAACATTGTAAAAGGGGATCTGGGCCTGGAAGAGGGTGATGCAAAGAAACGATTGTTGTATAAAAGGGATCTGAGCCTGGCTGAGGGGGATCAAGGGTGAAGAGTGAATCACTGGAATTGAGTACTTGTAAGAGGAAAAAACTTTTCATTTGTTTTAGTACATTGGGCCCTCTGAATAAAGAGACTTTGATATGCAAAGAGACTTGTGCATGGAAGACCCTGATCCTGGTAATGGAACTGTATCCTTGTGACGAAGAAGCCATAGTGTGTGCTTTGCTCGAGTGAACTGCCTTGTACCGTTCTGAAAACGTGGGGGAGGGGAGCCAACGGCCTGAACATTCTAACATATCATTTTGTGAACACTTCTTTCTTTTCCACGAATACTACCCCACACTATTGGTATTTAGCGGTAGGATTGGCAATCGATTTTTTCAGTATAGGCCCTTTTATTTTACGAGACTCCACTAGGACTGTGTTATTATTATTTGATGGTTGGAGCTTGCTTCCATATGTAGATTTAGGATTAGTTAGGCGCTTATTTAATTTCAATAAACACCCTTGAACTAACTGTGGTCACTTGTGTCTGTCTTACTGTTGATACCATGCCCTTCTTACGCTTGCCAGTCTTAAGCCAATGACAACCAGATTTATGTAGTAGCCAATAGCAGGCCAGAAAGATTTGAGGTGTGGTCGACCAGCAATTAAGGATGGGATGGAAAGATCCCTTGATCCACTTAAACTATGGTAAAATGGAAATCATCTTTTTTGGTGGCTGAAACCATTTAGAACAACTTCTTGGTCATTCCACCATGACATACATCTTTCCTTCTTCATGTGAGATACAGGGGAAGGAAAGGAAAACAAAACTAGGAAGGTGGTTGTATTCCAACATGCCACTTAAAGGCCAGCTAAGGGTAATGGTTATAATGGTCCTTTAACAACTATGCAGAATGAAGCACTTCTTGTTATCTAGCCATAAGGTTGATTAGTTCTATGTATTTCTATTGTGCATTTTTTGCCCATAGATTTTTTTTACCAGCAATTCTATACCCTTTTTTGCTGCACCACCATTAGAAAGCACAGCCATCCTGACTACTGTGCTAGAATAATTACTGTGGTGGGTCAGACGAAGAACACAGACCCTGGTTTTCCATCTCAGGTTCCTTCTTATTAAATGAAAGATGAAAACTCCTAGATTTCCCTAACAAAGTTTCGCTTCTTGCGTCTTCTCCCGTCTCCACCTTCCCACGTCATAGTTTGTACATAGCCTTCTTTGCCCAGTCGGGCGCAGCGCAACCAAGTTTCCTTCAGCATTCGACTCCAAACTGGTTTAAAACTTCCTGACTCCTCATTCTCCAGGTCTCCACCTCTCATATTTTTGACGCTGCCATGCGATTTCCCTGGCATAGTGTCTAAATCCTTCTTCTCTGTATAATCTACATTTTGTATTCCTCTATTGGTTTTCTTAGTCCCAGTAGTATGTGGAAGTTTCACCATAGACATAATACCATACACATAATCAGGCGGAGTTAGCTGCTGAATTGCTGCAGTCTGTGGCAGGCTACTCTATCCTATTCTACTGAGACTTGAGTCTCTCTACAGTTCCAGTTTTTTTGTGGGAGGACCCATAAAAACCCTCATTATCCGCAGAGCGGCCGCAGAGTTAGCTGCTGAGTTTCTGCAGTCTGTGGCAGTCCGTGGGCAGGACTGGCAGAACTCCTCTCTATGGAGACTGAAAGCCTTGTCGTACCCCTATTATCACCTCAGGGTGGTGACGACGAAGAGGGGCGCTGGATGCGCAGCTCCAATCAAAGCCAACACCGACCCGATTCTAACCGGACCCTTTCGGCTCGCTCCATCTCAAGACAACGGTGCCCTCTGTCATCGACGCTGTCTAAAGACTCAACTGGGGTCCAAACGCTCAAAATTGCCCAAACAACAGTCTTTCGAGTGGGATGGGTACCCGAACATCATCAGAACCCATTCAAACTTGCAGATCATGGGCCAGAAATGGTGGAATCCAGACAAGTCCATAACCCAATGGAACATTAAACAGCAACGGAAGCTCTGCGACCGTCTGTGCTAGCACTGGAGGCCCATACTCCCGGCTCGCCCCCAGTGCAGCCCGCCGAAGGACGGACTGCGAGGGACATGCCTGCCGGTCAGAGTAGGGCTGCCGTATCTGCTTTGAACAACAAATCTCAACATCACCTCCAAATCAGACCCAAACTTAATATCATTTCAGCGACACAGGCAGGTGAACGTAGCCCTCGGTCCCCGGGTCCGCCTGGCCCCCTCGGTGGTTCCGGAGCCGTGGACATGCCCTCGCCTCGGGTTCCGTGTGGTGCAGAGAGTGGGTGGGGGCCTTCCTTCTCCCTCGGCACGTCATCGGAACAGAGGCTAGTGGAGGCCTTGTTCCATGCAGCAGAGGGCGTGGCTCCGCTTCCGTGTGGGGGTGCGGCCAAGAAGCTCTCCGAAGGTGGCCCACAGCTTCCGATAGAAGGAAGAGGGAGGTGGGGCTCCACCCCAGTAAACATCGACCAGGAAGACTCTACTATAGAAGAAATGGACAAAGATGACTCGCCTACCACCTCGTCTTTCTCTACACCACCAAAGAAAAACAAAACAAAAAATGGGACAAAAGCGTCCCATACATCAGTATTAAAAAACTAAAAAAGAACGCATCTGACTTTCCAAAAAAAAAAAGAAAACCACTTTGAAGTTTTTGACGAAATCAGCAATATGTAACTCCCTGAAAGAATATTTTGTGAGCCAAGGCAAAAGGAAATACGATGTACTAAAAGAACTAACGGACGCAGAAATGCTGGAAGTCACCATAGATCACTCAGCAGGGCCAAAACCAAGTAAAACTGCTTTCACTCCAAAAAAGGGCGCAGTAACAGAAAAGGGACCTTACAGTGAAACTTTCGTGCTGGAAGAAAACAATGTTTCAAGTCTCCCTACTTACATTTCTACTTCGACCGATGGAATCACTCCAATTAACTCCATTGAAGCTGCCCCGATTCATGGGAAAACGCAAGACAAACCACCTTTGACTGCCCTGCAACCTCTCCCAGTATCAATCACAACAGATCCCGAGCCCCTGGGGAACAGTCTCCCACCAAAACACCACAGTCGAGAGACCGCCAAAATCAACCCATGATGGCAGAACAACCAGTCTCTGAGATTCAGACAGAGTCTGCTCCAAAGCATTTAACACCCTCAATTTTCGTCCCCGCTCTATGTCCATTTCCATCCCCAATGGCCAAGGACCAGAGGCCACCAAAAAACGCAGCACAAGTTCTAACCCCCCAGGCTCATCCTCAAGCCACACCTAGAAGAAAAAGCAGAACGGGAGAGCAACTGGACGACACACAGAAAGACACTCCAACAAAAAAGCTCGACCTAACAACCTTAATGTCTGCAATAACAATTGCGCTTGCCCCGTTCGGAAAACTGTCTGAGGCTATAAGTGACACACTAAAGGACCAAACTACGCTAATCGCAATGACCCACACCAAATTTACCTATCTGGAGGGGTACATTACAGCCAAAGAAAAACTGGATAGCGAACTGTTTAATAAAATCCTGGCGGCCCCCCCTAGATCTGGGCCAACAATTGACCCCCCAACTTCGAGAATTATTGTCATCAAAGACTCAACCGATCATGCCTCCCAAACTGACTTCAGCAACACTGAAGGTCGGCCTTCAGTGTCGGCCCCCCAATTACAAGTGGCAGGAAAAACGAAGCCTTCTGGAAATTCTCCAGACCTACAAAAAAAACAAGAAAAGAAAGAGCAAAATACAGGAAATATTGACTCAACCAACCTATTTTCATTTGCAGGCTGTCAAGCAGTTCCCCCAATCTCACCTGAGTTCTATCTTGGCTGGATTTCTTGACCGATGCCTTCTTGCGTACTGCTCGAGTCTTGAATAAGACTGCAAGAGTCTCTTCCGACTCCAGCGTGCGTTCAAGTACCGGGATGCAGGGATCCGGGAATCCAGGAAATAACAGGGTGCGCAACTAGCACACGAGTCCAGGAATCAAGAAAGGAAGGAAAGGGACTAGAATTGGGTTAGAGTGGAAGAAGCAAGGGAAACAATACCGCGAGCTACGGAGCACACGTCTGGTCGCTACTTCGCAATAGCATTGAGACGCGTGGGGCTGCGGGAGCGTGGTGGCATATTTATGGAACGTACTACGTCCGCCGTGAAGGCTGGTGAGAGGCGTGTCACGTGATCCGGCCATGTTGGGAGAAACAATGAATGTAAGCCCCGCCGTGACAAGGACCAGGAAGTCCAGAAGGGGCGCGTTCTGTGGGTCATGACACAGGCTGCCAAAGGGGGGCTTCCAAACCCTCTCTACAATTAAATGGGACACCAACGGCCTTACCTGAAACCATGAAAATCCCGGCAACACAGGTAGGCTCACTACCTTCCGTCAAGTTGGCTGAGAAACCAAAAATTCCACCACAAACCGTCAAAGCACCAGAACAAATCGATCTAAAAGCAAGAAAAGGGGTCGCCCAACAAACAGGGCCTACGGTCAGGCCAAAAGAAAAAGCCCCTGTTAGGCAGAAACCTGTGCAGTTCCCTTAGGGTCCACTGCAAAAAGTTTAAGACTACAGGAGTTAGCAGTAAACCCAATTGGTAGCAGTCTGCACCACCCATATTTACCTGGTAGCTGTGGCTGAGCAGTCAGACTTCTCTCAAGAAGAGTAAGGCAGTATACAGAGCATACACAATAGGGCAGAAAACACAGTAAAACAAGCAAACACTGACCAGAGCTTTGGTGTAAAAGATATATAGTTATTTATTTAAAAACACATCTATGAAAACACACTGGCACTAATATCAAGCAAGTTCAAAAACACAGTCACTAAAGTATATACACTCCCTTCAAAGATTATTAGACAAGTCTAAAGTAAAGCACCACTTATTTTCAGACAGCGGTGTGCGCTTAACGCAGATGGCACTCTAATAATTTGGTTAAAAAGGGAGAGAAGGCAGAGCATAAATTGAAACAGATCCCAACACTTTCAGAAGAGCATAGCAAGATAGAAAGGCACAATACAACCGTGAAGTTAGAGTTCAGAAAGCCGGACCCACTTTGAGAGGATCAGAACGAAATGTACCCACGGTCACACGGTTTAAAAAGTGCATAAAAGTCTTGTAAATGTTCAGAAAGAAGTTGGACCAAAAGAAAGAGACCAGTTAGAAGGTCAAGAGACCAACCCACTATAGAAGGCTAAGGATCTACTGTCACCTTAGTGCAATCTGTTGAAAGGGAGGCCAGGCGGACACAGTACATTGAAATGGTGAGAACGCTCCAGCAGGGGCTGTTGTTCCTGGCAGCGGGTGCAAGTCGGTGCTTCGTCCGGGGGAAGAGAAGATCTCGTCGTGGAGGAGAGCAGGAGTTCGTTGCACGGCCAGGGAAGAAACCAGCCGCAGAGTTCTCGATTAAAAGGTACGGTCCTTTTATTCGCAGTTCAGTGGCAAGTGGCTATCAGGTTGCCGGGGTGCTTGGCACAGGCAATTCGACCACTGGACATCCTGGAAGGTGAAAAGACGGCGAACTGGTTGTCCCCACCAGCTCAAGGGGAAGAGACTCTCCGGGAAGAAGATCTCCTCTGTCGTTGGGAAGTGGTGAGTCAGTTCAGCAGGGCTCCACCGGTGGTGTCGTCGTTGCAGGTCGGCTCAGCTTCTCCCTCTTTGGATTTTCAGGTTCTGTGGCGACTTCTGAAGTTCCAGTTCCCAAAGCCCTGCTTTTATGCAGCAAACCCCCATTCATTCAGCCTAGCTGTCAATCAAACATGCTAAGTGGTGAGCGGGGCGGCTCACCACTTGGGCCAATCACGCAAGAGTGCGACTTGAGTTGGCAAGGCAACTTCGTCCAAGGTGCCTAAACCCCCTCCGACACCCCCACCCAGACAGAGTGGCACCACTTTGGAGGGCTTCTGTGTAGAAGCCCGCCAAAAGTGGAACAAAGGGCTCGACCTTTGGTTTGGAGTTACAGAGGCAAACACAAACACCATTTTAAAACCGAGTCCTGGCAAAAAGACCCAACCGGGGAATAAATATTAAATAAATAACCCGGCGGTATCTTTAACATTGCACCAAAAAGTGGTGCGTTTAAAATGAATGGGAAAATCCCACAGCAAATATTCTTAAGGAATATTTCACGTGGTAACCACTGCCACCAGCCAGAAACTCGACAAGGGGGGACTGCACAGTGCCCCCTTGAAAACAGACCCAGGGGTAATCTAATTAACCCCTTCCAGTACTTCCACAATATGATGGTTTGTACTGGTTCTGTTCACAAATTTGGACCAATAAAGCCAATGGTGACTTTACATGCCCTGGGAGACAGTAGTCAGTCCCAGGGTATGGAGTCTATGTTTGGGGGTCACTATGACACCCCTGTGTTACTGCACTGAGGGTGCTGTGTAACACACATCCCAAAAACACATGAAGCCCTATGGAGTAAAAGACCCCATAGCCCATAAAACACATTACAAAGTCAAAGGATATCTCAAATCATGTCTAAGAGTGGCAGAAAAAGAGTCTCACTCTTAGCAGGAGAAAAAAATAAACCCCAAAACTCCAGCAAAGCTGCTGGGGGACTCACTAGGTTTGGGAGATTCAGCCTAAACAGAGAATTCTCCCTAACAGCCCCTAAGGAAAGTGGGACCCCGAGGCTCTTGTTGCAGTGTTCAGAGTCCGCCAGGAATTCTCTTCAGGCCCCTTTACGACAATTGCCGATCACAGCAGAGGACTTTATGAGAGACGAAAACTTCATGAACATAACCCTCCATACATACCCGTTGAGTGGTTTTGACCCTCAAAACTGGAAATATGGTAGGCAAACTACGTCCACTAAACCCAATTGCACAGTCTCCCCAGTCTCAAAAAAACACAGGAGACTGAGCGGGAACCGCAGTGAAGAGAACCAAGTAAACAAGTCCAGATACCCGAGAGGTCCTGAATTTTTGAGAAATCATCCGATATCTCTTAAAAGGCACTATAAAAGCACAGACTTACATACCCGGGACAAAGCAGAGCCCAGAAAAAGAAGAAGTCCGGACAGCCACCGAAGAGAAATTCGAATGAAAAAGCAGAGCAGTCCCTACAGGCTAAAGGATACCTCCCAAAAACACACAACCCAGCGTCGTCGGACTCCGTCCATCATCTTCAAGTTAGAACAGATCCCGCAAAACACTGAGGCAATAACCTTGAACAGGGGAACAATCTTGAAAATCCTGAAACACGCCAGAGACTTTAAAAGCCTGACGACAGATGACCTAATTCTAGTCGAGCCCTACCACAAAGGCCATAAGGCGAAGGCCTTTCTCCACGTTAGAGTGAACGCTCTAGGACAGAGGTCAAAAGAAGGCGAATGAGATTTCCTCAAGTGTGGCTACTACATCACAGAGATGATGACATCAACAGAGGAGCCAACAACTACTCCTCTGGTCAGTCGCCCTCTGGGCGAGAACCCCAAGCCAAGGCCCAAAACAGCGGCCTCTCAGTGGAACCCGTCGCAACTCGAAAAACCAACGAGCCACCGAACACCTGATTCTCCAGCCTTTCGACCTGAGACCAAACGCACAAACTGGAAAGACATTCAAAACTCTACGAGTTGGCAAAGAGGAAGTAGAGATCCCAGTCCAGAGCCATATGGAGAATCTGCAACGACAATCCAAATTCCGGCTGATAAGGAGCAAGAAGCTCCAGGATATCGGACACCTCCACTTCCCCGGAAGATCTCATCAACATTCGCCCCAATTAAACAACTTCTAGCATGGTTGCCCAAAGCCCCTACGACTCTAACGAAGAAATAGCAATTAACATCAACTAATAAATCTTTGAAGGAAAGCACCCACTCCACAGTACCAACTGACTACTACAGAATGAAGACTCAATCCAGTGGAGACCTCAAAATGATGTCCTGGAATACTAGAGGATACAACCACTTAACAAGACCTGGAGAAGTCAACCTAGGGGACTGTGACATCATAACATTACAAGAAACGTGGCTTCTCGAGACTCCAGGAATCGACGGTTTTTCTGTAATGGTTTCACCAGCCATCAAAGGGCGGTTGGGCCGTCCGTCGTCCGGTCTTTTAGTGGCAATCCGTTTGGGATCCGGTCTGACTATTAAGAAACACCTTGCTGCAACCCAGTGCCACTTACCTGTACTTGTGAAGTGGGAGAGACCACCTGCTTCTTCAACCCAAATGATGGCGACCTCCTGGCTAGCGATAATAACAACGTATTGGAATCCGCAGACCATCTCAGATAAGAAATTCCTAAAAACCATTGAATCAGAGATTGACGGAATTATTGCAGCGCAGGACGATACACTAATAATAATAAGCGGCAACCTAAACGCCAAATGCCCGAGATGTGTTCCAAATACCAACCCTTCGCGTCCCAAACTCCAGGCAGAATCTCGTGGACAGCTATGGCAATCACTTATGAATTCTAGAAACCTCCACAACATCGAGGAGGCTCTCCCCCCAGTCTGCCATATTCCTAGTTGGGAAAGAGGCGCACAAAACGGGACTATTGACTAAATTTTTACATCGGAAGAAATGCTCACTTGGATCACATCTTTTGAGGTCATACGGACTGACGTCAGCGACCACAACATCTTGAAAATTGAGTGGCCCTCGGAGAGCAGCCCGAGGCTCCACTCGTCTGAAGAAACGGAGTCAACAGCTCAAGGAAATCGCCTCAGACTAACGGCTGAAAGGATTAAAGAACTTACAAAAAACTATGCCACACAGCTTTCCAGGGAAGAGGGAGGCTTTATACCTTCTTCGGACTACCAACCTCTCCTACTCCCATACTACTCAAATTTACAGAAAAAAGAAAGGGGTAACTTACAACCGCTACACGAGTATAACAAGGAGTTGGTGCAGAAACGGCGAAATCTGAGGAAACTGAAGAGACAGGCGGCAAACTCAAATTCAAACTGCGCTAAGAAAGCCTACCTAGAAGAACAAGAGAGTTATAAGTCCTGACTAAGATTCCACAGACACTCCCTCTACCAGCAAGACGCCGAGGAAATGGTGAGAAAGTTGGCAGACAAAAATTCTGGAGCTTTCTGGCAACTGATAAGAAAGATTGGCAATCCCCCGACACTCACAGCATCGAACAGTGTCGCGGAGGACAGCTGGAAATCTCATTTTTCCTTCATTTTTCAGCTTCCCATTCCGAAGGCCATCGTCACTGAAGAGGTTCCCGAAACTACCAACTGGGAAGACTTCTCAGATATAGACAACATTGAGACAGCCATAAAAAGACTAAAATCCTTAAGAGCCCCTTGTCCTGATGGAATTACTAACATCGACCTGAAAAATCACCCGGCAGAATGGGCTATTTTCATCAGCTAAATTTTCAAAAATTGCAGCCTTTCTAGATCAATCCCTAGCTCTTGGACCACCTCCGTGGTCGCGCCAATCTACAAGAAAGGAGACAGGGCGGCACAAGGCAACTATCTCCCAATTGCGCTCCTAGACACGATCAGGAGGATTTACGGCGCGTTCCTTCAAAGGAGCTTTCAAACATGGGCAAAAACCGCCCCGTGTAACGACCCCTTTCAAGCGGGATTCATGAAGTACTGTGGAACAACAGTGAACATCATGATCCTTAGTATCATAAAAAAACAAACTCATGGAAGGATCAGGAAAGGTTTTCCTTGTGTTCATAGATCTCACCCAGGCATTCGACCAAATTGACAGAGAGATGCTATGGTCGAAACTGGTTCACTGGAAGTGTCCGAATGCAATACTTGAGCCAATCAAAGCCCTTCATACCGGAACCACGATGAGAGTGAAACTGAACCAAAAAGGCCTACTATCCAAGGAAATACCAACATACCGAGGAGTACAGCAGGGCTGTCCTCTCGCCCTAGCGCTGTTTATTTCATTTCTGGGTGATAACAAAGAGAGCGCCAACCGAATTAGATCTTTCCCGCCCAAGATTCGCCAAACACCATTGGCCCGTCTCTTATAAGCTGATGACATTATCCTCCTCGACCAGACTGAAATTGGCCTCCAAAGACAACTGGATAATCTGCCCACATATATATCAGAAAACAACCTGGAGATAAACAAGGAGAAGACGAAAATCCTGATCCTGGAAAAACCTTCGAAAAAGAAGTTGAAAAACCCAAACTGGCACCTTGAAAACTCAACCATCGACGTAATTAAAGATTTCAAATACCTGGGTGTGATGGTAGACAGCTCCAAAACCGAAGTAACAATGCAAAAACATCTGTGGGAAAAGACACAGAAACGTACAACCCAGGCACGTGTAATAGACAGGAAATATGGACGCTTCTCACTGCTACCAGTGTTAAAATTTTACAAAGGGAAAGTTGTGGCGAGCCTGGTGTATGGAGGAGAAGCAATGCCCTTGATTCCATTGACAATTTGGCAAAAATTGGAGGGATACTTTTGGCGGAAGGTCCTACAATTTCCAAACTCGACTTCCATAGCAGCCATCCGAAGAGAATTGGGCCTACTCTCCCTGAAAGCAGTAAAAGACGCTGGAGAAAAGGCTCTTTTCAGAAAAGTGCTCATGTCTGAATCCCCTCCATTGTATAACCTGATAAAAATGGAAATGAAGTACGATAGCTGCAAGGCTTTAACAGCATGGGTTGCCAAACAGAGAGCGAGTCTGGCTAATATTGCATTCACGGACGAGGTCTTGATCCAGAATCCAACAAAAGTTAAACGCAAAATGGACCAGGAAGACTGGATCGAAACCTAATCCCTAGTTGGAAAAAACAAACTATTGTCCCATCTACCTCTCCACGCTAAAAAAGTGCACTTCACGACTGAAATCGTGAGAAGGTTTCCGGACAGAGCCCTGCGTCTCATTTTCCTAAGGGCAAGGCTGAACTTACTGCCAACCAATGAAATCAGGGCCGTCAGGGGGCAATCAACTACAAATCATTGCCGCCTATGTAAAATCTTATCAGAAAGGGAGTCGGTGAAACACCTCCTGCTAAGCTGCACAAAGACCATCAAATGGAGAAGAGCGTTCCTTGGACCCTTAATCAAATCAAGCTGCCTGTTTGAAGAAGAAGTGTGGTGGAGCCGTCTTCTGAGTGGTTCAAAGACTTCATGGTCCCTAGCCACGGCAACATTTTTAAGGGCAGTCTTGGATGAATGCTCTACAAGCGACAGATTAAACTCACAGCGAGTACGGTCTAAGAGACAGCCAAAACGCAATAGGACACGGACTAAAGAAAGAAATAAAAGAAAGAAAAAAAAAGAAACGAAAGAAAGTCACAAGTGACAATTAAGAGAAGAAGAAAAAATAATTGAAAGAAGTCATCAAAAGAACATTTGCAAAATCATTGATTTGATAAAGGCAAAACAATAAAATAAATAAACAGGGTGTTGGGTTGACAATAAAAGATTTTAATCTGTTCTTTATGTCCTCTTTCATTAGATGCCACTGAAGGTGGGTTAATGATATGTGATTTAGGGAGTTCCACATAAGAACGGGAGTCATTGTCATCAGAGGGGGGAGTCTCTCCCGGTGAGGTCCGGTTTGCCTCTACCCATAGGAAAGGTATTGTGTAGCGGGCTCACCTCTCTAGCCTCACAGGGATATTCTATCCCCTGGGGGGAAGGGACAGAATCTCGCAATTCATCACATTACCCTATATTCTAGCACTTGTGAGCCATGCATTGGCTCCCAGTAGCATCCTGTATGAGCTTCAAATGTACTCTCTGTCCAATAGAGCTCTTTGTGGTCATTCATCTGTATACCTGCATAACAGAATAGTATGTCCTGTTCCATTGAAGTCTGTGTGTTCAACTAAGCCTAACCAATTAACCATGATTTCTTACAGGAAAGAATGTATGTGGCTATCGGGTACAAGGTTTTGTGACATGGAACCAGATCCCTCTTTTGTACTCAGATGCAAGTCCAGCTTCCAAGCCTTTACAAACCATCCCAAAATATGTCTTTTCCTATGCATGGAATCTTACGTTCCAGAGTGAAAGTTTGATCACCGCATTAAGATGGTTCATTCTGAAGGAGTGAGTTATATAAATGTTTTTACTCGCTCTCTGTCTCCTCTCCTCTCCATCTGTGTTCCCCTCAACCGATTCCTCTCTCCTTATGATTCTATACAACTCAGTACCCTAAGCTTCTTTCTGCCCCCTCTTCTCATCCTCGCTCTCATTCTGACTTGCTTTGCCCCTTCAACTCACCCTTCATCTGGCTGTATCATATAATTGCCTTCCTGTCTATCTTAAACTCACCCACAGTCCTTTTGCCCCTCTCCCTCTCTTTGTCTCATCCTTGTATCCTCCATTGCTCCTCTTTGCCATTCTCCTCTTTTTTCATCCTCATATCCTTTATGTCTCTTTCCCTCCCTCTTTATTGCCCATCGTTCCATGCACTCCTCTTTTTTCCTGCATTGCTGTCCCTTCTCTTTCTGGTTGTTTCACCCCTTGGTCTAACCGTTCCTCCATCCATCTCTTCATCCAATTGGTCATCATACTGTTGCATTCATCCTTTATCTGTTTCTCCTTATGTACTGCTCTTTTATTTATTTCTCTCTGTTGTTCACTCTCCTATTGCCGCTCTCGCAACCAGCACTCCCTATAGCTTTACTTCTGTTCACTCTCTCATACATTGTGCTCTGTTATTTGCCAACATTACTGTTAACTTGTGGCAAGCTGTGAAAATCCTGACAGCTGTGTTTACAATCAGTCCAAGGCACTTAATTATTTTTAAATCAGTTAAGATGGGTTGTGCATGTGAATTCAAAAAACATTCAATTATGACCCGAATTGCAAGTCCTGCTTCTTCAGTAATGACGTTGCAGGGTCACATCATTATTCTCACTATTTGCTTTTGTTACTTCACAAATTACTAGGAGTCAAACTTGCCTGTCCTGGGGATAACACACAGTTACCAGAGGAAAGAAGGTGGGGCTCCTTTAAGGAGGAGGGACTCAGGATGATGGGAGGGAGCGGGAGGTGGGAGGAAGGGGAGGGATGGGAAGAGGAAGGGGACAGTATTGTAGGAGGAGAATAAAGAGAGGTTGATCGTTACTTGGCTCCAGTGTTATGAGTGACATTTCTAGAGGCCTAGTTGAGGCATAACAAATGGCGACGAGGCCGACGAATCCTCGCGCCATGCAGCACGGCTTATAACGCCTCCAGCATGATGAGCAAGGTGAGCCCTGCAGAACTGACTGCATAGGAGCGGCGACGGGTGTGACACACCCAGCAGGATGCCGGACAAGCAGTGTCCAGCAGAGCGTTGAGCCCAGCAGTGCGCATCGCAGAGGAGGTGCACGCTGAGTGAGCAGTGCCCAATGGATCAACGGGAGAAGAGAGCCCAGCAGAATTGGACCGCTGTGAGTCCAGCAGTGCGCATCGCAGAAGAGGTGCATGCCGCGTGAGCAGTGCCCAGCAGATCGACAGGGAGAAGAGAGCCCAGCAGAAGCGGACCACACAGAAGGTACAACGGGAGCAGAGACCCCAGCAGTGCGCATTGTGGGAGAAGTGCAGCAGACAAGGACAGCCCGCAGCAACAGCACAGTGCCTAGCAGAGGAGGCGTGGCCAGGAAGAGCGGCTCGGCGTGCCCGACACCAGGAAGACAGCAAGCACGTAAAAAGGACGTTAAGGAGGACCGGGATGTTAGCCACCCCACCGCCCCAGCAAGGCAACAGTGCAGCCCGCACAGTAGCCACCCACAGCAAGACAAAAGAAAAAGCCCGGGGCAAAAGAAAATATATAAAGTAAGCCTAAGACCAAACAACAGCCACTACGCAGGGGTCTCCAGGGTAGCGCCCCAATGAAAGACAGTGCAGGCATGCAGTACTTGGATACAGAGAAACTTGGCATGCAGAAGGCCTGGCACAGGAGAAACCAACAAACACACCACACTCAGCACCACCACTGAGATGGGAAGCCAGCACCACCAAGATGACTGACATGCAATGTGCTGCAGCCGCAGGTGCTCCAGCCCTCGCAAGCCCAGGGCCCGTGTCCCGCACCACGTTCTTGAGACGACCCAACTCGTTTACCCTACACCCACATAATGACCAAGGCCAACGGTGGAAAGAATGGGTCGAAGAGTTTGAAGACCTCATACCGCGATAGGAGACCACGACTCGCCGAACAAAATAGACATCTTTGCCAAACTCGCAGGAAAGGAGATAAAGGGGATCATGAAAACAATTCTCACACAGGAGAGAAGCACATATCAGCGCCGTCTCGCTGCAGTCGATAGCAAACTGGTTATACTCCCCAATAGATACTATGAACGATATGCATTCAATCAGTGCACACAGCTGCCACACGAGTCCATAGGAGAATTTGTCATTCGCTTCCAGAGGAAAATCACATAGTGTGACTTTGCCAACTTTAACGATGAGGAGGCAATACGACTAAGAATCATTGAAGGATGCACCTCCTCATTGTTCAGAAAGCACCTACTGAAGAAACCCTTGTCCCTACAAGAAATAATTGATCTGGCAAAAACTTACGAGCGGGTTGACACTCAGGCAGTGGCCATTGAGAACCCCACAAAGTGAGACACCATCGCAGCCATGGCAGCCGGTCAGCCAGGATATACCAGGGACCCAGGACCCCAGGGAAGGCAAGGATTCAGAAGCCCCCAATATCGCCCTCAAAGCGCCAAACAATGCTACAGGTGTGGGTTTGAGTTTCCCCACAGAAAGCCATGCCCGGCCAATGGACACCTGTGTATGCAATGTGGCCAGGAAAACTACTTCCAGGTGATATGCAGAGAAAAACCCCCTGCACCAGCAACGTACCGACCATCGCCACTATGAAGCCTGACCAGACGGCTAGAGCAGACCAGAGGGCCTAGCGACCGAGCAGCCAATGAGAGGGACCCGGAGACACCCCAGGATAGGAACATCTTCCTGGCAACAACCCAACCAGAAGTCATGCAGGCCATGGAGGATCTGAATATTGATTTACCCAGGCACCACTGCGGCGTATATGACTATCAACCCAACTGGCACAGGCAGGATTACCAACCCAACACCGGGTCAGGATACCCAGAGGGGCATGGATCGGATCAGGAATACAGCATGAACTCGCTACCCGTCCCACGGCTCGATCATGACCCGTATGAAAACCCAACTCCACACGAGATGCCAGAGCCCGGAGAATACCAATACTACTTCCACGACAGATATAGCAAAGAGTATGTGAGGCTCATCAGCACCACATCAGACAACACCACAGCACCCAACGTTGCTGTATAGATCGGAAGCCTACACAACCAGTTTGTTGTGGACACTGAGCAACCGTTAACTTTATAAATGAGAAACAAGCCATAGCGGAGGCATACCCACTATGTAAATCCTGTGCACCTATATATCTCAATGGGGAGCAGCACTGCCACTACAATGAAAAGGACAATTCTACTGCGACCTAACACACAGAGGCTGCAGAGTATCCACTGCCATCCACGTAATACAGAGTCCCTCCATAGAGCGCTGTCTCCTCAGCTGTCAGATTGCCCACGCTCTCGCCCTGACAGACATCAAATACGAACCCTCAGAAGTCATCCAGGGCACCCCACCAGGCACACAAATGGTGCAAGCGCTATCTCACCAGACGCTGGACATCGAAGGCCTCAAGGCCCTGTTCTCCAAACTTTTCGAATGGGTGGGCATGCTCAAAGACACCGTCATCAGTCTCCACATAAACCCTAGCATTACCCCCGTACGTCAGCTCCCCCGCAGGGTCAGATTCCACCTCCAAGCACAAGTGACACATGAGCTCCGACTACTTCTACAAAACAACATCATTGAAAGGGTAGAGGGCCCCACACCATGGGTGTCCCATCTGGTAGTTGTCCCAAAAGACAACGGACGGCTGCGCCTATGCGTAGACATGCGCATCACGAACACGGCTATCCAAAGAGAAAGACACCCTGGGCCCAACATTGAGGACATGCTGGTGAGGCTCAACCAAGCCACTCGCTTCACCAGACTCGACCTAAACCAAGGATACCACCAACTAGTGATAGATCCTGCATCCCGGCCAATAACCACCTTTGCGACTCACAACGGGTTGTTCCGTTACAAAAGGCTCAACTTCAGAATTTCATCAGCCTCTGACATTTTTCAGGCGACAATACGCAGACTAATGTCACCGGTGCTCAATGCCCTCAACTACAGTGATGATATCCTCATCTTTGGGGACACTCAGGAACAGCACGACAAGGCACTGACAGCTGTATGCGACATCCTTCACACGGCAGGCCTCACACTCAACGGACCTAAGTGCACCATTAACAAATGTTGCCTGTGCTTCTTTGGCCACATCCTCTCGGATCACGGCATAACAGCGGATCCTGAAAAAATCAGTGCCATTGTCAATCTACATGCCCCCACTGGAATCGCTGAACTGAGGTCATTCCTATGGATTGCAGGCTATTGTGCTTGCTATCTCTCGAACTATGCCACCATCACAGACCCTCTTCGGAACCTCCTCAGGAAGGACTCAAGAAGGACTCCCCGTTTGACTGGAACGAGCAATGCCACCACGCCTTCCGAGCCAGCAGTTGAGGAGGAGTAAACAGGCATGGGAGAGACGAATGAGACACCACAAGTCGAAAGATCAGACGAGACCTGTGAGTCACTTGGTTGGCCCCACCGAGCAACGAAAAAACCCAAGCGTCTGAACAGATGTAACCCGGGAACGTCCATTTTAAGTGAGGGGAGGTGTTACCAGAGGAAAGTAGAAGGGGCTCCTTTAAGGAGGGGGGACTCGGGATGATAGGAGGGGGTGGGAGGAAGGGGAGGGACGGGATTTGCTCTAGAAAGGGCCACAACTATCAAAGAAGGAAGTCAAAACCCCTCATAGCATGTGTTGTCTCCTCATTCATTGCTATCGCTCATAGATTTTGGTACACTCCAGCACATTAGGGAACTTTGTGCCCTTCCATTTGTTGCTATCAATGGTCTTGCAGATAGGAGATATTTACTAACCAACTCACTAGACCTGCGCACCAATAGGCACAGGTTTTTAATGGGTTTGCCAAACAAGCATATTGCCAAGTATTTAGGGAGTATTTGACACATGATCTCTGCTATTTCCAAGATATTTGCATCCCAATATTTCTTCATTTTGGGACATGTCTATGTGCATTAAGGATCCTGCTCCTCTGCAGCTCTGCCTGAAAAATTGGGTCTAAGCCTAAAAATGTTTTCAAACAGCAGTTGTTCTTTTCCACAAGTCTATCATTTTGTAATGTTGCTCTTTGTGCTGCACATATACTAAGGCTCTGTGGGCACTATCTTCGATTTGTTTCCAATCATGTTCAATGACTTTGCTTCCCAGATCTCTGGGATCTGATTATCCTAGAAGCATGTTTTACAGGAAGACAGCAGGAGCTAAATGTCCAAAATCAAACCCCTGGAAGAGAGAGCTCAAAATAAGTATTTCTAAAATGCTGCACTATGAAGAAGCCAGCGTCTAATCTTGTGATAATTCAGTCTCGCCTCCTCACCCAGCCGCAAAGAGTGTTTTACAATATACTAAAGATCTGATGAAAACATCTTTAAACATATGGAAAGCCACTTTGCAACTGTTTACTGGACAACCTTCAAAACCCCTTGTTCTGTAGGCTAATGTAAACTATCGTTTCCCATGAACATTTGGGCAATGGGCCAGGAAAGGGCATGACAGGTATCTTGAAATCTAATGTCAGGTGATTACAAGGTAGAAAGATTTCGAAAGAGTGCATATACTTACTTATTTTTGCCAGCAATTCAGGGTAGCTAGTTTCACACAAGCCGGAGGAAATAGATGTGAGGTGTATTCCGAAGTATTTTAGAATGGCTGTAGTCATCCTAAAGATTTAGATATTTCTCAGTGAGTGCCAATGAGCAGTACAGATAGGTACATTAGGAGGCTCAGATCTTTCAATATTAAAATTGAACCCTGAATCTAGTTCAAACGTTTCGCACAAGTTAGAAAGGACAGGGAGGAAGTCTGCAGGTTGCCAGGAAATGCAGAATGTCTTCAGCAAAAAGAGAAACCTAACACCAGAAGAAATTATGTGTATTCTAATATGATCTCTAATGAGTCTGGCAAATGGTTCTACCACCGGTCCATATAGTAGGGCCAACAAACGCAACCCGATTACTATAAAGGACTTGAAACTATTGGAAAGATAATCCTAATAATGTCACACGTCTGCAAACAGACCGTGGTTTTTATCAAAGATTAAAAACAGGCCCCGTTGAGTGACCACTTTTGAAAGATTTTTCCTTTATTCAGATGATCACCTCACAGAAGGAGTGTGTCTTCTCATAGCCACACATTGGTAGAGATTTGCAATGAGAGGATAAGGTGTGATAACTAGAATAATAACCTCAGCTGATAACAGTATCTGCCCTGACGGAGGTTGCTGTGTCCACAATGCATTGGCCACAGATTCTGCCACTCAAGCAACATTGAAGATATAATACCAATGAAAGATGATGTTAATGAAAATGAAGAATCCAGGACATTTATTTATCAACATGTAAAATTGCTGTAGTGTTCAATACAAGGGTGTTACCAATACTGGTGGGGTTCCCCCCCAGTTATGTCTGCACAGCTTGAAAGATATCCATTCATATGAATCCAAGCTGACAGAGCCACATTTAATACAACAGTAGCATTTAGGCAGCCTTCAACTATTCCCATTAACCTCAGAGCCTATCTGAGAAAGCTCCACTCCAACCAGTTAAGCGCCTTCTGAACATCCACCGAGACCTGGATGGAGAGAGCCCTTCTCCAATGCACAATATTGATGAGGTTCACAATTTTGCAGACATTATCTGCCGCCTGTCTGCCAATTATAAAATAGCATCTGTCTTCTTTTACTGGGCATGGCACCAGTGATTCCAATCTGTTTGCCAATACTTTAGCGTAAAATTTGGTGTTAAAATGTAAAAGTGCAAAAGGCTTACATGAATTGCAAGAGTTGAGGCGCTCCCAATAGTTTTCAAAGGACAGAAATGATGGCATTGTTCACAGATACGGGACCTCTTTGGCATATTTAATTGCATTGAAAAGATTTGCACGAATATTCAGTCAAGGTCTCTGGAACCTTTTACAGAACAGCAACATAAACCTTTTGGATCTTGGGACTTTATCTTCAAAGAAACAATAGCTCTGATTACCACCTTACTGGTTATTGCAACTGCGAAGGAAAGCCTATCAATGGATGAGATTCTGGGAAGCCACGGGTCATGTCTAAAAGTGCGTGAACATCTTGTTTGCCTTCTTGTTCACTAGAGTTTAACCTTTTGTAAAATTATCTTAAAAAGACCACTTTCTCTCTTTCCTTTAACAAGCCTCCCTGTTTATTCCGTATTTCTAAAACTCTTTACACCCTAATTCAGGCATTACGCTGAAAAACGAATACTAGTGGGTTTATTCCCAGACTCGTAGTACTTCTTCTTGGCCCTAAGAATCAGAGATTCTGCTCTGTTCATTTCAATGGTTGACATTTGTTGCTTAGACATTTGTAGTTTTCTATAAACCCTATTAAAGTCGGTGTTGATGTTATATCTCTTTAACTGTCAAAACCAAAGCTGCCTCTCCCTTTGCTTGTATTTCCTTGAAGCTAGCAGCCTGTTCCATAATTTCACCCTTAAGTGTAGCTTTTAGTGCTTGCCATCTTATGTGTGCAGAGATGTGAGTGGATTTCTTTTTCGTTAAAAAGTCTCCTAACCCGTAAAGAATTTCTTTGAGAAGAATTGGCTCGGGCTGTACCCTACTTAATGCAAAAATGGTTCAGTCAGTAGAAAAGAGAGATTCCTTGGTTTAAGAATATCCACTCCACAATTCTATTGTTTTGTGAACTCAAAATGCTGTGTAGGAAAATGTGTTGAGGCATGTCTACGTATATCTGCCTTGAGAAGGCAAGTTTCCTGTATTCAGATCACTGCCACTTTGTCCCAAGCCAAGCAAACAAATTCTGTTCACTTGTGGGGTTGACATTGATCCTGGGCATATAAAGAAGCTACGTTGTAGGTGAGTTGGGATTACATTTTCTCCGTGAAGTCCTCAACAACCCCAGAAAGAAAGTGAATGAGTGGGCACAGCATGGAAATGACCTCAGACTGCCCATTCTGGCACAACATGGTATACTCAGCCTGTGTGGGTGCGGGGGGTCTACAGACCACTGCTTCGGTGTCCAGACTTAATGTTCTTACTATTTTGCAGGGGCTACGCCGAGGTGAGAACAGTAGCGTATTTAGAGACAACGGAACTGGAACCAAACAACGGACTACAAACCAAGATGGCAAACAATTATTTAAAGCCTTGGGTGCCGCCTTTCCATACATCCTAAACAGCAAAGGAGTTCTGAGTCACAGTGGTTTGCTGCTGGGTGGACCGCAGGGGTTAAGAAAGCTGTGGGAGCAAGTTTGGAGGAGCTGGTGAGAGACTAGCAGGGGAGGTGGAGGAGAAAAAGTGGGAGGAAGTTGATTGGATACAGGTGGATATGGTAGATGAACATCAGGGAAGGAGGTTGGTGAGATCCGAGGAGGTGGGAGAAGATCAGTGAAAGGTGGCTGATGAGATACATTAGGCGGGAGAATAACATCAGTGGGAAAAAAATATTAGTGGAAGGAAATCAGAAGAAAGAGGGGAGTGTAAGAGGAGAATGAAAATAGGGAGAGATGCCAAGGGAGAAGAGAAGGGGAGCATGGCATGAAGCTGTGGATAGAGGGAGGGGCCGTGTAGGAGGAAGGAGGTTTTGGGCCCAAGAGCTGCACCAATCCTCACATACTCAGGTTACTGCATGGTAATCTCCAATTAACTTGGCCAGAAGTTGGGGCCAAGTTTGAACTGTACCTACACTCCTTAGAAGAAGTTGATAAACAGAGAAGGAGGTGAACACAGAACCTCGTCAACAGGTTGAAAATCACCTTGTCAGAGACTGGTGGAGGAATAAAGTACTGCGGCAAAGAACCTCTAAATACTTTTGGATTAACCATGTGTGGGGGAATAAGGGTTCTAGTGACCCTTAACATGGTATAACAGTCTTGGGAAACAGAACTCTAAGGAAACTGAGAAGGCTGTGGGCAACCCAGAAGCCTAGTGCGAAGTTTTGGATCAGAGAAAGAATCCTGTCAACTTTCTAGGACCAGTGAAACAAAAGTTGTGACTTTTGTCAAGGGTACTCCTGAGAGAGGAACCCTTGAGATGAACAAAAATAGAAGATACCATTTTTTATTTTGTTATTATAGTACATGTTAACTCAGAATGCAAAGAACGTTACCCTGTCTCAGGCTCTCTATGTTTGCAGATTCCTGTTGTCTGGTAACAGCAGATGTCTCTGTGTGTGTCTGTGGGCTCATATATGTGCATGTGTGTACCGGGTGGGGGCAGGCACTGTGAACATGTATTTTGCTGTGTGGTAATACTGATGGGCACAGACACCATTTAAAGGTGTTTTACTGCTACAGGGAAATGTTGACATTTACTGGGCACAGACAGTATTAAAAACGTTTACAATGGCAATGCTGGCATACATTGGGCACAGGGAGCATAAAAATATATTATTACAGTGGTGGTCTGTCATATATTGAGCACAGCCAGCCTGAAATGATTTAGAGTGGCAATTCAAGCATAGATTACAGGGTATAGCTAGCATGAAAATGTGTCTGAGATGGCAATACTGGCATATATCATTGGGTACCGGCAGCATGAAAACGTGTTTTACCAGGCAATGATTACTATATTGATTAGACAGGCCAGCATAAAAATGTTTTGCAAAACACTCCTGCGCACTGCTGGCGAGTTTGCATCGACTAAGGCTTTCCATATGTTCACACACCAAATAAATTGTAAATTGTATGACATTTATGCCCAAATATTCTGAAATGTGCTGTACAGTGTCCCATTTCAAACCAATATGTGCCTAAACAGATCAGAGGGGCTTCCCCCCCTCTACTTAATAAAACGCCAGCCTCTTCTGCTGCTGGCAAGTGAATTCCTCTCAATTTACAGGAACTATACAAAGATACATACACCTCCCACCTGTAGAAGATTGTGTTCGTCATTTGTTGGTGGGAAAGAAATGTTAACGTTGGGAGCGTGGCTTATTACAGCCATGCCATAGACCAGGGCAACTGCTTCCAGGTGATGCACATATTCAAATTGGTAAACCATAGGAATGCTGTTGATTTTCCAGCTCAATGTAGATGAGCACAGGACATGTACCTGGAGCCCGGGGAGACCGGCAAGGATGAGGAGGAATTTAGTGCAGTCTTTACAGAACGTTTGTAAGGTTTACCATAGGAATGTGTTGGCCATGTGTGCTCGCCACGTCAAATGAAGTTTATAGGTGGCTGATGTAATCCGTACCACACTTCCGGAAACTGACAATTAGTTTCCTTTGTCTTCAGGCAGCTGTTGCTTATTCACCCATAACCCCTTAAGTGCCAGGCTATTATTGAAGTCTATGTAAAAAGCAAGTTGCAACCACACGTGTTTTTCTCTGGGGAGGGCCAAGCAAGTGCAGCTTGTCACGCCTGGCTCCAAGGCTAGACAGTGGAGGACTGAGAAGCAGGAAAGCAGGCTTGGCAGACACATGTTTGGGAACTGTACTGATCAGACAGAAGGACTGAAAAAGCAAGAAGCTAATTAAGGAAAGCAAAATGGCCTGGCGTGTGGGGTGAGAGTAGCCTGTCACTCGGACTGTAGCCAAGGAGATGCTGAGAATAGCTGGACTCAGGATGACCTGTCCATAGTCGATCCACTGACTCTGGCCTCAATGATTAGGACCAATCTATTCAGATAGGTTGAGAGCGCCGAACGGACTACATTTCCTTGGAGCTCGGCGTGGATTGGTTTGGGGCTCAATCTCATGCTCCTCAGAAGCTATTTTACGGCTCTGGACTGGGTTCTAGGGTTTCATTTCCTAAATTAGGCAGCTCCCTATGGATCTGAGCATTGGGGTGAACACAAAGGAAAGCAAGGGGCAGTTAGTGGTTGTTTAAAAAACACAGATGTATAAATTAATACTAAACATTCTACACCAACATGCAGCAGTTCATATAAGACATGGGGCCTCATTACGAGTAGCGCGGTAAAAACGGGGTCATTACCGGCATGGCGGAACAAGCGAGTCCGTGCTCGTATGACGCCGCTAATATCGGGTGATTACGAGTGCGTGAGCAGGCACGAACCCCCATGCCGGTAATGGCCATACCGGCATGCCGCTAAACGCCCTCCAACCCCCCGATAGCACCATCACAGGACCCGCGGATACCGCCACCGCCTAGGAGGAACCCCTAAATACCGACCCGGTAATACCAACATGCTAATACCGGGCTCGTAAAACCAGACCCAGAAATAACGTCATCGCGTTGGAACGGGAAATGGGCCGGTGGCCATCTTTAAAAACACAAACCATTGCAATCCTCCCAAACCACCAGTTGATTCGTGGAGAGCTCTGTGGAAATACTCTGAGGATGTCCAAGGCTACCCGGAAGACCACCCCGACGCTGAATTGAATATGTTAGCAGACGCTCTTGCTGCACATGCAAACCTCATTGAATCCCATGTCATGAAGCGTGAGGTCCGGCAGAAGAAAAAGGACATCTGGCAGGAGGTAGCCCGCAATGTGTCGGCTGTGGGGACCACCCCACGTACTGTCAGGGACTGCCGGAAGAGGTGGGGCGACCTCCGCTTGAGGGTCCGCAACATCATGGCAAGCAACAGGAGGGCAGCCATGGCCACAGGCGGGGGTCCCCACTCTCCTGCAAAAATGATGCACTGGGAGGAGACCGCAAGCAGCTTCATAGATCCAGAGTCCATTGAGGGATTCGGGGAGATGGGGATGGGTGCAGCATCATCCCCAGAAGGAGGTGAGTGACCCTGCAGATCCCTGTAGGGGAAACCATGACGTAGCACAAGTGATGTGGAAGAGAGTCTAGGCAAGGCAATGCATGTCCCAACACCCACATTAACATATCCAAGTCCAGATTGCGGGCCAAACCCTGCCAGACAGAAATGCATGCTGAGTGCCAATCCCATAACCAACACACGGCCAACACACCTGGACCGTGCCCATGTAACACATCACACAAACCCCAAATCAACGGCATGCCACCTGCCATGCAGTGAATGCCAAAATGCCACCTCAGAACACCCTGTGTGACACACCTGTAAGACATGAATGCATGATTGAATGAATATTGAACAGCACAATTGTATGCTTCTGGCATGTAACACCATCACTGATGCCCTGCATCTCTTCTACCCCCCAGGCACCGATGAGGAAGATGGCAGGCAAGACAACACCGCAAGGGCATCCACGTCCCACCCAAAGAAAAGGGATACTGCTACCACCACCTCCGTGGCAGCCAAGCAGGCCACACCCACAGCCAGTGAGCCTGACCGAACCGACACACAGCCAACAACACCTGCTGCCAGTGTGCCTGACACACTTCAGACCCAGCAGCCCACACCCACACCAGTTGAAGGCGAGTCACTAAATGCACCAGCCACCACTGACGCTGACTTGGATGGCAATGTGGACCAGGAGGGAGTCACAGAAGTGACATGTCCACCCAGCCCAAGCCCCGTGTCCACCCCCCGCCCCATATCGAGCCCTCACACACCTACAGCAGTGCTGATCCCTGCCTCCATGACTCGGACCTGAGCACCATCGAGGAGGACAGCACCCAAAATGAAAACCCTGTGAGTGCACCACCCACCACTCCAGCTCCCACCAACACCCTCGAGTCACTTTTGTTGAGGGTGGAGGCCCGACAGGAGGCCATGTTGGAGCTCCTGCAGCAGTACATTGCCGATGGAGAGGACACCAGGTGAAGAATCGCCACTGCCATTGCGGGGACCACAACGGCCATTGCAGCAAACACAGCCACTGTGAATGCATCGGCTGTGCTGATGAGGGACTGTCTGGGGGCAGTAACACAAGTACTCACTTCAATCCTGCTCCACATGCAGCGGCCACGCCTTGGAGCAGGCATGGAACCTGCCACCGACTCATCAGCCACCACATCTGCTTCCTCAGTCCCCACCAGCCCTGTGCACCAGACCCGAAGGAGTGCACGGCACTCCGAAATGCCGCCCCCGGACAGCAAAAATTCCTGCAAGTAGTGTGGACGGACAATGGGAGTGGGACACATGGTTGGGGGTGAAGGGGAGCCTTTTGTGGAGTATATTGGGGGGTTTTGGAGTTTGTTGGGTGGGTTTGGGAGTTCACTGGGGTTTTTTGGAGTTTGTTGGGTGGGTTTGGGACTTCACCAGGGGTTGGGGGGGAGTGGTCACATTTTTGTTGTTTGAACTAATACACCCGTTGTGTGAAAAAACATTCAATGGCTGGACATTGTTCATTTTGTGTGTAACCATTTAATGTGTGACGGTGTTCAGTGGCCAACTCCCAACAATCCCTGTGTGCATGTCCACATGGACCCAGTGTGTCACTGACACATGTCTATCATAGTCCCTGTGGTTCAGAAGTATTAGTGATTCGGTGCTTGGCGCACTGCATGGCCATCCCGTGCATCACATACAGGCAGGGGGGCTACTTCACCTCCATCTCCATCCTCATCATCCTCACCCGGTGCATGAATGTCAATGTCAGGTGGCAGTGGTACATTTCTCCGGATGCACATGTTGTGCAGCATGACACAGGCCATGGTGATCTTTGCCACCTTTTCAGGCCTATAAAGGAGTGCCCCACCAGACCTGCTTAGGCAGCGGAAACGCGCCTTCAACAGGCCAAAGGTCTGCTCAATCACAACACGGGTACGGGTGTGAACACGATTGTACTCGTCTTCATGGCTGTCCTGCAGGTTCCGCACGGGGGCAAGTAGCCACGGCCTCAAGGGATATCCTCCATCACCTGCAAACGAATACAAATAGGTGTGTCACTCTGAGCTGCCACCTTCAGGAGGCACAGTCATGGCCGCAGCTATTTGGTGTGGACATGCACGTGTCCCTGTATGTATGCAAGAATGTTAACTAGATGCATACTATACTGCTATGCGGTGTGGTGGTCTGGATGGCGTTCAATAGATGATGCAGGGTGAAATAATGCATGCTGAGGCAGATGTACTGTGGTTGTACAACAATGTTTAGCCTCCCATTTATGCTGTGTATTATATACTGTGCATGGTCACACCAGCCACAGTGCCACAGTTGCAATCCTGTTCAGTCATGCTTGACTTACCCATGGTGGTGTGGTTGTGCCTCTTACTTGTTGTCATTGATATGCATAATTGGTAAAATGTTTGCCAGTGATGTGTCATTTTGGGTTTGGGAGATTCAGGTCAGGAGTGTCTAGCTCTGCATGCATTCTCCAATCAACGCCAATTGCCACCCAGGTGGAGTATGCATCCCCCCGTTCCCACCCAGGTGGAGTATGCATCCGCCCCCCCTTTCCCACCCAGGTGGAGTATGCATCCCTACACATCAGTAGCCCATTGCACTGCCATGGCCCACTCAGGCAACTCACCAAGCAGTCAGGCACATGGTCAAGCATGTCGCTCCATGTGACGGGTAGCATGGAGTTACGCAGCACCATGGCATCATGTATTGATCCCGGAAATCGGGCGCAGCATTGTGTGATGATCTTGCCAGAGTCCACCATTTGCACATTGATGGAATTGTATTGCTTGCGATTGCGGTACACTGCCTCTATGGCATGGGGGACTACCAATTCCACCTGGGTGCAGTCCAGGCACCAACACAATTGGGCATGCCTGCCAGTGCATGGAAAGCTACTTTGGTGTCGGCTATCTCCTGGGCAGTCCGTGGTAGGGATATGTGGGTGCTTACGTGCTTCAGAAGGGCATCCAGCACTTGGTTCAGCATTCATGAAAATAGTGGTTGTGAAATGCCATGCAGCTGCCCCACTGTGGGTTGATAGGTGCCTGTGGCCAGGAAGTGGAGCACACACACCACCTTTAGTAGCAGGGGGATGGCAGTGCGTATTCTCTGTAGTAGCCGCGAGGGCCTGGAATCAGCTGCCCTGGGCTCTGCGACCAACTTCCAACCATTTGGCCTTTCCGCGCTCTTTGAAGACCTTTCTTTTCTAGGCTGTCTCCTTGCAGTTACATTACTCATCTCGATTCTTTAGCGCCAAGATTCCCTTGGGTGTATGTGCGCTGTATAAATACATATAACATACACAACATAACAGATCTCTCTCCTCGGCTGGCTCCCTCCTCTGGAACACTCTCCCTCGCTCGCTCGCTCTTCCTCCCTCTGTCTTGAATGGTATCTCCTCAGCTTCTGCAAGCAAGTCAAGACTTTTCTCTTCTCCTCCCCCTTTCCTCCCTACAGTGCTAACTATACCCTGTAAGGTGTCTTGACCCACGTTTGAACTATTATGCTACAACATTTGGTGCTGTGGGTTTAGAAAATCCAAGATGGCTGAAAAGCCCACATTTGCGCCAGAATCCAGGAAAACCAAAATGGTCGCCTGACCTGTGTAGGGGAGGACTGGTCCAGGAGACCCCTCTCGCCTGCGTTTTCTCCCCAGGTGAGGGCTATGGCTCATTGGGCGTTCCCTCATGCCACCCCGGCCCAGGAGGTGGAGGGCTCACCCGCTGGAGACATTGCCCACACGTATTGATTGCCCCACAAGTTTGGCTAGGCCCAGAAACCATTTTTTGTCCGGTAAAGACGGTGTGAGCTCAGCGCACTGTAGCGCGGCCCCCACCCTTGGAGAGTCTCATCCCTGTTGCCGCAGCACCCTGGCAGATCCGCTGCGAGCACGTTCCCACGAACAAGACGGACATGAACTAGCGCAATACGCTAACATTGTAACAGTTCGCCTCCCGCAGTGTACTATCACTATCAGCATGACCCGGCCAGCAGGCCTGAACAATGAGAAGAACGGTAAAATGGTCATCTAATGGCAGACAGTCTTAATATATATGTATAT
Source organism: Ambystoma mexicanum (assembly GCF_040938575.1). Classification (NCBI taxonomy): domain Eukaryota; kingdom Metazoa; phylum Chordata; class Amphibia; order Caudata; family Ambystomatidae; genus Ambystoma; species Ambystoma mexicanum. Next base: position 771,129,975 of record NC_090928.1, on the reverse strand, counting down.
AGTAATGTCAAGACCACTTGCAAAGTATGCTTCTTCCACAAAATCTCTTATATTACAAACGCCTGTAGAATGTATTAAAATGAGAAAGCATGCTCCCATGATATAATCAATGGCGAGCTCACACCATTACAGGTGGATGATAATAATAAAGGAACGCTCCAGGGATCTGTTTGTTGCGTGTATCACTGGGCAGCCTACCTCCCTTGGTTTTGCGCCATAACTAAGCTAATGCTGCTAGAGTACACGAGAAAGCGAATGCAACTATACTATGAACTCATGTAAAGGATGCGCGAGAATGCACTTATCATGTGTGTATGTCTAAGCCCCTTATGTGCCACCACCGTCACGTACGGTGGCGGGTCATTTTCTATGTACTCCACCGACCCAACTACTACCTCATTTACTGCAAATGTATATGCATGTAACTAAAATACTGTAGCTGCTAGAATATAATGTACAAATATGGTGCTCGGACTGGGTATAATCGAGACACATCCAGCAAAGTTTAAATGCATGTTTTGAAGCGATTTTGAATAAGTATTATAGAAAGTGTTCAAATGTTTGTGATATCTTTACCTACATTCAGCAACACACGAGGGAGATACCTCTGTGAATGCGTACAAGGCCATTTCCCCCTCCCACCCTGCGAAGGCTGCCAAGACATGAGAACAGAGGCCCGCTCTGCGCTATCCCACCTCCCCCGACCAGACTGGTGCCGCTTCAAAGATTCATAGCCCCACTGCAGCACCCAAGGCCGCGACCAGCCACCTGCATTATTTACAGCACAGCAGTAAACCTTTGTCTAAACTCACGCGCCCCCTCGTAAACCCCACAACCCACCGGACCGTCTTAGACTTATGGCCCTGTGTAATCAGGACACCCAACACTTTGACAACACACAGCGGAACATCCATAACAACTTCTAACAAGACAGAAAGACCTGTACCACCCGTCCCAGGCCCCGAAGCTTAACCCCTCGACCTATGGCCCCGGTCAGCAGGACACGGGTAACCAGGCCTCGATGTATTACCTCCAGACCCCTCACAAGGTGCATTCCTCCTGTGTTGCATTAACCTATAGAATAACCTATTGGAAGATTTACTAAAGAGAATAACACTGTGAATGACTGAATGACTGCGGTGTGCATGGCCGAGGGCAAGTAAGTCAGGAAAGGCATTCATCTCTGCCACCGGCCGCCTCGGCACACCAACACCGCCCGGATGAACTCAAGCCGACCGGCCAGGCCCAGCCCAACCCACGAGGGTGACCAGTGACGTCCTCCAGCCAAGACCAACCACACCGCAGCAGCACCTATAGTTAGCCGTCGCCACCCAATCCCAATGAACTTGTGCCCCCTATAGTATGTAGGTTTTGATGACGTTTTTTGTAAATATATACGCCTGTCTTTGCGATTGTCAGACAGAGCGCTCTCGGAGTTTGCAGAGTTCTTTGCATGCCCTATTCTGATTGATAAACTCCCGTTTACGCTCACCCGCACTCTGTCTTGGCCTTATTCCCATTTTGGGAGAGTCTTTCATTGTCTCTCATTGCGGGGAGGATCGTGCTGTTGGGGGACGCTTGCTTTCACCTGCCACCCACCAGTGCGAGCGTGATGGGCCAGAAGCGCCATGAGTGAAACGTGGTGCCAAAGGAAAAACAGCAGTGCCTGTTAGCTCAAAAAGCGCTTTGAAATCTCATTCGTTTCTCTGAAATGCAAGCTCAAAATGCCTATTTCAAACATTGCAAGATATTCAAAAATCACCAGCAGATGTCTGGTAGAATTAAGTCTTGTGTGCATACCAAATCTGGAAACATGAAGAGCCTAAAATAATGTTCATAACAAAAGTGGCTGAGCTGTGGATGTCAGCAGCTTAAGTGAAATTGGACTTAAAGCCACTAAAATCGAAATGTTTAAAATAAATGAATGATTTACTTTGGAGTGTCACATAGGTTGCAACTGTTTAAATGTCATAGTTTTGAACTTACAATCAGCGTTCTAGCTGCATGTGTCAAAATTGTAAGTTTGATTTGAATGAAGAAAAATGGGAACAAAAGTGACATTTGGCTGAAGCCTGGCTTAAAGGGATTGAATTCTGCCCGGCAACTACCCCCAACAGGAGTTGAAACTGGCCTGGCTGCATTCTGCTGCCCCCACCAAAAGGAGATCACACCTCTCTGATTGAATCAGGGGAGGAGTACCTGGGAGCAGGGAAACAGAACAATGAACTTCCCTTTGCTCCAAGTAATTTCTAAATCAGGGGGTCGTAAATGGCTTCCTCTTGGAAGGAAATGGGAGGGGCACTGCCTCTGTGAGCCAGCTGAGCTTGGAGGAAGTGGACAAACCAGAAATTCCCCATGTGCTTTGGGAAACCACACCCCTCTGGGCAACAGCATAATTTTAGAAAGATGGATAATTCATAGTACATAATTGTCAAAATTATATCAATAATATCATGATTCCTGTGATTTTTCTGTGCACATTTTAAGAGGTTTTAGGACTCTGTGGTATGTTATGTGGGGTAGTAGCGTAATATAGGGTATTAGTCCAAATGTATGTATGTTAAAAATCTGACACTTCATCATCTGATGCCCATATTCCTTGCGCACATTTGTGTAAATTTTAGAAAAGGTTAGAGGTTGTGTTCTGGATGAAAAGGGCAGACTTCTGTCAGAAGTGAACACAACATCTTACAAAGACAGGTATCGAATAGTTTGGCGCTACAGAAAATATGTTAACTGGACATATAATATTAGAAAAATTGTACATAGATAAATATGCATTTAAGTCAAAAATAGATTTGTGTGCAAAGTAACAAGGGGAGTGTTCTTTCTGTATGCCATAAAAAGGATGCCGGATGACTCACAATTCAGTTCCCCAGTCTGGTGACAGAGAATCCTACAGCCTATCAGGATCCTCAGAGGGTTGGGCATAGAAAGTCAGCCTTCCCACCCACTTTCAAAAGACATAAAAAGAGCCACTGAGACCCAGGTAGAGACTGCACTTTCCACTTTCTTGGAAGCTCTTTGCCGGACCAGGCAATATCCAGAAGGACCATAGACTCCAGATAGACTCCAGAACTTGAAGCAGAGAGGCCTGTACCAAAAGCTAAATCCTCCTCAGCAGGCCTCAGAATCCAGCCACCTAACCAAACTATTCAACAGCCGGGCTGTGCTGTTCGCTTCTGGCTAGAACTTTTGCCAGAACCAGAGACCCAGACCAGTCCGCGGTGCCAGTGCCAGAACCCAGAAAGCAGAGCTGTATCCAGACCGCCGTGCAGTGTCAGAACTTTTGCCAGAACCAGAGATCCAGACCAGCAGAGCAGAGAGAACCGCAGCTAAACCTGTAGACCAGATCTGTGACGAGGCCCATTCCTTCCAAAATTAGGAGTGAGTATCCAGCCAGAGCTGTGCAAACCAACCTCTTAGTTTAAAATAATCTAATTCAAACCATTTCCACCTATTTAGAACTGCATAGAAATCGTGTGTCGATTCTGTGATTTCAAACCTGTGAAAGTGTCATTTGCCATTCTAAATCATTATTCATTTCTGAAATCTACCTCCCCAAAATCGTCCGTATCTTTTGAACCATATGTGCTAGCAACGAGATTTAACTTTCATTATAAAGCTAAGATCCTCAGCTTTCCAAGAAAAAGCCCTACTCCTTATAGTTTTTCCGTAATCGCGCTTTACGCACTTGGAAAAAGTGCCACGAATTGAAAACTAGCTCAATCTCACCACACGTTAAAAAATAGCTGTCTCTTGCTTGCATTGCTGAAATTCGTTTTCAACCTGATAATCCCTCAGGAATCATTGCTAGTGTTGGCCTGAACTCATTCAAAGTAGCTGTCACTTATCCTGAATCTCCTATAGGGAATTAAAATCATTTTTAGCGTATTTTCACTTCTTTGCCAATCACATTTAAAGTATTTTTGCCTGTGTTTTAAAATCATCCCTGTTGCTCTAAGCTTGCTAGGGGGGAACTGAATTGGTATTGCATTTGACTGTATTCCTGAAAATCGTGTGCTCCCCTTCCATCTCCTTATATTGCATAGGGGGGGAGTGAATTGTCAAAAGAAAAAGTGATCATATTATCTCTTGTGGAAACCATCTTAGTTATTTCTGTGCTGCATTCTTTTCCATCATTGCATTTCCTTGAAACCATAAAGTATTCTCAGCTACCTTATCCTTTCTATACCAACTCCTAAGTAATTAAGAATTGTGCTAGTGTAATATTATCCATTGTTGATCACTGTAATATTCATAAGTGTGCTATCAAATATTCAGTTATTCATAAAAGTGTGATATATATCTTGTTTAATTTTCAATAAATCTTTTAATTTGCAAAACAAACCTACTTCTTGGCTCAGTGAGGTCGGGGGGATTCAAAGAGAGGGGCGTTATATAAGGGTTTATCATCCAGGTTTATGAACTAGACATAAAAATATATAAATAAGGGCTTCCATTGGGCATACCAGACCAGGCATTGACTTAGTTGGTGTACTGAATTGAAGTCACTTAACAACCCACCGTCCCTGAGATTGGCAGCCTGGACCCTCAAGAGTACTATAGGGTTCCAGCCATATAGCCAATCATCACCTGCATCTGACCCACTGGCCACTGGGCCCACACCTGCCCGTCGGGTGGTCTGGCATAGGTCTGCACTTACCGGTTGGGTGGTAGACCTGCCATTCACTTGGGATGTCTCCGCCTTTGCACTTACCTATTTCCCCCGTAAGAAGCACTTCTGCCACTTCCCACCTGGCAGGCCCTCCAGCACTTAAACATTGCCCCCACCTCTTCCTCTTTTCTCTGCACTTGCACGTTCTGAATGCCACAAGGCCTAGTAGGTCTGCTATTTTGTTTTGTGATTTATACATTTTCATTATTGCACATTTGTTCCCTTGCTTCCTTCCTTTTGCCTTGTGGCGCTTTGAAACACTGTCTTGTTGTATACGTGCCTTATAAATGGCCAACCAATAAATAAATAAATAAAAAATGGAGGTTCCAGGCTATAAGTAATCCCTGGAAGAGCCTTCCCAGGGGAACCTCTGTTTTGTGTTATAAGAATAGGGCTGGACATTGTAGAAAAGGGTTTTGTAAATTCTGCTGGTAAGAATTACAAAATGTGGTGTTTAGCTTAGCCTGGGGGCTAAGGACTTTTCAAGTATAGGTTTGGAACTTTCTGTTGACCAGATCCTTTGGACTTTTTGTTGAAGACTAGGGAGTCAAGGGAGGGGGTATCATTGTAAGACTAGCTTTGGACTTTATGTTTTAGAAAAAAGCCAATTAAGGTGTTGGACACTAGAGAAATATCCCACATTTTGTTGAGCTATCCCTGGCACTGTATTAGGAACTTGTGATTTTAGTGGAATTGGCTCTAGGGCGGGCGCTCTCTGCTCTGCCACGGTCATGGTTCCCACATCCCTAATCCATACAGCCCTCTCTGGGTTGTTTATAGGACTAGGCTCAGTAACCCCTATCTGACCTTTTCTCTTTCTCACTTCAGGTGCTCTCCCTGAGTCGCCGGCTTTCTGACTCCCTAGGGAACTTCTACCTCTCCTTTGCCTATTCCCGTTTAGTATTTTCAGGGAGAAATGAATGGTGCCTTCTTCCACCAGGTGTCACGCTCGCTCCTTTCACACCCTCTCGTACCTGACCCTTCGGTATACTGGTCTCTTAAGCTGTTCTCCTCTGACCGTACTACTATCCCTCCGCTCTCACACTCTGCCTTTCTACCTCCACCCTTATATGTTATCACTCTCCTTATTCCAACCACCACTCTACAACCAATACCTCTACTACTATTGCCTTCCTTCCTCCTCACTACTACTCCACCTTCTACTCCCTGTCTACTGTTACCACTACTTATGTGCTACCACCACTATCTCTCTCCCCTGTTCCTGCTACTCTCACAAACCCTCTCATGTGACTGTCACTTCCAATACGTTCACTACCACTAACTACTGTCCACTACTACCAACTACCATTTCTTGCTACTACCATCACAGCCAACTACTACCACTTTCTAGCCTATCGCTAGTTTACACACTCCCTACCCTCAAACACAAACACTCCACAGACCCCCTCTGACCGATAGCCTCTGCACTCATTTCAATTTCGCCTCTTCTGGTCTCTCAGATCTCCTTCTTCACGACCTGTCCTCACCCAACTAACCCACATTGCAGAACTCACATGTTCCTTCTTGCATACCCCACTCCCTCCCAAGATTGTATACTCACTATGTCCAATCACTTACCAGACCTAAGGGGGTGTGGCTAGGGAAGTGCTTAGGGGGGCTTCAAAAAGGGCTTGTAAGCCTTGCACCCTTTTCTGGCAGCATTTCTTTCAAAGAAAGTAAAAGACTCAGAGGGACTGGAGTCCCCGTTTGATAAGGCCTTCTGGTGCACCTTTTAATATTAATGTCCCTGGTTGGCTGGTGGGAGTTTCATTAATAAGGCCTCTTGTTCTGGATGGCATGTAGACCCATAGAGTCTTCGCTGCGGCGGGGACGCCGCCATCATCACTGGATGTTTGGGGTGGGCTCCCTCTCTCCCCTGACAGGGCATGGATGCAGGCCTCGTCAAAAAGTATAACAAAGCTGTCTAGATGGGGAAGATGAATTTACAGGCGCTCCAACTATATTCAATCTTCACTAATCGGGAGGATGTAGAAAACCACTAGTGCCAAAATAATGTCAATATTAAGGGGATTAAGACCTGGAAGCATTTGTACAGGGACTCTTTTGAAGTCTTTCCTGAATCCTGATAGAAAAGAGATGCATTTGGACTACATTGATAGGGTCTAGTCATCCTTTCAACAAAAAGATAACCCTACTCCTGATGTGTCGAGCTAGCTGCATTTTTATCAACTGGAAGAGCGGGGGATGGTAGCCATGAGAACAATGGGCAAAAATCAGTTTAGAGATGCTACCCTCTCACTTTAGCAAGATCTTGCACAACCTAACCTCACTAAAAAGTAGAGAATGATCCAGAAAGAGTCATCAGAGCTTACCAAAGCAACTGCAGCTGAATAATCTGAAGAGGAAAATAATTCTGCAGGTGTTGAAAACTGGAGAGGCTGAGGAAGACAGAGGACATGCTCACGTAATGAAAATGACCGGAAAGTGAAAGGGAAGCATCTTGTAGACTACAGCAGAAGGAGAAGGTCCTGGACGGGTTCAGAAACCACCTAAAAATTGACGTCTATTATTTACTTGTCCATTTTCAACTCTTGAAGACCACGTTGAAACTCGGCATTCGACCCACTCAGTAGCGATGCACATGAAGTTGAGTGTTACATGATTCTCTTAGATACGTTATATTTAAAGTCTTTTGATCATTGTTCCTTGTATGGCACCCATATACTGAGGGCAAGTAACCCAAAGTAGGATTGCAGGGGAGTTGTGGTGGAGCTCGGTTTGGGTTCTCGTAAATCTATCTAACCTATTTTAAGATATTATTTCATTACATTTTACGTGCATTTTAGTACTTTTAGTTCAATTTTTTTTTAATGTTTTCCTCTGTGGTTTATACATTTGTGTTCAAAATTTGTATTTATGTCTGTCAGAAATTAGACCATGGTAGGTTTGGTGACTGCCATGGCTAACTTTCAGCCAGAACCCTGAATCATCTCCTCAGTAAAATGCAGGTGTTTGTAATGCTCACTTTCTGGAGATTAAGCTCTCTGTCAGATTCCTGTTGGAACCACATCTGGTCCCCAGGGATCAATTCAGGGTAGCGAATAGGAACTTTCTGACACAATTCTTGGCATGTATTTTCTGCAACAGAATTCACTTTGAGCGGAACAGAGTGCTGAAGGACCAGAGGTCAGATTTTTAATGCTACAAATGGCCAACTGTTTACTTTTAAAATGGTTATACACACCCAATGTTGAACAGACATTTTTTTTAGGATATGCTCCCAATTATAACCTCCTTTGTAGAAGGATAACTGTTATTAGACAGGGATTTTGCCTGCATCTTACACACACTGGCAAACAAAACACAACCCATCACAGTCCGATCGGCAAAGCCTAGACATAGGTTCTCAGAGAACTCTTGACAGTTGAAGTTTGGAGGTTTTGTCATCTGTTACATCAAGACTACACTCACTACTCCTATGTGCACAAGGTATACATCAGACTAGACATGCTCCCTAACACCCTTAGTCCCTAGGGTTCTCTGTGATTTGTGACTAATCTGGACAATGTGTCCCTTTTCCCCAGAAGGGAGCCACCCCCTTTGAGTCTAGGGAGGTGAGCTCGCCCTGCAAGACCCTCGCTATGGGTCTGGGCAAGTGGGACCTCACACGGAGTGACTCCCCTCATAGGGACAAGGGCTCCCATTCTGATAATTGAGTCTTTGTTTCAGGTAATGCTGGATCTCACCTGAACGCCACAGTGAGAGAGCATGAACAGAACCCTCTTGTTTGAGACATCGCTTTGGTTTCACCGAATAGTGACTTTTCCTAGAACTCTTTGACTACAACACCTAGCTAACCTCCTTCCATCCTGTTAGCTTCAAGCAATGCTGGGTTTCATCTGAACGCCCCAGTCAAGGAAGAAGGACACACCCCTTTTGACTGTGATGAGGTACTTAAAAACAGGAGTGTGAACCGAGGAGAACATCCTATGCAGGGAGGAGACTAAATCTTATGCAGAGGCGAACCTCTGTGGAGGAGACATCCAGGAGAGGCAGAGCCACGCTAGACAGCAGAGCTGACAGTGTCGTGGAGAGTGAGCCTAATGTTAGCCGAACACTGGAAGGCGGGTTCCCATCCAGCATAGCACCAGCGTTGGAGGGAGGCGGGGACGTGGAAGTACCCGGTTCCTCTGGTGGCACGACCATGAGGAAGCCGTAGTGGGCCTCGGGCCCAGCAACCGATGTCGAGACCAAATCGCTGGGGAGAGCGTGACTTCCTGAGCCCCAGGCCTGAAAGACGTCAGCTGCTTAGGGAGAAGCAGCAGCAAGGAAGCAAAAGCTCCCACAGAGAGACTACCGCCGAGAGGTAAGGAACCAATGTAGTAAACCAAGGCTGGAAGAGACAACAAGGTTTATGGAACCTGAGAAACCCGGGAAGGCATGCGCCCCATCTGAATCAGAACAAGACAAGTACGAATACTTTGAGTCTAAGCTGCAAAAGCCTATAAGGTTACGGTAGCCTGAGAAACCCAAATGGGAAGCGCCATATGTGAAACGGCTTGATATCAACACAAAGACTTTGCACCAAGGCTGGGAGAACCAGCAAGGTTACGGGAATCTGAAATGTAAAAAATGTAAAGCGCATGAACTGAGAGCGAACACGTCTATCAGAGAGAAAGAAGACTTGGGGGAATACAAGAGCCATAGACTTGCTATCAAGAGACTTGTATCCAGGTATAGGCAAACAAATAAATCATCTGTATACATTTCAAATCAGAATACAAATTACAATCTTTGATGTGTTTCCAGTATTTGTTCAACAAACTCCAGAGTTCCAGTAGTCTTTGTGGGTAGATAAAGTACAATGTTCAAATTCAATTTAAAGAATCAATATTTTTGGGGAGTTCCCTGCCAAACACTTGTTTCATACTGTTCAAAGTGTTTTTTCTCTGCATCGTGCACTTCTTCAAGGGCTATGAAACAAATGTGCAATATTACCTTTTTGCATAAGCATAAGATGATATTGCTTGGTGTGTATGTTTATATACAAATATTAATCTAAATGTTGTCTTACTTTGGAAATAGTAGCCTCCTGGTTCTACTTTTTTGGTTGTATGCAGACATTCTTCATCAATAATGTAAATTCGGTACCTACAAGAGACAATTAATAACCCATGTTCCTAAAGAGTTTACTCGAAATAATTCATAACTTGTTTAAACCATCAGGTCAATATATTGAATTGTAGACGTGATAAGATTACATTTTGAAATCTCACGTTATATACCTGATGGCCTTTGGCATAATGTTTTCTTCTTCTGCCGCCATAAATGACATGTGCCTGCTGACTAGTGCCATTTGTTTCTGTGTCGCTCCGTAATAATCGGTAAAGGTTTGATAGCCCAAAAAATGAAAAAAGGATAGCGCATATAAATCTCTTGCTTATATGAGAATATGTGTCTCAATTAATATAGTGTTCAAAGGACTTGGGTGCCATTTTCAATAGTTTATGTGCGGTGTCCTAATAGTATGTATAGAAAAAGGGCTTTATTTCCAAATAATTGTTCGGCCATCTTAAAAAGTATTTGCACCCAGGGACGGGCGCTCAGCCAATCAGGTGGCTGGAACAGCGGGCGAGAATACACATTCCCTGTCCGTTGTCCCAGCCACCCAAGGCCCTTCCCCAGGTGGCGCCATTTATTTTGGTTGTTACTGTGGGGAGGCAACAGGGAGCATGGGAAAATGTCCGCCAAGGAAGGGGAAACAAAGTCTGTTCTCCCTTTCCATTGCAGCCGTTGAAAATAGTTTTTAAAAAAGTAAACAAACTTAATGGCCGCCATGAAACAAGAGATGGGACTACACGTAGTCCCTCCTAACTTTCTATGGTTGCTTTCAAAAAGATTGGGAAAAAAAGTAAACAAAAAAAATGGCCACCACGGAAGCAGAGAAGGGACTATACCTAGTCCCTTCTCCCTTTACATGGCGGTGTCTCGCAGATCTGAAGCGGACGCACCAGTGACAGAAGTGTAACGGGCGCATCCGCTCCTGATCAGGACCGGAATTAATAGGGTAAGTGGGGCAAAGGGAGGGAGGGAAATGTGTGGTATAAGGGGGTGGCACATGGAGGGGGGCAATTTACCTCATTCCCTGGCAGGGGAGATGGCAGCCTCCAGCCCTGAGGAGGCTCAGGGCGGCGGGATTACCATCTGGTAATGCCCCTGTTCTGAGCCTCCACATTGGCTGGAAGGCTGCCACCCCTCCCCCCACCCACCAGGTACTAATATCTAACTCTCACCATCACTTAGACACAACAGCTGGGGAGGCTACACTTGCTGCTCCCGAAACACGTCTGTAACCAAGACCTGAAGGAATTTGTGCAGGGCATCTTCCATAGTCTTCTCTGCCTTTCTGAGGATACCAAGATGATATTCGAACAGAGCCATAGGGCATACTCATCATTAAAATAAAAAATGATCTGACACCTGATGGGATGACCCAGGTAAAATGTTATCAGCAGAAAGAGCGGGTGATGGTGGCAACGAGGAATGTCGGCTGGCAAAATTCTGTTTAGAGATGCCTTAAGGGTATTTCACAAACAACATTCTGGGCACCTCTACTAGGAGAATGAATCCGTCACACAGGAGGAACACAGTGGGTGCCATCGGCATTGCTTTCTTGATCAGGTTAGGCAGAAATTCACTTGGAAGCAGAGACGATCGCTGAAGCTGCAGGCAGAATGCCACACACTACACACACTACCATGTGACATCAAAATGGTTGATGATGGCTTTAAGCCTTCAGTCCACATTAGGTAGGGTAATCAGTCAATCAGTGGGAAGGAGGAAAAGGCACAGCGCCTGAAAACAACAAAGACGCTCAAAACACATGAAAGCAGGAAGGAAACGAGGACCTGGCTACTCCTGCAACCAACAGGAGAATTACGCAGCCAATCTCACAGACCATTAGACAATCCATTGAGTGCACAGTCCGATACAAAGTGATAACAGAGAGCCAGGGTTGACACATTCAGACAACCACATAAAGAGAAGCAGATGCAAATGAAGAGCCAAAGAGGTAACAATAGAGTCAGAAGGCAAGGAGTACACTTTGTTATAAGCTTGCTGGAAGTATCTCAGACCCTGGCAGGAGCCAGAGACCAGAAAAAAGAGGATTCCTTTTGCTGCACTCACGGCAGACACAATAGAGTTTTGAGGACTCCAGATCTCACAGAACACTAGTATTCCTGCAGATCAACTGGCCATAGGATAAAGCATGAGCCAGGGGCATTTATTTTGAGCACTTCAATCCATCAAGGGAGAGAAGCTCAGGACCTCGATTGCAGTCTCCATCTATACTATAGAATTGCGGTGTGCTCAGAAATATTACACATGCATGCCAAAATAAGAGACTAGTGAGTATAATACGCTTTTAAAATAAGTCTGTCCTGAAGAAGGTTGTTGCAAAGAATTATAACTACTGAAACCCGTAGACAATAGAAACTGTAGTGAGGGTAGTAGGGACCTTACCCAAGGATACAGTTTCAAACTGATCTCTTTTGGACCAACAGGAAATGATGTGTCCAAAGTTGATCAGATGAAGTGTCTTCATACTTGTTTTAACTTTGGTCTTTGAGAATTTAAGGCCCTCCAGACTATTAGTTAATAAATGTGCATTTGCCATAAGGAGCCAGGTGGACCTTCCATAACTCTTTTACGTACGATTGATAAACATAAATTGCAAAGGATGGGAGAATGAATTGATATACAGCATTGAGCCTTCAGAACATCATCTGGTGGCCTTTGAGAAAAAACACTAATTGTGAGAAAAAGAATCCCACTGCTTCTTATTCTATCAACTTTTATATAGACGCACAGGATTAGTCCTTTGCTAGGTAGGATTAGTTAGATGATCATCCCATCCTGTGTTCCGACTCCGTCCCTGCTTAGGACAGGGGTATCAAAAGTAGGAAGCCATCTCACTTCACTTCTTTCTCCAAATATGCATGAATGTGGAGTGTGTTGCATTGCTATTCATCAGGTGTGTTTGCCCTTTTTTGTGATAACACGTTACTGTCAGGGCTTACCCTGCTTACTAAGAAAACAGGCCCCTTATTTTGTTATTCTACCAGAGAAAAAGAAGCCAGAGACTGCTGAAGGTAGAGCTCGGGTGGGGTCGGAGGGGGGAGTGGGGCAAAGGGGGACTGGCATTATTTAGCCTGGGGAGCAAGTGTAATTTCCTGGCCCAAAGTGCAGTGGTGCAAGCCCATAATGCAAAAGTCACAACTTCCAGAACAAGCAAACGCAATTCCAACCTCTCCTCCTCCCAAACGTTCTCAAGGATATATACTAGACATTATTGACACTACTTTCCTTTTATGTAACATACCCTTTGGTTTGTGGAGACCTGGGGCCCAGGAAACCTTCCCACACACCAAACATAGAAAAACGATTTCACCAGGATATTATAATTGGTGAAATGGAAATCTGGGTTTTGACACCATGTTTCATCCTGACCCACTTTGCAATGAGCATGCTACATCTTTTTCCATCCCATCTAATCTCCATAGTTTTACAGCAATTTAAAGTGATGACGATGATTCAGAATTCATTGGTAAAGCTGAGCCATTGCTGAACCAGGGGCTCTGGCTTGGCTCAAATTGCCAAAAATAAGCTGGCATGGCAAAATCCCCAAAATCCCCCTTCCTGCCTTCTGAGCCCACAACACAAAACCAATACCTGGCACCCTGTCTACCCAACCCACACACATAAAACCCTCACTTGGCATCCTGCCTCAACACCAGTACACATTATATAAATGGTTATAATTATTTATAAATTAACACTATGAACTATAAACCCATGTAAGTGAGACTTGCTCTACAGGCAGTGAAGGAAAATAAAGCATAGTCAAAGAATGTGATTTGCGCAAGATCACAATGTATGAAGTGTGGAAGGTGATGATTTGAGCCCTGTTTTCCTGTTTCCATAGTTTCCAATTTAGTGAGCAGGGAAGACTTCATCTTCTCCTATTCCATCTTCAATATTAGAAACAACAAAACCCTTTCAGCTAAATTACTATTCAAGGGCTAAACTATTACACTGTTCAATAAATCTAGCTTTCAAAGCACCAATGTATTTCCATGAGGGAAACATGTTAATTATCTGAATCCTGAGGCAAATGCTTCTGAGAGTACACGCAATTGTACAGACTAAGATTATTATTATAATGAAAACTAACTATAATTATAATCTTAGTCTGTACACCTGTGTGTATTTTAAAAGCACCAAGTCACATGGTAAAGCAACCTAAAAATAGAATACAAGTCATAATTGAAACATATGTTCATAAAGTAAGTATACATCACTTCATCAGAAAAAGAAAGATATCGGGCCAGTATCACAATCGGGAGCTGTGGCATGCAAGATAGGCACAGATCTCAACAACAGTCAATCAACTTGTTGACGTTTTCAGATGTGTACCTCTGTCCAATTTACCCTATTTACATTACACATCACACTCTGGTGTCCTTCCCTTGCACCACATTCTCAATGGCTTCCTGTTCCTCACAATTAACTTTCAGACCTATGTTCCCATTTTGCTCCAACTGTTTACCCTTACCTCAATCCCCTTCCCTTTCCCTTACCTTGCACACACCCACTTACCTTGCCCCATGGCTCACTCACCAATTCCTTGCTTACCACCCCCTTAATTGCCCATCATGCAAAGCCCATTGCTCGACCCTCATCACATTCTGTTGCCCTGGCTCATATGCAGACAGTAGACCATCATGATTTGCCAGTCACCCTCTGCCGGAACAAGGTGCTGTGATCGGGGTCTTGCTGGCAATTGTGGCTATAGGTTCTGCACTTGGACAACAGAGTGACAGATGTAGAGAGGACTTGGCTTTTATTATACTCCGAAGTGGCCCTTTCTTGGAAAGTCAGATGCATATTTCAATGTTTTGAGGCAGCCAGAAGGAGCGGCGAGTGGAATCCACCTTACATCTGGTGATGACGAGGGATCATGAGCAACCTACTATGGCCCTCATTCCGAGTAGGGCGGTAAGGGATACAGGGCACCAGTAAGGAGACCAGTGCCGGTAATCCCTTACCACCCTACTATGAGGTCCCTTCCTTAACGCCTGGTCTGACAGGCGTTAAGGACGGGACCCGTTAAGGGACCTGGGCGCAAATAACGGGCGTGGCATACGCCGGCCCGTTATTTGTGCCCCCCCCATTCCCATTGAGCCCTAAGGGAGCTCAAATGGGAATGGGGAATGGCTTGGTGAATGGGGACTTACCGGTCCCGCCAAGGTCTGACTAGACCGGTAAGTCCCCATTGCACCAAACCAGACACGGTACCGTTATTGGTGGCAGTCATGGCGCAAATAGTGCCATGACTACCACCAACCTCGGAATGAGGGCCTATATGTTTTTTTTCCAAGTGAAGTAGAGAGTGTGTATGTGCGTGGTTGTTTCTGTGACTCGGGTGATGTGTTTGAGTGTATTTGTGACTGCAGAAAGTATAGGTGTAACGATGAATCTGTGTTCTTGCGACTTTGCATCTATATAGCTGAATCCTATGTTAATTTGCATGTGTGTCTTTTGTTGGTCACAAAAGATGTGTGTTCCGGACAGGAAACTGAAAAACAAGCACAGAATTTGGGGTTCATTCAGAGTTTGTTGGTAATGTTATAATCAGAACTATTTAGCAAATATTGCTTATTTTACCATCCACCCAATGCAGGATTTTATCAAATACCATCAGCGGTATTGCCTATGAATAACGGTGGTGGTATTTTAGGCAGACTTTCTGCCGAAAATCCCCCTATTTTTACCTCCACCTAGGAGGTGGTGTTTGAAAATCCAAACTGTCACCACATATTTAGAATCTTTTTTTGTTACTGTATAGAAGGTAAGCGCAGAAGTCTCCTTTCAATACAGAGCAACATGTTATTACAAAGGGCCATGTCAGGGGGGTGAAAAAGTGGGCATCTCGCATTCCCCCCTCACCAGAAATCCCCTTTTTGACCTAAAAAAAATGTACACTAGTGGTTAAGAGCCTACGCATAACCCACCCTTCACACTGATGGTGAAAATGCTAAAGGAAATGTAAAAAATCTTTTTACATTACTATCCACTGAGGTGGTATTTCTGAAATGGCTCTGAAGGTATTCCAGAAATACTACCGCCGGTGATGGTCATCTTGCTTAGAAATACTGCCATAGGGGTTGGCAATTTCTCCAGAGGTTTTTCATTCAATATAATTCCACCAAACTCTGAATGACCCCCTTAGTTTGTAGTCTACTAATATTACCTGAATGTTGTTGCAAGTCTGCAAAGCAAGGCAAGAAAGAAAGCTAACCAGTCCCTGTACATAGCATCAATGGATTTATCCATGGCCTTTGACATGGTAGATAGGTGCTTACTATGGAAGACACTCTATGAACTGGGAATTGACAAGGGTCTATTAGAGCTGTTAATAATGCTATATTCTGGTACAGTCATAAGGGTACGTTTAAACAACAGAGGTCTGTTATCTGAGAAAATTAGGACTAACAATGCTTTGCGGCAAGGGTGTAGACTGGCAGCTACTCTCTTCAATCTCTATGTATCTCTAGGTTGGCAAAATTGTGGACGCAAGTGGTTTAGATTTCTTAAAAATAGGTACAACAATCATAAAGTGGGTTGCATATGCGGACAACTTTTTGCTGTTTGATGGTACAAAGGTTGGTTTACAGAGAACGATGGCTTCATTTGAAGACTTTATTAATGAAAGAAAATTGCTGATAAACCCAACGAAAACAGTGATATTTCATACTGGTACAAAAACTATAAAAGAAGGTTCCTTAGCAATGTGTTGTGGTGGTATAAAGTTAAAAAATCAATCAATGTTGAAATATTTAGGATATACTTTTACCAGTGCATATGCACTGGGCTATACTCTGAATAAACTTAAAGTGAGGGCCTCATGCATTGCTAACCAGATGAAAATTATAGATAGAAAATACGAAAAATTTACAGTAAATCCTTGTATCCAGTTCTATCGTACCAAAGCAATTCCACGATTATCATATGGGCTTGAGTTTTGCTCTGACGATCTATTACCTTATCTGAAATCTGTTGAAGCATGTGTGTGGAAAAAGGTACTAAGGCATATCCCGAAATGTATAACCATGGAAATGATACGCTATGAGTTGGGTTTGACATCTTTAAAAAGTGCTGTAACTTGGAAGAAATTATCATAACTGCGTAAGTGTCTTGTTTCTGAAAATAACACATTGTATTATTACTTGGGGGATGATAAGGAGAATGTATTTATGGAAAATTTAAAAAGTGTTTGTGCCAATAACATATTTGATCTGGGCCTCTCAATTGAGAGTCTTATAAAAAATCCATGTAAGGTTAAAGAAGTGATAAACACGTTTGATTGGCTTGAAAACAATGTGGTGATACTAAATTCTCCCCAGTACTCGCAATTGATATCTTTTTGGAAATGGAAAATAGCTCCCGAGAAATACTTGGAAAAATATCCTTCGAGAGCCTTTCGCAATTCAACAATGAGATTTTGCTTTAATGTAATGAATACCTAGGAGATACAAAGTATTCGAGATAGAAATGTAGCACACTTTAAATTCTGTAGGTATTGTAAGGTATCTGGAACTAAGAAGTCACTTCTACATTTGTTACTGATATGCCCGAGTTTGTTGAAACAAAGAATTGAATAGTTCTCAAAATTTGTAAATGATATCTCCAGAGTCAACAGAGATAATATTTGGTATGAGATGCTTCATGGAAACTCTTGTTTTGAAAATACGAGTTAATGAATTTTTGAGGGTTATCTGTGATCTATCATGAACTATTTAAAGATAATTTAATGCAAACTGTTCTGTTTTAATCTGAAAGTTTATAAAGATGTAATGTGTAATTTTTGACATTAGGATTTTATCCAAGATTTTATTGGATTTTATGAGCTATTTGTATATGATATTTCATGTGTATTTATTAAGTATTTGTTAGAAGCTTGTAATTAGTGTTTTATGTGTCTTCGATTTTCTCTCTTCGTAAAGTATTTTCTTTAAGACAAATTTTGTAAAGGTTTAAATAAACCAAAAACAATAAAGAATAATAATAATAATAATAATAATAATAATAATAATAATACCTGAATGTTACAACTTTCTTTGTGTGTTTTGAACTGTGCCCGGAGGTAAATACTATAAACAATCCAACAGCCATTTTTAACACTACAATAATATAGTAACATCCATGGGTGTTATTCCGGGTGCTATTAAACTTTTTTATGTAATGACCTTGTGAGGACCTTTACTTCCTTGGCAAGTACGAGTCGTGATAAACTGCTGAGAATTGTAGCAGACCAATAGCGTATGGGGAGCAGTGGTGCCAACATTACCATCCAAGGTCCCAGAATCTGTAATTTAAAAGGGTATATTAGCAATGGGCGGCTTGAATATGAATATGCCCCTACAGCCTAGCCTCTTCTCTCTCACTCTCTGTGGAGGCGCATGTGTGGAAGCCCCCCAGGCACATTTGCAACCTTAGTGAAATCAAGGCAAGCGCCTCGCCCCATCTACACAGAAGCCGAGATGGCCTTGCAGCACTCACTTCCTTTGAGGCAGGGTAGATTCGGAAGGATTTTCTCTTTTTAATGATTTATTTCACATTTTGAATCTCTAGCCATGGGACAGCAGCCCAGCGAGCCTGGGGGCCATTGCCACCTTGCCCCCCTTCCCAGTCCACTCCTGGGTTGGTGGGTGATAATTACTTTAATAACTTAAGCCCAGCAAGGGGGAAAAATCTTGCTGGTAAAAGTGATGGCAATACCCTGGTGAGGGTGCAATTCCTCATGGTAAGGTACACCCGTTTTTTGTTTGCGATACCACAGAGCACAGTAAGGTGACTAGGGGCCCTGATGGTGGATGATTCTGAGGCCAAGCAGAATTTCAGGAGAAACAACTGAGCATGCTAGGCACTATATCCTTGGGACTGTGATTGTACTCACGAAGCAGCTGACGGCCATATCCCTGAGACTAGATGCACCAAAGAGTGTGCTGGATGCAATTTCACTAGGATTCTGATTGCACCAAAGAAACGAGCCGGGTGCTCTATGCCTGGGACATTGTGAGGCAACTTAAGGAACTGGGCAAGGACTCTAGATCCGTTGGCGTTAGTTCTTGCACTTGATAATTTCTCCTTCCAGATAGCGTCCCTATCCTTTTTCTGTTTAGCTGCATCGCCTAGGCCAGTGGTATTCAAAGGATTTAACACTGCGCTTCCCTGGCCGCAGAGTAAAAAATATTGTTTCTGGTCCCTGCATGGAGGGCCCAAAGGAAGTCCCAGGGGCCCCAAGCTCTTTAAAATATAAGCAGATTGCTTACATTATATTATAAGCAGTCACCTTAATCATTTTTTAAATACTAAAAACAGTCATTGTTATCACTTTTGAAAGCATCTGAGGCCCCTAAGCTGGATACTCTTTGGGACCCACTATGGTTTGAAGACCACTGCCCGAGGCCAATGGCACCAAACTTGTCACCCTACATATGTTTTGGCCTACACATCCTCTGATGCCTCACCACCAATATACTGGCTAGGGCTGGTGAGAACTGCATGCCAAAAACACATAGTGTGACAGGTTAGCTACCTCTGCACTAGGTCCTTCATGCGTGTGCCCTTTTTTGCACCTGATTAGGCATCACGGGTGGAGGGATAGGGCAAAGGGCTAAGTTTTATTTATTTTAGAATGGCCGGAGAAATTAGGACCAGTAAACCTCAAAATTCTTCAGTTAGTCCTGCCCCCTAAACTCTTATAGTAGCAATCCAGTGAGGCCAACCTTTTATGATATAACAGTACTCAAGAACTATATGCTTTATCCCAACCCCAACCTAGCGACTTTACTTGAAAATGTGTAGTATCTAAACTGTTCTGTCAGTCTCTCATTGTCACATCATGCATGTGTTTACTTTACCAGTGGACTGACATGTCCCATGCATGCCTAGTTTACCAACCTAAATGTGGGTAGAGCCACAGAGCTATATGGCTGTAGTTTACACAGGAATTACTACAGTGAAGAAGGTATGACGTGTTCACAGCATTAAGCGAATGAATGGCTCAGCTCTGCGGTTACGGATGACCCGGACTCCCATTGGGCAGTACAGTGAGAAGACCACTGTTTAACGCTGAGAGCAGGGCTGGCCTTAGGGCAGGTCTGCCCGAGCGACCACCTGGGGCGCCCTGCCATTAGCCCCCCCAACACCCCAGCTAGGGGCAGTCTTTCAAGATCTCCCCCGATCTGGCGTGGTGGGAGATGGCGCAGGAGTCGCCCTATTGAAATTAAATGCACAGCGCTCCACAATAGGGCGCTGATGCTTTTGCACTGCGCTTCCCTGGCCGCAGAGTAAAAAATATTGTTTCTGGTCCCTGCATGGAGGGCCCAAAGGAAGTCCCATGGGCCCCAAGCTCTTTAAAATATAAGCAGATTGCTTACATTATATTATAAACAGTCACCTTAATCATTTTTTAAATACTAAAAACAGTCATTGTTATCACTTTTGAAAGCATCTCAGGGCCCCTCATGCTTTTGCATCAGCACCTATTGAAAAATGTGGTGCACTTCCCTCGACCCCATGACCAGGGGCGGATCGGGGCACCTAAGTTTTGCTGCTCGGGGCACTGCCGCCACCAAGGCCGGCCCTGGTGGTGAGTGCCATAAAGCCTTTTGGCTCGTGCAACCTCTGCTGCCTTCATTTTAGCCAGCGCTGCTCAGGGGGAACTCCACAGCTCCAAAGCGGGGGCCAGTAACCTGTGCCCCATAGAAGACAGGTTAGGGAGAGGGGCAAGACACCTCTGCTGTGTGCAACCCCCTCTCCCTCTCTTTCCACGCTTTTGTTGTCCCGAAGTTTCCTGGAGCCAGGCAGGAGGCAGGACAAGGTGGGCGTAACACCTTGGCCTGCACACCAAGGAGGTGCTGAGCACCCAGGGCAGGGCAGGCAAGAAACAGGTAGCCAATCACAAAAGAAGCACCGCAGGGTGCAACATGCCATCAGCGCCACACAGGCAGAACAAAGCCCAGGGCCAGCCCCTGGGACAATATAAGGAGCTGCATTTGCATGAAGAATTCACAATTCAGTTTGGGACTCTGCACGGAGCCCCTAACAAGTACCTTGCTTACTCAGAGTACTTCTTCTCTATTGAATATTGCCCTGTTCGCTCCAAGTTAAGAAATGTGAGCTTTACCTTGCTCCGTTTCAATAGCTTGTGGCATACCCTGACTCCTGTTTAACTTTGGCAGGCGTTTCTTTTCTCCAGATTCCCCAGAAAAAGAGCCTTTCAGGCCCACAACCTGTGTCGGGCAAAAATCTGGTCTGCCGCAATCACGGGACAAGGCTGTGAGCTTTGTCCGGTTCCCAAGGCGTACACAGAGGCAGCAGGAGTAGAGTAAGTGGAATCACGAGGTTAAGAGAAGGAGCAGAAAGAGAGCGAGACCCGCGCTGTCAGGTCCCGCCAGAAATCACAGTAACCTTGTTCAGGAGCGGCGATCGGGGAGCCGGGGAAGAAAAAACATCCGAAGCCGGCAGAGGCAAGAAGGATCTTTCGGCGTAGCTGGAAAAGGGGCGTAGCTTGCTCCGAACACATTAAGCCGAGGCACCATACATTGTTTCAACATGGCAAGGAAAAGCAGGACCCGGCGAAGGTTGCCAGGCAACAGGCAGCTCAACCAAAGGCTTTGCAGTGGTTGACTGAAGAGTGTGCAAGTGCTTTTGGAAGTAGGACAACACGAATCAAAGTGTTGCACAGGCAACTACACAGTTTGCATTGAGCAAAGGAACACGAAGAGCATGTGGCATTCTTTATTGAAAACCACTTAACATGAGTACCCTGATTACGGGGCACAGGTTTAGCCCTACACAGCGATTCAGCCAGCAGCAAAGAAAAAAACCAAACTCATGCTGTGGGCTGAAGAGGCAGAAGAAATCCGTAGTTGGCCAATGGTAAGAAAGCGTTTAAGTGAAGATTCGGACGAAGAAGAAGGGGACATCACAGTTGAGGGAGACACTGCACCTCCAACAGCAAAGAAAGTAAAAAGAAATGCAGAAGCAAGCAAGCAGCCCCTGACACAAAGTAAGAAGGGCGGCAAGAAACGCAAAAAAGCGGCCAACATGGCTGATATGTTTGATAACTTCGCAACCAAATATTTGACACAGCAGAATGAACAATTTGATAAAATTGAGCAAATGATGTCTGAAATGAGGGAGAACAGCAGCAGCCAATAGAGGCAGAGATACTTGCTGAACAAGTGGGGGGTGGTCCTTTAAAAGCATGGACTGGTCCCAATCCCACAAAGGTCCAAACAGGGGCACCAGGACCTGGGGTGCCAGGCACCCTGCCAACAACCCTAGCTACAGCAGGGTTGGTGGCTGCATACAAACAAAACCTTAAACACGGGTGAATGCAGACAAATACTGCCAACGAAAAACACAGACCCTGACCCTTTTAGATCTGGACAAGAGGGCCCTGGCGGACCACATCACAGCACAATATAATAAGTGTCTGAAAATGGTACTAAATGTGTTAGGCCTAACCATGTAGAATTGTTAACAACACAGCATATCAATGCATTTTTAGGGTTGGCCTACAGACGGGGATTTAAGAGGGATTGGGCAAAAAGGCACCTGACAGCAGTGGCTTATTTTTCCAAATTGCAGGGAGACTCTGACCCAACCCGGAGTTCCCTAATTTCATATGCCTTAAAAGACTGGGGGGAAGTGGAAGAGCCACAAAAGGACAAAAGATGCCCACTGGACTTCCAGAAGCTAGTCAAAATTACAAGCTTACTGGAAGAGATATGTTCACACCCCTATGAAACCTTGCTGTTTAGAACAGCTTTCTCTTTAGCATATTTTGGGGCTTTCACAACAAATATTGCATGCAGCGCCCGCTAGTAGGAGGCAGGTTCATGGTCCACAGGAACACATCTGCCCTGAGCCACTTTCAGTTCAAAGGAATCCTGATGAAGGCCATTTGCAAGGCATGGTGGGACCCTGAGGAGTTCGGGACCCATTCCTCTAGAATTGACGCAGCGACAACTGCATGACAAGGGGGCTTGGGGACCCAGCAAGTAAAAAACATGGGGGTTTGAAGTCAGAATGTTTCAAAAGGTACATAAGACCAGAACTAGTCTAAACCATTTTTTCCACAAATAGATAAAGATGCCCCACTCAAATCAGCCTGGATAATAGGGCACTCTTTCATGTTCAGAACAGGGAGATGGGCTGAGGAAACAAAAGAGGGAACAGCATTTAAAAATACCATCACTTCATGGTGGGGCTACAGGGGGCTACTGTGGCCAGACATCCATGAAAAACGGGCAGACTTGGTGGTGTACAGGGATCCCCCGGAATTCCTGGTCATACACCTAGGAGGAAATGACCTAGTCTCAATGTGGAGGAGAAACGTATTTGAAGACACATGCGCCTCTTTAGCAGGCATAGCCCACAACTGGAAAGAGACAGATTTTTTATTCAGCCATCCTACCCAGGAAAACCTGGGTGGGGGTAAACTCATTCAAAGCCATAGACATTGCATGAAAAAACTAAATAGAGGGATAGAGAAATTCTGCGCAACCAGGTGCTTTGGCTTCATCAAGCACAGCGCGTTATCCCTAGCCAACACAGAGCTTTTTCACAAAGACAGACACGCTTATCAGTAACAGGGATGGAGCATTTCCACAGAGAAATAGTGGACAATCTGTCTGCAGGGGGATATCTGTAGCAACTTTTGGGGGAACCTGGAAGGCCGGCAACACATCCAGGCGTGTGGCACAGGCCAGAGGGCGCAGCCTCAGGACCCCTGCCCATAAGTACACATTATGTTTATGGTTATTATGATTGTTTTGTTTATTACCACATAATGATGTACAATAAAAACCCACAGCCTTTTTATTGCCAACACTCACTCAATGTTTCGTGTGGTATATGGGGGAGAAAATCTGGGTTCCAGCTGTCTTCTTTTGGGTCCACCGGTTATAGCCAGTGCTCCGCAGGGGGAACCCAGCAGCTCCAAAGCGAGGGCCAGTAACCTGTGCCCCATATAAGACAGGATAGGGACAGGGGGCAAGACACCTCTGCTGTACGCAACCCCCTCTCCTTCCACGCTTTTGTTGTCCCGAAGATTCCTGGAGCCAGGCAGGAGGCAGGACAAGGTGGGCGTAACACCTTGGCCTGCACACCAAGGAGGTGCTAAGCACCCAGGGCAGGGCAGGCAGGAAACA
Organism: Ambystoma mexicanum; assembly: GCF_040938575.1. Lineage (NCBI taxonomy): Eukaryota > Metazoa > Chordata > Amphibia > Caudata > Ambystomatidae > Ambystoma > Ambystoma mexicanum. The sequence continues at coordinate 771,106,047 of NC_090928.1, read as the reverse complement.
GGTAGCCAACAACAAAAGAAGCACCTCAGGGTGCAACATGCCGTTGGTGCCAACCAGCTGGAGGATGGACAACACAGCCCCCACACAGGCAGAACAAAGCCCGGGGCCAGCCCCTGGGACAATATAAGCAGCTGCATTTGCAACAAGAAATCACAATTCAGTTTGGGACTCTGCACAGTGCCCGAAACAAGTACCTTGCTTATACAGAGTACTTTTTCTTTTCCCAAAACCCTCCCACGCAAGAAAAAGGGAGAGAAGAAGGAGAAGAAAGACAGGGTACCGTACGGGGCCCACACTCTCGTGGGACAAGGAAGGCGGCATGGGCCAGAGGGCGCAACCTCAGGACCTTGTGCCCATAAGTACACATTATGTTTATGGTTATTATGATTATGACTGTTTTGTTTATTACCACATAATGATGTACAATAAAAACCCACCGCCTTTTTATTGCCAACACTCCCTCAGTGTTTTGTGTGGTATATGGGGGAGGAAATCTGGGTTCCAGCTGTCTCCCTTTGGGTCCACCGGTTGCTGTGATACTTTTAGCTGTGGTGGAATCATAAAAGGTGCTTGAATTACCAAGCTAGCTGGCCGAGTGCTACCAGGGAGTGCCCATGTTTTCTCCGGGGTTGGGGGGGGATTGGGCGTCTGGCATTGTTTACCCGTTCACAATAAGATTATAGTGGGGAGGAAGGACAGGAAAGCCAGTCTGCAATAATCCATTATTTATTTGAAATCCTGCAGATGTCGTGTGGCCAAGAATACCAGCAGAACACATCCTTCTGTAACCAGGCTTTGCATTTACACATTTATGTGCAGTACCCGCTGATCCGGGCGTGTGTGTTCCAGGCAATCGGACCTGGCAAATGCAAAGCGAATGAAGATTTATTAGCTCTGGCGAAAAGAACGCAATTTTGGAGTTTTGAAATCAAGCTAGAAGAACCAGGGCTAAATACTATGGGGAAACACGTGTTGGGAGATTATAAGTGTTTCAAATGTATATAGTAAATACATATGAATACATTAAAAAGGAATTAATAATTGCTACAGACAGATGACTGGAATGTATGAAATCAATACATGAAGAATAAAATTACTTATTAAATAAAAGTCTATCACATTATATTTGGTGCAGGAGTCGCACAAATCATAAGTGACAACGTATGAGAAAAATATTTAGACATTATTGTTTCAGTCGCAATAAAGTCACTTGGAGTGCAGAGCCAAGCACAAAAAATAATACTGGCACAGCAGAATCACCCCTGAAAGGACTATAAGCTGACAAAGGTTGAAATATTTAAACAAAATGTGCAGTACCCTGCAAGGCCAGAACCTGAATAATATATATATGCCTATAGCGAGCGAGAGACATTGGCATGCCAATTCTAGAATGGCAAGGCAGTCATTGATTTGAAAAGTAATAGGCCTTAAGTTGCTGAAACAGGTTGGCGATGGAAGTTCTGTACCTGGTCAGATCACATGTACGTATCCTGTCAGAGCTGACTTTCAGCCTTCTGTCATTGGCAACAAAAGAACCTTGAGGTTAGGTTATTTAGACAAACATAATATCGGTGGGATGTGTGTTCCATGTACATTGTAAATGTTGCTGTTATCAATCTTTAAATGTTCACTTCGCATTCTCATTGGAGCATCTGAACCTATATGAACAAGTATAGCCAACAGGTTGTTCGGAATGCTATATTCCAGGGCTATGGGACTGCAGAGCGTACCTGCGGCCGATTCTCTGCAACCACCCAGGCAAATCTAGGCATTCATAAAGTCTATGCAGTTATACCATCAAGAGCGACGCAGATTATAATAGCTTTATAGACCCTAGAATCAGGACTTGCAGGGCGTGATGGGCCTATAGGCCTGGTTACACTCCCTCACTGCGCTCCAGCCGGTAAGTCGGTCTTCAAGGCCCATAAAGCCTGGTACATCCCTTGGATCACATATATGAAGCTTAATTATTGCAATGTTGAAATTCTAAGTCATTTTACGAAGAAAGCCTGCAATAATAATAGCTGAAAACAATTGAAAGACAACAATGAATACATTATAGATTCAGCTCCCTCTTGCAAATATTAAATAGCGCATTGCACACAAAAGGCAAGTAATAGGACTCCATTGAAAACACACCCCAAACCACTAAGCAACATTAAATGTAGGTTCTTATCCTGGGTAATCATGCACACCTCTACAAAGCACCCGGAAAATCATGTTCAAAGTGGCCCCATATTACTCCTTTTCTGAAAGCCCAACCCTTTTCCTATGAGAACATTTGGAAATAAAATGGGCTACCACACTTGTCCAGGGTAGAAAGGCCTGCCAGGAAATTAGAATTGGTCATTTATAACGCGCTTAATAGCCAGAGATTTCTAAGGGCAGAACCGGGGATCGAACCTGTGTTGCTCCGCATCAGCTTGCTTCCAAGGCGAGCGCGTTGCCCCCGAGCTATCCTCCCGAGACAGGCCATTCCACCACACCCCTTCCTCACAGCGCTAATCCGTGCGAGCGAAGCTCAGTCCACCAAATCAGTGGAGTGTTTTCTTGGCCTGCCCCTGCGACCTCTGTCGCACCTGCCATGCCCCGGGTCGCCGCAAGAGCACGTTGTTTACGGGTGGTAGCGGGGACAGGCAAAATGCAGTGTACCCTTGTCGAGTCTAACTGGGAGCACTGACATATTAGGCTGTCAGCCAGCCAGCGGGCTTCATTTTTCTTCCGCGCCGTGTAGGTTGCCCCTTGCTGCAGCCAACCTGTGAGGGTGATTAATTTGTCAGGGATGGCTGTGCGATGGAAATGAAGTAATGCATTGCCAATTACTGGCAGCCCCCTCGCCGAATGCCCCTCAAACCTGCACAAGCCTGTCGCTGCCTCGACAGCTCAGAAATGAAATGAATTCCGCTCTATTGAGCAGAAGCCCGAGCCGAAGTGCATTTTCTTGATGCTCAGCTAACTACAAGGTGACTTTTACATCTATCCAGAAAGCCCGTTTTTGGCAAGCCTGCCAACGGGCCGCTGCTCCATTCTGTATAGAAAACAACTGCTTGTTTTGCTTTCTGTAGTTCTGACGTAGGCTCCTTAACCGGGATACCCCAAGTGACATGTACAATGACGAAGACTTCACTGTGTGTGTCTTTATTACAAGTAAGTGCTACGACGCATATCTAAACTACTAGACCCGACTGTAAAATCAGTGCGGAAATGCTGGGAAGAGGAAGTCAAGCTATCACTCTGGGGATCATTTTCACTTGAGCCGTAACGTCAGACTTGCGTGATGCTTTTACACCTTCAATTGACGCTGCAGCTCATTTTCGTCCATTTGTAAGGCGGAGAGGCGGGGCGGAACACAACTTGCATCCCCGCTGCCTCCCTTCCTCTCTGCCATTTGCATCGTATACATTTTCATGCGCACGCAAAGGCTTGGCAGAGCTGCCCAACGAGAGCTGTTGTGCCTGGAGAGCTCTTGGACAGACAGTCAGAGATGAGAGAAGGGGAAGAGGTGGCGGAGGGGAGCCTGAAAATGATCCACGCTGCATGGCAGACACTGTTTACTTCATTTGTATTGCGGAGTGCAAAAGTGTGGCACAAAAGGCCGTATATACCCTTGTACGCCGCAATTTGCCGTGCACATTTCCACTCAGTCATTCAAATTACCAAAGTCTGGTGGCGGGGGGCCACTTACGGTAAAGTGGCAATGTGACGTCTGCCTGCCGTCAAATCACAGGGACTTAGAAAAGGAGCATGTGTGTTCCATCAATTCGCAGGCCGCTCTTGTGGCAACCTTCTGGTTCTACTGGACCATCGTTCCATCATTCAAGGAGCCCTGGAATATACCTGACGGCAGAGCCAGGATCCAAAGGGGGAAAAAAAAACGGTTTTAGACCATTCTCTGAGAAAGTCTTTAAAAATGAACGGATGTAGGGATTAACAGCCACAACACGTGCTTTAATAGGCCACGTGCCGCTTGGCACGGTCCTCAGTAATCCAATATCCTTTGTATGACACGGAAGGTCTTTCCCAGGGAACTGCCTTGTTTATTCGTCTTGGCTAGTGAACATATATTTTATGGTAAAGACATGGAACCTAGCATTAGCCAATTCCATTTTCTTTTAATTTCCGCTCACAGCAAAAATAGCATGAACTTTAGAGCTTAGAACATCTGTTCCAATTATGGGTAAACTCGTATGTCTCAGAAAACTCTACCTCTATCCTGCTGCTTGCTGCTGACTGAGTAGATAAGGTTGTGCAACTTAGAATCATGGGCGTAATTTTAGGGGGCGACAGGGGTGTTTGTCCCCCCGCCACCTCGCAACTTTCATGGCAAACCATTTTGTCCCCATTCATTTGGCTGGGGCACCTTTTCTTCAGATGTCTTGTCCCCCTAATTTTTTCAGCAAAGTTACTCCACTGCTTAGAATGTGTGAAGAAGGAGGAGGAGCCCTGGGAGGATGTGGGGAGATATGAAATGACGCAGGACAAGTTGTGGATATGCATATTTAATGTGTGTGTATATAAGTGTGAGCATGTATTGTGCAAAATAGAGCCAGCAAGCCAACCTGTCCGGGAACAGAGCAATGTGAAATGCAATTTCCTTAATCCTGACCCTATTCACCAAATGTAAAAATCTCACGGCATATTGTCCGCCACCCCTTAGTGTGACAATACAGTGAATGGCATACATGACCCGTTTTGGGCCCCAAAACAACCTTTTTCAAGTTCAACAGTCCAAAGCTTGTGTTAAATTATCTGTACCAGTCGCTTCCCTTCTCATTTCACATCTATGGCCTCATATTCTATCCCCAGACCCATACAACCCGCCCACACACTCCACTCTCCTACTGTTATCTTACTTAAAACCCAGTCCCAGCCCTCTCTCCTGTTGTAGACTGCATCCTTCTCTTGTTTCTGAGAAGGTAATATTATCATATTGTTCTCTGCATTTAGTAATATTAATGTGAAGTGAGTGCAGGGGATGAGTGCACTTTGGTGAGGGTTGTGCCTCTGGACGGTTCCACAGAGAACAACATGTATTTGTGCTGTAGCAAGTTGCCCATTTTATTTGATATAGTTGAGTATCAAGTACCATAGGCAACCCAAAAAATTAACAGCTAATTACTTTTGACTCGTACGGCGGATTTGGCTGCAATTTAGAGAACAAAATTGGACTTACGGCCCCTACCTCTAATTCCCTCCACCTCCCGACTGGAAGTTTTGGGAAAGATCCATTGAAAAATGAAATTAATAAGAAAACAAAAAACAGTTTCGGCCAAGTCCCCATTCATTTTCACATAGAGGAAAAAGTCAAATGTGTGCTCCAGCGCACAGCAAAACCACTGGATGGAATCGGACCAGGTACACAAGAAGTTGGGCACAAAGCATTGACTCGATTTCCAGTGGTGGGGTAGGGCTGGTCTGGGGTTATAGCATCCAGTAGTTTTTAAAATATTTGACAGAGAAAAGTGTGCTCCATTCTCCCCAAATTATATTTATATCTCTCATGGTGCTTGCAGCAGAGAGGCTGACAGGATTTTCAGAAACGAGAAAACAGCTATTTTTCCCAAAGCGCCATTGCTAATAACTTTTGACTTGCTGAATGGATTCGGAAGAAATGTTCAAAACAAAACATTTGTCAAGGACTCCCGCAAACTACACATTTTGGGAACGATTTGTTACAAAATGAAAAACGTTATTAACAAAACATAAAAACTCTGTTTTCCAGCCTATTCACATTCATTTTACCATAGAGGAAAAGGGTATCCACAGAAATGACTGAATGGAATGCAAAAAACCAAGTAGAAATGACCGAGTTTATTTGACTGAATTTGGTAGAGATTTTTGTATATTTTAAGTAAATAATAGGTGGGGGTGGGCTAAGGGTATTAGCTAAGGTACGGAGGATGGGGGTCTGGGGGTTCTCCCCCCTGCTTTTAAAAAGAAAAAAAAAGTACAAAAAGCAAAGTTTGTTTTTTCGAGCAAAGTAATTCTGTCAATTATCCTTTCAGTTTGTTAGTTTCAGTTATTTCATGGAGAGAAAAGTGAAGAGTTCAACAGCGTTGCGTGAAAACCGATTGGCAGATTTGGACCAAATAAGAAACAATTTTGGCAAATTGTTGACTTAATTTCCTTGGTTGATTTGGGGAAAATCCATCCAGTAGTTTTAAAATATTCGACAGAGAACGGGGTGCCCCCTGTGCCTTAAAACCTTTATATTGGTGTTGGTGTTTTGCAGCAAAGATGCTAATAACCTTTGACTTGCTGGATGGATTCAGATGAAATTTTCTAAACTAAGGGATGATCAAGGGCCCCCCAAACTGTAAACCATCCAAAAATGGTAAAGTTCTTGAGAATGGTATGAATGGTGTATAGTGGCCACAGCATGTATAATGGCTACGGCCAAAGGCCGTGGCCACCAACTAGGTCCAAAGAAACATATTAAGGGAACATGTATAGTGGACACGGCCAAAGGCCATGGCTAGTGGCACGTAAAAAAACAATTATATCACAAAACCATTGAAATTCACTAAAAAAACGAACTAAAGTGCAGTTAAATTGCACAGATTGAATGCAACAAAACCATTAAAATTCAGCTGATGTGGGAAGTCATGACCAGCTTCACTCTGTGCGTTCGCGTTGCAAAGCTCATGAGCACATACATATTTTAAGAGAAGGGATTCACAATGACATACAAAATGGCATTATGGGGGACATCAACGGGAGCGCACAAAGTTAAGCTAGTCATGACTTTCCACATCTGCTGAATTTCAAGGGTTTTGTTGTGTTAAATCTGGTGTACTTAACTGCAGTTTAACAAAAGCTTTTTCAGTGAAATAAAAAAAAAAAATATATATATATATATATATATATATATATATATATATATATATATATATATATATATGTATGTTCAGGGGCTTGGCTCCTTCAGGGAGGAACAGAGACCCCTCCCAGCCTGGGGCAGAAGGACCTCCAGGGTTTTTATCAGAGTCAGTCCCGCCCCAGAGGTGGGGTGAGGGCTTGCCCCAATCTCTGGCCCATGCATTTGCTTTGTTGAATGAATATGGTGCCACTGTCAGCCATGCCATATCATGCCCTTCCAATGCTAGCCTGAATACATTTTGTCGAGTTTAAGAAAAGCAAATACCAGCATGACCTGCCACTGCGAGAGACCTCAGCGGCCTGATGAAACAAGCATTGGCATTGCCAACAGTTTTAGCTTTTGTGTAGGCATGGGATAGACATTTGCCAGGCATTGCCGTAGTTGTATTAACTGCCCATTGATGGTAGGAGCTGCAAAATAGTATGAGTAGCAGGGCATATAATAGAAATGCCTTGTAAATGCCTAATATTTATACACATGCCAGAACAGTTCGCTTTGACAATGTTTGTTTTTAACAGGACTTCAGTGAAGGACACACATAGCACTTATAAATCAAGTGGCTAAAAGCATACCTGGGTTAAGGCATTTTTATTAAACCAGTAGTGCATTTACATCTCCATTTAAGTCATTAACTATCAGAAGACTGCTTAGAAAAAAAAAAACTTGCTGGTACTTCAAAGACAACGTTTGATGGTAAGACTCAAAGAGCTCCCAGGAGGATGTGTTTTGGGAGGGAGTGGCAGGAAGTGGGTGGGAATTGCCATAGAGATTAGCAACGCCATGTCCAGTCAATGGGTGGGTATGTAACTAAACAACACCTACAAGTTTTGTGTCCCTCCTCATATGCCATTTCTCTTAGCTGTACTCTATTCAGACAGTTTTGGTTTATAGGTGGTGCTTAAGCAACACCAAATAGTAAAAACTAAAAAAACAGTGGTCCACACAAAGGGCTTCATTACAAGTTACCGGTGCGGTGAAAAAGTGGCAGTAATTCTGTTACCGACACTTTTCTCACACTGCCAAACTACAAGTTTGGTGGTGGGGTGGCCGGATTTACCTGCAGCTCTGAGCTGCCAGCAATTCTGGCAATTCACCACCCAAAAATACCACAAGTAATTCCCGCCAATGAGTCCTATGGATTCCATTGAATGGGGAATGACATATACTTACCGGCACTTGTAATCTGCCGGTAATTCCAGCAGATCAAGTGCCAGTAACAGTAATATTGTTTGGTGTTATCCCACCAGATTTACCGGTGGGATACCACAAAACTAATAATGAGGCCCAAAGTCTCTGAAGCACCCGTATAAACAGAGTCCCTCAGCATGCTTAATCAAATACACTTACCACGGCGTGTGAAAAAGGCAGAGCAGAACGTGCACAGCAGTGTCCCGAGCAACAGGAACAGACAGGTATAAAAGGGAGGACAGTGGAGCAGAGCATTGAGGAGATTGTGGTGGAGGCTATTACAGGTGAGGTGTTGGTGGTGACAGAGAGTGGTACCAGATCAAGACAGAGATGCTCTGAGTTAGTTTTTAGTGGTTCCAGTGAAAGAGACTACCTGTAGAGAGAGAGTGGTGAGTGAGAGGTGAGAAGGAAGAGGAAAAAGGAGAGAGGTGAATGGAGAAGGTAGAGTAAAGGGAAGATGGAAGGAGGGAGGAGAGTGTGTGAACATTAGGGGGACTGATGAGAGCAGATGAAGATAGCAAAATGAGGTGTAGAGAGAGGGGGAGGAGCAAGAGTAGAAACAGAGTGGAGAATAGGAACTGAAACATTGGGGGATGGAATGTGAGAGAGCGAGTGCAGGCAGAGATAGAGAGAGAGAGCGAGAGAGATGCTTGACTATTCCCTAATATCAGACTGGGAAACTGCAGCCATATTACAATTTTACATAGAAAGCAGTGTACATTCCTAAACCAAGGGTTTCACTTTTGTAGTCCCTCCACCTCATGTTGGTCCCTTTCTACCCAGCCAGTGAGGTAGCAGAGCTTAAGCTCAACCCCAGGCAGCCATCTTCAGATTTTGAGCCTCTAAAATATTGACTGATATACTGATGACTGACTGTATCTGGAGCAGCCTCACTGGGAAGGGGGGGCGGACGCATGTGAATCTCTGAATGATATCAATGCTGGAGAAATACAGTTACAGGTAAGTAACTAAGACTTCTCCAACAATGGATCTTTCATAGATTCACATACTTCAATAGAATAACAAGCAGTCAACGCATGCGACCTCCTTCAATGAAGCACATGCTAGTTCCATAACTGTACCCAACAGGGGTGTACTAAGAACAATTTATGCATGCTTGAATAAGAAAGGAAGAGGGAAAGAACAAGGCTGCTCCTGACTCAAGTAAACAGTGTCACAGGACCGCTTGGCCGACAGCTGAACCCCACCCGGCATCCTCTTCCAGAAAACAGTGCTTGGCGAGCACATGGAACGTGATCCAAGTTGCTGCCTTGCATATGTCTTTCATGGCCATTCCAGCATGCCACTGTTGCTGCTCTCCCTCTTGTTGAATGGGCTGAACAAGTACATGGGATGCCCTTGATCTCGTGACAGTGAGTAATACAACTCACCACCCATCGTGCAAGGCCTTGTTTAGAAATGGTACAGCCCTTGCATGACCTCCCCCTAGTGACCTCTGCTCCGCGTACCTGGATGCAAAGAGGGGGCATCTTGTGTTGTGTTTGGTGATGAAGAGGTCGATGCGAGATTAACCCCATTCCCTGAAGATTCATTCACTGTTAGCCCAGCTGAGTTTCCATTTGTGGGATGTGGAGAGGTCCCTGCTCAGTTGACTTGCTAGTATGCTGTCCTAACCCAGAAGGTGTTCCGCTCTGACCTGAACTCCTCCTCTGAGAGCCCATTTCCAGAGCTCCTGTGCTTCCGCTGACAGTATCGCTGACCTTGTTCCCCCTTGTTTGTTTGTAGCGTGCATCAAAGTCGTGTTGTCCGTCCGTATAGTGACAACTTGGCCCTTGAGGACCGGTTGAAATGACCTTAGAGCCCATCAAATGCCTCTGAGCTGTCAAACATTGATGTGTAGATCTGATTGCTGTTTGGTCCATGTGCCGTTTACTTGTAAATCTCCCAGATGAGCTCCCCATCCTGAGGACAAGTAGGGGCTTGAAATGGCATGCTCTGTTACAGATTGTGCTCATCCTTCCACCAGAGTAGATCTTGATGGACAGAGTAAGATATGTGAACTACGTCCTCCCATGCCCGAGGTTTGTGTCCACGGACGATCCAACTCCAACTGCGACACATTCTCAACCTACAATTTGGAACCAGCAATATACATGGTGACATCATGCCCAGCAGGAATTTGTAGTGACATGCCGTGGTAGTGTGTGCTGTCAATAACCAATTTGCTAGTTACATGAGCATTTTGACTCGTTCAGAGGTTGGTCTCACCTGCGGAAATGCGGGTATCTATATCTGCTACTATATAACTGCCTTTTTGCGCCGGCATGACCACTGATTTGTCAGTGTTGATGGAGAAACCGAGAGCAGCGATGGTCCCCTTTGTGCGATTGACACCTAAGATTTCTTGTTTATCTGATTTGGCCTTTATAAGCCAATCGCCCAGATGTGGGAAAACTACCACTCTGAAACTCCTTAAATATGCTACCACTGGGCCAGACACTTGGTAAATATCCTCAGGGCTGACCGCAAGCTGAAGGGGAGCTAACGGAACTGGTAGTGCCTTTTTCCCACTGTGAACCTTAGGTAGCATCTGTGCACAGGGTGGATTGGTATGTGAAAGCAAGCACATACCTCCCTCAACCTGCACTTATCCTTCCAGGCTCCTCCACCTGCAATAGCCTGGCTGGACCCGCACCCTTGAAGCCCTTCCAGCCTCTTACCTCGCACTTAGCTCTTGGACTTTCCATCACCTGCACACTCTGCTTTCCCCTGGCTCTGTCCACCTGGCCTCCCCTGGCACTCGCTTTTCACACAGGCCCTTCCACCATGACCGGCACTTCCCCTCCTCCCCTCTCCCTTGTAATTCTCTTTACTGCACTTGCATGATCCGAATATCACATTTTTAGGAAATGTCTGCCCTGGATTGCAGCTGATGGAATTCTCTCTTTTCGTTATGTCACTGATTTAAGCATAAGGAATACGTTACTTACCTGTAACTACAGTTCTCCAGCATTGGTATCTTTGGTAGATTGACAGCCGGTGAGTCGGAGGAAATTGATAGCGCCCCAGACTGTTAAACTCAAAGTTGCAGTGGCAACATTTGCGTAAAAATGAAAAGAAGATAATCGACACATTTCTTTTGTGAACTAGCAAGGTATTAAGGTTAGAGGGGTCCGGCGCTGCGCGGGCGCTCATTCGAAAGATTCTAACGAATACCCTGCTCCTGAACAAGGAGCATATGCTGAAGTGAGAAAAACTACAAAAACCAAGAGTCCCTAGGGAGGCCAGCTAGAGAAGTCAAAGTGGTCATACAAGGGTAAAACGAAACACCTTGTACAGTCGTAAGTCTTTGAAATGTTGGGAAAATGAAATTAACTGTGTTACTGAGGGGAACGCCATGAAATTGTGATAGAGTTAAACCTGCACTTGCGAGAAGTAACCGATCTTCGGAAGTCTCTGTGTGAATTGGCAAATGCTTTTGGAGGCAGGTGAAGGAAGGTCTGAGCCTGAACGAGGGGGACCTAAGTAAAGTGGAGAAGGTAACCCAGAGGATTGTTTAAAAAGACATTAAGATTCCTGAATATTGCAAGATGATAATGATGTGAATTGAAAAGCTAAGTGTACATTGCATTGAAAAACGTGAACACGACTGAGAGGATGTCCACAGTGAGTTGTTGGTCTGAATTGAGGGAGGCTGACATTGTAAAGGGGTTTGGAGCCCGGCAGAGGGGGATCCTCTCGTGAAGAGTAATCGCCCAACGTGAAGATTAATAGAAGGAACTTTTTTTTGTTGTTTGCGATACATCAGGCCCTCTGAAGCAAGAAGGCCTTGATATTGGAAACAAAATGGTAAACTCAGACCGGAGAAGCCCAGATGTGTGATGTGCTTGCGAGTCCCACCTTGTCCCATGCTTCAAACGTGGGGAAGGGAGACCCCGACCATAACATATTGTAATATTATTATTTGATGGTTGTAGCTTGCTACCATCTTATATTTAGGTTTAGATTAGGTGTTTATGACACCCATTTTTTCAGTTTAATAAACACCCTCGAACTCTGATCACTTGTGTCTGTCTTACTTTGATAGCATGCCTGCTTTACACCATGCTGGAGCTGGGCGACAGACACGTGGAAAAGACCGAAACAGCCTTCTTCACTAGCCGGTGGGACCACAGGTATGGGACCCCTGTGGAGAAGTTGTAACCGGAGGTTGTAGCCAGGTGCACTTTAATTGAAGAATGCATCAAGCCCGAATGAGCCATGGACAATAGATAAGGCAAAAATGTCTTCCGGATAGATGGTCTGGTGTTTAGAAGAACCTGAAGGACGTCAGGGGGTGTCAGGTTGGGTTCTCCTACCAGAGAAGGAAGCTCTCTCACATCAGAGCCTCAAACCTTAACATGAGGATCCTGATGTGGGGTTTTCCAGTATGCTCATCCTTGCCTGAAGTCTCTTGGCTTCCCTTTACTTGAAATATCCCCCAAGGATTGTCCTGAAACCTGCACCCCTCTATGCGGTGGGCTTCCGGCAAACAGTACTAGCTGTGATGGGTCAGAAATGTGAGGTGGACAACTTTGTGAAGGCTTTTCAAAAGATGCCATTTTATTAACTCAAAAGGTTGGATAAACGCCTCACTATTCCTACCCTGATGAGGATTTCACTGCCTGAAATAAACTAAAGGAAACATTCTATTGAAAGGTTTCTGTCCCTCACACTTGCATATACACTAACTCAACAAGGTAATACATGGCAGTTCAAAAGCAGCAAATATAACAGTTATATTCACAGCAAGATAAATGTTTCTCCCAATAATCCGGGTGAATTCCCCTTCCCAAAATTCAAGCTGGATTTTGTTTAGCTGTTCCAAAAGGATAAGGACATTCTGTCTTATAACAAAAAGTTCCACTTCAGTGCTCTTGTTCCCCTTTAATTAGTCAACGTTCCAACTTGAATTCAACTAATAGTTCAGAAGTGTTCAACATAGATTTCCTCTTTTCAATTGTAACCAAGCTCTTGAAACAACTTCTTTTCATCAACAAAGAAGATTTTGTAATTCATTAGTTTCAACAAAAATTTCTTTGTCAGGATATTTCTGCACCAGTTCACAAAACCACATATTTGACTATATAAAAATTTCTTTGTCAGGATATTTCTTCAGCAGTTCACACAACACTTGATTCAGTGATAGTAAGTTGTCAGAATGATTCTGTATTAATCCACAAAAACACTTTAGTGATTTTTCAACAGTGTCTTCAAGACTTTTAACCACAACACAGTACTCCAATGACTTCCACCTGGTCTACTCACCTGCTAGGACTACTACTACAAAGTTCTCTGTTCTGGTGTACTCTCCTGACACGACAAAGTCTTCCAAAATCTTGTGACCTTGTGTACTCTCCTGCCAAGACAGAACAAACTACTACCTACAAAGTAATTCTATGGTAACTGTCAGCTTCCAACAATTTAGCAATGCGTCTTGCTTCACAACATCAAGTTAAGAATTTCTTGAGGGGAAATAAGAATCACACTGGTACTATTTGCCACACATTTGTGATTACTATACATAATACACAATATGCTCCACTGAATACCTTTTATCAGAAGGGCATATTTCCTGCCACTCTTATCTCCCCACTTCTGCTCCACAACTTCAAATTCAAATATTACTTTTCAGGGAACAAGAAGCACATTGGTGCTGTTTGGTATACCCTGGTGATTGCCCCACGCAGCGCAGGATAAGCTCCACTCATCCTGAATATCTTATCTCAGATGGGCAGCCTTCCTGCCATGCTGGTTTCTCCCCTTCCGCACTAACCAAAGGCTGATAATGATATTGTTTCACTTTCACACTTCTCTGGCTCTGGCAATGTAGGTTTAAGCCACCTCTTTGTATGACTTCCTTTACATATGGGCAATAGTCTTTACAAACGCTGACATTCTCAATTGCCTTCTTTTGGCTTGGGCAATACTGGTTGTTTATAAATTGCCTTGGTATGATTCTCTTTTGGCTTTGACAATAGTAGTTTGTATTTTCTTCTTGGGTTATTGCTTGTTGTTGGCTTTTAATATAACCCACTATGTTATAATCACACCCTTCTGGTTTGATTATTAAGCTCTTGTCATGCCCCTTGCTCATTTTTAAATCAGCTTGGTCTTCAACAGAATAATTAGCCTGCTTTACATTAGTTCGGTATTCAAAAAGTTTCCTCTACTTTAACGTTACTCTCCTTATATCATTTCGGAGGTTTATATCTCTGGACTTGGCCAGCGGGCGGATACGGAGCGCATCAGGTTCACAATGTAACAATGTATTCAGCAGATCTGGCAGAAACCGGTCAAGTGGCACAGCGAGTAGAGCGCTCACTTTGACATCCTTGCAGAGCCTGTTAAAGGTTCGAATCCCGGCCGGGCCAAACTCAGCCTTTCATCCTTCCGAGGTTGATAAATGAGCAGCGCTCAGATACCTGAGGGTTCGTAGCGCTATATAAATGCCTAATTATTATTATTATTATTATTATCTGGCATGCACATCCGTTTGCCTCGCTTTCTCCAGGTCTTTTGCTTCAGTTTCCCTGTGCAGCCTGGCAACCTCTCTTTTGCGGCTTCCCGCAGCCCACATCAGTCCATTTCAGAGCTCTCCCGGTGCTCGTCTAACAGTGTAGAAAATGGTTAAAAGGTGTGCTTTACGCTGTGTGACCTCTGAAGCTACACTCTTGAACATAAGAGACCTTCTCAGGACCTGTCTTCATCTGACATGGCTCAAGGGTCCCAGCTCTTCTTCGACTTCTGCTTCTGCCAGATACTGCTTTTCCTCTTCTTAATGGCCTGGACCTTAGGGGGCCTTTTATGCCCACCAGTCTCCTCAGGTTTGGGTCATTATTCTTAATGGGCTGTAACTTGCAGCCTTGTACCGCTGCAGTCCTCTTCTTCGTCCCAGTACTTTGGGAATTATGGGACTTGAAGTCCACACCATAAAAGTCAGCGTTCTTAATGAAGTTATCATCACCAAGTTCACTTTTCTCATTACACATATTCTCCAAAGGTGTACCATAAGGATTCAATGAAGTATTTGGTTTTACAGAATAATCGGGTTTTCAGGGTTTACATTGGTAACATTTAAAGACTCCTCTTCATTATTTCCCTGGGACTCATAAGAGCTTTAATTTCTATAAATATCAGTAACTTTAAAAGGGTTTTTCTTACATGACTGATTATGATTTTCTTTACCCACATTCCAACAGTTAGCTTGAAGTAACAAAAGCTCTCTTTGACAACAATCCATTACATATTCCGGTATTAATGATATTCCCTTCCTTGAGGAAGACAAATACTGTGCCTCATCCTATGAAGTCCCCCTGTGCCCCTGGGGCCCTTCTCCTCCCAGGTGATCGTCCTGGATAATACCAGCCCCATGGTCAGGATCAGGAAACGTCTGCCTTTCCCTGGCCACCTTAGAGGTGACTTTAGATAGGGTTTTTATGAGGACTCTGCAGGGTTCATCACATACCACATGCCATCCTCATCCAATTTAGGCATTTTACCACTGTATTTCAGACACCTATCAAACAGGGCAGGCATGTTAAAGGTGTGAGGCAGCACATGATCCAGCAAAACCACAGAAAAGTCAATATTTCAGTTAAGATTTCTGACAAAAAATACAGAACAGAAAAGATCAAGTATACTCAGAAGCCCTTTAAAAAAGGTCACCCTGAAGTGAAAAAGTAGGTTAAAAGCCAATGGTGTTCTGGGATTTTTTCCAGTGGATCAGAAATAAATGAACTGATATCTGTCAGTTTAGTGCATTAGGGTGCTCCCTTTGCAGCTTGGTTCTTAAAGGCAGTGACCTGCATGAGTTTCATATGTACAGCGTGAACCTTTCTTCTTTTTCGTGCTTTCTCTGGTTTACTGTGGCTTTGTTGGCAGCAAAGCCGGCACAAAATCACTGCCTGTTGTGTATGACTATTGTGCTGAATTTGTATTCTATGCATGTTATTCCAAGTGTATTTGATCATGGTGTGGGCGTGTGTGCAGGGCCTATTGTGTATGAAGGTGTTATGTTGTGGTGCATTTGTAGAGCACACGTTCGCCTACTAATGGGTTTCTTGGTGCCACAGAGCAGGTGGAACGCAAGTCTGAACCCAAAAGAGATCAAGATAGATGGAAAAGCCAGGTTTTTAAAGAATGATGGATGCTCACGGTTCGAGTGGGGACACGAGTGCCACAGCGAGGGAAGCAGGACAGAGAAGATTGGCCGCCCACCCAGGAACATTTAAAACGAGGAATAAATGTTCAGTGAAATTGAGTTGGTGCAATGAAGACCCTGGCGAGATGAGAGGAAAGTAGGAGCATATCCACAGACAGAGAGATGGGCCAAACACAGATCCTTTGAATCGGGGCATATAATAATGGTCACCAGCGACTGGCCTGTCAGATGAAATTTGAATGATCTGAACTGTCTAATTTTGTCTGCTGGAAGGTCAAGCTATGATATAGTGATGTAGCAGTGACAAGGGTTGCACGACAAGAGGGATTCTGACAGTGAAATATGTTTAAGAAGTCGCAAGTGAAAATGGCAAGTGCCAGGCTCTTTTTTTCATCTGGGGAAGAAAGGTATCGTCTTGGTCCATTTTAACACAAAATTCTTAACCACAGGAAAGGGGCTGGGCCCATGTCCCACAGGAGAGGGCCAGAGCTCAGGGCCCCAGTGCCAGGCTTCACCACGTGACACAATAACTTCAGTCTTATCTCTGTTCAAATTGATCCCATTAGAAAACATCCAGTGGGCAATGGAGCTCATGCACGGCTAGAATTGTGCATCGATACCAGCTAAATCAGTAAATAAATGGATGAGTAGCTGAATATTACTGAGATAATTGAAAAAAGTGATACCCAACAAGTGGATAAGATCCACCTAAGGACGTCTGTACAAATTGAATGAGAAAGGAGAGAGAGGGAGAGGAGATCCCAGGGGAACACCACACGGGGGAGGTTAATAATAATAATTTGGCACTTATATAGTGCTACTCCGCCGGGATTCGAACCTGCGTTAGCAGGCTCTGCACGGATGTCAAAGCGAGCGCTCTACTCGCTGTGCCACTTGACCGGCTTTGAGGACCCAGGTTGAGGAGCCGGCATAGCGGACCCAAACGAGACTGCTTGAGTCCCATCTAAAAGAAACTAGCCAAATAATTTCAGAGCAAGATCACTGATTTCATAAGAAAGAAGGCGGCTCATTAGTTTATGATGTAGATCGGGTTGAAGATGATCGAGAGATATAGAAGGACCAGTGGTAGGGAGAGGTGAGGAGTGGAGAGGACTGAAGATGCAACAAAGTAAGTGAAATCAGAAATGTAGGTGATGATATATTGAAGAATAAGCAAAGTATACTTGCATATACTTGGCAGAGTGACTTTGATTAAAAGGTAGTCTCACATGTTTGAAGTGTCAATAGAAATGACAGAAGACTTAAAGAGAGAATTCGAAATGACTGCTAGTCCACCAACACAGGTGGTCATGGGTCTGCCCAGAAGATATTATAGCCTGGAGGAATGCAGGCCTCAAAGATAGGGCCAGAGGGGCTAAGCCAAGTTTCAGCCAAACAAAAGATGCCAGGTTTGCAGTCTGTTCACAGATCAATGAGTTCAGACTGGATAGATGGAGGGCAGTCATTAAGTAAACTAATCAAAGCAGATGGAAAAGAAACTGGATTGACAAAGGATGAGTTGGAAGAGCTCTACCAATAAGGAGTGAAAGGTGGAAAAAACAGAGACAAATTTAAC
Organism: Ambystoma mexicanum; assembly: GCF_040938575.1. Lineage (NCBI taxonomy): Eukaryota > Metazoa > Chordata > Amphibia > Caudata > Ambystomatidae > Ambystoma > Ambystoma mexicanum. The sequence continues at coordinate 771,088,239 of NC_090928.1, read as the reverse complement.
AATGTTTCCAGCAAGGAGCAGATCAATGGAGGGAAACAAAGGGAGGCAATATGAGGCTTCAGAATCCGGAAAGCAGAATTTATGCAAGGCAGGTTAGGGTGGTTACTACACTGAAGCATGAAAGTCATGATGTAAACCAGTTTAGAAACCAGGGGATGCTGTTGGGTGTCCTGACCCACGTTTGAGCTATCATGCTGCAACATTTGGTGCTGTGGGCTTAGAAAATCCAAGATGGCCAAAAAGCCCACATGTGCGCCAGAATCCAGGAGAACCACGCAGTTTGTGCATACACCAAAATGGCTGCCTAACTTGCCACCCACCAGTGCGAGCATGATGGGCCAGGGTGCCATGAGTGGAATGGGTGCCAAAGGTAAAACAGCAGCGCCTGTTAGCTCAAAAACGCTTTAAAATTACCTTTGGTTTCTCTGAATGCCAGCTCAAAATGCCTATTTTCAAACATTGCAACACATCCAAAAATCTCACTGAACACCAGCAAACATCTGGCAGAATGAAGTATGTGTGCATACAAAATCTGGGAAGATGAAGAGCCCAAAACAATGTTCATAACAAAACTGGCTGAGCTATGCATGTCAGCAGCCTAACTGAAACTGGATTAAAACCACCAAAATCGAAATGTTTAAATTAACTGAGTTACCTACTTTTGAGTGTCACATAGTTTGTAACTGTTAAAATGTCATAGTTTTGAACTTAGAATCAGCATTCTAGCTGCATATGTAAAAATTGTATTGACTTAAACTGGGGAACAAAAAATGACATGTAGCTAAAAACTGGCTTAAAGAGATTCCAATTCTGCCTGACAGGTTCCCAGGCCTGGCTGCATTCTGTTGCCCATGCCAAAAGGAGGTCACACACTCTCTGATTGAATTACCAGGGGACTGCAAGAAACTAAACAAAGGGCCCAGGCAGATGGTTTATTTGGGGGGTCGTAAATGGCTTCCTTTTGAACAAAGCCCTTCCTTGACTCAGGCAGATGGTTTATAGGGGAGGTCGTAAAGTGGCTTCCTCTTGGCAGAAACAGAGAGGGGCAGCCCCCTCTGAGAACAAGCTGAGCTTAAAGAAAGTGGGCAAACTGGTTTCTCAACCATGTTACCTGGGAAGACACACCCCTGTTGGCCAGAATATGATTTTAAGAAAGATGTATAACTCATGGTGCGGTCTTGTCAAAATTATCTAAATGATACCATAATTCTTGTGATTTTTCTGCCCACATTTTAAGAGGTTTTAGGACCCGGTGGTATGATCTGGGGGTTTACGAGCGGAAAAGAGGTTGTTACTCTAAATGTATGCAGGTTACAAATCTGACACTTCCTTATCTAAATGCCCACATGCCTTGCACACAATTGTATAAATTTGGAGAAAAATCTGATATGGGGAAAGCTACTAAAAAGCGCAAAATGTTGCCATTTCTGAATGCAAGCCCCCAGGAAGAGCAGAGTTTGAACAGAGTATACCTCATGTGATATGTGATGCGTGCATGTAATTTTAAACAACTGTGTATCTGTGCAATATGTATTTGGGTCAAATATAGATTTATGGGCAATTTGACAGGGGAGGATCCTCTGACCCATAAAACCTACAGCATCACTCTGACTCACATTTCCTTCCCCAAATCATGGAAGAGGGGAGAATTGGGCCAGTGACAAGTAGAGAGGGGCAGGCTTAGCTAGGCCCAGGCACACACCCATTTTCAAAACACATAAAAAGAGACTGCTGGGACAGGCAGAGAGATTCAAATCCCGTTGCTGCGGAGCGTTTTGCCAGACCACACAACATCCAGAAGATACCAGTTCCAGACTGACTCCAGCTACATACTCCAGAACCTAGAACTTATACTTTAGAACCTAAATCAGAGGCCTAAAACCACAAGCTGAGTTCTCTGCAGCAGGCCTCAAATCATTGCAAGCTACTCACAGCCGGGCGAGCTGCTTGAATCCCTTGCCAAGAACTTTTGCCAGGACCAGTGAAGAGATCCAGGAGCCGTGCAGAGACCGCTGTATCCGGACAGACCAGACCAGTGCCAGACCAGACCAGACTGTGCAGAACCGCAGACCCAGAGACCAGATCGCTGTGAAGTGCCGCTAGCCTGATTGATCAGATCCGTGACGGGGTCCAGTCCTTCCAAAATATATTGTGAGTACTTAGGTCAGATTGTGACAGAAATAAGCTCGTAGTTTAAAATAATCTAATCCAAACTATTTTAATCTAACCAGAACTGCCTCCTAGAAGTTGTCACTTGTCATTTTGTAAAGCTGCACCACTGTCACTTGTCAATTCTGAAGCTGCAAGCTGTCACCTGTCATTTTGAGTTTACTTTAAATCCGAAAAACGACCTTTACAAAATCGTTCATATCTCTGGAACCGTTTGGGCTACGAACTTGGTTTAACTTTCCTCTGAAAGCTTAGAATCTAAGCTTTCCAACGAGTTTAGAATCGACTTCCTTTTTCTGCAATCACGATTCAAGCACTCGCAAATTTTACTGCGATTTGCGATTTGGATCAAAATCCAGCCACGTGTAAAGATAGCAGCTTTTTGCTTTCCTTTGCTAAAAATTTGTTTACCTCTTCATAACCATCCCTGAATCATTGCTAAAGTGAGCCTGAGCTCATCCCAAGTATCTCTCACTCACCCTGAACCTCCTAAAGGGAATTAAAAGCATTTTCAGCATATTTTTCATCCATTGCCATCACATTATAAAACTCATATCGGTTTTCTCTAAGCTTGCTGGGGGGGAACTGAATTTTGTATTGTATTTGATGGCATTCCTGAGAACTGTGTGCTCCTCTTTCCATCTCCTTCCATTTCTTACATTGCATAGGGGAGGGGGGTGAATTGCCAGAGAAAAGGTGATTATCTTATCTTTTGCTAAAATCATATCAAGTATTTCTGTACTGCATTTTATTCCTCATTGCTTTTCCCTTGAAATCATAAAAGTATTTTTGCTACTTTATCCATCCTACACCAACTCCTCATTGATTATAAAGAAGTGTGCTAGTGTCAGATTACCCATTGTTGATTAACATTATATTTATAAGGGTGATATTGATTATTAATTTATTATAAAAGCGTGGTATCTATATTTTGTCTTATTTCTCAAATAAACCTTTTAAACTTGCAAAACAGAACTACTTCTTGGCTCAGTGGGATCAGGGGGATTCTAAGAGAGGGGTGTTATATAGGGGTAGTCATCCAGAACTCATGAACTGGACATAAAGATATATCAATAAGGGTTTCCATTCAGTATCCCAGACTAGGCATTGACTCAGCTGTAGTGTTGAATTGAATCTTCTTACAAATTGGGGGCTCGTAGCCGGGGATTCCGGATTAGATCTATCACTTGTGCAGATTAATACAGTGTGTTAACTGACAAGATACATACATCCGGTCAGATCACCACGCTCTGTTACGCTGTAAAGCACTCCTCAAAAGGACGCTCTAAGGGAAAGGTCTGTTTTGCAAAAATAAAATACAAACTTCTGTAAGTCAGGAAGGAACTCAAATTCCAGAATGACGACCTTGGTAGATATGAAAATAGCCAGAGAGCACTTCTTACATAAGCTATTTGTGAGAGGTGAGTGGACTCATCAGGACCAGACGGTCTGGTTGCAGGCAATCGCACCCCAGATCACTGAAACAGGGTCAGATATATGGAGAGACCAGGGTGCCTTGCATGTGGCCCTGAGTGAACTATATATGGCCCCTAAGGCCAAGGATGAGCACAACAAGATTGCCAGGGTAGCAGCATATTTATATTTACATATGGGAGCCATGCAGGACAAATGTGCTGAAGGCCAAGATCTGGCGAGTAGGCAACTGCTGGCATTACAGAAGGCCCAATCTGATCTAGACTCTTCTGAGCAGAGGCTGCACAGAAGCCAGGAGTCCGAAAATGAGAGTAGACAGTACCTCATTAAAATAAAGAAGGATATGGATATCCTGCAACAGGAAAAGACGGACCAGGATACCAGAATTCTGGCTTTGCAGAAGGAGCACCAAGACAGTCTGGACTCCTTACTGCAGAGCCAGAAAAAGCTGGAGCAACAGATCAATTTCAACAGGGCATGCACAGAGCAGGTAGCCACCCTGCAAATTCAACTAGACAGAGAGAAAGAGGAAAGCAATAAATTGATTTTGAAAGACCTGGATACCCAGGCACAGTTTGATGAAGAACACCAGAAAACTAGTGCCTTCCAAAGGCAAAGGGACGACCTGGCGGCACAGATGCAGATTCTTAGCCAGGAAAGGGATACCTTAGGCCAGGAAGTCTGCCACTTAAAAAGGAAAATGGAGGAAAATCACCTGGCCCTCCAGGGACTGGGTGACCTCCAAAAAGAACACCCGAACTTGTTAGAGCACACCAGGAGGGTGGAGGATGCTCTGGCAAGAAAGGAGCAGGCCAATAGGGACACAGCTCAGGAGGTAACCCTCCTGCAGCAGAGACGGGCCCAGTACTCCAGGACCAATCAGGAGGCACAGAGAGAAAATGAGGCTCTCTGTCAGCACAATGATAGGATCCAGCAACAGGTAGCGATGCAGGAGAGACTGATAGAGTCTAGTAAGGCCTTAACTGAGGAACTGAAATCGCAGGCTCTTGCATTGCAACAGGGAGCAGGGGCGGATAGAGACCAGGTTCGCTGGGAGAGGGAGACTCCTGAGCATAACCTCAGGAGCCCTAGTACCAGAGGCCTTCATATCTCTCAGTCCCTGGACTCTGCCAAACCCATGTCCCCTGGCGCACATGAGCACCGGGCCACAGGGATGGCAGATTACTATCCAACCAGAAGTATGGGGCTCATAGGCCAGTACCTCCCAGGAATGGAGGGGTGGGCATCCGGGTATGGGCACCCAAGCACAGTGCAATTTAGTGGGAGAGTAGGCCCACTAAGGGCATCCTGAAAACCTCTGCCCAGTTAGGTCAGTGGGGGGGATACCCAGCAAATCTTGGCAGCAAGGAGGGATCTGTAGACTCCTCTGAGCGGTACAGGAAACAGGAGACCAGGTCCCCACATTCTGCCTGCCATTCCCAGGCTCGCAGAATCTGGGAAAACCTGGAAGATCAGACGGGCACCTCTGGGAGCAGTGCTTCTGAGTCAGAGGATGAATGGACCAGGGTTTCCCGAACCAAAAAGGCCAATAAGGCAAAAAGGGCCTTGCTTAAGGACCCATTGAAGCAAATAAAGGCAATCAGGAGTGTCATCACTCCTTATCATAAGAACGCCAAGTATTCCGTTTGGGAACACTTGGAGCTCTATGAGCAAATGATGGAGACTTTCCATTTGAAGGACAGCAGTAGCTGCATCCAGCATGTCAAATGGACATTCTCCCCAGAATACTCCAGTTTCTTTTGCGGGGCTGGAGGACCAAAATCATTTAAGATGATCCACCTATAAGGCGGCCATCTTGAAAAAAAAATCTGTTCACAGAAATCCCCAAGAGGCTCGCAAGGCAGCCTACAATTTGCAATGTGGGGAGGATCAGGCCCCACAAGAGTTTGTGCAAGAATGAAAGCGTGCTTTTGCGCAGACCACCAGAAGGGTGCGCACAGACAGCAAAGAGTTTGTCAATACATTTTTCCATGCTCTCCCTAAATATATAATGACCCAGCTCGTGAGAGATTTTCATGAGAAAAGATCTTTAGACTGGGTCATTGAACAGGCTACCCGGATCTATGAGGTGCAGAAGCCTATCGAAAATAAAAATAACGCTCCGAAAAACCCCAAAACCAACAGCACCCCTGCTGCTGCCAAGGTGGCAGAGGTAAAGGTTGCCCCTGTTTTAGATTTGGAGATGGGGCGCCTAAAAACCTGCCTGCACCAAATAATTCACAGCCCAGAAGGCCCTCGGGCCAGTCACAGACAGGGAGTCGAGGAGGTAGTCCCACAAATGGGGTCCCCCGCTCCCCTGACTATGTAAGTCCCAGCTACAAGGAAAACCGACCAATCCTGGGTTATGTGTGGACTCCTCCAGCCCAAGGGGGGGATTCCAGCCAAGCACCTGACCCGGAGAACTTCCCTCCTAACTACCCCCAGGAGGGCAGAAATTCACCAAATCCTGGGCAGAACTTTTTCCCCAGGTATCCGCCCAATTTCCAGCCCCAAAATGATCCATCCTTCTTTCCCCAATTCCCTGAGCCCAGACAACCTAATCCGGGAGAGGGGAGGCCAAGGGTGGAGGGGTACCAAAATCTTCCCAACCGGGGGTACTACCAGAGAAGGGATAGCTACCCTTCCCGGGATCAGCCCAGGGGAGAAAATAGAGCCCCGTATCAGCCTGAGCGGGTTTCACAACTTGAGCGCCAGGTCCAAAATATGGCACGAGATCTGGGTCACATACTGAGGGCTCAACAGAACCCTCAGATGAGCATGCCACCGCAGAATGCCCCAAACTCTGGACCGGGTGCTCCAGAACAATGACGGGGGCAGCACCCCGATAACCCACCGGTTCCCAGGGAGGAGGCACAAGGGGAAGGGGGGTGTAAAGCCTTGGAGGAAGCTTCCTTCCCAACTTGTAAACAGCCCCTGGAAAACCAGGAACCGGAAACAAAATCTCCTGCCCCTGAAAGCCTGCCTCCCAAGGAGCAGAGGGAGGGTAGGAGAAACAAAGGACCCAAACAGACACACTTTGTGGAGGAGGTACAGGTCTTCCAATTTGAGGGAGAGGGATCCTCAGAAGATCCTGAGAAAAGGATCTTCTCCTTCAGAGATGGGGGAACTCCTCCCAAAGAAAAATGGGTCCCAAGGGATTCCAATCCAGACTGGGGAGATATGGAGACTGAGCTACCGCCGCCCATCATCTCATCCCAGAACCCACAATACCGAAATCCCCTGGTTCAAACCCATCCTGGTGACTGCCTCCAAAAAGGGGGGGGGCGGCCCAGAACCGGAACCAGGGGAACCCACAATGGCTCCGATCTCCAGTTGCCAACTTTTTCTTTCAGATTCCCAAGACTCTCCACAGAATTCTGCCCAAATCTCTTCTCTAGCAATGTCCAAAACCAGAAAGTTAGCCCACCAGTTGTCCAAAAATGTGCATTATCTGTGCCCCCTTGAGGAGAAGGAGGGAAGATACTATGCCCCAGTACAAGTACAGGGGCAGGGTACAATTTTGGCACTGGTGGACACTGGATCCCAAGCTACCCTTCTGTCCAAAAGGGCCTTTGAGGAACTAAATGCAGGAAGGGGGGAGAATTACCGAATTCCTCTCACCTCTCTTCCTGGACAACTGCAGAACTTTGACGGGAAGGAAATTCCCGTTGAGGGGACTGCAGACTTGGACATTAAAATTGGGCGACACAAGGTGAAACACCCGGTCATAGTAGTGACTCCAGAGGGCACCCCTTGTTTACTAGGGAATGACCTCCTGAGAAGGTTGTCACCCCTAATAGATTGCGTAAACAAGGTCCTCTGGACCCAGACTAGCCGACCAATAAAATTAAAACAGAGTGTCAACCATGTTAGTTTAAACGGCACCTGCCACATGGTTGAACAAAAATCTGACCAAGTAGAATTTCACTTCCAGAACAACCAAATTCCAGACGTGACAGTAATAGCAGTAGGACAACAGACTGGTGATGGGGGGTCCTCTCTATTTCTGAAAATCAACCTTCCTTCCAGTTTAAGGTGGTATTCCACACTGGAAGGAAACACCCTGAAATTCTTTACTAATCCACAATCAGAAACTCCCACTCCTATAGTCCAGAAAGATGTGAAATCAGCTCAGAGCCTGGCTGATATTCAGCAAATTGGAGAGCAGTTGTTCATCCCTGTCCAGTTAAATGATGGGAAGGACTCTGTTCTCGCTCGAGTGTGTGTGAACAACGGTAAGAGCTTCATCAGCGAAGCCATGTTCCGCCAACTCCCAAAAGATCCAGCCATTCCCACCTTCAAACTGATAGACAAATGGGAAATGGACCTGGAAGCACCTAATTCCAAACATCTCCTGCCAAGCAGGTGTATTCTCAAAATCACCATTGGCAACAAGAACATAGTCCATAATTGTTGGGTCGTGCGAGACGTCACTGCCGCCTTTTACTTAGGCAGTGACATTCTCAATCGCTTTGCCATTAGTTTGGACCTACTAAACTTCAAAGCTTGGTCCCGATTAGTGGATAATCCCATGGGCTTTGATGATCCAGAAAAAGCATTTAGGTCAGCTCAATTGCTACCTTATACAGTTGAAATTCAGATCAAAGAGGAAGTCACCATCCCAGAAAGGACCCGACAATTCTCCATGGAAGTGAAAGTTAAAAGAGGACAACATTTGAAAAACCCTGATGCTTACATACATCTAAACGCTTCTCTCCAACAGCAAGGGTTGGGGGTAAACCCAACACCATTAGTCAACATAGAACATGAGACCATTCCAATAGAGGTGGATAACAGCGACTTAAAGAGCATTACTCTAGCCGCAGGCACCATTATTGGAATGGCGGTTGATGACCGACATTTCTCCATTGATTTAGGAAATGAACTGTTAGGACCAATCCCCAAGGACTGTTTTGACAGTGACAGTGATGACAATACAACACCAGACAGGATTTTTACCCGGCATGGGGGGAACGTCCTGGTGTACACTTCCTGCCCTTACGGTAAGGAAGATGTGACTTGTGACTTCAGGAGGGATGAGGTGATTTTCCAGGTCCATGAGGGTGGCCTTTCCCACCTGAGTCCTCCAGTCCAAATCAGCACTCTGACCAGGGACTTCTCCACCCAGCTGGAGGAGGCCACTGAGATAGCCAAACCAGAAGTCTTTCCAGGCTTCAGGCAGATGGTGGAAGAGAGAGTCAACCTAGCTGATGCCTGTGTGACTCTGGAACAAAAGCAAAAGTTGAAACAAGTTTTCTTGGATTTCCAAGATCTCTTTGCGGTAGACTCATATGACTGTGGTCGCACCGACATCCACACCACAACAATTCCCACGGACCCTGGAATGACTCCAGTGTTTGTGAAGCAATATCGCTTGCCTCTCGCATCCATGGAGTCCCTTACTGAAATAATTAAGAACCTTGAGTCCCGGGGAATAATCCGTCCAGTTCACAGCACCTTCAATAACCCGGTGCTGGGAATATTGAAGCCAAACGGCCAGTGGAGACTCTGCGCCGACCTTAGGGAGCTCAACAAACGGCTCCATACTTCCCGATGGCCTCTGCCCTACATTGACCAAGGGCTGGCCCAGATTCAGGGGTCACAGGTATTCACAGCAATAGACCTGACCAATGGATACTGGACTGTGCCTGTCAGTAGGGAGGACCAATACAAGCTGGCTTTTACCTTTGGGGGCCAGCAGTACACATGGACCCGGACTCCTTTCGGATACCTCAACTCCGGCAATGAATTCAACATTTTCCTACACAAGGCCATGCCCGACCTGGGTGCAAGGGGTAACCTGGCTTATGTAGATGATGTCCTCATCAAAAGTTCATCTGCGGAGATCCGTTATGTTCTGACCCAGTTGAGGGCCGCCGGAGCAAAACTTTCCTTTCAGAAAGCACAGTGGTGTAGAACCCGTGTTAATTTTTTGGGGGCATGAGATTACTCCTCAGGGTTTCTGTCCCCAAGAAAAGAAAGTGGAAGCACTCCAGAAACTGAAAGACCCCACAACTCTACGGGAACTAAGGAGCCTCCTTGGACTGACTAATTACAGCAGAAAGTTCATTGAAGGCTACGCAGAGATCACTAGACCCCTGATTCATCTCTTGAAGGGGGGGGTCAAGTGGGAATGGGCTCCAGAACAATCCGAGGCGGTAAGACAACTCAAAAGAAGCCTCTCACAAGCGCTTTGCCTAGCTTACCCTGTCAGAAACAAGGAGTTCTTCCTGGAGACAGGGTTCTCTAATACGTGCTTGACGGCAGTATTATACCAAAAGCATGACAAGGTCAATAAAGTAATCTCCTATGCGAGCAAAACTTTATCCTCTGTGGAGGAAAAATTCAACGATTGTGAGAAGGCACTCCTGGCAACGGTGTGGGCATTGAAGAATTACCGCCCGTTTATCCAGGGGGAACACATCATAGTGGAGACTCAACACCAGCCTCTGCAATATCTCCAAAGTGACAGAATCCGGGCCGGAAATGTGAGTAATTCCCGAATTACTTCCTGGATTCTGTCAATGCAAGGCTTTCCTGTGGAGGTCAGATATGGCCAAAACAAGAAGAGTCCCCTCGCGCAAGGTCTGGCTGACTTGCATGATTGTGCCAGAGAAAACTGTCTCGAGGACGAAAGTCTAAAAATCAAGGACAACCTGGAGGCATACCTTAATTCCCCACACAAAGTATTTGAAGAAGACAAGTGTGAGGGAATGCCCACTGTCCATGTGGATGGATGCTCTTACCATGTTGACAACGACGGGGAGAAAGAACTGGTGGCTGGCGTAGGGAATGCATGGGTGAAGGAGTTCCCAGAACCCTCCGCTGGATACAAGATTGGTCCCCGAAGTAGTCAGGTGGCAAAATTGATGGCTGTTCATCAGGCCATCCTCACTGCTGTCCAGCATCAACTCCACGAACTGGTCATAATCACAGATTCGGATTATGTACGGAACGGGTTTGTGGAGCACCTGGTCAACTGGAAAACCAGAGGCATGTTATGCGCTAATAACAAACCCCTGAAACATGGGAAGTTAATCCAAAACATTGATGAACTGGTCACCTCGAATGGGATGACCATCTACTGGAAGAAGATCAAGGGTCATTCCAAAGTAGAGGGACCAGACAAAACTGGAAATGACTTAGCTGTCAGCTGGCCAAAACCGGGGCCATCCAAGGCGATCTAATCGAAATAGAGTCCCTGTTGGGGGAAATCCAGGTCACTGCTATCACTAGGTCCCAGACAAATGCTCACAATGATCTTTCAACTGCACAATGGAGTAAGGAGACCCCTGATGCTGATTTAATTACAGCTCAGAAGGGGGATCCAATTGTTGGTAAGTTTTACCAACACCTTGAGGACCCTGAGAACTTTCCCCTGACGGATACCGATTACATTGGGAAAGAGGACCTAAGAATGTTGATGAAATGTCCAAAAATGTTCCGAATCCAAGACGGTTTGTTGGTAAGGAAATCCCAAGCTGGTCATGATCAGTGGCTGGTTCCTACCTCATTCCGAAGCCTGATGTTAAGTCACGCCCATGATGCGGCCACCGCCAGTCATAGGGGGTTTCACACAACACTGGAAATCTTAAGATAGGTTGCATACTGGCCACACATGGGGCAGGACCTCGACCAATACTTGAAGGGGTGTCTTGTGTGTGCACAATTTCAGCCATCATCCCTCACACACCGTGCGCCTCTCCAAAAGAGGGGGATGACACTGCCATGGTCAGATTTGCAAATCAACTTTGTAGGCCCTGTGATTCGCTCGTCTAGAGGAAACAAGTACATGTTGACCGTTACATGCTTGTTTACCAAGTGGGTGGAATGTCTCCCAGCCCCAAACTGCAAGGCAGAAACAGCAGCTGCCCTGATGATTAACCACATCTTTTCCCATTTTGGTCTACCTCAAAGGATTGAGTCAGACAGGGGTAGCCACTTCACCAGTGAAGTAATGACAAAGATGTGGGAGATACTGGGGGTTAAAAGGAAGCTACACATTGCTTACAGGCCAGCTTCTTCTGGAGCAGTGGAGAGATACAACCGAACCATTGTGAGCATATTAAAGAAGTTTGTGGCAGATTCTGGGCCAAGTTGGGATATCCGATTACCTCTGGTCCTAATGGCCATCAGATCTACCCCTTCATCTGCAACCAAAATGTCACCATTTGAGTTGATGACTGGACGCAAGATGGTGCTTCCCCAGCATTTGCTCTACAGAACCCAAGTGCAAACGTTGATAAATGCCTCCACAACTCATGAGTATGTGGAGAATTTAAGGAAACACCTTCAACATGCTTTTGCCTATGCTCAGCGGAATCTAGAAAGATCAGCTGAGAGTATGAAGACCCACTATGACCTGAAAACTTCCATGAAGGAATATCAGGTGGGGGACCGGGTCTATTTATACAACTTCCAAAGAAACCAGGCAAGACAGAGCAAATTTTTGCCTACATGGAAGGGACCCTTTGAGATTATAGACAAGATCTCCCCTGTGGCCTACAAGATCCGCATCCCTAAAGGCGGTTTGGCAGAGGGGGAAGACAAGTGGGTCCACATAAACCAGTTGAAGTGTTGCCATCCCAGGCACACTTTGCAGCAACTGGAGGAGTCCTCTGTAATCCCAGATGGTACCGCTCCAGAGTAATTCAATTCCAACCCTAAAATATCCTACATATAGCCTATCAAATTCTGTGTTTCTCAAGTTTATGTGTTCCTGTCGCTTAATTAAAAAAAAAAATGTGCATGTTCATATCGGTTGAGTTCTAAAATCTATATGCCACCCCACTATATCAATGGTGGGGGAGAAATGTCCATGAATAGGTATTGCCGCTTTTCCTTTGTCGTCCTAGGAGAAAGAAAACCTGGAGACTGGCCCAGGAGGACGATCCGAAGACCGGGAGCAGAGACCCGAGGGGCCCGGGGTACCGCCCAATATTCCCATCAGGACCGGCGAGGAGAACCGATCGATCAGTACCGGATGGAGGAAAAGATGCTGAACTGTGCCATTTGCAGAATTGGAGGAAGATTATGCGGACATACCAGTGCGTGGGTCAAAACCTTCTGTGCACCCGACTCCCCATCGACTCAAATTCAAAGTGCAGTCGGGTGGGGGGGGCCTTGTTGGGTGTCCTGACCCACGTTTGAGCTATCACGCTGCAACATTTGGTGCTGTGGGCTTAGAAAATCCAAGATGGCCAAAAAACCCACATGTGCGCCAGAATCCAGGAGAACCACGCAGTTTGTGCGTACACCAAAATGGCTGCCTATCTTGCCACCCACCAGTGCGAGCATGATGGGCCAGGGTGCCATGAGTGGAATGGGTGCCAAAGGTAAAACAGCAGCGCCTGTTAGCTCAAAAACGCTTTAAAATTACCTTTCGTTTCTCTGAATGCCAGCTCAAAATGCCTATTTTCAAACATTGCAACACATCCAAAAATCTCACTGAACACCAGCGGACATCTGGCAGAATTAAGTATGTGTGCATACAAAATCTGGGAAGATGAAGAGCCCAAAACAATGTTCATAACAAAACTGGCTGAGCTATGCATGTCAGCAGCCTAACTGAAACTGGATTAAAACCATCAAAATCGAAATGTTTAAATTAACTGAGTGACCTACTTTTGAGTGTCACATAGTTTGTAACTGTTAAAATGTCATAGTTTTGAACTTAGAATCAGCATTCTAGCTGCATATGTAAAAATTGTATTGACTTAAACTGGGGAACAAAAAATGACATGTAGCTAAAAACTGGCTTAAAGAGATTCCAATTCTGCCTGACAGGTTCCCAGGCCTGGCTGCATCCTTTGCCCCTGCCAAAAGGAGGTCACACACTCTCTGTTTGAATTACCAGGGGACTGCAAGAAACTAAACAAAGGGCCCAGGCAGATGGTTTATTTGGGGGGTCGTAAATGGCGTCCTTTTGAACAAAGCCCTTCCTTGACTCAGGCAGATGGTTTATAGGGGAGGTCGTAAAGTGGCTTCCTCTTGGCAGAAACGGGGAGGGGCAGCCCCCTCTGAGAACAGGCTGAGCTTAAAGAAAGTGGGCAAACTGGTTTCTAAACCATGTGACCTGGGAAGACACACCCCTGTTGGCCAGAATATGATTTTAAGAAAGATGTATAACTCATGGTGCGGACTTGTCAAAATTATCTAAATGATACCATAATTCTTGTGATTTTTCTGCCCACATTTTAAGAGGTTTTAGGACCCGGTGGTATGATCTGGGGGTTTACGAGCAGAAAAGAGGTTGTTACTCTAAATGTATGCAGGTTAAAAATCTGACACTTCCTTATCTAAATGCCCACATGCCTTGCACACCATTGTATAAATTTGGATAAAAATCCGATATGGGGAAAGCTACTAAAAAGCGCAAAATGTTGCCATTTCTGAATGCAAGCCCCCAGGAAGAGCAGAGTTTGAACAGAGTATACCTCATGTGATATGTGATGGGTGCATGTAATTTTAAACTACTGTGTATCTGTGCAATATGTATTTGGGTCAAATATAGATTTATGGGCAATTTGACAGGGGAGGATCCTCTGACCCATAAAACCTACAGCATCACTCTGACTCACATTTCCTTCCCCCAATCATGGGAGAGGGGAGAATTGGGCCAATGACAAATAGAGAGGGGCAGGCTTAGCTAGGCCCAGGCACACACCCATTTCCAAAACACATAAAAAGAGACTGCTGGGACAGGTAGAGAGATTCAAATCCCATTGCTGCGGAGCGTTTTGCCGGACCACACAACATCCAGAAGATACCAGTTCCAGACTGACTCCAGCTACATACTCCAGAACCTAGAATTTATACTTTAGAACCTAAATCAGAGGCCTAAAACCACAAGCTGAGTTCTCTGCAGCAGGCCTCAAATCATTGTAAGCTACTCACAGCCGGGCGAGCTGCTTGAATCCCTTGCCAAGAACTTTTGCCAGGACCAGTGCAGAGATCCAGGAGCCGTGCAGAGACCGCTGTATCCGGACAGACCAGACCAGTGCCAGACCAGACCGTGCAGAACCGCAGACCCAGAGACCAGATCGCTGTGAAGTGCCGCTAGCCTGATTGATCAGATCCGTGACGAGGTCCAGTCCTTCCAAAATATATTGTGAGTACTTAGGTCAGATTGTGACCGAAATAAGCTCTTAGTTTAAAATAATCTAATCCAAACTATTTTAATCTAACCAGAACTGCCTCCTAGAAGTTGTCACTTGTCATTTTGTAAAGCTGCACCACTGTCACTTGTCAATTCTGAAGCTGCAAGCTGTCACCTGTCATTTTGAGTTTACTTTAAATCCGGAAAACGACCTTTACAAAATCGTTCATATCTCTGGAACCGTTTAAACTTGGTTTCACTTTCCTCTGAAAGCTTAGAATCTAAGCTTTCCAACAAGCCTAGAACCGACTTCCTACTCCTTATACTTTTTCCGCAATCACGATTCACGCACTCGCGAATTTTACCGCGATTTGCGATTTGGTTCAAAATCCAGCCACGTGTAAAGATAGCAGCTTTTTGCTTTCCTTTGCTAAATATTCATTTGCTTCTTCATAACCATCCCTGAATCATTGCTAAAGTGAGCCTGAGCTCATCCCAAGTATCTCTCACTCACCCTGAACCTCCTAAATGGAATTAAAAGCATTTTCAGCATATTTTTCATCCATTGCCATCACATTTAAAAAGCACTTGGGCCTGTGTTTTAAAACTCATATCGGTTTTCTCTAAGCTTGCTGGGGGGAACTATTCTATTTGATTGCATTCCTGAGAACTGTGTGCTCCTCTTTCCATCTCCTTCCATTTCTTACATTGCATAGGGGAGAGGGGTGAATTGCCAGAGAAAAAGTTATTATCTTATATTTTGCTAAAATCATATCAAGTATTTCTGTACTGCATTTTATTCCTCATTGCTTTTCCCTTGAAATCATAAAAGTATTTTTGCTACTTTATCCATCCTACACCAACTCCTCATTGATTATAAAGAAGTGTGCTAGTGTCAGATTACCCATTGTTGATTAACATTATATTTATAAGGGCGATATCGATTATTAATTTATTATAAAAGCGTGGTATCTATATTTTGTCTCATTTCTCAAATAAACCTTTTAAACTTGCAAAACAGAACTACTTCTTAGCTCAGTGAGGTCAGGGGGATTCTAAGAGAGGGGTGTTATATAGGGGTAGTCATCCAGAACTCATGAACTGGACATAAAGATATATCAATAAGGGTTTACATTCAGTATCCCAGACTAGGCATTGACTTAGCTGTAGTGTTGAATTGAATCTTCTTACAATGCATTGGTCTGAGCAGCATAGCATACCTCTAACCCGCCATTGCCCTGGATGAACTCAGACAGGCTTGCACAATGCTGTACACATGAGGCTGTGCTCCCCAGTCAGATATCCAGTGAGAGCCAAACAGCACCGAGAATTGGCTTGAAGCATGCAGACACAATAGAATGGTAAGACCCACAGGAAAAAGTGTAACTCTAGAACGTCAGCCTGTGGGAGGGCAGCGGGAGCCCAGCCTCAGTTCCTCGTCCCTAAAAGTAGGGCCCAGCATCCCTTCAGCCAAAGGAAGTACAAGCAAGACAAACTAAACGAATACAATAACAACTAACATAAAGTGAAAGCGCTGCCAGGTTGCAGAGACAAATCAAAAAACATGAGGTACTCGGAGCTCCCAATGTTGTCATGCTGATTGGCATGACCGAGCTGATCAGCTGCTGTGCTGAATTATCCTGTGCGCACGTTATTACAAGTGTATTTTTCTGATTGGGGGTGAGGTAGGCGTGTGTATGTATATATAGGTGTCTTAGTTGAAGTGAATTATTATGTTTTTCTGTTTTTATGCTGTGAATTTGTTCTCTTTTGTGAGTATTGCGTTCGTAACGCCAAAAGTAGAGAACTAGGGTAGGAGACCTTGAGAACCAGGGACCAACACTTGTTATGCAATGTTTGCCCAAAGGCAGTATAGATGGGAGTTCCTCTGGGCCCTTTCCATGTACCTATCCCCCTAATCGGAGTAGTAAGAAAGAAAATGAGATGCAGCGAGATCCTAATTAAAAGCCTCTCCTGGTGGTCGGCAACTAGAGGATCTTCAAATATAGGATGAAGCTCCTCATGTCATTTAATGATTTAAATAATAGAGTGCTTCACGGAGCAAACCATGGAAACTAGCTATCACCTGAACAGTAGTACATGCGAGCAGTGGCAGGCGTAGGAGGTTTACGGTTACCAAATGTCAAGGCGGGCTGTCAAGGGAGGCACAACAGTTGAGACATGCAGACATCATAGCAGGGCCTTCTGAAACAAAAATTGGAGGCTCCTTATTTTGCAGACTTAGTCTGTGAAGCCCTCCACGGTATTTGATGACAATTCTGTGAGTCACTGCATCTAGTAAGTAAACTGGTGTTGAAGAAGTTAACCAATCCAATGTGCCCTCTATGATAGCTCTCAGGTCCCCAGAGTTAGCCCTTTAGAGTCACACTCAAGAAAAGGGCCATGTCACGGGCTAAGTGATCAACAGACAACATGAAGAAAAGATTTATCATTGAAGGATCTTTTTGTCCAAACAGAAAACAAAAGGATTACGTTTGCCTGATGTCACTTGGTGGGGAAATGACAGAACATAACCAAATCAAGCTCCTCTAGATGACTAAGGTAATCAGTCCTTCCCCATTCCTTAGGCTTCACCTCCTAGGAAACAAAGTCACTCACACTCTTTTGGGGTTTAAAGTGCCCTGTACTTCTTTTGTGACAGTTGAAGTCACTTGTTTGGCTGTCATAGATGTTGTCAGGATGCCACACTTCCTCCACAAAGACTGGTGTCACCATCCCTGGTGCCAGTCATCGGTCATTTATGATCCTTGGCACGATTGCACTGGGTCCTGATGTTGTCAGTAAAAATCTTTCCGTGGGAGGCAGATATCTTTTCGGCTCACATACCAAGCTAGAAATCGCCCTCAGAGCTTGGGTTTCAAAGAGACCCTTTTCTTTTGACCTTGCTGCCTCCTCATCCATGTCTCTTCTGCCTTCCACCCTTCTAGTACTCACTTCCTTCTTTCCTTGTGAAATATCTGCAACTCTAGTCTGTTTCTCCTTTAGCCCACTCTATGCTTATCTTCTACTTGTCCTCTGATTTTATCACTCCATCGACCTTTACTTTTAGTCGATTTCCCCCTCTGACTTCATTATGGTGTGTTCCAAGCCTCCACACCTCTATCTATTCCTTCCTTTCTTCACCTCTTCTTTCACTCCTTTCACTCTCTCTGATGTCCTCTCCTCCTCCTTTGTGCTCCTCTTCTCCTCCTCCTATTCCATCCCTATCACTGGTGCTTGTCCCTCCTCTTCCTTACTGCTTACCTTCACCTTGTCCTTCACCTCCTTTCCTCCTTCTATCACTAGCATTCTCTCTTCTTCCGCTTTGATTCATTGTCGTAATGGTT
Organism: Ambystoma mexicanum; assembly: GCF_040938575.1. Classification (NCBI taxonomy): domain Eukaryota; kingdom Metazoa; phylum Chordata; class Amphibia; order Caudata; family Ambystomatidae; genus Ambystoma; species Ambystoma mexicanum. Next base: position 771,070,191 of record NC_090928.1, on the reverse strand, counting down.
GCATCCGCTGTGCAGGATCCTGGGTGCACGCAGTGGGTAAACCAGCACTTTCTCGTGGTATCTAAAGTCCCACCTTCTACACAAAGACATGGGACCTCTTTACAGCACCGCTATAAAAGGAAGAAGGGACAGAGAAGCACTGGGGCAGTTTGCAGGCAAGTGGTCAGTGTGGCTCACAGGAGAAAAGATCAGATCAAGTGGAAGGAAGCTGTATATAGGAAATGGAGTGTCAGGAGGAAAAGATCACCTAGGAGGAGGGAAAAGGAGGAAGCCATCAGGGGGATGTAGGAAGGAAATAGGAAGAGAACATAAGGAGTGCAATAGGGAATGATCAGAGCGACGACAGAGGTGCCCATCAAGAAGAGGAAGAGTAATGAGTGGCGAGATGAAAAGACCAGGTGGGAGAAGACCATGTTAAAAGATGAATGGAAGGAGGCAGAGGAATAGAGCAGGGTGAGGAGGTGGAGATTAACATCCAGATGGAAAGCTGTGTAAACAAGCAAGTTACGAAGCCTAAGAGTGATCCAAGGACTATACACAAGAGCACAGTCTTGATGCCAGTGATGGCAACCTCTGTTTCCAAGGGTATCACCCCATTACTACGCAGCAGTACATGCCGAGGACGAAAATGTTGATTCTTTTACTGCGAATTTCAATGCAATTATAAGTAGGTGGGCGGGTTAGGGTAATAAATAGTGAGAGGAGAGTATGGGGAGGCTGCGGGGGTCTCCCCACATATAATAACTTTGAAATGTATTTTCCATTCATAGTAATCACATAGATCCTTTCCAAATTATGTAAAGGTCTTGACCCAGCCTTAGGACCTAGGGAAGGGGAGGGCAACCAGATGAATGAGAAAGAAAGAAGAGACTATAGAGGCAAAAGCAGGCTTGAAGCCAGTAGGCAGGAACCTACTAACAGTTGATTAAAGGTCTTAATCCAGCCCTAGAACCCAGAATAGGGGAGGTGAAGCAAGGGCAGAGTGGAAGAAAGAAAGAAAGATCAGAGGGGAACAGCACATACCCACGGAGTTAGGTCAATGATACCGATGCATGACCCCCGCCAGACACCCTAACGGTGGTGCTGGTAGATGTGTGTGTCTATTTGCAAAGGAGGGCCAATGCAGTTTCATGACTAGGTGGGCCAATAACAGTTCCAACCTACAAAGGCCCACAGCAGCCAAAAAAGACGTGTTCTGGACCATTTTACACTCCAGAGACTGTGCGATACTCTATCACCTCTGCAGGGTGATAGAACTGTGGCCGGAGGTCAGGGTAGTTGAGACCACTGGTTCAGGATCTTGGTCCTTTAGAAAACAAATAGTCGAACAAACTAAAAGGAAACGCCTATCATGGATTTGTATTTTCCTAGACATTGCCACGGTTTTTTTAGATACCTACTCTTTCTGTTTTGCTTCCAGAGAAAGTCCCTTTAGGCCTTACTGCTAGCCCAGTTCTTTCTTCTGAATAAAGGGGGAAGAATTGAAACAACACAATATAGATTGGGGGAGGATCTTGAAAATCCAAGCAGACGATTTCGAGATATGAGACTCGGTAGTGTGATTTTAATGGCTCTGTGGAAATCACGATGCAAAAAAGTTGCTTTTCAGCGACGATTTTGTGGAATTAATTATAAAGGACATCGTAGAATTCAACACTGCTTAAAATATCTAATGGTTGCGTTACATCAGGGTATGTTGTGTTCTTTAGGGTTAATTGAATGGTTTAACAGGGCCATTATATGCCGAAAATGCAACAAACAAAAACCTGATCAAAATTAAATTCACAGGAAATGAGGCAGTCGCAGGAACTGCGTAGGTGAATGCGCAGGCCCAGCTTCCACTAAAAAGGATCACAGATTGCGAGCAGTGCTTGCACTGGGCCCACATGGATTGTTTCGTTTACATGCGACACAAGTTCACTGATCAATGATCACTGGCCTCCTGGAGTGTGGGCTGGCTGCAGTCAGAGTCCTCAGATGTTGCCTGTTAATATGATAGTAAAACTCTGGATACATCAATTACCTTTAGTACGTTTTACACAAAAATCCTCAGTAAATATTCATTACCTCTATTAGGTCATATGGATTTCAAGCATTGCAGACTACTCTTTCTATATTCATCGTTGCTGGAAAGCCACTAATCGGCTTTCCAATAAAGTGTTTTCAATACGTACAAAAATATCTCAAATAAGTGTAGAGGAACGGGTTGGCAACTTCTCCCTGGTCTCTGCCCCCTTAGCACCATCCCATTGGAATGAGCTTTGAAGCAATTCACCTGTGTATAAGCGATGTACAAATAAACAATTTAAAAAAAATGACTGACGAAGAGCCATAAGTGGGAACCCGTGCATGAATACTTGCAATATTCCTGTACCACGTCGAGTGTATGAGAGAAGATATGCACTCAGGCAACCATTTAGAGTGTACCCACAAGCTGATATAATGGAGGAATGTTACCAAGAAGGATTCACTTTGCTGAGCTGTCGAAAGGCAGCCATGAACAGAATGGACGTACGTTGAAACTAAGTTTGATGGCAGCAGAAGAATGTCATAAAGACGATATTAGAACCTATGCTGAAATGATATGAAAATACTTAAGGATGGTGATGATGTAACTAGAGCAGTAAGAGAAGCATGTACCCAATGATACACAAAGGAGAATGAAGTGACTCACTGGTCAATAACTGTAAATACGCCTTAACGTAAGGTAGAGATAACATATAGAAGCTTTCTTATAGAGGTACATATTCAACGTCTAGGACGACTATTAGAAGAAGATGGATGACGGCTTATGCCAATCAACCCAGCTACCTCAAAATACAAGCAAAGGATCCTGAAGTAAAAAGACGATGAATAGGCTGTTTTCCCTTGCAAAATAGAGCAATGCATTGTCCTGGAACCAAGGAGGCTATTTCGAGAGATGAAGGCAAGTTGCAAGGGAGTCCAACGAGCAGACCATGTGCAAAGGAAATATTTCTCAAGCTTAGAAGGAGCAAGTACAATTACAGATGCAAAGTATTGGACAATTAAAAGTGTATAGAGTTTACATGGGATAGCGTGAGCAAGTCGCCAAAGGCCAAGAGGAGCAACTACACCCAGTATAACTGAATCAAATAGTGTAACACTGTTGAAATTGACAAATTAGTGGTATCTTAACATGTGACGAAGAGCTCACAAACAAGGGCTATTCATTAAGCTTGAAGCTTCAAACTAAGATAATGGTGTGCCTACACTCCCTTGAATGTTCCTTGAATGTTCCGAGACAGTGCAGACTGGCAAGGTCAATCTCCAGACATTGGCTTGAGGCCTACCGATGAGAGAGGGTAGACTATATGGGAAATCTAGGGGTGAGCTGATGTATCTCAAAGCACCTGGGTTTCGTTTCTATGTACGTGCTGCTAGTGAGCTGAATGTCCAAGGTTGGATTTGGTTGCCAACCAATCAGAAAGGTCTGCCATACACTTTTACATACAATGTTGCAAAGTACTATTCCACTGGCCATATTCTCTGCTGTAATCTGTGTACTACGTATGTAGAAGTATCTCTGGGAGTGACCTACAGACAAGGGGCCGCCAATGAGAGACTAACACTCATGCATTCTATATGTAGACATGTTCCCCTAATCCAATCGCATCCCTCGATAGGTTTTTGTTATATGACACGTAGGATGATGTTATAGATGACACATCCAGCATTATACAAACTAAGTATAATCAAGAAGTGTTGTGATCCTGCATACATCGATTTGATGAATGATGATTAACACTGCTTTCCTTCATTGAGATAAAAGCAGTATTTTACCATCTTCTTTGGGTCTGTCTGGTTATTTGGTGGCATTTTATTGGTAATTCCAACTAGCACAAAGACGCTTGAAGGTCCATCTAGCACAAAGACGCTTGAAGGTGCTAGAGCACAAAAGTATCTGATAAACTAATACAGTACACACCGACGGAATATGCAATGTTTGTAATATCACTGTTAGCCATTTTAGATAAGCACATTTTGCGCAAGTGGGTAAAAACTGCTTTATATAGATGATATTGCACCTTGGGTTTATTATATAAACGTGGCGTCAATTACACTATAATTTCAATAGGCACTTTGTGAATATTCTACAGCCTGTTATGTTATGGAATTGTTTTATGAATGATTAATCATCTTAAACAATTCTATGTAACTGCTATATTTCATATTATGCTGCAGTACATTTTTTTTTGCTTATTAACAATTTGAAATAATGTTTACATGATGTAAGGTGGTATATTGCATGTTATGCTGCTGCAAGATGTTCTTGTTTTAATATGTATTGAATTATTTTATGGAGTGAAATATCTGGAATAAGTCTACTTTTTCATAAAATACTGAAATCAGGCCAGAAGAAATGGTCACCCGCCATGGAGCAAATGCTGGTCTTTAGTTCCCCAGATAAGTGTGGACATCTCCTGTTTGGAGCACTGCCTGATGTCTGCTCGTCATTGTTGTGATTTTGCATTCTGTTCTTCTAGTTTTGCTTTCAATAGAATCCGAGCGCAGAGAGAAGGTCACAGGGAACCAGCACAGATTAGTGAGTGTTAACAAAGGCATACAAATATGAGGTTTCTTGGCAGAAGCAAAAAAGGCACCTACCGTGCATGTTGATATAAAAAGAACATAGCCTTCAGCTGTGAGAGTCCAAATGTAGATGTTCAACCGACTCTCCAAGGCAGGAGCCAACTAACTCAAACTTCAATACAAACCTCAAGTGGTTCCACAAAAAACAAAATAAAGCCACTTAACCATAGAGTTGCTTTTGTTAGGACTCAACGGGTATAGTTAACTACTTCAAAGGAGCGCCGAAATCACCATTAAATTGCAGCACGTTATCAGCTCTGTATACACACGCACTTAACAAGCTGAGATCAAGTGTGCAGGAGTTCCCTCCTCCAGGGAACTGATTCAACCTAATTCCGGAAATGTCTACAAGTGTGGCATAGCCTTCATGACAATATCAGTACTTTTGAAAGTCACTGTCTGGTCACAGACCAGTACAGCTGATTGTGGGAGATGTAGTTTTGTGTGATATCTAGCATCCCACTAACAGGAAGGTTCAAAACTGCAGATTCAGATACCTGGTCTTCCAGGAGACTAGCCCTGTGAAGGAATGAGTGCTGATAAGTAAATATTCCCGATTTCAGTCTCCCACTATGCGAGCAGAGTGAGACATGGCACATGTACTGCCGAAAAGTGCAAATTCAAGTTTCAGACCAACCTAGTTTGTTGTGGTGGATGCAGTGCTCCAAATAAGATTTTGAAGTGGAGTATTTCACCCCCTATTTTTTTAAAATTGGGAGTAAAATGATTTTTAGGGAGTAAAAATGTAAGCCCAATTTCCAATGGGAGTATTTCATGGGCGAGTCAAAATGTTTTACCTGGAAAACTGAAATGTTTTTATAATAATTATTCTTTTGCACACCTACTTATTCATACAAATTAAAAGATACAGGTTTACTTCTTCCGATCAGGCGGTTGCAACAGTAGTTTCTTCTTGTGGTACTATGTGCACTATTGGTCCAAACATATCCATGGAACTGTGTGGTTAAAAACAGGAGCACAAGGTCTTACATGTTTGTTTCCTATTTTTTATGGGTAGTATTTGTACTCCCTATTATTATTTTTTGGGAGTATTTGCCTATTTTTAGGGAGTAAAAGTGGCAGATACACCCCTTATCTGTAGGGCTGTGTGGCTGTTGTGCTAAGAAGTACGGCTTTCAGTTCCAGGCTTTCCCTTCGGCAATCACAGTACACTTTGACTTAATGCATTCCTAATTAGATCTTTCTCCGAGGATGTATGTGCATTGGAATTTGGTCACGCACAGAGCCATACATGCACAGACATTATTTCTCAGTTACCTGGATTCCTCTCTCAGCTCCTCTTCTAAAATTCTGTGAGGCTTCTAAACCCCCACTATCAAATTACAAGACTGTCCCCATATGACTATACATGGTTCATGGTTGCAAAGACTTTAATGTTCGGTTAAGTGTTGTGAAATGTGAAATGAGCACCAAGCCCAGGGTGTACTATGCAATTAGTGATTCAATCGTACAACCATTTTATCAGATATATTTTTCAAATATAAAGATTTGTGCTCATTCTTATGTTTCCAAAAGGCTCCTTGATTGTATGCAAAGCAGTCGGAGGCCCTCATTGGTGTTATTTGTCATCTTCCCCCTTCTCATATGGGTATTACCACAGGACTGTGCATCTTGGGATAATAACCTATAAGAAAATGTTATTTTGCTCATGTGTGCCATTCAGCAAGACAAGTGTAACATTCGTAGCATGATAGCCATATAAATTCAAAATGATCATTAGAATTGAACATTGTAACATTTGAATAAGAGCAAATTAACAACGTTGGCACAATTTAATACTTTCCCTTATTTCACAGCTCCATTTGCTAAGAATACACACTTTTATTCTCTGAAAATGTCCGTCTGTCCGTCCTTCAAAAGGGTCACACTCAGATTAAAACCACTGATCTGTTTCTTCTATGAGCATCAAGGCAATTTTTAAAGTTATGTACTAGCCGCTGATTGGTTGGTAGTTCTGCTATGCCCATGTACTTGCTAAGTATGTATCAATCATAATTAAGACAAAATAGGAAAAAAGTTGTGAATCTTGTAATCTAACCTTTGGCCCTTTACAAGGTCTGTCAGACTCCTAGTCCCCCTGCAGATCCTAACCACATCACCCTGACCTCCACCGTAAATACAATGTGCTTAGAGCGTGATGAGGATATTCATGCAGGACGCAAAAAATGATAATACATGTCTCCAAATAACACACGGTCCCCGTCTCGTGGCATCCATCGGTCACTTCTGCTCTCATTCTACTTTTAAAGATAAAAATCACAGCACCCCGGTTCCCTCGCTCCTTCACAATTACCTCTGTTTTTTTCTCTGGTCACACTGCTGTCAGCAGCGGGTGGGGTGACTCTAGAAAACACACACCTGCCAGTGCAACTCTCACTCATAGAGAGAGGCAGAGACCTAGAGAGAGATACAGTGCAGAGAGGCAGAGAAAAGGAGAGTGAGAGAGGGGCCTGGACGCTCTGAATCGCTGTATGATATGCCAGGTCCAGTTAGTATTCATTTATACAGCACAACTGATCTCGCAGCACTGCTGCTGCAGATCTTGCAATAGACTAGACGGGTGCTTTTTGAGGAGTGCACTGTTTTCTTTGTCTTGCCAAAGGACACGGAGCTTTGATACGTATTTCTTGGGAGAAATGAATTTGACTTTCGAATACTGAACTAAGAAACAATTTCACCCTCTACTGGCTATAGGCACAGTTAAGACAGTGAATGTGTCATCCCTCCCTGTCCTATGCATAAAGCCAGTCTACCCACAATCCCGTTGGTAGATCATTTGGGAGTGGCCCTCGAGGCATTAACTTGATGGCCACAGAGGAGCTGTCACAACGAAATAAGAGTGGAGGTGGTATCCAACCATTGGAAAGCATCATTGGCTTCCTTTTTCTGACTGCCCTCCTTGCTAGAAGGAGGTACGCCTGCGGGATGTTTTTACCCATGCATCCAAGCCCTACAATAAAACTGTGCAGTACTGGCATGGAAAACATCATGATGGCCAGAACTCCCCAGAGAGTGCACAGGGAAAACATGAAGAATAGGCTGCCACCCATTTTTGCCTATGTTGTGAGCACAGGAGGGCACTGCCTAAAACCACCATTGGGCTACACACACAGTAGCCTGAAACCATTGGGAATGGCAATGCTGATTGCCAAAAAAGCAACTCAGAACTGTGGGGAATTCATTTTCTTAATCCCAAAAATGGTTGCATTACCAGTACTCAGCACTATCAGAAAGCCGGCGTTTTAAAACCACCAGACATTTGTGTAAAACTGCACAAATGAAACAAAACCAGACCAAGGAAAGACTTGCTAAGAGGTGGAAGAATGTAAAACCATATTCTGAAATGACTTGAAGGAAGTAATTATTTAATGTATAGGTACAAATTGTCAGTTTGATTTGAATGTAGAAAACTGGGAACAAAAAGTGACATTTAGCTGAAACCTGGCTTAATGAAACTGGATTCTGCCTGACAACTACCCCCGACAGGAGAAACCTGTTCAGCCCCTCTTCCCAGGCCTAGCTGCATCCTGCTGCCCCTTGCCAAAAGGAGTTGTCACCTCTCTGATTAGATTAGGGGTGGAGCACCTGGGAACTGGAAAGAACAGAACAATGCAACTTCCTTGAATCTGGCAAATGTTATATTGGGGGCGTTGTAAAAATAGCTTCCTCTTGGGAGAAACTGGGGGGTAGCTGTGCCTCTGTGAACAAGCTGGCTTGGGGGAAGTGGATAAACCAGTTATTCCACCCTGTGATGTGGGAAGCCACACCCCTTTTTGACCAGAGCATAATTTTAAAAAGATAGATAACTCATAGTGCGGACTTGTCAGAATTATATAAGTAATATCATTATTTTTGTGATTTTTCGGTGCACATTTTAAGAGGCGTTAGCACCCTGTGGTGTATTCTGGGGGGTTGCTAGTGGAAAATAGGGTCTCACTCCAAATGTCTGCATGTTAAAAATCTGACACTTCATCAATTAATGTCCATACTCCTTGCGCACATGTGTGTAATTTTGGGTAAATGTCCGATATTGCAAAACCAGTTAAAAAGCGCAAAATTTTGTCATTTTTGAATGCAAGCCCCCAGGAAGATCAGAGGCGGACAAGCATGGACCATAAGGAATATATAATGTGCACATGTAATTTCAACAAATTGTATATCTGGGAAAGATGTATTTGAATCAAATATAGATTTGTGGGCAAACTGACCAGGGGAGGATCCTCTGACCCATAAACAGACCTCATCATGATGACAATCCATTTCCTTCCCCCAATCATGGGAGAGGGGAGAATTGGGCCAATGACAAGTAGAGAGGGGCAGGCATAGCTAGGCCCAGGCACACACCCATTTTCAAAACACATAAAAAGAGACTGCTGGGACAGGTAGAGACATTCAATTCCGTTTGCTGCGGAGCATGCTGACCGACGACTTCACATCCAGAGATCCAACACTTAGACTTCCAAGCTAAACAGAGACTACAGAACTTTGAACCAAGAGAGCCCACTGCAAGCAAAAATATTTGTCAGCAGGCCTTAAAATCATTTGCAAACTATTCCACAGCCGGGCGAGCTGTCTGAATTCTTTTGCCAAGAACTCTTGCCAGTACCCAGAAAGCAGTGTTACATCCAGAATCCACTTGATCCGGACCGGAAAGCAGAGCAGTATCCAGAACCAGAGGCCGCTGAATCCAGAGAGGCTAGGCCAGCAGAGCAGAGCTGACCCAGACCGCTGTGAGCAGAACCAGAGAGCTGACCCAGATCACTGTGAAGTGCCGAGACCAGAACCGGACGTGTTGACCAGATCCGTGACGAGGCCTAGTTCAAATTTATATTGTGAGTACCTAGCAGAACTGTGCAAAATCACCTCTTAGTTAAAATAATCTAATCCAAACTATTTTAACCTAAGTAGAACAGCCTCCTAGAAATCGTGTCATCTGTCATTTGTAAAGCTGCACAACTGTCGCCTGTCAATTCTGAAGCTGCAAGCAGTCTCCTGTCTTTTTGAGTTTAACTTTAAATCCGAAAAACTACCTTTATTAAATCGTTCGTATCTCTGGAACCGTTTGGGCTAGGAACGAAATCTAAGCCTTCCAACAAGCCTAGAAACGACTTCCTACTCCTTACACTTTGTCCGCAATCGTGATTCACGCACTCGCGAAATTTACCGCGATTTGCAATTTTGGCTCAATTTCTCCACTTGTCAAAATAGCAGCTCCATTCTTTCTTTTGTTAAAATCCGTTTGCAACTTGGTAATAACTCATAGAGCATTGCTAAAGTGAGCCTGAACTAATACCAACATGCATCTCCCAAACACCCTGAATCTCTAGAGGGAATTAAAATCAGTTGGCACATTTTCCCATCCATTGCCATCACATTTAAAAAGCATTTTGGGCCTGTGTTTCAAACTCCTACCTGTTTCCTCTAAGCTTGCTGGGGGGGAACTGAATTTCGTATTGTATTTGATTGCATTTCTGAGAACTGTGTGCTCCTCTTTCCATCTCCTTCCATTTCTTACATTGCATAGGGAAGAGGGGTGAATTGCCAGAGAAAAAGTGATTATCTTATCTTTTGCTAAAATCATATCAAGTATTTCTGTACTGCATTTTATTCCTCATTGCTTTACCCTTGAAATCATAAAAGTATTTTTGCTACTTTATCCATCCTATACTAACTCCTCATTGATTGTAAAGAAGTGTGCTAGTGCCAGACTACCCATTGTTGATCAACATCATATGTCTAAGTGTACTATCAGATATTAATTTATTATAAAGTGTGATATATATATATTGTTTAAATTCTCAAATAAACTTTTTAATTTGCAAAACAAACCTACTTCTTGGCTCAGTGGGGTCAGGGAGATTCTAAGAGGGGGGTGTTATACAAGGGTGGTCATCCAGAGTACTGAACTAGACATAAAAATACATTAATAAGGGTTTTCCTCAGCATCCCAGACTAGGTATTGACTCGGCTGTAGTGTTGATTGAATATCGCTTACACACCAAACCACCCTTGAAATCCGGTGTATTTCTGCAGGCATCGTGTCATTTTGGCAAACTAGCAACCTACTGTACTGTGCTTTTTAAACTTTTTTTCCCCATACAATAGCTCTGGCTGTCTTGACTTGAGGTTGACCCTAAACATCGAATTCCACTGAATTAACACCCATGGACGTCATTGCGCCAAAGAGCATAGGATTGATGGCTTGTATCAGTTATAAACCTGAAGGTTTCCAATTCCATTGTTCCTTAAATCAGGCTGCAAAATTCCACCAGGTGTGCACCGAGCAAGAGTTGGAGTTAAAGGTCACCATTTATCATGCCTCACATTTCTTTAAAAAATCCTTACAGACCTGCGGGTCAAGGAATTTACTTCATCTACTCGGCCTAAAATAAATCCACTCGACATATGAAATGGCTAGGATATTTATTTTATTGAAAAAAAACAATGTGAGGAATGAAGAAACATTAGAAGCACGTCTAGGTGTTCCCAGACGTGCCCCTGAGAAAAGGTATGCTCCCAACAGATGACGAACGTGGGGTAGCTGGCCTGGGAGGGGAGAACGAGGCCAACATGCAATGCCTTGCAACTCATGTTGGGCACCTTGGGGGTTGTATCCAAGATGACTTCCATTAGCTCAATGTGCAGCCCATTTCAATTGTGCCTAAGTATCTCTAACGGGTATCTCGATTCAGAGATGTGAATAATCGAGTCCTGTGGGGCATCTCCTTTGACTGCTTGCACATGGCCCTTCTGCAAAATTCCCCCCAACCCAGTGTAACACTGATGGAAAATGCTGAAATAAATGTCTGCACAATTTAAACTCTAGATGTTACCAAAATAAGAACATATAATTCAGCCCCCCCTCGAAGAAATATGCATGCATGATGCTGTTAATGACATTTCCTCCAATGAATAGTTACAGATGCAGCAGTTCCCCATGCGCCTTCTATTTATGAACACTACAGTACCAGCATTTCAATCAAATGTTGCTGCAGTTAGGGATGCAACCACAATGTAATTCTAACATAAAATACTGCAAGCCACAGAAGACCCAGAGACTGCCCATCCTTCTTGTACACCCACTCCCTCCGTTGTCTCCTCCCTTCCGTACCCCTTAGGACAGCCTTCTTTCAACTAGTTAAATCCCTTCTCCACAGCAACTCATACAATGTTGCAAGTCACCGGGTGATGGCAAGGTCAAGGGACGCATTCTTCCGTACAAGGCAGGCATGCGCAAGATGGCGATCATCACCAGCTAGCTCAGCAGGAGATGTAGGGGCCCCACCTGCAGCTATTCAGCACCCCTCAGACCCTAGCAGGAGTGCTCTTCCGCATGGTCCAGTACCATGCAAATGGTACTCAACCCGCCTGTTACAGGGGGGGGTGCCGGGGGTCTCTGACACCCATCATGATGTTGGTGCTCCTGCTGGTGGTGCGGCCCGGTGGGCCCATGGTGCATGCGGGACTCGGCGCAAGCACAAAAACACGGGCACATCTTTGGTGTGATACTGAACGGCCGACCGGGGCACCGCTCGGGACCTTTACTAGTGCGGGCCATGTGTGACTGGGCACAAGCCACGAGGCCATGCAGCAGGCCTGAGAGGTGTCTGTCCCTTCGCGGCAGACCGTAGTCTGGAGTCTTTCCATCCCCCTTTTCCCCCATGTGGATAGGGGCCGGGGAAGGACACTCTCCTTCAATTCCTCACCAGGTGAGGAATCGCTGAATGGCAGCAGGCAGACCTGTACCCAGGTACCCCCTTCAGGCAGGAGTTCTTACTTGTTATGGCTGCAGCCGCAGTCCCACCCTGTTGACTGATCAGGGCAATGCAGTGCCCGGGTCTTCCCTCTGCTTCACAGATGGTATGTGTGTTGGAACAACAACGGCGATGGCCGCATCATGGCCAGGCTCCCCAGTCAGGAGCTCTTCCTGCCTGCCTTCTACCTGGCCGCACGAGCACTCTCTTCAGGGAGAGACGAGGCCTGGCTGGCTGTTGTTCTTTTGTAGCCTCCCCCACGCAGGAGTTCTTCCTTGCTCTCCTCTGGTGTACGGTCACTGCGGCTGCAGAGCTTGCTGCACCGCTCTCGAGTGTTGGTGGTGGTAGGGACGTATCCCGCTGCGTGATCCGCTTCTGGCCCGTTGGCCGCAAGGATAGGCAGTCACTGTGGTGGCTTGCATGAAGCTGTGGCAGTGCTAGTTGTTGCCGCCCTCTTCTTATCTCTCAGACAGGTGCTGACGGCAGCCTGTTCAGTCCAGGCTCGCTTTGTACTCATGTCTGCCCGACCGCACAAGCACACTCCTTGGGGAGAGCCACGGTCATGCCAGCGTCGTGGCAGGGATTTGTGGTGCTTGGGTGCAGGATAGGCAGCGGTCCTTATCGTGTTCTCTGCAGGTCCATGTTGTGCAATCTTCAGGCTGCCTTCCAGGCGGGAGTGTTCACTTACTGTCCTGGGCTCTGGGGTATAGCAACTGCAGCACCGGTTATTGCTGTGCCGCTCTAGTCACGTTGAGTGTTGGGGTCGTGCCTCAGTGCATGACTTGCTCCTGACGCAGGGCCGCAAGGATAGGCAGAGTCAGGTTGTTGGCTTCCTGCAAAAGCCACTGCAGCTTCGGGTCTTGCTGAGTCATGCTTCTCCCCCAGTCAGGAGTTCATTTAGGCAGTGCACCTCTCCCTCTGACAAGAGCACCTGTTTCCAGTGGACCAGTGTGCTCCTCTGGCTTTTGCGCCAGGCAAGGGCCTGTGGCGCTGTTGCGGCTTGGGCCGCTTGTTCTCCCCCAGCAGGAGTTCATAACGTCTGCCTGTTCTCCCCCAGGTGGGAGTACACAATGTCCATGTGGTGGCATGGGTCCGCTACTCTCCCCCAGGCAGGGGTACCACTTGTCCTTGTGGCAGCATGTGCTGCAGGTTTTTCCCCAGGCAAGAGTTACACCCAGTGTGGCAGCATGGGCCGCTTTCTCTCCCCCAGGCAGGAGCGATTCATCTTGATTGAGCAGCAGGTCCTCACACTGCCCTTTCATCTCCCCCAGGCCAGAGTTCCTTGGAAGCATGTGGATGGGCTGACTAACTCTGTCATGGCCTTCCAGTCAGGAGTACAAAATGTGACAGTTGCAGCGTGGACCGCTGTCCCTCACCGGGCAGGATCTTGTAATGTCCTTGTGGAAGCATTAGCTGCCTGCTCTCCCCCAGGCAGGAGTTTATGCAGGCACAGTGGTGGCATGTGGCAAATCTCTCCTCTCCCCACAGTCAGGATTACTTTATCAAGATGAAGGCGGCGAGCAAGCCACAGTCTCTCCCCCCGGTGGGAACATTCATTACACATGGCGGCATCAAGAAGCTTCTCCCGCTCCCCTTACCCCAGGTGGGGAGATTTCAAAATTGCTGCTTTCTTTCCATCTATTTTTTTTTTGGCATAGGCCGCACCCTCTCTCCCCCAGGCGGGAGCTTAACGTGCCGCGGCTGCTTCGTCACTCCCCCAGCGGGTTCAAAGAACCTCCCTGGATTCCTCCAACTGCGGCAGCAGCCACGCGCATCCTGATTGTCCTCCGCCACAGGGCAGATGATGGTGGCCATCGAGGCCGTCATTGCTGGAGCTCTGTGGGGGCCCGGCACCATGTTGGGCACAGCCCGGATCCTCCTCCAGGTTGCAGTGCACATTTTTTTTTCCTCATTGCGCCGAAGGGACTGGGCGCAGTGTGCGGGGCCGTGGACCCCTCGTTGCCAGCTGTAACAGGGGGTGCCGGGGTCTCCGGAACCCGTCTTGATGTTGGTGGCTATGCTGGTCGAGCAGCCCGGTGGGCCCATTGCGCACGTGGGATGCAGCACAAGCACAAACACACAGACTCCTCTTTGGTGTGATACTGTAACTGGCGAGCTGGGGACCGCTCAGCCCCTTTATTAGTGCAGGAAACGTGTGTGGACATGTGGCCCCAACACGTGATTGGGCACGAGCCATGTTGCTCGTGCTCATGTTACAACTCCTAGATCGCCCTCGCCAATGCGAGTTGACAAGGATATTACATGCCTACATTTGAAAGCACAGACACATGCTATTTGAATTATTTTAAAAGCAAAGGAGAATAATTTGTTCACCAACATGTCCTCAAAACAAAAGCAATGAAGACAAGGACATGCCACCGACACTCAGAGATTTGTGGCCAAAAAAAGATTTCATTATTTTTCCCATAAAACAGGCTGAAAAATAATGATTTTGATATGGTTTGCTTTGTGCATCTGAATGACTCACAAAGGCGGGCAGGACTTGAAACCAAATCAGCGAAAGCACGCTATGTCTTTAACAGGCAACGTCTGCATTGAGGTCCAATCCCAGGGCCTGCTCTTTCCAAGACAACAAAGGTATATTGCTTCCTTCTCAGATACAAATGTGCCAAGTTGTTAATGTTTCCTTGGATCATGCTACCGTTTGGTTTCCATGATGATACAAAATTCGATGGAAAGGTAGCCAGAGCATTCTCGCCTCCGCATAGCTCACCTGTCTAGACTTGATATTAATAGAAACTTGCCATACTTGCAGCCTGTAAGGTATAATTGTGTAGAAAGGCGTCTTGAGCTACATATGTGGCAGCGCGACTCACTGTAATTGTGTCACTATTCCTAGGAGCTAGGTGCAAACAGTGTTGCTGTATTCAATGAAAGTTCTAGAAAGTAGAACTTTTCTATGGCATTCCATGCATACTGTAATCAGGTCAAGACTGAGCGCCCTGTACTGCATCTTAGAGGCTTGAGGCCCTCCTGTTAAACTTATGCACAGGAACGCTACTTGCACTCCCTGGGGGAACACGCGCCTTGTTTATTTTGTAGCCGTCCTCTGTTCACTCAGTTAAAGGGACTCTCCAGTGAATTAAGTCAGATGTGAGGAAGTGGCCTCCATCCCACCGTAGGGGGCACAGAATCGAATATCTGTCTTCCATAATTATACCTTGGTGACTGACCGATGCTGTGGCAACTCCTATGTAAGAAAAAGCCCGCGAAAAGCAGCATGTGGCGTCTAAGGAGAGCTGTGGAGCATTCAGAAGCAAGTAGTCCATTTGCAGAAGTTCTGCCAATGCCAGACACAGAGGCACGCCGCAGCGAGAACAGGAGTCGCCAAAATTCCAAAGCCTAGCAGGACCATGCAGGAAACGGCAAAAGCAGGAAGCAAAGAGGTGATGGCCTGCTGTGGAGGCCCAGTGGAGCTGCCACAAGGAATCCTAGCAAGGAGGACGCGCCGGCTGGAGAATAATCCAAGGGTTCTACGTGTTTTCATATGCTGCAAGTTTGCATTTTTTTCGTGCACTTTTGGTCGTCAAGAATTCGACCCGTTTTTTATTTATTTGTTTTAAATGGGGGCTTTGCAAATCCCACAGCCCACATCTCCACCCCTGACCCTCCCACCACCATACTTCCCTACCCCCATACACGTATACATGTATTTTCTATATGTATTTGGCAGATTTCGCCCAAAAGTGCACAAACAAAATGCAAACTTTGAAACAGCAGTATATGAAAAGACGTATTAAGGATCAAAGAGAGTAGATGCAGGAGAAGGAGAGGGGGCGCACAAGGGAAGGGTTTGGTACTGAGACTGAAGCATTAAACCATTGAAAAACTGAATACTGGAGGAACTCTGCATTATGGAACAAAGTCATAATTCCAACAGCAGAACTGAAGCAGTGAATACAAGGAGTAAAGTTGCATGCTGGACCATGGGCCCATGTTTCCTACAGTATGAGTGACACAGTGACTGCAAAGTGTTAGCTGCATGAATACCTTGTGAGAGAATGAGTGTGAGGAGTAAAGCAGCATTTCAGAACTTGGAGGGGCTCAGTTCCTAGGTCACCCTGAGAAACTCAATTCCTTGAGAAATGCTGCCTTCTAAATACTGAGGTCAGAGTTGTTAGGGAGTGTGAAGGCACCCTGAAGCAAGACACAGACAACAGATTCAAATTTCAAACCAAATGTATTTATTAACTTCAACGGCAAGATGGTGTAAGGCCCAACTTACCCTATGTTAAGGTATGATTTTGCTACCTAAAGAAACTAAGGATAGTCAGAATCAGTAAGTTCAACTTAAAAGTCTGTCTTTGTCCAAAACCCATACTTGCCCTCACAACTAAAGCTAAACACTGTGTAGGGATGTCAACAACAAAAGAAATAGTGTTCCATATTAAGTTCTGAGCTTCTTCCACCTATTAGCTTACTTTCCAGCTCCCCTTACCCAAGTTTAAACAACAATTCCTCAAAGGCTCTGGGCTCTCTTCCCCAAGAAGACAACACAGTTCCAGGATGGCCTCAGGATTCAGTTCCCCAAGGCGACAACACAGTTCATAAGGTCATGGGTTTATCTTCCCCAAGACGTCAGCTTGTCCAGCTTGCCAACTCCCAATTAGTTCCAGTCTCTTAATACTCAAAACCGATTCCAGATCGGCTTTCAACTCTCTCATTCTGTTAAGGATTTCAATCAGGCGATACACCCTGGTCTTAGCCTAGTATGCAGCGCACGACTGAAATACCTGTTTTATTATATATAGGTTCAATATTTGAGAGATACACCACTCATATCACACCCCCCTTTTCAAATACCCTAGATCATGATGTACCAGGAACCAGGCTGGGTAAAGGTAATATTTATTTAGAAATTCAAGAAAATCACACATTTTTTAATATGGGGCAGCAATCACCAATGGGGTGATTACAGCAATATGAATGTAAGCAATGCACTTCTTAACCTTCTATTATCACAACTACAAAACACCAGGGAATAGGAGCACTTCTGATTTTAGGTAAGATAGCACAGGAGTTAGAATTTCCCCCTGCAATGTTCCCTCAACCCACCAATAATCAATTTTAAGTGGATGAACAGAAGCAGCAGGTAATCAGGAATGATAAATAAGAAATAGAATAGAAATCCGACTTTTCCTCCCCAAGCAAGAGAGAAAAACGTATTTAAACCCTGCCAATGCTAAAATGACACTCGGAAATGAATGGATAAACAATGAATGTATCTAAAACTCTTGAAATAAAAACAATTCTTTACTGGAGCAACACTGGAAAGATACTAGCAATCACAAGCAATGGATTGAGCAAAAGCATACAATTCGAAATTGAATGGAAGATTGAAAATGGTTTACAACCAAAATAAAATGTCGTAAAATTACACACTTTTGCAAATCCCGCAAGAATTTACCAAAACGGTTTTTAATATAAATGGGTGGACTATTGTAAATCTGGATACAGTGTTTCGGTTGGGGTGTAGCTATGGATCCTAGATACAATTTGAAAGTGGACTGAGGTCTCTAGCTGTTAAATTGAGTGAGTTATGCTAGATCTAGTGAGGTATGTTTTTGTAAAATAAAGGCGCGAAAAAGGAACAGAAATCAATTTTGACAAGGACATTTTTACTCTACACTAGGGCATTCAGGCGAGGCGACCAGATTGAGACACAGTAAGCTCTGGAGTTGATCCGTGGAATCAACCCTAGCACCTCCACGCCCGCCCTGGCAGACCTAGTCTGATTACCTGAGGGATGACTAAGGGGTTAGGATTTCACAAGACCAAATTATTAAAGATATTGGCGCTAGCACATGTAATCAAAGCAGGGTAGCAAGAATGATTATGACAATATTACAGTTATCAGAATAAAGATAGGATGACTTGGAGATTGGGATGAAACAAAGCAAGGCAAGGTTTACTATGTTTCTGCGGTTCCTATTGATATTCACAGTCCAATTCTAGTTTGGATTTTGGACAGTCAGCGCTCTGGATCACCACACAGATCTGGTCTAACACAGGGCAGCCAGACAAACTCAGCGGGGCAGAGTCAGCTGGGCAGGGACTGGATACCAAAGGATAGTTCTTCTGGACTGGCAGTTCTGGTTACTGGATACTATAGGGCATCAGGATTGCAGTATGGCCGCAACAGACAGTGAGTGGCAGCAGCCCAGGTTAAATTCAGGATGCTTTCACAAAACACCACAGCTTCCCTTTGGTTACTGGGATTATTTTAGAATTGAGGCCTAGCGGAACCAGGATCAGCAATTGCTTGGTCTTGTGGTTGGGATATGGAGTTTAGATGGATAGATGCAAGATGAAGACAGGAACAGGACGCCGGCGTAGGAATAAGGAATCAGTGTGTGTCATGAGTGCTAGTCAGGGTCCCTTATTTATAATGCCAGATGACATCATTACAGTATATGAGAGGGGCAGGATTCACTAACCACAACCCTAACAATAGCATTGGGCAAGGGCATAGTCTCCGCCTTGCTCACAATTGGTTGGATATCAGAAAAGTGACTTCATGTTTATGAGGTGATTTTCACTGTTCGAAACTTCCACATTTCCTTTACTGAAAATTCTATTTTTCAAAAAACAGATATGTATGCAGTTGCCACCTCTTAGTAAATCAGATGCACAGGTTACATATTTTGTGCAGCACAGATTAGTCCAAACCTCCAGTCTGTGCGACCTTGTTTCGCCTTTCTGACACATTTTGGTAATTTTGCACATTAAAGATTTGGCCCACAATTCCCCAATTTTATACACAGATGCGAATTGTCCCCAGGGATGTATGTACAAAATTTGACATTTCCAACACTGATGCTTTTCTGGTAATACAACATATATCACCGTTTCTGTCCAGAGTGTGTCATGACATTCTACAAAGTTTTCAAACACAGCCCACAATTCCACTTTTACGCTTGAAAATTCCACCTTTTTTTTCCAATTTTGACAGCTGAGACATAAGTCTTTTTAAAATTCTTTATAAGATAGTCTTGAGACAAATGGGGGTCATTGTCTGTCATTTTCTTCTTCCCAGCTAACACCAACTGGCAGTTTCTTCCAAGCAGGATGCGGGGCCTCTCTCTTAATTGAAGGTTTTATTGCCCTTCACACTTGACAGGTGAGTGGCCCAGGACTGCTATTGTCCCAGCCTGGAGCAAAGACGAATGGCTGATGAGCATGTGAACTGTCATTGTCCTATCCCATTCAAAGTTTTTCAAGATGGTACTTCGCAACTTCGCACCTAAGTGGCCTGGATTTAGGGTGCATCTCCCTTCCTAGGAGGAATTTCATACCTGGCAACTGGAATTACAGGTTTCTGAGAGCTTGCAACACCAGCCTATGTGTTTTAAACTGTTTAATTTCTTTCTTTAATTCGGTTTGCAGCTCCTTAGATTGCCACTTTCTTGGCAGCTGTAGTCATTGCAGCAGGACCCTTATCTAAAGTATAGCTACAATTCTCCTTGTCCTGGCTCAGAGGGTAAAAAGTATCTTTGTCAAGTACATTTTGTCAAGAAATAAACACATGTCTCCTGTGCGAGTGAAAATGAAGTTGCTTTGATATGAGAGTTGGTTTTAACTGGGCCTTTTTACTCACAGTGGTTTCCGAATGACAGATGAAATTGGCATCAAAGCAGCATTATGAAAGGGTGAAAACGGTTTCATTTTGAAGGGGATTTTGGCTTTTGCAGCAATGGCAGGCTTACTTTTTCGCTTGATTCCATATATGGACAAGCTTAACATGCGCCAGAACAAAATCCTAGCCCATCAACAAGCCCTTAGTCACCAGATATCTCAATCCCAGACCAGTGCTAGTGGTGTTTCCCCCTCATTTGAGTTCAAGGACATGAGCGAACAAGAGGTTATCACTCTCCTCAACTCAATTAAACCATCGGCCTGCAAGGGGGATGTCTGCCCAGCTCAACTTTTAAAGAATGCACCCACCCCTTTGCCCCCTCCCTCACAGCGTTCATTAACACTTCCTTCCAATCTGGCCATGTCACCACTAGTCTTAAGGAAGCATAGGTTCGCCCCCTCCTTAAAAAGCTGACCCTTGACCCGACTGTCCCAGGAAACTATAGACCCATCACGACAGTCCCCTTCCTTCTAAAAATTCTGGACAAGGCAGCCTATCTGCAAATCCAAAAGTTCTTGGAGGCAAATAATGTGCTTGGCCTTAGGCAGTCGGGATTCCGTGCAGGGCACAGCACCAAAACTGCCCTCCTAGACCTAAAAAATCAAATGGATGATCTGAGAGACGCGGGCAAACGTGCTCTCCTTCTGCTCCTTGATTTATCAGCGGCATTTGACCTAGTGGATCACAATACCCTCTGTCACCACCTGTCCACTGCCGCTAACTTCTTCACTAAATCCATTGATTGGATCACCTTGTTTCTTCAGGAAAGGGTTATGAAAGTCTTCTCTGACTCAGCCTGTGCCCACCCAAGCTTTATCAAATGTGGAGTCCCACAGGGATCCTGCATTTCTCCCACCCTCTATAACCTGTTTACAAGGCCTCTGTTCCAAATCCTGGATGCCTTGGACATCACACATACCAACTATGCTGATGACACACAGGTCCTCACCCCACTCACAGGAGACTATGAAGCCGATTCGGCCACCCTCGAGTCCATCTATTCCTCTATCCAAACTTGGACGGCTGAGAACTGGTTATGCCTCAATGGGGATAAAACCGAGCTTCTGATAATAGGATCACCAGCCACGCTCAAGAAAAAGGACAAACAATACAGCTCCTTTACAATTGACCACTTGTCAATCCCAGTATCACAAGCTGTAAAGACCTTGGGTGTCTACCTGGACTCGGACCTCTCTATGAATAGGCAGGTCAATGCCATTGCCTCGACCTCCGCCTATCAC
The DNA here is from genome assembly GCF_040938575.1 of Ambystoma mexicanum. NCBI lineage: Eukaryota > Metazoa > Chordata > Amphibia > Caudata > Ambystomatidae > Ambystoma > Ambystoma mexicanum. The sequence continues at coordinate 771,048,907 of NC_090928.1, read as the reverse complement.
TCCCAACTAATCAACGCTGGCAGACCATATCTCTCGAAGACCAACTGTCTCAACATTGCAAGAACCATAATCGGATCCAGATTAGACTACTGTAATGCCCTCTTCCTAGGGACTTCCAACAAAAACCTCTCCAAACTGCAGACAGTCCAGAATAACGCACTTAGGGCAGCTACTGGCATCTCCAGAAGGGAACACATTTCTGAGACCAGAAAGCAAGCTCACTGGCTCCCCATTAAAGAGAGGATAGTCTTTAAAGCCCTCGCTCTAACACATAAGTGTGTTAACAACCGTGCACCCCTTTACCTAGCTCAAAGAATTGTCAAGCAGGCACCCACCAGACCCACCAGAATGGCCTATGCCAACATGATCTCTGTTCCTAAAACTAAGAATGCGAGCAGGAGGATCCAGATTTCCAGTACTGGCAGCAACACATTGGAATGCCCTCCCTCCCAAGCCAGAAAGGTTGAATCGCACCTTGCTTTTAAGAAAGTAATCAAAACACTGCTATTCACCTAAGGGCCTCACCCCATCAATGTGGCTGTTTTGTCATACCAGCCTATTGCTGTTCTGTACACTAGAAATATATCACGCTCACTGTAACTAAGAGCTAAATCATGTTTCCTGTATTAAGATCTCCATACGCAACAATGCTTTCGCATGTTCATGCTCACTGTAGCCATGAGCCAAGCATACCTAGGTAACTAAGACAAATATGTGCAAACAAGACAATTTCTGCTACAGCGCCTCGATTCCTGTGGGCTGTTAGTGCGCTTTACAAATACAAATAAATAAATAAAATAAATAAATATGTTTCAGAACACACTGGCCTATTTTTCAGTGTGTGCCCTTGTTCCATTTTGCCCGAAGTGTGTGAGGCAAATCCATTTTTCTGTTGTTGCTGCCAAAAGCAGTTTTGAGGTCCTGGTGCGCACAGGAGCCAGCGCAGCCAGGTTACTGTTTCTTGCGCACAGGCAGCTCAGTGATGTAAGGCAATGCGATTGAGTGGGTCAATATATATCACAATTCGCTTCAATATCTTACACAGATTGCCATCTTCACTATTCACTTTAGCAATCTCTTTCATCAGTGAAGATTTAGTATCTGCATTCTCCCTGGCTTTTCAGACAGGATTTCCTCGGTCTTGGAGCAGTTGTCGGAACCCACCGTCCACCAATTACAGATCATGCAACCAATAACACTTGGCTTTCCTGCCCCACAGGTTTATCTGTCACTACACCTGTGCTCTGATTCACATTCACTTTGATTTCTCCTTTCCAGTCTCTTGGCTTTGCCACAATGTGTTCTTTCACACAATTCACTGTGTGGCAAGACTTTCCCAACCTGTGTTCTTCTACACATTTCGCTCTGTGGTGCTCATTCTCTTTCACCACCCAACTTTCACAGTCTTTAACAATGCTCATAACTGGTTTTCCACTTTATTCAGTATGACTAGTTCTTTGTCTTTCATTATTCATTACATGATATTCGCCCACACTGGCATTCTAATTTTTTAACCTTCCTTGAATGTTAGCGCTAATACTAGGAGCGTGTCAAATAAGGCACAATACTTACTACAACGCCTTAGGCTAGTGAAGCTCTATGCTTCAAAGGCAAACTGTGCAATCTTGGTACGTTCTCTTGTGATACCTCGGCTGGACTATTTTAACACCCTCATGTTGGGGGCCAGCAAAAATAGTCTTGGATTACTTCAGGTCCTGCAAAACGATGCAGTACGCATTGTTAAGAACATACCAAAACACAAGCCATTATCCTCTCATAGGAAGAATTTTCACTGGCTCCCAGTGAAAGCCTGCATCCTATTCAAGGCGTTGACAATGGTGCACAAATGCACAAATGGTCGAGCCCCAAGCTACCTTAAAGAATATGTCAAAATCTATAACCGATCAGGCTCACTAGATCAAGTGATGGAATTCGCCTCTCAGCTCCAATGAACTAGCAGGTTAGAGGGCTGGGTAGGTCATTCCTTTCCCAGGTTGCTCCCTTTTGGAATAAGCTTCCCAAACTCTTACGCGCTGAAACAAATCTTTTGAAGTTTTGGAAGGGAGTGAAAACAATCGTTTTTGGTTAATCTCCTTTTTTCCCGCACTCAGTCTTCGACGTTTTAAATCTGCTCATTTTTTTGCGCCCTGATGCCTGCAGGCTCCGGCGCATTATAAGTGCAAATAACAATAACAATATTTATTAATTCACTTTCTTTCACTTAAAGTTCAACTTGCTTGCAACTTGTTTGCCTTGTTCAATAAAACCCCTCACTTTGAGTTCAACTTCAATTGTACATATATTTCTGTTCATCCCGCAGTCAGATCTGCCCTGTAGTAGCCCCATGAGCGCTCCGGTACAAGTGTTCCCTCTGATTCACTCACCGGTCCTTGGCAGCTCCTCCGGACATAATCTCTCTCCGTTCGTCGCTCCGTGCACACGTCTCTGTGTCTTTGCAAGCAGCGCTAGCTCTTCAGAAGTCTTGCTGTGGGTTGCTGGTAGCTTCGCCTGTCACTCGCAGCAACTGCCGGTGGCATGCAGCACCACATGCTCCACAGATCCAGCTGTGAGCACACGACCAAGGAGGTTCTGCCAGGGCTGACCCTCCCACAGCATGCTTGGGTCCCAGGTTTGCAGTCTCTCCTTCACAATTGCCGGTGTCCTGGTCTCTAGACAGGACCCACCTCGGCAGCCTCCTTCGTAGCGGGATTTATTCCCTCTCTGGGAATTGTTATTCCCAGCCCAGCCTGGCTTCTCTCCTCCTGGTCTTCCCTTCTACACTGGTGACTCCACCTTTTATGCACCTGTGACCTGTTAACAGGTTGCAGATGCGAGCCCTTCCACTGAATTGCCCGACTCCAATTACTTATGTTCTTGGGACATGCCTGACCCTGGTAATAGTTTCCAAGCATTTTCCTTCTTTCAATACCAGAGTGATGTTACAGAGTGTTAGTGTGCACAACTCCCAGTTGCCTCTTCCTCGTCCCAGTACTAGAATGGTGTGATTGGGGGGAAATGAGAGGATGTGATTGGCAACAGCCTATAAAGGAAGGGGGAGGTTAAGGTTTGGCCTCATAAGGGAAAAGAAGATACCCTGCCTCGCTCCCAGACATCCTCCTATTCAACGTCTTTCTAGTGTCACTATTTTGAGGGTATTTTCTAGGATTATCCTGGAAGGAAAAAAATGGAAAAGGTAACAATATTCCATAAAGGCTGCTAGGATTGACGGTTCATCATGGGATGGAAATGGGGGATCCTGCGTCTCACCTAAAGACACCCTCCCTCCATTGTCCAAGTCTCCTCCACTCAGGTGATCCTCCCTCACATATTCACCCCCAGGGTCGGGATCCAAAAGTGCTGGCCATTCCCTGGTCACCTAAGCAGAGGATATTGGGGAGAAGGAAGTGAGGATGCCCTCAGGTTCCTCACAGGAACACCTTTGAGAAAGGGAACCAACCAAGAAATGGTGGAAGCTGGCTAATGCTGTCTGAATACTCAGACCACCAAGAGAATGTGAAACCTAAGAGAACTGGTACATGATGACCCATGGTGTTCGAATTCTAATACACAACATGAAATTGAAACCAAAGAGAATAGTTGCATGATATGATATGTCGTTCATAATGCACCTATACACAAGTCTTTCAAGCCATGACGAGGCAAGGGAGGGGGAACAAAGGGAAGACAGACAACGATCTTACTAGGCCAGGTGTCATTCAGATTGTGCAAGGGAAGGGGGGAAAGGAAAGTGCAAGGGGGCAGAGGGAGGGGAAAGTGCAGTACATGGGATAATAAATAAGATAAATAAAAGAACGGCCAGCTGGTGGCAAGTGCAGGGGGAGTGCAGGCATAAGTGCTGGTGGGGGACTGTAGGGATACAGAAAACAGTCCCCAGGTGCAGGGGCTGCCAGGAAGGTGATGCAGAGGTGCCAATGGCAGGGATTGGGCCCAAGATAAGATGGGTGGTTAGGTAACCAGTGCAGTCTCGGTGTCAGTCAGGACTTCAGCAGGGGAGAGGAGGAGAGAAAGCAGAAGCAAAGAGGAAGGTTTTCAGGTGCTTCCGGAACCGAAGATGGTTCTTCTCAAGTTTCAGGGAGGCTGGGAGGCTGTTCCAGAGGGAGGCCCCAGCTGAAGAGAGTGATCTACCACCATCTCGTTGCTTGGAGAAGTGACTGACCCTCAGGGAGTTGGAGGCGGAAGAGCGAAGGGCTTGAGAGAGAAGATATGTAGGAAGAGAGAGTTGAAGGTATTGCGGCCCCAGGCCACAGAAGGCCTTGTGGATGATGCAGAGGGTTTTGAATTTAATCCTCGCAGCCACTGGGAGCCAGTGCAGAGAGTTCAGTCCTGGAGAGATATGATCCCTGGGCTTGAGTCCAAGGACAAGTCTCGCAGTCCGGTTCTGTATGAGTTGCAGAGGGCGTAGAGTAGAAGCAGGCTGATTTAGAAAGAGGCTGTTGCAATAGTCCAGCCCAGAGAGAACCAGAGCTCTGGAGACAGTGAGCTTCTGGGGGAAGGAGAGGAAAGGAAGAATACCTCTGAGGAGGTGCAGCTGGTAGTGTGACTTCTTAGAGACGTCAGAGATGTGAGGCGAGAAGGAGAGTGTGGAGTCAAAGATGACCCCAAGGTTTTTAGCCTTGCAGGTGGGAGCAAGAAGAGGGCCAAGAGAGGCCAGCCAGAGAGCTACAGGAAAGGAGGGAGTGGGTGTGCAGATGAGGAGAATCTCAATCTTGCTGAATTAAGGCATAGGTCATTGGTGGCACACTACTCCTGGATAGCAGACAGATAGTCAGAGATGAGGGACGGAGAAGAGGTGGCAGAAGGTAGCCTGAAAATGAGCTGGGTGTCATCTGCATAGCACTGAAAATTGGGGCAGAGAGCGGCAATACGGTGGGCAAGGAGAGCCAGGTATTGGTTGAACAACCAGGGACAGAGGTTAGACCCAAGGGGGACACCACAAGTAGAGAGGATAGCAGAGAGGAATGATCCAAGTTGGACCTGGGAGGGTCGGTCAGAGAGGAAGGAAGTCACCCACGCCAGGGCCTGACCGGTGATACTTAGGTTATAACTGAGACCATTTAGCAGGATGGCATGGTTGACAGTGTCAAAGGCAGAAGAGAGATCAAGGAGGATGAGGACACAGGGGGTTTTGGAGTCAATATTGTTCAGGAGAGCAGTTTACGTGCTTCTAGCAGCTCTGAAGCCAGACCGATGGTCATGAAGACAACCAACAGATTCAGTGTGGAGATTAAGCTGGGAGATGGTCAGTTTCTCCAGGAGCTTGCCCAGGAAGGGAGATTGGGCGATAGTTAGCAAGAGGGGTCGGCAGACGGTTTTTTAAGAAGAGGGTGCACAAGGAGTGCTTCAAGGGGGATGGGAAGACAGTGGCAAAGGAGTGGTTGCAGAAGTCAGCCAGGGCAGGAGCAAGGGTGTCAATGTGGTCCTTGATGGTTTTGGAGGCACAGGGGTGAACCTGTTTTGACGAGACTTTCATAGACTGGACTTGTCTAGAAACCTTGTCTGCGGAGAACAGGGGAGAGGCAGAGAAGGAGGGCGGAGAGGTGGCTGCAGAGGGGCCAGAGGAAGAGCAGGGAGTATAGGGAGGAGAGTGAGGACAGGATGTCCTGAGTTTTAGAGATGAAGTGAGAAGCCAGTGCCGTGCAGAGGGCCTGGGAAGGGACTGGAGAGGTAGAGACTGCGGCAGGACTGGCCAGTTCCTTGTAGATTTTAAAGAGTTCAGCCGAGTTGTTAGATGCCGCAGAGACACAGGCTTGGATATGAGCTCTCTTCTTGGTGAGGACAGAGAGCCGGTATTGCCTTTGGAGCAGGTGGCAGGCCAGTTTGCCAGAGGATGTACAAGAAGCACGCCATTTCCTCTCGCCCACTGTGCACTTGCGTTTAAGGCTGACGAGGTCGGAGTCGTACTAGGAGTTGCACTTGGCTTTGGGCTTCAGTCGGATCCTCATGACAGGGGCAAGGATATCAAGAATATCAGATATAGCAGAGTGGAGTGTAGAGAAGGCTGTGTCAGGGTGAGAGTCAGCCAAAGAGAGAGAGAGGGGAGAGAAAGTGGCAGCAAAAGCCTCAACTGATACACGCTTCATGGATCGGATGACGAAGAAGGTGGGTGGCAGTGATGGAAGTGGCTTGGCCTGTGGGGTAGAGAGGGTAAGATGGGAGGAAAGGAGAAAGTGATCACTCCAGGAGAGGGGAGTGGTGAGAGGGACAGAAAGGGGAAGTTCTGAGGAGATCAGAACATCCAGAGTGTGCCCTGAAAAGTGAGTCGGGCCAGAGGGGAGAATAGTGAGTGAGAGTGAGTCGCAGAGGTCGCGAAAGTGTCCAGAGGGAGGACAGGAGGCATCCAGGTGGATGTTGAAGTCTCCAAGGAGGAGGAGTTGAGTGGTCGAGGCCAGGAGTGAGGAGGAGAGATCCGCCCATGCTGGCCAATGTGTTTGAATACCAATTCCAATGCACATCATGAAACTGAAACTGAAACAAAAGAGAACTGCTGCATTCTGGCACTTGGAACCGGAGTTCCAGAATTGCCATAAGAAAGGGAGCATAAAGATAACTGTTGAAAACTGGGAAAAGGGAATCAAAGTCCCTAGAACCCAATCCAACACTCATTAATAAAGACATTGGAGACTGGGGTGTGCAGATAACATCCTTAGAGGCACTGTAAACAGAAAATGTGCAACCAATAACCAGTGTGGCAAGGGAAACAACAGATGGAAGATAAAACATTTTGAGCTCAACTTTCCTGTCTGTGCTTAGAATAATTTTGCCAAACACAGTAAATCTAGACAGGCAATGAAACTTCTGAAGAGAACACTAACTTGTCAGACAATCTGTTTCCCCAGAATGCGGGCACCATCTGCTGGCTTGCACACTATTCTGAGGTTGGATAGGCTTATCTTTTCTCAGAGACACCCACACAAATCTTGCAAAAGAGTGAAAAGTAAAAGGAAACTGCTTTCCATCCAAGGACCCTCGCTGTGGGGCATACTACCATTGGATCACAAACAGCATTGGCCATAAAGATTCAAGAAGGCTACGAAAGCAGAAATCTCACACCAAGACTTCACCTAATAAATGTGAGGCATTCTTCCCTGCTTATTTCTATGGAACACTTGGTGGATAGCAGCGTGCTGTTATGTTTCAGCAATGTGTGATTTTATCATAGTATCTAGCAAGCGGCTCCGACCACTAAGAATGGCCTATGTGAAGCCATTGTTCCCTGGACACCCACTATCTCCCATTCCCTTTTCGGTTTCACTGCTGCCTTGAAATTATTTCTTATGCGCATATAAATCAAAATAAAATAAATAAGAAAATATAGCATAAGAGCCTGAGTGCCCAGGTTTGGGGATATAACAGTGGTTAATCGCTGTTGTCACTTGCTTTATTTCCAGCAACCGAGCAAGTAAGATAAGGTTACAAAAGGGCCCCTTTTTTCAGTCTGTTTACTGCTGATCCAGAGCAAGCTCGGCTCAAAGATCAAGTGTGTAATTACTTCTGAATTGTAGTGATTATCTAGAATAGACAGTAGAGTATATTCCAATACTATTGAATCTTTGGTTCTTAATGACCAAAATGATTTAATACCAGGCCGTTCGATAGAATAATGCATTTTATAAATCTAGCTGATTAATATATTGGAGTAAAAACCCTAACCTGAATGAGGCATTACTTACAGTAGATATATCCAACTCCTGTTTCTGGGATTTCCTTTCTGCAGCGCTTGAGTCCTTTCCCTTCGGGGTCAATTTATTAAGATGAGCAAAATTCCATATGATCTGCCAAGTACTGCGTACATACAAATGAGCAATTATCTATGATAAATAATACAGGGTTGTTTGCTATCATCACTCTTGTGTGCTCAGGCCATGGAGACATCACAGAATTCAAGGCATTTGTAAATCTGGCGCTTCATATAACAATTCAAGATACACGGAAGAATTTGCTTGTTGACTGGAATGAAAAAGATGTAGGATGGCTTGTTTTCTATTTGGCTTACATTCTAGTTTCAATCCCACAAAGCCCGAATTTCTAATACTGTTAATCCTGATCTACAAAACCAAAGTTAGATCATCCCAATTTATATACAGATAAAATTGAGTACCTCGAAATAACCTTTGCATTAAAATGTAATGATGTATTCCTTGTTAATTATAATTGCCCCAGCCCTAAATATATTGAGGACATAGCTTGCAGTTTTTGTTAAAGGGGTCATAAAACGTTAGATCCAAACTCAACACAGAGACCACCAGCTTGCGCCTAAACCTGAGAACCTTTATTTCAAAACGTATAAGGAATGATTTCATTGCCACATTCAAAACAGCAACTCAAGACGGAGCTGGTGGGATTTTCTACACAAAGCTTGTATTTCAAAGCCAATGTGAATGGCGAAGCCCAGATAGTGGCCCTGAAGATATTGGACATTGACATCCCTCTCAATGAAGCCAAGGAGGCAACTACATCCATAGCAGAATGTCCCTAAATCACTGGAGAAAGGGAGATCTGAAGAAAATTCATTAGACAATTTGCTGATTTGATCCCTCTACTTAGAGTGTGAACTGACAATTTGATGCACATAAATCAGAGCCAAAAAACGAAAACAGAGGTAGAAAAATTAAACAAAGAGGTACAATCAAGGAAAATACTCACATCCCTCCCCACTGCCATCGGGTGGATGTCGGCAACTGAGCCTGAGGTCCCTTGAAGGGAAACATCAGTAAGGACAACATCCTGATTAAGATTAAAAAGTGGTGAAAACGTGAGAGGTCCTAAGAACAAGACCTTCTGAAAGGAAACTAGGAAAGGGAAGAATGCATAGAAGGTGTCTCAATTTATGTATCTATTTATTTATTCATTTGTAAAGCACCTTAGGCCCAAAAGCAAACAGGCGCTGAAGACTAATACAAAAACCCAGAACCAGAACACGGAAATAAAACTATACAATAAAAGAGAAACAAAAATTAAAACAGATGTGCCAGAATAAAAAAACGTTAAGTGAGAAGTAAAGAAGTAAGCCGTCAAGTAAAAATGCTAAAAACAGTTGCAGATTAAAAGGTGTACATATGCAGGCACACAAGATAAAAAGGGGACGAGACTCCCGTTTTATGTAAAATAAAACGTTTTGACCGTTTTCTTAAATCGATCAATGGAGACCCCGGACTGTAAATGATCGGGCAATCAGCTCCAGGGATCGGGGGCAACATAGTCAAATAAACATTTGCCCACTCGTTCAAGTTTGAATCGTTGCACAGAGAGCAAGTTACTATTGCTAGATCTTAACACACAATTACATTGTTTGAAGATCAATCTTTGCTTCAAGTAGCTGGGATTGTTGCCAAAGAGGCACGTGTGCGTAATTGTCAAAAACCTGAATTTCAGATGTTCCCTAACATTAAGCCAATGCAAGGTTCTCCTAGCTGCTGTAACATGTTCTCTGTGCTTTAGGCGTGCGACTGTCCGCACCGCTTGATTCTGAACCACATGTAGCCTCGAGAAATTATGTTCACAGGTCCCAACCAAGGGACTCCCACAGTAGTCAATCCTGGCTGCTATAATTGCCTGTGCAAGCACAACACTTTTCTCTTCTGAGATGAAAGGCTAGATCTTACCAAGTAATCATAAATAGTAAGCCGAGAAGGAAGTGACAGAATTTACATGATCCTTCATTGATAACATGGCATCAAGGTAAACCCCCAGTGATTTAACCTTCAAAAGTACCGCTATAGGATAGCCAGATATGGTGAACTTCTTGTAGAAGACAGAGAGTTTATTCAGTCGTTGTTGAGTACCTGACCAGGAGCAGCTCTGTCTTCGGTTCATTGAGGGCCAATCCATTGTGCACCACCCTATCTCTGGACTATATCGAAAACAGAGTTCATCTTGGCAGTGGCATCTTCATAATTACCTGCCAGTGTAAACAGAATGTGCGTGTCGTCGCCATAATTTTTATAGTGGACGCCTTTCTTGTCAAGCACTTTAAAAAGTGGTTTCATAAAAATATAAACAACTCTGGGACAAAGACACGTACCTTCAGGAACACCACACTGAAGATTAAAGGATCAGCTTGCACTTGACCATTAAACACGCTAGTCTGTCTATCTGTTAAAAAAGAAGAAATCCAAGAGGCTGCTGATCTAGCTAAAAAGGCTTCAGATAAGACTTTGTAAAAAGAACATTAAAATCCACCAGGTCAAATGCTGCTGAGAGATTTAACAGCAAGAGCAATGAGACATGGCCCTGATCCATATTTATGGACAGATTCGCTTTTAGAACAAGGAAGGCTGCCGCTGTAGTGTGATATGCCCAGAAAGAGCCTAGAAGATTGTGCAGTTCCAAATGTGCTTGCATTTGCAAATAAGCTACACAGTCTAAGATCTTTAAAGGAAACAGCACATTAGTGATCAGTCTATAGTTTGTCGCAATATTCGGGTACAGAGATGGTTTCTTCAACGGGGAAGTAATCCATTCCTGTTAAACAGCTATAGGAACCAGCGCAGTCTTGAAAGATGAATTACTAAACCCTGAAATTGCTGTAGCAAGACTTGAAGCACACTTTTTTAATTCACTTTCGAGGTTCAAGGGTTCCTTTGGTAGCTAGTTGGCTTAAGACTGTGCAGTATTTCCATTATTTCACCATCTGTCATTTTAAAAAGAAAAATCAAATGGAGGTATGGCGGTGGTGGGAGAACAAATGTTAACAGGTGCCATCATGTTGGCCCTTTGAAGAGTCACAACCTTCAAATTAGCTACTTGTTGAACATGGCCTGTTGTATTCTGACACACCAATCTTTGTCCTTGACCACAAGATCCACTGGAATAATATCAGGATTTTCCAAAAAATCTTAAAACAGCTCCTTTGAGTTAGAAGAGGCATTGCAAATTTGAGTGTCAAAAAGTCCTTTTAGCTTTATATTGAATGGATAAAAGATTATATGTATATGTATCTTTAATAATGAGATATTTCTGCCAGTGTCTATAAGTTAGTCACCTGAGGACTCTTAGATCTTGTGCATCCCACGACTGCTGTCCCACTGTTCCGCCAGTACCTTTGCACAACACCGGAGGATCAATACCTTCAAATGCCAATGCTAAGCAATCAAAGTAGTGAGCAGCAAATACATCAGGCGCGGAAGTGGGGCGTACATTTATTAAGGGTTCAATAAATGGTGCAATTGTTTTAGATGTCATTTTGTATAGGATGCGTTTAACCGCTGAGACTCTACTAGGATATATTCATGTTATGAGATCAAGGCCCGGAAGCTAAAAGAATATTTAAAAAATTGTCAGACCAAGGACAAGCCACCATCTCCAGTTGCTCCACCAAGATATAAGTGGTGCAGAGACAGTCAAGTTGTTATCTTTGTGAGTGGTATATCAGCAACTATTTGCTTAAAACCCAGATTCACCAGCAGCTGGTCAATAGTTAAGGCGAAGCCATCTTGCTGGTCGATAAACTAGAGGTTAAAATCCCCAGTGTTAATACATCTAGAAGAGGGTTACAGCAGAGTGGGGAATAGAAGATAGTTCTTCAAAGTGTGGCATATTACGAGAACGTCTGTGCAGGAGTATACAACTGTATGCGGTACAATGATTGATCGACAATTTCACCCCTTCAATCTCTTCAATATTTACCACATAGAAGATCAGAGAAGTCCGGAAAATGATGACTACGCCATCCCTGGAACTGCTAAGCCTATTTTTACAGAGGATATGATAACAGTATGGTACCACCAGGGTCAAATGAGGTCCTGATACATCAGTTAACCAAGTTTCAATTAAAAAGATAATATCCAATTATTTATCAGTAACAAGACCAGATACGTCTATCGCATGTTTGGACAGCAAGCTCGTATTAAGGCATTCGCTGAAGTCTCTGGGAGACAACTTTGAAAGAAGGATCAGCCTCTTGACTATCATTATTAATATCTTGCTTGACAACATTAGACAATGTTAAAAGACCATTTTTATAGTGATACTTGCTGCACAAGGAATGTGTTCCTTATGTAAAGAGTCAGAGAAAGGTTGTACACATGCTGTCTCTATACCTGCCTGTCAAATAGCGCCCCCAGTTACCTGTCGAACCAAATCACCAAAACCCAATCCATCAGGGCCACCAGAGCTACTTACTCCTTCTGCCTGGACATCCCCCGCTTCAAGCGGCAAAAAGGCTGTGGCAGTAGCTTCGCAGTTATCGCAGATAAACACTGTAACGCCCTACCACTAGCGCCTATCCCTCTGGTCCTTCCGGAAAAAACCTGGCTCTTCACCCTAGGAAACTAGTGACAACCGCAAAACTGTATATCATTAATGAACTTGATCCTGCGTGATATCCTGTACCCTGGCATGACCAATGTTTACTAAGATTTCCACTGCAAAACCTCTGTAACCTTAAGCAACATGAGAAACTAAACAGCATAACCAATTTACCCGAAGATCTGTACTGTGAATACTTGTAAAACTGTAACCATAAGCAATGTAAGTAATCATCTAACCAACATGCTCCTGTAACCAGCGCCTAGATGCCCCTGGGCTAAGTGCACTTAGAACATGTCAAAATAAATGAATACCTGAGTCCACACTAGTTTGGGGCACGGTTGATTCAGCAGGGAGGCTAGAAAAAGTGATGGCCACTGAAAAGAGAACTTTCAAAGAGAGTACAGTCATAGGAATCTCTGCATAGCTTCAAATGGAGGTAAATGAAGTGCTGTGCAAAACAGTGGGCGGCACCACATGAAAAAATGAAGCGCAGCCTAGGCCTGGACATTTCAAAACTCGAATAAAGGGGCGCTGCATACCTTCCACTGTTCTAAAAGGGAAATGTGGATAACTGAAGGTTCAGAGAGCTATTAACTGGCAGCACAGAGATGAAGAAGTCCCAATAAATGCTGCTCCCTCAAAAAATTCAATACCCTCAGAGGATCGCTAGCCACATCCAGAACTTAGATTTTGGACACAGCTCGAGCTATGAAGAAATTAAATTCTGAATACTTCAACCCACCAGAGTATTCTGTGTGGTCCTGAAAGGCGTGGGAAGGGTTCCTAACCAGTCGGGAATGTTTGTAGATGTGGAATTACATGATTTACCTGTAGAAGAAGAACATTTGCCTTTGAAATGCCCTATGGCAGAAAAAGAAAGACTATGGTCCCTCATTACATGTTTGCCGGTCCGGAATTAATGGTGCTGGTAAAACCGTACTGGCACCGTTTTCCGGACCGGCAAACTGCACGTTCTGCTGACGGGTGCCGTAACGCTCACCAGGTCAGACCTGGAGGGCAGAACGACACCCACCTGCAGAGATCCACAGAAACACCGGCACCATTATGATGTGGTGCCAGAGTTTCTACGATCCCTATTCCCGTGGAGTCCTATGGGACTCCACGGGAATGGGGATTAACTGAATTGCCAGCGCCGGATTTACTGGACCACCAGGGTTGTAATGCCCTGGTAAATCCGCCAAGTCCGGCGCCGGTAATTCACTACGGTTACGGCGGCAGCCTTCTGGTTTTACTGGCACGGCTACCGCCGGACTCGTAATGAGGGCCTATGATTTTAAACTTTAAGCTTTAAACTTCCATGGCAGATGTTTTCTTTGGCTTGAGAAGCTGTCAGATCATGGTGTCTTCTGTTTCGCCCCAAAAGGAAGTTTTTGAAATTATGTTTTTGGGACACCTCCCCTTTCCAGGTGCTCATCCAAAACTGTCTTCCAGCAGCTATCTCGGAACCACTGAAGACCAGTTGTCGAAATATCATAAAAGTAAAGAGCAATGTTTTGTGCATGGCATCGCAAGGGGCACATTCTTCCAGGGCTGCGTGACTCCGGAAATCCTTCAGAAGGGATTGCGCCATGTCAGTGGCAAAAATACATGCCTCAAACCAAAGTCCGAAGCTGTATGTGATCTCTTCAAGGCAGTTTTCACTTAAAATATCCACAAAAGGCATGATTCAAAACCGACACACAATGCAGAGTGGGAGGTACATTTAGGGGATGGAACAATCCAGCAATTACAACCTTATATCGACATCAGGCTTCCATGAACTGCATAAGTACTGGACGAAATGGCACCAACTATCCTTGGGAGAAACGTAAACTGGCATCAGCTCTGCATGTTTCGTCACATGCATGCACTCAGAGTAGGCCGTTGAACACTTCCAGTTAAGCACTACCTGCTTCCAGGCTAATGCAAGTGCCAAACTAACACATACTTGAGGTATGACCAATAAGAAGAGGGCGACTTAACAAACATGGGGCCTTATTACGGGTCTGGCGGTAACCCTGCCGGTGCTACTGGCGGCTTTCCGCTGGACCCGTAAAAAATTACTGGCGCCTGCCTTCCCGGTGCCAATGGGCTATTCCTAGTCCGACGGACTGGAAGTCAGGCGCCAGCAATTTCGTTAGTCCCCATTCCCAAAGAGTCCCATACGACTCTATGGGAATGGGGACACGGAAGCACCAACGCTGTTGTTAACAGTGCCAGTGCTTCCGTGATGGCTTTGCCTGCCGTGACCACTGTGCCCGGCAGGGTCAGACCTGTTGGGTAGAGCGGCTCCGGCAGCCAAACCTATAGTTTGCCGGTCCAGAAACAACGGTGCCAATAAGATTACCAGCACCATTGTTTCCGGACCGGCAAACTCACAATGAGGCCCATGGTAATGGTTCTGGCAGCACCTCACTTTTCAATTTTTTCTGAGAGTTTTTCCAAGAGAGAGTGCCAAAAGTAACTTACATCAGTGCACTGCCATGCAAAATGTATGAAACGTGCATCATGTCTGTACAACATAATCATGCCCCAGATGCAGTGGGGCCAACTGCCTTCGCTTTTACTGAAGCGTAGTAAAGTTGATGCAAGAATTTAAAGTGCATTAGCTAATGTTTGTGGTTGAGAGACATAGGCAAAATCTGAATACACACCTCGCTCAGGGCACCTCCCCATCTGTTTTGAGGCCATAGAGCCACCATTTTGACAGTCCAACGTTAAAGAAATGGATTCCTACAAGATACAGCTCTGGAGATATATTTCAGTAAAGTGCTCTGAGGGTGTCACGGAACATCTTGATTCTTTCCCGAGATGTCACCTTTTCGCCTATGAAACAACAGCGTCAGATATGGGGGTCTCCTAGAATCTTTGAAGAGAATATGATCATTCTCGTGTAGGTCTTCCACTTTCATCAACCTTCATTTACGATTCTCCCGGGGTCGAATGCGAGGGCTACACCTTCAATTGCATTGCAATACTGTGAAGAAATGAATGGTGGAGGTTGATGCAATTTGACAAGTTATCTACTGAAGGCCCACTGAGTTGTAGATATATCATCTACCTCATTCGGTCCAATCGAAGGACTGCCTAAAAGAACGGACTCCAGATTGTGCAAGAGGGCCAGTATTTTTAACAGGCAGGTATTAACGTCCAGCAGGAAGAGGGAGATGATCCTTGATCAATCGGACAGCTGTAAAACCAATATTGTTACTTTGCTAGCGACACATCTATCGTATTGTGAAAAAACGCCTTTAATAAGGTTGGACACTGCCATCAGTCACCTCACCGCAAACTTCTCATATTAGGAGATACATCCCCGTGATACAGGAGATGTATTTTGTTTGCCATTAAGCAGGCATTGTTGTCCTTTATAAACTGAAGCTTCATTATGAAAGTGAGGCCACAAAATGGCCACCTCCGAGACGCAGTTGGCAAAAAACTGATTGCCAATCAAATGGCTTCAAAATCTTTTTAAAAAAGAGCTAAATGAGAGCATTGATGAAGGGCCAAGGATGACGAAAACAAGTATGGATAAATCATTATATTTGTAGATGAACAACTACTTAACAATATGAGTGAACTGAAATTCAAATAGGATTAAATCAAACCAAATATGAGACTGCCAAATATTAGTGGATGACACCAGATAAGATGCCAACAAAATGGAGTCTCATTGCGAAAGTGAGGTCACACAGTGGCTCCTTCAAAGGCAGTCATCAATAACTGATTTCCAACCAAATGCTTTCTATAAAAACACAAGCTAAATGAAAGAGCTTACAGTACTAAGCATAATAAAAGCTAATTCTGACAAATCATTGTAATTGTAGATGAGCAATTACTAAACACTACGAGTTCATTGTAATGCAAAAGGAATAAAATACAAAAATAGGGTTATATCAAACGAATAAAGACATTTGAAGCAGCCATTATGTTTGTGGTTGGCCCAGGATAGGAGCCAAGCAAATGGTTGCTGAACAGAAATAGAGGATATCAGAGATCAGATAGCATGCCAATGACTGTTAATCGAAAATTGGTCATAAAGGGGATCCAAGCAAGATTATAATGGTAGGTTTCATTTGTCAAAAACATACATAAAAATGTTTGTGCAATTACTTAAATGAATGATGTGCATGAGGGGAATTGCCAATCACATAGCCGCCATGCTCGCAGTGGTAGGCATTGGAGAGGTGACAACTAAATGGATGCCAGAGAAAGGATGTTGACCACAAGGTATACATCTTGAATATGCATCCATGGTGATGGACTGTGAGACGGAGGTTTGCAAATATTAAAAAAGATCCCAATTCTTTTTTAAAACAATAACCAAACAAACATGAGGCCGTCAAAGTAGGAAAAGTGGTCTGTAAGTAACTCCTAACAGAAATTAGAATAATGCATGATATATGTTCAGAGTTGCCATGAAATTCTAGCTGTCAATAATTTCTTAATATAGGGCAGATGAGAAAAGTACATATAGATGCAGCAGATACTGAGTTCTTCCAAGGTGGAACATGGGGAGGTATAGTAGTGGAACCGTATAAGGAGGAAGGCGAGCTGGGAAAGAAAATATTAGAAAATGCAGGAGCCTGCAACTCGTGGCTCTCCAGATCTTTGGACTACAACTTCCACAATCCTTCTACATTTACTATACTGGTTAGTACTGATGGGAATTATAGTCCAAAACATCAGGAGAGCCAAAGGTTGCAGACCTCCGGAAAATAGTGTTCCCAGGGTCTAACGTTTGCCCTTGCCACTAGCCACTGGCTACTGATATTTGACTCTTGGTGAGTAAGAAATCGGGTGCTGTGTGTTTATGTATGGAATTGAGGTGGCAAGGGATTTCTTTATGGCTGGATAGTAGCTTGCAGCTTGACTTTTTGCCCGAGGTTATTCCAATACATTATACAAAAGAAATGAAGTTAATTACTAATCAAAGTTCATTATCCGTGTAGAGTCCACAATGGACAGTGACCATAATCTTAATACAAAATGCTTCCTGTCTTTATTATTATTATTTATTGTGTATATGGCACCACATGTCCATGGGCCTCAGAGCGCAAAGTAAACTACAAAAGACAAAACAAAACAGGAAAGGCACGGTCAATAGGTCACTGAGGGGGTAAGCTTCGGGGACGTGTTAACCTGGTTTAAGGTTGAACAGATAGGTTGTCATGCCTCTCTTAAATTCTATCAGAGGCTGGGAGACTCTTAGCGCTAGGGGAAGCACATTCCATTCTTTGGGTGCCTGAACATCAAAACTGGTTCCTCTATATTTGGCCGGCCTGAACCATGGTTGCTTGAGTTTATGGCTATCATTAGAGCGCAAGTGTCTAGTTGGGTGGTTAATGCTGAGGGGGTCTCAGAGATATTGGTGAAGCAATGCAGGAACACCACCTCTCCAAATAAATAAACTCTTTAAATTCCCAAAATTCTGTAGTTTTAGTTCTTTATTTCTTGATCATCTTTGGTGTTCCAATGGGCCTCAAGTAGGAATTTAGGTCTTTGTTTTTTGTGTCTCAGTTATGTTCCTCTTAGCTCAATTTCAATTTGTAAATTGTTCTTCCAATGTCAAGAAGATCATATATGTATCTGGTTGAATAGATAACATGTGTGGTGTTACAAGTAATACACCTATTGATGGTGTAGATAAAACTAGTAAGTTTGAGTACAGTGCTAAAACTGTTGATTGCATAGTGGCAAAGATTAAAAGAGCCATACCTGTAAAACATGCTGGTTTAGTTTGTAGCCAGCTTTTCTAATTCTTATTTTTGTCAATGATATGATCTAGAGAGAGAAAGCTTTTGCTAAAAAGAATTCCGATACTTGTCATATTTTTTTGTATGTGATGCTTGTTTGTTAGTGCAGTAAGGTGTGCAGTCTCTGTCCGTAAGGAGAATGTCCTAATTTCAAAAACAACTCTTAGTGAGTTTTCTAGTATCAAATATGTTCTCCGTAATGAAATTAATCATCATCTTCTTCTTGGTTTTCTTTTTGTTCGCAAGAGTTTCTCTATCCGGCTTTGAGGTTCGTTGTAGCACTTTGTTAATGATGTGTCTTTTGTCACCACTTTTGGAAAACCTTACAGTGAGATGATTTGCAGGCTTATCACATTCATTGACATCACTGCAGTTTCTTCTAAGTCTGAGAAACACAAGATATGGTATTTTGTACATGTGGTGTGGTGGCAGCTGTCAGCATGCAGGATAGAATTGGTAGCTGTTGGATTCTTGTGGAACGTGGTGTCTAAGGAATTATGACACGCATACAATCCTAAATCAAGGAATACAATTCGGTCTCATGTTTATTGGCCCATGGACATTGCATCAGTTATTGTTTAAGAAGGAGACATAGATTTGTAGGCTTTCATGGTCATCATTCCAAATGAGAAGACTATAACTGATAAAAGTACTCCAAATATGATATTACTCACAGTGAATGCTTCATGGGTCCATGTATGTTCTGGTTTGAAATGGCCCAGTTTGGCAAATGTTGGGGCATAGTTTGATCCCTTAGCCAAGTACCATTAAAACAAATGCTATTGTTGTGCTGAGTAAATGTAAGAATCTGAAAACGTATTGTGTTCTATGAATGAGATGGATCTAGTCTTCAAGAAGTTTACTTTAATTTCAAGTCCAATTTCATGTGCAATGCCATTGTACAATGTTGTGACATCAGGTGTGACTGGTATATACTCATTTTGCCACTGTACTATCGAGTTGCTGAATCACATCTTTAGTCTCTTTAGTGTGAGATGCAAGAGTATACACTAATATAATTAGAAATGCATCCATACTCTTTAGTGTGTGTTTTGTAAAAGAACCAATATCGCTAATGATAGGTCTTCATGGAGAAAAATCTCGTCTTGTTTGTACATTTTGGAAGGGCGATAAAGGGTAGCCATCCTAGGATGTTGTAGAGTTTTATTGTCTTAGTTCTGTCTCGACCATCAAATTAAACTAAAGGATGTCAAAGTCAGTCTGTCAAAATAATAAAGTTGTCTGTGTCAAACCTAATCTTGCCCTCACTTAATTCTACAATGATAATGTGTACAGGGTTAGTACAAAAACTGTCTTTCACAGACCCTCTTCTCAATTAATCTTCACTTGGTCGTGCCCTTGGCACGGTCTTTCACAATCTTCACTTCGTGGGTCTCGGACCCTCTGCTCAATTCTCATTATGGGCCCCAGACCCTCTTCTTAATTAATCTTCATTTGGTCGTGCCCTCTGCACGGTCTTTCACAATCTTCACTTTGTGGGTCACAGAACCTCTTAATTAATTTTCACTTCTTGGGTACCAGACACTTAATTCTCATTACAGGTCCCAGACCCATTTCTTAATTCCACAAACATAACAGTTCTGATTTCACTTTCACCTGTGCTTCGAGCTCTATATAATTCACAATTGCAAAAAGTCTCTTGGTACTCGTGTAAACGTACACGCGGCCTCGTCATCACTTTGTTTCTTATCACACTCTTTCAACAATGGACAATTGAAGCTTTCATATTCATCGCGTGTCTTGCCATGCGCTTGTCATCGCTTTGCAACATTGTATTTCACTGACGCTCGCGCCTTTCACAAACCAGGCTTCCATCTACTTGGAACTCACTGGCTGTGTTTCTCTTTATCGCTTGCTGCGTGTCACAGTCAGGGTCTCCTCCACTGCCCCTGTGACACTCCTGGGTCTTCTCGCATGCCCAGGGGAACTAGCACCTGTGCCAGGCTTTCTCTTTGGAGTTTATTTTCTCAAGCGACCCCCCTTCTGGCTCCTTGAAGACACAGCTCCCTCGCCACGCTTTCTGCATGCCTTTTCACCACTCAGGCCCTCATCGTCTTGGCGCTTCATTTGCAGACAGCTTTCGGGGTACCTAGGCGACCCAGTTCGCCTGCCTGCTCCACCTCCAACTCCTGTTCCTTCTTGAGATCTGACTCGCTCTCTGTGTGATACTATGCACCACCTCTTATACTCTGGGTAGCGATCAATGTGTTTCAGGTGTGTGTGGTTATGACTGAGTTCCTGACCCTGCCTGGCCTCATTACCCAGACAAAATCATTGTATATTACTAAGGGTAATCTTCCTAATCTCAGCCTTCCTCTTCCGTCTGAGTAGTTGGGCTGACACAATGAATGGGGGAATTTTGGGAGTTGTAGTACCCCATAAAGTTAGAAGGAATATGGGGTCAACAGCTGTCAGGAAATAGGGGAAACCATGTCTCGTCTTCCGGTGTTTCTTTTCCACTCCCTAAGGACACCCTACCCAGGTGTTCCTCCCTCGCGTGTCCACCCCAGGTTCGGGATCCAAAAGGGATGGCCCTTCCCTGGCCACCTTAATAAGGGATCCTGGGTATTGAGTAGTGAAACACCCTCAGGTTGTTCACATTTAATAATTAAATCATTGTTTTGACCAATTTCTTTTAGCAATTATTTTTCTTTGTAGCTAAATCTATGACCCGGGTATTTGTTTTTGTAATTGTTCATGCAGTTGGTACTTTTCTTAGTATGGCATTGAAAGGACCACAATCCATCAGTTAATATTGTGAAAAACGTGAATTAGATGATCTTGTGCAAGAGAGGGACCATTTGTGCTAGGCGTAGCTCCAGTATGTTTCTAATTTTATGATGTGAAATCTCCAACTGTGAAGTTGTCATCTTCTAAACATTAAAGTCATTATAGTTTGTACAAGCGAGCTCAGAGATAGGCAGTGATTGATGCAAGGATGGTTTTTTGGAGGCCGGAGCTTGGGTTTCTAAAAATATCTTTCATTTTAGATTCCTACAATAAGTATAGCAACCTATCTGTACATTGGTATAGCTATTCCTTTGCTAGGGCAAAATGATGGTCCTTTGTTTACAGCTGGGTTACTGTCTTGAGAAGGTTTTTCATTTGAGAGGTGATTAATCAGCATTAAGTGGCTTGCACCAGAATCAATAATGGAAATTCTTCATAAATGATTGTACATACTAATGCTCCAACGTATACCCACAGTACATTGTTCAGACAACTAGACTGAGTCACTTCCTCCTTTACATTGGTTGGGAAGAAACCAAGACTATCCAGTAAACCATTATGATGCACATGGCAAAACGATGGTGGCAGCTGCTCAGACCTTCACATCACAAACTACAATGTTGGTTTGCTTAGTCTATAGTTTGCGAGGGATTTTTCTTGAGATTTGGTTCATCAAGCATCTAAAAGGTTGAAGAAATACGGAATAATCCCATTGTTCCTTTAGCATTTCATAAGAGGTTCAGAAAAGGGCAGAACTCGATGGGCAGCAAATGGGTTAATTATTCAGATTGGACATCATTTGTCTGGACAACACCCACTTGTTGGACTGGGACCAACATGCAATCTCACATGTTGTGCATTTCCAGTTGATGCAGTGTTGCGATTCCTTTGGATTATTTGTAGGATGCACCAATATTCCCCATCCTGTCCACTTGTAAAGATAAAATCTTTACTACAGAAATCCTCTCACCAATGTTGAGCTCTATGGTCAATTTAGATTATTTGCGCCCAAGTAAAGCTTTCAACGCTTGGGCAGGGGATAGGCTCTTGATTGCCACGGGCAGCTTATTTACTGAGCATGGCTGGAATCAGCCTTAGGCCCACTAAATGTAAAGGACAGCACCTGTTCCCCATGTGGTAACTGTGTTACACCCCAGTTAGGTTGAATATATGTCATGAGAGGGCAGAGAGTGGCTACCCCTAGAGGCGAGGACAGAAAGGCAGGAATTCTGCATATGGTTGGCACATGTCCTGTATCAGAAAACGACTCGAAGGAATGTCATGAAAGAGATCTAAATATACTTCAGACTGAAACGTGTGCATATACCACTACTAGTGAAGAAAAGACATGTTGACTGGAGTAAGCGAGAAGAAGCTGTTCTGTTTAATATGATCAGCTCGGCGAGATTAATCATCTTGGGAATGTTGCTCAATTAACAACCACCCCAATGTAAGTACAGGCAGCCTCTATTATGGGAGGCCACCCATTTCGAAAATCTTTTGGCTTCTACCTATTAATGGGATAATGAATGTACTTCTCTCTGAGCACAGGTTAAGGTGGTTTTACTATCTGAATGGGGACAGCTGTGATAAAGGATTTGAATACAGGTATTAGTATGCTATTTGCTAGTATTTAGTTTTAGGAAATTAGGAAAGAGGTTAAAACAGGCTAGCACCCCAAAGTACTTACAATTTGGTCATGGACTATATCTAGTCAAATTATTGGACCTTCTGTTGAGTTATAGGGACAATGGTGCTATGACATAATTAAGTTTTTAGTACAAAATATTGTATAGCAGGAGATGTAAAATATGAAATCTATGGACTCAGTACTAGAACTAATTTTGCCCTGTGCTCTATTCACTTTAGGTAACCTGTAATCATTCCCTAATAGAACACGTGTTATTTGCATACAATTATGGTGACAGCGAGAGATGGTTATTGCAACTCCCTGTGTGTTTTCCCCTTGTGATGGGTTGCAAGGTTTTAGAGCATGTCTCAACCATGAGGTGCTGTGGTCGCTATTCTCCATGCCTGTCTAGGATAACCAAATAATCTCAAAAGATCCATCCTGACCACCGGATGGATTAAGAGTCTGATATAAAGAGTATTTCCCTGAAACTAAAATATATTGGCAATATTGATTTAGAGGATGAGCCAGCTGGAGTGTGGAACTTTAAACAACATATTGAAGTGGTCCAATAGCCTTATTTTAGGGAAGCTCCTACAAAGAATACATGTTACGCCTACAGTGCTGCAGGCATTTCATGGTATACCTCTCGGTCTGAATTATGTCGTATAATCCTCCCCCATCCTGGTAACCAAGCCCAGTTGCTGTGGATCTGACCTTAATGACGAAATACAGATTTATATGTTAAGATTATTTGATAGAGATTTACATTTATAATTTGAGTTTATACCTAAAATGTATATTCTTCATTTTTTTTTCTTTGAAACTTGAGAAACCTCAAGGTATGTTACTTCCTTATTTTCTGATAGCAAGGAAAAAAAGTGCCATTCATTCATTCCCCTGCTCGATTAAAACACACGTGTTATCAATGCGATTCTAGAGGCACTGCGCATCTGTGCTAACTTTGAATTTAAAAGTTACAAAAATGTCAGAATATTTAATGATTGAAAAGTGGCCATTCTTTTTTACACTTTCTAAATTATTATTTGTGTATGATCTGTAGTTTGCTCGAATTTCCACCTGCAAAGATCATGAAAGTGGTGTTTAAGTGTGTATGATTGATGTGAATGCACGCTTTAAAAATTGACAATGGGATAATCCGTATGAGCTTTCCCTCTAAAAATCTATAGTTGGAATCTTTGCACTATTTTGTTGTGTTGACTCTAAAATCTTGTGGTTACTAGATTTTCACTTACAATTGGAATGTGTTTATTGTTGATATACCATTACAATAATAAAATAAAAAAGAATATAAATAACTATATTTCCCCATGCCCAACAACACCCCCCACACCTAAGGAGCTACCTGGCTTTGATACTTAAACAAATACATCCATTATCATTCATCAAAAGGAGAAGGGCCACAAATGCCAACTTGGCAACCATCGGGCAGCCACAAGACCAAGATCATTGCACAAGTCTTGAAGTGTTGACCATTTATTTGGTCAAATAAGACCCACCCAATGAAGATGGCAAATGTTCACAATTATTTCTATCCTACATTCTTAAGGTCAGCGACATGAACTGAGCATCTCAACGATATAACAGAGTCTATACGCAACATGTCCTTCGTGGCAAAATGAACCCACCCCTTCAAGGAAAACAGGACCAGGCTCATCATAGGCAAGGCCCCTAAAGCTAAACGATTCAAACACTCGACCCCTTAATCACTCTCAAGATCCACCTACTCAGCTGTAGCCTGTCATGATTGGTCGACTGACTAGCACTTGTGAATTCTATAACACGGTCCATCTTCTTTACTTCTGCAGAGTCAAGCTTGGACTGGAGGCACACCTTCCCAATACGTACTTGTGGAAACGTCTTCCCCATACTGGTGTGTAGCTCTGCTCTAGTGCAAGACCCTGTTAAGGAGACTCCGCCTAGAAAACCTGTACAATTCAATGCACAATCTTCAAGGAGGAGTATTTATCTTACATTAAGCAAAAGACAGCCGGTTGGCAAGTGGCCCAGTACAGAAAAGAGAGGTGGTCTACTCTAGCCCTTTACCCCTTGCTGAAGGTGAACCACCAAAGAAGACAATAATAACAATATCTCACAATCAAGATCATGTACCTGAGGCTCTGACTAAGTCAAGGCCAACTGACAATGGTCAGGCATGACTGGGAAATAAAGGGTGATCTCGGAATATGACACTTCCACAGAAAAACGAGTTCACATCTCCTAGTTAAAATCTTGGTGGCAGCACTAGTGAACGTAGTGTCTGGTATCAGTGTTATGAATTCTAAATCAACACACTCCAGGCAGCTCTCATCTTCCTCCTGGTCAATCGCATCAACTCAGCCACATTTGCATAGGTGAAGGCATAAGCCCCAGAAATGGCACAAGAACAGAGCGTCAAGGATGGACTGTGATGAATCCCTGGATGTCGTCACTTCTCCGTGAGGGGGAGCCCCTTCCATTTAGGACAGGGTGTTGAGGCCACTTCCCGATAGTTCCCCTGGGGGTGGTACTCAGCGAGTGGATCTCATGGGGAGGGATCCCCCATATGGAACTAGGGACGACTATACAAGGAGAATGCAGTATGTCCACACTGCATCAAAACATCACTCATCCACCTACCCTATACAGAGCACACTAGTTCCCCACACTTCCATGTACTTGTGTAGGGTAGATAACACAACCCTCATGAGAAATACTGAGATGATGTAGAGTAGGGACTATCCACCTGAAGTACAATGGGACGACGAAGAGTCCAACTAACCCAGTAGAGATTGGCCATGTCAGTACTGGGAGGAAGAAGAAGTGTGGAGCAACGAGGAATGCCCCGCAGAAATAAAGTAAGCGTTCCACTCAATGTGGACACTATCAGAATAAAAAGTGAGGAAAAACTCAGAAGTGTGTTCGGCCCTACCTGGTGGAATCCAGAGAGAAGTCATTCCTGGAGGAGCCAGGATCATGAAATCTGGAAGAGGTACTCGAAGATCGCATTTGGGATGCTTAACAACCTGCTGAGAAGCTCACTTACCATTCACAGTGGGTGGACAGCCTGGAAGGCTACAGGAGGCAACATCCAGTTGACGAAGACCATGGAACGTCCTGGTCAGAGGCAGACACTGCCAGCGAGGAGTAGAGAGCAGTGGAGCCATTGCAGCATACAGAAAGCCTGCATGAAACAGACAGGAGATGCAACAACGTCACACGCCACCTGGAGAGTGTAGGCAAGACCCTCATGGGTTGCCGGGACACTTGGTAGGGCTTTGGAAGGTTTCAAGAGATACATATGCTGGGTATGGGACCCGCACCCAATTTAGAAGAGCATCACATATCCTCTTCTTCGGCGCAGTACCTGGCAGGAAAGTGAACCAGGTCTGCTAAAGGAGAGCAGCAGAATCCTACGTGTCTGGGACGCACACACAGAGGCATTGCGGGGGGGGGGATAAAGGAGCTATAGCCCCTGGTCTTTTGGTTGTAGCCCCAGATAGAATCTCAGGAGCTACAACCAAAAGACTAGCTAGCCCCCAGTCCCGACAGTTCCGACATTAGCGTAGCCCAGCGTCTTTTCGAGACCTAGAAACACCCCTGCGCACACATACAAACCAGTAAAACAAGGTGAAAGGAAGTCAGGGAGAGGGAGTCATTTCCTTAGCCCTTGTGAACTGTGATAAAGTGCCTAAGAAGGGCCTGGAGAAGGGAGTCATTCTCCCAACCTTCCTGAACTATGATAAAGAGCCTGATAAGAAAAATCAAGGGAAGAGGGCCAATCCCCCTGGTGTTGTGTACAGAGAAGTAAAGCCGAGGAAGGCCTGGGGTTGGGAGTCATTCCCCTGGCACTGTGAAAGTACTGAGACAAGATACCTGGAGAAGGGAGGCATTCTCCAGGACCCCGATAGGGAAGAAAACTATGGTCAATAAGGAATGATGTTTGAGTTGGAACTTTTGCGTTTCAACTGAGAACTTTACAGCACCTCAAGGAACTGAGATCTGAAGAAGGGAGTCATTCTCTTGGGTGCAGTTCCCATTTGCCAATTGGAACTACGATCCATTGTCCAGAAGAAGGGAACCATTCTTCTGGACCAAGAGGATCCAAGAAGATCCATAACCTCATTACTTTAGTTACTAGTGTGAGAGATAGAAGTAGGCATTTTGACACACGACTGTGGACTCTTTTTCATTTACTTGGATATTCTGCCACCTTCGTTAGTAGGTAGAGGAGGTAGGGAGAGATAGGTTTCCTCTTTATATTTGAACAAAAAGATCATGCCACATGTGCGTCAGTCTCCTCTTTCGGCGCACTTACAGGTCCCAGATCCCTACCCTGCAGCTACCAGCTAATGTGGAACAGAACGGTCACAATGACCAACCAGCACATCTGCAGACAAACCATAATTCCAGAGCACCATCACCTCTGCAGCAGTGGATGCCCATTGGTGGCATCAGAGGCTGCATGAGGGTCAAGGTTACAGCACAGTATTCTAGTGAAACGAGTGCCCGCGTCCTCAGCCCGGGAACTGAAATCCGAGAAATGGTTCCAAGCAGCAAAGAGCATCTGCAAGGCAGAGGCTCCCTTCACTGCACAGGGGAGGTTAAAAAAAAGCCCACCACGAGAACAAAAATCCGTACTAGTACATGTTAGAAAGTGACAGCTCAGTCCAGCACAGTGCTACTGTCTGTGTGCAGTGCCAGACTATAAATCAAGCTGGCAGGACGCCTACACACAATGCAGCACAGCTCACAGCTCCAAAAGATGATCATTATTACCAATAATTTATTAAGAAAGCAAAAACATCTATTTCAAGCTCGAATGAAAAGCGTGTTTCTCTATCCAGGCAAATCCTAGACAAACAGAGCTGCTTGGCAACTCTCAAGGCAGGCCCATTGGACTTGTGGCAATATGTCTGTCAGTGGAGACATGTGAAATCAAAGGTCGCTTTCTCCCTTCCACCCCACCCCCGCACAGCCACACAGTTATCAGCAGAAGGGATGTCAAAGCATCAGCAGGAACACACTTCCCAGCCATCCGCCGGTGCTCACTTTGAAACACACTAGGTCAGCGGTATTCAAACTGTGGGTCGATACCCCCAGGGGTCCGCGGGTGCATCCCTGGGGGGCCCTGAGAGCTCAACATGAAATATAAAATAAATATATATTTTCTTTTTCTTTTGACTTTTTTTTAGATTGGAAGAAAAGCGCAGGGGTGGCTCACATGGTCGGGCTCAAGCATGAAACTGTCTCAGGCAACAATGAAGAAGTGGCCCGCAGTTGTAAATGGATATTAATTCCTTTAGTCACAGACTGGGCTTCATTACAACTATGGCGGTACGGTAACAATGGTGACGGTAAGCTACCGGCACCGTTGCTACCGTACCGCCATAGTACGAGTTGTGCTCGCGGGCTCGTTGGATGCACCGGCACCGTTATTAACGGTGCCGGTGCATCTGAGCTCCCAATTCCCATTGAGCCCTATGGGGCTCAAGTGAGAATGGAGATCTACCGGTACCGGCACCCGCAAAAGGGCAATTATCAGGTCCGCCTAGCTCAGCATGACCCAGTAATTGCCCATTCGCAGGTGCCAGACCTGTATGCAACTCTGGCGGCACCCGTGCCGGTTTTACCGGCATAGCTACCGCCAGGCTTGTAATGAGGCCCCACTGTTTCAATAGTACCCAAATGTAAGTAAATTGTGATATATTCAGGAACAATGGTCAAAATTACTAACTGCATAGTTAAGTAACTCATCAAACTGGACCACATTGGCCAAAATGGTGGCCCATTTTGACTGGCCCACATTAGCATTTTACATTTTTGGTACAGGCATTGCCCTATAGGCCAGTCCGAGCTTGGCGGCTCATCCATAATGGTGAGGGGGCGCCCAGCCAGTGGCCCCTCACCCATTATGGAGGAACTAAGGAGCCAGCCCAGTGAGCACTCACGCAGCTGCTTTTTCCAGCTGATGGAGTGCTCCTGGGCTGTTGAACTGTAAAGGGAAACACTGTTTCCCTTTACAGTTCAGTTTAGTTCCCCAGCCGCATATGCTCACTGAGCCATGCAAGTGCTAGGGCGTTTTGCTTCGCTAGCATTGCATAGCTCATTGGAAATGCTGGCTGGGGCACTGCATGTCTGTATGTCCGAGGGGGAGCTCCTGCGCCTCCTCGCACATACAGACAGAGCAGCGTGGAGCAGGGCGTTTCAGCACCCACACGCAGGCCAATGCAGAAGGTACGTTTATGTTCATTGTTTTTATTTAAACATGTGTATGTTATGAGTGAGTGTATGGTGATGGATGCTCGTGTGAATGATAGAGTGATTGCTGTATGAATGTGCAGCGCCTTGCATACACACATAATCACGTTGATTGTGTTAGGCCCAGTGGGGCCTAGGGGACAGGGATGGTATCTTTTTACTGGACATCTATCATAGATGTCCAGTAAAAAATGTCATGCCTGCTCCCTGAGCCCCCCAACACCAATTGCAAACTGTTTGGCTATTTACCCATTTTTTTGTTAAAAGTATGCTCTACAATGCAACATTTTAACCCATTATTTAAAAACAATTCACAGGGGGAAACCCCCCCGAACCTCCTTTTATTGGTTCGGGCTCCCTCACAATGCTCGGTCGCTATGGCATTTTTGGGGGAAATGGTTATGCCCCTCTACTTAAAAAAATCACCAGCCGCCACTGGCCCTCAGACTGTGTTGGGAATGGGATGGAGGAACCCAGGGACTATGGTGCGAGCACAATGGGTGGGAAACATGGGATAGTGGTGGGAGCAGAGTGTGGAGAGCGCAGGGTGTGTGATGGGGTGGGGAGAGACCAGGGACTGGGTAGGAATAGGATGAGGTAGCCCAGCGACTGTGATGGGAGCAGGTGACAGCGCGCAATACATACTGTCCATTTGGAATTTCTGGGGGGGTCCCGACCTTCCCAAATCTTGTTCAGGGGGGCCCCGGCCAAAAAAGTTTGAAGGCCACTGCTCTAGGTCATGGTGAAGAAACTTGAAATAATGCATCCATGTTAACAGGATTGTAAAGAAGCTGCAGATTACAGGGTATACCTTATTTTGCCTTTACCTTTTTACCAGAAGAAGCCTCAAAACGTATTTAACACTCCGTTGTTGTTCATTTTGGTTTTTAAATGTGTGTTATAGTACAGCAAATAGCTAAAGAATAACCACTCACTCCATTTTTATAGTACTCAGTTATTTTTCAAACATCCCGATCATAGTTTTCAGAACAAAATGTAAGGATGTGGCCTAGTGCATAATTTGATAACCATGGGAACTGGGCCCGGGACTCAAACCAGGGCTTTGGTGCTTGAACAAAAATCAGAAGCAGGGCACGCCATTTTATCTCTGAGCCTCTATATGTGCATGTGGCACGTGTGCCTTGTGTTGCTGTTCACTTGCATTCCCCAGGCCTCCCCTATAACATAAACCGAACCCCACACACATCATACTGTTCCACAAAAAAGTACCGGATGGCTGGCCTGCTCCTAGTACAAAAAGAAGTATGGAAAGAGAGTGAGAGAGAGAGAGAGGGGAAAAGAGGGGGGAGAGAAAGAGAAAGGGAGAGAAAGAGAAACTAGGCCCCCTATGCTTCCAAAGTACACACACAGGATCTCACAGAACCCCGTATGCAGCTCCACTGCCTCACATGAAGCTGGGGCAAAGCTCCAAGACCAAATTCACAGTGGGGAGGTAATGATAATTATGTGTTATAGCGCCTTTATCCAAAGCGCTTTACAGAGCACATATTTACATACAATATCACCAACCGAAATTGGTACTCATTTATCGACCTCGGAAGGATGAAAGGCTGAGTTGGCTTTGCCGGGATTCGATCCTGCGACCTGCAGATCACGCTCAGATCACAGCAGCGAGCGCTCAACCCGCTGAGCTATCTTACCGGCTATGTAGAAGGAGCAGAGCAGCAGCATGCCACAGCATGGAGGAAAGAGGACACAATGGAGGGAAGATAGGATGCAGAGTCACAAAATAACCCATGGTGGAGTCCCCAGACGTGGAAGGCCTGCCCAGGAGAGCACACAGCGGGGCAGAGGCAACGAGCACTAGGAGGATAGACAGGCGACAGGCTACAGCCTAGGAAAACCCCAGAGCTGATTTCAGAGAGAGCAGGAGCGAGATTTGGGCATGGGCAGGCACAGTGGTGGTGTGCTTGGATCCCCCAGTGAACAGGGGTCCAGTTTCATGGTTGCTGGGGATCACTTAGCCAACACGCAATGACAGGGGGCACCCTGTCAGCCCGTGGTCACACGGGCGCACTATGGCCTACCCAGTCCATCACTGCCTACGCAGTGGCAGTTGCCTGGCAGGAGCACCGACACACTGATGCAGAGACTCTGCTATTACAGGTGTACAGCAGGGACAGTGTTGACTCCCAGGGGCCTTTCATAGTGAAGGCGCCCTGCAGGACAGGCCCTCTGCCTCTGCAGCTCTCTGGCCGGCCTCTCTTGGCCCTCTTCCTGCTCCTACCTGCAAGGCAAAAAACCTCGGGGTCCTCTTCGACTCCACACTCTCTTTCTCTCCTCACATATCTGACGTCTCTAAGAAGTCACACTACCAGCTTCACCTCCTCAGAGGTATTCTTCCTTTTCTCTCCTTCCCCCAGAAGCTCACTGTCTCCAAAGCACTTGTTCTCTCGAAGCTGGACTACTGTAACAGCCTCTATCTTAATCTGCCTGCTTCTACTCTCCGCCCTCTGCAACTCATCCAGAACAGGACTGCGAGACTTGTCCTTGGCCTCAAGCCCAGGGACCGTATCTCTCCAGGACTGAAATCACTACACTGGCTCCCAGTGACTGCGAGGATCAAGTTCAAAACCCTCTGCATTGTCCACAAGGCCTTCTGGGGCCTTGGGCCAAAATACCTTCAACTCTCTCTTCCTAAATATCTTCCTTCTCGAGCTCTTCGCTCATCCGCCTCCAACTCCCTCAGGGCCAGTCGCTTCTCCAAGCAACAAGTTGGGGGGAGATCTCTCTCCGCAGCTGGGGCCTCCCTCTGGAACAGCCTGCCTGTCTCCCTGAAACTTGAGGAGAACCATCTCCGGTTCCAGAAACACCTCAAAACCTTCCTCTTTGCTTCTGCTTTCTCTCTCCCTCTCCCCTGCTAAATCACTGAAACTGTACTGAATCAGCAACTGGGCCACTCACCAATCTCGGTCCTTGGCCCAGCCACTCTCCCCTGCACTGCCTCCCTGGCACCCCCTGCACTACGGGACTGTGTCTGTATCCCACAGCTGCCCCTTCCCAGCACTTATCTGCACTTACTCGCACTGCCACTAGTTGGCCCTTGTTATTTCCTGTATGCTATTGACCCTGTTATGCACTTTCCCCCTCTGCCTTTCCCCCTTGCACTTCTCCCTTTCCCCTCTACCCTTGCACTTGTGCGATCTGAATGACACCTGGCCTAGTAGGATCGTTATCTGTCTCCCTTTGTTTCCCCCCCTTGCCTCGTCACGCCTTGAAACACTTGTGTATAGGCCCGTTACAAATGCCATATCATATCATAACGCAGTGCTAGCAGTGCGCTGTAAAGAATGACACATCAGGCAGGAGTCGATGCAACTGACTGATGAGTGGGAAATCGCTCTTCCCTTTTATTGGTGTAGTCACATGGTCACTGATATGTGACATAAGCACGATCCCTTTGCAGGGCCTCATTGGGCCTCATTACGAGGTTACCAGTCCGGTAACAACGGTACTGGGATGCTTGCCGGTACCGTTGTTACCAGACTAGCAAACTACGAGTTGTGCCGCGGGTGCATTTCATTCCGCCAGGTCAGCATACCACTACTTCCCCTCAGTGATGGACCCCGCTCTCCATAGCAGGGCGCCCAAAACTCTTTGTCGCCATTGTTGTGCCTGGATCCCCCTGGGCACAGGGATCCAGGTTCATGGCTGCTGGGGTCACCGAGCCGACACGCAATGACAGGGGGCACCCTGCCAGCCCGTAGTCGCACGGGCACACTATGGCCTAGGGGCACCCAGGCCATCACAGCCTATGCAGCTGAAGTTGCCCGACAGGGTCACCGGTACACTGATGCAGAGTTGCCCAACAGGGTCTCTGCTATTACAGGTGAACAGCAGGGATACTGTTGCCTTGCAGGGGCACTGTCATGGTGGAGGGCCCTGTATGGCAGGCCCTCTGCCTGGAACGCAGTGCTAGCAGTGCGCTGCAAAGAATGACACATCAGGCAGGAGTCATGGAACTGACTGATGAGCGGGAAACCGCTCCTCCCTTTTATTAGTGTAGTCACATGGTCACTAGACATGTGACATAAGCACGAGTCCTTCGCAGGGACTCATGTCCTTAAAGGGGCAGCACCTCATAAGTGCGTAAGAGCTGGGAACACACATCGGGACAATCAGACTAATGAGGTGGTTTTGCAGAAAATAGGTGCATAGCTCCAGGAGCAGTTTGAGGGTGAGAAGGGCTCCAGCGCTGGTGCAAGGTCAAGCTAGATCAGCCGCAGGACGCTAGAAAAAAGAAAACATGCAGTATTCACACATTCTTCTCAGCATTTGAAAATATTATCAGAGAGAATTCATTGGGCATTTGTGTGATGTGAATTCTGTGGATTTTGTGCATGCTGCCAGCATGACCGCAAAGTGAGGGATGGCGCATCAGTGCAGGTCATATTTGCAGGTTGCATCACGATCTCAAGCTATGTGTCCTTTCTGAAGCATGTCTGTGCCCTGTAACTTCTTGTGTCAGACTTCTGGAATTTCCGGCAGTTAAACAGATGAAAATCTTTGCCTTTGGGAGAGCGAGTGTATCCATTTAGCTGAAGGCAATGCTGACACCGCGCAATGTTTACCAGCTCGTGCTCCTATTTGAATGGTGAACTAGCACTTCTTTTTTTTTTGGTTTAAACAATAAACAACACTTTCACTGATGCTATTACTATTGATCACTTTTACTCACAAAGGTGTCTTTAAAGTAACTTTGAGGTGGCACAATGCAAATGAATGTGCTTTGAGGTACATGCACCCAGTTTTGATGCAGCAATGGCCCACCGCGTACTTTGACGGTGGGATACACTGCTTGGAAAGATTACTCAGCTGCACTCGGTTTTTGAAATCACAGCATCACAAACACCCAGAAAGAACGGTACCATTGCAGGTACTGTACACACAGCTTTGGTGGTACAAGTGCCAAGGGTTAAGCAGAGGGTACCGCTAGGAGATGAGTAAGTTGGTAGGGGTGCCAGAGTGGTTGTGTCTGCTGTGGGGTGGGGGGGACTGTGCAAAGGGGGTTGTGTGTCAATGGTTAGCCAATGGTCTTTTCTAGCACCATAGGCACGTTTGGTGCAGGGGAGAAAAGGCGGGTCCCATAAGGACCGAGGGACGAGATTTGCCCTGGGAATGTTTGGGTGTGTTACATGCGGGCCAGCAAGCTGTTCGCGAACAGTCAATGGTTAAGAACATAGGTGTGTTAGTCCCTGATCCTCTGCCATCTTGGTGGTTCTGCCAGGTTGGTGGTGTACTCGGAGCGGTATCAAACGTCCCAAAACAGTGTGCAATAAGGGAGGGCGTGGGGTGGTCGGGAGAATCGGCCGAGTGACCGGTGCTAGGCACGGCTGCACTGTTGTATCCTAAGGGAGGCGTAGGAGCCGAGAAGTAGCGGGTAGGGAGACAGGTGCAGGACACGGTGCCTGAGAAGAGGAGGAGTCAGATGAAGATCTGGTTTGGGGCTTTGAGTTAGGGTGCAGCGGAGACGGTTTAGGATGCCCTGGGTTATGGAAAAGAGCGAGGGAGAGGGTGGGACACCTTACCCCAAGCAATGGCAACAGCGTGGAGGTGACCAGCAAAGCCCTCCATGAGGACAGCATCCCGGAGTGTGGGAGTGGACACTCTCTGCAGAGAGGACCATGAGCAATGCAGTGGTGGACAGGCTGGAGGAGGAGGGGATAGAAGAGGGAGTGATGGGTTAGTAAGGGGGGGCATAGGGAGGAATGGATGGGGAAGAGGAATGTCAGAGTATTGACGAAGGGGAGATTGTCGCGCAAAAGGATGAGGGGGATGGTGTGGGTAGAAAGCGGGGGTACCTTTGGCGTTGGTGTCATGCTATTGGGTGCAGTAGGGAGAAGGGTTCAGGGAAGAGTACATGCGGGTGGTATGAGAGGATGTTCATGTAGCAAATACCTGCCGTGATGGTGAGGAGTGAGAGGGGAGCAGGATGAGGAAGGATGGGTTTGGTGGAGCGGATTTCATAGCTGCCGAGATTTGAGTAACAGCAAGGTTGGTGTTTGGCTTTGGAGCGCACGATAGGTCTTGTGGGCCATGTAGTTGGGGTATATTGGGGGAGGGAGAGTCAGGCGGGCATGTGGGAGGTAACAGGGGTGAGGAACAGGAGAAGGACAGAAGGACATGGCAATGAAAACCGTGGATCAGGCAACGTGCAAGGTGGATGCTGGGGTGACACACAGGGGAAGAAAGGGGGCAGGGGCGAAGGAATGGAATAAAGGGCACAGTGTGCAAGTCAGCAGGGAAATGAAAAAACAGGAGAAAGGGGTAACGCAAGGTAACAACAAGGACCAAGGGAAAGAAGGGGCACAGGGAGAAGGGAAGGTTAAGAAACTACTCTATATGTGCATAACAAGCCTTTGGGGTCACCTTTGATGCAGTCAACGAAAGAGAAAATATGGAAAGGAGAGTTTGTGGATGTCTTCAAGTTGCTACAGAGAAATAACGGCTAAGGAGGGTCCAGGAAAAATGAAAGGGAGCTGGCCAGAAGTCTGAGGGTGCCCGTGGCCATTTAGAACTGGACATCGGCTTTCATTATTCATGCAAGCATGTGCTGTGAGACATATCCGAAATGGATGATGTTAGCAGGGCGTTTGTTAATTTTCAGGGCTCACCATGGGTGCAGTATGAGGAATTTAGATTCAGGCTAGGGAAGGATAGGGTGCTGTGGGAAGAGTTGGCTATGTATCTTTGGTCACAGTGGATGGTGCATATGTTGAGTGCTTTACCTTTACCATACCGGCTCTTTCTCGGCCACCCCACCCAAGAAGGGGCAGAGGGCAACAAACTATGGCATGCTGGGCATTTAACAAGGTGATATGCACATTTAAACAGAGCACAGCAGGTGTGTGGAACGACACTGGTCAATACATGCTGTACAGCTGCAGTGAGAGAGCCTAGCTACCGAGGACATGTCAACAGAAGGGGGATTGTAGGCAAGGGCTATAATGCCAGTTAAGATTGGTCCATTGCTGAAGTGGTTGGAATTTTACCTGAACAGAGACGGGGTGAAGTTGCTGGGGCAGTGGCATCAGATTGGTTTAGGTTCAGCTATCAGGGTCCCAAGGTGAGAAGGTGGATGGAGAATTTGAGGTTGGCTAAGGAGAGCCTGTGGTAGTGCAGGTTAAGCTAGGTCACTTTAAGTAGTGAACCGGGAAGAACGTGGTGGTGTGTGAGAAAGCCGACCATCTGCATGGTGAGCGTGGGCTCCCCAGGGCTTTGGTGAAATGTTTAAGTAAATGGATGATGGTAGACCTGGTTAAGGAAAAGTGTGGGGCTAATCCACATAGTTTTCCTATGCTCACACCACAACAAATGCATAGACCGGTATACTCTGTCATGGACAGAGCCTACAGACATAGTCTGCCTCTGTTGTATTTAGTTGGAATATGACAGGGGAGCAGAGCACAATGTCATCCCATGGAGATGGGGGGAAGTTTCCTCCTGCCATGGACAGTCTGATTAACTGGCAAAGGCTCCATGGAACCACCCTGCTCTTTTGTTAGGTGATGCAGCTGTGGCAGCGATTAACATACTGACAGAGGGTACTTCAAACAGGCCCGACTGCAAAGGATAACAAAGGAAACAGGAAGTCCAACAAACCTTTCATATGTATGTAAGCGATATTCAATCAACACTACAGCTAAGTCAATGCCTAGTCTGGGATGCTGAGGAAAACCCTTATTGATTTATTTTTATATTCAGTTCAGTACTCTGGATGACAACCCTTGTATAACATCCCCCTCTGAGAATCCCCCTGACCCCACTGAGCCAAGAAGTAGGTTTGTTTTGCAAATTAATAGGTTTATTTGAGAATTTAAACAATATAAATATATCACACTTTATAATAAATTAATATCTGATAGTACACTTAGACATATGATGTTGATCAACAATGGGTAATCTGGCACTAGCACACTTCTTTACAATCAATGAGGAGTTAGTATAGGATGGATAAAGTAGCAAAAACACTTTTATGATTTCAAGGGAAAAGCAATGAGGAATAAAATGCAGTACAGAAATACTTGATATGATTTTAGCAAAAGATAAGATAATCACTTTTTCTCTGGCAATTCACCCCCCTCCCCTATGCAATGTAAGAAATGGAAGGAGATGGAAAGAGGAGCACACAGTTCTCAGGAATGCAATCAAATACAATACGAAATTCAGTTCCCCCCCAGCAAGCTTAGAGGAAACAGGTAGGAGTTTGAAACACAGGCCCAAAATGCTTTTTAAATGTGATGGCAATGGATGGGAAAATGTGCCAACTGATTTTAATTCCCTCTAGAGATTCAGGGTGAGTGGGAGATGCGTGTTGGTATTAGTTCAGTCTCACTTTAGCAATGCTCTATAAGTTATTACCAAGTTGCAATGGATTTTAACAAAAGAAAGAATGGAGCTGCTATTTTGACAAGTGGAGAAATTGAGCCAAAATCGCAAATCGCTGTAAATTTCGCAAACGCGTAAATCGTGATTGCGGAAAAAGTCTAAGTAGGAAGTCGGTTCTAGGCTTGTTGGAAAGCTTAGATTCTAAGCTTTCGGATGAAAGTTAAATTTCGTTCCTAGCCCAAACGGTTCCAGAGATACGGACGATTAAATAAAGGTAGTTTTTCGGATTTAAAGTAAAACTCAAAATGACAGGTGACAGCTTGCAGCTTCAGAATTGACAGGTGACAGTTGTGCAGCTTTACAAATGACAGATGACACGATTTCTAGGAGGCTGTTCTACTTAGGTTAAAATAGTTTGGATTAGATTATTTTAACTAAGAGATTGGTTCTGCACAGTTCTGCTAGGTACTCCCAATATAAATTTGAACTAGGCCTCGCCACGGATCTGGTCAGGTTTTGGACTGGACTCCGGTTCTGGTCTCGGCACTTCACAGTGATCTGGGTAAGCTCTCTGGTTCTGCTCACAGCGGTCTGGGTCACTCTGGATCTCTGGTCTGGTCTCTGGCAATTGTTCTTGGCAAAAGAATTCAAACAGCTCGCCCGGCTGTGGAATAGTTTGCAAATGATTTTAAGGATGCTGAGGCCTGCTGAGAAGAGTTCTCAGTTTGTGGGTTTAGGCCCTTGCTTTAAGTTCTGAAGTAAAGTTCTGGTCTTTGGAGATTGATGGATTTGAAGTCTGGATCTCTGGATGTGAAGTCGTCGGTCAGCATGCTCCGCAGCAAATGGAATTGAATGTCTCTACCTGTCCCAACAGTCTCTTTTTATGTGTTTTGAAAATGGGTGTGTGCCTGGGCTTAGCTAAGCCTGCCCCTCTCTACTTGTCATTGGCCCAATTCTCCCCTCTCCCATGATTGGGGGAAGGAAATGGATTGTCATCATGATGAGGTCTGTTTATGGGTCAGACGATCCTCCCCTGGTCAGTTTGCCCACAAATCTATATTTGATTCAAATACATCTTTCCCAGATAGACAATTTGTTGAAATTACATGTGCACCTTATATATTCCTTATGGTCCATGCTTGTCCGCCTCTGATCTTCCTGGGGGCTTGCATTCAAAAATGACAACATTTTGCGCTTTTTAACTGGTTTTGCAATATCGGACATTTACCCAAAATTACACACATGCGCAAGGAGTATGGACATTAATTGATGAAGTGTCAGATTTTTAACATGCAGACATTTGGAGTGAGACCCTATTTTCTGCTAGCAACCCCCCAACGCCTCTCAAAATGTTCACAGAAAAATCACAAAAATAATGATATTACTTATATAATTCTGACAAGTCCGCACTATGAGTTATCTATCTTTTTAAAATTATGCCCTGGTCAAAAAGGGGTGTGGCTTCCCACATCACAGGGTGGAATAACTGGTTTATCCACTTCCCCCAAGCTCAGCTGCTAGCAGAGGCACTGCCCCTCCCAGTTTCCCCTAAGAGGAAGCCACTTTACGACCTCCCCAATATAACATTTGCCTGAGTCAAGGGAGTTGCATTGTTCTGTTCCTTCCAGTTCCCAGGTGCTCCACCCCTAATCTAATCAGAGAGGTGACAACTCCTTTTGGCAAGGGGCAGCAGGATGCAGCTAGGCCTGGGAAGAGTGGCTGAACAGGTTTCTCCCGTTGGGGGTAGTTGTCAGGCATAATCCAGTTTCACTAAGCCAGGTTTCAGCTAAATGTCACTTTTTGTTCCCAGTTTTCTACATTCAAATCAAACTGACAATTTGTACCTGTACATTAAATAATTACTTCCTTCAAGTCATTTCAGAATATGGTTTTACATTCTTTCACCTCTTAGCAAGTCTTTCCTTGGTCTGGTTTTGTTTCATTTGTGCAGTTTTACCCAAAAGTCTGGTGGTTTTAAAACGCCGGCTTTCTGATAGTGGTGAGTACTGGTAATGCAACCATTTTTGGGATTAAGAAAATGAATTCCCCACAGTTCTGAGTTGCTTTTTTGCAATCAGCATTGCCATTCCCAATGGTTTCAGGCTACTGTGTGTGTAGCCCAATGGTGGTTTTAGGCAGTGCCCTCCTGTGCTCACAACATAGGCAAAAATGGGTGGCAGCCTATTCTTCATGTTTTCCCTGTGCACACTCTGGGGAGTTCTGGCCATCATGATGTTTTCCATGCCAGTACTGCACAGTTTTATGGTAGGGCATGTATGCATGGGTAAAAACATCCCACATGTAACACTGTCAACCTGAAGCCAGCTGCCGCCTCTCAGTATTAATAACAGTGAACTAACATGTCAGAGTCTATTTGCAGTAGACAACCCCAGCTAGGGGGACCTTATCAAAATATACAAGAATGTGGTCTGCAGAAGCCAGAGAGTCTGGTCTCTCAGCATCTTCAAGGGAGATCTGCCTTTTTTAAAAGGAACCACACAGGGAGAACCATTAACCAGAGAGACTCTTTGATCACAGCAGACAAGAAGGTGGGTGGTATCTAGTA
This sequence comes from Ambystoma mexicanum, assembly GCF_040938575.1. Classification (NCBI taxonomy): domain Eukaryota; kingdom Metazoa; phylum Chordata; class Amphibia; order Caudata; family Ambystomatidae; genus Ambystoma; species Ambystoma mexicanum. The sequence continues at coordinate 771,009,324 of NC_090928.1, read as the reverse complement.
TCATAGGGGAGTGAGCCCAGGCCTCTTTCTGTTGGGAGGGTTCCACCATATTGGTTCTGGGAAACCCCTTTTTCCTGTAGCACCCCCTTACCTTTTTCTGTTGCAAAGAACTCTGATTATGACCTCACACATTTAGAACATTTTTGGTAGGGACCCCAGGACTGGATCACTAAGGTAAGCTCATCCTACACCAATCACTGTGGCCCACTTGGCTTTAAGAGGGCTGGAGCCCCTCGTTAGGAGATCAATTGAAGACTTCACTTGAAGCACGAAGAAGAACTCCTTCTTGAAGCTTGGCTAAAGGTACAGTCTGCCTTACAGCTTCTGCCAGTGAAGGAATGCCAGGAACATCCAAAGAGGGAGGCGGGATCCCTCACCTTAACTTCTCCCAGGGAAAAGAGAGAAAATAACTCAGAAGACCCTTTCGCTGCTCCAGAACCAGTACCCAGCCAGCTCACAGCGTGCCCTGCTAGGCTCTGCAGCAAGCTCCCTGGACAGGGAGTGCCAGAAGGTCTCTGAATCCGAAACCAAGGACAATGCACCTGAAACACACTCCCTAGCTCTGGGCCAGTGCCGGATTAAATCATGTGGAGGACCCTAGGCAGTTGAAATTTCAGGACCCCCCTCGCTAATTATCACCTAATAGGTTTTAAATTTTACCAACCAACAATTTTAATAAAGCAATTTTATTACAGTCTGTACATTACACGTACGTACTTTGCACTGGATGTTTTTACAAATTGACAGCTGCCAGAAGATGAGCTTTCAAGAGACAAACTGTTAGGTGAATCTGATGTCTTTGGTTTATGTACTTTAAGTTGTTAATGGGTACATTTCATTTTTACAGTATTTTCTATATAGAGTCTTTGATGTAAAGTTTTCGTTTCTTAGAGTTGATTCCTTTTTTCCATCTTTTGGAAGGAATTTAAGAAAGCTTGATTGAAGTTTTCTTTCAAGATCAAATCAATACTAGTTTGATCCGCTGTCACGGGGCCCCTAAAAAGAGTGGGGCCCATAGACCGGTGCCTACTTTTCCTATTTGGTAATCCGGGACAGCTCTGGGCTGTCCGCCGTAAAGGACAACTCAAGCCCACTCAAGAGGTGGGGAGAAGTGCCACGACAAGGACCTACTGCCGTCCGCCTTAAAGGACATTCTTGAGCCAGTCGAGTTCCTCGATCCGCAACCGCTGCAATATTTTTATTTCATTATTGCACTTTATGCCGGATTGCTGCCTCATCTAGTGCAGTAATTATTGGTGTGATCATTACCCAAATTATACAGTATCACATGTATTTGATTTTCTTCGCAGGATGCGCTGTATGCCACTAGAGGCCTCAATTTACCAGCAGTGCAAGGAGGACGTGCAGAGCCAACCCTGTGGGGTTCCAAACATGTAGGCTGACGGCAACTCTCTGGGGCAAGTACTTAATTCCCCAACCAATCTTGCCCACTGTGTTTAAGGCTGCCATCTAGTGGCGGTAAACCATCTACCAATATCTTTCTTCCGTTGCGCTCCCCTGGATCCTCACGCTCACCTACCTGACACATACTCTGTAGTTTCTATATATTACCTCTGGCCTGACACCGCTTAAACCCAGTAAACTGCAAACACCTTCTCCCTCCTCTGCGAGCCTTCTCATACTTGCTTCAACACTTTAATTAATTTGGTGACCCCATCTATGAAATTGAAGGTCTTGTCACTGGAAACACTTATTACAACTCGAAGAACATATTGGAATCGTAAAGATTTTCAGAAGATCATACGAAAAGCGTATGTTTCAGTGGCTTAAGAAAGTTTGCACCTGCAAGATCCCCACTTAATCACAATCTGAAATGTACAAGTGGGGTGGTAGCAGTAGGGCAGATACGGCCACATGGCAGAGAGTGCATGGGTGAATGCAACCACGATGAACAGGATCACGGGTTGCAGGCTACTGGCCAGGCATAAAAAGTCACTCGCCCACTCAATTGCACACATGCAGACAGCGCACGATGCCTCACTCCCAAAGAGTCAATGATCACTAGCCAATGGCTAGTGGTGAGCGCAGGTTTGGAGCCCTGAACGTAGAAATGTTTCTGTCCTACATATCTGGTTGCTTGATTTTTAGTCAAATATTCCACACATTAGTTTGCATGTGAGCACATGTATTTGCACCAGGCTCTGCACACACAATTTCTGAACACCTACATACATTGACAATAACTTTGTTGAATCTCACTCCATACTTCATTCAGAATTTGGACTTTGACATTTCAAACCCCCAGAACACGTGTCACACACTCCCCTTGATGCACTGAATCTATCGCTGCCAACCCTTTATAGAAAAAAAGAATGTGTTGCAATCCTATTACTGGTGCACATTTGTCAGCCTCCTACAGTTTCCTTGTGACCAAGCTTTAGAATGCACTCTCTGACCTATAGCAGCACATGGACCAGGGCATGCACATGGCCTTCATAACTTTATCCAATATGTATAAAACAGTGCAGATTCATGTTTGTCTTACCCCAAGGGGATGATATTGTTGATGAACGAACAGAAGAATTGAAAGGCGAATAAACGTAATACGTGCCTTTTCATGGTGTTGCTTCTCTCTAAGCCTGCGCTCAATTTTCACCACCTCCATCACATGGGCGGGGGGTAGCAGTGAATCAATCACCTTTTAGTTTAGCCACTTCCCCAAATGAAGCCAGGCATGCTGACTTGAAGTGCTGACAGTGTGGCGGCAGGAGCCATGCTGAGGAATCCCTCAGCCAATATGGCATCAGAATCCACCAATCTGCTGGCAATACTCAACTGTAACCTAGGGTCACCTCAGCCACCGACAACCTCTCCCGACACAAACATTGCTTTTCTGGCAGCCAAGCATTGATATCCAGCACGTTCCTAGGAGACAACCCAACAAATGGTGAATGTATTCTCCTCTAAGAACCAACAAAAAGCTAAAATCCCGAATTAGGAACATGACGATCCACAGCTCCCTGGTTCAATTTGCATCCCACACATCTACCCGCAGATTTACTATTGGCAAAGATCTTCCATTGCATGTCATTCAGGATGGTATGGTAGCAACTATGCCTTTGCATCAGATGAGAGTCTACCCTCCCCACCGCTGAATTCAGAACATACGTCCATGCCTTGGTCCACCTCTCTACCTAGGGTGTGGCAATACTCTCCTAAGAGGCACCCTGGCCCCTCCAAAAACCAAACAGGACGCTGCAGCAGGACATAACACTAGCCATGAGAAATGAAACCACTTTCTCTTTGAACTTAAAGAACTGCACTGGCTATGCTCACAAGTCAGAAGAAGTAAAGAAGTGGAGCAAAGGTCCTATGTTATATGTTATATTGTGCTTATAACGCGCCATAGCCCGTAGACATCAGGGCGTACATATAACGAAAGACAACAGACAGACAATGCTAACAAACCATTTACAGGTAGGCTAGCGAATATGAAGGGTGCAGAAATATTCATGGGGAGTAAGGAAGTCTATCTATTCGCATAAGCCCGTCTGTAGCCTTTTCTGGAAATCACATCGCTATGAGAGTAGTCCCTGGGATGTGATTCAGATCAAAGAGGTCACATAATGTCACCGTATGAGTGAAATCACTTTCGCTACCGCTGACATTTTGGTGAAATGACGTCCTTGCCTGTGTCACCTTCAAATTAGCCTGCATTACTTTCAATGCAAGATTTTCAGACAACCCATTTTGCCAAGTTAATAAATTAAAGATATGAGAAGGCCAACACCTAATACAAAGCCAAGACATTGCGAGGTGAGAACTGGAACAAACAAAAAAAACATTGGCAAAGCCAAATGTTTTGGCTTTTGTTTAGGCAGGAGATAGGCATTTGCCAGGCACTCCCATACTTGTACTGCCTGGCCAGAAGATGTTGACTGTTAGGAAAGATTCCGCTTTACTGCACCTTTTGTCCCATTTCTATGGGCCCGCAAACCTTTTGCTTTTATATTTGAATCTGACCTGTTCTTTCTACAGTGCAGTGAAGCCTTAAACCTCACCACACTGTCCTTTGCCCATCTGTTATGGGGAAACTGACATGCCCTTCAAGCTGTCAGTATTGGGAAACATTGTTTCCTATAGTCTTGTTACTTTTCTACTACTTTTAGTAACTTGTTATCAATTGTGGTACCTTTTATAATTTTACAGTGCATCTTACAATGGAGTACATTGGGGAAAACTTTTTTGTTTTGCCCTAGACTAACACACAGAGGATTTCTGGTTACCCTAGGTGTGCTGAATGGTCAAGCTGGTGGCATCAGTGACTTTTTACCATTTTTGGTGTATTTCGTTTCAGTCTTAGTGCGTTTACCTTACTAACTGTGGCTAGTGGTCAAACATGGCCACGCCATGAGATTTTTCGCTTGTCCTTGGGCCATCTTGTCATTTAGCCTTCTTCCTGGATTGTGAGGCCAAGACACTCCTTATAAGGACTTCCAGTGGCCGAGATAGCAGAAGCTTTTGATGGGCTAATGGATGGCTATGTGTATGTGTGTTTGCTGCCAGGAAGTGGATTTGGACTGTTTGGTCCCAATCCACAAACTGATGCCAGTATGTCTGAGTGGAATGAATGAGTTTTGCTGTCAGTGGTCCTGATTGGACCACTGTTGGTGTGTGTGTGGGGCAGGTCTATCATTGGCTAGTGGGAGCTGATGCTCTTAACTGACTTGTCGGATAAGATGACCCATGCACCCACTCTGGAGAGATTTTGGAAGAAACTGAAGGAGCCAAGACTCCTGTTCAGCTACAACACTTGTGAATAGACCGTGGACCCGTCGGAAGAAGGCTTGGCACCCAACTTCTGCTGCTGCCCTGGTACAGCCCAGTCCTGTGGAAGATCTCCAGCTGTCCTGCAAAGGAGCTGCGACCCTTGGAGTGGAGGGAACATTAATTCTCGGCATCAGCTCAGAGTCCTACGAAGAAGAGCCTTCGGAAGTGCCCCAGGACTGCCCTGTGGCTGATCAGCTTTGAGATTCGGCTACCACGTTGCAGATGTCGCCGTTCTGAGTTGAGGCCTGGATCTTGGGGGATCCTCAGCTTGTGCCACAAGACTTAGCTCTGTAGAATTGTGTGGTCCTAGCATCAATGGGACCCAAGATAGGAGGGAAAGACTCACCGTGGCAAATGAATCCCTTTGCGTCGCCGTGCATTAGTGGCCGTTGTCCAAAATTACTTACCTGTGTCCCTTCCTGTCCTGAGAGGGGCCCTGCATTGAGGTTTGCTGCATTGCTCAACTGGAAGACTTGCACCAGCATTAGACACTGACGAGAGAGCTGCTTGAAACTTGCAAACCCAGAGGATCAAGGGCTGAGGCTGATGGCAGGAAATATAACCTTGGACATTCTTCAACCGACCTGCCATGTCTCATGAAGAATCGGAGTAGGGGGTGAGTTATAGCGATACTTACCTGCATGCCTAAGTACCCTTTAAAAGCACTCTGAAATTTGGGAACACGTTTGTTAGTTACTTTATCACGTCCGCTCGCAATTGGATCTGTTCACTGAATCCGAGAGACCCTACCTTCATTTTTTCTAGCATCATAAACTGTGTGGAACTTTGCTGACCTTTTGGGCACAAGGCACCATACATCTTAGGGATGGACTTCTGAAGTTAAAATGTATTCTCTGTGGACTTGTAGTGCTAATACTATTCCGTTCCTTTCATTTCAGGGGTTTGATATGTGTTTGGCCCTACACCAGTTTTTGTATATGTGTATCTAATTTTAGTGTTGTGTGATAGTGTTACATGTTTGTGGTAATTTTTCACTGTGTTATTTTGGCCATAAGAAATATTTTTATACCCATTTGTCTAAGTATGTTACTTGACTGCTTCACTCTGTGCGCTTATTGTGGACCCCTTACAAGCTCACCACCTCTTGAGACTTAGCCTAGCCCACTCGCCTTGCTACCTTGAACTGGTTTGGCTACAGCTCCCAGAGTTGTCACTGTCACAATCTAGGTTGGCCTTCTATACATCTGTCCACCAGGTCAGAGTATAGAAAATCAGTCCTAACAGTCACATCTGCAAAAGCACATGGGCATATGATGTCAGTGCCTGGCATATTTCTATTTGATACCTATTGTGACGAATCAACTTCTGGGGTACCAGTGGTCCAGGGGTGCATATCGGTTTCTAAACCATCGATCAGCCCCACACCTCTAATACACCAGAAGGAATTCAAACAGAATGGAATAACATGCAAATGATGTGCTTCCTTGTCCAATTTTGGTAACGTGGATGGAACCACAGGCTTATCTCCAAAAGGTTGGGCATCTTTGGTTAGTTGCAAAACAGCAATAATACAATCATCACCCAATGATAAAATGGAGTGTCTAGTCAAGGTTGTTTATTAATCACAATAGACAGTCTAACAACACCACGAAATACAACCCACCCTGTAAAGGAATACAGAGGAAATACAGTTTTAAAGAAGGAAAAGGGATGCACTCTGGATACTGACAGAAAGGGAGTCGGTATGTTTAATAACCACAACAGTTTGTTAAGGTTTCTTGGATTTAGCACAAAGGGAGCAAAGGGAGCAATGGGTCTAGAAATGTCTCTAGAGGCCTTCTGGGGAACAGACCCACAATGTACTTTGTGCTGTCTATGTTCTTGGTGCTCAACAGGGTCAAGTCGCCTTCAGGGCGCTTTGCAGGCTTCTGTGACAGAGTTCAAGATGGGAGTCACTGCGGATATCAGGCTGCAGGCTGGCCTACACTGCGGGTCAGGTTCAGGAATCATCTCAGTGCTGATCGACGGTTCTGAAACACTGGTCAAGATGTCTTGGATGTCTTTAAGCGATGGCGGCTTGACATCCGTCAGTGTTGCCGTCAGTTGCTGAACGAGGAACTCGACTGGCTCAAAAATGTCCTTTAAGGTGGACACGGTAGATACTCGTTGAGGCACTTCTCCTAGCTTCTTCGAAGGGATTCAGTCATCTTTAAGGTGGACAGCCCACAACTGTGGAGAGTGTCCTTGGTTGTACGTCCAGAGATCTCTGGGACTTCCTATCTGGGAAGCTTACTGCAGAGCCTAGCAGGGCATGCTGCGTGCTGGCTTGGTACTGGTTCTGGAGCAGCTGGAGTGTCCTCTGAGTTCTGTCTCTCCCTCTGTTCCCTGGGAGATGTTTAGGGGAGGGATCTTGCTTCCGTCTTTGGAGATCCTGGCCTTCCTTCACTAGTGGAAGATGTAAAGCAGACTGTACCTTCAGCCAGGGTCTGAGGATGAGTTATTTTTGCTTCTTCTTTTAGAGTCTTCAGATGACCTACTAAAATGGAGGCTCAGCCCTCGTTTAAAGCCAAGTGGGCCACAGTGATTGGTGTAGGCTAGGCCTACCTGGATGAACCAATCATGGGGTCCTTACCAACAGTATCCTGTATGCACGAGGTCATAACCAGAGTGATTTGCAACAGGAAAGGTAAAGGGGTGAAAAGAGGAACAAGGTGTGCCCCAGAACAAAAATGGCAGAATCCTTCTTTTAGCAGAAAGAGCTCTGGGCTCACTCCCTTGTGACATTAAGTCCCACCCAGCTTCCTGTCTCTTGTTTTCAAAGAGTCTCTCTGGTTAATTGTTCTCCCTGTGTGGTCCATTTTAAAGAGACAGGTCTCCCTTGAAGCTGCGGTTTGACCAGACTCTCTGGCTCCTGCAGTCCACATTTTCCTACCTTATGAATGGGGTCCCCCTAGCGGGTGGCCTACTGTAACCAACAGTTCCAGATATGACAGCTCACTGTCATTGATACTTAGGGTGGGAGCTGGCTTCAAGTTGACGTAATTACACATGAAGGGTGGTTGGGTTTCCTGTCTTCCTTGTTAACCTCTGCAGCCAGGCTCAATGTGGGCCTGTCTGAAGTTCCCTCTCGCTGCCACCAGCTGCAGAGCCCAACAAAAGAGCAGGGTAGAGCCATGGAGACGTTTGGCCCTCCCCCTTCCTGGAGATGACATTTTTGCACTCCTGGCTGTCACATTCCAACTAAATATGTGCCAGGGCAGACTGTGCCTGTAGGCTGTGTCCATCCAGAGTACACAGGTCTATGTGTTTGTCATGGTGTGAGCATAGGACAATGTGTGTGGATTATCCTCACACATTTTCCTGAGGTTGGTCTACCATCATTACATTTAATTAAACATTTAAAAAAGCCCAGGCGAGTGCATGCCCACCATGTGGATGGTCGAATTCCTCACACCTATACACAATTCAAAACTGCTGGCTTTGCCAATGCTTATTTTAAAAATTCTTATTTTTAACAGGACTTCCCTGCACAGACATGCATGCTGCTTATAAATCATGTGGCTGAAGGCACATTTAGTGAAGGACATTTCTATTGCACCTGTGGAACATTTATATCTGCACTTAAGTCATTAACGCTTTGTTTTAGACTCCTTTAAATAAACACTGCTTGGCACTTAACAGCACATTGTATGATGGTACTGCTGTAATATAGGGGTAAAAATGTTGATTTGTACTAGCAAAATGTTAATGTCTTAATAGAAAAAACATTTTAAAAACTTGAACATTGCTTAAGAAATGTGCTGTTTGCTAGAGAATTATATACAAATGGATTGTGACCAGCAGGAAGCCACGCGCTGGACCCCAACAGCACACAGAAACTGTGAGAAGCATCACATCACATCAAGATGGGTTCCATGCTTGTACTCTTTACTCAGCTGAAATGTGTGCCCACTGCAATTAGTGTGAGCTGCAATATGACATTTCCTCCACAGTACCCCTAGCCAGAAGCCTTGCTGGTCTCAGATGTGCCTTGGCTTTCTTTAATGTGATACAGTAGCGAATGTACAACTGGAGAGTAGGGTTTGACTATATAGGACAGGAAGACTGAATGCACCAGACCCACAGCTTCTTATTTGGAGTCCGCTTGATTGTTTCATGTTTTTGTGGCCTATTATTTTGTTCATGCTAAAACACTCCATATTTGGATGTTAATGTGGCCTAGATTTTGCCATCTGTTATATGATTTTTGTATAGCGCCTACTGCCGATGTTACGGCCTCGAAGCGCTGTGGGGAGGACGGCCCTTCCGAAAGGTCCTAGTCTGTGCACACATGAACATACAAGAGCTCTACATTGCAGGCAAATAGTAATTAGAAATGATGTGAGAATTCAATTACTAGCAGAGATGACTAGTTTATAACCTTATAAAAAAACATACAACACAGTGGGGCCTCCCCCGAGAATAGAATAGTTGATGTTATGTCACATTTTATGTAAAGCACTTTACCCGGATTCCACCTGCTTCTAGGTGCTGTAACAATAGGTGTAATACTACTAAATGTAATGGTATTCAATTCATCAACCTCAGATGGCTGTTTCCAATCTGCCGAGATTTGAACTTGGAAAGTGCAGGCTGGCACATGTCAAGGTTGAGCGTTGAAGTAGCTGAGCTATCCATGCACACTACAGTATGCGGTTTGATGAACTGTGCAGTTAAAAAGAACATTTATTATGATATATATGCAGCACCATCTCCTCTGCCATCTCTATGCCAGTCCTCTTCTAATGCAAAATATAACATTAACACGTTTATAAGCTCGCCATTACATAATCCTCCTCCCATAAGCACTGCCATAGGTGTGAAATGTAACCCTCAGAGTCAAGGCATTACTAAAGGTTGTTGGAATGCACATTTACGGATAAATGGTTGATAAGATAGTTCTGCGTTTTAGATGCTGAGATCTGTGTGTCTTCTGCAGGTTGCATGTTTGAGTCCTGGAAAAGCTACTCGGCCTTTCATCCTTCCAAGATTGTCAAATGAGTATTGCATTTGGTTGGGTAATAATATATATATATATATATATATATATATATATATATATATATATATATATATATATATATATAAGTGTTTTATACAATTCCACACCTTTCCCCAATCTGCACCAAATTCTGCATAGTTACCTGTTAGGACCCTCCGGACAATACTGGCTACATGCCATTTGGACACCCCACCCCGTTTCCCTGATTTCAGCCCAAGTAAAAATGTGTTGGTGGGTTTGTGGCCTACTGACAAAACCGTAAACCATGTTCACCGGGAAGGGAATCAAAAAATGTATGAGAGGCAAATAGACCTGAGAGGCGAAAGTGAAGGAGGTAACATTCCCGAAGTTTCTAAATTTTTGGCTACATCAGGTGAAATGACTTTCCAGAAGATTTTTACGAGATGGTGTCTGCCGACGAAGCCGTAAACCATGTTCACCAGGAAGGGAAACAAAGCATTGTTTCCAGGGGTTTGTTACGAGATAGTGCCTGCCGACGAAGCCGTAAATCACGTTCACCAGGAAGGAAAACAAAAAATGTTGTTTCTCAACTGGTCCTGGCACGAACAACACTCAAAGACCACGTTTCAAGGCACTAGGATGTACAGTTTCCTAGATATTCGCACTGCAACAAACTGCACCGTGCCATGGTGAGGCGGAACAGCAGCCTACAGGATCATTAATTTTCAACAATTGATGAGTGTTATCATGTCTGTCTACAGCACCTGTTCGCAGAATGGGCACTTCCGCTAGTGATATGTAAAAGTGTCCTACATAAGGCGCTTTGCCGAAAACATTATGAAAATGACAAATTATTATTTTAAATGCCTAAATGCTAAAGAAGCAAAAGGCTCAGAATAATGTCATAGTCCGATCATAGTGTCACTTTGTGTGAGTGATGTTTGTTCATACACACCCACACATACATACATCTGTGTTTTTGTGCGTTTCATTTTGGTATTGGCATTTATAGGTGCGCCCCCACCCTAGCGTTTGTCTGTGGTTCCCTGTGCACAGCCCCCACGCCCCTTAATAGAATTCCTAGAGATGACCCTGGTATACTATCAGTAACAAATAAAATAGTAAAGTGAGCGCTAGTTTTGCTAAGGTGTTCACTGTTCAGGAATCCATGGGAACTGTGAAAGGCCTCCCTTGTTATGTCTGCATCCTTCGTGCAGAAGCCGCCCTTTGGTAGGAATGATCGATGGCAGTGTGCGTGTTTAGCCTGGTGAAAGCCAAACGCAGCAGCGTCACCAGGCCCTTGGGGATACAAAATCTCATTTTCACTTCCACGTTTTTTATACTCTGGAGCGGAATACAACTTCTGTTTCTTATTCCGGCGTGCTGTTATTCTCTTTACATCATTACAATGGAGAACCTTTCCTTTTGGTAATAAAGTTTGATGGCTCTGCTGTTAAAGTTAGCTGGCGCTTTCAATAGTCTGAAAAGAGCCACTATCGTGCACATATAGTCGGTGCAATTTGTGGGGGTGTTTGCCAGGGCTCACCCCCGGCACTTACTTCCAAGCCCCTGCACTTATTGTCTCAGCCTCAGTTCGATTATGGAGTATTTGTTGGCAACTTCATTTTAATTGTCAGCCATTCCTGCCTGCTGGGCTGACTCATTGTTATTTATGAAGCTGATGACCCATGTGGGCAGGACAGCGCTTGTTGTCTATTCTCAAGGATAACAATGAGCTGGAAGGTGACAATGCTGGGTGCTTGGCATTCCCGCACACTGCTCCAATCAGCCTGTGTGACATTGGTGCACCTACGCCATTGCAACAACCGGCAGCACTACCAGAGCAGTGTGGGTTGATAGCATGACAGTCATCATCCAGCAATGCAAGGGCAAGGCCAGGGACAAGCTTAAGGCCACTGACAAAGATGAACACCTGTCATGAGTCAGTGCCAACATACACAAGAAGATCTTGCTGCAGTGTTTGACAGGCAAGTGCATCACTTCATCAGTTTACCATACGAGCAAAACAGGTTTGCTCTTGTCGCTGTGAACAGATGGTAAGCATGTATCAGAGCAAAACGTTAATGATGATGTGTTTAAAGAAGCACCTAAACTTGTATCTTATTTAAAGACACAACTAGTATGTTATTTTAGTTTGATTTATTTCTGTAAATTGCACTGCTCTTGGGGGGAGTGCATCCATCACCCCCAATGAGCTTCTGGAAGTTGCCGTTTTAAGTCCAAATATGCTGACACGGTGGGGAGCAAATATGCTGACATGGTGGCGAGCAACAGTGGCAACAGTGAGTGCGGAGCTGGCTGCCACAATGTGTCTGATGTGAACTAGAACATATTTGGGCCCTGCATAAGCACTGCATATGATATATCATATGATATATAATATATGATATGATGGGCTATTTATAACGTGCTTAATACCCAGAGGTTTCTAAGCGCGGACCCGTGGACCGAACCTGTGTTGCTCCGTGTCGTTTTCCTTCCAAGGCGAGCACGTTGCCACTGAGCTATCCTCCCAAGACAATATAGTGCAGAAGCCGGAAATCAGTGTGACTGCATTGCTTTGTATTTTAGTCTTATTTTCAGTTTATTGTAAAATGTTATAAGCGGTCCACACGTGTAATTTTTCCATTTGTTGTTTAAGGCTCTTGGTCCTAATTAGTTCCAGGATACAGCGTTCAGTTTCCTGCAGCGCGCGCTGCCACTCACCTGTGACCGGTCCCCGGCATGCCTCGGTTGCTAGGAGGTGAGCATGCCCTCCCAGGACCCATGTGACTAGATAGTGGGGAGAGGGCACAGGAAGTGCATTCAGCGTTTTCTCCACAATCAAACGGAAAGAGCACACTTGAATGCAAATATGTAGGTCAATTAGCAAGATGTAGCCTTACGTAAAACACTCTACGGAGGGAAGCGATGAAAATGATCAGCGATATGGAAGATGCACAAAGGTGACGAAATGAAAGACAGTAACCCGTGGGCAAAACGCCATGCACAATGAACCCAAACAGCCCCTTTGAAATACAATTTCTCTGTGACTGAACCACAGCAGCATTTTTGTTTTGGCTGAAAGCTGGCAAAACAGATGTGGCTGAAACGTTTGTGTAGTCTGTGTAGGCTTTTGGCTTCCTGTAAAGATAGTATAAGGATAGTGGGTTGGTTTGCGGTTCCCTTCTTGCAGAGCATTCGTTCAATCGGGTTTTTTGCCTGACCCTTACATGACATAAATAAACAAACAAACAAACAGTGTCAGGCACACACTATCTGACAACTCTCTTCAGACAGTTCTCAAGCACGTAATACACACAATGCAACAGTCTAGCAAGAATGCATTGCTTTCCATCCTCTTACTGTTTAATCCTTATCCATATGAACCATAGAAAAAAGTATTGGGTATAGTGATAGGGAGTGCACTATTTGCCTTACAATATGGCCACATCCATTCTGCATCAAAAAGGAATGGTGTACAATTCTGCAACTTCTTTTGTGTCTATTAGTCCCTGTCTACCATGCTACAACCAGAGCATGTTCATGAAATGATTTAGAATAAGTCCATGGCTTGAACACTGGGTACAGTAAGACACAGACTCATCGCTCAGGGCTCCAATAGCCAGGGTGAAGGGCGGGTGTGTGTGTGTTTATAAGTGCAATGGGTGCATGTGATTGTTTGGTGGGGGAAGGTGGACACCAGCATCTTTAAAGTGATATTTAGTGGCAGTGCAGTCACTCTTCTTGGCAGAGGACTATGCCTGAGGCTATGAAGGGCTGAATTAATCCCTAGCTACTTAAAAGCTATTCTACAATTACCTAACTAAGGCTCTTGCACGCAGGTGGCCACCTCTAACTAACCACAGGGGCATCACCCACTGAAAGATCTTCTATAATGCTGGAACAAGCCAGATCTCCCAAAAAAGGTCAAGCAGATCTTTGCTATAATTGGTGCTACCGCGGGTCTCCATAAAGTAGGTGTCAAACATTTGGCTCTCCAGATGTTTTGGACTCTTAACTCCCATCAGTCTTACTCAGCATAGTCAATGGTGAAGGGTCAGAGAGTCTTAGTAAAATATGTCTGGAGAGTGTGAAGGAATCAAGAAGTAAGACACAGGCAACAGATTCTGATTTCTATTCAAAAGTTTTATTTCACTTAAATGTCAGGATGGAGTAAGGACTAACTAGACTTATACGAAGGTGGGATTTCCCTACCTAAAGAAAACCAAGGATGGTCGGTGTCAGCAAGTTCAAATCAAAAGTCTGTCTGTGTCCAAAACCTATACCTGCCCTCACAACTAACTGTATACAATGTCTAGGGATGTCAGTATCAAAATGAATAGTGTTCAAAATAAAGTTCCGAGCTCCTTCCAGCTCTTGGCTTGTACTCAGCTTCCCCTTCCCCAACTTCAGAACAGTTCAAAAGACCACAGGGCTCCCGTCTCCCAGAGTTCACTACAGTTCACAAAGTCTCAGGGTTCCCTTCCCTAAGAATTAATTCAAATCTTCCAGCTTTCAAAAAACCCAAAACCAGTTCAAATCTTCTAGCTTTCAAAAACAATTCCAGTTCAAATCTTTGGTCTTCCAGGCTTTTCAATAGTTCACATGGTTTCTTCAGTTCAAACTCACTTCAGCAACTGTTGCAAAACACAAGCTTTTTTATGTTTTACTTTCCTTGGTTCTTTACAAGCATGGGGTATTCGGTCTAGACACAGTTGTGGGACCACACGGTCCGCCCGGTTCAGATCACGCAACCGATACCCCTTTTGTACTTTGTTATGCTTTCTGTGCTCTTCTGGCTTTTCCAACACAGGTTTTCTTTCTTAACCTGTAGTTCCTTGGGCTCTTGTATCTTAAGCCAATACTTAGTTTCTCACAACTCATTGCGTGGTGTTTACCATTAGCATCACCTTGCTTTCACTTCATTCATAAGTGTTCATCACTTGCTTTTGTTCTGTGCAGTATTCATATATGCTCGCAATGTCTGTCAGTCAATTCAGTATTCAACATTACTTGTTTCAACTTTCAAATGTACTTGTAATAGCTTGTAGCTTGTCCGGTATTCAAATACCCTTGTTTTGGCCTTCCCTAGTACTAACAGTTTTCTGGTTGCTCAGCATTCATACATGGTTGTTTCCAGTCCCAGGAGCGCCCCGGCACGAGTGTTCCCTTTTTTTCCCTCACCGGTGGTATACGGCAGCTCCTTTGGGTTTCTCTGCTCGACTTTCCAGCTTCTATTCGCTCTGCCTTCCATTCGGGGGAGCAACAGCGAGCAGCGCTCACTGTCCTGGAATCCTGCAGCACGTAGCTCTGCTCTTCCCCTGCAGCAGCTACTGAGAGCACCACTCGCTCTCTCAGAGACCTGTGGCGATTGGGAGGCTTCGGCGCCCCACAGCTCCTGCTATGGGCACTTTACAGGGAGGACAGCAGGATCCTAGACCCTCTCACGGTCAGACTTGGCCCCTGCGTCTGACTCTCACTCCTGCTCGGCACGGCACAGCTTCTCTCAAGCCTGTTCCTCTCCAGCACGCTCCGCTACTCCAGGCCGCTTCCTTCACTGCAGGCTGCTTCTCTCTCGGTGGTGGATGGTCACCATTTATATACACCTGGAACAGGTGTGAGTCATTGACTTTAATTGCCTGACCATGGTGAAGCCTATTAGCTGGACTGGCCTGACCATTCCAACTGAAATCCTCCAAAGCCCTCTTCCTCGTCTCAGTACCAAACTGGTGTTTAGAGAGGTTTGAATGAATGGAAGTGTCCATAAATCCTAAGCATGACGAGGAGGAGAGGGTGTTGGGGACCAATGTCAGATACCCTAGGCCAGACGTGGGAGTGCTGCAATTCATCCATCCTACCAATCAGCCCGTGTGGCCTGTCCCTTGGTGGGAGCTCTGTGGCCTGACCTTATTGGCTCCCAGCCTCCTCTCTGTCACTGCCAAAGTCTGATCTGCAGTGACCTAATGTCCTACAAGCTCAAGCCATTAGTATGATAAGCACAGTATGGTACACAGAACAAGGAAAGAATGGTGGCGACATTTAAATCCCCTGCTCCCAAGAGAGTGAATAATTGAGAACTGCCAAGTATTGCTAGGAGGGGAAACCCAGATTGAAAGACGATGTAGTGATACCCAGACTCTGTCCCTCGTTGAACCAACTGAGAAGCCACCCTACTATTTTTGTTTCAAATTGTTCCACAGACTCAATTCACCCAAATAAACTCATATTTGTTTGAATCACAATCTTCTGGTGTGTGCCTCTCATTAACTGCTGCTCAGCTTAAACTCTGCCATGTTCATATTCACTGCTTCAAATAACTCTTAAGCTGGTTTAAGATGGAGTGTCAGGGTGAGCGCTGCTTGCTGCGATGCCGTTGAGAGTTGACCAGACGGAGCTCCCAGGTTGAACCTGTGTTCGATCCTTTAAACTGTACACTTGCCACCTGGTTTTTTCACCTGCCGCATTGGAAGATTCACACAGCAGATCGCCCGAATCTCTGATAAATTAAAAGTCGTGTTCCTAAGATATTTGTTGTTGTTGTGGAAGGGGAGCCGGGTGCTGCACGAGACTTGCCCGAGTTACCCACCGAGCATACCTAAATATTCCAGCTCACAGGCTGATCCGGGAATCGGTCTTTGAGGCGCTTAGGCCCAACACAGAGCACAGGGTGACGCATGTGTGTTAATACAGCCTCGGGCGGTGTGCCTCCATGCACGATAAGCAAAGGAGCCACCAAGGCCAGAACACCCTGTGGAATACACAAATGAATGGGAGTGGGACTTAGTGAAGCAGGCTGCGAGTGCTGCTTGCTCTGTGTATTCTCATTCACACTGCAGATTCCTTTGCATTTCATGAATGCTGCATCTGAGAGAAGGTGCTTGAGAACAACACCTCGCAGGGTACAGGGCCAGAATTGTTATATTACCCGAGACATAAAGAAGGGCACAAGCCAAAAGCATCAATATGTTGTGTGCTATATATCCACTGGTGCGTGCCTGAAGAATTGGACCCAGTTAAGCGGTGCTATATTATGCTGGGACCAAAAATTAAGGCGAGCCAGAAGGTGTCCGTTATGGTTTCTTAGGTAGCGGAAGGAGGTCACCACTCACCAGATCAGGAAAATAAGGTTCTAGCAGCAATTACAGCACTATCTACCTCCATCGAATCTAAGATTGACGAGATAAAAATGTATGTGAACCTTCTGCGGCAGGATGAGCGCTCACTGTCGACACGAGTGTCAGATGCCGAGGAACAACTCTCGGCTACAATGAACACAACAGATGCCCTGAAGACGGCGATGGATGAACTGTCTACCAACAATAAAGTCCTAGAACAGCGGGCTCAAGATGGGGAGGACAGAGCCCGTCGAATCAACGCTCAAATTATGGGACTTGAGGAAGGCAAAGAGGGGAGTGACCCCACGCTATATATTGAGAATCTTCTCCTACAGGAAATTGGCCCTGTGAAACTTTCTCAGGGTTTTACTATTGAAAGAGCACATCGGTCGATGATACACCGACCAACGCATGGGGCCCCTCCTCAGCCCATCATAGTGCGGGTCCTCAACTTTAGAGGCCGTGAGATGATACTTAAGTTCTCCAGAGATGGCAGCACTATAATCACTGTTGGCGGTCTACCCAGATTACACTCCCTTAGTACAGGAGAAAAGAAATATGTTTGCTCCGACTAAGGGGATGCTCAGCGGTTTGGGCCTCAAGAACATGCTAGTTTACCCGGCAAAGCTAAGGGTGATATACAGGAGCAAGACTATGTTTTTGATAACCCTGGTGAAGCAAAGAAATGGATGGATGAATGCGGCCTTTCATCTGGGCCTGCTGTGAGAGATGATGGTTATTCAAAGGACTGAGTATGGTTCCTCTTGCATGGTATAATTTGAGGTGGTTTCCCCCTGGTGTGAAAATACACTTGTGGAATCACGGCTATGTTGATGCGCACAGTTGATGGTTGACATATTGTCGGGGGTTTTGTGTGGACTCTCACAGAAGGACATGTGACCATAGTAGCCTGGAACATGCAGCCTATGAAACCGAGATGATGTTACCACGGAGGGATGTCACTGTTGTGGGTTCACTTGCACCCACGTACCTTCAAAGTAACTTTGCTCTCAAGTAGCGTGATGGCTCGAACAGTGACACACTGTTGAGCCGACTAGTTGTTATGGTTTGTTACTTTTTGTGTTCACTAGCACTATGCCAGGCACTAGAGGGAAGGGTACCAGTGGGTATATGCAGGATGGGGGTTGCGGATGATTTGCTAGAGGTGGGTAGACCACTGCAATGTTTACATATGGGGAAAGTCTGGGAGGGGAGTTACTCACATGGGAATGCAGACTTGTGGGAGCCGATGATTAATGGCTGGTGAGGGAGTGGGTTTTTGGTCTATGCTGAATGGCTACCCTTAAGATTGCGACATGGAACATCCGAGGTACGTCCACTTATATGATGAGACTCAGGAGTGGCTCAGATTTGCGTAGGAAAAGGATCTTGATTGCCCTCTTACAGGAAAAACATTTGACAGGGGGAAAAGCAGGATAGACTTATTGCTAAAAGAGGGCGGGGGGGTTTCGATACGGTTCTGGTATGGATTGCTGGATCGGTACCTTTCAAGTTGATTAAAGCCTAAACAGATGATCAGGGTACATTGGTAATTATGCATGGCTATATTGAACACAGAGACATTCGAATTGTGAATTCATATGCCCCGAACCATACTGCTTTCACCTTTTTCTGCCCTCTATATGTGAGATTGAAACACCTTAGGGGGCTTCTTTTGGATCTGGCGGGCTACTTCAATTGGACCCTGAACCCTGAGCTGGACAGGTTGGATCACAAATTTAAGCGACCTTCTCTGAAGGCCATAAACCTACACACTATGTTGCAGTACCTCTCATTAGTAGATGTCTTCCAGGATATGAATCTAAATAATAGGTGCTACTCATACTGCTCTGCACCACACGGAGTCCATACTAGAAATGACTACCAATTCGCAGGGAAGGAGTTCCTGAATAAGTTTTCAGAGGGTGTCTATGCTGGTAGAACTATCTCTGATTATTCCCGTTGATCGTGACTTGGGTGCTGAAAGGCACGACTACCCCGATCCCGACATGGCATATGCCTACGAATGCCTTATCGGACGATTTCCACGGCCACCAAGAGGATGTGGTTGTGGAATTTCCTGATGTGAATGTATGCAGTGTGGACAACTGAACACTGCCTGGGAAACTCTTAAGGTTGTTGTGCGGATGATTGCCAAGGCCGCGGTATTAGGAGATCCTTGAACTCGGAGCTGGGTAGGCTAGAAGATAATATACAGGACCTTGATGGAATGATTTGCTGGCTGAGTGAAGCAAGCGGTTTCATATCCAGAAGAAATGCTTCACTGAATTTACGCAGACTCCAATACGTCCTTCATAGAACCCAGACCCACGATACTCGGCAGGCAGTTGCTTGCCCGGATGCCGTAAAGGCTTTTGATTCCATCTATTGGCAGTGGATGTATGCAGTAATTGATAGATTTGGTATTGGGGGAGGGTTTTCTATATGGGTGAAATTGATATAGTCAGAGCCTGTTGCTTGAATAAGTACGACAAGCATATATCTCCCCCATGGAATAAACATAGGAGCACCAAACAGAAATGCCCGTTATCACCAAGGTTGTTGATCCTAGCGTTGGAACCATTGGCTGTGTACCTGCGGTCAGAATCTGAAGGGGCTGGAATATTGGTTGATGGGACGAGACACCTGATCCCTCTCTATGCTGATGATTGTCTTTTATATATTCATGAACCTGAACATAATCTTCCTTTGGTGATGGAAGTGCTGGACAACTTTGCCAAACTCTCTGGTATCTCCTTTAATAGGGAGTCATTGTGTCTTTTTTTCGCTGTGCATGGGCATAGTGCGGATGACCTTCCGACACTAGGTATCGGATGGGAAACCCAATCAATTCAATACTTGGGCATAAATGTCTGGCATCAGGCCAAATACATGCACACACACAACACTATTAGGGCTCTCAATTAAATATCATAGTTGATGAAATTCTGGAGCAGACTTCCGCTCTCAGTGATGGGAGGGTTGTGTTGAACAAAAAGGTGGTCTTAGCCCGCTTGCTATATTTCTTTGCAAATATCATGTTCCTTATCCCATGCTCATTCTTTAGGACCTTGGATTCACTTATCAAAGGGTTTTTCTGGAGCAGAAAGAGACATAAAATTGTATTGACTGCATTACGTTTGAGATATGAAGATGGGGGGGGCTTCAGTTACCGAGGTTTGAGGGTAAAACCTGGCAGGGTGGCTTGCGGATAATGCGACATTGGAAACTACATTGATGCAAGGTGCCACAGAACGGTCATTCGCAAGGAGGCCCTGTGGATTGCTGAGCAATGCCTCAAGCATAAGCCCTATTTTTTGGTGTTGAAGCGGAACTATGGGGCAGATTACAGAAGACCATTAGATCATGGAATGCATACTCCCCCGCACACAACCCTGTCAGTGAGCATGAGCTGGGATAGACAGGATGTCCTCTTGTTTAGAAAGTGAGAGGAAATTGGTCTTGCCACTTGGGATGATACTTTATTTTTATTTTTTTATTTTTTAACAACTATGTTTATTTAGTTGAACACATGGACCTGCATTACAGAAATAAGATTTGCAATAATGAAATGAAACAAAATTCTTCATAAAATACATGGCATTGCATGACCCGCCATGCCTCCCTCATTTCCCCCCCGCCCACAGTCCAACCATCAGATAGCCTCACAAGCCTTGCAGGAAAAGTCTCGAAACTTTGGGTTTGAACGTCAATGTTGGGAACCCTCAGTCAAAATCCAGAAAGGGAGACCAAATATCTGTAAGTTGGTGTAAAAGTCTGTCTTTGGCTGCAGTAACTTTATGCGCCACCACGATATCCCATATTTTGACCCACCAAAGAGTTAGTAACGAGCCTTCAGGGGCTTTCCAACAGCGAGCTATCATGATTTGTGCCGCCAATAAAAGCTGTGTTATCAATTTAGCGGCCCTCCCAGATTTAGGATACATTTCTGTTACTGGAATACCCAGGAGAAGGACCTCAGGATTCATTTGGAGTCTGGTGTGAGTAATGGCTTCTGTTATCGAGACCATTTTTCCCCAAAAAGAGTTGATAAGCGGACATTCCCAACACATATGGAGATATGACCCTTACGCTCCACATTTCTGCCAACATGGTGACTCCAACATTTCTCGAAAATGTTGTAGCTGGACTGGGGAATAATACAAGCGGAATAAAATTTTCAAGGCACATTTATTATTGGTAACACATCTAGAGGAAGATTGGTTTCAAGTCCATATGTCCAGCTAGGATTGGTCCTCCAGTGGTAGACTCAGGTCATCTTCACAGCGGCGCATGTAAGTAGGACGATCAACCAGCATGTCATTTCGAAGAATTTTTTATATCCTAGAAACACTTCCAGCTTGTGTGCCCTCCTGAACGGTAAGCTCAATAGGGCTCAAATTACATGTGGCCCCCTGTCTAACCAAAGGCTCAGTTATCCAGTGGCGCAACTGTAAATATGAAAATCTATCTGATTCAGAAAGCTGAAATACAATTTTACACTTTTCACTTTTCGAAGGTATGTGGTTGGCGGTCTTCAAAAAGCTGAGATAAAGTTTGCAGGCCCCCTCACCTCTAATTTGTAAAGGCCCCTGGTTGCATGACATGGGAAAATGCTGGATTATAAAAGATCGGGGAGTAAGGGACTGTACCTAATTATTTTTTGCCATAGTGCCCAATCCAAGGTCCTCAGTGTCGCTCTAGAGGTGGAGAGCAAATTGTGCCATTGAGGGAGTGGGAGTCTAGCCTGTTCAATGTTAACCCACTTGGGAAGAGAATCAGGAGACATCCACGTCAAAAGGTGTGAGATCTCTGCCGCCACTTAATACTTGTGGAGGTCCCCCAAATTCCCCCCAAACCGGGCACTCCCATCATCACCCTCCTGGGAATTCTAGCCTTCCTACCCCACCAGATGAACCATAATATTTTACGTTGAAGGCGATCAAGGAATCGCTGTGGGAATTCTACTGGTAGGGACGTAAAGAGGTAGAGAAATCGGTGAAGCAGGTTCATTTGGACGGCAGTGATACGTCCTATCAAAGAGATTTCCTGAGTCGCCCATCTCTCCAAGTCTGCCCCAATACTTTAAAAAGAGGCAGAAAGTTGGCCCCAAATAATTCTAGTGGACAAACGGTATCGTGGACCCCTAAATATTCTATTGATTTTTCCTCCCATCTCATCAGACAGAAAGATTGCAGGGAGCAAACTTCATCGCTAGACAAACCAACCGCCAATGCGACCGATTTTTCCTAGTTTATTTAAAAGCCAGCCACTTGCCTAAAAGATTTTAACTCCTGAAGGACGTAAGGAAGGGAAGCGTGGATGTCGGTCAGTGTGAGTTAAACATCATCGGCATAGAGAGATACTTTGTGCTTGGAATCTTGAATATGGACCCCTTCAATAGAGAGATTGTTTCGAATCCATTGAGCCAGAGGCTCCATAATCAGGCAAATAATAAAGGGGAAAGAGGGCAACCCTGGTGTGTCCCACATGTGAGGGGGATAGGAGATGCATGTTCCTGATTCGCCCGTAATAAGGTGGTGGGCAAAACGTAGTTGGCCAGGATCACTTTTTGGAAGAGAGGGCCAAAATGAAAAGCCTGTAAGGTTAATTTCATAAAGAACCAGTCCACCTTGTCAAATGCCTTAGAGGCATCCAGTGCCAAGATTGCTGTGTGGGCTATTAGCTCCCACCTAATCACTACCTTCATTGCATCCCATGTAATTACTGTTGATGTAAGTGTGGTGAGGTTTGCTTGGAAATAATTTCATATAGCTTTGGTGGTAGCATCTCTAAGGGCCATATCATTCAAAATTGGGTCATATAAATACCACTGCGGCCTAGAACCGGTGGTTTGGTCGCAAAACTCTGACAGTTAAAAGAACCGGAGCATGATCAGATAATATTCTAGCACTGATGGATACTCCCTCCACAAATGAAATAAGCTGGGGAGACGCTAAGGGTAGGTCTATACGAGATGAGGATCGATGGACATGTGAAAAGAAAGTGAAGTCCCGTTCCCCCGGAAGTAGTACTCTCCAGGGGTCGACCATCCCCAAAGATTTTAAAAAATGGAGTATGCCCACTGCAATCTTAAAATCTTTTCGTTGTAGAGTCATGAGTTTTTTCTACTGTCGAATTAGGCACCCCGTTAAAATCCCCCCCAATTAGCACCTGACCCGCAAGAAAGGGGAGAATGGTAGCTTGCGGGTGTTTAAAGAATTGTTCTTGATCTTTGTTAGGGGCATATAGCGAAACCAGAGAGCAAAATTGTCAAAACAACATCGCTTTGATGCCAACATACCTCCCCTCTGGATCATGTATAGCATCCAATTCCCTGAATGGAACATCTTTCTCCAGCGAAATAGTGGTTCCGCCAGTCCTTGAGCCGCTAGAAGCTAAGAATTGTCTTGGGAAGTTTCTGTTCCTAAGGCAAGTGAAGTCTGGGGGGAGTAAATTAGTCTCTTGCAGAAAGATCACTGTGCCATTCAAGTATTTTAAACACCCTGAAAAGAAGTTCCTAGACCCCTCCCCTCCAAACTGAATACAGTTAACATGCCAGGCTGATCAATGGTTGCAGTATTGCAAATAATAGTGCTTTTTGAAGGCAAAGGGTGCATATAGGGTGACATATTTTTGGGGTCAGAATGACCTAGGAGATGGAGGGTGTCTCAGGTATTACACATACATCATGAATATCTAAAATGTAGTCTGAAAACTGGATAGAAAATAAGTTAGGTACAAAAGTACTGCAAAACAACGGGGTGTCCAGGACAAATATGTGCTGAGGCAAATGTTTATGGAGCGTGTCACTCTAATATATAAAAGGTGGTGACTGCTGCGGTTACAGAACTCCTAGGTTACCCCAACCTAGATAAGTACAAGTGAAAAAATGTGTAGTTCCTATAACATGCGCTGTCTCTTAAAAAAGTATGATGAGCCAAGAATATACAAAACTGTATTTTATTTCTGTGATCAGCATCCCTGTTGTCAATAAGTGTGAGTGTCACTTTTGCCACTGTGTGCCAACAAGTGTTTCGACCTATTGGTCTTTTTTAGGGCAAATGCAATGTACTATATAGCTCTTTTACAATAGTTCCTTGTGAGCAAAAAAAAAAAAAGAAAAGAAAACATTCCGAAATGAGGTTGATTATCAATCCGGACCACATTTGCAAGAAACAGAGGGTTGAAACAGAGCAGAAATAATAACATTTGCATAAACCATAACATTGAAAAGAGAAATATATATAAGTGGGAAAGGAGACAAAAAGAAACAGAAACAACCCATTAGTGTGCGGCTGATAATGTGTATATTACATTTACAGCTCATCAACCACTTGGATAAAATCATGTTCCTGCATGTAGAATATGCAAGGAAGTATACATTGGCAGCACCATCGGCGACCTACGCGCATCAGAATACAAGAGCACTTCTCCCATCTTAAAAGTCAAGACCCAATACTACCATTGGCAATGCACTGGCACACAGAACATCAGTTGGCCATCAAGAAGGATATTCGGTTTGTAGGCCTACAGCAAGCTCGGGTTAATGTCAGGAGGTGCCCGCCAACTTCAGCTCTGACAAATGGAGGCATGTCTGATATGCAAACTAAGATGCACAACTCTTGGTTTAAACACTGAACATGAACTCAATGTTTTTTTTATAAATAGCACTTTGTAAAGTAACATGAGTGTACAATACATTAGTCCAGTAGAGACTATCCACGCTTGACTTTTTGTTTTTGTTCTCTATTATGGCCACGTAAGTTCATTTGTCAGATTGCAATGTTCAGACCAAGAAAACATCTGTTTCTTGCAAATGTGGTAGAGATTGATAATCAACCTGATTTCGCAATGTTTTCTTTTCCTTTTTTTTCTGCCCTGAAGAAGACCAATAGGTCGAGACACGTGTTGCCACACAGTGGCATAAGTGACACTCACACTTGGTGACAACAGGTATACTGATCACAGAAATAAAATACTGTTTTGTATATTCTTGGCTCATCATACTTTAAGGGACAGCGCCTGTAAACTGGGACACCAGCCGCCCTATTCTGGGACTGCACACCCCAGTCCCGCCCTTCACTCTAACTGTTGACAAAGAGATGGATCTAATACAGAGGGTGTTGCGGCTCCACGCTACTTATTACCCTTGCGTATACATGCCAATGTTTGACCAGGGGCACGTGGGTCAGCTGTGTGGTGACGTCACAGGATTATCATCGCAGAAACCTGACTGCTTTCTGGGAATTGCATTGCAAAAAGTGTTGCAGGCTTGCGCTGGCATCCTGCTAACATTGTGATACGCGTGGGTAAGCTGCTGCTTATTCCATACTGCGCACTATGGTGCGATATTACTTTTGGTGGAAATGTTTTTGGAAAATGTACATTTAAGAGCAATGTTTGTACTATCATGATGTCTCAACGGAGCTGCTTACTTGAATCCGACTTTCTGCCACATAGCAGGCCCCCTGCATTGTGTTCTTTGGCCTTCCCAATATGACAGCACTATTTTTCACCTTGCTACTGCTGATGCCTGGGCCTGGCTCCCCCTCCCCATTGGTTGCTATTTGGCCCTTAAACCAATAGGAGCGACCGGGAGGCGGGAGCTGGCCATCACCAACTAAAGCCCTGTCTACCACGGTACTCCAGTTGCCTGTATGTCTGTACCCCCACCCCTCTGCTGCCACCAGTATGTCTGTATCCCCACCCCTCCACTGTCACCAGTATGTCTGTACCCCCACCCCACCACTCCACTGCCACCTGTATGTATGGACCCCTACCCCTCCCCTGCCACCTGTATGTCTGTACTCCCCGCACCCACCCCCAGTTAGTCGCCTGTGCCACCTCTCTGCCCCCACCCCAGTAAGTGTCTGTAGCAGCCCGCCATACCTTGAGTTGTGCTCCACGTTGTTGCCCGTTGATTGGAAACCTATGTACTAGTATGCACTTGCCATCGTCCAATACGGGACTGGCCCCATGCTATTCTATGTTGACACTAACCATGCACCGATGTGTAGCCTGCCTCCTCTGTATTCTGTGCTGGCCACCACGCATTTACCCATTGACCTGACCACGCATACATGTGGTATTGCTGCCTTGCAACTTTTTGTTGGCAGCTGTATATGCATACTAATTTTGATCACGCAACTGTTTGTAGCTGCCGCCATGCAACATATGGCTGGCACCATGCTCTTGCCTACCGATTTTGTGATTGCAACTGTATGTAGCTGCCGCCATGTAAGATGTGACTGGCTCTATATACTTGCCCACCAATCTATGTAACCACAGTTAAGCACTTAATGGCATTGTAGTAAGCATCATGTATGTATGTATGCCCTCTTATGCTCTTATGTAACTAAGCAAGCCTTCTTAACAGCGCCACAATGTCAGAGGGCAGTTTGTCACTTTACAAATTGAAATAAATAAATGTTATAGGAACTACACATTTTTTCATATGTACAAAAATAGATTGGTTCGCCGTTTGGTAGCATGGCTGAGTCTCTAGGCTAAGCATGGCTGGGATAGATTCTAAGATGGATGCCAAAAACAAATTGGACTCAGGACCAGGTGTCAAAAGCCCTTATTCATGCCGATGATGGAATATTCTTGGTAGCAGTTCACTGTAGATAAGTATGTTCGGTGGGGTATATTTAGAATTTCTTGGCAGGAAAAGCAGACAGTGATTGATAGTAGATCAGATAAAGGCATGGGAAAGCTACCAATTAGAGCAAGCAGCTACTTACTTGGCAACAAATAAAGATTAGCTCATGGGGGCTTTCACAGCATTTAGCTACCAAGTAGATTTGGCAGGCCCCGAGGATCAAACAAGAGCTGCTTCTTGGCAGGCACCTAAGGATTTATAATGAGGTCCAGCTGTATATCACACAAGCTTATCAGATTATGTGTCAGTCAAACCATGCTTGCCAAAATGAAGCCATGTGGGTTTTGCGATGGATAGGCAAGCAAACCAAACAAAGACAAGAAGGGCTTATATTAAAGCATTATGTCATGGAGCAAACATGTATAAAAGGCAAGATGATTGTACGAGCCGCCGCTGCTGCTTCTTTTGAATCTGTATTAAAGATGACTTTGAGTCAAGTGCCCGGGCCACCATTTCCTGCTCTATCTTTGTCTAGTCCCCAGTACCTGGGTCTACAGGTGTCAATTGCTGAGGGAGGGCAGGGGGTCCTCCTGTTCACTCACAAGCTTGACCTTCGCTGGAGAGTTTAATCCCTCCACAATAAATTACATGAATTCCAGCTTCTGATGGGGTTGGGGGTGGTCAAGCTTGAGTCAGCATCTACCGCAATGGGGGGAAGAACCAAATTAGATTTCTTTGCCATTAAGAGGCTGAGTGA
Organism: Ambystoma mexicanum; assembly: GCF_040938575.1. Classification (NCBI taxonomy): domain Eukaryota; kingdom Metazoa; phylum Chordata; class Amphibia; order Caudata; family Ambystomatidae; genus Ambystoma; species Ambystoma mexicanum. The sequence continues at coordinate 770,982,091 of NC_090928.1, read as the reverse complement.
GTATAATTCCATGTGACAACCATAGTTTTAATTGAACAAACAAACCTAAAACAACAGTTCAAAAATTAACTGAAAAACACAGGACATTTCGCCCCTTCAGCCACCAAAAGACATCTCACTCCGGATCGGGCATGGGCCGCATGAAGCCCATGATGAAAATGATAACTTGCATTGCTTCCATTGAGTACAAATTGAACTGTTCTCCTTCTGGGGGAACCTGCTTAATGGCTGACTCCAATAGATCAGATATGTAGATGAGATCTCCCTGACCTGCTGCTTTTGGGGATCTTTGACCATGTACTACCTCTTGATTTGGAAACCACCTCGCTACCAGGTTTGTGAGAGTCCAGAAGATCATCCTCATTGCCATTTTCTATGCAGAGGGGAGTTCCCTATGATTTATTTTCTTAGCTTCTACCAGCATGCCAATAGTGCACACTGTCCCTCTGAACTTAAACTGCAGAGTTCCGGGGAGCAACCAACTGTACCTGATTTTTTGCTCTTGCAGAAATAGTGTCAGGGGATGGAGAGATCTCTGTTTATGGATCATTATAGTTGCCAGATCCTGAAAGATTTGTAAAGCTGTGACCTGGTAGGTCAGCTAGCCTTGTGTGTGCCCTGCCGCCATAATATTTGGTTTAGTGGTAAAGAAATGAACCTGAGTGATCACATCAGGTGGGAAATTCAATGACGGGCCCCTTCGAGAGTACAACCTGTCTATAAGGTCCAAAATGAGCATCGACTTATCCAAATCGGGCAAAAGAGTTGGAAAGCAATCTCCTATGTAGTCATTTAAAGCTTGGTCTGAGATTGAAGACGGCAGTCCCCTGATTCGTAGGTCATTCCTGCAAGCCCTATTTTCCATATCTTCCTGTTTGGATTCCATGGATTCGCTTTTCATTTCCAATGACTGAATCCTGTGTTGAAGGTCAGCCATCGCGGAAGTATGATTTAATACTTGATCTTCCATTTCCCCCAGTCTTTGTTCCACTACCAGAACCTGATTTCACTGCATCTGCTTCCCACTCCCCTGTTCGATGGTAACAGCATTGTGGAGATAACAGCATTTTTGGGGGGGTTTTGATTGCCTTGATGGCCTGTTGGTCGGGGGCTCTTCTTAAGTTTAGAGTTGTATTAATTGGATCCGATAAAAAGTGTGATTATATATTAGCTCACCAGAGAGATCCCGTAGAGCAGGTTGGAAAATTCAATCAGATATATCCCCCACTTGACATCCGTCATGAGCCTCGATTCAACTGAGCCAGACAATATCTTTAATGGGCTTTGTGTTTTCAGCTGCTCAACCTTGTGTTCCCTGGTCTCTCTGGCATTGCTTTTATCTGTGCCATGTCCTGAGCACCTGCCGTTCGCTCTCTCTTACTCTGAAGTGCTGCTGCCCCCTGCCCCCCCTGTGCTAAAGCAGATCAGGGCTTTGATCTAATGCAGCCTCATCCAGCGCCAGTGGCATCGCTAGGGGGGCTGGGGGGCCGGGCCCCCCCTGGTAAACCCTGTGCCCCCCTTGTGCCCCCCTACCTAAGATGCGCAGTGACCATGTTCTCCCCCTATTTTTGTCTGTGTCCCCCTACTTTTGTCTTTGGCCTCCTCTGTGCCCCTCCTAAATTTGATTCCTGGCGACGCCACTGTCCAGCGCCGATATCACTCACCGCCATTTCCTTCTCATGCTGGGCTTGCCGTGAGGAGTGGACACTTACGTTCCCGGCTTCCGAAGAGACCTCTGCTTTTTCTTTCCACCATGGCTTCTAGTCCTCAATGAGGTAATTGGGGCATACGTTCCTAGGGCTCCAGAATTATGTCTTCCGAATGAACAGCTTGCGATCAGGCAGTCGGACGGCTGGCAGCATACTTCAATTGTACGGTGGTGTCATCCTGGTATCACTCCATAGTCCTAGGGGTAAAGTGTTCCTCCAACTGCTGCATGGATGGATCCTCAGCTAAAATGGGTATCGCCATGTTAGCCACCCCTTTTCTATTGCTTGCCAGCCACAATCCTTCCTTCTCAGGTCGTGAAAGGAAGAATGGAAGCGTAAACTCGTGCTTCGAATTTGGGCTTCAGGCGGAGGCCATCGCCAACGCGTCCGCATAGCCAGCATTGCTAGCCGCACCCCAGTCGATACTTTCAAAGATCTGGTGTTCAGAGACTTCTCAGAAATACCTATGGAATACATAAGGAGCCATTCTTAAGATACATGAAGCTTACCAAAATTGCTCAGACAACATGGCCTGTGTGGCCTGAAAAACCTAAATCGGATTATATACTATTCATATCATATGACCTCGAAAATGGGTGGAAACCTGTTTCCTCAATATATCAAGATTACAAATCCGAAGTTAATTGTTAAGAGTATTGAGGATTACAAATGCATGGGAGGTAGAGTTGGGCTGTAAGTTGGATGACAAACCATGGGACTGTAGATTACTGTTCCTAAAACGGGTCTCTAGAAATGCACACTTTCACCTATTACAATTGAATTTTATTGTACAGAACGTATATGACCCTGCATAGACTCATGCATTTAACAAACAGGCATCACCAAAATGCCCTTGGTGTAACACTAAACCGGCAGATTTTCTGGATGTATGTGATTTGCCCCTGAATGTTTTGGTCGTGGGCAGACTGCCCGCAGTAACACTGCTTGGACCCCTGTTTTGACCATTCATTAAAAACGGGGGGTTCCCGAGCAATTTATGTCCCCCGCCTCTATTGTTAAGGATGCGGGGGACACCCCCACAACCCAGAAGGCCACAGATACCTGAAAATGAGGAGCGGGGGACACCCCTGCAACCCTCGCTCATCATGTTTAGGTAAGTAAGTCAAAAGGGAAGAAGGTAAAAGTGTACACCTATAATTAGGTTAAAAATAAACAAACACATTGGGTAATACCGATTTTCTGCATATGTTTTGGCAATGTTTGATAGTTCAGGCCTTCTGGCAGCAGATCAGACACGTGGAAGTTGGCGTAATCAGATATCAATGGACCACTGAGGAATGTTTACTTGGCATATACCCCCATCCTGACAAGGTGGGGTGTATAGTAAAACTCATGGACCTAGCATGTATATTGGCTAAAAAGAAGTATCGCCATATAGTTGAAATTAAATACGGGCCCAATTTACAGGCTGTTGTGGGGGCGGAATGGTACAGAGCCTTGAGAAGCGGTTTTAGAGAATCCAGAACGAACCTAGAGGCATAGAAAGCTCTCTTACAGGCAATGTTTTGCCATTCCGATGATTGACCCCCATGAGGAACTGACACCACAGAGGTGCTTTCATGTGTCAAGTCTTGCTGCCTTATAGTAGGCTTGATCTTAGCGTGTTGTATGATGTGCACTGCACTGGGTCTTACAATGTTTATTGCCTCCTGCCCCCTCTGTCCACCTTGTCTCTTACCTAAATGCCTAGACTGGTTTACTTTTTGTGCCCAATGAGATGTTATTGCTGTGCTCTCTGCCCTGTGGTTTTTGTTTAATGTTTTTATTGGTAATATTGTCTTCTGAGATCCTTTAATGAGTTGTACTTGATGCTATACATATGATAAAAAGATTTTGAAATTAAAAAAAGACTGTCAGGCCAGACCTTGGGAGACATCGTACTTTAGTTCTGATACAGTATGTAGAGTAAGCTAACTGACAGAGCGTTAATTAATCATTGTATTACTAGTTATTTGTGACAACAAAGATGTGCATGTGGTACTAAGGACATGATGTTCACTGTCTACTTTTAAAAATAAATGTATTGCATTTGGTTCAAATTACAATTCGACCTTTTGCAAACTGAATAAAGAATATACAAAAGAAATACCAATTATTACAAACAGAACAACAATGTTATAAAATTCAATATGTAAATAAGCGCATATCACAATTCATCAGTAAACATCCATATTACATTTAAAAAAGTAATCAAGTATTTTACAAACTATTCGATTGAGGAAGCCTACTTCCAAGTTATCCAGTTTTAAGCAATTTAGATAGCCAAGCACTGCGACAACTTCGAGGTAGGATAGCCCCCTAAAAGGTGCTGCCATAAATTATCTAGATCTATAGAATCAAATTAATGGACCATCCTTTTAAAATATAAAGTGCGAGATGCGGTCAGTGCAGTGCAATATAGGAAAAGGTGCTTCAGAGTTTCTTCTTCATTCTTAACTTCACAAAGTCTACACAATGCCTGATTTTTAACAATTATACCTATATGCGTTAAAATTTGCCTTGTCAGATGAATAGTCAACCTAAAACAAATAAATGACTTCCTTAAGATAACACTTGGATAAAGATTTAAGTAGGGAACAAACATTCCCATCTTTTAATGCTCATTATTTAAATGCACGGTGACAAATACATGTGCATAATCTCAATGGTATTCATCCAGTCCAGTTGGTACAACAGCAATTTGATCTGACAAGGACTATCCAAGTAATCCGAGTCTTTCTTCCCCAAATTAGTTCAAATAGTCCTAGAAAACTGTGCAAGATTAGTACCACTGGTTTCCCTGATTGTATACAATAATTTATGAAAATCTCCATACAGTGAGGGTCTTTTGGGGGATTTAACACATTACGATAAAAAGAGAGTGTTCGCCATTTTTTGTGAACTAACAATAACTTCAGGCTCAATTTGTACCTGATCACACACACTGGTATGCAATTGGGTAAGCACAAAACTTTCCTGCAAATTATTCCTTCCAGAAGATCTAGTTTATCCAATACTGAGGGAACAAATAATTCCGAGCCATATTGCAATTTTGCCACCACCTTGTCCTTGTAGAATTTCAGAGAAGGCTGGATGAAAAACTTACATTATTTTTGTATTTGACCCAATAATATGTCTGTTTTGTTTCTCAGCAATTCCATTTATGTGGTTTTGTTCTTTCTTGTCATTTCTGCAGTGTTCTAGTTTCCCATTATCAAAAGTCCAATGCCATATTTTAGCTTTCTGAGAACCAGTTATACACATTATTCTAGTTTTTGCTGGATTTACCTTTAGGCAATTTTCCTGCACATATTTAGAAAAAGATGTAATCAACCTACGCACGCCAATAGGTGTGCTATCAAATAAAAGGAATAGCAAAAAGACAGGTGTCTACCCACTGATGAAACACTCCCATCCCTTGCACACCAAATTGTTAATGTAATCCAATCAACATGAACAATTGTTTAAATAACCAAAATGTTTTCTGAACCTTCTTTGTGGTAATAACATTTAGCAATAAGCAACATATCAACAGTCTTGAATATTTATATCAGTAACATATCACCTATTTATTTTGTGTATATGATTATATTTTCAACAGACATTTTTTAAATACATTTGTTTGGATCTTTTAACAAAGCAAAATATTTCAAACAAAAGGGTACTGCAAAGTATCCAAAATACATGAATCCCATGCCCTACATGTTTCGGGAAATTCCTTCACTTCCTCAGGGGCTAAAGTTCATTATTGCCTTAATTTTCTTAATTTTCATGCGTCAAAATGCACACCCCTTTTGAGAACTTTGGACAAAAAGGAGAATATACTTTTGTTGGGAACTAATCCATGTTAGACTATACTCTATACATACATTGGAAAAAAAAAGGTCAGGATCTCTCATGATTTTTTCTTTAATATTCAAATGAAGATTGTCTGTGTGTATTATATTCTACGAGATGTTGGGACCCCTTATTACTCAGAGATTTTATTGACTGAGTATATGATACAACAATAGGTAGTAGTAGAAAAGACTACTTGACATTGTATATATTTTAAACACTAGGGACTGCTCAATTTTCAGATATATTAAGGGGTCCCAGCACCTCGCAGAATATAATACACACAGCTTGGACTGTTTTTACCAGACAATCTTCAGGTTAATATTAAAGAAAAATCATGAGCGATACTGACCTTTTTATCGATGTATGTACAGAGTATGGCCTACCATGGATTATTTCACTAAAAAAGTATATTCTCCTTTTTTTCCAACGTTTTCAAAAGCGGTGTGCATTTTAAAGCATGAAAATGAAGAAAACTAAGCAAATTATGACCTTTAGCCCCTGAGGAAGGGAAGGAATTTCCTGAAACACGTAGGGCATGGGATTTATGTATTGTGGGTTATTTGCATTATCCTTTTGTTGGAAATATTTTGCTTTATTAAAAGATAAAAACATATTTTATTTAATACATTTCTTTATTGAAAATGTAATTCTATACAAAAAATAAATTGGTGATATCTCACTGATATAAATATTCAAGGCGGTTGATATATTGCTTATTGCTTAAAGTGATTACCCCAAACAAGGTTCATAAAACATTTTGATTATTTAAACAATTGTACATGTTGATTGGATTACATCCATAATTTGGTGTGCAGGGGACAGGAGTGTTCCACCAATGGGTGGACACCTGCCTTTTTGCTATTTAGTAAAATAACCTAGTGTCAGGGTTGTTTTTCTCCCATGCACCCCACTAACAATCTAAAGAGAATTATTTTTGAGACAACAGTAAGCTGTGCTCCAGGTCAGAGATGTATTCCCCTTATAATCATTCAAAGATGGGCTTTTAGAATTTGTGGTTACAGAGGAAGACATTTGACTTAAGGTATTTTTGGCAGATCCTTTTATATTATACCTTTGGGAGTACGGAAGGTGTTCATTCTGAAATACCTTAAAATATATTTTTTGTTAACTAGGCTTGCTCAGATTTAACAGAACTTTTAACCAGAGTCATAGATCATATATGTGGGTCAGGGACATTATAATGTCAATATGCCATTAACAGCTTTGGCCACCCAGAACAGCACTTCCTTTCAGAGGGCAAATATTGTGTCCCATCCTATGGGATCAACTCACCCCCCTGGGCCCTATCTCCTCCCAGGTTATCCTTATCCTCTGCAGTACACCCCCACCCCAAAGTCAGGATCAGGAAGCATCTGCCTTTCCCTACCTACCTGTGAGGAGACTTTAGGCAAGGTTTTACTGAGGGATCAGTATGATTCCTCACAGTACCATGTATCTACATGTTTTGGGGCGCCAACGGCATCCTCCACTAAAAGATCCTCCGTAAATAAGCTAGGGGCAAGGATACATCCTTGCATCAAGCCGGGTGTAGTAAAGATCTTCCATGAAAGGCCACCCTCTAAATTTAGTCTAACTTAAATATTTGAATTCCCATGAAGCCCCATCAATATTTTTAAGAGACCTTCTGGTATACCCCCAGGCGTACAGCTTCGTCCACAGCTGGTATGAATAACAAGATTGAAGGCCAATAATAAGTCGATGGCTACAACGTATATTGCCTCTTATTTCCCAGACCAGGCAAGCTCAGAAATATATTGAGGGCTGTGCCATGATGTTTTCAAAAACCTGTTTGACATTTTTTAAGTCATACCGGCACTCGCAGTCCATTTGTAAACTGTACTCAGAACACCAAGTCAGTTACTGATTTCACAGTAGTTAATAAACCACCAAAGGGTCTACCCATATTGTTTTTTCTGGCTGTCTCAAAAGCAATCTTAAAGCCATCTAAAAGGGGTTACTTCATCAGCATTATGAAAATATCTTTTGTTTTTAATTCACTAACCAATTCACAGTTAATGGACAATGCATAGTCACTCCCTGTATTCCATGAAGCGACTCCTAGATTCCTTTCACTGCTAAAGGTTGAGTTGGGTACTCATTTTATTATTTATCGTAAAGTGTAATACTCCTGTCAGCCAGGGCCAGTCATCACTTCTAGAAGTGGATTTTTTTATGTGTAATCAGTGTAACATCTCTCTTGCCCTGATTTCTATTATCAATTAATATATGTATATCCAAAGGGTTATAGTCTGTATCAAGGGGCAATTTCATCTTTGTTAATACATGCTGTTTCAGTTTTTATGGTTGAAGATCAAAACCTAATTGTTCCAAAGAAAAGGCCTATTTTAATATTACTTTGTAAACAATATTAGAAACAATGTCCAGAGTTAGCTTATCTGTTCATTGTTCTTCAATAAACTAAAACCAGCCAATATCTTTGGAAACAATAGCCCTCAAGTTTGGAATATCTGAAAAGCGGGCAAGCACATTAAAGGTATGATTCACAAAGGATTTTCCAATGGGATTACGCCATTGTGAAAGGCTTCTGTTAATCAGGCCCTAAATCTGCTCAATACCCAGTGCCTTCCTCTGGCAGTATACAGTCAAGGAGTAGCCTGTTTTTCCTTCATTCCATTGCTCCTGCGTTCCACCCCTTTTCTCTTTCTCTCCTGCACATTTATATATTTTAGACTCCTGACAGAGTCTTTTCCCCCCCAGTAAGATTGGTAACTCGTAAAATGCTTTATTCTGCATTATTTTGGTTTTTCCTATTTTCTGGAATTGCACAAAGCTCCTTTTCATTACTTGCAGAAACATCACCACAATGCGATGGACCACTACTACAAAAAACACTTTGAACCACTTTGTGGGGGTTCAGACCATCAGTACCCCTCTCTGCCGGGGCCGAGGGGAGTCCATTAGGCCCAACAAATGCAGAATGATCAACGGATTCACTGGCTCCTTCTGATTCTCATTCTCCATTGACATTTCTGACTTATTCAATAAGACTCTTATTTTTAACCATCAGTCCTGGCCGGGATCCTCAATCCAGATGGTTGAGGAATTTGACATATATAGAGCATATCTTCAAATCTCTCAATCACTTGTGGCCCTTGATGCATACAAGTCGAACAATTATTTAATTGATATGTCTCACAGGTGGAGACCAGCTCATTCGTATTATCCTTAACTGTATTGACAACCATCACTGATCATTTCCCGTATTGCTACCTGTTTTGGAAACCTCAGCAGTTTTTTCTTGACCTATAGTCATTAGCCGCAAGGGATCCAGAGATTTCAAATATTTTAAATTAATTAAGGATTTTCTTGATCCCCTTTGGGTTTTTCTAGTCTCTTTGATATTCTTTGATTTCTTTACTGTTGGGCGAGCAATTTTTGATGATGGGATCATTGTCTGTTGTAGTACAATTGCTTATAACCGCACCCAAAACGGTGCCGGAAGGAATGATAATAGGTTCTTTTCCTAGATTAGTGCCACAACCGAACCTTCTTTTCCCACACCAGCGTGTACCAATACGGCCGGGAGGCATCTCCTTACCACCTCATGCATTGGACTTCTAATTCCTATATTTGAGTCCTCTCGAGCGAGGCGTCCATTATTCACCACTTTAGGTTGATCTAAAGAGCAGAGATGGGGGGAGCTTTCTGTTCTGGCATTTCTACAGTTTTTCTTGGCAAGCAAAGAGCATATATCACCACGCTTTTCCAATGTATCTCAATAACGCAGAGTTAATATTCAGCTGTGAGTTGATATTCTCATATAAGGATACAAATGAAGTTGAAACAACGTTTAGAGCTTCAAGAGTAGATTGATTACCATCATCCTTATTAGAGTGCCGTAATTGAGAAGTAAAGCCACGTCCCTGCAACGGGCAAGGAGTATTCGCAAACAAACTGTCGCTGTCACAGTCATCTGAAGTATAATCTGTAAAAATCGGTGGAGTGTTTATATAAGAGTTGTCCACCCGAGGTTAATTTCCATCCAGTAATACCTCAAGTTATGAAGAGTCCGCTATATTAAAACCTCCAAGTCGATTGGCCTCAGCTTCCACGTCTAGGACTGTATTTTCCGACACAATCGGCGCAGACTGTTTAACCACAGATGGGAAGAAGGATGTGATTTTTACAGCTTTTTTCCCCTTATCTGGAGCCGCTGAGACGATTCCGGCTGACGAGGTAGAGGGCTCAACTGGAGAGGCAAGGAACGAGCGGTTTCGAAAAGCACTGCATCATGCGCGGGTAGTCTACTCATATTTTCACTACAGATGTTGTTATTAACCCGTTTGTTTGTGCTACTTGGTTTATAAATCTCTAGAAGGATGAAAGTCCAAGTCACCCGTGCAATGGGATCAAACTTGAAAAGCAAAGGCTGCTCTCATGTCAGAGACCAATGCTTTACTCGTGTAGCTATCCACCCTTGCCAGTGGGTGAGTGACCAGGGGGACCCAGCTAGTAGCGTGCATCTTGACATTGTAGACATTGTACAGGCTAGCAGCTTCAGCTGGCCCTGCTCAGCAATCAGGCAGAAATTATCTGAAGTCCAGGTTTGACACTAGGAAAGCAGTAGTCCTGCCGTCCCACCAAAGGAACCAGCGGACATGTTCTTAATCAGAGAAGAGTAAAACAAAAGTCCTACTCCCACAAAACACACACAACATCTGAAATAAAAACGGAAAATTAAAGGTTTTCTTTTCAAAATCCCTGGATCATGCCTTTGAAGAAGCCTGGGAATGACTGCATTTGATCTGCGAGTGAGTGAGCTACTTGCGTCCTCTGCTTCTTACTTGCCCGTACCGGCATCAGTCCCTTTTTCTGCCCATATATGCGTCAGTCAGTGTGAAAAATGCCTCAGTTACTTAAAGTGACAGATCACATTTCTAAGTCAGCGAAGGGGAGCAGGCCTGGGAAAATGAGCTACTGTACCCAGCAGCGATAGCGATGGCCGAAGCGTGTCATTCTGATTAAGAGTCCGTGGAACCACAGGCCCGTTTCTACTGAGAATAGTGATACTGGCACGACTTCATAGCGCCAAACTTCTCAACAAACAATATAGTAGTTAAATCTGTCCCAGGAATTGCCGTTTGGCGAATTTGCTGAGTTATCTATTTAACCATTTTAACACTGCTATTTAGCAACATGCAATTTATAAAAATACAAAAGCCACAGTCTTGAAACTCACGATGAACTGAAGCTTCTTCGAACAAATTATAAGACCATCAATATTGGGCGTGTTTCTAATGGCTTAGAGCAGCGCTATAGAGGCTTAAGAAATTGAAATAGTTTGACACTCAGAGCTGTGATTACATCACCCTGCCATCTTTATACATCTTCTATCTAGTAGATCAAGTTGGTAACTGAAGACCTGCACATAGGCATGGTGTGCCCTTCCTTGCCAAGGACAGCTTGTCACTTATTATGGAAAATGATTTTAAATATAATAAATAGAACATGACAAGGACTCTTGCATATACATCTTTTGAAGTACAGCTGAATGTAGCACATAGTTATTAAAATTTTACTTTTTACTTAAACAAATAAATATCACACTGCCACACATTACGAAATGCAATTAGCATGAATAGAACAGAGACAGATCAATGCGTTCGTTGTCCCTGTTTTATCAAACTTGTGTTTCCCTTTTACACAGCACAAAATTTAAGAAGAATGTAAACGAACTTTAGAAAATAGTGGTTGCTCCTTTTCTGCGTTCACGTAACTCAAGATTACATTTCTCACACTGGTCACAATCCCTGTGAGGTTTGCAACCTCTGGCTGTCCAGATGCACTGGACTTCGACTCCCATCATCCCACACCATTGACTGTGCCGGCTACGGCTGGAGGCAGATGTAGTCTGTATCATCTGTATAACGCCCCCGCAAAAAGAGGCTGTTACTAAGAACGGTACCTGGACTCCAGGTAAGTGGCCCATGTGCCACAGACCTTGCAAAGGTGGATTTTTCGACAGTAGCCCACTTGCACTATTTGACTTTTAGATCAATGAGGCCTGCCCCGGGAACAGAAAAGACTGGAAGGATGCGTATTGTAAAACGGTTTTTCAATTACAATGATTTCCATAAACAGTCATTATTTCCCATGTACCTTTGTTCTGTTCAATGGACTGGAATGTTCCAGTACACCAGCGTTGCTGCTCAGTCCATCCCCAGATCCCGTTTACCAGACTTTTCATTTGTGACAGTTGGGTAATGTTACATTGGGGTTTTTCCGCTCTCACTATCCTTATAATGGAGGAAGGTTCCAGACCATCTCCCCCCTCAGGAGGTGACAGCTCACCTGTGCCTAGATACAGGATGTCAGACATCTTCTGGAACCTGCATTTATTTATTTCATTTTATGGATGCTGAAAATGTCATTTAATTGTATTAATTATTCATTTTAAGGTGTCAATTTAATTTAAGGAATGTTATTTCAATATGTATCATTCAGTTACCACTTTATTTGCAAGTTATTATGTATAGATCTGCTGTTGCTCCCCATTTATAGGCAGTGGAGCTGTCCGGATGGCCCCCTGCCACCACAGCCACTTGGTCTGTCGCCCTTGATTACTTTTAGCTCAGGCCCCTGAACTTGGGGAGTTTTTTCTGTGGGGACTTTCTGGAGATACTCTGCATTGGCCTATATCACTCAGATATGCCTGAGGCCCGATCCCTCTCCTACTCCCCAACTGCCGGAGGCCTGTTCAACTGGCTGGCCCAGCGTGTTCCTGTGTGCTGCTTTGCTGCTTCCCATCCTGCCATTGATCTCTGCAAATGCTGTGATGGCTGACTTCATGTGAGCACTGTGAGAAACCTGAGGGCGTCCTCGCATCTACTCTCTTGGGCCCTCTTCTTAGGTGGCCTGGAAAAGGCTATCGCTTTTGGATCCTGACCCTGAGGGTGGAGAAGCAAAGGAGAATCACCTGGGTGGAGGGTTCCTTCGGGATTGGGGATGAGATGTCCTCAGGTGAGAAGCGGAATCCCATATTTCCATTTCAGGAGGAACCCTCTAATCCCAGAGGCAGTTATGGGGTATTGCTATCCCTGTCCCACTAACCAAGAAAACACCAGGACACATTACCAATCAAGAAGCACCAGAAAGAGGGTGAAGAAGAGAAGTTTAGGGTGAGATAGGTAAAACATGGTATCCCCCTTTTCCTCCTCAAAATCAATCTAACCCTTCCCTGGCCTTTATGGGCTACTGTAAAACAAATCCCCTTAATGTTTCCAATTCAACCTACTGCAGTACTGGGACAAGGAAGAGACAACTAAGAATAATGAACACCAGTAGGTTATTTCACCACTCTAGTACTGAGACAAGGACGATGCCTGTAGAGCACTACACAGGTCAGGCATGTACCTCTAATTGTAGTGAGACAATGCAAATTGAAAACTCACACCTGACACCTGTCAAGTGGTTGCAGGTGTATAAAAAAGGGAGGAACCCAGCAACAGAGAGACCAAAAGGGAGGCCTGTGGGGGGGGGAGACAAGCAGGGAGTCCTTTTTGTAAGGAGGCAGCCGTGATGGGTCCTGAAACGAAGCCAGGATGCCGGCAGACGACCCAGAAGACCTGGGAGCCCAGGGCGAGTTGGGCCAACAGAAGTCCACAGGTGTGGGAGCCTCCGTGGTCGGGAAGCCACAGCTGGAGCTGCAGGCAAAGGAGAAAGGCAAGGAGTCACCGCCAGCATTCGTGGAAGGAAAGTGGAGCTGTCAGCCAGTGCAGAGAAGCACCCGAATTGCAAGCAGGGTTTGCAATTACCAGCACGCCAGCCAGCAGAGCAGGAGTGAAGAGAAGCAGCTGCCCGAAAGGAACACAGGACCGGTGAGTGAAAGGGTATGTCACTCGAGACCAGGGCGCTCCTAGTGGCTGCATGCAAGTGAGAAATGCTGAATGAACCAAATGAAATGCAGATGAATATGCAGATTCAAATTAACCCAAAGCCACGGGTTGACTGATAATTAAGCAGCAAATTAAATAGCAACAAATATTGAATACCAAACTGAATTAAAACTTTATGAGCAAAGCTTTGATCTGATGAGAGATAAATGCGAACATGCCCATTTGAAAGCAACATACTGAATTAGAGAGCAAGTGTAAAAGACCATGATGGGGAAAAAATAAGACCACCACAAAGTGAACCTTGTGCATGAGTACAGTGTGGTAAAACCAAAGACTGTTAGAAGGCGTGTGACACATTGTGGCAAAGCCAAGAGGCTAATCAGGAGAAGCCAGGAAAGTGTGAAACCTGCACATAAAGCCAAGAGGCTGACACGAAGTAGCTAAGTGAGTGTGAATCTGTACACAGGGGCAAATACAGAAGGACCTGTGTGGGCTGAAGAGCATAGGGTTCCTGGTTGCGCGACCTGTGGTGGGTGGACTGTGTGGTTTGACAACTGCGCCTAGACCAGGGAACCCTCAATTGTGAAAGCCAAAGACATTGTGGAAATAAACCAAGAAGGAGCACTTTAAGTGAAATGTTAATGCAACACCGGAGTGTAAAGTTGACCAGGAGTTGTGTTGAACATTGAAAGACTGAAGCCAAGTAGAAGTTGATACATTGGAGTATTGGGCAAGGGAACCCTGGGCCTTGATGTGCTTCAATGTTGTCTTCGGCACTGAGCCCTCAAGACCCTTTTCTTTTGATCTAAGTTGTCTTGAACTTGGGAAAGGGAACCCCGAAGATTTTGTGGAACTGTGTTGCCTTGAACTTGAGGAAGGGAACCCCAATGATTTGTGGTACTGTTTGAACTTGGGAAAGGTAATCTCGAGCCTTTTGTTAAACTTTCTTAAACTTGGGGAAGGGGAGCTGAAAAGGAAGCTAGAAGCTGGAAGAAGCTCAGAACTTAATTTTGATCACCATTTCTTTTATTGTTGACATCCCTATACATTATTTAGCTTTAGTTGTGAGGGAAAGGATAGGGTTTGGACACAGACAGACTTAAGTTGAACTTTCTGACTCAGACTTTCCTTAGTTTTGTTAAGTTAGGGAAATCCCACCTTAGCATAGAGCAAGTTAGATTGTGCAGTTGAGGGCTACTGGCTGGTTGAGTGATGTGGCTATTATGTGAGGCAGTGTTTATAGTGGTGCTAGATGAAGGGTTGGGCTTCATGTTGACTGTGAGAGGGTAGTGGCAGTGTCTTGGTGGAGGGGTGATTCCTTCCTTATTCTTAGGCCAGGTCTGGTGGTGTTGAGGGGTGGGTGGGTACAATGCTGTGTTGGCTATGCTGCACAGCGTGCTGAGTGAGTGAATTGGTATGGGTGAGAGGTGGTATGGAGGTGGAGGTGGTAGTGGTGGAGGTGTGGATGTTGTAGGTTACTTTGAGGGAGTGGGGCAATGTGCGCAGGCGCGTGCACGCATTTCTGGTGTTCAGCGGTTGGTGTGCAGTGGTAATGGGGCTGCCCCAGAAGCGAAAGCACAGTCTTTTATTCCTGACGGAGGGCAAGAGATGAGCAGTGGTAGATAGCTTGTGTCTGTGAGGCCGAGGCTGCTCGAAGGACGTTGCAGCTCTTAGCTGCCATATGGGTGGGAGGCTAGTGGTTGTTAGCAACCTGCTTATAGCGTGTGGTGAGGAGAGCAAAAGGAGGCTTTGGCTACCCATTGGAGCAGTGTTGGCTGGGTAGGGATCTGAGAGGACTGCAGTGTGCATGAAGTTATGAATAGGGGTGGGGCTGGATTTGTAGGAGAGGACAGGTTGCTTAGCAGTGTTTGCATGATGGATGCGAGTTACCTGGTGGCAGCGTCAACATGAGGAAAGTGGGGGGCCCTGAGGCTGGTCGTGAAAGGAGGGTTGCCGAGCAAGCTGTGTGACGGTGAGGCCTTGTCTGGGGCAGAAGCTGCTGGAGTGAACACTGCTGATGCTAGATTGTTGAAATCTAGCGTCACGTGTTTTCCTTTTCTTTGCAGTGCGTGCGCCATCTGTGGCATGGAGGCTGGGGACTTGCATTTGAATGTGCTTAAACAAAGGTATTACCAGTACATGGGTGGGCATACCGTAAAAAAACGGTGTGGGCAGCTTGAGAGCTGGGCGTGGATGAGGTTGTAGAGCACAAGGTGGAAGAGGAGGGGACGGTTAGCCTAGCCAGTGCAGATCAATTAAGCAGCGAGCGGGCATGCTGCCGGCAGCCCGGCACAGATTTCTAGGGGAAGGTAGTTCCCCAAGTGTGGCTTGCTTGGCTGATACCAGCGGGCTGGCTTTCGCACTCGGAGTGAGAGTGGCAGCCGGAGCGGGAGCCATGGATGCTAGCGTCACGCTCAGGAGGGTCTGGCTAAGATCAGATGACGTGCGAGCAGCGGAGAACCGCGGTGCTCAATTGAAGACTGTGTGAGGTCTCGCGTTCATCACCGGAGCGCTTGACGTTGCATCGGGAATGGCAGACTTGATTTTTCGGCTGCGGGCGCACTGTAAATCACCTGATAAAAGCGGCGAAGGGAGGCTTTCTTTATGGTAACGATCCAGGACTAATCTATCACCTTATCAAACACTGGTAGTCCATAAAATAATTTGCTAACTATGCTTATGACATAAATTCATCACTTGATTGTCTCTTTCCCGATTTGTACATTGCATTTATGCCATTTGCTGTTTGATAGGTGTGTATAAAAAAACGAATTGGTTGTATTATACAAAGAATAAAAAATATATATTATTCTCTGCTTCTGCGCAGGATTGCAGGTCGGCTTGGCCTGAGTCATTTTGAGTGGTGGGAGGCCGGAGCAGGACTCCTGCAGATTTCCGGGTTCAAATACAATAAGAAGAAATGATTAATCATTCAATACGCGATGATCAAAAGCATTATGCTGCACTTGTAGAGTGATAGCCTTTCAGTATGATAGCTGTGCCTTTGCTTTTCAGATTGGAATGGGAAAAAGGAAGCTTTCCCAGCTATCATCTATCTTTTTGTATTTGAAACCGGAAACTGCACGTGACAGCACAGTTACCAAAATTGCATCTTTTTTTCAACATTAGCCCAGCCCATCCCCACATCACAGGGATTCAATTTATTGGCAACATTAAATACATAAGCACACAGAAAGCGATGCTACCAGCACAGTGCATTACTTAGAGCAGACTCATAGCCTCAGAACCCAACAGGGGACATTTGTCAGTAACAGTCCAGAGGAAGAGCAAAGCTCGAAACACGTGTTGGCTGATTACCTGCTTTCGTTATTTGACATGGCTGATTACCTGCTTTCTTCGTTTGATCATTTGACATATTATGTATGAGTTTGCAAAGGGCGGAATATTCGCTTTCTTTGACTGACTGTCATATTTTTGCATGTGATTGAAAATGGATCATACATTGCCCAATACTTATACCAACCAGTACATGACTCTAAAGAATTATTATTGAGAGGTGATATTTGAGACTGTGTGTTTACAGTCCAGCGCAAACCAGGGCATGCTGGGGAAGCTACCCGTTCGTCCCAATTGCGCCTCAAGTCTGCTCTCTTATTTCCTATCTGTAGCGCAGGGCACTGGTTCACTCCCACCCCTTTACATCACCTAAGAATTGCACCATTTCTGGAAGATCACCGTTTATTGCTTTATTTGTTTTTAAACAAAGCAAGCTGCACCTTTTTTGGGGTGAGGCATATTCCCTTTTGTTTGGCTTTAGGACAACATAGGACCATTCTTGGTGGATTTGTCGTCCTTCCATCATGCCAAACAAAATAAACGTTAGACTGAAAAATGTATCACATGCTCAAAATCGTTACTTTCAAAACCAGCAAGAGACAGTAAGTAAAGTGTGATTTTCGCCCCGCTTGCATCACTTCCCAACATTATCTGACATTTTTTAGCAAGAAATGCTGTGTATAGTATGCTGTCATTCTTTATTATGTATCGAAGAGGGACCATGTTCATGAGTAAAAATATGTACGTACCATAAATTCCCGTTGAGATACAGGGGAAGGCCTGCAAATGAAGAAAACACATGTATGAATATTGTCGAGTTAAGGCATTTTCATGAAACATTGTTAAAAAACGGCACGTCGTAGTTAAGAAGTACATTATTATTATTTGAATACTGTGTTTATAGTTATAAACTTTAACACAAAAGAGAAAACACATACTTTACCCAAATAAAATACAAAACAATAACAAGAAAATACACACATTTTGAACGATCCATTCAAATACATAACACAGTATCAAATAATGCATACCTAAAAAGAATTAAGAAAAAAAATATCAATATAAGATATTAATTTTAATATAAAATAGAATCATATTTCCACCACATCCAATTTCTATATAACAAGATGAAGTGATTTACATTTCCAAGCTAATAACAAAAGAAGGAAGAATTATATGGTGGCCTTAGAACTCTAATCAGCAGAGTATAGCATTACAGGCCTGATAACATTTTTAAAGGTCTGATAGAAATTTTACCTCCTCTTCAAATTTCAAAAGATATTTATTGAGACTTTTCCAGACCTGTTTAATGGCAATTGTTAGGACATGGCTATAGTCCGACAGACATCTCAGCCAGAATAATTCACTGCTAATGCTTTCCATGTTTTCAGTATAGTTACTCAGATAGCATTCATATATTGGTCTCATAGCCTAACAGCAGGTCAACACAGGTCTAGCTGATTCCACTATTTGAGTATCTAGGCAGATTCTACAGGTCCGTTCCTCTAACGGCATGCCCATCCAGGCACATTTATTCTCTAAGATGTCAAGGCGATTAAGCCTAATATTAAGAAATATTCTACGCATGGCCAAGGAGGGCAATATGTGAAACACATCATGGAAAACGATTTCAGGGACCTCCGGTTAGAAACTTTATCCTGGCTTAACACCCGGTCCCATTTTTCAAAACTGCTTTTGAGAGATTTGAGCACTACACCTTAACCATACTCCCATTTGGGTGTCCAGCCAATAGCCACCAGGGAAATCAATCCCATCTCAAGACCTATTGCTTCAATGGGGGTGAAGTACATTATTGGAACTACAAAGTAAGTAGTATGAATGGTTTTCAGAAACCCTTAACCCACTGGTCTCATCATACATCTACGGACCGAATGTGCTATGACATAGCAGAGCAACGTGTACAGATTACCAGCAGACCTGCGCACCAACAGATGTTATTTCCCAGCAGAGGTAAGTATAGCAGATCCCCAGCAGACCTGCCCACCAACAGATGTCATTTCCCAACAGAGGAAAGTGAAGCAGATCACCAGCAGACCTGCGCACCAACACATATCATTTCCCAGCAGAGGAAAGTGAAGCAATTCCCCAGCAGGCCTGCGCACCAACAGATGTAATTTCCCATCAGAGGAAAGTGAAGCAGATCACCAGCAGACCTGCGCACCAACACATGTCATTTCCCAGCAGAGGAAAGTGAAGCAGATCCCCAGTAGGCCTCTGCACCAACAGATGTAATTTCCCAGCAGAGGGAAGTGAAACAGATCACCAGCAGACCTGCGCACCAACAGATGTAATTTCCCAGCAGAGGAAAGTGAAGCAGATCACCAGCAGACCTGCGCACCAACACATGTCATTTCCCAGCAGAGGAAAGTGAAGCAGATCCCCAGCAGGCCTCTGCACCAACAGATGTCATTTCCCAGCAGAGGGAAGTGAAACAGATCACCAGCAGACCTGCGCACCAACAGATGTCATTTCCCAGCAGAGGGAAGTGAAGCAGATCACCAGCAGACCTGCGCACCAACACATGTCATCTCCCAGCAGAGGAAAGTGAAGCAGATCCCAGCAGGCCTCTGCACCAATAGATGTCATTTCCCAGCAGAGGGAAGTGAAACAGATCACCAGTAGACCTGTGCACCAACAGATGGCATTTCCTAGCAGACCAGATTGTAGCAGATAAACAGCAGACTTGCGCATCAACGAATGTCATTTCTCTATCTGGTGTGATGAAAAAATGGCAGCCACTCTAAGAAGCGGAGATGGGAAGTCACACATCTCATTAATTCGACTTAACCAAATACGCAAAGCCAGGAGGTGCACACAATGAAACATTCACTTGACTTGAGGATTACCTACATGTTAAAGTATTAGACCTTTTCATTTGATTGCCACAAGTGATTTTGAAAACTGTATCTGTTAGTCTATGCATTACCTTATTAAACATTCTTATTATTCGCGCAAACATTACACTGAGGTGTAGCAGAGCCCTGCAAACAAAACATCTCAGGGCAATTCACTCATAAAAAACATTGTTAAAAGGGACGTTATGGGTAAGTTGAACTACTAAAAAGCTATGCCGTTCACTGACAAAAACGTTGTTAAAGGGACGATATGTTTCAGTTGCCCTAAGAAAAGCCTATCAAATACAGTGCAACAAGTACCTGAAAGAAACATTACACTTACTTTGCACTTATAACAAACTATCCATATTATGGTTACAAGTAAAACCAAAAAAACACAGAAATTCGGCAGTTATGGTAACCTAAGCAACCATAACTCGCACCACCACTGTGCACTGTTAAGACTAACAGCCATGACATCACAAATGTCACTGATGGCATCACATGTCTGGCTTCCTCTTTTTTTGTTCAAAGACATATCTATGCCAGGTGGTTTTCTTCACGGACAGTAAGGAACTAAAAAAATCAAAAGCTACTATATTAGTTGACTTTACCCTTTTCATATGTTGTTACACTACTTTCCTTAGGGTTCAGTCACATCATATGATACGTATACATAGGGGAAGAAGCAGGCCTAAAACACAGCAATCATCACTGTGAATGAAGGTAGCAGTTAGCTTATGAATACTTTCTGTTAATACTGCAGCGTTTTTTTGATTACTTTACTTTCTCTGTATATGGTTATAATTGTGTCCGTTGTGATCTCTTAATGTTTTGTGTGCAGTAGTACAATTATGTAGTAAGTGAGACATTGGTAGGTACTTATTACATGTTTCACAGTACGCAAAACTGTGAAATGAAAGCATTCATCATTTTACTATCTAACATGGCAAGATTTTGAATATTGCACCTCTATGATGCATGCCTCAGACAATGGGCCTCATTACGACCCTGGCGGTACCGAGTGAACAGCGCCGTAAAAGGTGCCGGTGCCGTTCACTCTGTACCGCCGCATTACGAGTTCCCCTCGTGGGACACGGTAAGCACGCCTGGGAAAACCAGGCATGCTTACCGGGTCCCGCGAGGGGAAGAGGGAGCAAACAACGGGCCATCTCGTAATGGCCCGTTGTTTGCTCCCTCTCCCATTCAGCCCTATGAGGATTGAAATGGGAATAGGGAAGGACAGTGTCCGGGTCTTTGGAGGGAGGAATTACCGGGCTTTCCGAACTCGGAATGGCCCGGTAAGTCCTCATTCCGAGGAACCGGACCCCGACGCGACTTCGGCGGCAGCCATGCCGCCAATAGCGGCATGGTTACCGCCGAAATCGTAATGAGGGCCAATGTCTACTTTTGCACGCGTAGGTGCATGTACTGGAAATAACTTTGTAATGAAATGGTGTTTATAGCAATGCATTACTTAATGAACTATGTATGTCATGATAGTTCTCCCAATGACCTCTGATAGTTTTCTGGCAACATTATAATGACAATCCCTTGTGGAGGCTTTTCATGAAAACTAAATGCACATATGATGTCATCAGTGATGTCCTCAATTACATTTGTGATGTCATGGGTGTTAGTCTTAGCAGTGCACAGTGGTGGCGCGAGTTATGTTTGCTTAGGTTACCATAACTGGCGAATTTCTGTTTCTTTTGTTGGTCTTACTTGTAACCATATTATGGATAGGTTGTTATTAGCGCAAAGTAAGTGTAATGTTCCTTTCAAGTACTTGTTGCACTGAATTTGATAGGTTTTTCTTAGGGAAACTGAAACATATCGTCCCTTTAACAATGTTTTTGTGAGTGAATTGCATAGGTTTATACTAGTGCAACTTAAGGATAATGGTCCTTAACCAATGTTTTTTCAGTGAATAGCATAGGTTTTTAGCAGGATACACTTACTTTTTGAAGATGTACTGTACAACATACTGAACCTGTGGCCACCATGTTAATGCGCACAGCAGTCTTTGAGTATGCATCTGGATGCGGACATCGGGTGGCATCCAACCTGCTCAGAAAGGCAGGGACTCTCTTACATAGTTGTACCATTCAGCAAACACAAGGAACATATGCAACCAGCAGCATGTACATGAATTGCAAGGTATAATAGAGTAGGACTGCAAACTGTGAACTTATGAAGCAAACAGCACAAAGGCATAGGGCCTACACCATAACGGAATGCAACAACAACAGAAGTGACGTCTCCCTTCAACAATCTTACCTCACTGCTACTGTGCATGGGAACAAAGAATGACCGTCCAGAGTAAGGACGGGATAGTACTAAGACCAGCAACTGCAACGTAGCAAACACAATACATTTTGTCTGATAATTGTGCAGGTGGTGCAGTATACAATAGTACAGAAGCATACGTTTTTTTTGTGTACGTAGCAATGGCAAGCACCTTACAGAGGCTGGAAGAAAATTTCCCTCATGACGCAATGACTTATGATACTAACCCCATTGGTACTCAAAGTAGTGTGAAATGTAAATTATGTAATATATATTGCTTCATGTACACCTAACACATTTTCTGTTGTGTAAGAGAAAATATTGGAAAGACAAGCAAGGCAGCACAAGCGGCACCCATTCCATAACAGCATACAGGCATAGGAAAGGAAAGAAACTCTATACATTGCAAAATGGACAGCCTGGAAGCCAAAATGGAAGAATTGGTGAACAATTGTGCCACCTTAAAAGATTGTGTACAAGGGTATACTATGGACAAAATAAAACATCACTGCCAGACCTGCACGTGTATCCCTTCCCCATGTCACAGCCCGCCACCCCCTCAAAATCTGTGTGATGGGAGACGTTACGATGATACCTCAATCCCTTTCTCCCCTCACGACCAACTTGTGCAAATCCCCAATTCCCCACAATAAGTATCCACTTCTGCTACCCCTTCTCTTTCCTATTGGTGTGTATGAATGTGTTCAAGTAAATGTTGATATTTAAATATTTGCTCAGTGTATATATTGGTATTGTTTTGTTTTTAAATGCAGTTTTGACTCAGCGGCGCACAGTCCTCATAGGAATGACCGCATTTAAGCAAAAGGTAGGTGCCCTATGGACACTGCACCTGCCCGGTCTATCCGCAATGACAATGGAGGCATCCGTATGATGCCAGCACGACCCGCATGTCTGCATGTTGTGCACCACCTATAATTACGTGTGGGAGCGGAAGTTTGTTTGTTGTGCAAGTACATGTGTGTGTAGCTGTTCCTCTGTGTCCTTTTAACACGTGTGTCGCACTATTGATCAGTAGAGAAGTGGCAACGGTGTGCATAGGACACCTATACACATGCGAACAACATATTCCGCCCAAAACGCGTCCTGCCGACAGCCATCCCGAGGGAGGACAGTGGCAATGTCACCATACGACTGCACCCACGCTGCGCGTGGGCCCTTATTTTGGGTGTAGGCCTGTTTTCTGGTGCTAGTTCTCCACAGCAGCCCTACAAAAGCCCACACCCCAGAGCTGCTCTGCAATCTGTTTATAGCTTTTCAGAACAGAGTATCAGGCCACATTGGTTTGCCCTGTAAGTGATGTTGCAACAAATCTGCTGTGCTACATTGCCTTTGCAAGTAATGGCAACCATGTCAGCCCGACTTAGTACGCAGACTAATGCAGAAAAGTATTAGCGGCCATTCCTGTGAATCACACCCTCAGTTGCGATAGTCTCCACTGTCCCATTCCCATGGGTAGCATGCTGAAAACGGTAGTATGTGGCATGTGCATTTCCCCGAGTACGGCGATGGCCGTCCCCCAATAAAGCAGAAACAATCCTTCTTCCCTTTCCACTTTCTTCTTTCCAGAACGCTGACATTGGGTACTGGTAAAATGTTCCACACGCATCCACCAATCACACTGAAGAGCTCTCCATGTAACAGTATCAGTTCTGTATAACAGTCCTCTGCGTACACACCACACCCAAAAACAGTATTGCCTCAATACGTCAGCCTCCACAGTCCCATTTCCATGGCCGCCATCCTCAAAATCCCCGGATATGGATGTTGTGCTGCGTGCAAGCGTGGGGGAATAAATGACAACCAGGTTAGGGGAGTTCGTTTTTAGTGGCGGCTCTGAAAAGAGCCTTTTTTATTTGTATTTTTTAGGTGCTTTTAGAGAAACACCTTTTTCGGTTTTAATTTGATTTTGTGTTTTCTTGTACTCACATATTTACAGTAAACTCTACAACGCATCCTGTAGATGGGCAAACAAAACAGCATTACCAATGGGCGACAATGAAATGTCATTTGCATGGGAAAACTCTGCATTTCCACAACTAATGAGGTCATTGTTGCAGAACAACATCCAACCAGCGGACAAAAATTTAGACATGCTTCTGTTGATGAGACACCTTCCAACCTCTGGCTCGGCACAGCATACGTTATCATTGTCCCATACTCTTCATGGTGTTATGGATGAGAAAAGTACCTGGGCAGTGGGAAAAAGCCTCTTTACTACATTCAGCAACCTCTTCAGTCGACGGAACAACCCTAAACAAGATACGTAACCCAAATGCATGCCCCCGTAGTGCACAACGACGTCATCAACTCGAGCAGAAGTTGCCAGGACTCTGCAAAGTGCATGCATATCGGCGACACTGCATTCATAGACAGTGCACCACAATGCGTCCACTCCTTCCAAACTGAAATTGCCATCCAAGTGTCTTTCCAGGGCATACTTGTGCAAATCTATCACAAAAGCATCATCCAAAGTCAACACAGTCCGTTTCTCCAGGTCAGCCAGCCTCACTAGGCAGAGTAATGTAAAACTGTATGACCGGCCCTTCCTGTTAACCACACCCTCATTACCTGATTGGATAATCCCCACAGTCCCAATTCCATTGGCCAGCATGGTGAGAAGAGCAGAATGTGGCATGCGTGCTTCCCAAAGTACCACGAGGGCCGCGCCCTCATAAAGCAGGAGCAGTCCATCCCTTTCCACAATTTTTTGTCCACCTCTACCTCATTGGGTACGGGTAAATAGTCACACACGCATCCACCAATGCCATCCAAGACGTTAGCATCTAACACTATCAGTTCTGCACAACACTTCATATTTAGTGTTACAAATGCAGCCTGCAAGTGTCCTGTCATTCGAAAGCACGTCCAGTAGAAAATGCAGCAAAATATTTCAAGATGTGTGCATCCACATTCATCCACATGAGCACCCATCACCACAAAATAGAGGTAAGAATACTTTTTCTGCAGTATGTTTACAACTCTGTTATAAGTGCCTCTGCGCACGGTATCTGCCACTGAGCGCCCAATACGTTCTTAAAAAGCATACTGTTTTTTCTCCCATCCCCTACCATCAAGTGGCACTTCAATGGTATATGCTTGCAACATTTTCATTTACCCATATCATACATTATAATATTGAAACAGGAACTCTCTTTCCTTCCGAAAATGCTACAAATTGTTTTCCCCACTAACTCATCTACTACATAAATCGTAAAAATATGGCAGCAAACCCAGCACTGAATGTATCTTACCAATCTAAAGCAAGTTCCCAAAAGGTCACTGTCTGCACAGTTGTGGTTCTTTTTGGGCTGCACTATTGCAACAGCCTCTTTAAATCTGCCCGCTTCTACTCTCCACCTTCTGCAACTCATCGAGAAGAGGACTGCGCGACTTGCCTTTGCCTCAAGCCCAGGGATCTATGCTGTGCTGAAATGTCTGCAATAGCTCCCAGTAGCTGCGAGGAATAAGGTGAAAACCCTCTGCATTATGCACAAGGAATTCTGGGCCCTGGGACCTCAATACCTTCAACTCTCACTTCCTAAATATCTCACTGCTAGAGCTCTTCCTTCATCCCCCTCCAACTTCCTCAGGGTCAGTCGCTTCTGCAAGCAACCAGTTGGTGGTAGATCTCTTTCTTTGGCTGGGGCCATTCTTGAGGAGAACCATCGCCGGTTCCATCGCCGGTTCCAGAAGCACCTCAAAGCCTTTCTCTTTGCGTCTGCTTTTTCTCCTCCTCTCCCCGGCTGACTTCCTGGCTGAAACTGATTATGCACTTGTTACCTGGCCACTCTCTGATGTCGGGCCCAGGCCACCTTCCCCGCGAGTCGCACCCCTGCACTGCCTTTCTACCAAATCCTGCACTTGGGACTGTTTTCTGTATCCCTAACAGTTCCACCACAACCTGATGTCTGCACTTATCCTTGCACTTGGCACAATCGGGCCGTATTTTTACTTATTGTCATTTATTCTTCTTCTCTTGTACTGCACTTTCCACTCCCCGTACCCAAGCATTTGGGCAAACTGAGTGACACCTGGCCTGGTAGGCTGGTTGTCTCTGTCTCCCCTCTGTACCCTCTCCCTTGCCTCGTCGTGCCTTGCAAAACTTGTGTAAAGGCGCATTATAAATGCTGTATCATACAATTTCACATCATATGATATCATACACAAATTGCATTCATAACAGGATACCTGCCACTTACCTTGTATACTTCAAAGTTTTTTATTTTCCGCAGTTACCCACTTACTACAAACTTTTCAAAAATGATCGCACAAAAGCAGCACTGAATGCATATTACCAACTTCAAACAAGTACATACAGTGCACGCATACAAACAGGATGGCTGTCCCTTACCTTGCGCACTTCCACCATAGGTTTCTGCACTTCTTTGTACAAAGAGACCATCTGCCACACTTTTTGCATACACACCACAACCACAAACCTTATTGAGCAATCCGTTAGCCTCCACAGACCCATTTCCATGGCTCCCATCCTGACAATGGCTGGATGTGACACATGTAATCCTGAAACCACCACAAAATTCAAAGAGTTTTCGTGCTAGGAAGTGGGGTGGGGGGACAGTATGAAACAGGGTAGGGGATTGGGTCTTTAGTGGTGCCTCTGAAAAGTTTTTATTTTTTATTTTGATGTGTTTTTGCTTGCAAACAACCTTTTTATATTTTCTCTTTGTATGAGTTTCTGTTTGCTTCTCCTCCTTCAATTTTTACAGCATTATGGTCAAAGCTTCTTGCACAGTGTAAAAGAAAATGGTACTGCCAATGGCGTTCAAAGAAATGTCATTTGCATGGAAGCAGTGTATATTTTGCAACTTCATGCACTCATAGTGGGAAGAGAACATTCCATTAGTGCACATAAATGCAGACATGCTTCTGTTTATAAGACACCTTCCGAGTTCTGGCTGGGGACACATTTCACCAGCATGGTCCCATAGTCCACTTGGTGGAATGGTTGAGAAAACAACCTTCGCAGTGGGAAAAATCTGCATCAATGCATTCATCAACTTCTTCAGGTGACTGAGCAAACGTCCACACGACATGTAACCCAAATTTAGACCTCCAAAATGCACCACAACAACTTGAACAGTAACAGTAAAGGCCACAAATCTGCAAAGGTGAAACATCCCGCCGAAACTGCACACAGAGACTGGCCCACAAAGCGTCTACTCCTTCCAACCCGAAAGTAGCAGCTATGCCGCTTTGCACGCCATACCTGTGCAGATCTTGTACAAATGTATCACCCACAATCAGCACTGTGCGCCTCTCCATCTCTACCAACCTCATTACACAGAGAGTATTGGGAAAAGGTAGTACCGCCCCTTCCTGTGAACCACACCCTTGACACCTGATTCCATAATCCCCACAGTTCCATTTGCATGCTCACCATGCTCAGAATCGCAGGATGTGGCACGTGCGCTTTCCCAGCTACAGCGAGGGCTACATCCCAGTAAAGCAGGGGCAGTCCTTCTCCCCTCTCCACTGTTCTTCTTCCAGCACTCCCTCATTGAGTACTGTGAAATAGTGAAATATGCATGCATGCATGCAGCAATCACAGCCAAGAACTCTGCATCAACACTATATTTCTGTACAGCACTCCATATTTACCGTTGAACACTCCGAGTACACGCTGCATGTGCTTCCAAAGCACCTTCAGTACAAAGTTCTGGAAAAAATCCACTATTTCAGCATCCAAAGTCATCCACAGCGGCACCCATCATGCCTTCGACCATGCACACAAGAGTGTACTGCTTGCCCACACCCAGCACAACATAATCGAGACATGCATGCGGACATGTGGTCAGAAACCACAATTCACAAATGTAACATAGCCAGTGGCACTTGTAACCCAACCCCAGCACCATAACACAGCAATGCATGGAAACATGTCACAGTTAGCAGATTCTACAAACATACCACTGCCTCCGCTATCCCTACGCACTTCCATTCACAAAGTATTGTGTCACTGCTAACAGAACCACACAATCTTCACAACATTGGGTCTACTCCCAGGAAACTACACAAACCACAATATCCAAGCATATAGAAGATTCACTTTAACCCTACCCTCTTCTATACTTACAGTGTTCCAACACTGCACCCAGTAGGCACACTGTAGGACTTTTCACTGCACAATCTCCAGCCATACACCGAAAATCATAAGATGTTCCAACAATGACCGCACCCATGAAACCAACAATATAAGCATGTCAGCGCACTTCTGGTGCGCTATGAAGAGTAAAATGTGCTCCACAACCATTCTGTAAAGGTGACCACCCTTTGAGATATGTAGTCAAAACTGCATTGCTGCGGTGGGTGTGGTGAAGGCCGTGGCTTTTGGGTGCATGGCCTACAACCTTTGGCCATGCACCCAATAGGATACCCAGCCCTGTCGAATGTATCCCCAAAGGGATGACGATTTGAGGGAGGAACTCCCAGATGGAATATGAGAAAGAGAAAAGAGAGGAGCTAGTGATGTCACAAGAGTCATGTGCGACATCCCGAGATGTTGGCTAAAGAGAATGCATGGATCCTACAGAAGTTAATGACAAAATAAAGAATCGAATAAACTTTCATATGCGAGAAGCAGATTGCATGTGCACTTAGTGCTGCAGAGAATGAACCGTTCAATAATTGTACAGAGGCTGGAATGCAAGGTAGATTAAGTTATCATAGAAGATGGCTATACGTAGTAAATAGAATGCAAGCAAAGCCGCCATTGTATAGGAGCTGGACATCAGTGTCATCAATTTTAATAAGCCAGGACCCATGAAGTGAAAAGGCGAGAATTGTGTTGCAGCAAGAATAAGTTGGAAATAGTGAAGCTGCATGGCAAGGCTGTCTGGCTATCAAAACTAAAGCAGCCACGGTCAGTTACCTATTCTTGAAAGGAGCGAACGTACAAAGAGTGAATCATCTCTTAAGGTGCAAGGAAAGAACACCAAATGTGCCAAGTTTTATTCATTTATGACATTTAATAACCTGCGAAATGGACCAAATCATGGTCTCCTGTCACGTGAGCCAAGGATGAAAATAGAGTTGAACTTGGAGTCCCAGAACAACGATAGTGAGTGCCTGCACTCCCATATATTTCCAGAGACAATGATACTTTGCAAGGCCAAGTTCAAAGACAATCTTCATGGCAGAAGGCTTCAGTGATGACAGATGATGGGCTAATTGGAAGGGGATGTAGAGTCAAGTCCACCTCCTTTTACCTGGATCTGTGCATACGCGCTGCTAAGTGAACCAAATGTTCCAGACCGTTTACTTAATGATTTTCATGATGACATGTTATAGATGTAGGCATATATTGTCCACCTGACGGTGGGCAGCAAATTACAATCCTAGCTCCTATATAAAGTATACTTAGATGTTCCCCTTGAACCAATGACAATCCCTCATAGGTTTTCTATTATTTGCCACGTAGCATGGCATCACCTCTGATGTATTTTCAGTATAAAGTCTATGTTTTCTGAGGAAATCATTGAGAGGCTGAGTCACCGGCAGTTGTTGATCGTTGCAAACTCCCTGTTTTAGATCATTGTTAATAAAACAGCCATCTTCCTGAGTTAGTTTGGTTATTTGGACTCAGAATTACTCTGCGATCCCATCCTTCGCATGCACGCTACTTAAGGGCCATAAGCTCAGAGCCACAAGACAAGGGAGGGAAGACAAAGGGAGTTCAAGACAAACAATCCTACTAGGCCTTGTGTCATTCGGATCATGCAAGTGCGACAACGATAAGTGCAGGGGGAAGGAGAGAGGGAAGTGCAAGGGAGGAGATATGGGAAGTGCGATCAGAGCAGCTTGGCACTGAGTAAGTGCAGCCAGGCCAGCGCTGCTCTGGGTAAGGGCAAGGAGGCTGGGGGGCTGCAGGGGTCAAGTGGCGCACCACCCCTATGTGCCTGCCAGTGTCTGTGTATCCAGTTGCATTCCCTGGCCTCTGCTGTTCTCCTAACACCATCCTCCTGGGTACCCACCTCCTAACCAGAGGAAATTAAGGACCTTCCAATGCAGACTGGCTTCAAGAACACCCTTATGAACCACATACTGACGCACAAGGGAGCCCCAAAGTCTTGGTGTCTTACTGCTCCAATGGATAAAAATACTGCTCCTAAACCTGCAAACTGTTAGTCCAGTCCTGTGTCTCTGCAGTGCACTGGACCAGTTTGTTACAGTAGGTTTTTGGGTAGGCATACTCAGCGTTCTGGGCTGACTTGGCTCACAGGATGCTGCAAGGCCAAAGGAACTGTAGATGAGGCTGGTTGCTGGTATAGCGGACAGAAGATGAGAACTGGCAGAACGTGATGCCCCTGGGGTGGGTGGCTGTAGACTGACATCGGGACAGAAACACACCAGGACTCAAAACCATTCCTACAGTGCGGGCATGCTATGCAGTTGGAATTCGACTAATCACGGATAATGGTAAACATTCTTCTACTCATGTGGTGGTTCCAAGGCCAAGCAGAGCTTTGAAGATAGTCCTTTTTTATTCATCCTAGAGTGGACACAGCCCCAGTAACCAGCATAACTGGCTGAAGAAGTTCTAGAGTTGTTCAAGTTATGCCCCATTCAAGTTGAAGGCAATGCGGATAATCGAAGTAGACAGGCAACCCTTGCTGGAGCTTCTTAGGCAGCTAGGTCCTCCGGCCTTATAGTCACTCTGTTCTTGGAAGCTGACCACTGCACAGGACAGGCCAAAGCAAATCCATTCAGCCTGCCTTGCAGATCCACCATGTCCTCGCTAATACCAGGAGACGCTACCGAATGCCTGCCTGGGTAGCCAGAGCAGCATGACGGGGATAGCTCTGTTTGTTCATGCTCCCTGACCCTTGGGAGAAAGGATGTATGGGAAGAGCCACCAAAAGCAGCAGAAAAATTGCATGTTAAGCTGCAGCATAAAGGCGCTAAGTGGTGCAAACGCAAGCCGCACGGTTAATATTTTCAGCGTTTTGAGATCACTTTAGGGTGGTTTGGCCCATAGATCAACAGGATCATGCATAATATTAAATTAACTATCCATATCTGTAGGCTCAATGCAGCATTGTTGTTTGTTGCTTGCGCAATGGCACGCCTCTCTGGAAAAAAGTACGTTTTAAAGGAAATCATGAGTTTAATCCTACAGGGAGTCTAAAAGCCAGAGTATTTCTAGGGACAAGTGCTGCCGAGTCCTAGTCCCATCTGAAGGCTGCAATATTCGAGCTGCATCCAGACCTGCTGTGCACATGATGGGCCTACATTTATTCTGCCAGGTTAGAGCCAGAGAGCACATTGTTGGCTGGGCTATCGGATCATACAAAGTGGAAACAGTGCCCCCCACTATTGTTTCCCTAGAGTTCCTTCAAAGTAATGACATATAATCTAATTTGGTATTTGGATCTAACAATCGCGCCTGGAATCTGATGGATGTATGCCTAGTGCTTTGCATTTTAAGCAGCTGGTTGTGAGCATAAATGGGTTCTCAGTGCATTAAGCTTTGCTTTTATTGCAGACGTTGCAGTAACCACCTGCTACGGTGAACAGCAGAAACAGGAAGCTTTAAAAGAATTACAAGGGTTTAAATCATAACGCATTGTAGTCGCTGCTGCAAGAGGATGTGCCAAGTGTTCGAAAGTCCCACTTTAGAGGAGCCAAAGTAGAGGGGAAATTGTCTGGCAATGGCAAGGAAGGACATCAGAGGACTTAGCACGCTGAGGTATGGAGGGGAGTTATTTGGGCATGGGGAAATGCCTGGCAATTTTGTGGGAGCAGTGAAAATGCTAGCATGGGAGACCTTTCTGTTCAAATCTCTTACTTTTCTGGGGCAATGGTGTGTATGTAACCGGGGGTCAATGTATTTTCTTTATATTTATTTTATTTGTAATGCGCACCTTGCCCTAGGGCAGCTGGCCGCATGATTTGAAGGCAATGGTTACAATTAAAAATGGTTACAAAAATTAAAACATTGCATCAGGAGAGAATAGAACAGGTACTACGGTATACAGTATATATCATTATAACATAACACTATAACAATGCCCAAGCGATAAGAGAATCAGGATACAATATGGAGGGAAGATGAGGAGGTACCCGAGCAGGTAGCACCTCACAGAAGGATGCCTGCATGGATCAGGGCGAGAAGGCCAAGGCATCATAGAGCCACAATTTAGTTTTATTTTTAAAAGCGTGGATGGAAGGAACTATTCTGAGAGAAGAGAGAAGAGTCAATGGGAACCGGCCATGAGGTTATTAATTTGAAGAATCAAAAACTGCCATGACTTTTTCTGAGGCAATGCAAAATGTGCATAGAAAGAGAATTCTGGAGGAAGTGAAGAAAATGGCATGGCAAAAATGCTGTCGGCTAAAATAAAATTCAAGCCAACAACAAATACAATAGCGTTGTTCGTTGGATCTGTGTCTGCTATGCTCCATAGTAACATATGATCAATTACATTGTAAAATGGTGAACAAATGGTCGGTTTAGGAGTCACCACCAAATCATTTTTGTTTCAATATTGTAAGTCTCACTCTGAGCGCTTCTTCACTAAAAAGCACAGCCCCCTGCAACAGTAATGGAATAGTGAACTTGAGGGATGTGCAGTGTACAATATGCTTGTGATGTAGATGCAGAATAAAGAAATGTCATCAACAAATGCTGAGTTTGTAATGGTTAGAAGCGTTGCCATCCAATCAGTACAAAATCTGTTGTGGTGGAAATTCATGTTTAATAGGTTTTCAAAAATAATATTTGTAGCAGACACAGGTTTTGCACTGTCTCGTTGTTTTCTTACCAAGTCTCACATTACCAAAAGGTAAGTCCCCGAGGACCAAGAAATGAAATTGAGAAGAGTGATGAAGGACCACCCCCCGGTGCTGAGACAAGGTCCACCCTCTGCGGAAACATCCAGGGAGAAAAGTCAGCAAATCCAAGAGGTTGCAGGACTATGTCCTCTTTGGCCAATATGGCGCTATCAAAGTAAGACGACCGTCTCAGTTTGTGAAGACCTTTAGCGATAAGCTATCATGGTAAGGCATACAGGAACTGACCATGCCACGAAAAGAGACAAGCATATCTCAGAGACTCGAGTCTTTGGCCCTCCCATTATGCATAGAGTGGCACTTCCTGTTGAATGGAGTGGCAAACGGATGGATTTACAGCTTCCCAACAACCAGAAGACTTGTTATAGTGCTAAGGAAAACAGCTTGCACCCACGAGTGAAATGGCCTTTTCTGTTGAGCCTCTTTAACATTCAACTCCCCAACAGATGAGGAACTGGGAAAATCCGCAGTTGAAGGCAAAGCTTACAGGTTTCTATGGTTGCCAGCTAAGAAGCCCTGGGTCTCTCCTGTTTGTTCAAGTAAAACATTGCACTATCAAGTTAAGAAGACAGGTAAATGTAGCTTGCATCCATCCTGACTTCAGATAGTGTCCAGCTGTCCTCAGTCCCTTACCACCATGCAGGCCTAGGGAGGAAGACCCAGGCCCCCAGTGGCCTAACATGGAGATGGCCCTGGAAGGTGCCATTTCTCTTGCTTTGGCCCAGAGGAGGTTACACTGTTTAAGAAGGATTTGTATGTTCGTTGTCTGTTTCTTGGACGAACATTCAAAGAGAAGAGTCTGGTCTTTCACAGTCTTGGGAGCAGGATTGAAACCCTCTAAAGAAGTAGAAGGCCTGAGAACTGTTTCACTTCTTTTGAGACAATGAATAGGCCTTCTGGGTAGGCTTTGTGATGCCCAGCAGCTAATTAGCCATATGTGTGTTCGGGGGTATTGCTAGGTCTGAAAAGGTCTTGGACTTTGCAAATGTCAAGACTGTCGGGACTTGGGGCTAGCTAGCCTTTTGTTGTAGCCCAGAGTTTCTGTTTGGGGCTACAACCAAAAGACCCGGGGCTATAGCCCCCTAAGCCCCCGCACTAGCAACGCCTCTGTGTGTGTTTGCTTTTCCTTAGACAAAGCATTAGCAGCAAAAAGGGTTAAAAAGGCTGAACCCATTCAATTAAATGTCAACCCTCACAATCTGTCCTGTGGCCCCCAAATTAGCTGGATGCCTTTTTCTAGAGCAGGCATTCAGCCCCAGGCACTTCCCTCTGGATGGAGTGAACATGTCCGGCAGCTGCCTCCCAACATGTTGAGCACCACTTGGGGCTCTGTTGACATTCCAGCCAGGCACTCTTCCTTCAGATTTGGCAGAAAGTCTGCATTCTCTTTTCGCAATTTAATGTTGCAGGCTGCCATATTTGAGTTATTATTACCCATTAATGGATGTCATTGCTAGAGTAGGCTTTTCTTGTCCAAGGCATCCACAGCTTTCTCTACCCTACTTCAAGGTGTTACATAGGGGTAGGAAGCACACTAGGAAGGAGATCTGCTTTGTGCTAAATCTACTGACACCATCATTGGCTAGAGAGGTTAATAATAATAATAATTCAATATTTATATAGCGCTTGGATCCAAAGCGTTTTACATACCACATATTTATATACATTATTGTTACCCAATCGAAATTGGTACTCACTTTATCGACCTCAGAAGGATGAAAGGCTGAGTCGACCTTGCCAGGATTTGATCCTGCGACCTGCAGATCAAATACAGATCCCAGCAACGAGCGCTTAACCCGCTGAGCCATCTTACAATCTTAATGAGAAGCCATATATTTGTTCATCGAGGTTTGGAATTTGGCATCAAACCTCTTGCTGATAGAAGCTACCAAATCGGGAGCCACCCAAAACCTTTAGGCCTTCTGTAATAGGTCTTGCTACATGAGTAATCCAGTTTGTTCACGTTTCAAGAATAACACTTTAGGCCTTCTGTAATAGG
The DNA here is from genome assembly GCF_040938575.1 of Ambystoma mexicanum. Classification (NCBI taxonomy): domain Eukaryota; kingdom Metazoa; phylum Chordata; class Amphibia; order Caudata; family Ambystomatidae; genus Ambystoma; species Ambystoma mexicanum. The sequence goes on along the minus strand of NC_090928.1, from coordinate 770,947,395 downwards.
TCTTGCTACATGAGTAATCCAGTTTGTTCACGTTTCAAGAACAACACTGCCATCAAGACATCTGTCCTTTTGGGTGTTGGACTGGAGCTTCGAGTGGCAAAAACTCCATCACTCCTGGGCACTCATTCATGAAAAGGCATAATTGACAGCAGAATTTCTCTGTCACCCTAATCATCATGAGTTGGAGGGTCCATTAACTGTGCCACAGATACAGCGGAATCACCCTGGTCGACTTAGGGGAGAAATGCTGGAGGAGAGAGAGCGGCTGGCTCGAGCAGTTCTGATGTGGGCACTGAGGTGTTGGAGATGTGTGTCCCGGGGTTGTAGGGTCCTTTAGGAGAGTCAGTGACAGTGCAGGAGGTGAGGTAGGCTCCCCCAGTGGCATCTCCTCCTTGATGATATCATTATGAAATGTTCTCATCATAGTAATGTTCTTGAGGGTATGAAACAGTGGAGGCAAAGATTCTTCTTGAGGGCCACCTGAGCTCCTAGCCTTGGGGAAGGTAAGTGGCGCAGAATCAATGACTGAGTGAGGAACAGTAGCGTTGACTTTGGAAGGGAGGGAGGGAAAGGTGTCTCAGAGCTACTATAGTAAGTAGTTTTCTTTCAGAGAAACCCAACTCTCCCTTAATAAAGGGTGAGGCTGCTCCACCCTGTGGTGTAATCTAGGATTGGCAGTAAAGACAAAGGGACTGCCACCACTACTATGCACATTTCGGCTGGCACAGGAGGCAAAATAAAAATAAATGTAGGCACGTATTGAGCAGCTTCCATGAATACTTCAGTCCCACTGAGCACAGAGAAAAGGAATGGGAGTTGGGCACAAAGTGAGTGCAGAGGCTGTGGGGTGGTGGGAGGAAAGCAATAGACGAAATAGAGAGGTCAGTAGCTGGAAGAGAGAAGGGATTTGGAGGAACAAGGTAAGGCAGGACAGTCAAGGTATGGCTTATCTTTAGAGGAGAAGTAGGAGGCAAAGTCATCTCAGACAGAGGATAACAATGATATTGAGCGGGTGAGACTAGCATGGTCTAGAAAGTAGTGGATGGTCTAAGGGTGGCATGGTATCACAAGTATGACACTGACACAAGAGCTACAGGTTTCAAAACCTTTATTACATTTTTGGGTTTTGGGAAAACTCCTACTTTTGCCCTATAGCTATGATGGGAGAGGTCTCTACTGTGAAATAATAAAGAAAACACAGTCCTAGTCAGTCTATGTCAAATCAAAATGGCCTATACTAACAAAACCTAATACCTGCTGTAGGGAAGGCATGGTATCACAAGTATGACACTGACACAATGGATACAATTTGTAAAACCTTTATTGAAAATGTTGGGGTTGGAGAAACTCATATTTTGCCCTATAACTAAGATGGGAGTAGTCTCGGCCATCAAATGATAGACAAAACAGTCCTACTGCAGTCTGTCAAGTCAAAATGGCCTATGCTAGCAAAAACCTAATGCCTGCCCTATTGTGTACAAAAAGTGTAATAAGGACAAATGTATGCAAAGGAATAAAGGTAGCTGAATCAGCTCTCCTCCTCACGTTAAACCTCAAGGAGTAAGGCTGTCCTTGTAGGCAGGATGGCACTCTGGCCCAGTGTCTAACACTCTAAGCAGTTCCAAACCGTGGATTGATGCCCACCTGGCCATCCATGTTAAAGTCTCTTTCTTGACTTTCAAGATTGTATTCCAATGTAAAGTCCACAAAGGTCCCCCTGTGCCGGGCTCAGACCTCACAGCACACAGTTCATGTAGGTCCCCCTCTGTCGGGCTCAGAACTCTCAAGTCACGGTTCAACACAATTCCCTTCCCCAAACTTATTGTACTTTGGGTCTCCCTCAATTGGGCTCGGACCCCTTTCGGATGTTGAAGACTTTCAAATGTCTGTGGCTCTCTTTACAGACCACAGCAGGACCACTTAAGACTCAAAGTTCACGTTTACTCTCGCTTAATTCACTTTTGCTGTTGGTTCCCTTTACAGCTTCAAACAACGTACCTTTCATGGAGACTTTCGAAAGGGCTACTTCCTTTTTCCGGACCACTCCGTTACTTAGTATTGCTGATCTCACAGCTGAATTTTACGTCAAAGTTCATTCACAGGTCTGCCTTTCTTCATGTCTCATCCACATGCGTGCAGCCTTCACTTGTGATATAATGTTGCTACTTCATTCACTTTAACACACACCGGTCTCTCAGGTCGCTTGCCAACTCACCGGATGTGTGTGCTTCTTTCTTGTTTTGCTATTTCCAATTCACGAGTCAAGGTTAGTACCACAGGCTTGGCCTCGCCTCCCCAACTCTGCCCTTCACCTGGGAGGGTTGCAGGCATCCTTGAAACACAAATCAATCATCACCTGTGGGATATGGCCTTCTCCACATGTCTTTCGTGGTATATCACAGGCAACAACCTCCAGTAGGGAACCCTTGGGGTTTTGGCCCGCTGCTCTCGTCCCTTGGTCCATTGCTCTGCTCAAGTAGGAATGCCTTTGTCCCGGACGTTCTGCTCATATTCGTGTTCCGCCTTGCTCAGGGTGTGCCTTAGTGTAAAGTGCCTGACTTTGCCTGACCTGATTAACGGGACATGTCCAGTACGATGTGAGAGAGTTAGTCTGGTTACTCTCAATCACCCTCTTCCTCAGCCCAGTGTTTGTGTAAAAAGTGGGCCTGGGGGAGTTGGAACTTCGGAACATCCTACAAAATAGGATGGGGTAGATGAACAAAAAAGGAGGGAATACCATGTCTCACCGTCGGCTGTCTCACCCCCACTCCCTGAAGACCCCTCACCCAGTTGATCCTCCCGCACTTGTCCACCTCCAGGGTCTGGATCCAAAAGCAATGGCCCTGCCCTGGCCACCTGAGAGAGAGATCCCTGGGGACTAGCGGGTGAGAAACACTCTGGTTTCTCACACTTCCCTATCTCTTGTACAGAAATTGTGTAAAGGGGAATGTGTATGTAAAGAAAAGTCAGTGTTATAACATAAAGGATCAAGATGGCTGAGTCAGCTCTCCTCCCCATGTTGGACAGCATGCAGCAAGGCATCTCGCGTAGACAGGATGACACACTCTGGCTCAGGTTATCCAAAAAAGGCAGTTCAAAACGTGAATCTAGGCCAACTTGGCCTTCCATGTTAAACTCACTTATTTCAGTTCACCAAAGGTTCTTTCACAGTTCAATAAAAGTTCATGTAGGTCTCCCTCTGTTGGGCTCGGACCTCACAATCACAGCAGTTGCAGGGGTTCCCTTCCCCAAGCATCATTCACATTTGTTAGGGGTTCCCTTCCCCTAACCTATTTTCTGTTCCCAGTCTCCCTCAGTCGGGCTCGGACCTTTCACTGATGTAGAAGACATTCAAAAGTGCAAGGCCTTTTCCATAGACCTCTGCATGACCACTTCTACTTTCAATTCAGCTTTCCCCTGTGTTATTCACCCCAGTGTTTCTTGGTCTTGCTAGTTCCATAACACAATCAGAAAAGTTCAAAGAAATCTCTCTCTTAAAGCATTCACCTTTTAACATCCCCTTTCAACAGCATTAACCTTGACCATTTCGCATTTCGGAGGTTGTTCGCTTTGTCACTTTATGACAAGACATCAAACATTTCACAGAGACATTTGAGTGGGCTATTACTTTTTGCCAGACCACTCCGCTGCTCTGCATCACTGGCTTCACAGTTATCGTTCACTACTCGTTTGCTTTCTTTCGCGTCTCATCATCAGGCGTGCAACTTTCAATCGTGAGATACGCTGTTGTGGCTTCAATCTTTCCTTGACACAAACCGGCCTTTCATGTCTTTTGCTAACTCATCGGTTGCGTGCATTCCTTTCTTGTCTTTGCGGCTTTGGCTCACAAGTAAAGGTTGATACCACAGGCTTGGCCTCGCCTCCCCAACTCTGCCGTTCACCAGGGAGGGTCACTGGCGTCCTTGAAGCACAATGCAGGCTTCTTCTTGTCTGGGATTTGGCTTTCACTGCATATCCTTCACAGTTTCCCAGAGCAATGACCTCCTGCAGGGATCTTCAGGGATTCCTGGTCTTTGCTCTGGTTCCTCGATCAGTCATTCTGCTGGAATGGGTTTGCCTTCACCCCCGAGGATCTGCTCCTTCTCGTGTCTCACCATGTTCAGAGTGTGTCTTTATGTTCCGCCTTTTATCCGTGTGGAGGGAGCCAATGGGCATCAGATGTACGTGATTAAGGTCAAGTGCTTGACTTTGCCTGACCTCATTAACGGGATATGTCCAATTAGATATGCAAGTGTTAGCCTCTTTACTGTCAGTCCTCCTCTTCCTCAGCCGAGTGTTTGTGTAGAAAGGGGGGGTGGAAGGTTGGAGAATCCTATAAAATAGGATGGGGTATGAGCACGGGAAAGGGGGGATACCGCGTCTCACCATCAGCTGCCTCACTCCCATTCCCGAAGATCTCCCACCCAAGTGATCCACCCTCACTAGTCCACCCACAGGTTCTGGATCCAAAGACGATGGCCGTGCCCTGACCACCTGAGAGAGAGATCCCCGGGGACTAGCAAGTGAGACACCCTTTGGTTTCTCACAAGGGCCTATAAAGTTTGGAATAAAAAGATAACATGAGGTTATTATACAGGTATATTTGGCAGAAACCAATGCAGTGGAGTGGCATTAAAGAATTGGTTGTTGGAGGCAAGGAAAGAGAGACAGTGAGTCTCATGCCAGTGACGTAGGGCCAGCCTCCTGGACAGTCTCAGGTGCCAGATTACAGGGGAGATCCAGGTTAAAGGGAAAGGCGAGAGGGGGGGAAAAGGAGTGATTCGGATAATAATAATGTTTGGTAATCTATATAGCGCTTCAAATTCCAGTTGCAGAAGGCTTGCTTACCAGTGTTACTAATTACCATCATTATTACCCACACTTAAGGTACTCAATGTATGGCTTTGGAAGGATAAAGGCACGATTTAGCCCTGAGGAGTATCAAACCCTTGTCCTATGGGCAGTTCCTCCTCATCTTCGATGATTGGGTTTGTCTAGAGGTATGGGTTTAGCTACCTTCTATCCAGATTATAAAAGGAGAAACCAGTGCTAGGTTCAAGTCAAGAAAGGTGTGGGAGAGATGGAGTCTTGAGTGAAGGCCTGCCTTCGGATAGGTAAAGAGCCAGTAAGTCACCATTATATGTGTTTGGTGATATGGGAGAGCAACAGGGTGGATGGAATAGTTAGGAGATGGAGGATAGATCAAAAGAGTTTCTTCTGATATGTGATTGTTGAGTATGGATTGGGTTTAGAGAATGGCCTCAGACGGTGGAGAAAAGGGGTGGGGTGTGTGTATATATAGATATATACACACACAAAATGAATGATGGGGAAACAGACTGGTGGACAGACAACAAACACGAAACACAAGGGAGGAGAGTAAGGGGTATAGAGTTATATTTGTTCAAACTGTTTGTACAGTTATCATAACACTACATTACAAACATATGAATGAGATTAGTGACTCACATCAAATGAATTCAAAATAAGTATATAGATTCACGTACCATGTGCAGCAACATTGAAATAGTTAAGATAGCAGATGAAAAAGGACCATTTAGCATTGAATTTAGGTATTGTATTCAACTCATTAGCCATACATAATTCCATTTTATGTAAATTACAAATAGTGTTCCACCATCCTCTGGTGGAGAGAGATCAGGAATCTTTCCAATTGGCTGTAATGCATTTCAAGGCTGTGCAGATCAATAAATCATAAAGTTTGGCTGAGTCCGGGGAGATATTGGTTGTTAAGGCAATGCTACCTAGAAAAACATTCAAAAAGGACAGCTGAATATTAACAGAAAATATGAGCTTAATAATGCTCCAAATGACTTTCCAAAATCTGAAAGTGAATGAACATTCAAAGAACATATGCATATATGAAGCAGGAGGTATACCACATGTCCAACATTTAGCATCATAGTTTGGATTAGCCTTTGCTAGTTTGGCAGGAGTCATGAATGCTCTATGAATGAAGAAGAGATAATGTTGTGTTATGTTTGCAGAAACAGATATATTTTTGATTTTAGCAAACAAATGGCACCATATATGATCATCACATCTGTAACCTATATCATCTTCCCATTTTAGACGAATAGTACAGACATCAAATGTTGAGGTGGTGAGCATACTATAAAATTTTGAAGCTATAACATCATTGCACATGGTAAGCTGTAGCCATCTGAAGGGATCTGGAGAAAGGATCTCGTTAGAGAAATGATTAAGTGCATCTAGACAGGAGTTAATTAATTTATTGTAGTATAGAAGGTCCGCTTTGGGAATGGCAAATTTGGATATCATTTGCTGAAAGGTGAGGATTGACTGATCGTCTATAATGTGTTGAATGAATCTAACACCTTTTTTAATCCAAGATTTACGATTTAAGGTCCTGCTGTTAATAACAATATTCTTGTTGTGCCATATTAAAGGGGAAAGACACTTGTTTGGGGTTTTGATATGATGGAAGAGAAAGGCTTGTAGGGCTGAAATAGATAACTTAATAGGATCTAGGACATTCATAGATGTATGTTTAAATATGTAAATAAGCTCTGTGATATTATAAGGGGAGACTGAGTGTTTTTCTAGAGTGCACCATGTGGGAATATCATACATTTCAGGATCATAAAACCAGTGACGTGATTGTTTTAGTAGAAATGAAGAATGGTATAGCTTGAAGTCTGGGAATTTAACACCACCCTTTTACATGGAGCTTTAAGCTTGGTTAAAGCAATTCTTTTACTCTTTCCTTCTCCCCATAAAAATTTTAGTAATATAGAGTATATAGATTTGAAAAAGGAAAGAGATAATGGAACTGATAGAAGCTGTAAATAGTATAGTACAATAGGAGACAGGATCATTTTAATAGTACCTAAGCATCCCCACCAAGAAAGATACAGGGGGGACCATTTGGAAGTTAGGTCTTTAAGAGTGTCCAGTATAGTTTTTGTATTAATTTTAACAGTATCTTGGATTGTAGGGGCAAATCGAATTCCTAGGTATTTTATAGAAGTACTACACCATTTAAGGCCAAAGATATCAATGTCATGTTTGAGACAATAAGAGTTTAGGGGCATAATTTCCGATTTCTCTCTATTTAATTTATAACCTGATACCTGACCAAACTTAGCTAAGGCATCAAGTAGATTTGGTAGGTGACATTTGGGATTCTTGATAAGAATGAGGATATCATCAGCATACGCTGCTATTTTGGTATATGAGGCGCCGGCCAAAATACCCGGGATGTTTTTATTGGATCGTATTAATTCCAATAAAGGTTCAAGAGAAAGAATGTATAGTAAAGGTGAAAAGGGGCAGCCTTGCCGTGTTCCTCTAAGTAAAGGGAAGAAGGAGGATGTTTGGCCATTTAGATAGAGGATTTAGGGGATGAATATAGAAGTTTAACCAAAGAAATGAATGCTTCGCCGCAACCGTGCCATTTAAGGGCTTGAAACATAAAGTTCCAATTAAAACGGTCAAAAGCTTTTTCTGCGTCTAGTGCAATGGCTGCATATACTTGTTTATCATTTTTATCTTTAGCTGCTAAGCTGAGGGCATTAAGTAAAAGTCTAGCATTTGAGGATATATTACGTCCTTTCACATAACCAGTTTGGTCTGCTTTAACGAGAACAGGAAGTGAGGATTCAATTCTGTTGGCTAATATTTTCGCAAAGATTTTGCTTTCAATATTTATGAGGGATATATGTCTATAATTGCTGGGAATTGTGGGATCTTTGTCTGGTTTAGGGAATATAATGAGTAAAGCTTCGGAGAATAAACCAAATGATGATTTTTGAGATATGAACTATGAGAATAGTGTTTTAAGTTTAGGAGTTAGGACGTAGGATAGATTCATATAGAATTCAGTAGAAAGTCCATCTGGACCAGGAGCTTTCCCTTTACCCAAGCCCTTAATAGCTTTGATGATCTCGGAGGATGTGATTTCCTTATCAATTTAATTTAATTTAATTTAATTTGGCATTTATATAGCGCTACGAACCCTCAGGTATCTGAGCGCTGTTTATTATTACCCACGGTGTGTGGTGCTCATTTATCGACCTCGGAAGGATGAAAGGCTGACTTTGGCCCCGCCAAGATTCGAACCTACGTCAGCAGGCTCTGCACCGATGTCAAAGCGAGCGCTCTACTCGCTGTGCCACTTGTCCGGCTACTGGCATCAAGGTGGGAAAGGTCAATTTGAGGGTATGTTGCACGACTGATGTTGCTAAAAAAAGATTATATTTTATCATTAGGAAGAGGACAATCCGGGGTGTAAAGATCAGCATAGAACTTCCTGAAGCAATTAAGTATATCTTCGGATCGATAGTGCGATATACTTTGAGCATCTTTTATATGGGAAATGTGGAACTTTTCTTTTTTAGTTTTTAAATAGGAGGCGAGCATTTTACCAGCTTTATTTGATGTCTGATATATTTTTGTTTTATATTTGAGTATCATCCCTGCGGTTAGTTCTGTAATTTCTTTATTAATTTTGAAAAGTAGCGCCATGACCTGTTGGAGATTGGTCATGGTAGAGTCTCTATAATAACATTGTTTAGCTTGGGTGAGTTGAGTATAGAGGTCATCCAAAAGTTTTTTTCTAAGTTTTTTATTTTTACCTGAGAGGGCCATAACGTGACCTCTTAGAGCAGCCTTGAACGCATCCCAGTTGTTTACAACTGATGTGTCACCATCTAGGTTGTTTCTGAAATATTGTTGGATGAATGATTGAATGGACTGAATAAACTCTGGATCCTGTAGGAGAATATTGTTAAGTTTCCATTGACTTGCAGTTTTATTAATATCAAATAAACAAAAGGATGTAATTACCGGAGCATGATCAGATATAATAATATTGGAGATTTTGGAGTCAACAATGGAGCCAGAAAGAGTTTTAATTGCAAAGATATAGTCCAGACGTGATAAAGTACGGGGGTGAATGGAAGGTATAATCTATTTGTGTGGGATGGGAAAGTCTCCATGTATCAATTAGTCCAGTTTCGGCTATACAATTCATAAAGGACTTATGGGTTTTATTAGTTTTAAATAAACAACTGGACTTTCTAAAAATGGGTTGAGGACTTGGTTTACATCTCCACACATAATTAAGTTGGTAAAGTTATTTTTAAGTATCATTTGTTTAATTGAGGTCCAAAATACGGGATCTGGTAAAGTGGGACCATAAATGTTTAAAATTGAGACTTGTGTTGAATCAATTAGTAGTTTTACCCAAACCCATCTTCCATTGATGTCAGCTTCTTGACCTAGAATTTTAAAGGGTTGTCTTTTACTTATCAAAATGGCGACACCATTTTTTTGGGATAATGCTGGACTAGAAATAACTTCCTTTACCCAAAGGGATTTGAACTTCATTGTTTCTTTGTTTGATAAGTGTGTTTCCTGTAAACATGCTACTGATGGCTTAAATTTGTTTAGGTGAGATAGGATTTAACATCTCTTAATGGGATTCTTACATCCTTTGATGTTCCATGTAATACACTTAAAAATCCTTTAATCATATGTAATCATATGTAAAATGATAGACATGCATTAAATAGCAGTAGTACCATATCAATGTCAGGTTAACAATAATTTTACTTAAAACATATATACCCATAGATAGATACAGAAGGATAACACATAGGGGATAGGGAAAGGAAGTTCAATCATAGACTGGAAACGTATATGCAGAAGGGTAAGGGTTACTTTAGAGTTCGAACGGGATATGGGAAAATGAATAGGAAAGATTGTAACGAGGATAGCTAACACCTACTGGATCGCTAAAAAGGAAAAAGAGCGACCACAGTGGAAGAAGGACGCTAACAAGTGCGCCCACCTCAATTTGTTAGAGTGATTGGATATAGATTGCATTAAGTAAATAGTATCAAGTAAAGAGGATATGAGACAAGAAGAAAAAACAAGAGAAAGCAAAAATCAGTACATGTTATAAGGCCATATTCTCATGTTACAGATGAGGTTGAAGTACTTACCGGAGTGGATGTGTCCATGCCATTGCCTTTAATGTTTTGAATAAAGGTTCTAAGATCAGTTGGATGATCAAACACTGCTGTACGACCTTCATGGGTTACTTTAAAAGAGCAAGGCTGATATAACCCATAGCAGATATTAAGCTGTTTTAGAGCAGGACGGAAGGACAAGAAAACTTTTCTACGTTGGGCTGTACTTCTGGCCACGTCTTGAGAGATGAATATCTTGTTTCCATGCCACATGAGGGACTTGCGTTCCTTGGCAGAAGTTATAACGAGCTGAATCTGAGAGTATTCCAAGAGGTAAAATATGAGTGTTCTGGGTAATGGACGAGATGCAGTGGGAGCCATGGGTTGACCAATTCTGTGAGTGTGCTGTATATTAAGTACAGTTTCCAAGGGTAGATGTAGGATGCCAGGTAGAAAGTTTTTTAGAAACACAATGGGATCTGAGCCTTCAGAGTCCTCTGGTAAACCTGAGATGCGTAGGTTATTGCGCTTGCTGCGGTTTTCTAAATGTTTATTGTTTTTGGAGCTCTTTAATGGATTTCTACAATTTCACAACTGTGGGGGATTGGTCTTCTATGACTGCCACTCTCCTTTCTACTTCTTCCATTCTGTTGTCAAAACCCAGCCATCTTTCATCCAATTGTTGCAGTTTTATATTTGTAGTCTCGATAAATGGCTTCAAAGCTCTTATTTCTGCAAGCATAGTTTCAATGGCGGGGTCTGAAATAGCAAGTGGAGGTGGTGAGTTACTTTTAGGTCTTTTGAGGTTCGTTGTAGAGGTGGTGGATCCTTTGCCGTGGATGTGCTTTTTTGATTCGCTTTATTATTAGCCATTTTGATGATTGTTGTTGGAATCTTGAATGTGAAACAGTTCACAAAGCTATATATTCTTTGATCAATATAGGTCAATGCTGTGTCAGACTTGCAGACATTGGCTTTATACCTCTGAGTTATAGTGGCATCTGTTTTACGCTCTATAGCTTCTCATAATCTGCAATTATTACTTCCATATTATATACACTGTATGCCTTAAACAATAAGGAGTCAAAATGACGCGACAGAGAATAATAAGGAGCAGATTATGGATAGAAAAGAGTATGATGATGTCACCAATATAGAATAGAGAGGTGTAGATCTGGTCTTGCCCACTGCTGCCAAGGACTAGTGAAATATTGATAATAAGATATTGGGCCAAAACCGACAATGAAGTAGATTGTTTGACATGGAGCCAGCAGATATAGCGCAGAGGCTGTAGCGCTGAGAGGAAAGCAACTATGTTATCTGTGATCAGGTAGAGAAGCCAGGAGCCAATGACCTAGTCTATATAAATTGTGGATGCAGTTAAAGAGAGAGCAGGAGACGAAAGCAGTGGAATATATATTATTAGCGTTGCATAAATTGGTTGTTCTTAGAGGAAAGAAAAAGGGTGATGTTTCTACTGCTAACTTGTTAGGTTTTTAAGAATATTGCCAACAAATGAACATCTTTTTAATTTTAATTTTTATTCTTTATCTGTCTTCCCTCTTTCCTTTAACTCAAGTCACTTTGTTAGTATTAACTCTCTCTCCCCCTCTCCACTGCTTTCCCCCCTCTCCACCTCTCACCTTTTTATTTATTTTTTCCTGTTTTTCAACTTCTTCACCCTCTCTTGCCTCAGTCTTTGCGTCTTGCCCCTCTCTTTCTCTTTCCTTTTTTTTGTCTTTCTCTCCTCTCTTCTTCCTTCTTTCCTTTATCTTTTGGTGTATAAACGTAGACTTATCTGTCTTTTTATTTCCTTTCCTCTGCAGTATACCAGCCAGCCATAGGTGGCATTAGAGGCAGATTCTGAAGGTAGCGTCGGCCCGAAGCCGGCACGTCAACTGAAATGCGACGCTGCACCTCTCCTCATGAGGGGCGGCGCGCACCTAGTGCTGTACACGGGGCTGCCCACAGAGCTCTGCGCCGGAATACAACACGGAGAGGCAGAATCATCTCCAAAAGTCCACCACGCAGCGCGGATCATTAACGGGACACAAAGGTAAGTAAATAATGATAAAAAAAAGAAAAAAAAACGCCACTTAATGCATTTTTTTATGTAGTGAGGTGGAGCGGCTCATTCAAGCAGCCATCTTCTCTGGCGCTTAGCCACACCCTAACAAACATTGTAACAGACAAAATCTACAATAAACGGTTAGTAGTAACAGTATTAGACATGGATAGAAAGGGACATCGATAAAAATGGCAAAAGATATTTTTATAAAACTGTGGCGAATGAGCCAGGCCAACAGCCGGGGCCCTTAGTCAAATGGTTTTCTGCTGGATGACATGGGGCGTCAGATTTCAGTAGGGGCCCATTGCACGTGCTCTGCTTCAGCCACAGAGAGGGTAGGATGGATAAGACACAGGATTTTTGGCATGCTCCTTTTGAGCCGGGCCCCTTCTAGGGTGTGCAAAGACCACTGTGAGGAAACAAATAGAGACGCCACAATGCAGATCAGCCTCTGAGGGACAGTGGTGTTACAGCCACATTCTCTGCTTCAGCTTATAGGCATCCTAGATGGATGAAGTAGGGGCTTCTGGGATACTCTAGTCCAACTGGGGGCTGATCTTCTGGTGGTGTTGTGCATGTCTCGGCATGCTTAAGAAACAATCAGTGGCGTAGGCCTGCCTGTATATGGGAAGCCTGCTTCAAGTTCTGTCAGTTTGGAGCCTAGCTGAGAAATCATCTGCATAGATTAAATGGCAGGTGGTGAACACCGGACCAAAACCGGACCAAAACTAATGCGGTCAGGCAAGGCTGCAACTGACACGCAAGCATGTATGGTGTTCCGCGAGAGGGCTATCAGCTGAGTGGGTTTGACATGCACATTATTGGTGTTGGCTCCGTATGGAACCAGTGGAAACATTTGGGGCCTGATTCATATAAGGGTTTTATAATGGTGCAATCCCATAGGAAAACACTCTGTGAATCAGGCCCTTAGTTTCAGTCCCTTACAGAAAAGCATGGGTAAGAAGGGATCCACGAATAAACGGAGACTCAAAAGACATCCAGCCTTGCCTGAGATGTTAACGGAATCTCAATGGAACCATCAAGACGCCAACTCAGCAGGCCTAAAGGTAAAGCATGATTACCAAACTAAGAGGGAGGCATTCTTTGGGAAAGGTATGTTGTTAGTCAAGCACAGCAACACCAGCAAGGTGCTCCTTCCACTTGGCCTCATCAACTCGCACTGTTTTTAACCATCAGTTGTCTTGCACTCTAGCTTCTAGAACCCAGGGTGCACGACAGCAGAGGCATGAGATCACAACACCACTTCACCCTTACAAACCTTAAAAGCCAAACATGCCATAAAACAACTGTAAAAACGCCAAAGCAATGTCACTTAAAACTGCACAGCTTGTGGATGCCTCAACCATTTATCACAGGCCTGTCTGCAGGGGAAACGTAGGTCACCGTTTCCAATGGGCCAGTCGCCTCCAACATCGCTGCGACAAATGTGGCCACGTTCTACAACCTCAATGAAAGCCTCCCGAAGTACGAGGCATGAACCAATCATTTTCCCGACAGGGCCCTAGCACTCACTGGTCCTGAAGAAGAGGTGCACCCCCCCCCCCCTCCAGGACCACCAAGCCAAGACAATCGTGTGAGATTCCAATAGCGTCCAGCCTTGCCTAAGGGGTCAACAGGATCTGAAGGGGACATGAAAACACTGAGTAAGCAGGCCTAAAGGTAAAGCAGGATTAGCAGACCTTCAGCTACGTTACAGCGGTCTTCAGCTGTAAGGTGGCTAGAAAACAACCTAATTCAAGAGCCAGCCATTCATGGCACCTGAATGGGGAACACACGAGGCTTGAAAGTATCTTATAATGAGTTAATGAGTATATCATTAAGATTCCCAATTTCATTAGATACGTTTCCTGCGCACTGCAAAAAATAAAGTGGGAAAAGGCGTCCAGTGCACTGCAGAGACTTAGAACGGTGAGACGGGTGGGTGGGCTAAACATATTATGTGACCGAGAAACTTAAATATAGCTGCATGCAAAAGAATTAGTTTCTGAAAGTCATAACTCTAAATAAAGCAAATCATTAAGCTCAATATAACGCGGGTGCAAAATTGGAATATATGGAGAATACGATTTTGTCATTGGAAGGAAGTTTCTTTTTCATCAGTGCAGAAAGTATGGCAATTTAAGTAGATTAAATGTTTAAAAATAAATAGGATTTCTAGTCAATAAGACCTCTGACCTAATCCCACAGAAGGTTTATCATGGACCCTGTAACGACATCGTAAGGAAGAGGAATAGGCAGGCTAGGTTATTAGGCTTGAGTGGTTTAAATCAATACAAACGTTTTCCCCTTTTTTTAATACATTAGGCCGCATCACTCTTTTTAAATACTTCCACTCCGATAACTGCGCTTAAGAAGAGAGCAAATGCAAAGTAGCTGTGGCCATTATTTGTTTGCTCCAAAGACGACCGAACGTGCTTACTCGGTTTAGTGCTCCACACACACATCTGACTAGACATGGTTTCAAGGCCTGATAGAAGATTAGACTCTCCCGGGCGGGCGGCTGTGCGTTGAGAGGCAGGTCTTGGTTGGCTGTGGCGGTCTGGCGCTCCGCGCCGTGACGCCGATGGCCCGCCGTGACGTTTGCATGGCAACACCGCGCCTTGGCTGCGTGCAGATGGGCTGCTCGAAGCACATAGGAGTCCATTCAGTAGTGGCGGCGGCGCGCACCTGCCACTCGCCCGCGCCTTTCTATAAGCAAACAGACGGGCACGTAAAATACTGCCGTCGCTGAATGGAACCCACAGTGCTCAGCCTCTCGAAATACCACTCCCATATGCCAGGCAATTAAATACTGACGTGTCTTTATTTATGCGTGTCAGTGCTTTCCTTTATTTACGACGAATTATTCTGCAAACCAGGAGCATGATCGAGGCGGGGGTTACACGAGGCTGTCGGAGGCAGGCTCGCCTAGTCGCTTCAGCCTGGGTGTGTTGCTACGAGCTTCCTAGCGAAACATGGTAGCCGTAGAACACACTGGAACGAACAGATTTTTTCACAGGGGATTGTGGGAGATGTGCTATGTCATTTTCATGCAAAAGATAGCTTCCCATCCAATTCTGAAATCAGGCTCTTGGAACAATTCGAACCTGCGAGTAGTATTATTAAACGCATGCCAAAGTTCTAGCTTTTGATCGGGGAAAGTTAAAATGTCAACAGCGAAGTTATTAATATGCGGAGGATGAAGACTAGGACACACAGAGAGCTGTCTCCTTCAAAAAAAGGCATCAAACGTCCGCTAGTTCGATATAATGCGGCATAAGTAATCCCAACAAATCCTATTGTTAGCTAAGCTCTTTTCAACGAAGGACACATTCCTATGGAAGCTGCATAATACAGCTGCCTTGCCGAGCAGAAACGAGTCGGGACAAATCTAACACCATTACATTTTTCTTTTTAAACGTCCTCTACCGCTGCCTCACACCAAAAATAAAGTTCTTGGATGAGCAAATTATGAACTGGTGCCTGGTTTAACTCTACTTTGATTCTTTTAGTTTTGTAGCGTGGACCATCCTCAACAGGGAACAGAGAAGTGCCCATACAAAAATGCCGTATTACATTCTTACAAGGTGCATATAAGAAACTGTGAGATGAGAAACTACTGGGATTTGGCAATAATAATAACTTTATGATAACTTATATGAGACCCAAATATTGATTGAATTCCTATAAGTTTGAAATAGGGTTTATGTAAGGTTTTATGAGATTCTAGAAAGATTCTTGTAAGAAAATCAAAAATGGCTTTGTGCACCATCAGTGCAGGGTGGCCCACTGCCCATGAGCGAACCTCTGGGAAGAGGGAGAGGGTTTGGATTTGGAGTCACAAGATGCACAAAAGGTTACATGCCAGGGCTCTGAAAGTCAGACGCCCTCAAGGCCTTCTATGGATCGCACACAGTGGGGAGACTCAGGGCGAGAAATGTATGATTAAATCTATCCCATTGTTATGTATTTCGGTGCGTTCTCTACAGTCAGAGCCAAACAAGCCAGAGGGACCAGGGAGCAAGCATAAGTTAAACAGAAATGTGTTTGAGTGGCCCTTGTCTATGTGGGAGTACATGAGCACTGTGCCTGTGTGTAAATGTGGGGTTCAGGTGGTGCAATGGGGGAGTTCCAGTCACTATGAAGGAGTCATTGGGGCAGATGCAGGGTAAAGGGGAGAAACGCAAGGCTGAACTGGGGCATTGAGAAGGAGATGAGGCAAACATTGGGGAAGTTAGTAACAAAGTACAGAACAAGGGTAATGGGAGCGTAATGCATTTTAATAAGACATTGTCTTTGACTCAAAGATGGAGTCTCGGTGAAATGCCTTTTGGTTGCAGCAGTGGACATTTGGCTCCAAGTCTCAGTGAAAGTGTATGGGAGGCAAGGTCCTTGAAAAACCCTCCCCTCCATTCTAGCCCCACGTGCAGATTATGATTTGTCCACCAGCCACCTATGCGCCTGTGGCCAGGGATGCGGGATGGCTGCAGGACGACCCATATGTATGCACACATTGAACAGAAAGCTAATCCCAGACTCCATTTTAGTACCACAACCAGACTCCATTTTGTACATGGTACCACAGGCATCGTAGACAAAGGTGGCCTGCAGAGCTGCAGCTCTCCCCTCGAGATCACACACAGCGAGCCTATCATCTCCCACCCCCACCTCCCCTCTGCGTCCCTGCAGAAGGCCTGTTCCCACGGGAGACTAGGCGCGAACAAGCTACATGACAAACACTGTATCTTTCACCTTCCGCAGTCCATCACTGACCTGCGGATGACCGGGCAAAGGCTTGGGTTTAAGGAAAACAATCCATCTCCACAAACATGCCCGTCCCCTTGCAGACCCCACATTTATGACATACACTGTGGACAACCCCCCAACCTTGTTCTCCTTTTGAAGTAACATATATAGATTCTACACCTGTGTGCCACCCTGGTTCACCCATACTGCTAATTGCTCTATGAAGGTATAAATCCTCTCATGTAGGTGTGTACTAAGGGGCTAAACTCAGAAAACGAAACAAGAAGATTCTCACCTATTCTTAATGCATATAAAGCATTTGGTCATATGTCTAAGTCACATACTGTTGAACGAATCTTGTCTTTTGAAAAACACTCACACTAATGTATGACATGTTGATTTACTCATTCGATATAATACAAGGTACACAATCCAGATGTTCACTGGCTTTTCAAATATACATGTGTTCACAAAGTGTGCTCAATTTACATACTGGTCCAAATGTATAAGATGTAAGACGGTAACGTTATGAGACTGTTGTAGATAAGAGTTTACTTTGTAACATGGTACTTGTGGTAAGCGTAAACGTGTAACCTATACAATGTTCATAAGCTGGCATATTGCTCGATGTACCTGTACCTGTAACCACACTGGTCTAATCCTACCTCGCATTCTAAATAATGTGTATGCAACCTCGTAACGTAGACGAGCTAGAAACCACAGGGCCCTCACCTGCAGCGTTGCATACTCAGCCCCCACCGTCCTCCCCCCTCAGGCTGGGCTGACAGCTAAAGGCCCTTGTTTTACTGATGCTGTAATGATACAAGTTTACCCCCTCACCGTTCTGCTGAGCCCGCATCAAGTATCCATCTTCCCCTAAGCCTCCTGACACACAATGCCACCATAAAACTTGCTCTGTACCTCCATACTCCAGTTAAAGAAATATGGGCAGTAAGCCCCTCATCCCACCGCCTTTTGATGTACCAGTTATGTGCCCTCTGACCCGATAGTATCCCAGTTCACCCCAACCCGAATGACCATGGTGAGTACATTTACTCTTGTACTAACATACTATAAAGATGTCCCCCACTAGATCTAACAAAGCAGAGTGATAGAGGTATCCCTGACATGTGCCCCCTGATAAGGCACCTAAGCCCATATTGTATAGTGTTTTTATGATGATGAAATAAGAGCACCTAGAGTTATGTGTTATTTCTCTTGTGAAGTTAGATTAACAACTTGTAGGATTTACAGGATATTATGAATGTTAACACTGAATGAGTATGGGTGGCCACAAGGACAAATGTTAGTGCAGCCAAGATGTATAATTTCAGACATCTCCTGATCTGGTACTCCACCCAGATGAGCCCAGCTGACCTCCAACCATCACCGTGACACCACGTGGAGCCTCACTAATCCTGGAGCTTCAATCCTATAGAGTCCATACTGCTTTTCCTCTTTGCCCAATCTCATCGATTCATGTATCCCCTAGCTCCCACGTCATAGGTGATGTGGTTTTGTAACAAATGTAGATGCTTTCTGATGTTTGGCACATCGCTCTCAGAGTTTGCAGAGTTCTCTGCTTGCCCTATCTTGGTTTTTGGATAAACTTACTTTTTACCTTCACCCGCACTTGGTTTTGGTCTCATTCCCTCCTGGGTTGTGTCCATTATTGACTCTCATTGGGGAGTGTTTTGTTGCATTTTTGGTGATGCTCACTTTCAAAAGCTTCCGTTTTAAACACTGTCTGCATTTTATGAAACACTGGAAAAAAGATCTTGTTTTGCCTAGACTAGTTTCGCCTTAGTAACTTGTTTTGAGTTACTGTTTTGAATTCCGTAAGGAGCCGGCAGCAGTCATTTCGGCTCCCATGAGAAACAGGAGATGTTTACTTGTCCTGGCATTGCACAGCATGCACCGTCCAGGTATCTGTGAAATGTTATTGGCAGGTGACATCTCTGGAAAATTACTGTTCTGCATTAGATTGGGGAACACTGAATGAGGTTGGCAGAGAAGGACACAATCACTTCTGCGGGGCTGAGAGAAGGTAGACGTATCTTGTCCGGTCCATTCCCGTTGTGCAGCTTTTCTCTTTGCCAACCTGGGTCTGGGAAGCAGTCCGGTGAAGTTCATGGCACAGATGAAGTGGAGTGTGTATTTGCCAATGGTGACGTAACCTGTTCTATATTTTTTCTTTGTATTTTCTAACATTTATTTGAGGTAATAAAAGGCCAGATAAGCGCCAGTTTTATAACCTAAGAGAGAGAGTGAATGAGTTCTTGCGTTCCACAAAGCACACTGCCTTCCTTGTTTGTGTGTTGGGGAAAAAGCATAAGACTTTCATGCACTTATTTTGGGAAAGCAGACAGGGAGTAAGGGGGGAAATTCGGGGAACAATGGGAAATGGCATTTGAAGTATTGGAATATTTAATATGTTCCTTACGGAGCTGTTTCTCAATGCTTTTTAAAATCTAGTGTCACCCAAACCTTGACATGTCATAAGTACAGTTTTTACCAATTTTTAGAAACCATTCCTTGGAGGGGATCTGCCCAACTTCCCTGAAGTGGGTTCTTGCTTATGCCCACCAAATGGGTAAAATTCATGCCCCATTCTAGAAAAAATCCCCAACCGCCACTTCCCATGAACATTGGGTTCTTAATGTGTTTGTTCTCTGGATCTCCAGTCATGTGATGCTATGGCTGTGGATTTAGGCATGGGCAGATTGTCACTAAGTGGATCTGTGTTTTTGTTGATGGATTGAATTGTAAATGATGCAGCCAATTTAACCTTGGTGAGTACGGAAGGGCAGAAACTGTGACTATTTTTAACACCGGGATGATGTAGTTGTGACAAACTGAAAGTACATTATGAAAGAGCGCGGGTTTGTGAGGGGCAGACAGTTTAATTTTGAACAGGAAGATTATCTAGTACCTTGCATAGCTATCAATTCACGTCAAGAAAATATGTTGCAGACCAAAGAGTAAAGAATCTAGGGTATTAGGTAAGAACTTCATTTTGGGCCGCCGGGTGCCCTGCTGGCATGTTAAGCAATGCCTTATTTGTCTCCCCTCCAATCTTGCAACCACCCAATTGACCGAAACTCTACAACCTTTCACGAGGAATACCCCCACGCACATATCAGACTTGCCAAATAAACATCCACTTGGGGCGACGATCACTTACAAGGTTGTCGCCAACCAACTTTTCACCTTCATCGCCATTATAAACTCACAGGGTCCCTGCCACGCGCAGATACCGCCCCCATCTTCTGTCACCTCATCAGCAATGGCTGTAACACTTAACCTTTCTGTATTTGGCGTACAATGACTGGATGCTATGTTGTGCATATCCCTACCCTTTCTTTCAAATTCTCTTATGGAAACAGTTGACATTCCTAGCACATGCCATCATTAATTTTTAAGGAACTACCACAGACCTTACTAATCCTGCATATGGGTCCAAACTTACATTCACGCTTCCATGCCCATACTGGCTTCCACAGGGACAGTACATCTACCCATTTGAATCTTGGTACCACTTATTTCTGTGCAGTGCCTTGGCTACATTTGATTTGGCCAGTTCACTGTCAATTGCACTTCTTCCATGTGCTTTCCTTTATATACTAGCACAGGACAAGTTAGTAGTAGGTTTTCTAATTCTAAATAATTGTATTGTAATAACTCCGGTCACACTGTGAGGTGTGAGTAGGGAGTCCAGCAAGAAATGCTTTGCCCTTAGGATACCATCTTGTCACCTTGCAAGTGAACATTGCACATGATTCCTCAAAATGCATATTCTGCTTGCCCGCTGCCTTGGGGATGATACTAAACAATGGTCTTGTGAGTTATGTTGTAAAGCCATAATAATCTGGTTGTGAACTGTACCATGCAACCATTGTGCAGTGTTTCTGTGAAACCTTTATGGTAAATGTCTTCCAAAAGAACTCCACTACAACATCTGTGGTGGGTTGGTCAATACATGTATCTTGAACCCATGTATTGATAGCATCAACCAACAGCATAGCACAGTGCTGTGCTAAAGTTCAAGTGCGCAATGGACCTTTGAAGTTTACCGCCACACATTCACAGGGCATCTCTGGGGATTTCTTATTCTGCCTCTGTGACTGTTACTCACCAGGAGCTTGTCTGCTACATCAGCTGAAGTGACTCTGTGGAAGACGAAGAGAAGGCCAGAAAAACAGAGTGCCGACTGGTTACTGCACAAATGAAGCTAAGAAGGTCATCACCGACCGAAAAGCGTCAAGAACTTGCCGAAACTGTTTGGTCTTCCGACCACTACAACTACCAAAGCAAAAAATCTTGGGGTACTTTTGGGCCCTGAGCTGCCTTTACTTAAACAAGTCAATGCATTGTTAAGCATGTCTTCAAAAACATACGTCTCTTGTGACATGTTCTCCCCTACCTCCCACATAATGATCATGCCCCGGTGATTGAAGCATTGTTTAATTCCAGGCTCGACTATGCCAGTGATCTCTATGCCGGCCTTCCAAAATACCTGGTTCATCAGTTGCAGTTAGCGCAGAACGCGGCAGCGCCTAGCCTGTAAACTTCCAAAAGACTTACATACATCCCCTGCCAGGCGCAGTCTCCATTGGCTTCCTGTTCATTCTCAGATCACGTTCAAAATCCTATGCCTGGTGTTCAAACGCGTGCACAGACTCTCTCCATCTTATCTTGTTGAATGCATTGAACATTACCAGCTCTCACTCTCTCTTCGATCTTCTAATTCTTTCCTACTTAGGATCCCCACCAGCCGTTCCACTTCTAAGGAGAGAGGTGTTTCCCCGTACTAGGACCTAAGCTTGGGAATAACCCTCCCTTTTTCCCTGCGCTCTCAGAATTCTCTCATAGCCTTCTGCAAACACCTAAAAACGCTTCTTTTGACTTAGTTCTCGACTATCAGAACGACCTTAATGTTAGGCAGGCCTCTGATACTACCATACAGTGGCCCGCCAGTTATTCCATCTGCACCCAGATGCGGCTCATTTCGTCTCGGGAGGATAGCTCAGCGGCAATGTGCTCGCCTTGGAAGCAAGACGACAAGGAGCAACACAGGATCGATCCCTGGATCCGTGCTTAGAAACCTCTGGGCATTAAGCGCGTTATAAATTACCTATCATATCATATCATACACTCTTTAGTGTTTTGCGCATTATAAATATTCCAATACAAATACATACATACAAAATACAACACCATAATGCCAGGGCTTGCAGCTCTGGCATTAACACGCATTCCATCGGCATCGCCCACATGTTACAAGCCAAGGATCACAGATACCCAAAATAAATGGTTAATGTGGGCAGCACAGTGGCCTGCAGCCTGCACAACACCAGCATAGCCTTCTTCTATCGAATCCCATACCATCCAATGAGCCATTCCTCTGCCACCTTTCCCAAGGACAAGAAGGCTTCAAAGAGCCCCCGCCACAGAGAGATCAACACTGATATACATCCCGACAACAGATACACCTACATGACAACACAACAAGTACGACACTACAATATAGTGTGCTTGGTTGAAATGGAGCTGAACTACTCTGTCCTAAAGGTATACATCTATTTTAAATAAGTTATCTTCTGTAAAGGTTGGGCACACACGTGGGGCGATTTCAGGCATTATTTCACAGCAGGAACCTTTCTTAACTATGCACGGTCTTGATAATGCACCCCGTGTCAACACACAGACGCAAATCCATTTATCGGTTCTTAGAAAAGCAAAGAGCCATCACTCAAGCCTGGTGCTTGCTTTACATTTAACTAGGGAATTAATTAGAGCATAATGACCAAGAACGGGTGTGCGTAATGCGCACACAGAATTTGCTTCCCTGAAAATGATTAGAGAAATACAGTGGGAGAGAAGTTTAATGATTCCCATAATAACTACCAGCCCCACCAACTCCAAATTGACGGTAATTCACATCCTGGAAAATACTACATATTGCAATTCCGGCCAAATTAATCACAATGAAGACTCCGGCTTGTCAGGGTAATGAGAACTGTTGAGTGGCAATAATGCATGTAATGGCGGGTTATGCGAAAAGGAACACAGAGAGGGGTGGAAACAAATTAGACAACTTCGGTCCTTATCGCTGAAAAATGCAAACTAAAAGTCTTGCACTCTTGCAGATGATGGAGAGAGCCGGTCGGGATATGCAGTGACAGCATTCACCCCCGTTGCTCCCAATCTTGGTCTCCTACATTTTAAAAATATTAGTAGGGATCCATAGTAAACTACCCACTCGAGTTTTCATGCGTAAGGAACCTAAATATGCTTCAATTGTTTCCAGAGAAAGCGCTGTAAACGCGTAAGACGGACAAGACTTAATAATGATTGCTCCCATTTCTCTATTGCCACAGGTCCTCTGGGACAGGTTCCAGTTAGACTGCCCACCCACCCCTGCCACCCCAACTGTCCACCTAGAGTGAATCAAGCAAATCCCAGGCAAATACCCCTGCTCAGCTTCAGTGATACAGATCTGACACCTGGAACCTTAAGCAAAACTCACAAAACCCAATGACCCCCTCTCCTTATTTTACTAAGTCTTAGACCAGTGCACCCCAGGCGGTAAGCATTGTTGGTGCCCCCCAAAATGTTGGGAGAGGTGATAACTTCAGAGACGATATGGGGGGGACTTACTTGTGTTGGGGGAATCCAACTTCTTAACACATTCTAATGCAAATATTCTAGTGCAGGGTCAATGTTACAATCAGTTAACTGTCTCCTTCACGTCTGAAACCACACACTTAAGCACTGCTGTGAGAATGAACGGTCTCCTGCCCCTACTCTTCCAATCACTCACCTGACATGCAAGTACAAACACCCATCCGATTTCAATTGCCTAAACATGCATGCATACAAATGCGTGTGCTAACAATAAACATGTTTACATTAGTAATTGCCGGGCATTTGTTAACTGTGCATCCACCAGCACCATTTATTGTCTGTGTCCTGTTGTGTCCTTCTACAGCTGTGTCCTTACTAAACATGAGTAATGGAAGAAGGGTGATTGCTGGAGTCTGAAATGTCTTAGTAAAATAAGGAGAGGGGGTCATTGGGTTTTGTGAGTTTTGCTTAAGGTTCTAGGTGTCAGATCTGTATCACTGAAGCTGAGCAGGGGTATTTGCCTGGGATTTGCTTGATTCACTCTAGGTGGACAGTTGGGGTGGCAGGGGTGGGTGGGCAGTCTAACTGGTACCTGTCCCCTCCCCATGCCTCCATTATCCCCACCCTCTCATAAGTCTGACCTGGTGCTTCTCCAGTGCCTGCATGCGCTTCGGTGTGTGACCAGGTGCAACACAGTGATGGGTGCAGCTTTGTGTCTATGCGTGTCCTGTGCAGTCTCTTAGCAAACACCAGCAACACGAGGAAGCCTGGCCTGGGGCACCTTTGTGACAGTTTGCAGAGTGCTCAGGAAGCGAGTCACAAAATATATGCCTATGTGGGTGTTGTATCACTTCTCTGCAGGCCCCTTTTAGCCTGCAGACATTCACTAATATTCAAGTTGATTGCATTATTTCAGTGACAACACGGATGGTGAGGCTGAAACGTGTAAATAATAGACTTCTAAAACCTAGATTGTTGTATTACAATGTAATACTAGATTCCGAACGCCCAATCTTCTATAGTGTTTACATTGGTTGCACAATATTAATATTAAAAAGAAGCTATTTTAGGTTATTTTACACACGTAATTTTGGAAAGAAAACACTTGATGTTTATAAATTGCTGTGCTTGTGCTACACCCAGAGTATAGCAAAGAAAGGGATGTTCATGTCTGTGTTAAAGTGTACTTAAAATGATGACAATGGTGTTGTTGGAGTCAGACTGGCGCCCCCTAGAGGCTGGCACCTCAGGCAGCCGCCTGCACTGTCTGATGCAAAGACCGGCCCTGCTCTGGGGTGCCACCTTTTAGGTTTTTGAGTTGCTGGAGTGCTTGTAGCAGCTTGGGCAGCCTCCAGGGTACTGTGCCATGCCTCTTAGATTTTCCAATGGGATGCACGCCAGGTAAGGACACCTGACGGGTTGAAGACACATTGCACTGCAGTGATAAGCCGCATAAATGGCCCATGCCAAGTTGACGGTGGTTGCTTCATCTTCAATACTCAATCCCATTTCAAAATGGCGGATTCCCATTAGCAAGTCCCCCTGGTAGCAGCTTCCTTTATGGCAAAATAAAAGGAGCCCTGACTCAACGCTTGATGCAGAGCAAAGCTTAGATCCTTTGATTCAAGCGGATTCTTCACGGCATCTCCTCCAGGGCATCTGCCTTCTTTGAACCTGTCCTTATCTTTATTGCAAGTCCTAGAGGAGTTCTGTAGTGGCTTGGCAGAATGCCTGTCTTGTCCTGCTGGCATCTCTAAATGCTGACAGAATGTTAGCACAGGTCTAAGAGTGACAGGTTTGGAGAATGGTGATGAATTCTTGGCGTATGAATGTTCTGAAAGCGTTACTTGGGGGCCTGAGTTTGAGAGTTTCAGGATGATTTGATTTATATATTTGTATACAGTGCAAAACATGACTGGGTAGGTACCAAGCAGAGTTCAATGCATTGGGGCGCAGATCACGCTAATAATTGGTAATTAACCAGAGGGTTGAAATAGTGCATTGAATTAATAGAGGAAGAATTAGGAGACATTTTTCAGATTTCTCACCAAAACTAACAGCGATGTCAGAGAGCAGAGGTGAATCGAAGCTAGTGCCAGAGACGAGATTATCTGATCTAGTGGGTTGCCAGAGTTGTTCTAACTGGATTTTCTGCATAGGATAATTTTGTGGTGCGAAACCATATATACATTTGAAGACTAAACTGAGTTTCTTTAAGGTGATATGATGTAGACAGGTAACCAATGCAGAGAGCGTCTGAGGTCAGATGTTGGGGAGAACTTTGGAAGATCTAAGATAAGGCGAATAGCTGCATTGTCTCACCATTTCTACGCTGGTGACACCCAACCATATCTATCTTTCGCTTCTGTTGTTCATGATACCTTAACATCTTGTCTTCTGGCCATCAAATCATGGATGTCGAATCATTTTCTTGTTCTTAATTCTTCCAAGACGGAAGTACTTTTAATTCCTGCTACTACTGTTCCTCCTCCCCTTCCTTCTGCTCCCATTTATTTTCCACCCTCTTTGCTCTCTGTTTCTTCTTTTGCTTGCAATCTGGGTCTTCACTTAGACTCTGAGCTTTCTTTTTCTCTTCACATTTCCTTACTTTCACGTTCCTGTCGGGCCACCTTTATTATATTTGTGAGGCAAAGCCTTTTTTTGCTTTTTAGTGCAGCTAAGCTACTAATCTCCTCCCTTATCTTTTCCATGCTTTTCCATTGTTAATGTATTCTTTTTTGTCCTTCTGGCCTCACATGATGCTCCTCTTAAATCAATTTTCAATTCTTCTATTAGTCTTTTATGTTCCCTTTCGCCCCGCAATTCTATTTGTTCGTCACTATTTTCTCTTCTTGGCTGGCTTTCTTTTCACTCCCGTCTTAAATTCAATTTTCTTTGCAAGGTTTTTAAATATCTTTATAATCTTCCCCTCCTTATATTTCTTCTTTGGTATCCTTTCACTCCCCTTCTCGTTCTCTTCGTTCTCAGTTCCTCTTCGCCCATGTGCCCAGTCTCGATTTCGTTAATTTTCTTTACTTGCCACTCAACATTGGAACACACTTTCTCATTATCTTTGCTCAATTGTTTCTTATTCTCTTATTCGCTCTGCCCTCAAAGCTTTCTTCTTTAGCCTTTTGTGGTTTAGAGTTATTGTGTTAATTTTTTATTGTAGTATGATGTGATGATTTGTGCAGCGCTTTTGCGTTCAGTGCGCAAATTGAAAATAAATACACATTTTTAGCAAGTTGAAGTTGTTGCAAAAGATGGTCAGGAAGACCTGTATATAATGCGTTTGCATATTCTATCAAGTATTAATCAATGCACCAACCACTTTGGCATAGTCTGAATGGTGGAGGTAGGGAAGGGTACATCGCAACAATCTAAGATGGAAAAATACTTATTTGACAATCTCATTGTGTGGTCAGTCTCATTTCAGGCTCCCACATGCTTCCAATATTTTTAACCATGTTAACAAAGATAGCCAGGAGGCCAAATATTGAAGGAGATGTAGGGTGGCATAAGGGGTTGTTTAATCTGTGCTTGGATCCAAGAAACACGATTTCAGACTTTGTAGGATTTAATTGAAGATTGTTATTGGTAAACCATAGTTTAACCTCCACCAAACTGAGCTGGGTCTGTTCAAATGTTTCCTTGGGGCTCGATACCTTTAAAAGAGTATCATTGGCATATGAATGGAACTGAATATTAAAGTTTCAAGCGAGGGATGTTAGAGGCAGAAAATAAAAATTAAAAAGAAGACGTGGCAAGGAAGATCCCTGTGGGACACCACAGGTGACTAGAGAAGAAGTTGAGGTATAATGACTAAACTTCACCAATTGAGATCTTCCAGAGAGAAAACTCTGAAACCACCCTAGGGTTGAGGCAGAGACTTCACCTTCACCTGCAAGCCATGACAGGAGAATAGAGTGGCACACTGTATCAAATGCAGCAGACAGATCCAGCATAACCAACAAAAACTAATAACCCTGATCAGCGTGGTATGAAAGATCATCCCAAATGGCGACCAGAGCAGTTTCTATCCCATGTTTAGATCGAAAGCCAGACTGGAACTGATTCAAAAATGAATTACGCTCCAAACAATCCATCAGTTGCAAAAGCACCACTTTTTCAAGGATCTTGGCCATCCAGGGAAGGCCTGCTATGGGTTGATAGTTTCCCAGTTCCATAGGATCAAGGGTGTAAAAATGGAGAACTTTAGTCGCAGGGAACAACCCCTTGAGTAAGGGATAGGTTAACAAAGTGAGTGATGTGTCGGGTCAAAGCCACAGAATGGGCATGGCCCACATAGGCTGGCAGCTGGTAGCACATTAATGAAAGAGCAGGTAGGTTTCAGCTTGCTTAATAAGGAGGAAACAAATTCATGTGACACCTCCCTAAAAGTAAATGAACAATAAGTTGCATATACAAATGGAACTTCCGAGGAAGCAAAGATTGTTTTGTTGGATTGAAGACATGAATAGATCTTATGGATCTTTTAAAAAAACACTGGCCCTCATTGGCTCAGCACACACACGCACCACGTCGCTCCTACGAGCCACATAATGCGTGTGTGCTGCACCAATGGAGGGCCAGCACTACGGCTGGCGTGGTCCATAAGGCTTGATGCCGGACGGCATTTCAGCCTTGGACCACGCCAGCCGTAGTACGATTCCAGCGTTCCAGCTTACCTGCTGCTTACCTGCCTGCCTTCCAGCACGTCTCCGGTAAGTGGTCTGTTTGTGTTTGTGTGTCGGGTCTGTTTTGCTTTATGTTTGTGTGTGTATGTTGCGAGGGGGGGTCGAATGTGTGTCGGATGTGTATGAATGTTTGGATTTGAATGTATTTTGTGTGTATGTTGAGATGCGGTGGTGGGGGGGTGTCGGATGTGTGTCGGATGTGTATGAATGTTTGGATTTTAATGTTTTTTGTGTGTATGTTGAGATGCGGGGGTGGGGGGGGTGTCGGATGTGTGTCGGATGTGTATGAATGTTTGGATTTTAATGTTTTTTGTGTGTATGTTGAGATGCGGGGGTGGGGGGGTGTCGAATGTGTGTTGGATGTTTGGATTTGAATGTATTTTGTGTGTATGTTGAGATGCGGGGGTGGGGGGGGTGTCGGATGTGTATGAATGTTTGGATTTGAATGTATTTTGTGTGTATGTTGAGATGCGGGGGTGGGAGGGTGTCGGATGTATATGAATGTTTGGATTTTAATATTTTTTGTGTGTATGTTGAGATGCAGGGGTGGGGGGGTGTCAGATGTGTATGAATGTTTGGATTTGAATGTTTTTTGTGTGTATGTTGAGATGCAGGGGGGGGGAGTTGTCAGATGTGTATGAATGTTTTGATTTGAATGTTTTATGTGTGCTGAGTTGGGGGGTGGGGGGTTCGGGTCTGTATGGGTGCATGCTTGTGTGTGTGCTGAGTTGGGGGTGGGGGGTTCGGGTCTGTGTGTGTGCTGATTTGGGGGTGTGGGTTCGGGTCTGTATGGGTGCATGCTTGAGAGTGTGTGTGCTGAGTTGGGGGGTGGGGGTTTGGGTCTGTATGTTTGCATGTTTGAGAATGTGCTGAGTTGGGGGTGGGGGTTCGGGTCTGGTTGGGTGCTTGTGTGTGCTGATTTGGGGGGTGGGGGTTTGGAGTTGTGGGGGGTTCGGGTCTGTATGGGTGCATGTTTGTGTGTGTGCTGAGTTGGGGGGTGGGGGTTTGGGTCTGTATGTTTGCATGTTTGAGAGTGTGCTGAGTTGGGGGATGGGGGTTCGGGTCTGGTTGGGTGCTTGTGTGTGTATGTGCTGATTTGGGGGGTGGGGGTTTGGAGTTGGGGGGGTGGGGGGTTCGGGTCTGTATGGGTGCATGTTTGTGTGTGTGCTGAGTTGGGGGGTGGGGGTTGGGTCTGTATGTTTGCATGTTTGAGAGTGTGCTGAGTTGGGGGGTGGGGGTTCGGGTCTGGTTGGGTGCTTGTGTGTGTGTGCCGATTTGGGAGGTGGGGGTTTGGAGTTGGGGGAGTGGGGGGTTCGGGTCTGTATGGGTGCATGTTTGTGTGTGTGCTGAGTTGGGGGGTGGTGGATTCGGGTCTGTATGGGTGCATGCTGGAGTGTGTGTGTGCTGAGTTGGGGGGTGGGGTTTGGAGTTGGAGGGTGTGGGGGGTTCGGGTCTTTATGGGTGCATGTTTGTGTGTGCTGAGTTGGGGGGTGGGGGTTCGGGTCTGTATGGGTGCTGGTTTGTGTGTGCTGATTTGGGGGTGGGGGTTCGGGTCTGTATGGGTGCATGTTTGTGTGTGTGCTGGTTGGTTGGGGGTGAGGGGGCCATGGGGCATAGTGTTTGGTTGGGGGTAAGGGGGCCATGGGGCATAGTGTTTGGTTGGGTGTGAGGGGGCCATAGGGCATAGTGTTTGGTTGGGGGTAAGGGGGCCATGGGGCATAGTGTTTGGTTGGGGGTGAGGGTTCCATGGGGCATAATGTTTGGTTGGGTGTGAGGGGGCCATGGGGCCATGGGGCATAGTGTTTGGTTGGGGTGAGGGGGCCATGGGGCATTGTGTTTGGTTGGGGTAAGGGGGCCCTGAGGCATAGTGTTTGGTTGGGGGTGAGGGGGCCATGGGGCATAACGTTTGGTTGGGGGTGAGGGGGCCATGGGGCATAGTGTTTGGTTGGGGGTGAGGGACATGGGGCATAGTGTTTGGTTGGGGGTGAGGAGGCCATGGGGCATAGTGTTTGGTTGGGGGTGAGGGTGCCATGAGGCATAATGTTTGGTTGGGTTGGGGGTGAGGGACATGGGGCATAGTGTTGCACTCCAAGAGTGAACCCAATAATAAAGCTAAAACAGGCACAGTTAGGAGATGTTCATCTTTGGCTTTTTGATGAAACCTGACTCAACGAAGGCCATACTCCTCTTGGGCAACCCAAATAGCAAACTGTAGCAGTCCAAAATAACGGCATGTCCAATTTAGGGTCAATAAAATATATATAAGTTAACTAAACATGCGAGATACAATAACTAAATAGAAATAAATTATAACAATGGAAAATGTGTAGTACAAAATGTAAGTTTGAAATGTAAATAAAAATCGTTACCCCTCAAAAACATTCTTTTTCCATGTGTTTAGTACACATTGGGGGTTTAAAAAGCCTCCTTCCACGCCCCGCCTATCGCCCCACCCACATTTACTTTTCAGCCCACTATAGCCCTCATGTAAGGTACTTTCGGCCCTCTGTCAAAATCAGTTGTGCACCCCTGGTTTAGAGTATTGCAATCCAGCTGTAATAGTGGGTCTTTTATTGATGTGGTGCAAGCTTTTAAATACAAAGAATCTGGCAAAGTGATTGCTTTAGGAAATGGGAGAAGTGGAAAGTTAGCTCCAAGTTTCTGGAGAAGATCACGTCCAGACAGTTCTGGAGAAGCGCACACCCAGACAGTGGCCATCCCTCTGGGAGCTAGATGAAGAATGAGATTTCAACAAGTGGTAAGCTAATAACTTTAGGGGCCTCGTTACGAGTTTGGAGGTTGCCATGCCCTTAATAAGGGCATGGCTGCTTCCAAACTCGGGTCCGGGTTCCCTGAATGGGGAAATACCGGGCCATTCTGACCTTGGAGGGCCTAGTATTTCCCCATTCAGGGAACCCAGAACCGGACCATCCCCATTCCCATTTGAGCCCCCAAAAGGCTCAATGGGAATGGGGAGCATGCTAACAACGGACCCGTTAATGACAGGCCCGTTGGTAGCATGCTGGGCCGCTCGCTGGACCCGCTAAGGATGTCTGGTAAAACCAGACATCCAGAGCGGGTCCCGCGAGCGGACCTCGTAATAGGGCAGTAAGGGCTCCTTTACCGGTGCCATTAACCCCTTACCGCCCACCTCGTAATGAGGCCCTAGTAGTCTGCAAGAATCACCAGAGTCAGAGATGCCTGGCGGGTGGACACTTGCACATAGTTTAAGAGAAACTGGAATGTATACATAATGTCATTACCTCGCACCTAAAAACTGGAACTCCTTACCTACCTCACTAAGGAACGAAAAATCATACCATACCTTCCGTAAAAACCTCAAAACCCTCCTATTCCGCTAAAGTCTACCACATGCACTCTCATGCTTGCATTGTAACCACAGCATAGCATAACCTTTAAGCTCAATGTTTATTACCAATGTGAAATGTACTCTGTAACTCGGTTTACATCTGTAAACACATTCCTATGCTTGTGTTCATGACTAAGTCTGCTGTAACAGCGCCACGATGCCCCAGGGCAGTTCTGTGCGCTTTATAAATGCAAATAAATAAATAAAATAAATTAAAGCTACCTGGAAATTGTACAGTGGTACAAGACCCTAAAGGAACAGAATGAAACAAGAAAGGATTTGTGTGGTAAGGAGTAAAGGAAGACCCTCCACCTCCACCAAAGGTGTCACTTATCCTCCAAAGGTGTCACCCCTCCTCCAAAGATGAACAGCGCTGAGCTATAGGAGACGGTGGCTACCTGTAAAGTACCACAATGCAGCAGCAACAGCAGCTAGATGACAGGCCGAGGAAACAAAGCTCACTTTTAGCATCAAATTGCAAAGGTCAGCCCAATGTATGCCCAGATTGAGTAGCAATCAGAAGCAACCCAGTGAAGGTACAGGCATTGATCCTCAAAGGAATGTCAGTCTTCGGTGTAGGTCGACCCCAAACAGTTCGCCATTCAGGAGGAAATGTGCTGCCATTGCAGCTCTTGAGAGTATCAGTTTGACAGTTAAACCAAGGGTGCAATTCGGTCACTGCCCACAGATTAATAAGATATAGTATCTGACCACAGGGAACACTGTCACATGTGTTGGTTCACGTGCCCTCTGAGGAAATGCAGTGGAGATCGTCCCTGAACATGACCCTACCCTGTCACCCCAAGATGCAGTAATGATGATGCATTTAGAATGCTGTTAGACCCTCTATGTGATTGCTGAATACCCGGCACACAGGCATGGATGTTTCTGAGAGCCTAGGCTTGTCCATTATGATGTCCAAGAATCCTGAGGCTCCAACTAATGACCTCTCTTCCAGGCTCCTTACAAGACGTGCACCCTTCAGAAATGTTCTCTACTGTGGGAAAACAAAGAGGCACAATTAATGATGTGATGCATTTGGCATCACAGTTGCACATAAGCCTGCCCTTTGTAGCTTGACGTACGGAAGAGTCAGAGCAGGATCTTGCACAGTCTGGCTGGTACTTGTGAGAAAGTAACTGCTTTCAGGTTGCTATTTAAGGGACCAAAGCAGTAGCTCAATAGTGAAACTCAGCACAAGGTCCCACTCCGTTGCAGCATGGAACGCCTTACTGGGGATAAAATGCACAACTCTTGCTGAATCTGTCCTGTTAACCTGTCTGTGAACATTTGGGAAACAATTTTAAGGGTTGTGTTGGCTAAAGGTCAAAGACAATGGGCCTCATTAGGTGTCTGGCGGTAACCGTGCCGGTAAAACCGGCAGATTGCCGCTGGACCCGTAAACATTTACCAGCGCCTGGCTTGCCGGAAAGTCAGGCGCCAGTAATATGTTGTTCCCCATTCCCATGGAGTCTGCCAGGACTCCATGGGAATGGGGACCATAGAAACACTGGCACCGATAATAACGGTGCTTCTGAGAAAATCTGTGGGGGTGCTGGTCCGCCTGGCAAGTCAGACCTGCCGGACGGGAGGGCACTTGCCTGCCAGACTTGTACTTTGCCGGTCTCGAAACAACGGTGCCGGTAAGCCTACCGGCACCGTTGTTTCTGGAACGGCAAGGTAGTAATGACGCCCAATATTTCAACAAACGTAGTGGAGTTGCGCCACGTGAACTAGCCTTGTTTTAGGATTAGGTTAAATCCTGTTGTCTTGTATGTTTGCATGTATACGTGTTACATTTGTTCGCCTTTTTTTGCCAACAGGTCAATAAAACTGTAATGTTAGGATTTTGTACATCCCGGGATAGGGTTACTTTTGCACAGCATAGGGTACAGGTCACAGGGTAAAGAAAGTATTATGTAATGTGATGAATCCAGCCGAGTCATCACTGGTTCCACGGCAGTGACCTCCTCTCATGTGGCCAGGGGACGGCAGTCGCCATCTGATCCTGACCATGGGGGTGGATATATGGGGGAGGATCACATGGGAGAAGACAGCTGTCGGGGGGAGGTGGTAACTCCATCAGACGAGACACAGTATTCTCCCCTTCCTCCTGAAGAACACCTTATGAAACCCAAGATCTTGATGCCTTGCGGCCATCCCACAATCCCCTTCCTTTATGCCACCAGAAACCCCTTCCTTTAAAAACCAGAAACCCCTTCCTTTATGTCACTCCAGACAAAGTCCCATTTATACCTGAAACATTCACGACACACCTAGAACATCTCTAGTGTCTGATGTTTCTCTATGTAAAGTTTTTGCACAACATTTTAGAACTCCAATAACATCTCTGGACTCCAGCTCCCATAAAGCCTCAAGTACTGAGACGAAGAAGAGGAGGAAGAAGTTGATGCATATGGAGAGAAACTCAAAACCTTATGTGCAGACGAGATGGGCTGAAACAAGTGCACGGGACATTTAAGAATGGCATCTGCACTCAACACAGTAGTGGAACGGGAAAGAACTATGCCGGAGAAAGTCTAGCTAGAGAGAAGGGGCACATCCATGCAGCTCCTCGTGAATGCGCGTCACCCATACTGGTGTCTCGTTAAGGAAGGAGAGATGCAGTGGGATCACCTGAACTGTATAAGAATTGTAAAACTGTGGGAAGATACCTGGCAGGGGAGTACACCAGGGGATCAGAAGAACCCATAAGAGGATTCCTGGCAGAGAAGTATACCAGGAGATCCACCAAAGTTGAAGAGGACATTTTAACCATGTTGCAAAATACCTGGCAGCGAAGTATACCAAGGAATCTGAGAAGCACATGAAAGAGGTCCTGAAGGTAGATACACCAGGCGCTTGGAATTGCACACAGACTTTTAACACTATGACAAGATACCTGGCAGGGGAGTATACCAGGAGATCTCAACAGCTCACCAGAGGATTCTTGGCAAAGGAGTACACCAGGCAATCCACCAAAGTACAAGAGAAGTTAAAGAAAGCATATTGTGGAATTTATTATACAAATAAGAACGTTGTTAATCCAGTACAAAGAAACCAGGGAAGTGTTGGATTTTAAAGAATGTATTGTTTGCAAAAGACCTTTCTGAACCTAGCATAAAGAACCAACAGAACTGTTGGACAAGGAAACACTGTTGTGATACCGAGAAACTGTTGTTAAAAATAAACTCTTTTGCCATCGTACTTAAATATCAAGGGGAAGGGAACCATCCTCTGGATCCAAGGGTTTCTCCTTGGAGAACACTTTTCGTTGAATGTATTTGTATATTTTGGTTATGAACACTTTTGCTAAACATATGTCAGAGACATTTCCTTGCACCCCTTAGTTGTTTGTTTCTAGTGTGAGGGTCAGATTATAATGTTTTCGACACAAGGACAATTTATAAGTTTCTAACGACTTGACACAGACTGATCTTTAGTTTTAGTTTCCTAGGCAGGGATGCTCTTCTTAGGATAGGATTAGGAAGGCATTTATCCAACCCATTTCTGTTTAATAAAAATGTCTGACAATGAGAATCTTACAACTTTGTGTCCACCTCTCACTTCTGACCCCTCACTGATATATGGTGTCAGTAAGTGGGATCGGATTCAGTTGACACGAGCAGGAGACTACACACAAGTAGAAAAAATATGTCCTGCAGTTGTTACATCTGGGTAAGAGTGGAACAATAATGCCTCTCCCATTAATGAGTCACATACCCAAAAGGCCATAATAGGTTCCATTTCCTTAACACCTATACCTGCAGAAAAATCTAAGCAGGTTCTTTTTTCTATATTGGGATCTTTAAGGAAAGACCATGAGGCCCTTACTCCTTTACATTGTAACGTAGGGGTTGTTTTCCAACTGTTGTCCAATCAAGCTATTTTACCAGCTAGAAAAACCGTGGCAGGGTAACATTTACCATCTTTTCTGTCCCCAAGATTGTCTGGTACCTGGAAAAGACAATATAATAGTTTCTTTGCAATTCAGGATAGATTTCCCCATCAGCTTGTCCCTCTATGTTGTACCTTGTAAAGCGGGGAAAGTTGAAAATGTTACCCCTTCTTTCTTGTGGAAAACTACGTTTTATTTTAAATCTCTCTTCAACTCCTTTAAAAATCAACAGGGGCAAGATAGTGGGAAATCTGGTGTATGAGGTTTTATGGGAACCATCCACCAAATAGAATAACAGTGAATATTTCAGAAATGACACCCCCAGAAAATGTTTCTTACCCCCTTGATAAAGGAGGCAGATTATAAACCGACCAAGAGACTTTATGGAAGGGAGCTAAGTCTTCCAGTGTGTTAACATCTTTCAAAAGGTTTTTCACAGAAAAAAGTGAGGCCTGAGGGCAAACAAATAGCTGTCTCATATTCTGAGGAGGAACCAGATCCTTCATGGGAAGAATTTGGATCCAGTGTAGACTACTGACTGCTCTAGAATTAGAATGCTTATTTGCCGGAGGTCTAAGACACCCCACACACCATTGCCCATCTCATAGGCCAGAAACAGCTAAATTATCATATGAACAGAGAAACAAATTAGATACTGGGTTCCCCTATGAAAGCACTGTATATTCCCGTTCTAGATAAATAGTGCCTCAAGAGAAATCCAATACTAAACTCTGTACCAGGGATTAAAACATTTATAAAATCCCTCCTGTCCTACAAGGGAGGATCACATGGGCTCAACTAGATACAGGCAGTAGAGGATGTGCAATACGAGCCAACTTACTTCCCCAGGGGTGAAAACAACTGGAAAAGAGAACACAGATTGTATTAATGGCCATATGGAGGGACATACACAAAGAATGTCCTGGGAAGGAAAAGGGCTTTGTTAGTGGCTGTGGTCCTCTGACCTACCAGCCCAACTCGTTTTAGGAAGTTGCTTCTGACAAGTGAAGAGAAACCCACTCCCACAAGAGAAATCATTTTCTACCAATGTCATGGATTTGGGTCATCTCAGTGAGAGCTTCAGGCTCGAACAGCTGGCGAGGAGGTATCCCAAGGACTGGCCTGAGGGTGGGGCGCAATGTGATGGTTCCCTTCCATTTGCCTGGACCCAAGTGCTCCTCCCGCTGACAGGAATATACCATCAGGATGCGGCCACCCTCCAGAACATTTATGCCACCATCCAAGCAGGGATGGCTACGAATGGCTTATGTCTTAATGGAGATAAGACTGAAATTCTCATCCTTGGTCAAAAATCCACTCTCACTAACCTCGATTCACTATAATCCAATTTCTGCATTGACAACTGTATTGTCCCAGTTCTACCCTCTGTCAAAACACTGCGAGTCCACATAGATGCCGCCCTCTCCGTGGACAAGCAAGTCAAGGCTATTGTATCTGCCTCAGCCCTGAGCACCAAGCATATCAACGCCATCAAACCTATCCTAACCAAAGATAACTGCCTCTTGATCGCCAGAGCTACCATTAGAGCCAAACTAGATTATGGTAATGCGTTGCTGGCCGGCACATCCAACTCTAATCTGACCAAACTCCCCACTACCCAGAACAACGCACTAAGAGCAGCACTCAACATACCTAAAAGAGACCACATCTTGCAAGCCAGAAGGGCAGCACATTGGTTACCCGTCAAAGAGCGTATTACATTCAAAATTCTTACCACCACCCATAAATGCATCAATCTGTCAGCCCCCTCATATCTGTCTGATACAATAACAAGATCTTTCTCCACCAGACCCACTAGACAGTGTCACACCAACCAACTGAGGGTCCCGTGCATCAAAAAAGCTAGAGCTGGAGGAATAAGCTTCCCCTTTATTGCCTAAAAGCTATGGAATGCTCTACCCAGCACGCTCAGAGGAGAAACCTCTCTCACGGTCTTCCGAAAAAAACTCAAAACTACCCTGTTTAACTAACTCTTCTCCTTCTCCTTCTCTCTCTTCTCTATACGTGCAAATTCTACTATCGTAACTAAGTAATGACTTCAATGTATGTTTTAATAAGTCATTTTCAAAGTCTGTAACAAGTGCCACGATGCCCGTTGGGCTGGCTGTGCGCTTAATCAAATGTGAATAAATAAATAAATAAAGGTGGGGTGACTAAGGGATCAAGACCACACCGCCCGTGAGCCCCATATACACAGGCTTGGGATGGCATAAGGCTCCACCTTGCCAGTCTCAAGAACCAGGCAGTAAACTTCATCACAGGGCAAAATGTGAACTACATGTAGCTAACACCAAACTAGAGTCCCTTACAGATAACAAAGTGGCTCATTCTCTTCTGAAAACAGAATAATAATATCACACAAAAGAAAATACACCCAACTGTTTACTGGCTTACAAACTTAAACAGACCAAAACTAGAAGCTTTATCTCTGGTTTGCCCGATCAGGATGGAAATTCGAATCATGGGGAGATCCATGGGGAGATCCAAAAGGTCAACATTCTCTCAAAATATTTTACCAAACATATGCCTACGAAAGGCCAGAAGCCATAAATAAACTCAGCTGCACTTCCCAAGTTACCATATCAGGACTAGCTGGATTTGTCAGGAACGATTTCTGAGGGGAGAAGATTGAGGTTGCTATGAGCTCAGATATCCCTAACCCCTCTAATTGTGATTCTGAACAATAGGGAAAAGGTAATCTGTCCATTGTGTGGCCACTCTGCATCTCTGCTTTCTCATTTGTTCATGAAGCAAGGCTAACTCTAGCACAGTGCTGGAAGAACATCAGGTGAAATTTGGGAACTATTGGTGAGCGAGACGCTTACTGCACTAATGTCATACTGTTCCCCCAAGTGCATAAGAACTTGGTCCCCTTTAGCTGACTTCTATAAGGACCATGTCCAATGCATCTTTAATCATCCATGTTGCATGGTTTTTCTCTGATTTCATGTACTATGGAAATCTCTAATCAATGATTTGCCACTGGCTCTTTCCCACTACCCCTCAAGCACTCCCTTGTGCATCCTCTCCTCAAAAAGCCCTCTGCTGATCCCTCCCACCCTGCTAACTACCACCCTATCTCCATTACCCCCTCCATAGGCAAACACCTGGAGAAGCTGGTCATCTCGGAAGTGACCCAACACACAGAATCTGTTGGTTGGTTGTCTCCACGACCTCCAGTCTGGCTTCAGAGAAGCCAGAGGCACGGAAACTGCTCTACTGAACACCTATGATGACTTGCTCTCAAATCTCGATTCAAATGCTCCTTCCGTTCTTATCCTCCTGGATCTCTCCTCTGCCTTCGACACTGTCAATCATGCCATCCTGACTAATCAGCTCTGTGACACCCTTGGCATCGCAAGTCTGGCACTTGACTGGTTGACCTCATTTCCTCTCCGACTGGCCTTCCCAGGTTTAACTGGGCCATTTTCTCTCCCCATTACACTCTGCGGCATCCCTCAAGGCTCTATCCTCTTGCCGTGACTCTTCAACATCTACCTTGCCCCTCTGGCCCATCAGATCTCCTCCTCTCCTCACTTCCATTGTTATGCAGATGACATGCAGCTCTCCTTCAAGATTCCCTCTACTCCCTCCTCTCTC
The DNA here is from genome assembly GCF_040938575.1 of Ambystoma mexicanum. NCBI lineage: Eukaryota > Metazoa > Chordata > Amphibia > Caudata > Ambystomatidae > Ambystoma > Ambystoma mexicanum. The sequence continues at coordinate 770,908,412 of NC_090928.1, read as the reverse complement.
ATCTCTGACTGTCTGACTGCTATTCATGCATGGTGTGCTGCCAATGATCTCTGCCTTAATGCCAGTAAGACTGTGATCCTTCTCATTGGGACCCATGCTCCCTCCTTCCCTATGACCGCCCTCGATGGGTCCCCTCCCCTCACCCTCTTGTGAGGCAATACACCTTGGTGTCATCTTTGACTCCTCTCTCTCCTTCTCTCCTCACATTGCAGACCTTGCCAAGAAGGCCACCATCAGCTGCACCTCCTCCCATTCTTCACCTTCTCCCAGAAACTCACTGTCTTCAGAGCTCTGGTTCTCTCTGAGCTGGACTACTGCAACAGCCTCTTCCTCAATTTTCCTTTATCATCAAATTCAAGACCCTCTGCATCATCCACAAGGTTTTCTGGGGCCTGGGACCTCGCTACATCCAACTCTCTCTCCCTAAATATCTCCCTGTTAGAGCCCTTTGGTCCTCTAGCTCCAACTCTCTGCAGATCAGAGGCTCCTTTAAGCAGAGAGTGGGGGAGGGGGGGTCGATCTCTCTCCTCTGCAGGAGCCTCCCTCTGGAATGTTCTCCCTGCACCTCTCAGAATTGAGCCCATCTCCTTAATTTTCAGAAGCTCCTCAAGACCCTCCTTTTCTCTTCTTCCTTCCCTCTCCCCCTCCCCTGCTAACTCCCCATCTGCTGCATTGACTGGCCACCTGGTTCCCTCTGAGTACTACAGGGTACTAGCCCCCCTGCTTGCCCCCTCCTCGCACTCATCTTGTGAACCCCGACCACCTGCACTGCATGCAATTCCCAGCCACTTGCCCTCCTGGCTTCCCCTTGGCACCTACCTAGCCCATGTTGCCCCCTCCCCACCTGTACCACCACCCTCCCTGTTCACTTGCACTATCTCATCTCTACCCTGCATTTTCCTTCACACTCACGCAGTCTGGCACTCCCCTCCCCCTTGCACTTCTCGTTACTGCACTTGCACGATCCAAATGTCACAAGGCCTAATAGGACCGTTATTTTTATATTTCTCCCTTGTCCCCAGCTTTTTTGTCTTGTGGCACCTTGAAACAGCATTTGTTGCATAGGTGCCTTACCAATAAATCAATAAATAATTGTGGTGAGTGTTGGCTGTGTAATATATAGGGGATGCTATTTTACTTTTCAGCCCATATACTCTGGAACTCAGTCTTTGCATGCACTGTATGCTTTGCATTTTGTACTCAATCTCTGCTCTACATCCACTACGTGTTGAGTTTCTTTGTCTTACCCCTCATGACCCTTCAAAATATAATAAAAGTACAGACAACCTCCTGTATGGCATCCACAGGCAAGTTGAGCTATTTTGTTGAACAGCACCCCCACATTCAGTATAACTGAATAGGGGTGCACTCGTAGTATGCACCTGGCTTCTGAACAACAGCATATAGACAGTACTTAATAACAGATAAGATACGACACCATTTTTGGAAGTAAACAGGTTGCATTTTATTACATTTTCACAGCACTTATGCCGGGGACCCAATCGTTTGTTTACATCTGGTATTCATCGGTTACCATGACCTTGACCCCTAGTCACTCTGCCAACCCGCCAGATGCCGGTTTGGCTATGGCAAATTGGGCAGAATTTGCAGCCCCCCTTCCCATCTACCCGATGCTCACTTCTTCTGTTCCCTGTCCTTTTGCTTTTTGAAGCACTTGCGTTCGGTGTGGGAGGATCCTCTGCAGAAAGAGCAAATGGGCTTAACTCTACAGGCAGCCCCTTTTGCACACAGCTTTTTGTTGAACTGTCAGGATGCGGATTTAGGGTCAGCTGCCCTATTAGGGGGCGAAAGGTGTTAGGTTCTGTTGAACGAAAGGAATGGGAACCCTGCTTTGCTCACCAGCCAGGGTCATCTCATCCAACCAACTATTCACGTCCCTCTGGTCCCACCTCATCCAGGGCTTATTGGCCTTCATCTATCGGAACTGGGCATCATGCTTGAGCCAAGCAGCCTGGTCTTACTTGTGCTGTGCAGACACAATAGCGTTAAGGTAATAGAATAGCCCCCGCCCAGCTCCAGCTTCTTTTCTATTAGGACACTAGAATAGATGGCAGAACCTGTGATTCAGTTGGAAAGACTCTTATCTACCCATATCTTCCTAGTGTTGAAGGATGTATCATCCCCCTCCTGCTTTTTCTCAGAGTTATCACGCCTATGGATCAGATCAAACACGTCCACATATTCCATTCTCCATATTTTGTCTTTCACCTCATTAGTTAGATGCCAGCATAAAGTAAACCCTGATGACAAGAGGGGGGCAACACTCCCAGACGCGTTAGCTGCCAAGGACACTGTTGCCTGGCAGCCTGACTGGCCCTAGGGCACTGCTGTTTGTTTCCCCAGTTTTGCAGACTAAACCTGGATGGAAGAAACTGCCCCCTGGGTTCCCCCTGGTTACTGCTGGATGCGGCCCCCCTACCGGCTGCACCCCCGCCATCCCTGCAGGCTGTCCTGATGGCTTTGGTGCCGCCACACCCCGGTCCAGAAAAAAAACTGCCCCAATTGAATGTGGGCAAGAACAATGACCCCTGATTTGTGGGCAGAAAAAGGCCCCCTGGATACCCCAAAACGAATTTGACCCATTACACCCAGACATTGTGTGCGGAAATTGCACATTTGGCCAACACGGTACTGTGGCCCCACCTGGGGATGCAACTTCGACCACATCGGGGCCCGTAGACTCACCAGCCACTCTCAAGCCTGGCACTTGTGTTAGGCGCCCCGTCTCATTCGCCGGTGGGAGCACGGGTTGGATCTCTGCCAGACCTTGATACTTGGGGTGCTCGTCTATAGTAGCAAAGCAGCCCCCCCCCCTTACACTGGCGTCACTCTTTTTGCGTGTCTTCTATTTTGTCTGTGTGCCTCCTATTTTCAAAACAATGTGTCACCTGTGTTTTTTTCCTCCTGCTTGGAAGAATGCAATACCACCGTGTGCAAATATACTTAGCGCCTAGCGTATTGCCTGCAAAACAAACCGCATGGCACCACCACACCTCAAATGCACGTGCATTGACAGACCGAACAGGTGCGGGCACCTTTCCTTTTCATCATAAGCAATCTGCTAGGGCGGTTAAATAAAACATCATTGCTAAACACTGGCATGAAACCTTAAAACGCCAGACAAGCCGATTTTCTTTCATTACAACTGCACTTAAACAAGCAGCGGATACACGAGCAAGTCTGGAACAGAGGCGGCAGGCCCAGTCTGCAAGTCTCCCTTCAACCAGACAGAGCTCATATAAAGTAACCAGCTGACACAATTTCGCAAAATTTGGTACAGCTGCTGTTCACGGCTCAGGAGAGGCCCATGGCTTTGTTTTCATGTAGACTAAATTCTATCCCTCTCTAAGGGAGGCGATTTTGACAGCCCGCCAAGTTAAAATTATTGGCAGAACCGCAGAATGGCGGCGCGCAACGCACAAGGCTGCTCCCTGCAGCTACTGGCTTCCAGACAAAAGACTCAAACCTCTACCTGGTTTTTCCTCCTCATGTGCATAACAATACCTTTTTATTGGAGTGGAAATTTAATTCTGGAAAAGGAGAAATATATAATACCTATTATCAAAGATGTTAATTACTTTCCTCTTATCTGGATAAAATATCAGAGCTAAAAGCCTGAAAGTAGCACTCGGCAGAAACGCTGCTGAGAAAAGGCAAAAGAATTCTGGTGAAAGCGCGCCCAGCAGGATAAATCCGTGGGTTGTGCTTGCAGAATGTAGATGAGGCCTGGCTATTCCGATGGAGATGCTTCCGATGGAGATGCTGCCTGTCCCTTGGTGGGGCCATGTGGGCCACACATTTAGAGGGGACAGGCATCATGAATGCATGACCATGTCATACATTAGCCGAATGCTATAATTAGCATTGCACACTATGTGCCAAAAAAGAAAGACCCCTGACCCCCAACCGCCACCTATTTGGAAGCGGACTGCATAACATTTGCCTAAACATGTGTATGGCCATAGTATTATTTTAACACTGATGCATTCAAAAATGTAATGCATTCTATCATTTTCAATGGACAAAATCCAGACTACCCTATGGGCCTCATTACAAGTTTGTTGGTTCGGAAAAAAAAAAGTGGTGGTAAATCCGTTACTGCCACATTCCCTACAGCGCCAAACTGGAAGTTTGGTGGTGGGGTAGCCAGAATTCCCTGCAGCTCTGAGCGGACGGTAATTCCGGCACCCCACCACCAGTAATAGCTGCAATTCCACCCATGGCATCCTATGGACTCCATGAAATCCAAATTGACATACACTAACCGGCACTAGGAATATGCTGGTAATTGCGGCATTCCAAGTGCCAGCAACGGTATTACCCTTTACGATATTCCACCAGATTTACCAGCGGGATACCGGAAAACTAATGATGAGGGCCACTCAAATGTACCTAATCCTCTGAGTTAACTACTGGGGACAACACAACAAGAAACCTCAGACAAACCATAATACTCTTCTCTAAAAGTATTTAATTAGGCTCACTGGGGTAATCCTGTACCACACAGCGTGCAAACTTTGAACTCGACAGTGGCAAGTGATATTTGACTCTTGGCGAGTAAGAAATGGTGTGCTGTGTGTATCTATAGAACTGAGATGGCTATTAACTTTTCATGGCTGACTAGTAGTTTCCAACTTGAATGTTTGCCACCTGATGTACTAGCGTGGAGACCAGAATCGGTGTCTCAGCTTTATTAAATTGCTATTGTTCGGAACCAACAGGTGGCCTACCTGCAGTAGTGTTCTTTGCACTCTAAGACATGGCATTCACACAACTCGTGAACGCCCCTACCCATACAAAAGGGAGAACCTTAGACTGGATACTACAACTCAACACCCTAGTATCCATAGACTCCATTAACCCGGTACCCTGGTCAGATCATCACGGTATAAACTTCACTGTCTTGGCCAATGAACCAGCCCTACCCAAGACGGTCATTGAGGAATCCTACGTCGCTAGAAACATCCGCAAACTTACAGCAGAAAACCTCAACCCATTATTAGCCATCTCCCTCAACAACAAAAAGATTAATACTGAAAATCCCTGTGCCCTGGCCGACATTTATCATAATTGTCTAACCAGCACAATCGACACCCTAGCTCCTTGTGTCAACAAAACAAAATGCAAAGACAAAATTCAATTACTACAGAACAAAGCCCTTAGAGTGGCACTAGGTATCAAGAAATCCAAACTTCTTTCTGGTTTAATGAGGAATTAGTCTCCCTTAGAAGGATTAAAAGATCGCTCGAACACCGGCTAAATAAAACCCATACCGCAGAAGCCATGGAAGCATTCAACTCCGCAAACAAAATTTACAAATCAGCCATCATTGCCCATAAAACAGATGCCTACAATACCAGAATCAGCAATGCATCCTCTTATAGTAAAGAACTATTCACCATACTCAAGGAGTTGGAGGATCCAATTCCCTTAATCAACCCAGTCCAACCAAGCAAAGAATCGTGTACCACCATCCAAGATGCCCTGGCATCAAAAATCAAGTTACTACAAAATAAAATCATTTCCAAAAGAAATCTCCTATCTGACAAACACAGTACGTCTAACCAAATCACTATGAACATAGAAGATACCACCCCTCTCTTCAACTACACACCAGTCTCCCATGATGTAGTTCTTAGTACTATATCCAAACACAAAGCTTCAAATTGTAAAGGAGACAATTTTCCGGCACATTTAATTACATTATGTGCCCCTACTCTCACACCCATAATTACCAACTTCGTCAATGCCTCTTTCCACACCAATCAGGTCCCAGCTAGCATCAAAGCGGCATGGGTCCCCCCTCTACTGAAAAAGCCCACCTTAGACCCATTAGTGCCCACGAACTACCGGCCTATAACGACTGTCCCCTTTTTACTTAAAATCATTGATAAAATAGCCTACAACCAAATACAAACCCACCTCGAACAAAACAACCTATTAGGAGCTAGACAATCTGGCTTCAGGCCTAATCATAGTACAGAGACAGCCCTTTTGGATTTGAAAATCCAACTGGACTCTATCAGAGACTCAGGCAAATTAGCCACCCTATTGCTACTGGACCTATCAGCAGCATTCGACCTGGTAGACCACAATAATTTATGTGACACTCTAAAAACGATTTTAACTTTTCCAACAACGGCACCCAGTGGATCAAATCCTTTTTAACGGACCGCACATCCAGAGTTGCCATCGGAAATCATGCAGCGGACCCTATAGTAGTACCATATGAGTCCCCCAAGGATCCTGCCTCTCCCCCACCCTCTATAATGCATACACTAAACTCCTATTCTCGGCACTTGACGATATGGGTGTCATCTACACCAACTTTGCAGATGACACCCAGATCCTCATCCCCATTACAGGCGACTACACCCAAGACACCTACACCATCAATAAAGTTTACTCAATAATTCAAAATTGGATGGCTCTAAACAGCCTCCGCCTCAACGATGAGAAGACGGAGGTCCTCATCGTGGGCTCCCAAAAAAGAATAAGCACCCTCCATTCTGACTACTCCCATATCAACATTGACGGCACACTGATCACAGTACTCGAACAAGTCAAAACTCTTGGTGTCTATATAGATGCTAACCTCTCTATGCACAAACAAATAGCAGCCCTCTCCTCGTCCACAGCCTACACAGCAAAACTCAATGCACTCAGTCGCCAATTTCTCACCCCCACAAATTGCATTACCTTGGCTAGTGCCCTGATCCTAACGAAATTGGATTACTGCAACATCCTCTTCCCAGGAACCTCTAAAACTAACTTAAACAAAATTCAATTACTACAGAACAAAGCCCTTAGAGTGGCACTAGGTATCAAGAAATCCGAACATATATCTAGCATCAGAAGAGAAAATCATTGGCTGCCTATTGAAGCAAGAATCATTTTCAAAACAATTAGCATTGTCCATAAATGCATCCCCAACAAAGCACCTAGCTACCTCAACACCACCATCAAGAACAAAATCTCCTGCAGGACATTTAGATCTAGTAAACTGGCCCTCTTGGAAGTTCCTCAATACAAATACAGTAGAGCAGGAGGATGTAGCTTCAAAGTCCTAGCCCCATCGCATTATAGAATACATCATCCGTTATATAAGAAAGGGCAAAGAAAAAAGCAATACCCTTGCAAGTAATTTGGCAAAACAGAAGATGGCACAAGATATCAGACAACTAACACTAAAATATTTATTTACAGTCAATAAAAGGTCCCACCTATAAAGCAAAATGCAAACACAGGCATGTAAAGGCTTTTCTCTCTCGGCTGGCAAGTTAGCACGGAGACCAAGAAAGACCAATAGTGCCAATAGGAGCAGTCTTTAGTGGGAAAGAATTACCTTAGGGAAAAAGTGCCCCAAGGAGCAGTGCCTCAAAAGTTATTTGAAGATGAAGAAGAGGCCCATGGATGAAGAAATGTATAAAGAAAAGAGTCGCCAGCAGTGCCGGGGAGTAAGGATAGCGATACCCTGGAACAGAAGAAGCAATCCAGCAGCAGGCAGCCAGCAGTTTCCAGGTGTGTTGCTAAGCATGCTAAAGACCACAGAGGAATCCAGTGACAGACTACTCGTGCAGGTGGGACCTAAAGACCCCTAGTTGGAGGATTTTTCTCAATCCAGCAATTCCCATGTCAGAAGTGTGCCTGGTGAAGCAGAAAGGCAAGACAGCTGTGGCCTATGGTTGCCGTTGATGCAGGGTTCCCACATTGTCCTCGGGTACAGGATTCGGCTTCTACGGCGGATGGGGCGACTCAGAGAGAACAAAAGAAAAACGAACGTGAAGAAATGTCAACATCTGAGAGGAGCCATCCATGGAAAAAACGTCCAGGAAGGCAAGTTCAGTGGTACGGTTGCAGGAATCAAGGCAGCACTGGCCTCTGGATCTTCCCAGTTAGGGGAGATGGCACCGGGGTGCTTGCCTTATATCTGTAGAGAAAAACCTCAATGCTCACACCAGAAAAAATGCAACCCACTAGGGAAAAAGGCCCAGCACACCTCTTGCAAGGAGAACAACGTTTTATTTCCACAAAAATAGAAATGCGCCAGCAAAGCACTCTGCTGCCACGGAATGTTTCGCCAAAGTTAGTACGAGCAACACTTTTTAAAGGCACACAGTGTCATCAGTGACGTAAATCACATAAGGTACAAATCAAAATGGCTGGTTGGCGCAACCCTATGCATAGGCTAGCTGCTCCATACAGGATGCCAGGCCATTGGTCCCAGCCCCGTCTGTCCATCTTCTTCCACGTGGGCTCCTCCTTGCGCATCCTCAGATACAATGGTACAGGTAATTGACAATTATGTGAAGAAAAACAATACATACTATAACTGTAATCTAATGTGCACCTGGTACTGCAGAGAAATGCCAAGAGGATACTTCAAGGTTATATCATTGCACACACTAACTTGATTCCAGACTCATCGGCACCCATCCAAAGCCCCCTCCCCCCCCCCGGCACCATGCAGCACAAATCACGTGACCTATGTTGAAGGCAAATGGTCCCTGCTTTCTGATCTTTTCTGATCGATTGGGGGTTTGACAGTTTCATGGTTGGGGTCTGGGACTGGTGGGACTGGTTGGTACCTAGGAATGTTGAAGGTCTTGGGATGGAGGCCTCTGGGTACTATATTTAGAACTGGGACTGGGAAGGTCGGGAGCCCGGGCCCTCCTCCTTGTGGGATTGCTTTTCGCACAGAGCTCTCAAACCCCTCATGGCCTTGCAGGGCACATTTCTTCTGGGATACAAATGCTGCCAACATGAGACAATGAAAGGTTTATGAATCTCTGCAGCTCTGGCCTCTCTCACCGGTGCCCATGCAACACTTTATTCCCTATTCTCGCATGCACACACTCATGTCCATGTGTGGCTTAGGCTGCGATTCTGGCTGTAGTGAGAGCTAAGCCTCAATTCCAATATGGCTGCTAATATCTAGAAATGGTGTCTAAGTTCTCACTGCATTTTAAAGCTAACGCATATACCAACCTCCCCGCACCACAGGCCCTGGTGGCAGCCCCCTCCCCCCTGTAACCTCCCTCAGCCCCTACTGCAGACTCCCAGGCCTCTGCCACATTCGAAAGTTCTTGGGGATCTGGGCTGTATGTCCCTCCTTCCCAACATATCCAAGGATGAAAATTCTCTGGTAGGTAGCGCACAGTCAGTCTGTGGAGACCTGGCAGCAAAGGGACACCAGATTCTGGGCTGGGTAATCCAAGATTAGTCGGGAGCTTCAGAAAGATCAGGTCTTCAAGCAGGAGCTTTGATCCAGTTGTCCATGCTGGATCATGAAAAAGGAGCGCTGCTGTGGGATTCTTCTGGCCATCATGGAGAGGCAGAACTTTGCCACCAGATAATAGATTCTTCAGAGCATCAGCAGATGCTGGTGTAGAGCTTCTGTCCTTCCTCGAGCAGCGGGTCTTCCAGAATACAGGTTCAGATATCCTGCTGTTGACTATGTGAGTGATGTTAGAAACCTGAAGGTGTCTCATCCGCTGGTCCCCAGAGACCTGTCATCCAGGTGGCAGGACACGGAAATTGCTATTGGATCCAGTCCCTGGGGGTGGACCACTGGGGGTGGATCACCTGGATGAGTGGTCTTCGGGGAGTGGAAGTGGGACACTGATGGTTGAGACATGGTACCTTGTTCTCTGTAACACCTTTTTCCCATCCTACCCTGTAGGATACTTAGAATCTCTATTCCCCTCCCCCGTTTTCGACACAAACACTTTCTTACACCGTAACAGACAACGGACTAACACCAGAGACATTTACCTGACATGCCCCAAAACACGGGTCAGGCAGAGTCAGACAATTGACAATAACCACGCACACCTGACGGCCCTTTACCTTCCCCACAGGGATAAAAGGCAGAGCATGAGAGCACACCACGAGCAAAGCCAAAGGCATGAGGAAACAGCTACACCGAACCGGCAGTTGAAATGGAGAAGAAAGGCGGCGAGACCTGGAGGGACGATGAAGGAGGAAATGCCCTTGCCCATTTCAACTCAGACCCGCAAAGCCTCTGAAAAAGGAGTTATAAGACCAGGAAGTATAGCTGACGTGTGGCGTGACCGATGTCAACAGTACATGGGGGCCTCCCGCATTGATAAGACAGATGGGGCGGCATGCTGGCTACCGTGGTACCGTCCTTCACTCCAGAGGCAAGCCAAGCCAGCGGACTCCACGCAATCGGTGAGTCGGTGGAAGCTGATAGCAAATTGAACTGTGTTGAATCCAAGGTTGCAAGTGGCAAAATTAGATGAACGCAAGAACTTGAGAACAAAGAACTTGTGTGCATTTGAACTTCTGAGAAAGCCCAGAGAAGGGCCAGCTGCAGAGTGGTCAGACGCGACACGAGTGCTCATTCGAAGGAATCTAGCTAGTAGCTTAGTGTTGAACCTACAAGTACCAGAAGGCCCTATGAAAAGGGTGGCGTGAGGTGTCGGAGTGGTCCTACAAGGGTCACGTCAAATCCCTTGTACACTGGAAAGTCTCTGACCCATTGCCAAGGGAAGACTAAGACAAGTAAATCCTGTATCATGTTAAAGCAAAGTGAACTGTGAAATTGGCAAATGTGAACCTGACAGAGGGATGCCTACGAGTTGGAGTGAAGAGTAATACACCCGCGAGGATTGTGTTGACAAGAGTGAACCCGGGTGAGGGTTGTCCACAGTGGGATGTTTTTTTAAAGGACATTTTGTTGAATATTGCAAGCTGCATTTTGTGAAAGGCTCTAGTGAACCCGATGGAGGGAGGTCTAAGTTGCAAGAAGGAGTCACCCCGAGTGGGACGGGTATGCCCAGACGTGGGTCCCGAGTCTGCCGGGCCTAGAGACCCAAGCTACTCCTCACTGATGACGTCCAACAAGGCTTAAACATGTCTGGGGATGCTTGTGGTCTCGTGCAGAAGGGATGTGACCTAGCAGTTCGGGCTGGACTGCCCCTTTTGGGGTAGGACCAAGCCTGATTTGCATATGGTTTTTCCCCTTCTGTAATGGCTTGGCAGGCTGAAAAACGATGGTCTGGAGGGTTGCCCAGAGCTTTGCCCGTGGTTATGATTAATTCAAAACCTTCCAGCCATCACCTTTCTGTTTTGCTAAAGTCACCCCGAGTGGGACGGGTATGCCCAGGCGTGGGTCCCGAGTCTGCCGGGCCTAGAGACCCAAGCTACTCCTCACTGATGACGCCCAACAAGGCTGAAACATGTCTGGGGATGCTTGTGGTCTCGTGCAGAAGGGATGTGACCTAGCAGTTCGGGCTGGACTGCCCCTTTTGGGGTAGGACCAAGCCTGATTTGCATATGGTTTTTCCCCTTCTGTAATGGCTTGGAAGGCTGAAAAACAATGGTCTGGAGGGTTGCCCAGAGCTTTGCCCGTGGTTATGATTAATTCAAAACCTTCCAGCCATCACCTTTCTGTTTTGCTAGAAGGATTTGCACATGGCAGAGGGAGATCCAAGGGGCAAAGACCAATTGCCCCATGTGCAAGATTACCGAAGGAACTTTTGTTTGTTTGTTGTTATGATCCTGCATGCCTTCTAAAGCAAGAGATTCTGTAGTAATAAGCCTTGGCACCTTAAGGTCCTGATATTGTTGAACTTGAATTGGTAACCTTTTGCTGGAGAGTCCCAGGAGTGTGCTGTGCTCAGACGTCCCGCCAAATCCCGTGCTAAAAACGTGGGGAAGGGAGATCCAGCCATACCATCCTGATTTATCATGTTGTGTACACTTGTTTCTTTTCTGGTGAACATTATCCCACACTCTTTTTGTAAACATAGTAGTAAGAATTGGTTTTTATTAGTATAGGCCCTTTTTATTTGACAAGACGCCACTAGGACTGCCTTATTTTTAATTGATGGTCGTAGCTTGCTCGCACCCTGGATTTAGGTTTAGATTAGGCATTTATCTCACCCATTATACCAAAGTTCAATAAGCACCCTTGAACTGTGATCACTTGTGTCGGTCTTTACTGTTGCCACCATGAGTTCCTTACAGTGGGCAAAGGAGTCTGCTTTTATAAGCAACATCCAAACAAAGGGATGGCCAGTGGGTAGCCAGTCATGCCTCCAACCACAGCCATTCACACAGGAAAGTCTCTCACACAAAGTATTGAATCCACATTGTCCCAGCCAGCCAGCTGTACATGCTAGTGAAAACTGGTTTCAGGCTTATTACAGCCCCCGGTCCTCGGACACACACAGCCAGGGCCGAATATGGCCACCTTCTCTTCCATACACAAAGAGGCTAGCCCTGTGACCCTTCAGGTCTTTGAGACAAACAATTAGAAATGTGTCCTTGACTTTCTACCCAAGAGTGAGTAATGTTTTCTTCTAATGGATTCTTTCCTCCCACTGATTACTCATTTTAAAACACTTCAAAAGTAGTGGAGAACCTAGAGGCGTAAGGAGAGTGAGGGAACATCACCTACACCACCAAACGCTAGAGCACTGCTCAACCAAAGCGGGTATCCTGACCTGACAGGGTGTTGAGGCAGTAATGTTTGGCAAACATGGGCACAGAAGCCTGCATAGCTGCCTGACGCATCCACAACAGAGACAGTAGCCCCCAAACCTCAGCAGATTTCGCCCATTGACTCTAGGTACCTCAATGTTGGCCACATTATAGCAATGAGATATGCACAAATGATCCACCTGGACAGGGTGGGTTAGTAACAGGCCTACCTAGCTAAGCACCAGCAAACACTGAGAGAAAGCTGCTGAAACCTTCTAAAGTGCCACATCGGACAGACATAGTAGCTGAGCACCTTTTTGGGTCCAGATGATAAAACCTCTCCTCCATTTTAGAGGGATGAGGCAGAGGGCAGAAGACTGGGAAAACAATCTTTTGTGGCAGTGAAAAGTGCGACACCACCATGAGAAAGAAAGACGTTCCTCCAATAAAGCCTCAAAGTCTTCTTAGAGAATATGAGCTAAGGATGCTTGACAGAAAGAATGTGGAGATCACTCAACCTCCTCACCAAGGTAATAGCGACCAGGAAAATCTCTTTAAGAGCACTAATGCAAAGGCTCAAACAAAGCTGCTATTAGAAGCGCGGAAACAAGAAACTGTCATGGAGTAAACCGATTAACCCCAAAAAAACTGCATAGCAATGTGGGTGGTAAACTGCTTGGGTGTCCTCTTGAAGACCAACATAGCAGCTAAGTATCCCTTCACAATCCCTATTGAAGGCAACCAAGGGCTAAAGAAAACAAAACATCCTAACAGAAGAGGTTGGACAAGTCAGTAAATCTAGACCCGTCTCACAGCACTATGCAGAGAAGCTACACTACCTGCTGAACTTCACAGAAGGCCTCCTAGTAGAAAGAAGTACAATTAGGATGTGGTCAGATAGATTCCACTCCTTATCTCAACCTCCCAGCAGCCAATGATGAAGGCTGAGACAGTTCAGGCTCAGTTGGAGGGCCATGCCTCCTGACTGGGAGTGCATGTCCACCCTAACAGGGATTTGTCAGGAGAGACATGGCTATGTCCAGATGTTCCAAATATCATGTCCTCCATGACTAGTCTAGAGTGATCAGGATGAAGGAGAACCCGAAATTCAGCAGTCTCCTGAGAACTAGCAGGATGACAGGATTTGGAGGGTATGCATAGATATCGATGTTCCAACTGTACAATCAATGTTTTCCCCCACAGCCCACTGCAGGGCAAATTCCCTGGACCAGAACAACAAGTACTTTCAGTTGACACTGGAGACAAAGATGTCATTTTAAGAGTTCCACAATGGGAGAACAACTTCCAGAACTTCCTGACACAGTTCCTGCTAGTGGAAGAGCAATGAATGCCTGCTCAAGGCATGTACAAAAACAACCCATCCCGGCCAGATCAGCAGCCAATCGGGGTTGTCATTTACCAGAGCACAGAATCCTAGTCATATTGCTTCCCTCTGCAGAGGCATTGACCCCACACCACCTTTCCTGTTGAGGCAATGCCTGGTCACAGTATTTTCCATAGAATCAGAACACAGTTTCCCCCTTTGGGTGGATGGAAAGTGTTATATTGATAAATGGGGGTGCCGTGAACTGGGCGCGATGTTGCAATTTCATATGTAACCAGTGTAGTTAGTTATGGCTGGGATGTGTTACTTTTAGTGCTACTTTTTATTTAGAATTTGACATATCAGATTTGCATGCGCATACAAAGATATAATGTTAAAACCACCAAATGCAACATGAACACAATTCACACATGGGGTGCTCTGAAATACGTAGAAACTGGGAGACGGGGAGGTTTTTAATGTGCATGCGAAGAGAGGGGCCTGTCCTGAAAACCCACAATTAAAGAGAAATAATATTTAGTAAATATGCACACTGAGGAAAATACAAAGGGAGTTTATATAAATCTGCATGTAGCAGGGTATTCTGGATTTATTCGGACTTTGCAGTTAGCAGTTTGTGCGACGAATTTCAGTTAGCTGGGAAGTTTTGGTTTAGCAGGCTTGGGGATGATGGAGAAATAATAGGTAATCCAGTAGAAGGTCAGCCGTCAACAGAACATAGGTTTATGGCTTATTAGTTTCACAGGGAACAGATGTAATGTTTCCCACTGCATTGAAGTCGCTCAAAGTGGGTTTGGCCATTTGCTTGGGCCGGTTATAAAGACGGGGTGAGATGGTGTCCGAGGCCATGGTGCCCGGTACTCAATTGCTTTCTCAGGGTAGATCTAGAGGCCATATGTGCTAAAAAGGTAGTCGTATAAATTAGAATGTTTTAAGAGGAGCCAGTAAATGGGGCGGATGAGATAGCAATCAATAGTTCAAAGAGAACCTGTTTGCTCAGCTTTTCCTCATGTTGCTAAAGTATTGGTGCGGACCATGTGCAATCACACTTAAGGTTATGATTATTATAATTGTTCTTTTACAAAACGCTTCAAAAAACGGAGACCAGTTTCTAGGTGTGAGACCGAAACACTAACCTGCGTTGATATGCATTGTCTTGCTTCCATGACTAACGCATTGCTCCATTGCTATCCTCAAAGTCTCAAAGGCTTAGGTCATCTGTTATTAGTAATGAATTATGTTTGTATGTGAAGGTTTTATTATGTCATGATGTAACGACCTACGACGGATGAATCCCCCCAGAAGGGGTGAACTATGTTTATGATGTGAAGCTGGTAGTAAAGATTGTCGATGAGCAATGAGAAGAGAAAGCATGAAGAAAGATGGAACTTCTTTGTGTATGCCTATTCCAATGAGGTATGAGGGGTGGGTTGTAATAAAGTATAATGGAGTGTGTTAACTGTTACAAAAATGTATCAAATATATCAACTGATATGGTTCATTGAGATGTGGGTTAGTTTGGCTGCACAGCGTCATCTACCTGCTTCCCCCCCCCCTACGAATGTACAATACACTTGCTTTCCGTACAAAATGTACACTCTTTCCTTAGGTGGTAGGCCAGCTTTCGGTTGAGGTAATCAGGGGTCCGCCCCCACAAAAGCAAGCAGGGCCAGGCTGATGGCCTACAGATGCAAGCAGTCAATATTTTGTCTTGTCTCTGCGGGAGACCACAGATTGCTTACCATCAGATCGTTCAGGTGAGCACCCCAGCCTTTCAAGTAGATATCTGTGACTATTGTCAACTGTGGCCAATGTTGTGACAAAAGTTACCCCTTTGAAAGTTGTCTCAGAGCGCCGACCACAGCAGATCCTGGGATACTTTGGTTGAGACTCATAAAAACACGTTCATGCTGCCCAGGAAATTAAATTAACAGCATAGAAGCCATTGGGACAACTTCTTGCACCACCAGGCCGCAGGCACCAGAAAGATACAAGAGACAATGAGACCCATAAAACAGAAATGCAAGGCTGGCACCTGGCTCTGCATTCAGAAAAGATGCACCATTTGAGTGCTCACTAACTGCAAACCTATGGTGCTTTCTGTGCTTCGGATGGATGGGCATATGAAAGTAAGCCTCCTGATAGTCCGGGGATGCCACAAATCCTGATGGTCCACTTAATGAAGCGTGCTGGCAAGAGTGACAATCTTGCACTTATCCACGTTTGAAAGCCTCACTTGGAGGATGCAACACAGTCCCCTTGTTTCTTCAGCCCCAACAAGTAATTGGAATATTAGAACACCCATTTCCTCATTCCAAAGAGTGCACAACCTGAATTTCAGAGTAAGTCAGGAGTTGCAAGATCGCCTCCTAGAACAGGGTGTATGGGGAGGAAAGTTGAGGCGGTTTGCCCGGGAGGTGGTGGAGAAAAGAGAGGAGGTAGCATTGGCAAGGCCCAAGGTCGGAGGTTATGTTCCCCCACTCCTAGATAAACAGCAATAACTCCCCCCGATCCCGCCGCGTCCCACTGGGGAAAAATGGACACAGTCATACTTAGAGGGGACCATGGAGGCAAAATTGCCCCATATTGTGTTTTTCCCCTACCTCTAGTCAGGCCAGGCACTTCTACTGTTGCTCGCAAGAAGAGCATCGGATACCTACAGCTCTGGCCAAAAAAGGAGAAAAATTGACTGTGTTATCTTCTGAAGGAAGAAGCGGAAGGCTGCTGGATTGCTAGCCACATAGACTTTTCAGTGGCTATAGAGGACTTGAATTTATCAAGGGCTTCAGTCCCCTTGGTACCAAAAAGATGTGCTCCATCAAAAGACTTGTTGAGGAGTTTTGCTGGAATATCAGGTACAGGTATTACTAATACGGGTATATCAGGTATTAGCGTGTTTCGCATCTTCCCTCATTTTCGAATTTAGCTGTGCCTTATGGCTTACTGTGTTTTGCATCTGCCCTCATTTTTTAATTAGATGTGCCCAGTGGCTGCTTTGCATTTAAACTGTCCTACTGTACCTTACTTCTCCATCTCTTCTACTTGCATCCCCTACTCCTGTTTTTCTCCCCTTGTTTCCCCTCACCCCCTGCACTCTTCCTCCATTCTCCACCCATCCTCCATCCCTCCTGTTCCCCATCCACATCCCCTATAATGCTCTCCATTTCTCCCATCTTCTCCAACTGTTTCTCTATCAACTATCCTTCCCTTCTCACGAAGTCTGGTAGGAAGAAGTTCAAAAAGGATATCCTGGTCTCCAACCCAGGCCTCCACATTGCCGACACCTACACCAGCGCTTCCTCCAGAAAGACCCTCACCAACATCCTCTTTGTCGTTCCTTCGCCAGACCTATCGACTCCTCATATGGTCTCTGTGCTCTCTGCTTACTCCTCCTCTCCCATTAATGGTGGCTCCCGTTGGGAAGCCCACCTGGTTTCCTTCCTTCCTCACCTCTAAGGTCATCATAAATGGCTACCTCAATGTCCCTGTCTTGGTCCAAGGACCTCAGGCAAACTTCCTCCTCTTTGATCGACATTTACTGCACCTTATCAATTTCCTGTCCTCTCCTGCTATCCCTTCTCTACCTTCTTTGGCTCCCTTGCCTCTTCCCTCTGCGACTACTTTGGCTCCTTCGTCCTCCTCCTCAGCTACTTTGCCCTCTCCTCCTAACCCCTCTGCCCTTCCTGGGGCTCCTTCTACACCATCACAGGGAGTACCTCTGATGTGTACCCCTTCCCAGAAGTCTTTCAAGGCTGGCAAACTTCTCCATCTCGCCACTCTGAACTCTCGCTCAGCTGTCAAACACTCCTCTGACATCTGCCGTCTCCTTGAAGAACTCAACCTTGATGTCCTTGGTCTCACCGAAACATGGTTCATGGCTAGCTTTGTCATAAGCTTTGACACTCTCCTTCCTAATGGCTACAAGATCCTCTCTGCACCCAGATCCAACCGTTCCGGTGGGGGTGTAGCCTTGATCTTCCCAGAGTGGACTCCTGCCTCTATCATTCCTACGCAGGGCTACTCCTCCTTTGAATGCCTGGACTGTAGACTCTCTCTATCCTGGCCACTCTCTCACAGTTGCCACTATCTACCGGCCACCTGGTCTGATCATCTCCTTCCTCTCCGAGTGGGCTGACCTCTCTTCCTCCCCCCTGGCCTCTACCACTCAACTCCTGCTCCTTGGAGACTTCAACATCCACCTGGATGCTCCATGTCCTGCCACAGGACTCTTCCGTGACCTTTGCAACTCCCTCTCTCTCTCTCTATTCTTCCCTCTGGCCCGACTCACTCTGCAGGGCACACTCTTGATGTTTTGTTCTCCTCAGACCTCCCCATCTCTCTCACAACTCCTCTCTCCTGGACTGACCACTTTCTCCTCTTCTCTCATCTCCGTTTCTCCCTCTATCCCTCAGGCCAAGCCTACCCCCACACTGCCACCCACCTTCTCAGTCATTCGACCCATGAAGCGTGTGTCAGCTGAGGCATTCACTGCATCCTTCTCTCCCCTCCTACACCTCTGGTTGACACACATCAGACACAGCCCTTTCCACGCTCCACTCTGCTATCTCTAATACTCTCGATTTACTTGCCCCTGTTATGAGGATCAGCATGAAGCCAAAAATCAAATGCAACTCCTGGTATGACTCTGACCTCGTCACGATTAAACACAAGTGTGGGTGGCTGAGAAGAAATGGTTGGAATCTTGTACACCCTTTGACAAACTGGCCTGCCGTCATCTCCAAAGGCAATACCGACTCTCTGTCCTCACCAAGAAGAGAGCTTACATCCAAGCATGCGTCTCTGTGACATCTAACAACTCGGCTGAACATTTTAAAATCTGCAAGGAGCTGGCCAATCCTGCTGCAGTCTCTACCTCTCCTGTCCCCTCCCAGGTCCTCTGTACGGCCCTGGCTTCTCACTTCATCTCTAAAACGCATGACATCGTGTACACCCTCACTACATCTCCCGCTCCTACCCCCATCTCCCTCCGGTGCCCACCCCCCTCACTTCTCTGCTTTCCTCTTTTCTCCCCTAATGAGGTATCTAGACAAGCCCAATCTATGAAAACCTCATCTAAACAGGTTCTCCCCTGTTCTTCCAAAACCATCAAGGACCACATGGACACCCTTGCCCCTGCCTTGGCGGACTTCTGCAACCACTCCTTCGCCTAAGGTACCTTCCCCTCCCCTCCCCCGTGAAGCACTCTCTTGTGCACTGTAGTGTATGGGCTCAATATAATGGAGTGAATAATAAGGTAGCAAATGGAGTTGTTAATTATATTTATTACGAGTTAACATATATACAGATTAGGAGGGAGCAGTGTCAACAGTCTTCTGAGCTCTCCTGTTGTTGTCCTTCAACCTCAGTTCCACATTCCATATGATGTAGTAGAAGTCTATGACTGAACATTCCAGTCTCCCTGTAATATAAACATAAGCACAATGCTACACATCTCTCCTCCTTTATGATACACAACGAAAGAACTATAAAACTGTTAGCATAGAAAAGGGATGAACAAAAAAGACAAAATCAAACAATAAAGAAACTCAAGTCCTCTGATAAGTTCATGTGCAGACGTCATAACCTAAGACTTGCAGTAGAAGAATTCACACATAATCCGTCAAGTGTTTTGGCTTGCGATAAACTCTTCCCCACTTGGACTTGTACGACGTATTACTGATAGAGGATGCCAAGGAAAAAACTTGAGACCTGGTGGAACAAACTCTTTGCACACCGTCCACTCTCGAAGCTCCACTCTGATAACTTGTACCCTCATTAACTCCTCTCACACACTTACCCACATTCTCACCTTTCCTGTCAGCATAACCACACTTATCTTGTGAAGTCACAAGCCAAACTCTTTCAACATTCCATATCCTTCCATCTTCCGTTTTGACAGCATGTTTGAATGTTTCCACAACTCTAACTGGCCATGACCATTTACACGGACCTTCCCTAAGAGCAGGAGGAAGATTAATTCTTACCATATTTCCTACAACAATATTTTTATCATGCCTGTTCACAGGTAGTCTCTTGTCATAAACAGCTTTATTTCTCCATTGAACTTTCCTAATCTTACTACATACTGAACTGAAGTCTTTCCCCACTCTTTTACTTTTGTTGTCTAACCATGATGGTACTTACTTTGTGTTTGCCTTTCTCCCTCTGCTTAATTCAAAAGGAGAACGACTTGTGGTTGAATGGGGCGTGAAACGATGAGCTATAATCTTTTCCCTTATGGCCTCCTCCCAGTCAATTCCATTGGACCATGCCCATCTAATGGTGTCTTTCAATACCTTGTTAAAACGTTCTACTGTCCCATTAGTTTGTGGATGGTAAATGGAGCTCCTTTTGTGCACTATGGAATACTTGTGACAGAAGTCTGCCATCTCCTTGGATCGAAATTGTGTACCATTGTCTGTCATGATGCTGCCTGGAAACCCTTCTCTGCCACAAATTTCTGTTAGGAAATCAACTACAATTCTCCCAGTTATACTAGGTGCAACAAGTATCTCCACCCATCTGGTCAGGAGATCAATTACAACTAAACAACATTTTTGTACTCCCTTACTATTCACAGGGCCTAACACATCCATACCCAAATCCTTCTACACTTTATTGGGAATCTCTGTAACTATCATAGGTTGTTTCACACCCATACAGTTCTTTTCACTACTATTACAAAGGATACAATCTTGAATGCAACGTTCAATCTGTAGATCGCATCCAGGCCACCAGAAGTCATTCCTTATCCTCTGTTTAGCTTTTACTATTCCCTGGTGACCTTCATGACCCAATTCAATTACTCTTGGACGTAATCCTGAAGGCAGAATCATTTTGTCTCCTCTCATGACGATATTGTTGTATACATGCAATTCGTCTGCAATAGACCAATAGTTTACAAGGCCTGCCTCTTCGAATGTAACTTTCTTCCATGGAGTTTGACTGCTAATTTGTTCTTTTAAACTTCCTAGTATTTTGTCTTCCTTTTCAGCATCAAACCATTCCTTCCGCGAGATGGATGCCGATTCAATGTTCAAAACAACTTCCAAATCTTCATCCTCATCTACAACTTCTGAAATATTGGTGAGGCGAGACAGACAATCAGCAGAGACGTTTTTACATCCAGGTACATAACGTACTGTACAATTGTATTCCTGTAGAAGTATCACCCACCTCCTGATTCGATTGGACACCTTATCCAACCCCTTGGACATGATAACATGAACCAGAGACTTGTGATCTGTACGAAACTCCACTTCACCACCCCAGATGAAACTTCTAAATTTCTCTGCCGCCCATTTTATCGCTAGCGCTTCCTTCTCAATGGCAGCATACGACCCAATGCAATTAATACTTCTCGGCTTTGATGTTCTTGTGTCACACCAGCTCCCAAACCTATATTGCTAGCATCAGTGGTAATGATGGTTTTCCTATCGCAGCTGAAATTTTTTAGAGCAGGAGCTCGGTCTATCACAGACTTTATAAATTCAAATTCTTCCTCGCATTCATTGTCCCATTCAAATGTTTTCCTTTTTAGCAACTCTCGCATGGGAACTGTGTGTACAGCGAAATCCTTAACCAATTTAGAATAATATTCCGCCATTCCGATGAACGTACGTACCTCATCTTTTCTGGATGGTCTTGGCCTTTTTTGAATAGTGTTCACTAACTGTGTTTTAGGCGATATACCCACTGCAGATATTTCGTGTCCTAAATATTCAATTGCTGGACAATTAATTTTGCACTTGTCCTTGCCCAGGGTCATTCCAGCTTCATACAGTTTCTTGCACACAAATTTGAGTGTTATCATGTGTTTCTTGATTGTCAGCATGTATTAGAATCTCATCTTGAAAACATAACACTCCAGATACTCCTTCAAACAGTTTGTGCATTATTTTCTGGAATACCGATGCAGCGGACACGAGTCCGAATGGCATCCTCTTGAATTGATATAAACCATCCGGGGTGATAAAGGCGGTGAGGTGTCTAGAGCGCTTGTGTAATTTCACCTGGTGGTTTGCCGACGTTAAGTCAAGTGTGGAAAAGAAACTTGATGGCCCAATTGTGGATATCAACTCTTGAATATTTGGAAGAGGATGTCTATCAGGAACAACACACTTGTTTAACTCGTATGCAAAGTTTTCCTGATTTTTTTCTAAGAACTACTATTGGCGACACCCACTCACTGGCTTCAATGCTTTTGATGATTCCCTGTTCTTCCATTATACTAATTTCCTTTCTCACTTCTTCACGCACAGATAATGGTATATTCCTCAACTTCTGTACTACTGGAGTATGACCAGACTTTAATTGTATCTCATGTACATAACCACAAAGACATCCTATGCCTTCACTAAATACAGCTTCCATAACATTACTTGGGTTTCTTTTTTCACTATCACTAAAGTCATTGTTAATGGCCAGGACAGAATCTTCTGCAGTGGAGTCTAGTTTGACTTGCAATTTACTCTGATGCGTCAAACTTAATAGAGGCATTTTGCCTGAACTGGTGACATATATCTTTGCTTTGGCTCTTCTGTCCTTGAATTTTAACTTGCCCCAAAACCATCCTATTTTGTCAATCTTCACACCGCCATGTGCCCTGGGGTTAATATCTGTTTCATGTAAATATTCATGCTTCTCTTCATCCCACAACTGTCACGGTATCAGTGTGTATTTAGCACCAGAGTCTATCATCATATTTATTTCTACTCCATCAATATAAACTGCAGCTTTGGGACTTTCCAGCACCTTTTCATCCCCGTCATCCATTATGACAAACACACATTCTTCCTCATCACTGTGAATGTTGTCATTGTTGTCTCCAATCCAATTAGGAGACGTTTTGGGAAATCTACAGCACTTGGAGTAGTGACCTCTTCCTTTACACCTACTACATATGATCTTCAAAGCCGGACAATCCGGGTCATCTGCCCAATGACTGCTACTATCACACCTATAGCACTTCCCTTGACGTTTCTTCCTTGAATTCCCAGTTTGCTTATCTGGACTGTTTCTCCTGGAGTGATGACTGGAATTTCCTTTTTGATTACTCCTATACCTTCCCTTATCACTCTGTGATGACTTATATGGTCTAGCCGGAGCTTTCCGCCTGACAGAAACATTGTTTATCATGAACACTGACTCATTATCATCTGCAGAGTTGTTTGGATTCTTTATGGTTTTCATATTAGTATTGACAACTTGAATCGATTTAATCTTGTTTTCCAGTTCCTTCATACACTCTTCCCTGTGTTCAACTTCTTTTGCCACTCTCAACACAGTGTCCAATGGTGGGTTATTTTCTGACCAAAGTCTTTCCCTTATCTTAGCACTCCTGCACTCTAACATTAATTGGTCTCTCAGCCTTTCATCCAGTTGGGCATTAAAGTTGCATGTTTTAGCAAGTTTTCTTAATGCTGTCATAAACTTCTCGACACGTTCTCCCTCCTCTTGCGTTCTCTTGGCAAACATATCTTTCTAATATTATGCTCAGTTTCTTATATTGTTTATCAATCTTTTTGACTGCACGTTCATAGTCATTAATATCAACATCTTCTTCTGCTGGAAGTTCTGGTAAAGTTTCATACTTTTCCTGACCAGCAGGACCTAAACAGTGTAGTAACAATGATTTCCTCTTTTCTGCACTGCAATTCGGGCCACACACAATGCCTGCGTAATGTTCAAAAGATCTGATCCACCTCTTCCAGGGAATGCTAGGCTCATTGGTATCAGGCATACAAAAACATTGGTGGAGGAACACTGCTGAATGCCATGTCTGTTGTGATATAAGGTATTTTACTTTGCTTTGTTGCTTGTTTTTTTTATTTCTTTTTTTAATTTTACCCTCTTGTGATCAGAAAATCCATCCAGTATAAGCAGAATATGTTACTGTGGCTTGTATTTTATTCTTTGAAAACATGCAATGCAATATTCCAACTGTAATGAAATGATGTGTCAACTTCAATGACAGATTAGCCGTTAATACTGCCTGACAGCGAAAAGCCAACTGATGAATAAGGAGAAATGTTCACACAAGGATTTGAATGACAAATGGTTGTCGAAAATATTGTGTGTGTGTCACTTTAAAACCCTGTTGAGGGTGCAGAAACAGTTAAGGATAAAAGTGAGATGCGCATGCGTGTTACAGAAATATGGGGATCAGATGCCGGCTGTGAGGCGGTGCACAACGGTAAACAAGCGCCCTTACCCTGCCGGATGCCAGTGTCCGGGGCCGCTGCAACGCTCGGCTCAGAGCGGTCCTTGCGGAAACACCTTGGATGCTGGCCACGAGGCAGAGCACCATGGCAAGAAGGGTCATCACCCTCCCGGATGCACCGAGTCCGGGGCCACTGCAACCCTCAGGCCAGAGCGGAGCGGGCTTGTGGAAACTTCGACACTCCACGTACCTTCAGGAACTTATTGTATGCGGGGCCGCTGCAACGCTCGGGCATGAGCGGAGCGGCCTTGACAGGGTACAATCAGCATTCACAGCGCCGTAAGTAGTAAACGGAATCCTCGTTGCCAAATTGTAGTGTATGGGCTCAATATAATGGAGGGAATAATGAGGTAGCAAATGGAGTTGTTAATTATATTTGTTACGAGTTAACATATATACAGATCAGGAGGGAGCAGTGTCAACAGTCTTCTGAGCTCTCCTGTTGTTGTCCTTCAACCTCGGTTCCACATTCTATATGATGTAGTAGAAGTCTGTGACTGAACATTCCAGTCTCCCTGTAAAATAAACATAAGCACAATGCTACATGCACCCTCTTCTCAAGAAGCCCTCAGTTGACCCCTCCCTTCCGGCTAATTATCGCCCCATCTCTATCACTCCTTTCCTAGACAAACGTCTGGAAAAGCTGGTCATCGCCCAGCTTAATCTTCACACTGCATCTGTTGGCTGTCTCCATGACCATCAATCTGGTCTCAGAGCCACCAGAAGCACAGAAACTGTTCTCCTGAACATCTGTGAAGACCTGCTCTCCAACCTGGACTCTAATTTCCCCTCTGTCCTCATCCTACTCTATCTCTCCTCTGCCTTTGACATGGTTAACGATGCCATCCTGCTCAACCGCCTCCGTGATAACCAAGGTATCACTGATCAGGCTCTGGCCTGGTTAATCTCTTTCCTCTCTGATCGACCCTTCAAGGTACAACTTGGGTCCTTCCTCTCCTCTATCTGTCTCTCCACCTGCGGTGTTCCCCAGTGGTCTAAGCTCTCTCCCTGGTTGTTCAACCAATACCTGGCACCTCTCGCCCACTCATTGCTGCTTTCTGCACCAACTTCCAATGCTATGTGGAGGACACCCAGCTTGCTTTCAGGCTTCCCACTGCTGCCTCTTCTCCTTCTCTCATCCCAGATTGTCTCTCTGCAATCCAAGAGTGGTGCACAGCCAATGATCTCTGCCTGAAGGCCAGCAAGACGGAGATCCTCCTCATTGGCACACCAGCACCCTCCTTTCCCCTCACTCTCTGGTCGGCCTCCCTTGGCCCTCTCCCTCCTCCCACTTGCAAAGCTAAGAACCCCATGGTTATCTTCGACTCCACTCTCTCCTTCTCCCCTCACATCTCCGACGTCGCAAGGGTATTCTCCCTCTCTCTCCTCTCCTCTCCTTCCCCCAGATGCTCACTGCCTCTAGAGCCATGGTTCTCTCTAGGCTTGACTATTGTAATGGTCTCCTTTTAAATCTGCCTGCCTCTACTCTCCGCCCTCTGCAACTTATCCAGAACAGAACTGTGAGACTTGTCCTGGGCCTCAAGCCCAGGGATCGTCTCTCTCCAGTACTGAAATCTCTCCATTGGCTCACAGTGGCTGAACGGATCAAATTCAAGACCCTCAGTATTGTCCACAAGGCATTCGGGAGCCTGGGACCAATATATCTCCAGCTTTCTCTTCTGAAGTATCTTCCTACTTGCGTCCTTCGCTCTTCCACCTCCTCCTCCCTGAGGGTCAGGCGTTTTTCCAAGAAACTAGCTGGAGGCAGATCCCACTCTTCTGCGGGCGCCTTCCTCTGGAACAGCCTCCCTGTCTCTCTGAAACTTGAGCAGAATCACCACTGGTTCCAGAAGCAGCTCAAGACCTTCCTCTTTGCTTCTGCCTTCTCTCTTCCCTGCTGATTGCCTATCTGTTACTGCACTGATTACCTAGCTACCGTCTGAACCACGAGTCCAGGTCCCTGCCCTCCCAGCTGCACACCTGCACTGCCTCCTGGCAACCCTGCACTTGGGGTTGTATCTGTATCTCTACTGTCCCCGTACCAGCACTAGCCATCACTTGTCGTTCTGCACTTAACATTGCACTGCCACCTGTGTGCCGCACTTCTTGCTTCTTGTGTTATGATCCTGTGTCCTGCACTTCTCCTCCTTCCTTTCCCTCTGCACTTTTCCCCGTTCCTCTCCCCTGCACTTGCACAATCTCAATGTCACTGGGCCTAGTAAGATTGTTGTCTTGTTCCCCATTGTTCCCCCCCCCAGCCTCGTCGCGCTTTGAAACACTTGTGTACGGGCACGCTATAAATAAAATATATCATATCAAAGGCAGATGTATGCATTCAGGATTGTACCGTCCTTGATCCTGCAGGGCAAGACACAAAATCAGGCATGCCAAGCACTGATTTCAGTATTTGCCCTGCAGCCTCCTTATCATTATTAATGATCTGCAAGAATCCCACCCACATCTCAGGTTGTTCGCTGCCTCCTTAAACTCATTCCAGAGGGTGTGGCAGTTCCTTGCCAAAGCACAAGAATCTTTCCCAGCTCACAACTCTATGCTTCTGCAAGGGTGCAGAAGGAAGGCACGGATACAAATTTGACACAGTTTTGGTCAGACATTTTATTAACCAGTAAAATGGTTGGAAAAACAACCTCTCTGTCCTTAATGGTAAGAGGGATTTCCCTGCCTTAAAGAAATCAAAGGAAAACGTTGATGTCAAATAAATAGTCAGTCACTGTCGTGCCCAAAAACCCTAATTCCGGCCCTAACACTATTAACTTAAATCTAATATGCCAGGATGCTATATTCTCCAATAAAGTGATGATTAAAGTTCTTTGCCAACAGAAAGTTCTCAATGTCTCAGGTTGTCATTAAACAAAACAAATGTGACTTTTCAACAATGCGATGTTCCAATGACCAGGGATTATAGCTCCATTCCCCTGGATTCCTTCCTGTTCTAATTCACAGGTTAGCAGCTCATCTCCTCCTTAAGTGGTTTCCTTGACTTTGCAAAGTAACACAACAGAAAACATCTTTAGGCCAGGGGAAGTATTTCTCAGACCCTGGCTTGGTCTAGGCCTTCACAGGTTACATGCAATACAATGGGCCTCATTATACTGTACGTCCCCATTGCCGGGTGCCGGTAATTTCACAAGTTTGGTGGCGGCCGTGCCGGTTTTACCGGCACGGCTACCGCCAAACTCGTAATGAGGCCCAGTGTTCACTCAGCCAGGGGACTTGTCTCCATTTGCCTGGATTTTCCAAACTTTTCCAATTATGCACAGAAAAAATTCCCAAGTTTCCTGTGAACACCTCTTCTTTGTTCACGGAGGGCTTATGTCTGGTTCACTCTCCAGTCAAACATAACCCAAGAAATTATAACTGATAAGCTCTGCTAACCTCTTCCTTTTATCTCCTTGGGTCTCAGTCCCTGTACTTCTTGAATGAGCTTCACCCTATTATTAGACTTTCATATGGGTGCAGGTCCCAGACGCGCAATGCGTTATCACAACAGCTTAGTTTACTCTCCTGCCAAGCATATGTTCCTTTCTTGTCTGTCTCTTTCTCTCAGGGCCCTAGACCTGCTTATTCTCTGGTTC
Organism: Ambystoma mexicanum; assembly: GCF_040938575.1. Taxonomy (NCBI): domain Eukaryota; kingdom Metazoa; phylum Chordata; class Amphibia; order Caudata; family Ambystomatidae; genus Ambystoma; species Ambystoma mexicanum. Next base: position 770,880,778 of record NC_090928.1, on the reverse strand, counting down.
TCAGGGTCCCAGACCTTCTCATTCTGCTCTTTGTGCGTGTTCCCCAGATTTCCCAGACCTCTAGTCCCGCTCGGTCTGCCCGGATACTTTTGTGCTTGGCTTGTGTCTTCCGAGCAGCGAGACGTCAGCGCGAGGCTCGTGATCATTGGACGCTCAGAGGGTTGTTCGAGCAGTGAGTAGCATAGTCCTCATGTCCACGCGCAGTCCTACTCCCTCCTCCATGCACAGCATTATTCTCTCCCGTCTTGCGGTAGTCGCTTCCGTGTGCCTTGCAGTTCCTCTCAGGCGGCTGGATCTCTTTCACCTGCGTTCCCTCCTCTATTTTGTATTGCTTTGAACCAATCGGGTACGGCAGAATACTAGACGGCTCCCAACAGTTCCCTGGAGTAATCTTCACACTCCTAGTCATCTTCTTCTTCCCAGTACTTGCATTAATAATATATGGATGCAAGTTTGATCATCTTGTGCCTCAGTCGTGTTCAATGTATTAGGTTGGTTGACTTTGCAATAAAAGATATTGCCACTGGTTGGAATGAGGGAAGGAGGGTTTGGCTTTGGCAAAGACGTTATGTCCAACAAAGTGGAGGTATACCGCATTCTCAGGGGATGGTCGTCCCTAATCCCATAAAGGGCTACCATTCCCCTGCTATCCTCCCCCTGTGCACCACACCCAATGGGACTATTGTACTGTGGGCGCACACCCCAAACCCCATGGGAAAGGTCTCCCCCTAGGGCAGAAAGGACGACATACACAGATTCATCATAATGCCCAATGCAAAAAACTTTCAGCTAGGCATATGTAGCTTCCTGCTATACCAGTCGGGAGACGAGGAGAGAAATGTGACCTCCGGATACCTTTGTGAGGAGTCAGAAATGAGAGGCGGACACAAAGTTGTAATGTTTTTAACATTAGTCATTTTATTCAAATAAAAAGGGTTTGGATAAAGGCCTTCCTGTCCCTGAGAGTTCTTCAAGAAATCGTTTCCCGCTCTGCAGACCTTCCTGTAGTTTGCCCGCCGGCTTTTCCTTCATCCGTTATTCACTATGCCTACTGGGTGAAGGGACATAAATATTGGATCAAAATATTCAAGAAATACCTCTCAAGAAATCTTACACCAGAAATTAAGCCATATGTGGCTTCTTACATAAGACATCAACAAAGGACCATGGATGTCACTGTGCCTGAGCTGTGGAACAATTTTCCACTCAAAATTACAATGGAAGAAAATCATCTCAAATTCGGAGGAATGCTTTAAACAGTAATATTGCAACATGCCTTCAATATCTCAAGCTCAGCCAGGGTGAACTCTTGAGCAGCCAACCGTTGCACTAAACGGAAATGTTATTTATCATCACTCTTAAAGGCTATGAGGTTCTTCCTATCCTCCTCCTGTATCCCCTGCCTTACTTGTTCTTCCCTTTCAGTGTTATGAAGTTACTTTCCTACAATGGGCACCCGACAAATCAATGACACATACATAACAAACAAACGAGTTTAGCAGATTACATTGGTGAAGTAACACTGGTTAAAACAGGACAGGATTTTAAGACTATGGCCCTCATTAAAAGATTGCTGGTATCCCGTCGGTAATTCCGGCGTGCTACTGGCAAATGGACCTACCATTACCGGCGCCTGATATGCCGGAATTACCGGCATATTACAGGTGCTGGCAACGGTAGGTAAATCCCCATTCAATGGCATCCAGAGGACTCCATGGGGGGATTGTCGGTATTACTGCCACCAGTAATAATGGTGCAGTGCCCCTAATACCGGATGTTTTTTGCCGGTGGGGTGCCCGATTTCTCGCCAGCACCTGGCTGGAGGTAAATCTGGGCACCACACCGGCAGACTTGTACTTCGCCTGTCCGAAAATGTGCCAGTAAACAGAATTACCAGCACGTTATTTCTGGACAGGCAGAGTCATAAATAAAATAAAATAAATAAATAATGAGGCCCTATGTTTTGGACTGTGGAATCCTCTCTCATACAACTTCTGGGGAAACTTCAGTGTATGTTTGGATGTTGGGCTTTGGATTTCGAGGTTTCAGAAAGGGATCTTGTGTTTTGACTGCAATTCAGGAGGTACGTGGATTGGAGATGCATTTTATAAGGAGGGTTGAGACATAACTGGTACTGAAGTCATAAACAGGCTGTGCTAAGTGAGTTTTGTGCAGTTGGGAACTGACACACGATGGGGCTATTTTAACGTATAGCTATTGAAGTAAATGGTGAAATCGAAGCTGCGTAGCAAGACACAATGTGCGTTTCCCCGTTAAACATTATGCAAGTCTATGCAAAAATAATGAGCATACTCATCCTTGGCACTTACAAAGAATTGCTGGAAGAAGTGCGCATCCAGTAATAACAAGAACGTTAGGCTGCAGCATAAATTCCGTTTGCATTTCTATTTTATTAGATTTGTAGAGCACTTTCGCCAAAGTGCTTGACAATAGATACATTACAACGGTACAATTTAATATGGGAAAGGGGTGGTGGGGTTACAACAGAAGCTTAAGGGGAAGAAAGAGACAGACGAAGGTGGTTTTTTAATTGAGTACGCAAGATGTGAAAGGAAGAGGAAGCACAAATGGGTAGTGGAAGAGCGTTCCAATGCTTAGGGGCGAGGAGCGAGAAGGAGCGAAAGCTACAGGAGGAGCATGGCGGCTTAGGAACGGAAAGAAGAAAAAGCAATTGAGAGCGAAGAGAAGGTGTGGAGTATAAAAATAGCAAACATAAGAAAGAGCAAGACCGTGCAGGGCTTTATAGACAAAGCAAAGAAAGTGGAAAAGAAGGCAGAGGTCAAAAGAAAGAAGGGAAGCAGAACGAACGGAGGGGGTCACAGAGGAACAGGGTGGCAACTGGAAGAGTGGGCGGATAGTTGAGTTGAAGACAGAGCCGAGCAGAAGGACAGAGCAGTGGTTGAGCTGAGAAAAAAGGAGCGAGTAGATCAGGAGCTTAGTAGCCCGGAATTAAAGGAAAGGGGAGAAAAAAAGTCCCATGATTAGTGACTGTAAAGGCTAAATGACGCCCTTATTAGAGATTCACTATAATTCATAATTGCTTCCAAAATACGTTACATTACCTTATTGTTAGGTGAACAAGTGACGCATGGCTCACCCTACGGGACGGGGAAGAGACCTCATGCTGATACTGCTTCTACACTCAATGAAGGGTTTTAAGTGATTAGTGTTGCGACACTCAATACTGTTATGAATATACAGCTGCATCTTTGCCCGTTATGGGCTGGTGAATACCTAAAGTAGGGCATTGGCTTCAATTGAGAGAACACAGTCTAATCGTGTCTGGCGTTGTTTTGCTCCTTGTGTAGTGGATAGGCACTAGAGGTTTGGAGTAAGATACGGATGAGCAATGCAACATCTTTTCACCTTATAATAAGGTTACGTATTTTGGTAGCAATTATGAATTATAGTGAATTTCTAATGATGGTGTCATGTAGCCTTTACAATCACAAATTATGTGACTTGTGTCTGCTCCCAGGAGCCATACCATTATTCCTTTTGAAGTTGTTGGATGGACAACATACAAAAATCTTCAAGAGTGAGGAAAATGATCTTAAAACTAAGAAGCTGTTGTGTACTATTGTGCAAACTCATTGTAAAATTATTAAGCAATAATTGCTTATTAACGACCACTCCAGTGGATTAAGTTGCAGCAATGTGTCATGCTGTTGATGTAGATAAGTAGCTACATGCTATATGAGGAACTTAATAATTTATTAGGTGCTTTTAAATTAGGTAAAAGTATTTTGTAAAAAGATTAGTGCCGTGTTTTATGTATTATTGGTGTCCAGGTTGCATTAATTGAAGCACTTGTGATGAGAAGTAAAAACAACACACATAGCATGTCAAAGATGACTGGCGGAGTATACTATTTGAAATCTTGATCCTATGTATAACCCCTGAAGAAGTTCCAACACTTATAGGAAAGGAATGAAACATGTAGGGTTTGTTTGTTTAAGGAGGATCTGAACACGTCAGATTTGTACTATTTTTAGATGTTTGTTTTGTTTGTATTCATGGTGATCAAGTTTGTACATTTGTAAGTGACAATTCTTGCAAGTGGCACGTTGAATGTGAATTAATGCCTTTTTCTGTGATTTTTTTTTTAAACTTTGGTTTTTATTAGCATTTTGTAAAACAGAAAAAAAACAGAAAACAGGGCCTAACTGAGGCCCCCCTAAACCCCCCTTTCACCACCCTCCCCCTCCCACCCCCTCACCATGTCCAAACCAAACATAACAGCAAAAAAGAGATCAAACTTTCACATATTTTCCTAAATCTTTGGAGCGCTGCAACATGTGACCCATTCAGTTACTGGCCAGAAGCCGACCTCACCCCAGGCCGTGGGGACCCCCCGATTGGGTGCTGTCCTTCACTGCGGTGGTCGCGCCCCGGCCATCCGGGGACACGGTTTCGGGGCTAGTGGACATCCCATCCCCATGCCTGCTGGACCCCGTACCATTCAGCGAGGAATGAGCTTGAGGCATTGTTCACCAATGCAGTCAGTTTGTCCATCAAGAACATGTTCTTCAGTTTTTTGGTCCAGTCGTCTTTGGAAGGGGTTTCCGGGCTCTTCCACCTCTGGGCCAGGGCTACTCTGCCTGCTCTCAACATGGTTTCCCACATCCTAGGGTACCGGTGAATTTCTGTTTCCTCCGGGGGGAGGCCCAGCAGCATGGTCAGCGGTTTGAGGGTTAGAGGATCCTCAGTTAACGCCGCTATCCAATCTCTCACCGCTTCCCAATAGGTTTGTACCTTCGGACATAACCACCACATATGGCTTCTAGTCCCCAACTGGCCGCAGCCCCTCGGGCATTCCGGGGATACCCCTGCGAACATTTTCGAGAGTTTTACTGGGTCCCTGTGCCACCCCTGCAGGATTTTAAAGTTGTGCTCCATATCTGCGGTAAAAAGATTGCCATGAAACGATATCTTGAAAATGCGAGCCCAAGCGTCCTCAGATATCTCCTCTCCCGCCAGGTCACTCCAAAAACCCCGGAATCCTCGTGTAACGCTCACCTGATTCCCACGGAGGCGCAGATCTTGACTGGGTTGTTACCGTGTCTTCAATTGTAAAGCGCAGGACTCGGCTGGTTCCCTGGGCAGGACCTCTTCTCACGGTATGCCTGACTTGAAGAGTGAGGTGTCTGCAGGCAGAAGAACAAGGGGTTAATGAACGGTGGTTGGACGGACTTCTCTTCCTCACTCTCTCTTTCCTTGAGGCCCAAAGGATAGGTGTGCTCACCTTAAGTAGGTGAATGCTGGGCTCTCCATCCTGCGACTGGTGCAGGGGCACGGGTACCAGTTAGTCCACTGGTGATATTGTAAACCTCTTACTTGCAGAGGACAACTTTGAGCGCGAGGCCGTCATTAACTGCACGATCGGTTCCTTATATGTATCTGAACACCTTTAGTGTAGTCCTTTTCTCTTACAGGCTTTGGATGCGGTAGGCGTTGTTTAATGGACGCCAAAGTACGTGCAAGCGCGTAAGTAGGTGGATGGCGCGCGTGAAGGCACGTAAGTTGAATGGCTGCTGATGGTTTTAAATGCACTCTTTAATGTCTCTTTTTCTCTTGCAGGTTTTGGATGCGGTAGGCGTTGGTTCATGGACGCCAAAGTTCGTGCAAGCGCGTAAGTAGGAAGATGGCACGCGTGAAGGCACGTAAGTAGAATGGCGGCTGATGGTTTTAAAAGCGCTCCTTACTATCTTTCTTTATTTGCAGGTGCGGGTATGCAGCGCTTGTTGGAATCCGGAGCGTGCGTTGCACAGGTAAGCAGATCAAAATATGCAAAATGACTGATCAATGTTCTTTGCCTTTACAGGGATCGATGGACTGCCAAGGAATGCGGCGTGAGGATTGGAAGATGCCGATGGATCGGGTTAGTAAAAATGCTGGCTTTTGGCTTTAAGTTGGATTTTGCTAACCTGTTGTTTTTTTTGTGCTGGCAGGTGCGGCTGAAGACAGGATCCCAGGAAGGTAAGAGTTTGTTCCCACAGGTGCTGGAGCTGGAGTTTTCACTGGAAGACTGGAGCTGACTCGGTGAGCGTCCTGCTGCTGATGCAGAATAACGCGAAGCATGTTGCATCAATCGGGCGTGGTTTAAATAGTGTGCAGGAGTGCTTAGGCGTCTTCTTCCACTGCCTCGCCTAGGTAAGGAAAGAGTTCCAGTTTCCAGAAGAGTCCCAGTGTTCCTGATCCAAGGAGTGGAGCCTGCCCCACCCAGGTAAGAAAGTGGTCCCTGTCAGAAGAGGATGTGGACGTCATCTTGTTGGTGAGTATGCAGCATGGTCTGCTGTAGGTAGGTCCACCCAAGCACTTTTACACATCTTATGAGCCCGACGCTTCCAGTGCCGGGACCGATGATCTTTAGGAGCCTGGCGCCATCGGCGCCAGGACAAGGTCCAAAAGGTCCCAATAGGGGCCGGCTGGTGCCCGGAATGAAGGTTATGAGCCTGCTTCCAAGGATGTTGGGCAGGTCCTGCATTCTTGGAAGTAGTGATCATGACAGCACCCCCCCTCAAGGCCCCTCCCAAGCTTGTCTTCTCCGGGGGTTTTGGTTTGTTGGGGAAAGTTTGATGAAACCTTTTGATCAGCCGAGGTGCGTGGACATGTTCTGAAGGTTCCCAAGACCTTTCCTGGGGACCGTAACCTTTCCAGTCTATCAGATAGTATAGCTTCGAGTTGGAAATCTTGGAGTCAAGGATATTTTTTACTTCGTATTCAAGTTCTCCATTAACTTGAATAGGTTCTGGAGATCTGGTGAGTCGGGTCTCAGGTTGCATAGGTTTTAGGAGGGATACATGGAAAACTGGATGTATCCTCATGTGGGAAGGTAGGCCCAATTTAACTGCCACTGGATTTATTATGGCTGTGATAGGATAGGGTCCCAGGTATTTCGGGTTGAAGGTGCGTGGTCCTTTTAATGGTAAATGTTTAGTGGACAACCAAACTTGGTCTCCCACTAGATATTGGGGGGCCTCTTTTCGATGTTGGTCTGCTCCTTTTTTGTATTGCTCCTTAGCCCGTTGAAGATGAGTAGTGGCTTCCTTAAAGGCTTGAGTGATAGCAGAATGTAGATGGTCTATGGCGGGCGTTCCGAGATCCTGGGGTGGATCAAGGTTGGAGGTTCAAGGATGGATTCCATATAAGAGGAAAAAAGGGGTCTTTCCGGTTCCAGAATGGATTGAATTATTATAAGCGTACTCGGCGATCCAAAGGATGTCCTTCCAAGTGCCTTCTGACTGCTGCAGCATGCAGCGTAAATACTGTTCCAGAGTTTGGTTAGTCCTCTCGGTCTGTCCGTCGGTCTGGGGGTGGTGGCTGGTTGAAAGCCTTACGTCAATTTGAGCCAGTCGACAGCAATTTCGCCAAAAGTGGGAGATAAACTGACTTCCTCTATCAGAGACCAACACTGAGGGGAAGCCGTGCAACCGAACAATGTTTTCGAGGAATTCTCAGGCCAGAACTGAAGCTGATGGAAGACCTTTCAGTGGGATGAAGTGAGCCATCTTGGAGAATAGATCCACAACTACTAAAATTGTGTTACATCCGGAGCACGGAGGTAAGTCAGTGATAAAATCCATGGAGAGGGTATGCCAGGGACATGGTGGAATGTCTAATGGATGTAAGAGGCCTGCTGGTCTTTCCTTCAGACTCTTATTTTGGGCGCACACACCACAGGAAATTACGAAGTCTCTAATGTCCTTCCTCCAAGACGGCCACCAGAAGTGTTTTTTGATTTTCTCAGAGGTTTTGGCAATACCGGGATGCCCTTCCATTAAGGAATCATGATAACAAGAGATTACCTGTTTTTGTAACTCTGCACAAGGTAGATATAGTCGTCCTTGGAAGTACAGTAGGTTCTTATTCACCGTGAAGCTTTCTCCTTTAAGTGGCCAGTTCTGTAAATCTGCCGGAGTTACGAGTTGTTTGACTTTTGCTTCAACATCTTCAATGGATTGTGCGACGACCAGACCTAGAATTCTTTGTTCGGGAATTATAGGTACGGGTTCAGGATTGACCATGTGTTCATCAACTCCCATCTGGGAAAGGGCATCAGCTTTGCCGTTCTTGTTGCCTGGTCGAAAAGTGATCACAAAGTCAAACTCAGCGAAAAATAGTGCCCAGCGGAGTTGTCTCGAGGATTGAGCTTTGGCAGTCTTTAGATACTGTAAATTGCGGTGATCTGTGATTACTGTGACTGTGTGTTTGGCTCCCAGAAGGTAATGCCGCCAGGCCTTGAAGGCGGACTTAATAGCCAAAAGTTCTTTATCTGTGATGGTGTAGTTGATTTCGGGATGTAACTGGTTAGTTTCTGGATCTCTCTGCGATAGCACTGCCCCCATTGCAAGACTGGAGGCGTCAGTCTCAACGATGTAAGGAAGCTCCGGGCGGGGATGTTTTAAAACCGGTGCGGAGGTAAACTTGGCTTTTAGTTCCTGAAAAGCTTGCTCTGCTTCTGCAGACCACTCAAAACGTTTGTTCTTTCTTAAAAGGGCTGTAATGGGCTGGACTACTCGGGAAAAGTCTGGAATAAATCTGCGGTAGAAGTTGGCGAAACCCAACATGCTTTGGACTCCTTTTACAGAAGTTGGTGAAGGCCACTTGATGATTGCGTCAACCTTTCTTGAATCCATGTGGACTCCGTTGGGTGATAGAATAAATCCCAAAAATTCGACCTCGGTAACATGGAAAACGCACTTTTCCAGCTTGGCAAAAAGTTTATGTTGGCGAAGCCTTTGAAGAACTGCTCTGACGTGTTTCCGATGGTCTGCCTCAGAGGATGAGTATACAAGGATGTCGTCAATGTAAACAACTACACACACGTCTATAAGTTCCCTAAAGACGTCATTCATGAAGTACTGAAAGGCGGCCGGTGCGTTGCATAAGCCAAAGGGCATTACTTGATATTCAAACAGCCCATACTTGATGCGAAAGGCCGTCTTCCATTCATCGCCCTCTTTAATTCGTACCAAGTGGTAAGCTCCTCTGAGATCTAACTTCGTATAGATACAGGCGCCTTTAACTTGGTCAAGGAGTTCAGGGATCAACGGCAAAGGATATCTGTTCTTTACGGTGATCTGGTTCAGGGCACGGTAATCTATACAGGTTCTAAGGTCCCCTTCCTTTTTCGGGACGAAGAACAGAGCTGAAGAGGCTGGGGACTTTGAAGGACGGATGAACCCGTTAGCCAGATACTGGTCCAAATACTGTCTCAGGTGAAGATTTTCTGGCTCGGTAAGGGCATAAATTCTACTGCAAGGAGGAGTGGATCCGGGTATCAGATCTATTTGACAGTCGTAAGACCTGTGAGGAGGTAGAGAGTTAGCTTGATCTTTCTGGAAGACGTCTTGGAATTCCCTGTAGTCTGAGGTAGTTGGGGATCCTCGGAAGTAGTTGCTGCCAGCTTAATGTCGAGCCGAGGATAACAAGTGGGGACACACTCCGGAAACCGAATCGTCTTTGCTCGCCAATCAATTTGGGGATTGTGTTTCTCTAACCAAGGAATTCCCAGGATAACTTGAATATGAGGGGCCTTGATCACATCAAACACGATCACCTCACGATGTCCATCTTGGCTTAACAACGTCACTTCCGAGGTGGTATGAGTTACTGGTCCGGAAGCTATTTCCGTGCCATCCACTGTGGTAATAACGTCTTTAATTGCCTTGGGACAAAGAGGCAAATTCATCCTGGATGCCATTTCGCGGTCCACATAATTACCGATTGCTCCGCTGTCAATGTATGCTTTAATAGCATGCAAACGATCCGGTTGCTCTGGGCTTATGAGGACCATTGACACTATGAAATGCGAGGTCAAAGAACTGGTTTTTACGCTCGGCAAGCGGACCTCTACACTTGTCGGGCGAGGTCGTTTCCCGGCTCTGGCTTTTCGGTACCTTTATCGGAAGCACCCACTGTCTTCTTCGAAGGTTTCACTGGGCATTCTCGAAGGAAATGTCCTGAGTTTCCGCAATAGAGGCACAATTGCAGTTGTCTTCTTCTGCCTCGTTCCTTTTGGGTTATTGGTCCTTTTACGACCCCTATTTGCATAGGTTCTACGGTATCAACTCCTTTGGTGGAACTCTGTGGTCTTGAAAAAACTCGAGCTTCGAACCTGGAACGATCTGCTTTCCTATTCTGTAATCTGTGGTCCAGTTGAACCACCAAGTCAATATATTCAGAACAGTCTTGTGGAGGATTCACTACCTGGGCTAGAACATCTTTGAGTTCTCCACGCAAACCTCTGTAGAAAAGCGTAATCCTCTTATCCTCGGGCCATCTGGTTTCAACTACTAGTCTGTTGAATGACGCAATATAAGCCAGGAGATCCTGATTACCCTGTCGTAATGAAAGGAGTTCATTATCCAAGGCCTGCCCCTGTGAGTGTCTTGCAAACAGTCTCTCCATACTGGTCTGGAAGGCCTGGAAATTACAGAGAATTGGGTCATCCTGTGTTACCAGAGGAATTGACCAGTCTGCAGCACTGCCACTAAGATATGAAAGCACGAAAGCTACCTTAGTCTGGTCCGTTGGGAAAGCAGCTGGTCTACACAGAAAGTGCAAGCGGCACTGATTGATGAACACTGCAAACTTTTTTGGATCACCTGAGAAGCGTTCGGGCGGAGCCAAAGGCACATTTCCGGGTAGATTAATTTGTACCGGATTAGGTGAGGTTGCTGAAGTATAACTTCCCCCCGAAGCAGGCAGGGGTGTTTGACCCGCTTGCGTTTGTAACAGCTGTCTAGCGAGATCATCTGTTTGCTCTTTGGATATAATTAACTCTCTCCTCAGAGCATTTGTTTCCTGACGGGCTGCCTGTACTTCTGCTCTTAATTCCCCTAATAACTGGGCTAGTTGGTCAGTGTCTGAGGTTTCCATTGCGCCCGGGTGGGAGATTTGCGGTGGGCTTCGAGTTCTGTAACGCTCACCTGATTCCCACGGAGGCGCAGATCTTGACTGGGTTGTTACTGTGTCTTCAATTGTAAAGCGCAGGACTCGGCTGGTTCCCTGGGCTGGACCTCTTCTCACGGTATGCCTGACTTGAAGAGTGAGGTGTCTGCAGGCAAAAGAACAAGGTGTTAATGAACGGAGGTTGGACGGACTTCTCTTCCTCACTCTCTCTTTCCTTGAGGCCCAAAGGATAGGTGTGCTCACCTTAAGTAGGTGAATGCTGGGCTCTCCATCCTGCGACTGGTGCAGGGGCGCGGGTACCAGTTACTCCACTGGTGATATTGTAAACCTCTTACTTTCAGAGGACAACTTTGAGCGCGAGGCCGTCGTTAACTGCACGATCGGTTCCTTATATGTATCTGAACACCTTTAATGTAGTCCTTTTCTCTTACAGGCTTTGGATGCGGTAGGCGTTGTTTAATGGACGCCAAAGTACGTGCAAGCGCGTAAGTAGGTGGATGGCGCGCGTGAAGGCACGTAAGTTGAATGGCTGCTGATGGTTTTAAATGCACTCTTTAATGTCTCTTTTTCTCTTGCAGGTTTTGGATGCGGTAGGCGTTGGTTCATGGACGCCAAAGTTCGTGCAAGCGCGTAAGTAGGAAGATGGCACGCGTGAAGGCACGTAAGTAGAATGGCGGCTGATGGTTTTAAAAGCGCTCCTTACTGTCTTTCTTTATTTGCAGGTGCGGGTATGCAGCGCTTGTTGGAATCCGGAGCGTGCGTCGCACAGGTAAGCAGATCAAAATATGCAAAATGACTGATCAATGTTCTTTGCCTTTACAGGGATCGATGGACTGCCAAGGAATGCGGCGTGAGGATTGGAAGATGCCGATGGATCGGGTTAGTAAAAATGCTGGCTTTTGGCTTTAAGTTGGATTTTGCTAACCTGTTGTTTTTTTTGTGCTGGCAGGTGCGGCTGAAGACAGGATCCCAGGAAGGTAAGAGTTTGTTCCCACAGGTGCTGGAGCTGGAGTTTTCACTGGAAGACTGGAGCTGACTCAGTGAGCGTCCTGCTGCTGATGCAGAATAACGCGAAGCACGTTGCATCAATCGGGCGTGGTTTAAATAGTGTGCAGGAGTGCTTAGGCGTCTTCTTCCACTGCCTCGCCTAGGTAAGGAAAGAGTTCCAGTTTCCAGAAGAGTCCCAGTGTTCCTGATCCAAGGAGTGGAGCCTGCCTCACCCAGGTATGAAAGTAGTCCCTGTCAGAAGAGGATGTGGACGTCATCTTGTTGGTGACTATGCAGCATGGTCTGCTGTAGATAGGTCCACCCAAGCACTTTTACACATTTTATGAGCCCGACGCTTCCAGTGCCGGGACCGTTGATCTTTATGAGCCTGGCGCCACCGGCGCCAGGACAAGGTCCAAAAGGTCCCAATAGGGGCCAGCTGGTGCCCGGAATGAAGGTTATGAGCCTGCTTCCAAGGATGTTGGGCAGGTCCTGCATTCTTGGAAGTAGTGATCATGACACCTCGCCTAGCCTGGAGATCATGAGTATTTAGGACAGTGTACATGCGGGAGACCGCTCCCTTTCTAGAGGTTGCTGAGTCAAGAAGTTTCTCGAAGGGCGTTAGCTGTCTCCGCAGGTTAGGGCCCCACACGGGGTTGTTGAGGATGCCCTTGAGGCGGAGGTATTCGAAGATGGAGAGGGTCTCGCCTCCCAGTCCTTCCCGGAGGTCCTCATAACTCGCGAATTCTCCCTCCCTGAATAGCTGGCCCGCCCATTCCATTCCCGCATCTGACCAACTCTGGGATTGTCTGAACCCTCTGCTGCCCAATTTCAGGGAGGGCCCCCCACAAAGAGGTCATGGGGGACGGCCATGAAGAAAGATGTGCTGTCCGGGGGCACTCCCTCCAAATGTCCCAGAGAACACCCAGGGTCGGGTGGGATAGAGCTTGCTTCGGGATCGACCTGCGTGGAGCCCACAAGAGGTCACAGACTTTTAGAGGGTGGACATCCATGTCCTCTAGGTATGACCAATATGTCCGTAAACCTTCCTTCATGTGTTCTAGAAGGACCCGCTGCATGATAGTACAGTTGGAAATCTGGGAGACCAAAACCCCCCTCCTCTCTCGGAAGCGTCAAGGTGGCCCTGCCAATTCGCAGTGTTTTCCCCTGCCAAATGAAATCTCGGACCCCCTTGTGTAGGTCTATAAATGTTTGAACGGGTACTCGGGTAGGGAGGGCTGTAAAAAGGTACAGAAGCCGAGGCAGTATGTTCATTTTGACTGCCGTCATCCGACCGTACCTTGAGAGGATCATTCCTCCCCATCTTCTCAAATCAGCGGCGATCTCAGATAGCATGGGTTCGTAGTTGGAGGACCATAGTTTTGTTAGATCCCTAGTGAGGAGAACCCCCAGGTATTTTATTTTGTTCTTGCTCACCGCTATCCCATGAAACCTAGTCAGGGGGTCTAGTACTGGGTCCACCAATCGCATCGGAAGGAGGACAGACTTGGCTGTGTTTATTTTTAGGCCTGAGAACCTCCCGAACGAATCAACCAGGGACAGGAGGGGAGGGACCGAAGAGCCCGGGTCCACCAGATATGCCAGGACATCGTCCGCAAATAGGGATAGCTTGATTTCCACCTTTCCCCTACTGATTCTCCTGATGTCTGGGTGGGACCTAACCGCTATGGCCAAGGCTTCAATCGTGAGGACATACAGGAGGGGGGAAAGAGGGCAGCCCTGTCTAGTTCCTCGAGTTAGGGGGAAGGAATTTGACAGCACTCCGTTCACCTGGACTCGTGCTGTAGGGGCTCTGTAGAGAGCGGCGAACCAGCTCAGGATGTGCGACCCAAAGCCCATTCGTTGGAGGAGGAGGGTCATATATCTCCACTCCACTCTGTCGAAAGCTTTTTCCGAGTCTAGGGACAGGATGCATGCCTCAAGATCAGAATTTTGGGCCAAGTGAACCAAGTCTATCGTTTTGCGGATATTATCCGAACCCTGTCTGCCCCTAAAGAAACCCACCTGGTCCCCGTGGATTAGCTTCTGCATTATCCCCTTCATCCTCCTACCCACCACCTTTGCCAAGATCTTGACGTCGATATTGAGCAGCGATATGGGTCTGTAGGACGAACACTCCCCCGGGTCTTTTCCTTCCTTGGGAAGGACCACTATAATGGCTCCCATCATGGTGTCGGGGAGAGTGCCCCCCTCTAACACCGAGTTGAAAACTTTCGCCAGATATGGAGACAGGGTGGATCGGAACCTCTTATAGAAATACACCAAGAAGCCATCCTCCCCCGGGGAAGTCCCCACCCTCATACCACTAATCTCCTTCTCCACTTCCTCCTCGGTCACCCGGTCCTCCAGCCCCTCTGCCTGGTCTCGTGAAAGGGAAGGTATCTGTATGGAGTCGAGGAACTCTTCGATATGGGCATCACCGCCGTCGTATTCGGAGGTATATAGTGTCTCATAATATTGACGGAAAGCTTCACTTATGTGGGGGGTGTCAAATCCCGTTGTGCCCCTGCTGTCCCTCTCTCCCTTCACCATTCTGCTTCTCTGGACCTCCCTCAGTTTCCAGGCCAGGATCCTGTCCGCTCTGTCCCCCTTCTCGTAGTATTTCTGTTTGACCATTTGGAGGCTTTTTTCCGTTTTATGGAGGAGTAGGTTTTTCAATTGGAGCCTGTAATCCTCCAGGGTGGCCATGCGGTCACGCTCTAGGGTTCGTGCCGGGGAGCCCCCCGGTTGAAGGCGCGCTATTTTTTCCCTCAGAGTTCTCTCCTGGGTCTCCCTTTCCCTTTTCTGTCAGGAACCAATTTTTATGAGCACTCCTCTTAGTGTTGCCTTAAAGGCGTCCCAGAGAGTGTGCGTGCCCACCTCCCCATTATCGTTAAGCTCTAAGAATTCTGTGATGGCCTCCAGAACAGTCTGGGCATGGACCTCGTCTCTCAAGATGGCGTCATTGCATCACCAGCGTCCCCTCCGTTCTTTGCACCAGTCCCCTGCCAAAGTCACCCTGACCAAGTCGTGGTTTGACCAGGGGACGGGATCTATCCTGTAACCCGCTATGTGTGGTCGGAGTACCTCATCTGCAAGGATATAATCTATTCTGGAGAAGGCTTTGTGGGTGGAGGAGTAGTATGAGAAAAAGCGAGTCCCCTCTCGGGGGGTGGGTAACGTGTCCACCAGGTTCAGGTCGTCATTCACCCTTTGGAAACAGCGAGATGTGGCGTCTCCAGCGGGTCTGAGGCTTGGGGCCCCTACCCGTTGTCTATCTCTGGATGGGTCTAGGACCATATTAAAATCGCCCCCCACCACCAATGGGCCTTGGACAAAGGTTTTCAGTCTTTCCCCCGTTCCCTCCCAGAATTGGGCCTGGCCCTCGTTCGGGGCATATACAACCGCCAGGGTTATGGATGATCCTTGTAGGGAGCCCCGTACGAAGAGGTAACGGCCTTCGGGGTCCCTTAGGATGGACTCTTTCTCGAAATTTAGCCCCCTTGCGATCAAAATTGCAACCCCTCTTTTCTTCCCTTTGTGAGATGCATAGAAAGTCTCTTCAATTCCACCACCCCGCAACCTGGGCTCCCTCCCCCTCGCCCAGTGTGTTTCTTGCACAAAGAGCAGGTCCAGCTTGGCCCTCCTAAATTCCCTGCTGATTAGGGATCTTTTCGTGGGGGTGTTCAAGCCCCGCACATTCAAGGTTCCCACCCCTAGGGCCAGTCGCTGTCGCCTTTCCCCTTGGTCACCGGTGTCGCAAGGCCGCTCCCTCCCTGCTTACTGTATTTTCTTGTTTGGATCTCTTAGCAATTTTTCCCCAACATTCCCCCCAACGCATTCCCCACCCTAAAACCCCCAACATGTGAACAAGCCCCCACCCCCCTCCCCGGCGTCCAGCCATGTAGTTCTTCCATTTCTGGGTTGTTGGCTGGACCACCAGCCGATTCCCCCTCGGCCAGGCGTCATATCCCAAGCTCGCTACCGTGAGCCCCCCCACCCCCGTCTTCCCTCTCTTCGCTCCCCCGGACCTCCTATTTTAGTTACTCTCTTGGGCCTTGGTTGGTGCATCACTCGGTTCCCACAGTTTTGATCCCCTCTATGCCCCCTTATACTTGCTGTTCAAGAGGGTGCAGCAAACCAGGCATCTCCAGTGTTATTCTGCATTCTAGGCCCGATGATCTCCGTGGGGTCGCTGGTGTCACCCCTCTGAGTCGACCCGGTCGTCCTCCATTGGCGTTGGTGGTGTGTTCAGTTTCTTGAACTTTCTCGCGCCGGTTTTTCTCCTTCTGGGGTTGAGCTGCCCAGGGGTGCCCCCTCTGAGTGCCTCCGCACCCATTGGTTCCCTCCGGGGGGGGAGGGGTTCGCCCACATAATCTTGAATAGCGCCTTTAATGTCCTCTTCGGTTACCAGCGTTGTGCGTTGGCCAGAGTATTCAAAGGACAGGGAGAAGGGATATCCCCATCTGTAGCGGACCCCCTTCTCTTTTAGTTGTTGTGTTAGAGGGCGGCACATCCTCCGTTTGGCTAGGGTGTAAGCAGAGAGGTCTTGAAAGACGGCGATCTGTGCGCCGTTATAGGTTATCGCCCCCGCTTTCCTCGCGGTCTCTTGAACTTTGGCTTTCTCCGTGTAGTAGTGGAAGCGGGCCAGAACCGTTCTGGGGCCCCCTCGCTCTTCCCCCAGCCCTGTGTACCCGGTCAAACGTGAGTTCCATTGTCATTTCCTCAGCAAACAAGAGGGTGATGATGTCTCTCACCACTCGAGTCAGTTCTCTCTCCGTCTCACCCTCCGTCTCCGGAATTCCAAAGAACCTTAGATTGTTCCGCCTTTCACTATTTTCATAGTCGTCCATGATCCTGGCTCTTTCTTCGTCCCTCTTCTCCAAGGCTGCGAGCCGTGTGTCATATTGGATTTCCTGAGATGTGGAGGATGTTTGATAGTTTTCCATTTGTAGGACCCTATCCTCAATTTTGTCTACCCTTTGGTCCAGCTTCTCGAACTTCTGGGAAATGTCGGATCTCATTTCTCTGATCTCCTGAAGGATGGAGGCGAAGCCCTTTTCCATCGTCATTGCGGGTTGGCCCGCGGGTTCCGTGTGGGCCATAGCGCCGGAGACAGTGGGGACCTCAGTCGTGTTCTGTGTTTCTTGGAAGCGAAACGTTTGTAGGGCCTTCTTCCAGCTCATGGGGTGTCGTTGGTCCTTTGCGCGGGGTCCGCTGGATCAGTCCGTAGTGCGTCTCGCCTGTGACTTTTGTGGTCGATGGAATGTCCCCTGCGGGGGGGCTGGGGTGGCCCTTCAGGCGGGCACACGCCCCGCCAACTGTGGATGGGGGCCTCTCACCTGGGTCTCGGGCAGCCTGTGAGTTCAAGGTGGGCCAGAGGTGCAGTGGTGCGGTGGATGCCGGGGGTGTGCGTCAGTTCACTCGGGCAGCGTAATCGTGGGGTCTCCCTCCGGGGCTAGTGTGTTTATTGTCCCCCAGAGGGTATGCTGCGCTGACCCGGGATGTTGCGGGTCTCCGTGACTTGGGTTCCGGTCCTAGTTTATGGTGGGGCGGTCCCCCAATCGGGCCTGCTGAGCGGGAGGGGGCCTCTGGGCGGGCACTCGCCCCACCGGGTCCCGGCGGGGGCCACACACCCAGATTGGCCTCTTTAGGTGTTGCAGTCCTGTCAGGCTGCCTCGCGGTGTCTTCTCAGGGCGGGTGCACGCCCGGTATCCTCTGGGCCTTCGCAGTGCTCCCAGGTCTTCCTTGCCGGGGGAGGTGGGCTGAGTCGCCGTGCGGTGGTGGGCGGCGAGCGGCGTGCCCGACCAGCGCCCACCGCCCATAGTCCTCCCTGGCGGTGGGGCTGGGGGTCCAAGGCTGGCGGGCGGGAGAAAGACAGGAAGCCGCCGCCGCCTCCCTCGCGGGCGATCCGCAAGCCTCCCTATGGGGCCTGTGCTGGCACCCACGCCGGCACCCACGCCTCTCCGGAGGGGCCGGCGCTCTCTTTATCTGTTCGGGCGCGTGTCACACGCGGCCTGCGCCGTCTTTGCCCGGGGGGCGCAAGCGGCCCACACCCCTAGGCGGATTCTCCGGGTTCCCCTTCCGAACGCCGCCTCAGTGGGGGACGGGCCGCTGCAGTGCAGGAGGACGAGCCCACCCGTCTCCAACTCCTGTGTCGGCGGGCCGCGAATATATCTTCCAGGTTCGCGGCCGCCCGGGTCCTCTGCGGTGCTCCCGCCTCCAAGTCCACGGCGCCTGTTCTCTGCTCTCCCGGGGTCCTCGGACCCCGCTGTTTCAGTCGGTGGGGGCCCTGGGGGTTCCCCCGCACTCCAGCTTCCTCCCTTGCCGCGGGGGTTCTCGGGGGGGGGGCTCAATCCCTCTTACGACCCGGCTGTTGGAGGAGCACGCGAATCAGGCAGCCATTGCCTGCGCGCCCCCTGGTGGCCTCCCTTTTTATGTGATTTAATTCAAATGTGCAATTAAAGAAAGTATTTTTGCATTTAAACATTGTATGAACTGATAAAGGTGATGAAAGCCTACAGGTTGTATAGCGTAGAGTGAGACTGGCTTGTTTAGCCTTCTTTTTGCAGCATTGGATGTTATTTGTGCAGGAGAGCCTTGTGGATCAGACACCTTGCCAGTACATTGTGGAGTTCCTCGAGGTTTGACACTATTGCCAAGGGAGGAAATGTCAGCTTTCAAGCAATTAGCTATGCATAAAAGGTCACTCTCCCCCTTCTTTCTCCACATCAACACAGCACACCATTACTTGCTCATCAAGAGTCAATAATCCATACCCGTTGGGGAGTGCAAATTTTGGTGCGCCCTATCGTCCATGTTATTTACAATATACATTGAACCACTGGGTGGCATGGTGGCAGAATGAGCCTCAAGATACATCATTAGGCTAACAACAAACAAATCTGTCTTCAAGTGTCATTTTCAGCAGATATCTGCCTTACGGACTGTCTCTGTGTCATCAAGGATAGGAACTCTTTTACTATCTCTCAAGCTAAATCCTTCCAGAACTGAATTTCTTTTAGTATCTTTTTCCTCAATAGCCCCTTCACTTTTCCAAGTGTGTTTTTTCCAACTCTCTTCTTTTGGGATCACCCCTACCCTGGTGTCCTTAGTAAAATCTTTTGCCTTTACTCTTGAATCTTACCTGAACCTCCAAGCACACATATCCCATATTTCACAATCTTGTTTGTTTTCAGTTATCCTTTGTAAAAAAAAAAAAAAAAAAAATTGGTCATTCTCCCCCGGAATACTGGACTGAGGTCCAGACCATAGATTTCTCCCAGCTGGATGGCGGGAATGTAGTATTGACAGGTCTTCTTGCTTCGTGTTGAACCCCTTTCAAAGCAGTATACACTCTGCAGCCTGCAGGATATCTGCCATCTGGATATTCAAGCATTTTATCCCCATTGTTATCTCACTTCATTGGCTTCCCATCCACCTTTGTACACTTTTCAAGATGTTCTGCATCACATTCCATGAAGTGGTACTTCGTGAAGCCTCCTATTTCGCTGAGAAGTTAGTTGTGCGAGAAACCAGAAGGTGCCTCACCCGCTAGTCCCCGCGGATCTCTCTCAGCCATTGCCTTTGGATTCTGACCCTGGGGGTGGACCAGTGCTGGAGGATCACCTGGTTGAGGGGTCTTCAGTGAGTGGGAGTGGGACACCGGATGGTGAGACACGGTGTCACTCTCTTCCCTGTAACACCTTTATCCCATCCTACCCGATGGGATATTTAGAAACTCAACCCCCGCCCCCTTTTCCTGCATGAACACTTCTACATGGACAGACTGCTCTGGGAGAAAACAGACTCACATCCAAGCCATGTATCTGAAGAGGTCCCAATCCTAGGGTCAGGTGAGGTGAGGCAATTATTGACAATAACTCAAACCTGACTTCCATTAGACTTCCCCACACCGATAAAAGGCAGAGCACAAGGGCACACTCTGAGTGAGACAAAACACAAAAAGGTACAGCAGTTTCGAGTTGGCAGCTCAACGAGTGGAGAAAGAGGGCCAGGCACGAGAGGTTCGTGAGAGGGACAACAACGTTTACTTTTTTGGCAGGAAGCCGTTACTTTCAAGAAACCTTCAAGGCAAAAAACTTAAGATCAGGAAACAAGGCTGAAGACCACTGTATTGTGTGTCTAAGATACCAAGGGTCCTCCCACGTAACTGACCAAGGCGGGGAGGAGCAGCAGACGCTGTGGTATCGTCCTTGGCTCCAAGAACAAAGATGCAACAGCGAACACAGCCAGTGAGTTGGGGAGACCGATGCCAGACCAGTCTGTTTAGAAGTGAAGGTTGAACTCCACAACATTGTAAAATGAGCGCTGGAAAGAACATTGTTAAACGAGTATGATGAAAGACGCGAGTGAAACTAAATTGCTGGGGAATATCTGAACATTAGCAGGAAAGATTCAATACCGTTGACAGAGTGGTCCGGACATGTGAATGTGCTCAGTCGAAGGTCTCTGTACGGTATGTTGAAAAAAGAAACGAAAGTAGAAGATTGATGTGAAGTGTAAATTGTGTGAAGTGAATCAAAGTGGTCCTGCGATGGTTCAAGCAAAACCCAACTCATATTCGAATGTCTTCGATTCTGGTATAAAAAGAGTTCTGAGCCCGGACGAGGGGGATCCATGGTCAGAGCCCGAACGAGGCTGACCAAGTTGTGAATATTGTGGTTAAGAGCATCTGAGCCCGGACGAGGGGGATTCATGGTCCAAGCCCGAACGAGGGAGACCAAATTGTGAAAATTATAGAAAAGGGGTCTGAGCTCGAACGAGGGGGACCCGTGGTCTGAGACTGAAGGAGGGAGATCAGTCTTGAACTTGTGAAAGTGAAAGCCCTGGCAAAGGAAAGGAACTTTTGTGTTTTGTTTGTTACATCAGGATCTCTGCAATAAGAGACTGTCATTGTGAGAGAGACTTTGACAGAAGGCCCTGATGCCTATGTGTTGAACTGTTACCCCGTGGCCAAGAAGCCAGAGTGTGTGTAAAGCCTGCATGTGCTGCCTTGCCCCGTGCTGAAAACGTGGGGAAGGGAAGCCAACTACTGAACTATCTTGACATCATTTCTTGAACACTTTTCTTTGGCATACATTGTTATCTCACACCATTTTGTATTTAGAAGTAAGGACTGGCAATAGGCTTATTAGTAATTGCCCTTTTATTTTGACAAACTCCACTAGGAGTAGGTCTTATGCTCACGCTTTCAGAGTTCAGGGGAGAAATGAAGACTCACCTTTATCAAAATATTTACTCCAAATTATTTTAGTATAGTAATTTGTTCTTTTAAGATTGTGATCTATAAGATTATATAAAGCAATTAATATTAATTTTTAAGTTTTCATTTATATTCAGTCAGCATGTTCTAAGAAATGTGTATTTGTTTGGCTGTACAGTGCCCCACTGCCTTTGGGCCTGGGCGGTGCTCGTTGAACATTCTAAATAAATAAATGTGCTTCAGCCACGACAACGGGACCTTGCAGATGTTCACTGTCAGGTTGAGACCAATGGTGACGCCATTAAGGCCCATAGATTAGACTGCAATGCTGCACAGGTTACAAAGATTTGGGTTGGATAACAACACAGGCGAATTCCCTCATTAAGTAGGTAAAGATCACTTTTGCCTGGTCTCTGATGACTTCCCTTTGACCTGTGAGGTTTATTAGGATGGTTCCTTTCGTTCTGGGATCGGAATGCACCCTGGTACTAAACACAGGTGGGTTTAGAGACTAGATTATGGCAACAGGGTTCACTAAGGGCTCCCTGAAATCATCTACCAATGTCTCTCTGTCGTCAAGTGTTGGTAGACAGGACAGGAGCTTAATTGGATAAGGCTTCACATGGTTTCCTGACATACTGCAAGTAAGGGTTAAAATGCTATGTAAGGAGTGCCATGTTAAATTGAGCTCTAATGCCCAAAAAGAAACAGCTAAGATCAAAGCAATTTAACCATTATAATACACCTGATTCAATAAACAGTCCAAGCAAGGAGGAGGTTTCACATCCACGGCAGAATCTGCCAACATGATGGCCCCAAGACTTGGCCTTGAAGCTATCCCTGAATAATGTCCTCAATCGTAGCTTATTCGGTTATTTTTGTAGTTCTTTTTCTTCCTGAATGCTAATTTATGCCCTAAGTGAAAGGTTTTAAGGCTGGTATGTTGTTTTTTTAAAACATCAAATTGAATATTTTATTTTGCTGCGCATGCAACAGAGCAAAGCCAGGGTGAGACAAGTATAAAGAGTGACTGACAGGATATGATATGATATGACATGATGTGGCATGTATAATGTGCCTGTACACAAGTGTTTCTAGGCAAGGCAAGACAAGGAGCAGGAAACAAAGGGAGGACAAAATAACAATGGTACTAAGCCTTGTGACATTCAGATCGTGCAAGTGCAGGGAAGACGAAAGGGGAAAAGTGCCAGGGAGTAAGGGAAGGGGGAAGTGCAGTTAACTCACAAGTGCAGCCAGCGGGTGGCTCATAAGTGCAGAGAGAAGGGGCTGTGGAGTTGTAGATATCGACCCTTAAGTGCTGGTTAGCCCGGAGGCAGTGCGAGGGTAACTGGACATGCAGGAGCCTGGGCCCGAGTTCAGAGGGTGACCAGTGCACGGAGCAGTCAGGTGCATCAGCAGGGCCGAGGAAGAGAGAAAGCGGAAGCGAAAAGGAAAGTCTTGAGATGCTTCCCAGAACCGGAGGTGGTTCTGCTCAAGTTTGAGAGAGGGAGGGAGGCCCCAGCCGAGGAGATAGATCTGCCCCAACTACCTGCTTGGAGTAAGTGTCTGACCCTCAGAGAGTTGGAGGTTGATGAGCGGAGAGCTCGAGAAGGCTGATGTTTTGGAAGAGAAAGTTGGAGGTACAGTGTTCCGCGGCCCCAGAAAGCCTTGTGGACAATGCAGAGGGTCTTGAACTTGAACCTTGCAGTCATGGGAGCCACTGAAGCAACTGAGGAGATGTCAGAGCTGGAGCGATACGGTCCCTGGTCTTCAGGCCAAAGACAAGTCTTGCAGTCCTGTTCTGGATAAGTTGTAAAGGTTGAAGAGCAGAGGCAGGAAGATTTAGAAAGAGTCTATTGAAATAGTCCAGCCTAGAGAGGACCAGAGACTGGGGACAGTGAGCTTCTGGGGGAAAGTGAGAAAAGGAATACCTCTGAAGAGGTGCAGCTGATACTTTGACTTCTTAGAGACGTCAGAAATGTGAGGAGAAAAGGAGAGGGTGGAGTCGAAGATGACACCAAGGTTCTTAGGCTCACAGGGAGGAGCAGAAAGAGGGCCAAGAGTGGGCAGCCAGAGAGAGGAAAGGAGGGAGTGGGTCTCCCAATGAGGAGGATCTCAGTCTTTCGGGCATTAAGGCAGAAATCATTGGCGGCACACCATTCCTGAATTGCGTCTGGTATGAGAGAAGAAGCAGAGGTGGCTGAGGAGAGCCTGAAAGCGATCTGAGTGTCATCCGCATAACATTGAAAATTGGAGCAGAATGTAGCGATGTGGTGAGCAAGAGGTGCCAGGTAGTGGTTGAAGAGCCAGGGAGAGGGGTTAGACCCCTGCGGAATACCACAAGTAGAGAGACAGATAGAGGAGAGGAAAGACCCCAGTTGGACCTGAGAGGGTCGGTCGTGAGAAAGGGTTGTGCAGTGATACATGGCATGTGCTTCGTGACATGGTTAAGGAGAGCGGGGGGGCATTCACTCTCCATCCCCATAGTGTAGAGCACTCCAATTAAATCCCAGTGGCGTGCCCTCCACCTCTTCAAGAGCCACAGAACCCTGCTCCTATCTATTCCCACGAAAACTGGCATGTGCTGCTATCATTATGTAGGGTCCTGAGGTTTCTTTAATGAATCCACCAGTGAAGGTGGCAGCATTTTAAATTAAGTTCTAGGTTAAAGATAAACACACTCCTCAGTCAATGACGTAAATGGAATTGCCAATGCAGATTAAACCAACCTCAGTGAAAACCAGGGGTAGATGCGGACAACACATCCAATTGGGAAGATGGTCTGCATATGTGGCAGGCCAGGCTGGTGCCTAAGGCACCACTGCCAGCAGACTGGCAGCAGCAGGGGCTATTGTGACCCCAAAACATCTATCCAGCCCAGCTTTAAAAGCTAGGGGTTGAGGGGGGAACTGCGATGGTATAAATCTTAGCACCCGCTCTGACTGCAAATACTACGTATTTAAGTGACCAACATTACCTGCAGTGGAACATGTTTATATTTAAACAGAAAAGCAGGTGCAGGAACTTGCGATATCATTTTGTAGAAACACATCAAGCTAAATAGCTGTGGTATCGATGAGCAAGCTAACGGTACGGCATAATCAACATTTATGTGTACAGCTTTAAGGTACAAGACAAGCGCAAATGAATTCTTTTAGCGTAATTGTTAGCAAGAATGACATTTGAATCGACAAGCGTGTGTCCCTAAACTTGTTTGTGGAGGTTTTAGATTTCATAATGTCATGTTTACGTATTTCATTTTTCGCTCTGCACAGTTGTAGGCCGAATTATTGCAGCGCTCTGCGGATCGTTAGTGCCGGAAGTTGGTAAAGTTCTGTCGATAGCATTCCCGCTAATCGTCCTGAAAACAAAGGGGACATTTGTTCCTATTGGCACACTGCGTTGAATAATACCAAACAACAGCGGAACAATGCACGTTCAATCATCTCTGTGTAGTATAACACGCGTATCATGAGTCAATAGATGTAATTACGCCGCATGTCTTTGAAGGACCAAATAGGGATGCGTTTGGCAAGAGGAGGGGGCGGGCGGATTGCTGCAGACTGATCATGAGCTCCTGTTCTGTGGAGTTTTGCGAAGTTTGTTCGTACATATTTTATTGCCCGCCAAATTCCAAAAGAAATCTTTCAGATGATCACACACCCAAAAATATCACCCATATGTTTGAAAGAATGATTTCTATTGTATAGCTGTGTCGGTAAGACTATGGGCAACTTTGGTAGGCAGAGAAAGCAGGCAGAGGCATAATACCTTTAAAGGTATGCTTAAAAGCATGGTTGCTGTGTACCTGAGCCTTACCCGAGTAGAACTGTTTTCATACCCTGATATTGCCTAAAGTTGTGTTACTTCTATATTAAGAAAATTCCAATAAATACATTTCCAAAATAAAAAAATACAATCATTGGCAATGCCAACAGTTTGAGTTTTTGTGTCAGAATTGGAAAGGCACTTGCCAGGCACTGCCCTGGTGGTATTAACTAGCCATTGATGCTGACAGGTGCAAAATGATGCGAGTACTTGGCTGTAAAATAGCAGTGCCTTCCTAATATGTATACACAAGGCAAAACCGTTGGATTTGCCAAGGCTTGCATTTAACAGGACTTTGGTGAAGGACAATCATAGTGCTTATAAATCGTGTGGCTGAAAGCGGACCTGGTTAAGACATTTTTATTACACAACCAGCAGGTTTACAACTCAAATTAAATCATTGACTCTCAGAAGACCGCTTTCAAAAACACTGGCAGATTAAAGCAAGCTCAAAGAGTTCCCAGGTGGAGTTGTTTTTGGCAGGGAGGGGCAGGAACTGGGTGGGAATGGCCATGGGGATTAACATGGCCATGAGCAGTGAATGGGTGGGCAAACAGCCAAACAACACCTACAGCCTTTGTGTCCCTCCTCGTATGCCACTTCTCCCCATCGGTACTCTAATGCAATAGTTTCAGCTTGTAGGTGGGAGATGCACCACCTAATAGTCCTAACAGTCCAAACTAAAAAGAGTTTAGTTCAAAGCAATCTGTAGAAATGAAGGCCTCCAGGGACTCGAGGTAAGGTTTCCTGTATCTTTAATGTCCAGGTCCTGCACCTTCAGCATACGTTAGGATTGTGAGGGACACAGAAGACAAGATAGGAGGGAGAAACACTGGGAAAGCCCCACACCCTTGCTCACTGACAGGCCCAACCGTCACTCCTAGAACCACTAAGCCTTCACATTCCACAGGATGACACCCTCGACATTCTACACACCCAGTTATGAGCTTGTGCTCATAAACATACATTATAACAGAATCCTTGTCCAGGCGTGTACCTGGACAGCAGTAGAAAAGCAGCAGCAGGCAGGAGAATCATCAGCAACGAACAGGCAACCAATGTGGCAGAATGCCCTACTCCCCGCTCGCATAACTCTCTTGACGTGACACTTGTGCTGGTAGTTTTGGAAGGTGGCGGGGCTTGTATATTCATCTGCTGGCACACTGATTCTACTCTGCCCACTAGTGTTCACCTGGCACATGTATCAGCCGGTACTAGAGTCCAACCTTTCCGGCTTAAGATGGCAGGCATCACAGAGGAGGGGGAAGGGTCTTGACCACGCCACCTCTTCCTTACTGCATATGTTCTATTGCCTCTGCTTCATACACTATGAAGAAGCGCAACTTTCTTCAGGTGTTTGCAGTCAGGAGGGTGTCCCGATACTAAATGGCATCAACTGGCTCCATGAAGGCAAACTGGAAGGTGCACCTACATGTTCACCAGATCGCATTAGGCTCTGATCCAGGCACCTGAATGGAAACATGGCCACATACTCCTGAGCGGTGTGCACCACACTTGCCATCTCCCTTTAAAGCAAAATCCAAAGGGAGGGGCATTTTCAGCCTAACAGACAATCTGGCGATCCCACCTTTGAGAAGACCTTCAAGATGAGGCTTTTGTATCAATAACTTTCTTGTACACCTGCTATCCTGCCAGTGATTTCTAGGGATACCATCTGCTTCCCTATCGAACCGGCACACTACAACTCAGACATGCAAGCGGGACGGCACCCACCCGCAGGGTTTTTAACTGAAGCACCAGCACCAATAAGCCGGAAGCCGGTGCTTCCTTGGTCCCCTTTTCCATAGAATCCCATAGGACTCTGTGGGAAAGGGGACTTACAATTTGCCAGCGCCTGACTTTCCGGTCCCCCGGGGTTGTAATCCCCCGGTGTTACTGGGAAGTCAGGCGCCGGTAAATATTATTGGGTCTGGCAGCAACTCACCGGTTTCACCCATAATGAGGCACATTGAGTTATCATCGGTTGCCCTCATACTAGCTTGTCATGTGTGGCAGTGTTCTGCCAGAAGTGTACATGTTTCAACACCACTGCCTACCCTCATGTGTCTCCACGAGCTACCAAGGATATTTAGATTACTTAGACAATCGCTCCCCACCACACACAAAGCCACCAAGGCTTTTACTGTGACACTGCTCACTGAAGTAAAAGAAGGACTTTTAGTTTGCAAATATGTACTCACGTCAATCAATCATGGATCGTTTATTTAAAATTATATATTCATTAACATATATAATCTAAAATACAATACCGCAACAAAATTTTGTTTTAAAAAAACAATTGGTCACAGATGGCACACAAAACCACTCTGAAACCCGAGGATGGTTCATGGGTGTTTATTGGTAATTTGTGGGCGACAGGGCCATCTGTCTCTCTCTTTGGTCTCCCTTGCGATACCCCTCTAACCCAGGCGTTCGTAACCCGAAGTTAGTTTTACCGATCGGTAACCCCTACTATTCATGAGTTGGTCTTACATTAGCGAGGTCTCCCTGATATGCTGGCTGTCTCAACTCCCTCAGGGTCTTACTACCTGACCCTACTCTATCCCAATGTTAGTGCTCTAAAGTGGTTTAGGGGTTTAGGATGGTGGCTTGCACTTGGTCTGTTCAAGCTAATTCACTCACACATGCCTCTTCACCCTTCCTCCAACTCTTCCCTCCAATCCTCCACCCCTCCGATAGTTCACACCACCTAGTTTTTTCCTCCACCCATTTATGTTACCAGTCACTGCTCACCTCTCACTACTATAACATTCTATCCCCCTCCCACTACTCCTACTAGTACTACACATCCTCCACTCCAGTACTCGGGCATCTTCCTTTTGCCATGTTGTCATACAATTCACATTCACTCCTTACACAGTCCTCTCTATACACTTGCAACACAAATGTGCACACTCACACTGCAGTACCCTTATATTCGCTAAACCAAAGCCTCATCCTCTCAAACAGTAGCCTTCTGCTCTGCACTGCTTCCTCCTCCCCCCTGTTGGTCTCCAGGTCTGCCTCTTTCTCCTCCTCTGACCTCACCCGGACAAACCCCACTTCCTGTTTCCTGCGTCCTGCTTAAATTTCCCTCCCCCTGCTGGCATTAGTCATAGATAAAAAACCTCCACAATCAAGACAGAGGGATCCAGTCTTAGAGCTATAACCCAGGTCCACGTGCTCTAAAATTCAGCATTGAGACACAGACAACAGTAATGGGGTTCTTTGATTAAGTCATCATGTTATGAAACAACTTCGTCCTGAAGAAGGCCCGATAAATGACGGTCAGTAAGCGTTAGAGGTAACGCCTAAAAGACACAAGGGCCAAAACATATGTAGACCATCCTCGAGGCCATACTTAAGAGCCTGAACCATCTTGGAGGCCTGATTTAAAGGGCCTTTGATAATCACTAATCTCTATGACTTTAGTAGAATTTGGTCCTCTTTACATCACTACCTGCAAATAAGAAGTGTTTTGAAAAATAAGGCGTAGGCCTATTTTCTCGTTCTGTATGAATCATTGTAAAACATTGTATATGTTGTACAAGAACCAAAGTCACCTACTAACCCCTTCACAGAGAACCCTTTGGTGTATGTGAAAGATTAGAAGTTAAATAGTATTTGTGAGTCTTTTCGCACATTTATGATAGAGACAACTGTGTTTTTTTAATTAAAAAAAAATGTTTTTGTTCTTAGAATTGAATAAATAATTTTGTAGAATACAAGTGCTTGTTTCCAATACAGTGTAATAATTTCATACAGTATTAAGGTGCCGGCCTATGCCAAGACCATGGTTTGAAGGGAGGGGTAACCAGTCCACTCTTTTGTTATACATACCTTGGCAATCTTCTCACAATTGTACTGGTCCCCCGACAGCAAAAAATAGAGAAGTATCCAATTACAGAACGTTCTCCCCTACAACATATATACCAAACCCCTCTTCGACCTTCTCGACTCGTTAGGCATATCATACACCAAATATGCCGATGACATGCAGACCCTCATCCCTGTCACAAGTGACTACACACAGGACACCTCTACGATGAGCAGTCGAGTAACTTAGCTGAAAATGTTGGGGGGGACAATGACATCTGAAGAAAAGGTGCCCCGGACAAAAGAATGGGGACAAAATGGTGTGCCATGAAAGTTGGGGGGGACAAACACCCTGCCCCCCCTAAAATTACACTCATGACGATAAACTCAATATACGAAACCATTAAGACCTGGAAGGCCATGCACAGCCTATGCTTTAACGATGAAAATACAGAGCTCCTCCTTGTCTGATCCTCAGTGCACCAAGCCAAACTTCACCAGTCATACAAAGCTTTCAGCATTGATGTACACTATATTCCTGTCACCACTGTCATGAAAACCTTGGCCATTTACCTGGACGCCTCGCTCAACATGACACGGCAGGTCAATCACATAGCTTCAACATCAGCCTACGCCTCAAAGCTCGTCACTGCCAGTAGACCCTACCTCTCTAGCAAGAATCGACTCAAAGTCGCTTGTTCCCTCATCTTCTCTAAACTTGATTACTGCAACTCGTTGTTTAGCTGCATTACCTCGAAAAACCTGTCCAAACGCCAGACAGTACAGAACAACGCCCTGCGAGCGGCACTTGACATTGAAAAGTGTGACCACATCACTGAGGCGAGAAGATCCGCTCACTGGCTCCCATTCAAGGACAGAATTAACTTTAAGATCCTATCCATCACACATTGCTGCTTCTCCAACAACGCTCCTTCCACCTGGCCAACAAACTCCAAAGACACTCTCCATCTAGGCCCTTGAGATCGGCCGACAAACACTGTCTCTATGCACCAAGGTTCAACTGTAAGAGAGCAGAAGGTTGCAGCTTTCCAGTTCGTGCCTCCACTATTTGGAATTAACTCTCCTAACAACTGTGAGATGAACCATCTTTCAAGACCTTCAGGAGAAAGCTGAAAACGTACCTGTTTAACTAGCAGTCTGCATCTTTGCCCCTCTGCATTTTCCCTTTTCCCCCCACCCCCTTTTTTCCCCCATGTGCCTGAATGTAACCAGCGGCCAGATGCCTATAGGCTGGGAGTGGTTATACAAATGCCAAATAAAAATAAAATAAATATCCTCATATCAATCAGAAGAGAATTGGGTCTACTTTCTCTGACTGCAGTAGTTGAACAAAGCACCATGCAACTATTTAGGAAAACTCAGCTCCCAGACAGCCTTCCAATCTACCAGACGATCGCAGAGGAAATTAACAGTGGCAACAACAACTTGTTAAAAGAGTGAGTAAAAGCGCAAAGGAACAAACTATGCACAGAGGAAGATCTGCCCCACAATCTGCAAAGAGTAAAAATCAAAATGGAAAATCAGGATTGGATTGCTACTAACACCAAAGCAGTATCCAATAAACTCTTAAACCATCTTCCAATGGCTTTCAATAAACTAAAAGAGCCTATGGCATATTGTGTCAAGCACCCGGACAAAGCCCTCAGGAACATTTTTATGAAAGCTTGTTTAAATTTGCTACCCACGCAGGAAATCTTGGCTATAAGACAGGTAGTGACGAAAATAACTGTAGACTTTGTGATGACCTACAGTACACCACCCGGAAACAATCAGACACCTCCTGATGGCATGTCCCGAAATCAGACAGCAAAGACTGGTGTTTCTTACACCACTACCTGCAAATTCTTTTCTTAATGAAGAAGAATTATGGTGGAATCGTCTGATCTCAGGTGACCAAACACGATGGACCATTGCAAATGATAAACTTTTGAACATTGCCATGGAAAAGATAAACTCTTGTCTAAAGATATTGTCACCCCCTTCTGTCCACACAGTTGAATAGACTAAATGCGATTTGGCTCCCCTAACACCAGGGGCTCTGTATATATATTTTAAGTAGTTCTTCTGCTTCGTTGATCTTGTAAAAATTGAAACGATTATATACAAATAATAATAAAAAAATGAAAAAATATCCTCATATATCAACTAATATTTAAGTTAGCTACCAAAAGGGCAAATGAAAATAAGCACAGCAGACGTGAAAAGAAAGTTATTAAGATATGAGTGAACTTTTTACACACCAAATGCAACTAGAAATTCCCAAAAACTTCCTACAGCATCAGATTGTGTTATAAGGAAGATGAGGTGAGGCAATATATTGATTTCTTTGTGGGTAGTTTATTCTACTAGCCCCGGGGGCACAGCCCCATTCATACAAGTACGTATGAAGAAAGAATCCCATATAACAGGTTTCTAATGCCTAGTGTATGGACTCGATTTTATGAGTCCAATGCTTTTTGCTGGCTTTTCTTCTTTCAATTAAAAAAGGTGTTCCCTAGGTTTGTTCATTGCTCCAATATCATTAGAAGTCTTTCATCAAGGGTAATAGCTGCATTGTATGCCCTTCCTTTGATTAAACCTATAGCAGTAAGGGAGTTGGAACATGCTGTTCACATAGTGGTAGGTTGCAGGGCAATATTGGCACCTTCGGAATGTTCCATTTGGCTCAGCCAACCAGGAACGAGGATTCAGAGCAAATTCAGGCATTACTAGCTGGCAGGTGCTAAAAATCCTAATTCCGGACAGACAGGACCAAGCGGACACCCTCTTCTAGCTCTAACGTTCGCTAGCCTTCCCCAGTACCAATGACCTACTTTTAATCAGCAAGGTTCTTCGCCCCTCAACCCCAGTCCTCACTCTTTGTCCACAAAGCCGCATCCATTGCTCTGCGTCCTCCATCTGGACGTTCCCTCAGACCGCACATTTCGACCTGGCAACCAACCCACCCACCCACAAATTATAAAAGCCTTAGCACCCTAGAGGGGCATCAATTATTGATTCTTGGGTATTATGTGCCTGGAGCCCCCTGTAATGCACTGGCTTTGCTCAGGACATTAAGTTGGGCTTTCTGGGCACCTATTGCCTGGGAGTTCCACCCCCGCCCCATAGTGCTAATTGACACAATTTTTCTCCAATCAGAAAGCTTGCAATGGTGGCATTATTTGATGGTATAATGCGCTCGTTCTGCCTTTTCAAATGGGCGATTTATGCCTCTCATTTACCACCTGCTGAGACCTATATTACCAGTTTTAGTGACAAAAATGTGAAAACTTGTTTTGGCTTTCCCCTTACCTCGAGGACCGCACAAATGTATTTGCCATGAACATGGTAAAGGGGTTTGGGGCACTACCTGGTGTCGGTAATGGGGTGAGGTATAGCGGTCTCTTCTCCGCCCCTACGCGCTTTGGAATAGAAACAACCATAGCCGGCATCAAACTCTTAACGGGTGAGTCAAAAAAATCTACCCCCCTAAGAAAACGAACACTACAGTTGGCCCTGAACACACGGAACAAAACTAAATTATGTTTTTTCTATCATATACTATAATTATTATAGTTATATTATAAGGCGCAGAATACCAGAGCGATTGGTTTCTAAGAGC
This sequence comes from Ambystoma mexicanum, assembly GCF_040938575.1. Classification (NCBI taxonomy): domain Eukaryota; kingdom Metazoa; phylum Chordata; class Amphibia; order Caudata; family Ambystomatidae; genus Ambystoma; species Ambystoma mexicanum. The sequence goes on along the minus strand of NC_090928.1, from coordinate 770,848,361 downwards.
ACGATCGGGATTCAAACCTGTGTTGTGCTGCTTTGTCTTGCTTCCAAGACGAACGCGTTGCCCCTGAGCTATCCCTACCTAATAGATCCGGCAGAAGCTCCCCGATACTGAGCTCCACTATCACCTCATATGGGATTGACATAAATAACTTGCTGCTGAATTTATGGCTGAGTCTTTGGGGAGAGGCTTGTCTTTGGCATCAACGGGCGGGTTGGCGGTTAGTGATACTCTTCCAGGCACTTGTTCATTAGCTACTCCCGACCTGGAATGTATTGCAGCAGAGTCAACTAAGGGCCAGCAGCGATTCTGAGTCATCTGTTCACTCTGTGCATATGGACCCAGGTGAGGAAACATTTGTTCCTACCATGGATGCTATATTTGGTTTATTCTCCACTAAAGCTCAAGATCAAATAGCAAAGAAACGCACACTTGCACTGGTGGTCGATGTTCTACTTTCTCATAGTGTTGCACAGAATCCCAGTAACGAGGCAAACATCAGATGGGAGAGTCCCTCCCTGGTTTCAGCCAAAGAATGTGTAGAAATGTCACCTCCTTCCCCGTCCTTTTAGAAACCAAAGTCATAGCGAGTTGGAGATGTTGGGGAAAAATCCCACCTGTGTGAAGAGAAATTTGCTCTCAGCAACTTGATTTCTGATGTCAATGCACCGCCCTGGATTGTTAATGGTGTGGCAAAGCGCAAGCGAAGAAGACGCAACAAAACACGAAATATTTTTTTTAATCCCTTTGGAGCCGCTTAGGGTAAGATCAAGAGAAATGCTGCGGCTCTGACAGATCTGAGTAATCCAGATATTGGGCGTCATTACGAGTCTGCCGCCGGTATTTTATTTTTTCCGGCGCCCAGAAATTGGCAATTACCGGGTCATTACGGCCTTGCCGGACCCGGTATTTGCCCATTCTTGGGCGCTGGGAAAAATTCTTCCCCATTCCCATTTGTGCCCGTTAGCCCTTTGCTCGCGAATGCCGCTCTGCCCGCCAGGCTTACCGGTACCGTAGTTCCCGGACCAGCAATTTTGTAATGAGGCTCATTGTTTGCATTGAAAAAGAAACCGGCTATGAACTGCAGCCTATGGCAAATTGATCCCTGAGACATATTCGCAAGTCATTTCTCATCCACCTACTTCTAATAGCTTGGGCACATGGTTACCAGTACCAGAGAAGCGCACAAGCACTGCCAAGACCTCTACACTTCAATGTTCAGCTACTTCTAAATTACATTGGCCTGAAAGCCAAGGTCCTGCTGATGCTAGGCTGGCAATGAAATGCAGCATGGGCACACAATGAGATATGGTCAATAGTATGGATATGGCTTCTCATTTTGGCGAACCTCCTCTGGCTCTGGCACCTCATCTTAACCACAATTCTAGTCTGCATTAGGTATCGTCGCAGACTCTCAGGCCCACCTTTCAACCTTCTACAGACAGTAATAGGCTCAAAGTGGTTGAGCTAGCGCCTACGAATGAGAGCCCCTTCTTAAATCATACACAACTGCTGCAAGGGTTACATCAAATACCAGCATTAAGAACAATCATATAATGAGACATTGAAAGTTTAGAGCTACCAGAGCCAGATAGTAGCACGAACTGGGCGATTGCCACCTTTTAGTCTTCTGTTATTGTGGAAAGAATTTGGTGGTACGCCCATTCATGGCATAGACTATGATTTGAGACATCACTGCTATATGCAACTCACAGACCCTCCTCCCTTTATGTACATTAAATTGGAAGACAGAAGAACCAGTTCACTATAGCTGCCCACCTATACCTTTCTCTGAAAATCAGAACACTGCATCTTTTGCCAAGGGTGCTGATTTGCGAACCATGGACCAAATGGAGAACCAAGGGTATACCAGAACGGTGCCACGCAATAATATTGACAATCTTGCCCCAGTAATATACAGCAATTTTTGTCTTGGAACGCACGTGGCTTTCGATTCTTTTGGGCACACCCTGAAAGCTTGAAACTTATAAGTTCAAACAGATTTCTTTTTTGTTCAGTAGACACGGTTGCTTGAAACCTTTTAGACGAATGTACAATTATTTGTCATCCTGCTGTTGCGCCCTAAGGGGGATTGCATATAGGCGCTAAGGCTAATTTGTGTGTAAAAGAATGTTTGGGTGGCATTAATTCCAATTGCATGTGTTCGGCTGTGGATAACTTTCCTACCCTTCATTCTAGAACCCTGGTTATCAGAGTATATGAGTATATGATCCTCCAGATGGTGTACTGACTACTCAACTGTGTTATGATATTCACAACATGCTAGAAGATTAGTGTTGTCATTTCCCTCATGGTAGTATATTATTGGTTGGAGATCTAAACACACATTGTACAATTTGTATGCAAGAGGGGCCTTGTCTTGGCGGTCTTGATGATACCCTGTGAACTAAATTTGGAAAAGGGGGCTTTTATCAATCTGAATTGAGTGTGATGTGCCATATTTGCCTGGATATTTTAATGAATTTTGCCCTGTAGCCTCTTGTGATTGGCAGGACTTGTGCTACCTTGTCCTCAGCTACCTAGAGTAACGGACAGACTTTCCTGGCGGGATAATATTGTTACCAGGCTTGTTGATTTCGGCATCAAGTTCACCCCTCTAAGTGATCACGCTGTATTGAGTCCTACTATTCTATCAGATAAGCCTGCAGCTAGGGGCCGCTCGACTGTAACCGTCTCTTCTAATGTTCAGGGAAAGAGGATCAGATGGTCTGAGGCAAATGTCACTGCCATTAATGCGTGTTCGGACAATTGCAGACTTTCCCCTGTGGGGCTATTACATCTGACTCAGTGGGTTTCGGGGTCAATATTGAAACATCTTTGGCCATGACCTTCTCGAAAAATAGTAATGTTACCTCTCTTTGAAAATGCCATATACAAAAGTGAAAAAAACACCTTCTCACCATTCCGTCTATAAAAAGATCTATGAGTATTTCAAATCAAGTTAAAGGCAAACACATTATGGCATTGCGAACCCGATATAAGAACTGTCTCCGTGGGTATAAATATAATCTGAATAACTAACTGCAAGATGATTTTTGGGCTTATTTAAACACATGATTCCAGGACGTTTTGGTATCCATGCCGCACCTACTTGGCAGAGGTATCACCTAAGGAGATTTGTAGTATATCAGAATTACTGATAAAGTACTTGGGGCTCTTATTTCGGGCAACTGTATTGGGGTGGTGATATAGCCCCTTTAGAGGACTCCATGCAGTGTTGTCTGTTGAGCAGGAACCCCTGCCATTTGATGAGGATGAAATCCTGAGAATTATTAATAAGATCAAGGGGTCCAGAGTGTCCGGCCCGGAAAAGAATCGCAAATATTGTTATTAAAAAGCATCATTCTTTCTGGGCTCAACTCCTCCATGCTCTGTTTTCCCCGAGTAGTCAGGTATGGGGATATACCTAGCAATTGGCCTGACTCAATATTGATCCCTGTTCATAAAAAGGGGCTGTGCAGCAATCCCAGTCATTTTCATTCTCTGCCTATGCTCGACTCTAGTGGCAACATGTGTTCCACCATATTGCTTTACCACCTAAACAGATGGGTTGAGTCTAGTCATTTAATTAGATCCCAGCAAACTGGATTCAGAAAAGGGTGCAGCACAATACGCAGTATCTAGACCTTACAACTGTTAATAGCGGATACTTATCGGAACGCAGATCGTTGTCTAGATTTATGTTTTGTTTACTACTTTGCTGCCTTTGACTGTAGTATCGCGCCCACGGCTTAGGCAAAAACTGAAACGATGGGGCATTAATACAACACTGCTGCATTTTATTGTCCAGCTTTATACTAACACTTCTATCATCAGGTTATCCGAGGAAGCCATTACATCAAAGTCCTTCCCTACGAACACCAGCTTAAAACAGGGCTGTGTGTTGCCTCCCCCTCCCATATAACCTGTATGTCGCCGACATGGGCGAAGCGCTGCGAGTTTGCCATCATTTTCCACCAAAACTTGGCAGTGAGAGCATTTCCTGGCTCTCATGCACAGACAATACCGTTTTATTAGACCAAACGACCCTTGGCATACAGCGAACAATGGCTTCTTTACATCCTTATGCAGCTTTAAACAGGTTAAAAGTCAGAGAAAAACATAAATTATGATTATTGGCAAGCATACACATCACCATACCTCTTTTTCCTGGTTGATGGGGGGTGGGGGGGCACCTTGAGATAGTTAATTGTTATACCTACCTGGGAATACCCATCAAGAATCCACCGACAACAGCCTTTTATTCTCAGACATTGCCCTTAAAAACCATCAGAAAATGGCAAGTCAGTAAAACCTTCATGCACAAGACAAGTGGCAGCTCTGTTGAGGGCCTCCTGGAGGTCTATAAAAATGGCTCTATTCCTACTATTTTATATGGCCTCGAAGTGCTGTCAGTGTGTCACGGAAAATGGCTCAAAAAATCAAAGGAAAAATGTTGCGCTCCTTACTGGGTCTTCCCACCGCGATGCCAGTAGAAGCACTCAGGTTGGAGCCAGGGTTCCCTTGCCTTCTTTCTTTCTGGAGATTTTCAGGAACCAAGCTGTATGTTGAAATCACATGGACCTCAGACAAGAAGGCTTCACTGCTGGCCCTTTTTTTCAACATAAGTGCCTTAGACCTGGAAATGATGGCCAATTAGAACTGCCGAATACCGCAAAGAAGCCTTTAGAAACTCTTGGTTTACAGATACTGTCTGAGGCAGAAGCATTCTCCTTTCATTCCAAGCTTAAGTCTAAAAGTTTGGTATGAGATTATTCGCTAATTTTGGACAAGCTATCTTCCAAGAAAAGGTATGCACGCTAGGTTAATCAGCATTTTTCTCCTGATATACCTTGTAGTTATTTAACCATGCATTCCTGTCTTGAGACATTATATCCTTTCCTTGAGATCGAATTTGCTACCTGTTTTGGAATATACTGGTGCATGCGAGGGCACACCTCTGGAGGACTGGCGATGTCGATTGTGCTGCAACGATATTGAAACCTCTGGACGTATCCTGACAAAGGGCCCATGTCTAACTGAAGGCTACGGTAAGGGATATGAGACATGTGTATCGTCATTAGATGGCATTGGCTCTGACCAGTTCTGGGCTGCTCTCCATTCAGCAGACTCATCAGTCATTACGGCCGGGCTGGATCATTTTACATTCTGCCCGTGGCTTCTAAACGTCACCTAACATAAATCTGAAACTCTGTTCCAATAGGGCTCACTAACTTTTAATTTTATATCTCTTTTAATCATTTATTATGAACATTGAAGTGTATGTTATTCATTATCAGCTATTTAGATATTGTGTTTGAATTATCTTTTTATCTTCTATTTCATTTTATGTGAAAGGGAAAAGGGCTTTTTGTTAGCCATAAGCACGTTAACTAAAAATCAATTGAAAACGATGATATTATTACATAGAATGTTGAAAATAAACTACAGCCCAATACTATAAATGTTCGAATGTGGAAGCATCAACAGAATATTTGCATTTTATTTAATTGCATTTTATTTGTATAACAATGAACACATGAATAAGCTGTAGAAATGCACTGCTTTTACTCATACAAACATGGAGACATCAAGATGCATGAAAATGGGAGACAACAGAGACAGGAAGCTGAATCTTTGGTAGTAGCAGACCGAACAGCTAGAGAACTTTTTTCTTTTTGGATTCCATGCCTCGTTTCTTTTTTTGCATCTGGCGGCGTATTATATAAACTTTGCACCAGTGCAGGTGAAATTGTGCATGATGTTAGCACTAACGCAAACACTGCTCTAAGCCCAAAAACACATTCTTCTTCCAATGCATATTTGTTTCAGGGCAATGTGTGCGTTAGTGCTCCTCCTGTGCACTTATCTACCAGTCCGCCAGGCACACGTTTCTGATTCTGGCTGTGGTCAATCTGCAAGTAACAATCGTACCAAGATGCAGGGAAATCTTTGGTGTTTTCCCAACAACATAGTTTATCAACATTTCCTTTGTTCAGCAGAGGATTGAAACGGGAGAATTTAGCTGTAGCGCAAGTTACGTTTCACAGCGCAGCGCAGCACAGCGTTCCATATTTGATGGTTCAATATTATGCTGTTGATTATAGATAGGTTTTCTCCAAGATATATTGCAAATGCCAAAAAGGGTTTGAGTTACTTACCTGTAACTATTGTTCTCCAGCATGGGTCTGACATGGATTCACGTGCTCATGAACATTCCCAGTCATCAGGCTGGGAATCCTCGATAAAAGAAAAAACAGGTTCCCTTTCACTTTAAAACTGTAATTCTCTGCTGAACCAGTCACTGTCCTCTGGGTCATACTGCCCCCAATCCAATTAAAGCTCTCCCCCTAAGCCCTGCCTCTGGCAGACATCTTCAGATTTGATAAGCACATAAAGTGGCACTATGACCAAGAAGAGCTAGAGAGGGGCCAGAACGAGGGTTTGCATGTGAATCCATGCCAGACCCATGCTGGAGGACAATAGTTACAGGTAACTAACTTAAACCTTATCCAGCCTGGGGTCTGGCATGGATTCACATGCTCATGAATAACAAATACACAGCACTACAATGAATACAACATAACACAACCATGCGAGGTGGCAAGGCTCAACAGAAGCAGATAACTCTTACCTCTGGAACATACTAACCTCAAGCAATCATGTTGCGTAGCACTTGTTGGCCGACTCTGGACTTCTCTCTGGAATCCCTGTCAACGCAGTAGAATTTTCTGAAGGTGTGCGTAGACCTCCACGTAGCAGCCGTGCAGATGTCCAGCAGGGGCACACCAGAACAGAAAACCGTCATTGCAGCAATCGCTCTGGTGGAGTGAGTTCAGGCAAAGCCCAGTAGCGGTCGGTTCACCGACTGATGACAGTGCATGATGCAGCCGGAGAGCCACCTTGAGATAGAAGCCTTGTACAAGGCCTTTCCATGGTTCACAGGACCAAAGTTCACAAATAACTGAGAAGTCTTCCAAAAACTCTTTGTGCGTGTCACGTAGAACTTCAGGGCAAGAGCAACGTTCAGCGACTGCAAGGCCTTTTCCGCCGGCGCCAAAGGTTTTGGGAAAAAACGGGCAACACCAAAGGCTTGTTGTGGTGGAATTCCGACGGAACCTTAGGCATGAAAGAGGGGTACATACGCAATACCACCCTTGAATCGTGGAAAGTCAGGTACGGTGGCTTACAGGATAGTCCCTGGATCTCACCCACACGTCTGGAAGAAGTGATGGCCACAAGGAAAGCTGTTTTCCACAAGAGGAAGTTGAGTGGGGCTTCATGCATATACTCGAAAGGGGCCCCCATGAGCCTTGTCAGAACCACGTTGAACTCCCACACAGGGGCAGGAGCCTTCACCGACAGGAAGGATTGGAAAGGTCCTTTGAAAAACTCCTTGATGAGTCTGTGGTACTACAGAGAGGATTTGCCTGGGGATCTGGTGTAGCGTGAGATGGCCGCTAGGTGTACCTTGATGGAAGCGTTAGCCAGTCCAGCTTTTGCCAAGGACAGCAGGTATGGAAGGATCTGTGAACCTCAGAGAGGTTATCTTGTGTGACCAGCAAGCACCACGTAGCAAATCTTTTCCACTTATGGCCGCAGCACTTCAAAGTCGATGACACCATGGGCTTGGCGAGGATGTCCTTGCAGTCTGCTGTCAACTCATAACCTCAAAACTGTAAGACTACAGGGCCTCCTGCTCTGCTGAGCAGATCCGGAACCACCAGCAACTTGACCTGGTGCGACACTGATAGGCTGAGAAGATCCAGATACCAAATCTTCCTCTGCCATGCCGGGGCGATGAGTATCATCCTGCATCGACACCGAGTGTGTAGATGACACGTTGCAGGAGAGGGAATGGGTGAAACGCTTGAAGAAAAAGCCCTTCCCAAGGGAAGGAGAAGGCATCCCCTCGGCTCCTCACCCTTCTGACATTTGGAGTTCACCGCTGTGGCAAACCGATCGATCTGGGGTCTGCCCCATTGGACGAACAGGAGGTCCACCTGATCCTGACATCCCCACAGGTGGCAGGAGCGCAGTTCCCGCTGAGAGAGTCTGCAATGGTGTTCTTCACTCCTGCCAGGTGAAGAGGGATGAGGAACATCCCCTGCCTGACTCCCCAGTGCCACAATTCCTGTGCTTCCTTGGAGAGAGCTGTGCATCGAGTGCCCCCTTGCTTTCTGAAGTAGAACATGGTGGTGGTGTTATCTGTGAAGATCCTCACCACCTTGCCTTCCAGAGACGGTAGAAACAACTTTAGGGCCCATACACTGCCTGTAACTCCAGGATGTTGATGTGCAGATCCTTCTCCTCCGGCAGCCACAGGCCTCTGGCATGCAGATGTCTCGTGTGCATCCCCCAACCTCCCTGAAAGGCGCACATGCAGACCGTCACCTGGTATGGGGGGGTGTTAAAATCCTGTGACTTGGGCAATGTGGGCACAGAAAACCCACCACTCTAACGCCCTGTGGAACTCCTCGTTGAGAGGGATCTTGTCCGTGAAACTTCCGACACCTGTATCCAACAGGCATCCAAGAATTTGTGTAGGGGTCACATCTGCAACCTGCAGAGACGTACCAGGTAGGTGCAGGGCGACATCATGCCCAGTAACAACTTGATGGCTCGCACTGTAGTCTTTGCAGACGACAGGTGCTGCACCGTACATTGAATGGCAGCTATCCTCTCCTCCGAGGTCGATGCCAGGCAAGCCACCATATTGAGTCTGGTGCCAAGGAACAGCACGTTCTGTGGTAGCGTTAAGCAGGAGTTCAGATAGTTGACAGAGAATCCCAGATCCGTCAGCAGCCGGAGGGTGCTGTTATGTGTTCGTCAGCCAGCTCCAGTGAGCGGGCACGAATCAGCCAATCGTTCATGTACAGGTATACATGTATGCCCTGTAGACGCAGATGGGCCGCCACAGGCACCAGGCATTTTATGAACACTCTTGGGGCTGACTTAAGGCTGAATGGTAGGGCCTTGAACTGGTAGTGGTGTCCTTGCACCCCGAAACGTAGAAATGTCCGATGTCTCTTGTGAATGGGGACATGGAAATAGGCATCCTACAGCTCCAAAGACGTCAAGAAATCCCCCTTCTCCAGCTGGCAAAGCATGTGCTACAATGTGACCAGAGTCGACAGAATGTCCGAAGAAATGTCCCCCGGGTGAGAAGGTAAGGCGGGAAAATGAAACCCTGCGCCGCTGCCGTCATCATCATCCTCGTGGACCGTATACACAGGTTCTTTCTCATCGACATCCGTGGATGAGACATCTATAGGCTGAACAGCAACCTGGGGGACCTTCTCGCCCCACCCCATTTTTCCTCGTTGAGGAGTATGAACTGGAATCTGGGCCGTTACCTTTACCCCTTCTGGAGTGCCTGCAGCCTTTGTAGAAGCCTCTGCGGTGGTGTTGCATCGTGAGGACAGGGACACCTTTTACACTGGTTGGCCGAGGGAGCCGCCCTCGTAGGACAAGGGCCCTTAGCTGCCGTAGTAGTCGTAGATGTCGACGAAGTTGCCGACGAGGAGTTTGTCTGTGCCGGTTTAGCCTCCTTGGGCTGTGCGGACTTCTTCTCCTCTTCTGTCCTTGGATTGTCCGATTTCTCCCGTAGCTTAGCAAAGGGGACAATTTCCTCTTTAAAGAAGAGCTCAATAGTAGGCTGGCTATGGAGGTGGAAGGTGAAGGTGATCGCGCCCTAGTCAACTTGGGACCCGCATCAGCGGCAAACCCGGTTGACTCGGACTTGTGGATCTTGGCCTTATCTTGGACCCCCACGGATGGGGCAACCTCGAAGGACATAGAAGACCGTTCTTCGGACTGGCTGGTCCTGGGCAAGGCATGACGCTGTTCAGAGCACAGGCCAGAGGCCTTGTTCGAGTTCAACCATGCTGCCAGTCTACTATGCCTGTCTTTCATCATCTTTTTAGAGAAACCTTGGCATATTTTGCACTCTACCTTCTTATGGTCCGGGTGTAGGCAGTAGAGGCATTGTAGGTGCTTGTCTTCCACAAACACATTTCATAGCCCGCATTTGGTGCAGGGTTGGAAGAGGGACATTCCTTCCTTCTTCTCCTCCGTCATGGTCGCAGGGCGCGAAGTAGGCCCAAGATGGCCTTCTAAAAGCTTTGATGAATCTTCGCCCTTGAGGGGCGCAGAGCATCACCGAAAACAGATCCCCATTGCTGGCAGATGAGGAAAGGAGCACATGGGCTCTTTGGAACAAAAATGTTACTTTTCTCATCTAAAAACTCAAAACGCACATACAAATGGCTTGGAGAGCAAACTCGTGGACTCCTAACACTGAAGCGTGCTGTAAAAATCTGAAGAAGGCTGCCAGGTGCAGGGCTTAGGATGAGGACCGTCATTGGGTGGGGGCAGTATGACCTAGAGGACCTAGAGGACAATGATTGGTTTAGAGGAGAAATACAGTTTTAAAGTGAAAGTCGAACAGTTTTTTTCTTTTACTGAGGATTCCCAGCCTGACAACAGGCAATATTCATGAGCATGTGAATCCACGTCAGAACCCATGCTGGAGAAGTACATATAAATACTCTCCTTCGCAAGCCCTCTGCTCATCTTCCTCCAACTCTCTGAGGGTGAGCTGCTTCTCCAAGCAGAGACTTGGGGGGAGCTCTTTATCCACTGCAGGTGCCTCCCTTGGGAAAAGCCCCCTGCTTCTCTCCGTCTTGAGCCGGATCTCCTTAAGTTCAGGAAACTCCTCAAGACTTTCCTCTTCACCACCTCCTTCTCTCTCCCTCTCCCATGCTAACCACCCCTTTCTGCTCTCTTGTTCTCTTTCCTATGCTTCTGCTCAGCCTCGCTGACTGGCTGCTTGGGGTACCTTCAGAGCCTCACAGCTCCCAAGCCTTCCTCGCCAGTCTCCTGCACTTGCTCCGGGCCTTGCACTTGCCGCAGCACTACCGCACTTCAGTTACCACCCACGAGAGAGGTACCTCTCTGCACTTAACCAATGTTCTGACAGAACTGAGCGCCCTTGGTCCTTTTTGCCCCCCCATGAACTTCCTGCTCTGTTCACTTGTATGATCTGAATTTACAATGCCTAGTAAGATTGTTTGTCTTGTCTTCCCCTCCCATGCAGGGTTGCGCTTTGAAGCACTTGTGTATAAGAGCATAATAAATAAACAATCAACATATATTCAGTGAAAAAATGTAGTTAAGAGAGAGTTAAGTTAGATTGATTTATATGAACAAAACACATGAAATTTGACAAGTGTGGGAAGTAATCAGAATTTTAGCTTGTAGCCCCTCCCGTACAGGTCACGCTTTTTATCTCATTGTTGATCCCTGCTGTGATCTCATGTATGTGCTCCTTGGCTGAGAAATGGAGGGGTTCTCCGAGTTAAGACTGTCGCCACTTCCCACACCCGCTGAATTTCATGGATCTTATCTCTCTTCACTAAAATTTTTTCACAGAATTTCAAGAGTTGTGTTATGCTATATCTTATCTGGGAACCACTACCCATGGCCTTCAACTGTGGCCAGCATCCACTCTGCAACTTCTTGGCTGGAAGACCGTGGCCCACTGGCCATAGCCATGGACAGAGGACACAGCATGTGGCTGTGACCCATATCTCCCTTGCCAGCAAATAGCCCAGTCCCACTGGCCACGTTGCAACAACTAAGCTAAAAGGCTAGGGCCCAATGGCTATGGCCCATATCCTCTCTATTAAATTACACAGTTCCACCATCCCTGGCCTTCGGCCATGGCCTCAGCAGTGCCTACTTTCCATGTTGCAACAATTAGGCCAAAAGACTATGAACACTGGCTATGGCCCCGCCAGCTATGGCGTTCAATCACAGTTGCTGCCTACACTGCAACAATTAGGCTAAAAAGTCACCGCCATTGGCCAATGCCCAACTTTCTGTTGCCCTTACTTCATTCCCATGATAATTTCCTTTAGATATCTCCCATGGAAACAATACCGTAGCGGTGCCGTGTGATACCATGAGAATTGCTCCTGTAGATACAAAATATTTTCCAATTGCTCGAAAATGCACCAATGCTCGAAAAAGAAATAACATCATCCCCATCCCCACTTCCACTCTATATGAGAACTATCATCCTTTTTAGTTCCCCTCCACCATCCCCTCCTTTGTAAATCCCTCCTAACCATCTCCAATTATTCGTCACCCACACCTTCTCATGACGCTCATTTTTTCTAAACACGTTTTGAGATTTTCCCACCAGAATCCTGTGGGAATAACGCCAGAGTCCTGCAGTATGAGCTATTTAAATCAAATTAGCTCTCCAGCACTTCCTGAAATGCCCAACTATTGGTACTCACCCTCCCTTCTCTTACTCTAATGTGAAACCGCTCCTTTCCATCTCCAAATATAATTCTTAGCACTATTCTTCTTCAAATTCCTGCTGGATTACAGAAGGAAATCGCTTGCATCACTCACAAAAATGGCAGCTTTTCATTTATAAGAAGCCTCAGTGCTGTAATGCACTATGGGAGATTCTCTGAACCAGTGCCCTCTTCTCTGTCAAATGCATTCAAAACTAGTGAAAGGATTTACAACAAACCACAAAAAGAAATATCTGCAATTCTGTGTGCCCAATTTGTTTATTTGGGGAAAATCCTTACAACGATGTTCACTGTGCATGTGTTCAATGGAAGCACTTTTTTGTCAATGGGAATATTAATGGGCGTAGACTAAAACATCTTTTATTTCTCCCCATAATAACTTTTCAAAAGTTTGTCCAGTTTAGAGAGGCCATTGTCAGACATCTGTTTTAAATACAATTTCAGCCAGATCCATCCAGCAAGTCAAAAGTGATTAGCAACAGAATTTAAGGAAAAGTCAAGGCAAATTGATAGTATCTTAACTATTGGGCTGCGATCACTGCCCTATTAAATATATATTATACTAATGTATGGGCCAGCAATAAAAAGTGCAAGTGCAAAAGTGCCTCTGCAGAAACAGAATACGCTTTTGTTCAGGATCCAGAGTATTTATATAAATATTTATTTGAAGAACAGGGATGCCACTTTCGATCTGAAAGGACTTACAATAACACATTTACAGATGACCGAGGCATTAAGCAGAATGGTGCCTGTACGATAGAATGAAGATAAGAAAAAGTGATGAGCCAGGTTTTGAGGGTGCAAACAAAGTGGGACATGGACAATGGCCAAAACAAACATAAATATAACAACCCGGTGATTTACCAATTAAACATTAACTTGGGGGTTAAGTGCTTCAAACTAAAGAGAAGTACTGTACACAAATACAAAATGGCACTTTTACATTATTGCGTGGCACTGGAGGGAGTAGTGGCGTCAGGGAGGGAGGATGGGGTAGAGGGCAGTAGGAGCATTTTCTTTAGAAAGTAAGTGAAGTTTAAGCTGATCTTTAAAAAGATCCACAGTTGGGCTTGCTTTGATTGCGATGGGCAACAGGTTTCAATGCAGTGGCCCGAGTAGGGCGAAAGAGAGGAAGCGAGAGGCCAGAGGGAACAAAATGGTGAGTAGAGACAGGTACAGTAAGACAGAAATAAGAACATGTATAGCTCTGTTGACCAGGAGAAGGAATTTGAAAAGGGAAAGGCTTTGCATGGAAAGCCAACCAGCATGGTGCTGGTAGGTAGAAGTGGTGGAGGATCTGGGTAGGCTGTAAAGAGTGGGGGTAGTAACATTGAGGACTGTGTTGAGAGGGAGGAAAGAGTAGAAGGAACGACCAAAGGGTAGCCATGAGTAGTAGTCGAGTTTGCTGAGCTCAAGGGAGGAGATCATAGTTTTTGAAGAGTGGTGAGTAAGAAATTGACACATTTTCTAAATGTTGAGAAGGTTAACCCCTTAAGTGCCAAGGACAAGTATGCTCGTCCTTTTTGGATGCAGTGGTAGTGATGCATTTCTTCAGTCTGAGGTCCCTGTCAAAGAAATAGAGGAAAGGTTAGGCATGTCATTGGAAGCCAGGAGAAAGATTGCTTCTACTTTTGAGGAGTTCAGTATGAAGAAGCACAGAGCTGTCCATTGACGGATTGCATCGAGGCAGTTGTTAATCTGTACTGGGATGGCTGGGGTGAATGAGGAAAGGTAGAAAAAGATTTGAGTGGCTCAAACAAAGAGGTTATAGTGAAAGCCAAAGGATGAGATTAGTCTTTCTAGGGCAGAGCTATAGAAGGGGGAGAGCAGAAGTCCAAGGACTAATCCTTTTGGGACGCAGTGTGAGAAACCAAAGGTTGTCTCACTGACTAGTCCCTTGGGATCTCTCATCCAGGTGTCCGTGGCACGGGCATCACTAAAGGATCCAGGCCGCAGGGGTGCACCAGTGCGGGAGGATCACCTGGATATGGGGTCCCTTGGGAGTCGGCACCCGCAGCAGAGATTCAGTATCCCTGTACCAATTTCCCTGAAGAACACCCTCATTCCGTGTACTATCTAGGGACTTCATCCCCTGCCCCTTTCCTACACACACTCTGCTGCCTGAACAAAGCACTTCGGGGAAAGACAGACTCACACACAACCAGTCCGTTTGACATGTCCCAACATCGGGGTCGGGCAGAGTCAGACACTTCACCTTAATGACTCTCACCTGAATCGAGTTACCTTTCCCCACTGGGATAAAAGGCTGAGCATGAGAGTACCCGGAAAGCAAGGCAAGAAGGGCAACCCAAGTGAACAAGACTGGTACAACAGAAGGGCAGGAGATCCCGGGAAGGTGATGCGAATATGGAAGCAGAGCAGACGAGACCAGGAGGTGAATAAAAGGCTGTGGTCCTACCAGCTGCGAGGTGAAAGTTGCAACATAATCCAAAAGGGACAACTCCTTTCCACTGCAAACGGTTAGGGTGGTACCTCCTTCATGTATGGCGTGAGGACTTGAAAAGAGGCTAGCCATGCTGGGTCAAAAGCCTTGACTGAATGTAGGCCTTGATAAGCTGGAACAGCCGCTGCCAGTGAGTGAAAGGGAGACCGGCTTGTGATAGTGAATGTAAAGGACATTAACATTTGAAGTGCTCGTTAGGTTGTTGAGAAACCGCGAACAAAAGCACATTGTATCAAGAATGAAGAATGTCGAGATTGCGCATGTGAGAAAGGAGGCAAATGGTCAAAGTGGGCATACATGGAGAAAGTCAAGGGTACAAACCCCTCGTACAGTTGAAGGTCTTTCACAAAGAAATGAAAGGAACTGCAGATACCAGAAGGCCTCGGGAGAGCAGGCTGGTATAAACCATTTGAACTGTATCCAGTATTGTGGGTTATGTGTAAAACGGCAGCCGTGAGAAAGAGAAGCTTGATTGTGAAAAGTAAAACGCACTTGCTACAATATAACAGAGTGGCCTGGTGAGATGCGATCACCTATCAGAAGTCTCTGTACTGAACTGGTAAGTACGTAGAGGTGAAAGCATGAAAGATTGCAAAGAAACAAGTGTGATGCTGATGGTTTGAAGACTCGCGCCCAATCGAGGGAAGCCAGAACTGTCTGCAGAACTTTCTCAGCCTGGAAGAGGGGGACCCGAGTGAACTGGTGAAAGTAAACCAAATATTTGTTTAAAAAGTCATTAAGCGTTCTTGAATGCTATAAGCTAATAGAACTGGTAAAGTTAACTGAACTGTGATTTGAAGGCTACAGTGAACCCGACGGAGGGATGCAAAGTGAAAGCAAGGGAAGGTGAATCCCACGTTTTTGATAAAGTGACTGAACAGTGGGGTAAAGACGAAGGTGAACCCAACAAATGGGTATCACGTGAAAGCCGCAGAAGGGGGAATTACTGCATGGTGAGAGCTGGGGAAAAGTCTTGCACTGCGAGGCAAAAGACATTGATTTGAGGGAACCTGCCTTTTCGAAAGAAACGTCTTCCTGGTGCCTATAGACTCAAAGGGTGCTCACAGTCATGCCACTGTTCTGCCTTGTCCTTTGATGAAATTGGCAAAGGGAGTGTATTAGTTCAGCAGCCCTGCACTACTGAAACCCTTTTGGACATTTTAGTTTGCATTACACTCTTTTTTTATACATATCATTGTTTCACACCCTTTTGTTTTATAGAGTAAGGATTTGGCAATGTTTTTTTTAGTATATGCCATTTTGTTTTGACACGACACGACTAGTACAGCGTTTTCTTTACTTTGATGGTTATAGATTGCTCCCATCTTAGATTTAGGTTAGGCATTTTACTCATCCGTATATTGTTTAATAAACACCCTTGGGTTATACTCCTTGTGTCTGTCGTGCTTCTGATAACCATGCATTCTTTACAGCAGACAGGGAGAGGGGTTGGGTCAGAGGTTTGCGAGTTTACAGGAGTTTTTAAAGTAGTGAATGTCCAGCTTGGAGGCAATCCAGGGCAGAGCAGATTTGCAAAACCCAAGGATGTGGAGAATGAGGAGGAGAGAAAGTTGAAGGTCATAGGAGTCAAAGTGGTAAGTAATGTGGGGAGTCTTGTTGCAGAGTGAGTGCACATTCCAGAAATCAAGTGAAAGAGTAATGGGAGGTGGGTCAGAGGATTAGGTGTTGAGAAAAGGACACAGATGAGGTTGGTGGACATGGGAGTACAGGAATGTCGTGTTTGAGGGATGCAGGTGCAGAGAGTGAGGGGGAGAATAGGGGTGAGAGTGAGGTAGCAATTATCCGATTTTCATCTGAAGGCGACAAGAGAAGGGGAGGAGAAACAGTGAGCACAATGAGGGATGGTGTAAAATCAAGGTGCAAGAGAAGGTTAGAAGAAATAGGCAAGTGAAGAAAGGGTGAGCCCAGGAGAGAGATGATAGGTGGGTGGCCAGAGACGGAAGGGGAGACAGGTTTTGGAAGAGGTGTAGGTTCTGAGATGGGCTAGATGGGGCTATAGGAAAGAAATGACAATGAATAGGTGCAATCAGGGATGTTCCTTGAGTTAAAAGCCGCTTTGTGGTGCAGAGACAAACTAATTCAAAGGATCCCTAATGCAAAAGTCATGCAAAATGTGAGCACAGAGAAGTTCTAGCATTAGCTGTGGCTCTGGCTCTCTTCCCTCAGGCCTACCTAGGCTTGGGTTGGTGGGCCGTTGCTGGCCATGTACGCCCCCCGCTAATCAGGGGTGACTGCTAAAGTGTAGTTCATTTTTCCTAAAATCAAGTTTGGGCCGGCACCCCTGGTGCCAGTAATCATTGCCTTGTGTCTGTAGTCATTCATGTATGTGCATTAGGTTTCCTATTACTTTGTTTCATTGCAAATGTGCATCATTTGCTACAGTTATTTTGCGGTGGTTCGTCATTGCCCATTGTATTACCGATCGTGCACTGAGGATCCTAGTCCCCCACTCGCCTTCTCCCACTCCTTAAAGCGTCTCCATTGGCGAGGTTTGCACAGCCGCTACCCAACTTGCACCGTTGATTCAAACTCAGAAATATTAATCAGGGCACCTTTTCATTCAGTGCTGATTTTGTTTATTGCACTCGCTAGTAAGAACCCTGGTTGGTCCAGGCCCTCACCCAGTGAGAGCCTTTCAAGTAATATGAGCTCTTTGCACAAACTTCTGCTAAATTGCACTGTTTTAAAAAAAAAAAAAAACAGCCTCACTCCTGGTTCAATATAGTGATGGCATACCACCGTTGCCTCTTGACTCATTATCCAAAGCAACACCTTGTATTGTCACTTTCCATTACCCCCTGGAGTATCAAAGGCTTATGACACTCCTTGTAATGTTCCTTTTTTGCGCGGTTGCTTCTGCATACTTCTCAACTCACACGCTTTTGGCATGTGTCTCCCCCCATTGAATCAGTTCACTCACCCACCCACCAGGTCCCGTACACATCCATATATTCTTCAACAGGTTCTCACCCACCCAAAACAAAATTGTGTGTTTTCACCTACTCTGGGGACTAAAAATGTTGAGAGGTATGCTTCTGGTGTCAATGCATAGGCAAATTGGGGGGCCTATGTCGCCTCTGCTGCTTAGGCTCTTGGAAATCCCAGCCCAGGCCCCAGAAAGAAATTAACACATCAGTGTGCCATTTGCATAACAGTTCTATTGTTGTATTTTTTGTGAAGTGCATGTTTTAAAATGAAGTGGATTTCTGGGGAAAAGAGGATGGCAAATGATGCCAGCTGATGCACCTCCGCATGCAAAGGGTCTTATGAAACCAAGTTGTCCACCCAGCCTACTCACATCTGCAGTGATGTTCTAGATCTAGAATGTTCTGCTACTAAGAGCCAGGGGAAGCTGTGACAGACCAGACACAAGTAACAGAATATGACGATTAGGGGTCAATTGATTATTGGTGGGATTCGGGTATCATTACGGCCGCCAGCCTACTGTGGAGGGCCTGCGGAAGGCGAAGTGCTTCCCTGAAGCGACCCAGATACAATAACCCAATTCTCAAAAAACAAACCTCCTTTAGCGTTTAAGAAACTCTTCCCGCAGGTTTTCTTTGCAAGGCGCACTCAAAAACAAACAGAAAGCAGACACCGAAGGCTAATATTTACAGGTCTTGGCACCACGAAGCGCTCGCTGTTCCGTAATAGTCTGTGTATTTATACAGCAGCGGAGACAAGGCTGCCGAACAGTCTCATCCTCTGAGGCTCCGAGGGTCGCCATCTTTAGTGCTGTATTAGCCAGCTGGCCCTAATGGCTTCATCTCGAGTTTAGGGAGCGCGTTCTGGCAAAAAGCCGCCTGCAGGTAAAACAATGAAAGGGCCGTCTTGGCATTCCTCTGCTGGACCATTTGTGCACCCTTGCAACGCAATCATTCAAGCTTCGCAGTGAAAGGAGACATCTCATACCGGATTTTAAAATGTAATCAGAGCACTGCCGTGTATATTTAACTCAATCCTACCTCACGGTGTGTTTGCTGGAAGCCGTGAAGATTGCTGACTGCAATCAAACGCTCGTATGGAGCCCAGTGCATCGACATGACAGAGTGTGGCCTTGTTTTCACTGGGAATCAGTCAGAGGAGAAGCCTCCCAACAGTGCCTCTGTGACTAAATCCTACATTTGCCTCAGTCAGGCCCACACTGTAGGGTAAGAGCAGCACACGAACACTGTAGCCTTCATGGGAAAATGAAATTAGCTTCAAACCTCACATGATTCGTTCGTTTATTCCCTCAACAAGATTGTATTTCTGGATGCACTTTTCAACGAGCATGTGTTTCCAGTTAAGGACTGCTTTCTTTTTATTTTTTTGGTGTTGGTTTTGTACGGAAAATGTCAACCTGCCTCATTGTATTAGAGTGGACCAGAAGATGTGGCGGCAGCGTTTCCCTTCGTGCTCAGTGGCGAGTGGAGAGGCCATGACGCCACTGCCAGCTTTTCCTCAGCATTCCGACATTTGTGATAGTGCTGCCTAAGGGGGTATCCACATCACGTGAAAACATCTCACATACATACATAAACAGGTTAGCGGTGGGGGTATCACTGAAAATCATGAATCTCGTGTGGGCAGGAATGGAAATTGCAAACCGTGTGGGATAGTGGACTGGCACTCAAATGTCGGCGCATCGCAGGACCAGAAATTGGGGAGCATCAAACGGTGAGGAAATCACTGCTCAGTGGAGTCAATGTATTTTGAAGATCCTGTGGGAGCAGTGATCGAAGTGAGCAGGAACGGTCGGGAGCAGCGTTCCACTACTTAAATGTTTTTCTGTTTACCATTCCTCTACTTTCTACGAGCATATTCACTATTCTTTACAGAGGATTGCCTATTCATGTCCCTGTGCAAGTGTTTGTTTGTTTATTATTTATAGTGCGCGCCAAACCCCAAGGTATCTGGGCGCAATACAAGACAGCTTAGAATACATAGACAAATCTAGTCAAGGCAAACGGTACAAGAATATATAACAGTAACTTGCACAGATCAGGGCAAACGGTACATGAATATATCAAAGTGACTCAGAACCTCTTAATGGGAAGGAGGATGATCTTTGCAGAATATACAGTGGTCAGTATATGATGATCAGAAGAAGAAGGAAAAGCAGCATGGGCAGTATGAAGCTTGCAGAGTACGCATTTGTCGATATATGATGATCAAGGAGATGGATAAGCACAACATTGGGGTTGACAGCCAAAAGAGTCATAAGTACAGGCTAGTAGTCATGCAATGGCTGGCTTACCGTGCCCCGGCAGAGGAGGCGGACGCATCATTTTTTCAGGAGCCATTTTTTGGTGTTAGATCTAAAGCTGTGGACAGTTTGGTCAATTCGTAGGGTGAGCGGGAGGGCATTCCAAGCTTGTACCGGGAAGCTAGTGCCTCCAGCTCTCTTCAGATTAAAGCGAGGTCTGGTGATGCAGCAGGAGTTAGCTGATCTAGTGTGTCTGGAGGATGTTTTTCAGATAATGTTGTCTTTCAGCTATTGAGGGGTGGCATTATTGAGTCATTTGTGGGAGATGGGGACGAGTTGGAAGTAAATTTTGTCCCGGATTGATAGCCATTTGTGGCTCCGTCTTATTTCAGAACTGTGATCTTTCCTTGGAATACTCAAGGCTGTTCTGAAGGTGCTATTTTGTAGGGTTTGTAGTTTGTTTATCACTTGTTTGTTAGCTCCTGCATATGGCGTGTTGCAGTAATCGAGTTTAGACAAGATTAGTGCTTGAGCTAGCGTGATGCGGCTGTTTGTAGACAGGTAGGATTTACATGCATGGATGAGTTTACAGGTGTAGGTTGTGGCCAAAGCAGTGGCTTTAACTTGTTTCCTCAGGCTGAAGGTAGAGTCAATATAGAAGCCTAGAGTTTTAGTTTCTTTGGCAGTTTTAATTGTATTACCGTCAATGTTGAAGGACACATATTTGGGATTTAGTTTGTTGAGGTGTGAAGAAGCACCTAGGATAAGAATTTCGGTCTTCTAATCATTCAAGCAGAGGCTGTGGGTGGCCATTCAGGCCTGAATGACGAGGAAGATTTTGTTTAGTAGGACGTTGTCAGTGTCATAGTTGCCAGATAGCGGTATCAGTATCTGGGTGTCATCTGCATAGTTAGTGTAGATGAAATCCAGGTGGTCCAAAATGTCGAAAAGAGGTTTGGTAAAAACATTATATAATGTAGGGGAGACGCAGGAGCCTTGTGGCACTCCACAGATGATGGGTATGGGATCAGCAGAGTCAGAGGGAGAGAAAACTCTCATAATTCTGTTATTTAGTTTGAAGCCTCTTGTGAGAAGTTGGCCGCGGATGTAAGGTTCTCACAGAGTAGGTCATGGTCCGTCAAGTCGAAGGCGGCAGAGAGGTCAACCAGTTAGAGTAGGGCGCATGGTCTGTTGTCTTTCATAAGGTCAATTTGTGTTTTCAAATCAATTCAGGCTGTTTCTGTTCAGTGTAGAGGTATAAAGCCAAATTGTCTGAGCCCTAGAAGGTTATTAGTCTCAAGATAAGTCTGGATTTGGATACAGGCTGCCTTGTCAATAATTTTCAGTAGGAAAGAGACCATGGTTATTGGTCTGTAGTTGGTCGGGATGGTGGGGTCGAGGGAAGCTTTTTTTAGTATAGGGAGTACGCAGGCATCTTTGAGGTTAGTAGGAACCTGGAATGATTTGAAGGATGAGTTTATTATCCTCGCGATGAAGAGGGCAAGATCACTGGCGGCATCTTTTATGATTTGTGCCGGGCAGATGTCACCTTGGCATTGAGAGGGTTTCAAAGAAGCAATCATTTTTACGACCTGAGGTGAGGTAACTGGGGTGAATTTGAATTCTTGTAAAGTATTGAGGGCAGGATTTTTTTTCTGGTTTCTGAGCATTATCAATATTATTAATGCTATGACGTTTGGTGGCAATTTTGTTTTGAAGAGTGTAAAGTTGTAATAGGAGACTTAGTTAACAGTCAATTGCAATTAGACTATTGCAATGCCCCGGCCGCAACACCTTCTCACATGTCGCACTATGTTTCTGTCTACCCTCTCCCCTGCCGAGACCACAGTTCCACTACTTTCTTTGTTACACTAATACCACTGTGTGGGAGTCATGGGAATCCTCAAAGGAATCCTGTGACAATCTACTCACAACAATATTGGGCAGAATTATCTGTGCCAGTTTCCAGGCATGCGCAATTAGATGTGCTCATCTACTAGAACCGAAAAACTGGCGTACTGTGCACAGATGTTACATTACCTGTCTTAGCTCATCATAAAGGAATCATGCACAAACTTCCCAGCTAAAATTCAATCAACAGCTAACCGAGCAGGATGAACTGCCAGCATCTGAATATACCCCACAATAGAAAAACTGTAGTCAGTGTCAGAAATGTCATCTAAAACGCTGATTGTGAAATATCTTCTCTAGGCTTATTCCCCCCTTCCCCCACCCCATCATGAGTAATAATTGTGAGACAGTTTGGCCACTGCACTTTAGGAACGGGGACCCTAATATGGGTTTGATATGAACCAACATTTCCAGAGAACGGGCCCCACTAGAGCTTGACGGACGCCAACTAGGAAAAATCAATGGTTGTAAAAATCAGCCTTTATCAGTGCATATAAAATCAAATTTGTTAAAGGTAAGCTGCTTTAGGAAATTGTCTCATAGGATCAGTGGCACCAATTGAAATTACTTGTTTTGATCCTTCGGATAGGCATTAACCATCATTTATTCTGATTTCCTAAAAAATAATTACCTTTAGGGAGTTCTCGAACCTACTCTACTTCTCTGGAAGGCCTGACTCTCTCTCCCTTTCTTTAGGCTTCTCTTCACTCCTGTTTATTGGGGCATTTATCTCCTATACACTTGATTTGCTCGCTCTTCGATACCACCTCTCTGGTATCCTTCCTTGCTCGGTCAAGATTAACTCCTCGGATTTCTCCACTCCTAACTCACTCTTTTCTCTTTTACTCCCACTTCTTTCTTAACCGCCTCTATCCACTATAGTGTTCTTTCTCCTCCTATCCTTATTTCTGTGCCCACCCTCTCGCCATCCTCTTCTCCTCTGTTGCTATCTCGTTGTTCTCCTTCCTTCCTCTGAACCTCTCCGCTTTCTCAAGGTCTTTCCTTTTACACCACACCACCTTTCAGCACCTACATTGTACCTGCCCCTCATGTCCTTCAGCACTCCAACATATAATACTCTACTCTTTCTCCTAATGCCTCACTTATCTTTGCTGGTCCACAACACACTTTTACTCTTCTGGACACTCCAACTCCTGAATCCATGCTTGTAAAATGTTCTTGTTTTTTTTAGGGCAGTTACCCCATTATTTACCCCTAATTGCAAAATGGCCCACAAGGTGGATAATCTAATCCCAAGGGGTCCTGTGGTGTGTGAATTCTGAATTTGACAAATGTACATAATTCAAGTTCGAATTATGGTGGGAGTACACAGCCCAAGCCTTAATTCGGGTCTGCAGCCACCTTCGTTTTCATTGACTGTTGTTGCTGAGAAGTAATTTCGGTCCTGCTTCATGCTCTGCTGTGCTAGTTCCTTCCTGTAGGAGCCCGGCTTTGTGGACTCCTGATGTGCCATATTGTGAATTTGAGGGGCTGGCGATAGCATACATAGATATCTCTCATTGAACTGGCCTCTGATATTCACAGGCTCCTGCTACTAGATGCCAAGATTTCAGTGGCACCCCGCAGCATCTCTAGGCCATGCTATCGATCACAATGTGGTCACATCATAAATGCAAGGTCCTCCTAATAGGATTCACATGCCTCCGTGCGATCACAAAGCATCCTTCCTCAGGTTATCTCTTCTTCCTTTGGTCTGTGGCTCGTATCCCTTCTTCCCCATTTTCTTATACCCCACTCCTTTTCCTTCTGCAGACTAAGGTCCGGAGGCCCTTGGCAGGAGCACAATATTCCAAATCTTAGACAAACGTAAGTGTCGGGAGCATACTATAGTGGTGATTTGGCGCTGTAGAAAATATTTAATGGAACATACCATTACAAAGTACATGTTTTTTCTCTTTTGGAATTCTTTGCTGCCTTCAGGAACTGGCATTTTTTAACATAGGGATAGCTTGGTATGTTTATTTGTCATAGTAACTGCATCTGCAGGGTAACTGTGGTGATGCAATGTTGGAAGGTGGAGTGTGGAATGTTGGAATGTATATTGGGGTTCTAAGTAGGACAGTTGGATGATAGCTGTTTAGCTGTGAGCATCTTGTTCGTGGGGCCTGTTGTTCTTAACTTAATATTTATACAAAAGCGTAGTCACTTCAGTATGCAGTCTCTCTGGTGTTATCAGGGTTCTATATTACAATTGGGGTTCTCCCATCTCATAGGCTGCTAAGACGGTGAACATTCTGGGCATCGCTGGATCCAGCGTTTCACTAGGGGAGCTGGTGACATAGGGACCTACATTTAGAGTTCCCAATTTGAACAACAGATACTATTGGCCGAGTTAGCATTAGACCACACAAGTTAAAGGCAGATGTCAAGAAACTTCTAGTTTGGCATCTTCCCCTCTCAGGGAGCCCCAGATATCTAACACAATGCTTAAAATTTGCGGCGTATCAATGTATTACTTCTTTGGCCCCTCTCCTTCTTGGAATTGTCAGGTTTTGGAAAGGATGAGAGCTTTTAAGAATTAGGGGGTTTAAATCTAGTGCTCATGCTCTGGCCATGGGGCCTAGCAGGTGATGGACTTGGGAGCCTCAGGCATTCTATATCAAAGTGGCAGGTGGCACCCAGCCCCAAGCGTTACCCTAGCCCAAACCACAGGACCTTGTTACAGTGGGTTTAAAACACATGTTTTATTCATGCTTAAAAATAAAATGACGAATGAGATTTAAGACCTTTTAGACTCAGTGTGCTGCTCAACAGAATTGTAAAAGTTGGTAGCAACAATTTGTGTGTACAATAAAAATATATTGCTGTCAACACCATCACATAGATGTAAAAAAATCCAGCTCTTACAGGCCACACTCTGTCGTGAATTTGGCTAACAAAATGTTCCCTCTGCATCCATACATATTCATATTCATATTTTTTCTCTCTCTCTCTCTTTCTCTCTCTGTCTCTCATATTTTCAGTCAGTATACAATAAAACCTCTTTCCTTCCTGACCACTGACTCTCGCATTTCACCAATTTCAGTCATGGGCCTAATTTGAACTTTTATTGCCTCCCAGGACAATTCTGTCACAGCCGCTCTACACCCTTAGCCATCCACCTAAATTCATTCATCCTGCCTGACCGAGAGAGGGCCAGGAGTTGGTGTTATGATCTGTAACAGCTTGTAAGTTGTTACCGCTCTCTTTCCGATATACTGCCACTCAGCTTGCCTCTCCCACCCTCCAGAAATCTTCCTACATCAGCCACCTGGTCCACTCAACTCCTTTAACCCCCCCCCCCCCAAATTCACCGTGCCAACCAACTAGAACCGAACTCTCACTTCTGTGACCACCACAATCTTACCACAACCCCCAAGGCAACTCTCTTGACACGGTTTTCCTTTGTTTCCACATCACCTAACCGACCTCACTGCTGACCTCTCCCCATTTAACCAACTCTGTATCCACTTTGATGTGTCTTTCCCTCCGCTATCCTCTCTCCATCATACCTTCCCTATTTCTAGATGCAAGTTCAACCTAACTTGATGATATCAGACCCTTCGTCCTTGCCCCTTCTCCTTTCAAGGCCTCGTCTATTGAACAAGCAATTATTGACTTCAACATGGCTCTGCGCTCCCCTTTTAAAAAGCGACTAGTCCTCTCACACTTTTTTACCTTCCAAGCCTTTCCCCAATATCTCGCCAATGGTGCAAATCTCACAAACCTACACTTCTTCAAACACAAAAAAGTCCCTACATGAACTAAATTCTATTTTAGATGCTGCCACATCTAACTCCTTAATCCACTTTATCTCCTCTCTCTTTCCTTTCCCTGCTCTCCTCTATGCTGCAGGCGATGCTGGCCCTAGCCCTACATTCAAACTATATACTCCACCCTCTTCGCTAATTACTTAGCCATCTAATCTCCTCTAAAATCTCTAAGATGTGTATGATATGATATATGTTATGACATTTATAACGTGTAAACCCATATCTATACTCCTCCCCCACCCTCTGCCTCCTCTTCCTGGCCCTCCAACCTCCACTATCCACCTATCCTTTGTGTTTTCTCCCCACCTCATCTTCTCTACTGGGTCCCATTTGAAGACCTAACAACCCCTCTTTTGCTCCAGCTGACCCATTTATCCCACAAACCATCAAAGAGCTTACACCAATTACGTGCGTTTATCTCTCATCACTCTTCAACCTTTCCTTCTCTACTAAAACATTCCCAGCATGCTTCAAGGTAGCCACAGAACTACCTATCCCCAAGAATCCACCTGAGGACCTTAATTGTTTGTGTCCTTTGTAGTAGCTCAGTGGGCGTGCACATGTTCATGTATTATGTGCTAGGTGGTTATGAACCAAACGTGCAATAGAATATGATATAATAAGTAATTTATAACACACCTGTACACAAGAGTTTCTAGGCACGACCAGAAAAGGGAGGGAAGACAGAGAGAGGACAAGACAAACAATCTTACTAGGCCTTGTGTCATTCAGATTGTGCAAGTGCGAGAAGTGCAAAGGGAAAGGGAGGGGGAAGTGCAAGAGAGAAGGGAGGGGAAAACAGGGCAGCAATGCTCAAAGTAAGTGCAGCCAGGGCAGCGCGGTTCTGGGTAGTGCAAGGAGAAGCAAGGGACTGTAGGGTTACAGTTATATCACCTAAGTGTGTGGTAGACCTGGAGGCAGTGCACGGGTGACTGATCAAGAAAGAGCCTGACACACAGTGAAACTCTGAGGGTAGCCAAGCAACCAGTCGGTACAGCAGACAGGTAAGTCAGCAGGGGAGGGAGAGAAAGAGAGCAGAGGAGAAGAGGAACATTTTGAGCTGCTTCCGGAACTTAAGGAGATCCGTCTCAAATCTGAGAGGGGCAGGGGCAGGGAGGCCATTTCAGAGGGAGGCACCTGCAGAGGAGAGTGATCTACCACCCACTCTCTGCCTGGAGAAGCATCTAACCCTCAGAGAGTTGGAGCTAGCTGAGCGAAGGGAATCGAGAAGGAAGGTGTTTTGGAAGTAGTGCAGGCCCCGACCCCAGAAAACCCTGTGGACAATGCAAAGGGTTTTGAACTTGATCTTTGCAGTCAACTGGAGCTAGTGGAGAGATTTCAGGGCTGGAGAGATATGGTCCCTGGGTTTAAGGCCAAGGATAAATCTTGTAGTCTTGTACTGGATTAGTTGCAGAGAGCAGTGGAAGGCAGATTGAGAAAGAGGATGTTGCAGTAGTACAGCCTAGAGAGAACCAGGGCTCTGGGACAGTGAGCTTCTGAGGGAAAGTGAGAAAGGGAAGAGTCCCTTTGAGGAGATGTAGCTGGTACTGGGACTTCTTGGCGACGTACGAGATGTGAGGAGAGAAAGAGAGAGTGGAGTCGAAAAGGACACCAAGGTTTTTTGCCTTGCAGCAAGGCGAAGCAAGAGGGCCCAAGGCGACAGCTAGATTGAGAGAGGGAAAGCAGGTTCAGGGGTCCCAATGAGATGGATCTCCGTTTTACTGGCACGAAGGCAGAGATTGTTGGAGGCGCAGGGTTAGGAAAGATTTCCATTTATGTGTAATTTTCCCTTCAGTTGTGAACCCTCAACTTTTTGCTGTTGTCTGACCATCCTAGCCTGACATTTGCCATTGGAGCCCAGCCTTCTGCAGTACTCTGCTGGGGTTTCACCCACTTTGTTATGGGGAAACTGACATGCTCTTAAAGACAGTCAGTACTGGGAGACTTTGTTTCCGTTAGTCTTTCACTTTGTTGTTAGTTCTTAGTAACATTTTATCAGTGCACAATGTATCTTACAGTACAGTGCGCTGGGGTCTTCCTTTTTATATTTAAGGCTCTAGACACCCTCAAAGGATTTTTCGGTAGACGTACAAATGTGCCTTGGACAGAACTGGTGGCATCTGTTATTTTTCATATATTTTCACCCCTTTCGTGTGGACCATACTGCATTTACCGAGTTTGTCTCAGGACAGTGGCTTGGCTCAAGAATGGCCATTCCACGAGGCCCTTGGTTCTGTCCTTTGGCCATCTTGTCCCTTTGTCTTCCCCAGGTCGAGCAGACCCGGGAAAAACCTTATTTGGTCATGCAGATCCCCTCGCAAACCAAAGCTTTTGCAGGCTTCTGCATGCTTTGTGTGTGTGCCTCCAAGATGTGGGCTGGACTGTCTATTTCCAATACACATCCTGGGTGCCAGGATACCTGGTGTGCTGGGAATGACTGAGAACACTGTGGTCCGTGATTGGTCCACAGCTGGGATGGCTGTATGTGAGCAGATCTCCCAGTGGGTCCTCTTCGGTTTGGCGCAAAGGAGAATCTGGATAAGAGAAGGCATCTTACACCGATTCCAGGTCGATCACTTGAGGTCACACACAAACTTAGGATAGGAGCCAATTATCCTGAAGCCAAGAAGCAGAGCTGAGGGACCGTTTGGGGCCCGCTGGAACGTTTGGCACCCTGAGCCCGCTGTCATCCCGTTGGACCCCATGTTTCTGATCGAACCTAGAAGGTCTGCAAAGGCGCTTCAACCGATTGGAATAGTGGGACTAACTATTCTCTGCACCTCCAACTTAACCTGTATGCAAGCCTTCTCGGAAGAGTTCCTGGGCCAATCAGTGAACTGACCAGCTTGCACAAGACCTTTGCCCTGGAACTGTCGATGTCTGGAGTTGACACAAGCATTTTGAGACAGTAAGCTCTAGGTATAAAGCACTTTCCTGCCGAGTTTCGTACACCTAGCATTCCTAGGTCTGTAATTAGGAGAGTATGCCTGAACATGAGCATACGCGGTCGCTGTGTCGGCCAGCTGTGGTGATGAACTTTGTGGTTGTCTTACTGCTGTGCCCTCAGACCTGCTGCAGTGGAATTGTCCTGATCCCTTCATCAGGAGCGGAGAAATTGCCACTATCGCACCAAAGAATCATCGCTGGAACGCATCCCCTGGAAGCCGCAGAATTGCACAACTGCAGGGTTCGAACCCGCAACCGAAGTGGACTCAATTTAACGAAGTTTGGTCCGGAGTGCACCGAGGGTCAGTGAGTAATTTCAACCCTTACCGGTGGCCCCTGGCGCATCCATCCATTTTTACACATGAGTGTCCCCTGAGGGCCACTCTTCTTTATCGAGGTAGCCTGTGCTACCGAGCTTTTTTTAACTGTTGGATCCTGTTCTGCCCTCTTGGGGAGACCCTCCTCGAATAGTGGGAACTTATTCTTCACTGCCTCACCAGCCTTCCTGAGCTGCAAGAGACCCCATTTTGGCCCAACCGCACGATTGTGCGCATCAGCACCGAAAGTACTTTTGAACTCCAGGCTCCACACATCATAGGGACTGGACTGCCTCTTAGTTAGTGTTTGATCAGTGAATAACCACCTGAATGTTATTTGCACTGTATTCTCCCTTTCTTCACAGCTTGTGGACCTTTACTTACCCTTACTGTGCACTTTTCCTTTAGGCTATTGGTAACTCTATATATGTTTCATATTAGTGTTGTGTTGGTTTATTTATTACTGCTATTTGCTTTGTGTTTTATTTAAAAGGCCTTTAATAAATGTATATGTATTTTTGAAATCTACACCTGACAGAGTAATTTGTAGTGTCGTTTACTGTGTGTGCTCATTGTGGGCTTTCAATTACTCTCACCCCTCCTGAGACCTAGTCTTGACTGCCGCCAATGCTACCTTGATTGGTCTGGCTTGTCCAGAAGGTTACCCTGTTCCAAGAAACTAGGCTGGCCTTCTGAACCTCTGCCCACCAGGTCAGAGTTCAGAAATCCATCTTAACATGCAGCAATCCTGAATCACGGCTAGACAGCCAGGAATGAGCAAGAGAGGAGAGGAGGGGAGCCTGAAGGAAAGCTGAGTGTCATCCACATATCACTGAATGTTAGCAGGGGAGGGAGAGAGCGAAAGCAGAGGAGAAAAGGAAAGTTTTGAGCTGCTTCCGGAACATCAGGTGGTCCGCTAAAGTTTGAGAGGGGCAGGGTGGCCATTCCAAAGAGAGGCATCTGCAGAGAAGAGAGATCTACCCCCCCCACTCTCTGCCTGGAGAAGCGTCTAGCCCTTAGAGAGTTGGAGGTAGCTGCAGGAAGGGCTCGAGAAAGAAGCTATTTTGGAAGAGAGCGTTGGATATAGTGTGGGCCCGACCCCAGAAAGCCTTGTGGACAATGCAAAGGGTCTTGAACTTGATTCTTGCAACCACCGGGAGCCAGTGGAGAGATTTCAGGGCTGGAGAGATATGATCCCTGGGCTTGTGGCCAAGGATAAGTCTCGCAGTCCTGTTCTGGATTAGTTGCAGAGGGCAGAGAGTAGATGAAGGCAGCTTGAGAAAGAGGCTGTTGCAGTAGTCCAGCGTAGAGAGAAACATGGCTCTGGAGACAGTCAGCTTCTGGAGTAAAGTGAGAAAGGGAAGAGTCCCTTTGAGGAGGAGCAGCTGGTAGGTAGTGGGACTTCTTGGCGACGTCCAAGATGTGAGGAGAGAAAGAGAGAGTGGAGTCGAAGATGACACAAAAGGCGCACCAATCCTGAATCACGGATAGACAGCCTGAAGGAAAGCTGAGTGCCATCCCCATAACACTGAAAGTTAGAGGAGAAGGTAGAGATCAGGTGGGCCAAAGGGGCCAAGTAGAGGTTGAAAAACCATGTTGAGAGTATAGAGCCCTGGGGAATGCCACAGGTAGAGACAGAGGTGGCAGAGAGAAAGGGACCAAGTTGGACCTGGGAGGAGCTGTCCCAGAGGAAGGTGGTCAGACTGTTGCTTGAG
The DNA here is from genome assembly GCF_040938575.1 of Ambystoma mexicanum. NCBI lineage: Eukaryota > Metazoa > Chordata > Amphibia > Caudata > Ambystomatidae > Ambystoma > Ambystoma mexicanum. The sequence goes on along the minus strand of NC_090928.1, from coordinate 770,817,700 downwards.
GTGTTCTGACAGGTTACAGTTTGTCTTTGAATAACACATGGGGTGCCATGGCACAATTTACCTCTGCTTGTGCTTCCTTCTTCCTGGGGGGATTACCAATCCCGACTCTCTCTGTACCCACTATTCAGACATTCTAGAGCGAGTAATCTTCAATAACATCAATTACTACCTTAAAAATAACAATCACTCTAATCCTGTTCAGTTTAGCTTCCCACAGCCATCAATCTACCCAAACAGCACTGATCCATATCACTGACTTTCTCTGCTCACCACTCTAAGCTTTTGTTCATCCTCATTCTACTGCATTTATCTGTTGCCTTCGACACGGTTGACAACCAATTTCTCCTGATAACCCTTTCTAACCTTGGCATCTAGGACACTGCTCTTATCGTGTTTGCCTCCAACCTCTTTTACTATTCCTTCTCTATTCCTGGAACAAGAGCACCCCATGTCATACTCCTCTCCCAGTAGGTTTCCGTAAAGGCTAAATCCTGGGCCAAATTCTTTTCAAGCTGTACATCTCCTTCCCTTGGCAAACATGCCCTCTACCTTTGGGTTCCTCTACCACCTCTTTGTGGGTGATATCAAAATGTTCCTCTCCTTTACCTTTGATTTCTTCCTGAGGATCTCTAACTGACTCTCCATTATCTGCCGAAGGATGGCTCTTTGCTGTTTTATAGTCAGTTCTTCCTAAACCAACGTCATCTAGCACCCAGCTTCCAGTTCTGCCGCTCTTCATCCCAACTCCAATCTCTCCACACCCTTGCACAAGGCACTCCACCTTGGGACCCTCCTCAGCAGAGATCTTAAACTCCAGGACTTTATCAGTTCTACAGCCACTGATGATAGTATCAATCTTATCAACATCCTCGAGATCCACTCCCTCCTCACCTCTCACATCAACAAAACTCATATCTGCCCTCGTCCTCTGCCACGTTGACCTCTGTCCACCTCTGCTACTCCTTTGCACATCTTGACAAAGTAGGTACCTTTGTCACATGCACACACCCTACAATCGCCCCCACTGTTCCCCCACCTCTCCTTACTGGCTTAATACTGGCTAGCTGTTCATGCACAAATGCTGCCTCTATAAACCTCCCCTTCCCGTTTTCATATCTGATCTCTGGTTTGGGCCCCCATCTGACATCTTTTATCTCCAACTACTCTCCTACTCAAACTCTATCGAGTGACACCTTTCACAATCTAGCTGTCCCTCATACTCCCTTTCATGCGCCCTCTTGCTTCTGCTCCTTCGTCTACCTTGCTGCCTCCACTTGACCTTCTTCCCTCAACACCAACATTGACTTATTCAAATAAGTATTCAAGCTCCACCACATGCGCCTTGAATGAGCACCTGCCACCTCTCACACAACATACCCCCACAAATACTCTATATCTTTCACCACTGCAATTACTGTCACGGTTCCTTTCCTCTCGCCTTTAACGTCTGAGTAGATGTTCTGCTCCATGTGTACCTTTCTTTTGTAAGGTATGTGACTGCAGGACTGCCCATCTCACTATTTGTTTGTTTGGTTGTTTGTTTATTTATTTATTTATAGTGCACACTGAACCCAGAGGTATCTGGGCACATTACAAGGATATGCAGTTCCTTAGTTACACACAGTAAATATGCATTTCACACTGCTTATGTGTCTGTTTGAGACACGTGCCTCCAAAATAAATGAATACAAATAAAATAAATTAACACATTAATAACTAAATTATACCCTCATACAGCCAATACAAACTGAGCAATAGCAAATCTGAAGAAAACTAACGTTATCAATTGTGAGTTGTAATTACGGAAGATTCTGTTTATTTTATTATTTTATTGGAATTTCTGTCAGCGCTTGTCATACCTATAAGGGCTCAGGGCGCCTTAGAAGGTTCAAAGGCTGAAAAGGTGGGAAGTGAAAGTGAAGTTACAAAACATTTTCATGATAGGAAGATAGTGCTAGACAAGTGGTGGCATTGGAGGTGGACAAACCGGATTGTGTGTGTGTGAAAACTGGAATGTTGTGCGTCTCTTTCTGAAAGCTGTGATGGAGGGTACAGTGTTACCGGCTCTGGGTGTCCAATAGTACATGTTAGTTTGTGTGTGCATTTTAGTTTGCAGAGTGGAATGTGTAGGAGATGGTGGCTTGTTTGTCTGCTCTTTGTGTGTGTGATGGGTTTGTCGTGAAGGAAAGATGGGGGTTTGTGGTGGCGGCTTTGAGAACAATGCAGAGTCCTTTGGAAGCAATTCTCTAGAGTACGGGGAGCCAGTGGAGTTTGGGGAGAGCTGAACGAGAGCTGAGGTGATGTGTGAAGGTTTGGGTAAGTGGAGGATGAGTCTCTCTGCTGCGTTTTGTATAGATTGCAGAGGGGCAAGGGTGCTGTTGGGGAGTCCAGGGAGGAGAGCATTGCCATAGTCCAATAGACCAGCTTGGAGAGAAACAGTGCTTGGACTGCAATTTGGAAGTCATCAGGAGGAGGTATGTGCCTGATCTTTCATAAGAGGTGTAGTTGTGGGTTGCATATTTTGGTGACGGGAGCTATGCAGTGTGTGAAGGAAAGACGAGGGTCAATGGTGAAGCTAAGGGATTTGGCAGATGTGGTGAGGGATGTGTGTGGTTAAGTTCTTTCGTTCCAGGATCTGAGTTTGTATCTGTGTCTAAGGGGGCAGATTAGGAGGTACTTTGTTTTTGGAAGGGTTGAGCATGAGGAAGTGTTGTCCATCCAGGTGGTGATACCTTCAACTCTCTCTTCCTAAATATCTTCCTTCCCGAGCCCTTCGCTCATCCGTCTCCAACTCCCTCAGGGTCAGCAGCTTCTCGAAGCAACGAGCTGGGGGTAGATCTCTCTCCGCGGCAGGGGCCTCCCTCTGGAACAGCCTTCCTGCCTCGCTGAAACTTGAGGAGAACCATCTCCGGTTCCGGAAGCACCTCAAAACCTTCCTCTTTGCTTCTGCTTTCTCTCTCCCTCTCCCCTGCTAAATTCCTCACTGAAACTGCACTGAATCTGCTATTGGTCCACTCTCACCGACCTCGGTCCTGGGCCCAGCCACTCTCCACTTGCAATGCCTCCCTGGCAACCCCTGCACTGCGGGACTGTCTCTGTATCCCTACAGCCCCCCCTTCCCAGCACTTGTCTGCACTTACCTTGCACTTGCCACCAGCTGGCCCTATTTATTTATTTTTTACTCTACTTACTTTGTACTGCACTTCCCCCCTCCCCTTCCCCTTGCACTTTTCCCTTCCCCCTACCCCTGCACTTGCACGGTCTGAATGACACCTGGCCTAGTAGGATCGTTGTCTGTCTTCCCCTTGTTCCCCCCTCTCTGCCTCGTCGCGCCTTGAAACACTTGTGTATAGGCCCGTTACAAATGCCATATCATATCATATCATAGAGGAGAGGCAGCTTTTAATGCTGTGGAATTGTGTGGGGATGAGATTTGGAAGCATATGTGTGTGCCATTTGCATATTGGCAGAAATCGATGTGGTGTTTGTTAAGGGTTTGTCCAAGGGATTCAACATATAGGCTGAAGAGTAGTGAAGATGGGAAGGAGCTTTGAAGTATGCAGTACGTGCCCACGGTGGGGTCGGAGCAAAACAAGGGTGCATGGAGACAAAGTGTGTCCTGTCAGTATGGAAGGAGGTGAACCAGTTGAGGAAAGTGCCTGAGAGTTTCAAGCTATGGGCTAGGATGTTGAGTAGAAGGGTGTGTTCAATGGTGTGGAAGGCTGCAAAGAAGTCAATGAGTGTGAATAGTGTGGTGTGTGTGTTGTCTGTGATGTTGTGGCAGTCACTGAGGATGTGAAGTGCAGCAGTCGCTGTGCTGTGTTCAGGCTGAAAGCCAGATTGGAAGGGGTTGAGTAGGTTGTTTGTGGTGATGTGTTGCTGCAGTTGGGCAGTGACAAAGTGTTCCATGATTCTGCTGAGGTATGTGTAATGAATTCAATATCATTGCTCACTTTCCGGTGGTGACCTCCCCCATGTGGCCAGGGGAAGGCAGCCGCTACCTGATCCTAATCCTTGGGACGGCTGTATAAGGGAGGATCACATGGGGGGAGACAACATCTGGGAGGGAGGGAGTGGTGGTATCAGAGAATGAGAGATGGTAGCCCCTTTTCCACTTGCAGAATTAATCCCCCTATTTGCAACACTCTTATGGCCTACTATGATTCTTCACCCGCTCCCTTAAAGGAGTTAGGAGAGTGCTGAATCGTTGTCATTTCAATCTACAGACCAACTTTCAAACATTGACCTTTCCTCAAAATCACTTGGAAACATTCCTCCAATGTTTTCGTGCAAGTTAACTAAAAGGGACTACTGTTCGCAGAAACCGCTTGACACCGCAACAAAGAAGAGGACTGGAGAAATGCAAAGTAGGAGAAGCCCCGAACACAGGCAACGCGCTAGTGTTTGGGAACGCGCACCTGTGCCCAGAACATTTAAAACAGGACTATCAGAAACTATGGCAGACTGCTGGTGGGAACGGGTTGCTCCTGTCTGTGCGACCGACAGGTGGACAAGCAGACAGTGTAGCTAACCAGCTCAAGTGCTGAGAAGAGGATAGCAGCGCAAGGAAGACTACTCATGGCGGGAACGCCAGTGCCTGGCTCCTGGGAGTTCGGTTGCAGAAGGAAGCAGTGATTAACTATCCGGAGATCCATGCGAAGCAGAGAAACCCAGCCAGAATCACGGGAAGCAGTGACGTGGGAAGACGAGCTGTGCGAGGAAGAAATCACCCGTAGCCTGTTATTGGGAGGCTGCAAAATGTCCAAGAATGCCACAAAGAGCCGGTGAATCCACGCTGGGATGAGGGAAACACTGGTGCATTTTGGTGAGCCCACCACATGCAAGTAATCAGTGGTAGAAGTGTACCGAACAAAGTAGTGGAACTCTGGTCTTGGCAGGGGAGATGGTAGGCTAAAGCATAGTGTAACATATGACAAGTTGTTGCAGCCAGGGCATTGCAGTCTAAGTGACTAGTAACTAAGGCTCCTATTAAAACCTTAAACTGGCGCAGGGACAAGAATGGACCAATCCTCTATATAGAATGGTGAATATGGTCATAAAAAGTAGAGGAATGGTAAACAGATCAAAATAAAATTAGTGAAACACTGCTCCTGACCGTTCCCGCTCACTTCGATCACTGCAAGTAATTGAACATAATGGAACAGAGAAATAAAGAAAGCTGTTGGTTTAAATTGAAAGAGAGAAAGTGGAATTGCATAATTTAAATAAGGGAACCATTGAAGTTTTTCCCTTTGTACGGTTAGAAACCTAGGGGTATTCTCCCGTTCAGATCGTGAGAATCCTCTATTCAAGTGGCCATGACACGGCCATCGTCTTTGGAACTAGACCCTGGGGGTGTACCAGTGTGGGAGGATCACTCGGGTATGGAAGTACGGGCTCATTCTCATGGGAATACCCTAAGCGAGACACGGTGCCCCCTTATCCCCCGTTATCCACAACCATACAACCCCTCTGTCGTTTTGGGGTATTTTCAAACGCACGACATCTCCCCTCCTCCGTTTTCACATAATACTGAGAAGAAGAAGATGCAACCTAGAGGGATGGGGATTACCAGTGAAAAGCCCACTAAGAAACAGAAGACAGACTACAACACTCGGACAGCAGGCTGTCACCTTAATGAAGTCAGGCAAGGTCAGGCACACCCAACCCTAATCACACACTTACTGGCCATTAACCTCACACAGATATATAAAGGCAGGCTGCTCAGAGAGAAAGGTGTAAGGAACTCATGATGGCAACAGTAAAGACAGACACAAGTGATCACAGTTCAAGGGTGTTTATTAAACTGTATATGCGGGTTGGATAAACACCTAATCTAAACCTAAATCTAAGATGGGAACAAGCTATGACCATCAAATAATAAGACAGTCCTAGTGTCGTCTTGTCAAATAAAAGGGCCTATACTAAGAAAAAACCTGATGCCAGTCCTTACGCTAAATACAAAAAGAGTGAGGGATAAAGTTCATAGTGAAGAAAGAAGTGTTCACAAAAATAAATCAGGATGCGGTAGCCAGGGGTCTCCCTTCCTCATGTTTTGAGCACGGAACAAGGCAGGACACCGGAGCGCAGCATGCGCTCAAGCTTTCCCAGCACGAGACTACGCTCACAGGTATCAGGACCTTCAGTGGTTAAGTCTCTTTTCTATAAAAAGTCACTTGCCTCCGGGGACATGATGTGTTCCAAAAATAATAAACAAAGGTTCCTTTCTGCTTGTACGTTGGGTGATGCCTTTTCACCCCTGGATCACTCTCTTCTGGGCTCAGACCCTCCTCGAATGTTAGTCTCCCTCAGTCGGGTTCACTATGGCTTTTCAATTCACTTCTGGCATTCACAAATCTTAATGTCTTTTTAAACAGTTCACTGTGGACATCCCTCTGTCGGGTTCACCTTTGTCAACACACTATTCATTGGACTTTTGGCTTCGCCCCTTTCCATCGGCATCTCTCCATCAGGTTCACTCTTGCCAATGTTACCAATCATTCTGTTCTTTCTCTTGAACTCACTATGCAGGATTCATCGCCCTTCACTTTCCGATTATGTGCAGGTCAAAGACTTTCGACTGTACAAGGGGTTTTGCTAAACCCCTGTATGACCACTTTGACCTTTTCCTCGCGGCTCTCCTAGGGCCTTCTGATTATGATAGTTTCAACAAATGCGGGAGCAACCACTATCTCTCGAGTGAGCACCCCCTTGGTGCCGGACCCCTCTGCAGCTGGTTCTGCCTTTAGGTTAACAGTTCTTTGAATGTTTCTCATTTTGCAACTTTCATTCAATACAGTTCGGTTTATTTATCGGTTCTCACGTCAACTCACCCACTGGCTGTGATGAACAGCTTGGCTTTCCTCCTATCTGGAGTCAAGGACGGTACCACAGTAGCAGGCATCTCCCTCTGTCGTGCTTATCAGCGTAGGCATGCTCCGTGTACTGTTGACATCCGCTGCAACACACGCTGGTTATTGTTCGCGTTCTTAAGATTCCTTCCACAGAGGTTTTGCAGGCCTTGGTTGGAAAGGGAAAGGTTGCTTCTCTCCTTGTCGCCCCTTCGGTGCTCGCCGCATTTCTCCTCCTCTTGAACTGCCGGGCTTGGATAGTTCTCTTGTCGTGCGGTCCACCTTGCTTGTATTGTGCTCTCGTGCTCCACCTTTTATCCCTGTGAAGAAGGGGAAGGGAAAGGGCCGTCGGGTGTGCATGATTCTGGTCAAGTGCCTGACTTTGCCTGACCCTTTTGTTGGGACATGTCAGGTAAACGGCTCTGGTATTTGTCTGTCATCTTTCGTGGTATGCGAGAGTGTTTGTGTCGAAAAAGTGTGGGGGGGTAAAGTGTTTGAGTATCCTATGTGTAAGCATGGGGATAAGGTGTTATAAGAAGGGGGATACCGCATCTCACCCATCGGTGTCTCAATTCCACTCCCTATGGGACCCCCATCCAGGTGATCCTCCCTCACTGGTCCACCCCCAGAAATTGGATCCAATAGCGATGGCCGTGTCCTGGCCACCTGAATGATGGATCCCAGGGGACTAGTCAGGGAGACACCTTCAGGTTTCTCACAAAGGTCAGATGTAGTTGAGAGAGCAAGAGGGAGGCTGCAAGGCTGAGACCAGCAGAGCATCCCTCTTCAAGTCCCAAACACCAAAAGCAAGCTGGTAAGATTGTCTGGAGCTGGGAAACCAGGAGACCGGTAGCTGACAGGTGAATCCAGAGGAGGACAGCGTGCTGCAACACTGGCCAAGTGAGAAGGACGGGGTGCAGCATGTCACAGGAGCCATGCCTCCTAAGTGTTGGATTCAATCAGCCAGGACCTTGCTGTTGAGGTCTGGACAACTGCTTGTTCCCTTGGGGCCAGTGTCGACCCCAAGGATGTAGAGGGGCAGGTGGTGATACCCTGACCTCATCCCTACTCCGAAGGACGGAGCCGCCGACCTCGCAACGCTGCCTGGTGAGTCGGATCAAAAGAGAGAGGGAGAGAAAATCTGGCGTGCAGGTGGGAAGCAGAGCGCGTGAGGCACCAAGTAAAGCGGGCCAGTGGTCCGAACCCAAAAAGGAAGGGGAAAGGATTAGGGAAACCCAAGGTGAAAGAGATACCTGAAAGATAATAAGAGGCAAAGTAACAGAGTGACCGCGTGTGAGTGAACATGATATCGAAAGTCTCCGTAAAATGAAATCGAACTCCCTCAAGTAAAAGGAATTTAGCTTAAGAAATACAAATAGCAGAATGCAGCGGTGTCGGAGTGGTCATGAATGGGATTAAAGCAAAGCCATATAGTTCCGAAAGTCTCCGACAGTAAGGAAAAGCGAATCTGAATCCTGGGGAAGGATATCCCGGTTAAAATGTATTAAAACGGATCTGAGGTGGGCTGAGGGGGATGTGGGGTGAACAGAAACACCAGAGAGTGAACATTGTGTTAGGGAGTTGGTCTGAGCCTGTCAGAGGGAGATCAGCGGAGAGCTTTTTGGTTAAAGCAAGTTTCTGTAAAGTTACATTGGAAATTGGAATTAGTACGAGCCCGGCAGAGGGAGACTAAGGGAACATTATGTTAAAAGGGTGCTGAGCCCAACTTGGGGGGGATCTGAGCCCGGCTGAAGGGATCCAGAGTGAACTGTGATTGATCCGAGAAAGAATATCCTACAAGAAATTGGATGCATAAATAATTTACGAACATTGTGTTGGGAGGATCTGTAACGCTCACCTGATTCCCGCAGAGGTGCCGGTCTTGACTGGGTGAATGCCGTATCTTCAAAGGTGATGTGTAACACACGGTTGGCTCTTTGGGCTGGACCTCTGTGCACTGTATGTCTGACTCGAAGAGTAAGATGTCTGCAGATAGAAAATATGGGATTAATGAACTGGGGTTATTGGGTGCCTCTCTCCTCTTCCCTTTCTCTTCTCCTGTAGAACCCCAAAGGTTAACACCCTCACCTTAGGTAAGTGAACGCCAAGCTCTCCATCTGCCTCGGGGCAGGGTGCCGTAACCAGTTTCTTCACTGGATAAGGGTGCAGGCCTCTTGACCTCAGAGGACTGCTGTCCGTCGTTAACTGCACGAACGGTAAGTTCTGGGCACTTCAAATGTCTTAAAAGTCTTTTGTAATGATATCTCTTGTTTTGCAGGGTTCCGGCGATGGCGGATGGCGGGCTGATGAGAGTTGAGGATCGAACCCGCGTGAGGAATAGAAGCGCCTGGAAGCACGTAAGTAAGCACTTGTAGCCTGCTTCACGATGCGCACTAACTGTCCCTTTTATCTTGCAGGTACAAGTTCGGAGCTTTAGAGAAGCTGAAGAGTGCTGGAATACCCACTGGATTCGGCGTGGGAAGGAGTAATGGCACGTGAGTAATAAAGTTGCCCAATGTCTTTAAACACACCTGCTTTTGTCTTTCAGATGCGGGATGCAGCGCCGAAGGCCTCCGGAGCGTGCGAAGAGCTGGTAAGCTTTTGTCTTTCAGATGCCGGAATGCAGTGCGAAGACCTCCGGAGGATGCGAAGAGTAGGTAAGCCTTTTTCTTTCAGATGCCGGAATGCAGCGCGAGGCGTTGGTGACAGCCGATGGACCAGGTAAGAGATGCGCTGCCACTGAAGACCGTAGTGCTAACCTGTTCTTTCTTTGTCTTTACAGGTGCTGCTGAAGACTGTCTTTACAGGTGCTGCTGAAGACTGGATTCCAGGATGGTAAGCCTTTGTTCTCTTAGGCCCAGGATCAGAAGCAGAAGACACGATGAGCGTTCTGCTGCAGAGAATGCAGAATAACGCAAAGCAAGATTCATCCATCGGGTGTGGTTTAAATAGCCTCCTGTAGTGCTTAGGTGTCTCCTTCCACAGCCACGCCTAGGTAAGAAAAGAGTTCCTGCTTTCCAGAAGAGTTCCAGTGTTCTGAACCTAGGGAGTGGCTCCTGCCCCACCCAACAGGAAAAGTAGTCCCAAACAGAAGAGGATCAGGGGTTCAACTGGCAGGTAAGTAAGCAGCATGGTCTGCTGCAGGTAAGTCCACCCAAGCATTATGAGCCCGGCGCTTCCAGCGCTGGGACTGGGCATCTTTATGAGCCTGGTGCCACTGGCGCCAGGACAGGGTCCAAAAGGTCCCAATTGGGACTGGCTGGCACTCGGAACCGGGGTTATGGGTCTGCTTCCACGGGAGTCGGGCAGTTCCTGATCTTTTGGAAGCAGAGATCATGACAGCACCCCCCCTCAAGGCCCCTCCCAAACCGGGCTTCTCCGGGGGTTTGGGCTTGTTAGGAAATGTTCGATGAAATCTTTTGATTAGATGAGGCACGTGGACATATTCTGCAGGTTCCCAGGATCTTTCTTGGGGACCGTAGCCTTTCCAGTCAATCAGGTAAAATAGTTTAGATTTGGAGATCTTGGAATCCAGGATGCTTTTGACTTCAAACTCGAGTTCTCCATCAACTAGAATAGGTTTTGGAGATGTAATTAGTCGGGTTTGAGGTTGCACGGGTTTTAATAGAGAGACGTGGAAGACCGGATGTATCTTCATGTGAGGGGGCAAGTCCAACTTGACCGCTACTGGATTTACTATGGTAGTGATGGAATAGGGACCAAGGTATCTTGGGTTGAATGTGCGTGGTCCTTTTAGAGGTAGATATTTGGTGGATAACCAGACTTGATCTCCTACTTGATATTGGGGGGCTTCCTTCCGATGTTGGTCTGCTCCTTTCTTGTATTGTTCTTTAGCCCTTTGAAGGTGAGAAACGGCTTCCTTAAAGGCTTGGGTGATTGTAGAATGCAGGTGGTCTACTGCTGGTGTTCCAAGATCTTGGAGTGGATCCAACTCCGAGGTTCGAGGGTGACTACCGTATAAAAGAAAAAACGGGGTCTTCCCAGTTCCCGAGTGGACAGAGTTATTGTAGGCATATTCGGCTATCCAAAGGATATCTTTCCAAGTTTTTTCAGTGTGTTTTAGCATGCAGCGCATATACTGTTCCAGAGTTTGATTGGTCCTCTCGGTTTGTCCGTCGGTTTGAGGGTGGTGGCTGGTCGAAAGTCTCACATCAATTTGAGCCGACCGACAGCAACTTCGCCAAAAATGAGAAATAAATTGACTACCTCGATCCGAAATTAGAACTGAAGGAAAACCGTGCAGTCGGACGATGTTTTCGAGAAATTCTCGGGCCAGAGTTGCTGCTGTTGGTAAGCCTTTGAGTGGAATGAAATGCGCCATCTTGGAGAATAGGTCCACGATTACTAGGATCGTATTGTATCCGGAGCATGGAGGTAGATCGGTGATGAAGTCCATAGAAAGCGTATGCCAAGGGCGAGGCGGGATGTCAATAGGGCGTAAGAGGCCGGCTGGTTTTTCCTTTTGACTCTTGTTTTGGGCACATACTCCACAGGACATTATAAAGTCTCTGATATCTTTTTTCCAAGACGGCCACCAGAAGTAGCGCTTGATCTTTTCCGAGGTCTTGGTCATACCGGGATGTCCTTCCATTAAAGAATCGTGATAACAAGAGATTACCTTTTTCTGTAAATCTGTGCTGGGCAGGTATAACCGTTCTTGGAAATATAATAGGTTGTCCTTCACCGTAAAGTCCTTTCCCTGCAGATGCCAATTCTGTATGTCTGCTGGAGTTACCAGTAGCCTGGCTTTATCCTTAACTTCCTCTATGGATTGTGTGGCGATTACACCTAGAATTCTTTGTTCGGGAATGATAGGTACAGGTTTAGGATTGATCAAATGTTCTTCCACTCCCATCCGAGAAAGGGCATCAGCTTTACCGTTTTTTGTACCAGGTCGATAGGTAATTATGAAGTCAAACTCGGCAAAGAATAGTGCCCAACGGAGTTGCCTAGAGGATTGAGCTTTTGCGGTTTTCAAATATTGCAGGTTTCGGTGATCTGTAATCACAGTAACGGTGTGTCGGGCCCCCAGAAGATAATCCCGCCAAGCCTTAAAGGCGGACTTGATAGCTAGAAGTTCCTTATCAGTAATAGTGTAATTGATTTCAGGAGGCGAGAATTTGCGGGACCAAAATGCCACGGGATGCAACTGATTGGTTACTGGATCCGTTTGTGATAGAACTGCCCCCATGGCAAGGCTCGAAGCATCAGTTTCAACGATGTAGGGGAGTTCTGGGCGAGGATGTTTTAAGGACGGTGCAGAGATAAATCTAGTCTTCAAATTCTGGAAAGCTTGTTCCGCCTCGGTAGACCATTCAAAACGTTGTTTTTCTTTAACAAGGCGGTGATGGGCTGGACTATTCGAGAGAATTCGGGGATAAACCTGCGGTAAAAGTTAGCGAAGCCTAACACCTTTTACGGAGGATGGCGATGGCCATTTGAGAATTGCATCGACCTTCTTTGAATCCATACGCACTCCGCTAGGTGATAATATGAATCCCAAAAATTCAACTTCAGTCACGTTGAAAACACATTTTTCCAACTTAGCGAAAAGTTTGTGTTGACGCAATCTCTCGAGGACCATTTTCACGTGTTTCCGATGTTCAGTTTCCGATGAAGAATAAACGAGGATGTCGTCAATGTAAACAACAACACACACATCTATGAGCTCTCTGAGGACATCGTTCATAAAATATTGAAAGGCGGCCGGGGCATTGCAAAGTCCGAAGGGCATGACCTGATATTCAAATAGCCCATACTTGGTGCGGAAGGCCGTCTTCCATTCATCGCCCTCTTTTACTCGTACCAAGTGGTAGGCTCCTCTAAGATCCAGCTTTGTATATATGCATGCTTTTCTGACTTGGTCCAGGAGTTCAGGGATCAAAGGTAACGGATATCTATTCTTAACGGTGATCTGGTTCAGGGCACGATAATCTATACAAGTTCTAAGGTCCCCTTCTTTTTTTGGAACGAAGAACAAAGCTGAGGAAGCAGAGGACTTGGAAGGACGAATAAACCCATTTGCTAGGTATTGATCCAGGTATTGTCAGAGGTGAAGATTCTCAGGCTCGGTGAGGGCATAAATTCTACTACAAGGAGGAGTAGATCCAGGTATCAGGTCTATCTGGCAGTCATAAGACCTATGAGGAGGTAGAGAGTTAGCCTGATCCTTCCGGAAAACATCTTGGAATTCTAGGTATTCAGGAAGTAACTGGGGAGCCTCCGAGGAAATTGCTGCCAGTGCAACACCAGGTCGAGGGTGACAAGTAGAGACACATTCTGGAAACTGAACCGTTCTTGCTCACCAATCGATCTGAGGATTGTGCTTCTCTAACCAAGGAATTCCTAGAATAATCTGGAACTGAGGGGCCTTGATCACATCGAACACGATCTTCTCATGGTGTCCATCTTGACTTACTAGCGTCACTTCTTGGGTGGTATGCGTTACTGGTCCGGAGGCTATCTCCGTACCATCCACCGTAGTAATGACGTCCTTTATAGCCTTTGGACAAAGAGTCAGATTCATCCTCTAAACCGTTTCATGATCCACATAATTGCCGATGGCACCGCTGTCGACGTAAGCTTCGATCGCATGTAATCGATCCGGATGTTCAGGGCTAATGAGGACCATAGGTATCACGAAATGCGAGGTCACGGAACTGGTTTTAACGCTCGGCAAGAGGACCTCTATTCTTGTCGGGCGAGGTCGTTTCCCTGCTCAGAGTTTGTGACCCTGGTAACTGCAGCTCCTACTGCCTTCTTGGCTGGTTTCACCGGACAGTCTCGAAGAAAGTGCCCCGAGTTTCCGCAATAGAGGCATAATTGCAGCTGTTTTCTCCTTTCCCGCTCCTTTTGTGTTAGTGGTCCTTTCAGGCCCCCTATTTGCATGGGTTCCCCGGAGTCTACTCCTTTGGTAGGAGTTGGTGGTTTGGAAATTACTCGAGCATCAAACTTGGAACGATCGGCCTTCCTGTTCTGCAGTCTGTGGTCAATTTGAACGACTAAGTCAATATAGTCCGAACAGTCTTGCGGGGGATTCACTACTTGGGCTAACACATCTTTGAGCTCTCCACGTAGACCTCTATAAAACAGCGTAATCCTTTTGTCCTCAGGCCATCGAGTTTCCACTATCAGTCTGTTGAAAGACGCAATATAAGCCAAAAGGTCTTGATTACCCTGTCGCAATGAAAGGAGCTCATTGTCCAAGGCCTGCCCCTGTGAATGTCTTGCAAACAATTTTTCCATACTGAGCTGAAAAGCTTGAAAATCATGGAGAACCGGATCATCTTGATTAACTAGAGGGATCGACCAGTCTGCCGCATTGCCACTAAGATACGAAAGCACGAAAGCTACCTTAGCTTGATCAGTTGGAAAGGCTGCTGGCCGGCATAAGAAGTGCAACCGGCACTGATTAATAAATACTGCAAACCTCTTTGGGTCACCAGAATATCGTTCGGGTGGAGCCAGAGGTACATTCCCAGGTAGGTTGATCTGCACTGGGTTCGTAGAGGATGTTGAAGGAAGATTTGCCCCTGATGCGGGTAACAGAGTTTGTTCGGCTTGTGACTGTAGCAATTGTCTAGCGAGATCGTCTGTTCGCTCCTTGGAAATAATCAGTTCCCTTCTTAGAGCATTCGTTTCCTGACGGGCTGCATGCACTTCTGCTCTTAGTTCCCCAAGTAACTGGGCTAGCTGGTCGGTATCCGAGGTTTCCATAGCGCCTGGGTGGGAGTTTTGCGATAGGCTTTGCATTCTGTAACGCTCACCTGATTCCCGCAGAGGCGCCGGTCTTGACTGGGTGAATGCCGTATCTTCAAAGGTGATGTGTAACACACGGTTGGCTCTTTGGGCTGGACCTCTGTGCACTGTATGTCTGACTCGACTTAATGAACTGGGGTTATTGGGTGCCTCTCTCCTCTTCCCTTTCTCTTCTCCTGTAGAACCCCACAGGTTAACGCTCTCACCTTAGGTAAGTGAACGCCGAGCTCTCCATCTGCCTCGGGGCAGGGTGCCGTAACCAGTTTCTTCACTGGATAAGGGTGCAGGCCTCTTGACCTCAGGGGACTGCTGTCCGTCGTTAACTGCACGAACGGTAAGTTCTGGGCACTTCAAATGTCTTAAAAGTCTTTTGTAATGATATCTCTTGTTTTGCAGGGTTCTGGCGATGGCGGATGGCGGGCTGATGAGAGTTGAGGATTGAACCCGCGTGAGGAATAGAAGCGCCTGGAAGCACGTAAGTAAGCGCTTGTAGCCTGCTTCACGATGCGCACTAACTGTCCCTTTTATCTTGCAGGTACAAGTTCGGAGCTTTAGAGAAGCTGAAGGGTGCTGGAATACCCACTGGATTCGGCGTGGGAAGGAGTAATGGCACGTGAGTAATAAAGTTGCCCAATGTCTTTAAACGCACCTTCTTTTGTCTTTCAGATGCGGGATGCAGTGCCGAAGGCCTCCGGAGCGTGCGAAGAGCTGGTAAGCTTTTGTCTTTCAGATGCCGGAATGCAGTGCGAAGACCTCCGGAACATGCGAAGAGTAGGTAAGCCTTTGTCTTTCAGATGCCGGAATGCAGCGCGAGGCGTTGGTGACAGCCGATGGACCAGGTAAGAGATGCGCTGCCACTGAAGACCGTAGTGCTAACCTGTTCTTTCTTTGTCTTTACAGGTGCTGCTGAAGACTGTCTTTATAGGTGCTGCTGAAGACTGGATTCCAGGATGGTAAGCCTTTGTTCTCTTAGGCCCAGGATCAGAAGCAGAAGACACGATGAGCGTTCTGCTGCAGAGAATGCAGAATAACGCAAAGCAAGATTCATCCATCAGGTGTGGTTTAAATAGCCTCCTGTAGTGCTTAGGTGTCTCCTTCCACAGCCACGCCTATGTAAGAAAAGAGTTCCTGCTTTCCAGAAGAGTTCCAGTGTTCTGAACATAGGGAGTGGCTCCTGCCCCACCCTACAGGAAAAGTAGTCCCAAACAGAAGAGGATCAGGGGTTCAACTGGCAGGTAAGTAAGCAGCATGGTCTGCTGCAGGTAAGTCCACTCAAGCATTATGAGCCCGGCGCTTCCAGCGCTGGGACTGGGCATCTTTATGAGCCTGGTGCCACTGGCGCCAGGACAGGGTCCAAAAGGTCCAAATTGGGACTGGCTGGCACTCGGAACCGGGGTTATGGGTCTGCTTCCACGGGAGTCGGGCAAGTCCTGATCTTTTGGAAGCAGAGATCATGACAGGATCTGAGCCCGGCTGTGGGGGATCTGAGGTGAATAGTGAATCGCCTAAGAAATTGAGTATTTGTGAAAATTTGAAAAGGGAAAATAACGTATTGTTTTTCGCATTAGACCCTCCGAATGAAGACACTATGAAAGGCAAAGAAACTTGGGTACCGAAGGCCCTGATGCTAATGAGTGAACTCTATCCTTGTGCTAGAGAAGCCAGAGACTGTGCTAAACACGAGTGTACCGCCTTGTACCTTGCTGAAAACGTGGGGAAGGGAGGCCAAGGGCCTGAACAGCCTGACATATCATTTTGTGAACACTTCTTTCTTTTTCGTAACTTTTTTTCTCACACTATTTGTATTTAGAGATAAGGATTGGCAATAGGTCTATTAGTATAGGCCCTTTTATTTTGACAAGACTCTACTAGGACTGCATTATTATTTGATGGTTGTAGCATGCTCCGATCTGTAGATTTAGGATTAGATAAGTGTTCTTCAAACCATTTTTTAAGTTCAATAAACATCCTTGAACTGTGGCTACTTTTGTCTGTCTTACTGTTGATACCATGCCTTCCTTACAGTATGAAATATAAATATAAGAAACAGTAACAGTCAGCAAATAACGGACAAAATGAACTAGCCAATAAGGCTACAGTGGTAGATTACCTAGAGTGGAGGTGTGAGCAAAATACTAACGAGGCAATACGCCATGGACAGAATGAATTAGCCAGAAGGGCTAATGTGGTGAATTGTCACGAGTGGAAGTGCAGACAAATGTTTGAATACAAGAAGCCCTGGCAGGAGAGGATACCAGGCCATTACAAGTGTGTGAATACAAGAAGCTCTCGCAGGAGAGTATACCAGGCCATTACAAGTGTGTGAATACAAGAAGCACTGGCAGGAGAGTATACCAGGCAACTACAAGCGTATGAATCCAAGAGAGCAAAGAGACCCTGGCAGGAGAGTACACCAAGTATCCTGATAACTCAAAGAACATTATGTAAGAGTTTTTGTATTGATAAAAGGAAAGGGAAAGAACTTGCCATGGGCAACCCACACACATCCCTCACCACTGTCATTGTTAAGAATACATGAAGAAAGATCCAAGGAAAGGGAGACATCCTCTGGAACAAGGAACACTATCCATAAGAGATGTTTTTTTTGGAGTTACTTAATGATTTGCCCATTTGAACATTTCTAAAACATCAAAGGCCAAATACATTATCCCTTTCACTCTGGAATTAATTTCCTTAGAATGTGAGGGTCAGAATAATACTTTAGACACAGGATGTTATTTTTGGGATGTTCTGATGCTGACAGATCCTTTGTTTTGAGTTTAGGTAGGGACAGATGTCTACTGCAGGACAGCAAGGCATTTCCCAATCCTTTTTATTCAACAATAAAAGTCTTTAGCCAAACCATGTCCAACTTGTGTCCGAGTTTCATTCCTGACTCCTCACATATGGTAGTATTTTGATGGGAAAGTAATATTCGGGTAGCATGGGGTCTATAGAGGGGTGAGATTTATTCAGTTTTGAGTGCAAAGGGAATAGTGCCATGTGAGCGGCATGCGTTGATGGTGTTGAGCGAGGGTGGTGATGCAACTGGATGGGGGCTTGAGGTGGGCATGCATCATCTATGAAGTATGCAGGTTTTGTTTTGGCAGTAAGGGTTATGAGGGTGACTGTGTCAATAGGGTGAAAGGTAACCATTGTGATGGTATGTTTGGGATTGGGGGTGGCAGTGGGAGAGCAGAGGGAGGGCTTGTCCGATGTGTATTTTGGAGTTGATGTAGTCCAGAAGAGAGTTGCATTGTGCAGTGGATGGAGGTGTGTCAAGTGTGGATGATGGTTTGAAGAGGGATTTGACAATGTTTAAAGGTTTTGTTGTACGGTTGGTGGGGGATTGGAGTTCTTAGAGGTAATGTGGCTTTCACATTGTGTATGGTTGTTTTCCATTTGTTGCAACAGTGTTTAAGTGGTGTTCTGTTGAAGGGGTATGGGGTCTATTCCCAGGCTATTTCTAGGTGTCTGGCTAACTGTTTGATAGTGAGAAGGGGAATGTTGAACCATGGTTGATGATGGTGGCTGTTTTTGGTGTGATTTGAGCAAGGACATTTTGTATGTTTGTCTGATGATGTCATTGAGCATGGAGAATGTTTTTTGAGAATGGAGGTATGTGTGTTTGGGGAAGCGGGGGTGGTATGAGTGGTGCAAAGGCTGAGTCTGTAATGTGTTTGATTTGCCTGGATGTGGGGCGAGGGAGATATGCAGCAAGTGCGGAATTCTGCGTGGCAGAGTGAGTGTGAAGGGGAATGCAAAGAGGTCTGACCAGAACAACCAGGTTTGATTTGAGAGATAGTGTGCGTCTGTGGGTGTGAGTGTGTTTGCGCGTGTGTACACGCACGCTTTTCACTATAGCAACTGAATCCTAAATAAGAGGCAGATCGTGGGAGGTCTCATAACAAATGTGGTATACATGATACACGATGGGTAACTGTGTATAAAGGTGAAATAATTCCATATGTGGAGGTGGGGCACATAACAATGGATTTGATGGAAATGTCATCTGTGTGAAATATGGGTTTTGAAACCACTGCTGGTTGTTAATAAACATGGCCAAACTTGTAATTACAGAGTCACTGATAGCGACTCTGAAGTCATGGTTAAGTTTGACTACCCAAACAAAGAGCACGTTTTCAGATGCTTTTAAATTTAGCGTGTTTTGTGGAAACTCCAAAAAGTATACATCCAACTCTGCATTTTTGGATATGTTCGTTGAGTTATGTCAGGAAGAGTGGTAGAGCGGAGGCAAAGTTATAAGGGGGGTCCCAAAAGTAACATTTTCTATGTGGTGCCCCATACGCGATTTTTGCTCTCATGTCATGGCTGGATGCATTTACACCAGCCTTGTGAGACAAGCTGGATTCTGGTGAAAATCAGTTCAAAGGTTGATATAAAGTACCTAAAAAAGTGACCAAAAATGACCAACTTCGAATTTTAGATCTTTTGAGCTAGCAAACTGATCCACTGGCCTGCTGGCCTGGGGAAACAATCCATTTGATTGCCTACTTGAAAGAAAGGTATTCTGATAGTTTAGATACAGACTGAACATTTTTGAGCAAACTGCCATCTTGGACCCTGCACTTGGCTTTGTTTCTGTGGCGCCTGCATTGCAAAATAATTCAAAAGGGCATATATCTGCCCACTAGGGCTACTACAACCCGTAGCAGGGTTCGTTGGTGCCCTAGCGTTGTAGAATATGTTGCTAAAAAATAAAAGGTCTACCTGGTGCTGTGTCTTCAGAACCCACAGGACCCTGATACTGAGCCCTTCCAATGTGCTGGACACCGTCTGTGAAGTTGTTCCTGGGGAATGGCCATAGGCCATGACCAGTGGGCTCTTTGGGGTGGCTACGACCATGCAACTGACAAAGTGTCCACTGGGCATTAATGCAGACCATATCCTGATGGCACATTGGTTCTCTTTGAGGTGAAGGGAAAGTATCATTGAACCTGAGCACTCTGTGTCTCTTTAAGATACCAAGGGCATTATCTGGGCACATTGTCCAATCGAAAGTGCCTTGGCCTTTGTCCATGCCACGGAAAAGCACCCGCTCTACACAGTCCCAGGCCATGACCATCGGGTCCATTGGGTTTTGTACCATCAACCGGGAGATGACTGTAGACCATGTCTTGGGCCCAGTGTCTACTGGGCCCAAGACATAGCATGGCCGAATGTTATGAATCGAGCAAAGCCTTAATTGGGGTATTGCCCCATTAGCTCGCAAATCAGTTCCCGACAAGCTGCCTTTCCTGAACGGCAGCCTGTAGGGAACACCGCATGCGCTTACCGGGGAGAATTGGTGGCGGTGGACAGAAAAGGTAGAGAGTGGGCTGGGGTCAAGGTGGGAGGTTTCAGGCATGGGGTGAATGTGGAAGTGTGGAGACTGAGGATGGTGGGGTTGTCCCCAGTTTGTGACAGGGGAGTTCAGTGGGCAGGGCACATAAAGGGTTGTAGAGGTGTCCCCTGAATCCATAAAAAGGGGGCGGGGGAGCAGCACCTCATGGCAGATCTTTTTACTGCAGCACCAAATCTGTTACTGGGAGACAGCGAAAATGACTTGCAGGGAATTCACATAGAACCTTATTTGGGCATGTCTGCATGCCATGCACAATGGGTACATTTGGTCTTATTAAAGTTCCTAGGGATTAGGCCACTGCCATGTTCTCCCCATGATGCCAGAACTGATATCATAGATGGCATGCCTTTATCTACAGTTCCCACGGGGCATGAGGATGAAATACAATGCTACAGGTAACTTATAATGAGTTTGACAAAACGTTTTTTTTGTTTGATGAACAACAAAACACAAATCCCAATCGGAGCATAAACCGGGAGACCGGCGACCATCCATAAAAGAAAGAAAAAGAGAGAGGTCGACCACAGTCATACACAAATTGGCAATTACATTTACATTGACCAATCAGGGCGATGTACCCACATAGAGACAATGTCATGGGCAGTGAACAAGGTATGGTTCATTTGGGAAATGCAACCAAAACATAACTTCAAGGAACGTTTTATCACTCTGCATACACGTATGTGTAGATATAATATATATTCCATAATTTTGGGGGGTGGCAATAATATATATTGCAACATATAACTCAATTATATGATATTACATAATTTTGGGAGTTGGCAATGCGTACTGCGTTCCTTCCCCAGGCCCTCTTCCCCAGGCCACACACACACGTTTTGCAGCACCTTTTATTTGACTCTGGGAGGAGGTGGGTATTCAAAAGCCCAAATTAAAACAGCTGTGGCACCATGCCAAAGTGGCCTACCTGTAGGTGTATAAATGTCCTTGAAAAAGAGGGCATTCAAACTGCGAGATGGGGTTCAGTCGTAACACGCTGTGTGTATGCCTGATATCGTATGCAAAGCCGGTTAAAATGTGTGGTCATTAAAAACACTTCCGGGCTTAGTGTGTGTTATTTTGAGACATGATATAATTACACCTTTTTAGTTTGTGCTGTAGCCAAAACGATTGCATTAAAGTACATATAGGGAGAAATAGCATATAGGGAGAAATGCATGTTTTGTATTTATAGCAGCGCACCAAACCCTCAGGCATCAGGGTGCTGTTTAGAGAAAGTGTGAAGTGAAGACCTAATAGTGCAAGTCATGCATACAGATTCAACATACAGGTGTTTTTTTTTAAGCATAATCTTGCAAACCCACGCCCCATGGTACGGGGGGCATACATATGGGACAAAATGAGGGTACCTTGTGGTCTGGCAAAGCCACGCCTCATGGTACGAGTGGCTACATCAAGTAAACCTATGCATGAGGGCAGAGGTCGAAGTGGGTGGGAGCGGTCGGGAGCTCCCATACTTTTTATTTTTAAGTTTCACTGTTCCTCTACTTTTATTCTAAAAAGAAACCGTTCTGGAATGGTTTCGTTTTTAAATAAAAGTATGGGAAGAAGTTGAAGCTTGCACTTCAGTGCACTGCACATTCCCAAAAATAGCAGGTGTGTTTGTTTGGGGGTTTGGATTGTGTATGGGAGGGGATGCAGGGATGGGGTTTGTGGGGAGCGGGGCAGACCAGAAGGGAACATAGTTCCACTACTACTTTTCATACATTTCCACCACTTCATGAGGGACAAAAGTTAGGGTACATGCACAGTCTGGCAAAGCCACGCCTCAAGGTATGGGGGTGTACATCAGGTATACATATGCATGTGGGACAAAACGAGGGTAGATTGCGGTCTGGCAGAGCCACGCCTCATGATATGGGTGGCTACATCAGGTATGCAGGCAAAGCATAAGGCATAGATAAGGTTCATCCTTAGGTGGGATGCAGTTAACATTGGTAAATAGCAGAATGCAACATAAGGTCAGCTAAGGTAGGTTCCACATAGAGACCATGTGCAGTAACACACTGCAAAAAGTTAAAGTGGGGGGAGAACAAATGTGTAGCGACACAAGCTGCCAAAGCCTCACCTCATGTTGTGGGGGTCTACATCAAGTGTACAAGAGTGCCTGTTAGAGGCATTTGTGTTACAGCATTGGATAGGAGATGTAGGTCGCTGAGGCTTGTTGGATGCTTTGTCAATAGGGTGTGGGAGGCAATCAAACGAAAATGGGAGTCAGGACAGAGGCATGCTGGCAAAGCCGCGCCCAATGTGAATGAGGGCTACATCAGCTCTGCGTGTCTTGGGCGGCGATTAGACAGAGTTCATATTCATTAGTGCGGCCGCATGTCTGGTACACAGCAACTTCAGAGCCCAAGATGAATGCGGATGAGCAGAGTGCCGTCTGCGTCTGGTGGTCAGCATAGGGGGCGGTGGCAGAGCTGCTGTGGAATCCAGTCTCCTTTGCAAGAAGGAGGAGGCATGGGAAACGAGGTGGGGAGGGGAGGTATGTAAATCGAGGTGGCGGGAGTGCACAGTCTTACCTGTCGTGACGAGCGTATATGGCTGCAGTGAATCATTGAGGGCTGGAGAAGGAATCTATTAGGAGAAAGGTACAGAGAGGGCATAGGACCCCTCCCGGCCCAGACAGGGCCAAACAGGGATACACAGCCTTGTGCTGGGGCCTTTGGAAGGGACCGTCTTCGTTCGATTGGACTGGAAGTGCCTGCCAGTGTTTTTTTTAAACCAATCCACTGGGAGAAAATGACTTAATTGGAGCTGTAAACATGCTACTGGTGTAATAAAAATGTCTTAACCCAGTCTACCTATCCACTCAATTTATAAGCACAATGCGTGTCCTTCGCTGAAGCCCTGTTAAAAACAAGCATTGGCAAAGGCCAACAGTTTTGCCTTCTTTATAGGTATTAGGCATTTGCCAGGCACTGCTGCTGGATGCCCACCATTTTGCACCTGCTACCATCAATGGCCGGTTAATACCACTATGGAAGTGCCAGATAAGTGCCTTTCTCATGCCTACACAAAAGCCCAAACTGTTGGCATTGCCAATACTTGTTAAAACTTGATGCCACTGATTGCTCTAACATAGATTTATATTATTATTAGCAGAAGTAGCGTCAGAAAAATTGTGTAAACCTTTACTAACCGTGCATTAGCTAAATAAATGAAAGATGCAAGCTGTGAAAAGGATAAGATAGAAACTAATCTAGATTTATAGCATGCACCACTGCCAAATTAATGGACTCCAGGCACTCTGGCAGACCTGAAAAAGAGATGTGTGGTTTAGGTTAGTGGGAAGACTGGAATAATGCAGTATCGCCTGAAAGCTCACTGCCTGTGCAAGGATTTATGCTGCCCAAAGCAGAGTCACATTTTGGTATCCCCTTTCCTTCAGAAAGGGTAGATGTGGTGTTTATGGCTCAAATGATAGCCCTCTGCTCATATACTCTAGGTGGCCTCCTGGAACTGTCTTATTGAAGCACCTACTGATAATATATTAAATGCTGTAAAATCAAACCCATTTATGAACCACAAATATGGATGGGTGAAATGCACAACCCGCGGGTAGAATGGTGCAGAATCTATGATGATTACTTCCTGATCACTGGTGGACTAAACACAGCATTCTTTATGCTTCTTCTACACAGCAGTAGAGCAGATTTGACAGAATGTTCTTCGTTCTGCAAATCGTGTCACAGAGACTATTCCACTACTCTGATTGGACAGACCATTGTTTTAAATATGATTGCCAGGAATGTTTGTGCCTCTGTTTTTACGATCCATGGTGTTCTATTCAATCTGACAACAGAGAACCAGCACCAATCCCCTGTTTGTCATGATTTCTCTTTACCGCGGGTTGTTCGGCTCCTGTTAAAGCACTACTATGGAAGCATCAATAGTGGTCTAGTTTATTAGAATATGGTGGCTGTAGGGAAATCTATTCCAAGGAAAAGTATGAAAAGAAAGAAAAGTTACAGTTTAAAAACAAACATGTGTGCTGCAGCCTATGCATAGCATCTGAAAAATGACACGTTTGAGGAAATGTCTGATGTTAGCAGCGGTATCCATAGACATTTTAGAATTTAAAAAAACAAATGGGAAATTTGTTCGAATTCAAGCTAATAAAATGTTTTGAACAACTGAACATTTCGAACAAATATCCCATTCGGTGCCATTATAGTGAATGAGGAGAGCAGGGGTGTCCCCCGCACCCTTGTTCACTACAATGGCATTGGGGGTTGCGGGAGAGTTCCCCGCTCTCGAGAAAATTAAGTTACAAAAAAAAAAGTGGTCCCTGCGACACCAGTTCCCATCCAAGGTTAGTGAAGGGAACCGAAGTTGCAGAGGTATGGAGAAGTAGGCGGCACACAACAAGGTGTGCCGGCAACAGGTAAGTAGGGGGTGGGGGTTCTTTATTTGACCAGGGCATGTATTTCGAATTTGGCATTGCCGCATTCGGCAATTTCAAATTCGAAAATTCGGGTCTCAGTCAAATCACGGATATCCATTAACAGCCCATTTACATTCAGAATATTCATCCTAAATAGCTGACAAATCCCAAGATAAATACTTCCAGCAACTTTTAATAAAATGAAAAATCATCCAATCTGGGATGAAAAGCACAGCATTTCGTTTCAGAGCCAAACTCAAGAGTCCTACTGTTGTTTTTATTTCCTCACCGAATTAAGAATCTGCATTCAAAGACCTAGAGATACCCAAAAATAAAATGTTGGCAGGGGCTTAATAGCAAAGAAATCTATAATACTGACCTGTTTTGTGGAAATGAAAATGCAAGGGGAAAAGGAAATAACAGTAAACGTTGCAACTGTGAATAAAACCAGCTTTGGGCCTGGACAGCAAAATGGCATTCCTTTTCCCCCTTCACAGCAATACAACAAGAAAAAGGGGATGGCCTGCTTTCCCATGAGAAAAGTGTGAACACTAACTTTGAAGCTAGCTCACCATAAAACATTATGATTTTGCCTGGAATTGGTTCTAAAAATACAGGCCTTGCAAGCAAAACAAATGCTCCCCATTTACAACTTCCATCTGCCGCTAAGCCTGGGCTAAGCACTCTAAAAATACAATTTATGTGCTCTGGGACATGGTCTGTAGTGGTATCCTCTCAGATAATCTGATATTTTAATTAGCCAGGCCTTTCAAAAAGGAAGTGTTACATCTTTGGAGACTTGATGTCTGACACTGGGATATGCAGATGCTGGAATCACTCAAGTGGGTGTGACTGGGTCATTCAGCCTTGTCAGCAGTCCAGCTTTAAAGAACTTGCACCATGAAGACTAGCTTTCTCAGGAGTCATAAATGGCCCAGCTCTCAAATGCAAAGGAACTAACATATATGATACCAGATGTTTTGTTAAAGGCAGAGGAACTGGAGATGCTATTTAATACTTTGGAAACAAGACAAAAATGCCCATGTGAAATTTACATTTGGAATCATAATATTTCTTGTAACATTATATTAATTATATAAATTAGCATAATGTGGATATTTTTGCGCAGAAACATCACACACCAATTATTCATATAAACTAGCACCGTGTTGGCAAGCCTGTTATTCTGAGAGGGGAAAATCATTTTTGTAGAAAGGTATCAGTGTGTAAAAAGCCAAAATGGGTAACACAAACATTACACTTCATGCTGAAATCAAATTAACATCATTTGATTTGTCTGAGTAAGAGCAATCTGGTGAACTGATTAGTAACATGACCACATGTGAGAAACATGGTGTTTCAGAAAATTACAATTGTTTATTGTAGAAATCCCCAAGATCACATCACACAAATGGAGAGGAAATTGGTTGCAGAAGTTACTCCGATTAGACTGTCCTCTTAATTAATATGCCCAAATGAGCAGAGGGGGGGGTGGTTTAGTGTGTTGTCACTTTTGTAACACTGCCCAATCACATACCATGACCAATTAGATAAGAGAAATTATAAACACCTCTGAAGGGAGTGGTTTCTGGTCTATAAAAGGCCAAACCCTTACATTCTGGTGGAACACACACTGACTCACCTGCTCACTCACTAAATGGGAGGGGCTGACTGACAGACTGGAAGAAGGTGAAACAAGAGAATTGGCATCAGCAGAAAAGAGAATGGAAGAGGTTGCTTTCTTTTTGGATCTATTTTGGATTATCAGCAGAACACTGCAATAGAGGCCTACCTTGAGTTAAGGTCCCAGACCTTCTTCAGTGGAAGAGACAGTAGACAACCCCCATTTGCTGACTGATGCCCACCTGTTGCTAGAGGGGGATAATGGAACCAGTCCTTAAGAGGGTGTCCACCTGTCTGTGAGACAGCCAAAAGAAATTCCTGTGTGAGTATAATATTAAGTGGAAATAATCCAGAGGGGATTGATACTCTTAAAGGGAATAGATTATATGCCTGCCCTTTTTATTAGAGAAAGTACTGAGGGTGTGGTTATGTAAACTGCCTTGACATACTGAGAAATTAATAAATATTTTAGAAGTTCATGTGCTCATTATAGATTTGATAGAATAGGTTCTGTGGTGTGTATACTGGGATATCCCCTGTCTCCTCTTTGTAATTATCAAACACAGAAGAAGCATTCAAAGGGATTGTTTGTTTGTTTGTTTGTTTGTTTATTTATTTATAATGCACGCCAGACCCAGGGTTATTAGGGCGCAGAACGCATAAAGAGGGTTGTTCAGCTTAGGTTACATTGCTGTAAAAGTGTATGTAGTTTAGAGTTAAATTACATTACATTACAATACATTACATTACAATGCTGTATGGTATAAAATTTAAACATATTATGGCAGGAAACTTCAAGAACATTTATATGCAATAGGTACAGACAGTGGCAGGTGATGTATGCAGAATATGGTAAGGAGTCAGATGTCGTGTTCCTTAATCCAGTGGATGAGGTTGGATCTAGAGCGTAGGTAGGGTAAGTCTTCCCTTAAGGTAGGTGGGAGTGAGTTCCAGTTTTGGGTGGATTTGACCGGGACGCTACTTCCACCCGTCTTTTGTGTTTAAATCTGGGCACTAGTAGAAGGTTGGCGGTGGCTGTTCTCGAAGAGCGGTTGGAGGATTGTCTCGAGAATCTGGTAGTGAGGTATTGTGGAGCGGCCTGGTGTAGGCATTTGTGTGTCAGGGAAGCTGTTTTGAGGAAAATATTGTCTTTTATGGAGAGCCAATTGTTGGATCTTCTAAGGTCGGCTATGTGAGCTTTCTTGGGAATATTTAGGGCTGCTCTCCGCATTATTTTGTAAGATCTGGATCTTATTGGTGATGTATTTGTTACTCCCTACATATAAAGGGACAATAATCCAGTTTAGATAATACAAGGCCTCTTGCTAAGGTAATGCAGTTATTAGGTGAAAGGAAGGGCTTAGCTGCTCTGATTAGCTTGCAGGTATAAGCAGTAGCTGACTTCATGGAGTTTACTCGTTTTTTGAAGGTAAGAGTAGAATCTAAATAGAATCCAAGAGTTTTGACTTCCTTGGCTACTGTGATGTTGTTATTGTCTATTATGAAATTCAAGTAGAGGTGGCCCAGTTTGTTGAGGTTAGCCCTGGTAATGACAATGAGGTGTTCTGTTTTGTCATCATTCAGGCATAGACCATGAGATGCCATCCATGCCTGGATGATGAGGTACACTCTATTCACAAAGGCCAAATCCTTGTAATCTCCTGTCAGCAGGATGAGTATCTGTGTAACATCCACCTAGTTAGTGTAGGTGATACCCACGCCATCTAGATCATCAAAAAGGGGCTTTGTAAAGATGTTGTACAGAATAGGCGAGACGCAAGAGCTCTGGGGCACACCACAGGTAATAGGTATCGGGTCGGCAGCTGCCGAAGGTGAGAAAACCCGCATAGTTCTATTGTCGAGGGTGGATTGAATCCATCCTATGGCTTCTTGTGAGAAGTGAGTGGCAGAATCTAAGTGGTAGCAGAGAGTCTTGTGGTCGACCAGATCGAACGCCGCTGAGAGGTCAAGTAACAGTAGTAGTGCTGTTTTACCATTGTCTCTCAGGGTGTTTATTTGTGCTTTGAGGTTGATCAGCGCAGTTTCCGTTCCATGTTGAGGTCTAAAGCCTGACTGGCGTACTCCTAGAAGGTGGTTGCATTACAGATATTGTTGAATTTGGAGGTACGCCACCTTGTCTAGAATTTTAAGCAGGAACGGAACTGTATTAATGGGGCGTATGGATGGGTCAAGTGTTTGTTTTTTTAGAAGTGGGAGGACCCACGACTGTTTCAGATTGTTGGGAATGGTGCCGGTGGAGAATGAGGCATTTATACGCTTGGTAATGAAGAGAGAGAGGTCCCGTGCAGCATCTTTTATAATTTGTGCTGGGCAAGGATCGCCGAAGCAGTAGGACGGTTTGAGAGTTAACATGACTTTTTCAACTTCTAGGGTGGATACTTTCTTGAAGTTGAAAAGAGGTGTAAGTAGCATGGGAGGGGCGGGAGGTGGGGGGTTCAGGGGCAGAGGGGCAGTAATTTTGTTGGGATTAGAAGCAGGGAGAGATTCTTTATTATTGTTAATCTTCGCCTGGAGGGTCGTTATCTTGTTAGCTAGGGCACTCTGGATGCTAGCGCACCAGTTGTTGTCCTTAAGGCAGGTGTCTGAGGCTTGCATGGGCCATTTGTATTTCTTTGAGAATAGTGAACAGTTCTTTTGTATTTGAATTAGCATGGGTGATGCGCAGGTTGTAGGATTCTTGTTTGGCTAGGATTATTTCTTTTTTGTACAAGGAGGCTAGTTTAATGAGGTTATTTTTGTTAGTATAGGACGGGTCTAGTCTCCATATTTGTTCAATTTGTGTTTCTCTAGTCTAATGGCTTTTAGGAGAGGAGAGAACCATGTATTCACATGTTTTTTTCTGTTTGCACTTTCTAAAAGGTGCGATTGTGTCTAGAGCAGATAGCATTTCACTATGTGCATATCCAGACAAATGATGTAAATTTAAGTAACTTCCTGGTTACATCACCAATCAGCATTCTATTACTGGCGCACGATTCAAGACAAAGGGGAAAGGGTAATTAACGGTTACCCATTTTCCTGCCTTTAAATTATCCATTGAAAATGAGAAAGGTACAGTAATGCAATAGAAACACCATTGAAGGGAATCTGGCGAACAGGCATGTTAAATAGGCATGTTTCTCTTTACAAGCGATTTACATGCAGGAATGTCAAGTAGCAGGGATTTCAATCAACTTTTCTATAGCGCTGTTTGAAATTCTGACATGTCCATTGATTAAGGAGGGGAGGTATCTATTTTCAAAAATGGGGAAGTAGAGAAACTTAAATAGGCAGGGATATTCTGATTCAATTTTGTTTCATCAAATGAAAGCTTTATCCAGAGTCTTAATTCATTTTTGAATCCATAGTGGATGGGCGCTCAGTGTATACCAAAATGTATAGATAGTGATGTTTGTGTTTACAAAAGTCTATTCAGGAAAATGTAGCATGGAAAAGTGATGGGACCAGTGTATTGATCATTCTTCATTGAAGATAGAATTTCATAGATGCATAGTATGAGTATATTTAAATTGAATCAATTATTGTTATTTATTAATAAATAGACCTTCTGTGCAACCCTGTGTGTTACTTCTCTCGAAAGGGGAGGGAGGCTTTGGGGAATCGGTATTATTAATTTGGAGGTCCCAGGTTCATAAAAAGAACTTTATTAAATAAATGAATATAGCACACACCTGATTTGGGGTGGGTGAATAATTCCTGGGAACTCGTCGTCTCCCGATTAAAGCATCCTACAAAACCCTGACGTCACCTTCCCAAGACAGCAGCGCATACGTTTGGCACTGGAGGATGTGGTTCTGTGTTGCAAAAGGAAACCTAGGGTGTTCTCTTCCCCAGGGGGTTTCCCCCAAAACCACACCTAGACCTGTGGGGGGGCGGCTTTTGGTTACCTGGTTGTCAGTCAGGTGGCATGCTGGCCTCTTACATGGATAGGCCCTACATTTTGTAATCTAGATGCCGCTCAATTTTTCGGGTCCAATCAGTGACACTTCTCCACATCTGGGTGCTCTGCAGAGGGTGGGAACATATGCTCTTCGTGGTGTACAGTGAATGCTTATTCACGCTTTAATAGAACACAATGCAGTTCGAGTAATTCCGTACGTTGTGTGGTGTGCTCCTGTCTCTGTGTTCAGTTATATTTGTCCATATTGTCAAGTCAGCATGATGGGTATGTGTTCATACTGAGTATCCAGGACACAAGTCGAGGAAGCGTGGATGTACGGCAACCACCCACGTTATTCAGAGGATGGACACTTTCCCCCAGTGTGTAATCAAACAATCTTTTTTTTATTTTTTTAAAGTAATTTTCTGCTCTCACTTGAAGTAAACAGTGCTGAGGTCGGTCACTTACCCACAAGCGCAACGCTCGTATTACACATAAGGTGCCTGCCTTTTAAACTTACCAAGCCGTTTTATAGCAAAATCCATTCTCTTGGTAATGTTGGTGGCGGTAGCAGTCCTGTTGTATTTGTAATGTGCACGGTTTCAGTTGGGATAGACGAACTGATTGAAATTTGAATATTACACTTTAGGAAATGTTCACTTCTGATTCCATGTATCCGAGCTCCCCTCGCCCCCCCCCCTCCTCCACTTGTTTTGCAGAACTAGTCTAGAGCCCTGGGAGTATCCACCTGCAGCTATGTTTCCTCCTCCCAACACCATGGAAATTGTGAGCGGCAGAATCAATGTAATCAGGGCTTTAAGTGGACTGGGGCTAGCCAAGACAGAGCCTCCCACTATCTGAGAAAATTGCGCTCGAGAGGGAACTGTTGGGCTCCCTAAAGTTCCCTCGTAAACCCCAGTAGTTGAGAATCATAGGTATGTTTTCCGAAGCCTGAAGCTCTCGTGTACACGCAAGATATTCTGACTTTCGAAGAAATGCCTTTTCTTTCTTTGTGGCGCAGACCCCCACCAGGCCCTCCCTTTCACTAGAGATGCTGGGATCATCACCCTCCTGTGTGAGTGTGATGGTCGATGCAAACGGGTGTCTGGCAGGGGTCGCACCGCAATAAAGCGGGAACACATACCTGACGGGAATGCTGCCTGTTAGCCCACAGGCCTTTTTGCAAAATTGAGCCAGTGCCATGGCGCAAAGGCTGGCATTCAGATCGGGGAAGTGTAGACTCTTAATTGCAGCGCGGCCGCCTGCCAGGCCACGTCCCCTTTCGGCCACACCCCCATAAGAGGCCAGGCTCAAGTTTGCTTGCCACTTTAAGCCCTGAAAGTAATAGCTGATGGCAAAGGCGTGCTTTGTTGTTTACAATCTTCTGCAAAATATAGGTATTTGATTCGTCTATTACTGACGAGATGGATGGAGAATCTACAGCAGGAGTGGTCAACATCTGTTGAAGTCGCTTTTCATCAGGCCTAAATGGCACGTGTGACGGGGCTGAAAATCCAGAACAATGGCTCCACGCTGATTGATAACAGAGGACAAAAACATGGCCTACCAGTGTGAAGGACTAGAACGAAAGCAGCAGGCTGTGGAGGGGGGGGGGGGGGGCAGAGGTGACGGGGAGCCGCCGCGGGAGAGTGAAAGGAAAAGGGTACGGATGTAGAGATCAAGTCACCAGTGCCTAATGGGAACAAGCAGTCTGTGTGGGTAATTCGATACAAGGAGAAAGAGGGTTCCAATTAAGATTACATGCTGCGCCCCGCAAACGGAACACACTTCCTTCTTTTCCTGATCACTATCATGGACATGCAACCTATGCCAAAAAAGACATTCCCAACATCATAGGACGAAAAAACTCTCTTTAACAAAAAAAGCTTTACCCAGCTGGCGCAGCTAGGCCCGCATTTTGTGAAATGTGCCCGAGCAGGCAGCTTGCAGATGGGTGGGCTTTAAATCGGCATCGAAACTGGCGAATATATTGCAAGCGCCATTCAGTTCGTATGTAGCCCACACCAAGGGCCTGATTCACAGACTGTTTTCCCATGGGCTTGCGCCATTATAACACGCGTATTGTGAATCAGGCCCCAAGTGTGGCTAGCAAAGGTCTACACCCCGATTGTTGGAGTATAATGAATAAAAAGGAGGGAAATATTTAAACGTAACCCAAGTCTTTTCTGAGCAAATGCGGCGATGGCATTTGCAATGCACGCAGACTGGTAGGGTTAAACAACCAGTGTTATGCTATGATGATGATAGGTTTTCTATAACGCAGGTAGTGCGGAACCGGGGATCGAACCTGTGTTGCTCTGTGTCGTCTTACTTCCAAGGTGAGCACAGTTGCCGCTGAGCTATCCTCCCGAGGCAATGCCACAGATTAATGCGTAACTGCTTAATTGCAAAATACAAAAGTATGTCAGCAGTAGTGTTCACTGCAGTTCTGGATTAAAACGAAGATCTTTCGGGGAATTCGCCTTTACTGCCCGCTGCTCAGCTCTAGGGCTGGTGGTGTGGGGGCCGGTGCTTTGGGAGACAAGGGATAACAAGATGGCAAGAGAATGCAAGTGGCAAGAGCAGAGCCTTAAAGAGAAGCGTGTGCTGAAAAGGGAAGAAACCGCGAAGGACGAAGCAAAGGACGAAGTGAGCCCATGTATTTGTGCACGCTGCACGGTCTCCCCTTATCTACCCCACTACAAGCGACAAAGGGCAAGGATGCAGGAACAAGATAAGGAAAGTCAAAAGAAACAGGGATGATGAAGAAGAAAGTGAAAACAGGGAAGCAGTGGAATTAGCCGATTTCAAATGGCACAAGGGATCACAGACTCCAGGTATGCCCGCTATACCCTGGGCCCAGCAGAAACACATGCAAAGAAGTGATAATGGGACGCTGGGCAACCGACGGCAGGCAGAACCCACATCTTCACTCTTGAGAAATGCACTGGGCACAGAAGGTCAACACATATCATCCATAAGTGTAGATGCAAAAAAAAAGGACATGGGTCCTCAATGATGAACAGAAAAAAGGAGTGTTAGAAAGGATGGCCTTCCTCATGAGAAAGTTTTGTAGGACTCGTCAGGAATGCTTAAATAGCAGGCCAAGTACCCCCTTGAGAGAAGAAGTCTTCAGTAACCTGGGACCTGCTTCATAGAGTTCTACAAGAATTTACAGGCATTGGTGGGCCTTAGACTGGCCCACAAAGACAACTATACGAGACTACACCAACGTAGTCCAGGGGTAGCCACTCTTCTATCTCACTTTATGGGATAGAAGCACATTTTGTGAAACCTACCCAAGTGGCCGAGTGAATGCAGCATAGGTGCAAGCAATAGTTGCAGAGCCAACATAGAACTGTGGTACGAGGTGTAACTTTCTAATAGGACCTCACTCTTCCTTTCGTCGCTTGTTTTCACAATGTCTTGTGCATGTTGGTGGCGGTAGCAGTCCTGTTGTCAATTGGTTCATTGATTTTTGTGCTCCGAGGGCCCGATTCTCATCTTGGCACTGTGAGCGTGCTAAATAGCACGACTCACTGCGCCATTTCTTGACGCCCATGCACCACTGCTATTCTCATGTGGGCCTGGGCGTCTTCCCAAAGCACGACATTGCTTTCGCTGTAATCCGTCTGTTTCTAATTGAAACGGGCGGATTGCAGCATCTCGGCAGCATTTTCGTTAAATAACGAGGGAATCGTTATTTAACGAAAATGCTGCCAAGAACACAGTTCCTATACACCAAAGTGAGCAGCTTCAACATTGCAGGATGTTCAAGCTGCTTACTGTGGTGTATAGGAAAGTGTTTATATACACCCGTGTGGTGCATATGAACACTTTCATTTAAAGCGAGCAGCTTCAACGTTGCATCCTGCAATGTTGAAGCTGCTTGCTTTGGTGTACATGAAAGTGTCCATATACAACACGGGTG
Organism: Ambystoma mexicanum; assembly: GCF_040938575.1. Taxonomy (NCBI): domain Eukaryota; kingdom Metazoa; phylum Chordata; class Amphibia; order Caudata; family Ambystomatidae; genus Ambystoma; species Ambystoma mexicanum. The sequence goes on along the minus strand of NC_090928.1, from coordinate 770,783,842 downwards.
TATGGACACTTCCATTTACACCAAACAAGGCTTCTTGTGGCACTCCTCCAGTTTAAGGGCACCAAAAGGGTACAGTAAATGTGCGCTTTTATGATAAATTCCAGGTATGCTGTTAATGCCGTGATGCTTAATCTTTTTTTAGATGGATCATTTCAATGCAATTTAAATATGTTATGTACATTTGACTTTGGTTCATTTTTGAATGACGCTCTTCATTACAGTTAATTAAATACCTTTCATCAGCATTAACCCCAGTCTCTAGAAAATTTGCAGTCATTCTTTTCGAGCAGTTCAGGGATCTTCATCACCAAGCGACGACAGGCAGATAAATAAAATAAATCAAGCTTGTTTGCTTGTTCTGAATCCACTCCTTAGGCCCTTGTCTTTAAATAGGTGTATGTGGGATGCATCGTTAGTATGTGTTGTTCCCCACAGATTGGGACAGGGTAGAGATGATGTGGGGGTCTGGCCTTCCATAAAAGGTCTGGGGTATGGCTGCGGTGAACCGTCCAGCGGTGTGAAAGGACACAGGTCCGTGCCATCTGAGTAGGCCTATATCATCTATATGTTCCTCACTTCTTCAAAAAGTCATTCAGCCGTTCTAGGAGGTAGGGATTCTCTCGTGCAGATGTGGAATAAAGATAGAGAGTCCTGATTAGCTTCTGGATTCTTATAAACTGGCAGGAGTATAAAAGAGATGAATTCAAAATTCCGTTGTATCTGATTTTGTTGGCAAGGGTATAGTTTTGTAGATGACGCAGGCCAGACGCCATGGTTTTGGCACCCAGCATCACAATGATTTAATTGTTAGGATGTAAAACACCTGGATAGACATTGCAAATCCAAGTCCAAGGATTTCTTGAGGCCTGCCTCTGGATGTGCAGTGGATCAAGCCTCACAGATAACCCGAGATGAGCAGTACAGATGTTAATGCCCGCATGGCGCGTCTCTACCGACACGGTATTGAGGACTCAATGAAAGAAGAGAAACAAAATTCAGGAAAGTGATTTGACATTAAATGCAACAGTATAAAGTCCTACACCTTGAAACAAGGAGGAATTCATAGATGAGTATCAAATAAATTAGGAAGAACTCACAACCTCCTGTCATCTCAGCGAGAACCTCAAGACCAAGTGGAGAGACTTAGTGGTAGCAATATGCAGGCGTGCAATGGTGCAAGGAAAACTAGCGAAAAGAAAGAACGCAGCGCTAGATGAAGCAATGACGATAGATACAAAACATTGTAAACAGCAACAGAACCATGTGTGAATAGATTGGTAAAGTCATAAGCCGCACCATGTCACACAGCATATATTGATTTATTACCAAATGAGCAGAGGATTGGTCAAAAGAAACAGGTAGTGTCTAAATTAAACTAAATGTTGTCAGGATGGTTCTTCTCAGTGGGGTAGTACTCAGGTAAAAATATTTCAAACTAAAGTTCTGCCAGTGCTCCGTAACTCTAGTGGCTGGATTCCCCCACCCCCCTAACCTTCTCCCAGCAAAAACTCCACACAATTCTTGTGTGCTCACAATCCTGGATTTGAAGGGGTTCCCCATCCTATTTTCAACAGTTCTTGGGGTCCGTTCTCTTGAGTTCTTAGTGCCGGGTTTAAGGGATCTCACACCCTGTTTGACAGCTCTCATGGTCTTTTCTCCTTGACCCTTTGTGCCATATCTGTAACCCCTGGGTGTATTCTGTAAGTGTGGTCATGAGAGGCGGGACTTCTAGGATGGCATCAATCCAAAGAATAACAGGAGGCTTCACGAAAACTGGGACAGGGTTCCCAGTAGATTCCTCACTTCCTTTCTCTCTGTCAGGGTTCACACCAATCGCTCTCTCCTCCCCGGAATCTCGCCTCCAGTTTTGCTCCCACAAAGTTGTTTGCTTCCTTAGCTAACTTTCTAGCGGTAGCTCTTTTTGTCTTATGGTCTACTACCTTCTCTTCAACAAAACCCCCCTCAGTACCTCTTGGTACTATCTCCTGTCCTAGTCCTTTACTGGTCTTCGTTTCCAACTCTTCACTTCTTTCAACTTCCTCCTGGAGGTTACCTAAGGATTCCCCCCAACTTCTTTCTGACAACTCTTCCCACTTGTGGAAGTTTCTCCATCTCGTTCAACACTTCCTCTACCCACTCTGCTTCACGTTCCTCTATTTTTGGTTCTTTCCGTGTCAATCTCTCATCACTATATTTTTGAACAAGCTGTCTATTTTCTTCCCAGTCTACTTCACCCACTGCAGCTCCTTTTTCACCTGTTTGGGCACCTCCAGTAGAACAATTTAGGCTTTCCAATTCCCTGTTATCTCTGTCTCTGCACACACCCTTGCCACCCATTTGGGCACCATCACTCCACTCCTCTGGGACTTTGTCCTGCTGGCCCACTGGGTCAATTTCCTCCCAACATCCTTGTCCTGCTCCTCCCCTGCCTTCTGGGCCTTGCTTCTTCCAGACCACTGGTTCTCTTGATTTGCCAATTTCAAGGCCTGTCCTTAGCCAGCCGCCTGGGCCCTCCCTGCAGCCTCCTGCCACTGTCTTACCCCAGCCTTTTTGCTTCTCTCCTCCAGGCTCCAGCCAACAGCTCTCCCCAGCCTTCAGGGGGACTGCTCCAGTCTTGCTTTTCACCTCTTCACTTCCTTCTACTTCTCCCTGGTGGTTACCCATACTTCTTTATGACAACAACTCTTCCCGATTCTGAGGTTTCTCCACTGCGCCACCTCGTTCAATACTTCCTATACCCACTCTGCATCCATTTCTTCTATTTCTAGCTCTTTTCTTTTACTTCTCCCATCAATAAATTCGCAAACTTTTTATATAGCCTCCTCTCCACCTTCTTCACCCCTTTGGGTACCTCCTCCACCCCTTTGGGCACCTCCCCTACAACAACGTAGTCTTTCCAATTCCCTGTTAGCACTCTCTGTCTGCACCCTTTTGAACACCTCCCTTAAAGTAATTCACATTCTCCAGTTCCCTACTATACCTCTCTACTTCACCCATGTGGTCAGCTTCTTCAACCTTTTAGGAATTTTCTTCCTTCGAATCCTCTGGGACTTTCTCCTTCTGGCCCTCTGTGTCAGTCTTCTCAAACTACTTGACCATTTCCCTCTCCCACATTCTGTGTCTTCCTCCTTGCAGCCCAATATGTCTGTTGATCCCCCACTTTCCAGGCTTTTCATTATTTGGCCTCTTGGTCCCTCCTTGCAGCCACTTGTATCCTCTGTACCCCAGCCAACTGAGTCCCTCCTTCAACTTCCAACCATTATGCTCTCCATGTTCCAGGGCACTGCTCCAGTCTTCTGCCTTCAATTCTCTCCCCAGCTTCTTCTCTTACACTGTCCAGCTTGCACCAAAGAAGCTCTTCCTCCTACTGCCACCACCTACTAACTGAGGGCTTGAGGTTTCATAGGGCTTTAAACCGTCCTCATGGTCTACCGATGGTGCAATAGGGATCAGTGTGATGGTTTCATGCAGGGAACCTGGTAATCATATTTCTCTGGGCCTTTATCAGCATGGACCGGAGCTTTGAGAATCTCATCTGCCATGCTCAAGTTCCCAACTCCCTCTTGTTGTTTAAGCTGCTGGCAGGATGTCTCCGGCGTATCTTGGTCTAGCTCAGGTTCCCATCTTGGTTGAAACGGGTTCTAGAAAAGCTTCAGCATCCACGCAAGGGGAGAAGACCACACCAGCGTTGTCGGGTCCATGGGAACGGCACTCCTCAATTTTCTTAAAGCACCGTTATCCTGTGACAAAGTGTCCCTTTGGTGACCCCACCATCTAGCAACTCGGTCAGACAGGGCACTTTGTCACAACCAACAGCAGTGAACAAAGCACGCAAAAATACAACTGATGCCAGGGACACCAGGCAGAGGGACAGTGCGCCCAGGCCGAGCAGTGAGAGAGATTGATTTAGGAACCACCGCAACAAGCACATTGTGAATGACAACAAATATACACAAATTGATTGTGCAAACGGCACTTGCAAAAATCAGCATTCCAGTTAAATAAAAATTGGATGTGATGAATTGCCACTGTCGAGGGTGTGAAAGTTCAGGCTTTCTGATTTTTATTAAATAATAAAATGAAGCGGGTAATTCCATCTCTGAAAGGGAAATCTGCTAATCGGATTCGCCTTTCATAAGTTCCATACCATAAGAATAGTGTGTACATCTGCCTTACTGTATTAGGATCCTGATTCGCAGCACCTGCTCTACCTGTGGCACAAAGCAGGTTCAGAGGCCACAGGTGCCCTCTTAACAGCTGCAGTGATAACGAAGTCTCTGCAGCGCAGGGGCTGCATTTATAAAAAACCTACCCCTCTTCCAAAAACGACATAACCCTGAAGATGTTGTCCTGGTGGCACATAAAACTGTAAATATAAACCGTACCTGAGTTACCATTGGTGGCCGACGAGTGTCATACACTGGGATGGGAGTGTTCTGTGTCTTGAACTGCTCCATGCCAGAAATGGGTAGTGTAGTGCAAGACATGCTTCCTTTGAACCAGTGAAATAACCGCTTTCAATGGACAGCCAACAACTTACAAGTGGCAGGGGTGTTGGCAAATGACTTGCTTCCTGGTTTTATCCTTTAATGCAGATCAATACAATCAAAGGGTGTGTAGGGACTAGCAAATTATGAAAATTGTTTTGGGATGATAAGCTTGAGCATTACTAAAGCCTCTAGTAGACCTAAGAATTATAGAGCGAACAAGGCCAGGTTGGTGCATAAGCACCACTTTGACATCGTTCTAAGGAATAGAAAGAGGCAGTTCAGAACTAAACTCAGGAACATTTCTCGTGAGAACTATGAACCAAAGACTCATGCAACATTGTCTAAAAAATGCTGCGCTTCCTACAAAAGCTGGTTAAAAAAACCTAAATACACATTCGAATGTGAGAAGGTGCGCAAATTGGTTCATAGTACTATCACCAACGATCCGAAAATGCTCTGGAGAATTATTAACTCAGATACCGACTATAGTCCGTAATCTGTGCGGTATCTGAAGTAGATTGGGCAAAGCACATTGAGTCAAAACTGGGGGTTCATTCGAAATCCCTGGCTTTTGGTGACAGTGCAATGGAAGTAAGATGGGATTATCAATTGGAGCATCTGGATATTGTTGACATCATAGGCACATGCAAGTCATCTAGAGCACCGGGCCCTGATGGCCCTTGCAATCAGTTAATTAAGAAGGAAGGAAAGCACACTAAAGTCCCAGTATACAAAAACGGACCAAGACAAGACACCCGTAACTATCGGTTGCTGGTAATGCTTGATGCCCCTGCTAAATATTTTGCCAAAATACTGTTAGGAAAACTCACCAATTAAATTTCAGAAAATAACATCATACTCCTAAATCAAACTGGGTTCCGGAGGGGCTCCAGTACGATTGACACCGGTCTGTCTTTGATCAACATTACAGAACAAGCATGGCTTAAATGTAGACAACCGGTTTCTGTAGCATTGGTGGACTATAGTGCAGCCTTTGACACTGTTGGTAGGGCTGTGGTGGGAAATGTCCACAAAGGTCAGAATCAGAATGAACTAGTCTGGGGGCATGACTAAGTGGTTTGTCACCTGGTCTGGCTTGAAACAGTGCTGCATACTTGTGCCCACACTGTTTAACTTATACCTGGCCGTCTTGGGTGAGGGAATTGGAAATTTGACATTGATCCCACCTAAGCTAGGCAGTATGATATGATATGATAGGTTATTTATAATGCTCTTAATATCCAGAGGTTTCTAAGCACGGTCCCGGGGATTGAACCTGTGTTGCTCCCTGTCGTCTTGCTTCCAAGGCGAGCACGTTGCCCCTGAGTTAACCTCCCGAGGTGTACAGTGGCTTGCATATGCGGATGATGTGCCCCTGCTGGATTTAACTACTTAAGGGTTGCAGGCCTCACTGGATCCCCTCTACTCTTATGCTGCTATTAATACCTTGAAGATTAAAAGTAGCAAGACTAAGATCATGGTCTTCACCCCAAATAATTACTCTGGTAAAAGGTGCAGTAAGTTAACTTGGACACTAAATGGGGGACCAATTGAGATGGTGTCCCCTAACCATCACCAAGAACAGTGGGGGTGAATGCTGCTGGACCAAGGCTTCTATACTGGTTTGAACTGGAACCAGGCTTATATTCACTGAAGGTGAAGGATCCCCTGTAGGTGCAAACCAAGTTCCCTTGAGAGGGAGTGCAGAAGGACCCCCACTTATCCTGGCTCTGTACTGGGACTTCCAGCAACCACAGAAAGAATGTGACCCCTGGCTCCACCTGCATCTTCAAAGCACATTAACGCTGGCATGAGAACCTTCAACATTAATCTTACTAAAGGCCAAGTACCCCTTTGGCTACTCCCTCTCTCACATGGTCAGAGGTAGACCACAAATATTTATATACAAAGGAGAAAGTGACAAGAACTCAATTTACATTTTTTCAAATTTGCTGATCTATACCAATAGCCTGGTGAATCACTTGCCTGTACCTATAGTCCTGAAAAAATATTAAGTACATGAAATTTATACACAATACTAGACATTTTTAATAAAGTTTACAACAGGTAAAAAACTCATAAAAATGTTCTATATGAACATGACCCAACATAAAACACATCTTAGATATAAAAAGCAATTAATCACTAAACTCACATACAGTAAACCACATTTAACAATAAGAAAAAATAGAGATGACTCGATGCTGGATGTGAGCTTTTGTGCGTGCCATTTCCTTGGTGGCCCTCATGAGCTAGTGCCACTATTCTGTCCTGGAGGTTTGGTGGGATGATGATTCGATCTCCCCTCAGTAGCAGTCCCTGTTCCGTGATCGACAGGTCCTGTCGTATGGTGAACATCCCTGTGAGGAACGCCTTTGCTTCCGTTGTTCTGTTGTGGGTGTTCTTCATGAAAGACCTCCATTCCCCTGATATAATAGTGTCCTTTATCAGGTTGCAACACGGGTCCTTTTGCGTTTCATCTGCGATGTCGTCGATACTGACGGCCTTCGGTCCCATGGTGTGCACCACCTGACAGATATGTTCCTCTGTCTCCTCTGCTACCTGCACTGCCTGCAGAGTCGCCGCCCGAGGGTGACTAGAGAGGAAGTCGGCCGGGTTCCCGCTTCCCGGCTGATAGGCCAGTTCAAAGTTGTATTGTTGGAGGTGCAGTAGCCATTTTGCAAATCGGGCCGGCGGGTGGGAGGATGTGCCCATGAAGATGGGCAGTAGAGGTTTGTGGTCTGTGTATGTTGTGAACCTTCTGCCGTACAGATAGAGATGGAAATGGCGACACCCCCATAAAATGGCTATTGCCTCCTTCTCAATGTGGGAATACCATTGCTCTGTCATCGTGAGAGCTCTTGACGCGTATTAAATGGGTCTTTGCTCACCCTCCTTCGTCAGCTGAGTGAGGATGGCTCCCAAACCTACTGGCCTGGCATCCACATATAGCTCCGTTGGGAGCGTGGTGTCATGGTATGCCATTTTTGTGTCTGTTGATAGTGACTCTTTGATGTTTTCAAAAGCTTCCTGGCACACCTGCCCCCATTCCCATTTTGCGTTGACCTTGGTAAATTCACGAAGAGCTTCTGACAGTGTGGCCAAGTTTTCAATTAACCTCCCGCAGTACGTGGCCATGCCCAGAAAACTGCGCACCTCAGTCGGCGTGGTGGGTGGACTTGCAGCTTGAATATCTGCGACCTTCTGGGGGTCAGGTGAGATGCCGGTACTGCTCAATGTGTAGCCAAAAAAAGATATCTCGGTCTTGAGGAATTCACATTTCTCCTTGTGAATGTTTAGGCCTGCTCCTTCCAGTCTGCCAAGGAGCATGTTCAGCCTCTTCAAATGCTCTTCTTTGTCGTTGGCGTGGATCAGAATGTCATCATTCACATTTAGGACACCTGGTATGCCCCTGATGACCTCTTGAATCGTCTGTTGAAAATCCTCAGCAGCTGAAGAGATCCCAAAGCTTAGGTGCTTGTACCTTCGCAAGCCAATGTGGGTTGAAAAAGTGGCTATATATCGGGATTCCTGTGCAATTTCAGCTGATGGTATCCTGCTTTTAGATCGACCTTAGAGAAGATCTTTGACCCCGTCAGGTCGGCCACAATTTCGTCTAGTGTCGGTGTAATGTGGCGTTCCCGCTTGATGGCGGCGATTGGTAGACACATGTCTATGCAGATTCGGACTTTGCCATGCTGTTTTTTTTTTTTGTGACAACCATCGGGGAAACCCATGGTGTGGGTCCTCTTACTTCTTCTATTATTCCTGCTTTCTCCAGCACTCTGAGTTCTTGTTCCACTTGTTCCCTCATGTGGAATGGTGTCCTCCTATGGTTTACGGCTTTTGGATGGACCGACTCATCAATGTGGAGTCTGATCGACTTTCCTTTCAAACATCCTATGCCTCTCTGCAGGTTGGGATATTTTGCTAGGAGCCTCTCAACTTCTTGTGAGTCCTTTATTTCACAGATGAAGCTTACCAGGCCCAAGTCTTCCACCGCATCGCCACTCAGTAGACATTCGATGTCCGCGTCTATGACATAGATCTTGGACAGTAGCGCGGTTTCACCGTGGCTGAGGGTCGTGCGGAATCTGCCGACCATGGGTAATGGACTCTTGCACCCGTATGCAAACAGCAGAGTGTCCGTGTCCTTCAGGTTCGGTTGTGGCTGTAGCATTCAAAAGGTGCTCATGGGCATGACATTCACGGATGCCCCCGTGTCTATGGTCATCCAAATTTGCTGGTTTTGGATCGTGACTTGGCACTTGCGCCTCCTGAGTCCTTTCCTAGGCGTGGCATGTCTATGAGTAAGGGCTGACACCAGATATATTTTTCTCCCTTTTTTCCCCACTGTTCCTTGACAAATTCCTGGTGGGCTCTGGTCGTGTCATCCCCTTCTTCCTCAGTCAAGGAATTTGTTGTCTCTACTCGTCGGGCACTAGCATGTTTCTTCTTCTTGCCCCCACTTTTCTCTTGGGCATTCTGTGGTATGGGTTGTTGGGCCGTTGACAACGGCACACTTTGGCATAGTGGTCTTTCCTGCCACATGCGCTGCATGTTGTCCCTTGTGCCGGGCAGTTCCTTCGTCCATGTCGCGGTCCACCACGCCATCCGCACTCCATGGGCCGCGGGATTCGTGGCTGCCATCTGGCATTCGTGTAATTTCCACCAGACTCATCCCTCGTTGATTGTCGATTTGTGACTTGGGCTACCATGGCCGTCGTGAGGGCGGGCTGTAGTTTTTGAAGTGTAGTGCCCATGTGGGCTGCTCTGACGACTGAATTCAAGAATGCGTGTTAGTGAGATTCCTCTTTCACTCAGTACCATCCTCCTCAGTTTCTCTGATTGGATGCCGTTGATGAGCTGTCTCCGAATTTCTCTCTCGACGTCTGTAAACTCGCAGGATATTGCCAGTTTTCTGAGTCGGGTGTGGTAGGCATCTAAGGTCTCCTTTTCTGCTTGAATGGTGGTGCAAAATATAAACGTTTCGTAATCAGGATTGAGTTGTGGGAGAAAGTGGGCCGTCAAAGCATCCTTCGCTTGCTGGTATATGTCCTGGCCATCATCGATAGTTAGTGAGTTGAAGATACGTAGCACTTCATTCCCCACGTTTAGCAGCAGGTGCGATCTCATCTTCCTAGCGGTAGTAATGTCCTTACAGTCCATTGCATTTCAAATTTTTGGATCCATAGTTGCCACCGGGGGCCAACTGACAATGGATCAGTAAATGGGTCAAAAGGCTGTATCATGACAGATGATCCACCTTGTGGGCGGGCATGCGGCGTGGACATGGATAGATTTGCAGCAAGTCTAGAAGGCGTGCCGGGCCTGGGGGTGGATGTGCCGGTCGCCATGACAGGGCCTCATTTTCCCCTGATGGGGTCTTCCGCCTCACCTTGTTGCGTGACAGCCAGAGTCCGCAGTCCTCTTTGTGTGACTTCCCGTGCTGGGTGGGTCTGCTTCCTTCTCCCAGGTGCTCAACGAGTGCCTGGTTGCCGCAGTCGTCCGTACCAACCACATGTAGGGCCCTCCGGCGTCGTGCTGCACGTGGCTTCCGACCCCTGGATGGCAGGATTCAAATGGTGGCAGTTCTCCGTGGCTAGAATGGTGGCTGTTGCACCTTCCTCACACAACAGGAGCGTGTGCAGATGAGAAGAGAAAGAAAAAAAAATGTTTTTTTTCCTTTTTTTTTTGAGGCGGGGGGGGGGGGGTGTTTGTGTACCCCCCACCGGGTGTCCAAAAATGGTTGCAGCCGCTATCGCGGCAAACAGCTGATGGTGTGTTGCACGTGTGTCTTGGGTCTCACGTCCCTCGTCGCCAGTCTTACATTCTGTCTGTGGCGCCGCGGGGCTTGGGGACAGAACGTTCAAGGCCGCAGGGGTAGGCCTCTGCTGCGCAGCTCCGGCAGGAGCTAATAAGACACACACACACGTATCTGCTTGCACGGCCCCGGAACTGCCTCCTCTTCGCGGGGGCGGGACTTTTATTCAGACGCCCTGCGTCACCGCGTTGCGGGACGCAGGCCGAATACAACACCCAGGCTTGAGGAATACAGACTGAAACGCCATTTGGTAAAGTGCTGTTTTATTTCAGGGACAACCAATCTACTTAGGCTTCTCTATCTTCAAAGAATGAATACATTCAAATCACAGCTTATTGAAGAGTGTCCTAGAAGCCCCATAGTCAGTCAAAAAGGACTAGTTACATTTGCTCATGGGGCTGGTGGAGTGTCACGTGAAGTTTGTAAAAAAAAGCATCTCTAAAACCTTGAGGGCACTAATGTGCAAAGGTGTTCAATACAAGTAGTTTGAAGTAAGTGGCATGGCTTTATGCAAACTCAAAGCCACAAAAGCAAACGCCTCATACCTATACGTATTTTATTCAAAGTTTAAATTGTTGTGTCAGTCAACTCCAGTACATGTGGTTTAGGGGAAGCACTCATGCAGGAGAAAAAGAGTCAGATAAAGACTATTTATTTTTCTATAAATCGCTGACTGACAGAGACAATAGTCAGTGATTGACAGCAAAATGCAGACCTGTACGTGGTGTGGCGGTTCGGAAGAATGAGTCGGACACATGGAGGACAAGTTAGCGTTTTTTTATGAAAATATAATAAAAAGGCCTATCTTTCCTTATTTCTAAAGGGAGTGCCCTGCCTATCCAAATTAACTAAAGGTGCTCGTCTATCGTCAGTAAGTCCAAAAGTATATTTTGTCCTCAGTCCCAAGCCTAACTCTACCTAACCCTACCATTAATATGAACAACTAAAAATAGACCAAGAGAATGGGCCTCATTACAACGTTGCCAGACCGGCAAAGTACAAGTCTGCCTGCGGAGCCGCTGTGCCCGACAGGTCTGACCCTGCAAGGCACAGCGGCCACAGTAGGCATACTTTCACTGAAGAACAGGCACCATTAATACTTGTTACACATCTTCTTGTGGTGGGCTCTCCCCTCTCTTCAAGTGTCATTACCTGGGGGCTTCTCCCTTCCTCCCAGGGTATTTGCTTCCACTTTCTATCTATTTCCCAAACAGCATTCTTCGTCATGCTTTGTATTGATTTCAGACACCTCCATTTCTGCTCACTGTAAGGAACTCATAGTGGCAGCAAGTAAGACAGACACAAGTGATCAGAGTTCAAAGGTGTTTATTGAACAATGAATGGAAGGGGAAAAAAACGCCTAATCTAAACATAAATTGAAGCTGGGAGCAAGCATCAACCATCAAATGAAAAATAAGGCACTCCTAGTGGCGTTGTGTCAAATAAAAAGTGCCTATACCTAAGTGCCAAGAAACCTATTGCCAAACCTTACGCTAAATACAAAAGAGTGTGGAATAGGATTTTCAATAAAGAAGTGTTCTCAAATCATAAGTCAGGATGTGATTGCCAGGGGTCTCCCTTCCCTGTGTTTTTAGCACGGGACAAGGTGGGTCTCCTAAGCACAACACGCACTCAAGCTTTCCCCAGCACGAGCCGATAGTTCTGCTTCAGCCGGTACAACACACGCCCAGGCTTTCTCAGCATGAGCCGACAATTCCCTTCCGGCTACCATGTTTTTCGATGACTTAAAAGTCTCTTTCCAATAAAAAGTCTCTTACCCTCGAGGTCCCGATAGTTCCAACAAACAAACACACAGTTCTGTTCTACAAATGCTTTGGGTGATGACTACACCCCTGGCCCCCCTCTTGTGGGCGCTGACCCGTCAGACACTACTTTGGGTGTTAGCTTCACCCCTGGGTCCCCCTCTTCTGGGCGCTGACCCCTCAGAGTCTTACTCGACTACTTTTACAAATGTTTTTGAGTGATGATTTCCCCCCCAGAGCCCCTCTTCTGGGCGCAGACCTTTCACACACTTATAGATCAAAGTCTTTTGATTGTACAGGTAATTTGCTTGACCCTCAGTATGACCACTTTGACCTACTTCGGCAGCTCTCCTATGGCCCTCTGGTAGTTTCGCCAAGATGGGTATCGACCAGAGTCTCTTGAGTTAGCACCCATGTGGTGCCGGTTTCCCCCTGCTGCTGCTCTCCCCTTAACACTTTTTACAGTTCTTTCACAGTTCTTTGAACTTGGTTCAAACTTGCCACTTTGCGACTTTCATTCAACACAGCCCTGTTCTTATTGAATCACCCCCCTCGACTCACCGTCTGTGATGAACTGCTTGGCTTTCCTCTTTACTGGAGTCAAGGCCGGTACCACGGTCGCAGATGCTTCCCTCGCTCCTGGTTATCGGCACAGGCTTGCCCTGTGTACTGTTGACATCTGCTGCAAGACACTTATGTTATTGTTTGCGGTCTTATAACGTCTTCCACAAAGGTTCTGCAGGCTTGGCACGTAAAGGGCAAGGTCGCTTCTCTCCTTGCCACCCTCTGAATTCCCGCCACCTTTCTCCTTCTCTTGAACTACCGTGCCTGGTTAGCTGTGCCGTCATGCCGTCTGCCGTGCTCGTTGTGTGCTCTTTTGCTCCCCCTTCTATCCCTGTGGGGAAAGGAAAGGGCCATCAGGTGTGTGCGATTAAGGTTAATTGCCTGACTTTGCCTGACCCCTATATTGGCACATGTCAAGTGCAGTTTTAACATTAGTCCGTTTACTGTCATATTGTAAGAAAGTGCTCACGTGAGACAAACGGGAATGACCGGGATTTTTATCATAAAATAAACAAGACAGTTTGTGGGAATTGTAGTTGTTGGTTACAATTGACTGAGAGTTCGGAAAGTAATAATTAGAGGGACAGGAAGTAGAATGATTGGGCATATCCGAGTAGAAGACAGGATAGCAGGGATTCTGAGAGTTGTGGTATTTAATTGTTTTACAAGATGTGAATGAGGTGTTGGCTTTACTTTTGGGTAAGGAAGATTCACTGGGAAAAGGGGATGATGATCAGGGATAGCCTATAAAAGCTTCAGGGACTTCGTTCCCCTCACTATCCTCCCCATGATGGTACCGCGTCTCACCTGGGGATTAACCCTGGGTTCCCCTACCCAGGTGATCCTCCCCCACTGGTCCACCCCCAGCAACTGGAACCAACAGCGATGGCCGTGTCCTAGCCACCTGAATAAGGGATTCCAGGACTCTACTCGGGAGAATACCCTCAGGTTTCTCACATCACTTAAAGTCGACTTTCAAACTCGTGACATTGAGAGTTTTCTTTCCTCCTAATACGTTTACCGGGTGGCCGCCCGCCTCCCTGTTCTCCCCGGTACCTTTTCTGACAAGGGGGAACCTCACTGGGCTTGGCGCGCACTTGGACATTTGGCTTCTTGGTGGCTCATCTCTGTGCCTGCCTTCGTCAGCATAGCGTTCTCTGCTCCTCTGACTTTGGATGCAGTCTACGGTGGGCTGCATGTTGCTAGCAGTACTCCCTTCTCTGGTGGTCTCGGCATCTTTCATTGGGCATCTCGCCCAACAAGAAGCAGCCGTGGTCACTCCACCACCTTGCACACATCTTAAGTCCCCATTCTTGCCAAGGTCTTCCGTTGCAAGATTTGTCGGCTCTCCAGTGTCTCACGCTGGCATTACTCGCCTTTCCAAGAGTCACAGGCTCAGCAACTTCATTGTGCACAACCTATCCAAGGTGTAATCACGCCAGGGTGCTTCCACTACATACCACACTCTCTCCCTTCACTCACCCCAGTTATAGTCATGTCTCTTTTTAAAGAGACATCTCCGTTTCCTTGGTATGGCTGTTTTGTTCCCACACTACCTGAAGCCAAACCTAAGGATGACAGATTAGTCTTCATAGCAGGTAATCCCATGTATGCAGAGATGGTATTGGGTCTATGGAATTCCTCAGTGGAATGGGAGTCCTTTTCCCCTAAAGAAGAGTCACTCCCATTGAGGACCCACTTGCCCATACCTCTAGGGAGGATCTTGCAGAGCGGCTCACCTCCCTAGCCTCAAAGGGGGTGTATCCCCCTTGGGACAAAGGGGCGAATACCTATGATTCATCACAGTAGGCCAGGGAGCCCTCTGCCCAGCACAAGGGGGCATGAGGAGGGGACATTCCCTCATCTCCTGGCAAGGAGACAAAAGAAGGGTCTAAACCATTGTGTAAATAAGTGTGGGTTTATTTTTGACAATGTTTTTTAGTATAAATTGTGGTTTCATGTGTATATAGAAATAGTGTTGTACGGGGCGATGGTTGCCCAATTATATGAATAAGGGTGCATGGTGGTGGTCAGTGTGTGTGTGAGGGGGAAGGGACACAGGAGTGTGTGGTTTGGATTGAGAGGGCATTGGGAGTGGATGCGAGGAATGGGTACAGCATTGTAAGGGTGAGGTATAATGCTGAGAAATATTTTTTTTTTGGTAAGGAGGGATGTGGGAAGAGTTATGAGTACCCCACTCAAGTATATGTGTTCCGCGCTACCAGGAAAAGATTCTCAAATACCACTTTGAGTGGGTCATGGATACAAAAATGGGGAATGTACAAGCTGTGGCCTGAAGAGGGCTCAAATAACAAGGATGTGTTGGGACAAGTGTATACGTATCTGGCTGCTAAGTATAAAGGGAAAAAGATGAGCAGTAGGCAGGGTATCATCGAAGAATGGTAGAGGATTTAAAAGATGCCCCAGAAGAACAAAACGAAGAAACAGTGGCAATACCTACACCTCGTGTTGTCTCCACAGCCCACCTGGATATGGGTGTTTTCCATTTCAACCCGCAGCAGGTTATAGCAACCCCCAGTATGTACCGCAACACGCACCAAGGCAGCAGCTACTAGTGCAAATGCTAAATGCAACTCATTGACTAATGCTACACAAGACCCCTTGGTTATGGAAGTAGAAAATAGGGTGCGTAGAGGATTAGAAACGGCACTCCACAGGACAGAGGTGGAGCTGGCGTAAGCTGCGCAAGAGCAGGGGGAGGGACTAAAAGTGAGGATAGGCTTAGACGAAGGGAGAACCGGTGATGTTCTGTTTCTTATCAATAGTAGAGTGATTCTGGATGTTCAAGTAGATGCAAGTGAAGATAACCCCAATGCTGGGGGCATCTAGAGAGTCCATCACGTGCCATCAGTGTAGATTATGACTCGCCTAAAACGGCTAGAGACGCAGAGGGCACAGAGCAGCTGCAGCCTTTGCAAATGAAAAACATCTGCGCTAACCATGCGGTGCTCAGAAACACGTGAAGCATGCAGTGTTTGCCATTTTGGAGAGGTCCAAATCAACCCTCACTACCAAGGAGCATTGGGTTATGAGGACATACTATCCAATCCTGGCATTCACATTGTAAGGTGTTGCACAGTGAACCCTGCTATATTCATTGCAGTACCCTTTCAGTCAGGGGAGAAAATGCATGACCATCTCACATACAACGATCCAGAGGATGACATCATTCATGCGAGGGAGGATGCACTCTCAGACGGGAAGGTTATCTTCGCTGATCCAGCACCCTGCACTCACTATGCTAGGAGACTTCAACATCTGGTTCGATGTCTCCGCCTACCTCATGACCCGCTGCCTCACCCACAAATTGGAAGGTTTCACCTGTCACAATTGATCTCACACCCGACGCACACTGCAGGGCACATCCTAGACGCACACTTCTGTACAACTGGGCAAGTCTCCCCACTCACTCCTTGACCACTCATCTGGACTAATCACCACACTATCCCTTTCTCACTTTAATAACTTCACCCCTCCACACCACTTCCACCAACCAATCCCCCAACTACCTTTGGAATAAAATCATCATCAACCCAAAACCTGGCCAATTCCCTACTTCATATACTTCCAGATCTCTCTTGCAGGGAAAGACACCCCTCCATCGATCTCTTTGACCTATGGCTCTGCGAAGATATGACCCCCTCACACCATCCCGTTGCCCCTCCCGATGATCGACCCCACACCAGAAGTGGTATACCCCCTCCCTCATGTCACTCAAAAACCTGAAGCATCACTGAGAGCATGCCTGGTGGACCATGCCATCCTCCCCTAACAAAATGGCCCTTGCAATACTGAACAGGTCATACTTGTACGAAATGAAGTAAGCAACAAGAAAAAACAATATGGGAACAGAATCTCCACCTCCAAAAATCGATGCAGGGAACTGCACAATATCTTTGAGGAATTAAATTCCCCCAGCTGCATACCCACCTGTCCCGAACTCGCAAGCTCTCTGTGATGAACTTTCCAACCACTTTCATAATGTATCGCTTGAAAGACAACATACCATAACCACAAAACTAGCTCTGATCCCACCATCGACTATCGGACTCTTCAGAAACCTGAACCCTTATTAGCCCTCCCCACCCACTTTCTCTTCTTTCACCCGTCTTTCCCAGGCCAATTTTGACAACCTACTAGCACTTAACCGACCCTTGGGCTCACCTGGCAAACCTTGCCCACTGGCCCTCCTAAAAAAAGATCCTCACCTCCACCTCTGCTGGCAGCATAGCCTGCTCCATAGTAAATAACTTGCTCACTTCAGGCAATTTCCCCAGAGGCCTTACAAAACCTCATGTAAAACCGCTTCTCAAAAAACCCAGCCTTGACGCACTCTCTTCATCAAACTACTGCCCAATCTCCAAAACCTGCTTCACTGCCAAACTAATTGACCATGCGGCATATAAGCAGCTTGGCCTCTTCACAGAAGCCAACAGTCTCCTCAACCCAGCCCATTCGGGGTCCTGACCCCTCTGTAGAACAGAATCTTCCCGGGCCTCCATATGGGACAACCTAAAAAGAATTACCAACTCAGAAGGGTGTTCCACACTCATCCTCCTGGATCTTTCCGCAGCCTTTGATACAATCGACCAAACAATACTGAGAAACAGGCTCCTGACTTTAGGCATCAATGACTCCGCCGTTAATTGGATCTCCTCTTTTATTTCCAACCACTCACAAATCAGTCTCCTTCCCCCTTTCTCCTCCACCCTCACCCAGTCACAAAAGGGGTGCCCCAAGGAGCATCCCTTTCACCACTCCTCTTCAACCTAGAACTTAGCCCTCTGCCAAGTCTCATCCACTCACACAACCTTACCTGCTACAACTACTCAGACGATACGCAGATCATTTTCAAAATCCCCAAGAGCCAAGCCTCGCCACCTCCCTACCTCACCTCTTGTCTCTCAAAACTCGACCAGTGGATGACTAACAACCATCTAATCCTCAACCCAGGCAAATCAGAGAAGCTATTATGTGGCAAAACTGCTTGCTCCAATCCCCCAACCTTTACCATGGCCGGCTGCCCTTGGAGCCCCACCTGCCCCCTCCACCTCCTTCAAAAATCTTGTATGCACCATGGGCACAGACTCATCCCTCTCCAAGCACATACACTCTGTATCCAGATCCTGCCGCTTCCATTGTACGCATCGTAAAACAAATCTTTCCTTACCTCTCTTACCCTCAAAGAGTTTCTGCAATACTGGCCATTATCATTTCCTGCTTGGACTACACCAACTCCCTCTATTTCGGTGTTCCAGCACGCCAGCTAACGAAACTTCAATGTTTCCAATAAGCAGCAGCCAGACTGCTCCTCACCTTCTTGCCCAATGAAAACATCACCCCTGCACTCAGAATTCTGCACTGGCTCCCAGTTAGCCTAAGAGCAACCTTCAAAGCCATGTGCATCACACACGAACACTCCATCATACAGGACCTGAGTTCCTCCGGAACAAAATCACCCACTACCAGCCCCCCAGTAGCCCCTGATCAGCTCAGCTCTCCTTTTGGCTATTCCACTGCACCACTCCACTAGAGTTGGCGGCTCAGTTTTCTCTATCCCAGTGCCCACCATCTGGAACACCCTTCCTCTGCACGTCATCTGCACGAAAACTAACTCTCATTCAAAAAAGCCCTATAAACCTGGCTTTTTACAGCATTGCCCTGAAAAACCATGAATTCCGAATATATGAACTGTCTGCCCAGGCCATGCCGGCTGGGTTCGTGGTATCACCAACCTTTTTTCCAAACACACGATGGTGCCAGCTGTGTTCGCGGTGGACCAGACCACACATGCTTCCATAAACCCATAACGAGCCTGCCTTCCCTCAAGTGCCACTAGCTGATTCACAGCACTCACATTTGTAATGTCACAGGATTGATGAATGGCTTCCACCAGGCATGTACGGAAATGGGCAAATCACAAATATAATAGTAGAAGCACAGTGGTGTGATAGAACCAATGCCACCACCTTCGCAATCATACACCTGACCCACCTAGAAGAATTTTGAAGCACAACCTGTCTGCCTCCTGTGGCAATTAGTTGGAGCATAGACTGGTGTAGCTGCTAACCATTTTTATCACAGCTGCAAGAGACAACAGAAGAAGCCGTATACCTGAGGGGCGCCCTAACATCAAAGCGCCAACAATGGCTGTAAGGTACATGTAATGCACTATTCCTCTGGCCACAGGCACGGCTATCCACACACATCAGTATACAGCAAGCACTACGACAAAAACTTGGTTGTGCTGTTGACATGAATGCTCCACCTACTTACACCCGACTACACCTCAACACCTCTGACAGCAGAATGCAGTGCAGACCTATGATACATTCGGGAATGCTGAACACATAGCTAGTCTCTAGCACTGACCCCACCCTACTTTTTCCAGCATCCATCCACATGCCTGACCGCATGGGTTGCTTTTCTACCGGTTCCTGGCCAGCCCTGTTAAGCCTTTTTCAGAAAAAATGCACATTGCATCACAATCGTGACATAGGATCTTCAACACTCTGGACTTCGATCCTCCGCGGGTGTTCCCACTAACAGCGCATTGAGACTGGAATAATGGTAAAATTGGTGCTATACAAATGACAAGTACAATACAATACAATGGTTCATCAACGATTGATCACGCCTTGCCCACCGCATTGGTCGCTCTATGCCCCAACTTTCAGTGCTATGCGGATGACACTCAGCTCATTTTCAGGCTACCCTCGGCCTCCTCCTCTCCTTCGCTCATCTCCATCTGTCTGCTATCCAGGAGTGGTGTGCCGCCAATGACCTCTGCCTTAATGCCAGTAAGACTGAGATTCTCCTCATCGGCACACCTGCTCACTCCTTCCCTGTAGCTCTCTGGCCGGCCTCTCTTTGCCATCTTCCTGCACCCACCTGTGTGGCTAAAAACCTTGAGGTCATCTTCGACTCCACACTCTCCTTCTCTCCTCACATCTCTGACGCCTCTAAGAAGTCACACTACCAGCTGCACCTCCTCAGAGGTATTCTTCCTCTCCTCTCCTTCCCCCAGAAGATCACTGTCTCCAGAGCTCTGGTTCTCTCTAGGCTGGACTATTGTAACAGCCTCTTTCTAAATCTGCCTACTTCTACTCTCCGCCCTTTGCAACTTATCCACAACAGGACTGCAAGACTTGTCCTTGGCCTCAATCCCAGGGATCGTATCTCTCCAGGACTGAAATCTCTGCACTGGCTCCCAGTGGCCACGAGGATTAAGTTCAAAACCCTCTGCATCCTTCACAAGGCCTTCTGGGGCCTGGGGCCTCAATACCTTCAACTCTCTCGTCCTAAATGTCTTCCTTATCGAGCTCTTCGCTCATCCGCCTCCAACTCCCTCAGGGTCAGTCGCTTCTCTAAGCAACGAGTTGGTGGTAGATCTCTCTCTTTGGCTGGTGCCTCCCTCTGGAACAGCCTCCCTGCCTCCCTTGAACTTGAGGAGAACCATCTCCGGTTCCGGAAGCACCTCAAAACCTTTCTCTTTGCTTCTGCCTTTTCTCCTCCTCTCTTCTGCTGACCTCCTGGCTGTAACCGGAACTGCACTGTTTACCTGGACACTCTCTGATCTCGAGCCCAGCTCCCTACCCCGCCAGCGTCACACACCTGCACTGCCCACCTGGCAATCCCCGCACTTGTGGACTGTTTCTGTATCCCTACAGTCCACCTATCGGTCCTTGACACCTGATGCCCGCACTTACCCATGCACTTACCCATGCACTTGTCACATGCTGGCTGTTATTTATTTACTTATTGTTATTATCTTTCTCATGTACTGCACTGTCCCTGCTCCCTTCTTACACACGTGCGCGATCTGAATGGCACCTGGCCTAGTCGGATCGTTGTCCGCCCTCCCTTGCCTCGTCACGCCTTGAAACACTTGTCTATAGGCGCGTTATAAATGCCATATCATATCATATGAGGAGACTTGCCAAAGGCATATGGTGCTGCTCCTCGTAGACAGGGACAACAAAGTAGCAGTTAAAAAAAAGAGGTTACCAGCACATTATTCAGCACAAGCAGTAGAACTGATCACAGGGGTGTCTAGTAGTGATATATATTCTGATTCAGGGTATGTCACATCCACAGTACATTTACTTTAGGGTTGTAATTGTAATTGGTCATTTATAACGAGTTTAATACCCAGAGGTTTCTAAGTGCTGACCTGGGGATCCACCCTGTATTGCCCACGTCATCTTGCTTCCAAGGTGAGAACGTTGCCCCTGAGCAATCCTCCCGGCCCATTGTCCAGGTGGTAAAGGAGAAGGTTCAAGAGGGCAGATAGGACACATCTGCAGCATTGCCAGAATGATTAATGAATGCCTTATCCCGTCCATCAGCAGCCGCAGTGGTGAAATATGCTGCTCACACACGGGACACAGACTTTGTTTCACTCTGTAATGATACCGCAGACAGCGCCACCAAAGAAGCAGCATATTTAGAAGTTCTTGGACATTACTACGTATCCTGAGGTAGCCATGCAATAATTGCAGCTAGCAGTGCCTTACACAGCAGTCCGGCTCACTCAGAAAATTGAATTGCAAGGTCATGCACCCCAAGGGAAGAATGATTTGTGGGTGAAATGGGGGTACTCACTGTCACAGATGGATCTTATCTGGAGGCAAAACATTACAGGAAAAGTAATAATGCTGCAGGAATTGCTTATGGTTGCTCTTGAGCAATTGCATTTCCCAACGCATATGTCTAAACAGTATATTGCAGATATCCAGGAGGACTAGTTTGTCCCCAACCTTCAAGAATATGTTGATAAATGTATGGTAAATTGCACTACCTGGCACCTTTAAAGCACTGGACACACCATCAGGATGTTGCGTGGCACATTGTCCCGTCCAACAGGACCCTTTCGGGAGCTCCACATAGATTATGATGCATATGGGTGAAATGTTTAACATGCCGGGGGGTGGAGGAATGGAACAAGCGACGTTGGGCCTGAGGATCCAGGCTCATTAAGCCATGACTAATAGCCAAAGGAAGGCCCGAGCGATACTATCTTAAGCAGCACTGCTGTTAATAATACAAAGGTTGAAGCACACAGACCCCACGATGGAATCAGACTGGATTATGAAGACATAGAATTTTGTGTCATTGGAGTGGCTGACACACTCCATCCAGGGGGTACAAGCCCGATTTAGCAGAGACTGGGGAATGGTCATGTCTTTTCTACATAATTACTGTATGGAATCTATGTGCCCCTACAGACTGTGTATCCTAGGTAAAAATCCTAGATTTGTATTGCAAATGCTCTATTTATGGATTTTTATATTAATACAATTATACATTTTGAGGTATTTAAGAATGGAGGAGAATTACATTTTTCTTATCCATACATTACAATATTGGTGGATGTCTGGTCTCCTTGTGTTTACTATGTGGATGCATTGTACCTCTGTCCTTTTTTCTGTTATGTTCTGTTCTTTTCTAAAGGTTATAATGTAAAACTCAACATCAAGTGTTTAAGAAGCCTGTGTCTGGGATCCGGGAACGGAGGAGGAGGGTGGCTGGAAAAGTGGCAGGGGGATGGGATTGGTTATAATACAAAACCAATAAAGAAAAAGTATAAAAAATAAATAAGATGTACGTCCCTTTCCCTGGCAAGACCACTATGCCCACGATATCAGGTGTATGTGTGTGTACTGTTTGACATTTTATTACAGCAGCTACATGTTTGTGTGGGGGTTCTGATTCATAACTGATCGTGGAAACCTCAATGTGATGAGGAGATAAGGAGCAACATGAACATGCAATTAGGACAGCACTAGAAGGCTTAAGGTAATAACGTGATTTGTCATTAATCAATCAAGGTGCTGAAACTGGTATTAGAGTCCAGGTTCCACAGGTTATAGTTTATCCACCAGTCCGTGTCTACCAGAACAATGCTATGGTCAAGCAGTGCTTTTGTTTCCTAGTAATGCCTACAAGAATGTCCTCTCTGGCCCAAGATCGCAACTCAACAGTGAATACTACCATGCCCACACTCTGTCTCTACAGTTCACTTTACTTGCAGTGCTTCCCCTGGACTGTTGATGAAGCACCTGCTCACATGTGATAGTCCTTTCAAGCATCACAAACCTACTGTCTGGAATCTGTTTGAGCTAGAACAGCTAGAAACATATCAATGCACAATACCCTGGTAATTTTTAAATGCAAAGCTATCTTAACTTTCTCTCCCTCTCCACTAACCTAACCAACTCCTTCTCTTTCAGATCAGTTAGGCTGTCTGTAGACCATGTAAATGGAAACGGTGCACTGCATAACCCAGTAACCTAACAAATGAACTCAAGGTTGCAATAAGAGACTCAACAGGGATGTAAGTGGGCCGTGTCTCCAAAACGCCCGCTTGAACTGGGGTGCAACCAGGGCTCCCTCAGTCCCCCACAAGCAGACTCTGGCACAATTTCAGTTAAGAGCTTATGAGTGCAGTTAGGCGTGCAGGGAAGCTGTCTGCTTGCAGGACAGGGCAGTCAGTACCTGACTTGAAAAGAATAGCTCTCTCCAAATTGTTTCTAGGACTCCTTGTTTGCTTTCATCTTACTGGTAGGGCATTACCATAAATGAAATAAGCACACAGGGCTGTGTTAATTATGTAAGGGTTGCAGGCTTGAATCACTGTCACAGATATGTCATATAAAACAATGTACATTTCTTCTTATGTTCCCAAAATGCAATTGTATTTGATGAAAAGCACCAAGCGCTAGTTGTGCTACATTGGCGCTACTTGTCCTCCTCCGCTTCCTCATGGGTGCCCTACTGTGTGATTTTAAGGTGGGCTGAAGAAGTCAGGGATAAGTTAACAAGGTCTTTCTTTGTCCAGCAAAAGCATATTTAAAGTGACACGCCATTTAGTTGGAGAATATGTGCATACCGCCAGCTTCTCCATGCAGGAGATCAATAGATACAGATTAGTCAAACCTTAAATGAGCACTTAAGAGCTAGTAAGCACACGGGCCTGGGTTGATTATTTACAGAATGATGGTGATTCACTTGCTGATTGAATTGCTTATATCCTGCGTCAGAAAAGTATTTCTTTCTACAGACAGTCAGTCTTTCCTGGCTTAATATGTGGCTTAAGCCAGGGTAAAATCATTAGGATCATAGTGTAATCATGACATACTATTGTCTGAGGAGATATCAGTTTTATTCACTAAGACAGTGTTAAGCCCCAGCAGCCCCTAATCATTGAATACATAAACAGACCCATGGGTAATGTGACAGGGAAAGGATGTTTAAGATTGTACATGTTACTGGGGAAGATTACATCTCCAGCCCAAACTTGTTGTGCTGAAGGAAAACTCGGTAGGATTAGATTGAAAGTAGTGCACACACAAGTGTATTTCAAGCAGCACACACAGCTGTATTTAAAGTTGCCCAGATATATGGATTGAAAGTAGCACACGCCGGTTTAGTGAAAATCACACACACATGTTCACAGAAAACTGCAGACACATATTTTGATTGTTCAGAACAGAATGCAAGAATCTTTGAAAGTATTATTTTTCAAATTCAAACCTGTGAGAGTCAAATGCATGCTCTTCATTGTCTACATTTAAATGATCTGCACACAACCTACACATTCACTAACTCACACATGTGTACAGGAGAGCCAAGTTGAATGTGCATGTGCTGATAAAGATGATAGATTTAATTAACTTTTCTCCATACTTGTTTTGATACTGGAGAAAAATTATATATGTTTTGAGGTGGTTAAATTATGTGAACACACTGGCCGAAAAGCAGAAATGTTATCATTGAAATATATTGTCTTGTTTAGAAAGAAACAATAAGTGTTAGGAATGCCTAGAACCCTTTAAAATATTGTAGGGGAGCAGACATACACATCCGCTGGAGATCCTACCCCCCTACCTTCCATGTATTGGAGACATGAGACCGTGCCCAGCTATTGTACCAATATCACAGCGGATATATGGAAGACACTAGCCATTAAGACAACTATATTTAATGTACCCTTCGAGTTGATGACAGCCTGCAGGAGGCACTCCCTCAAAGAATTTGAGAAAGAAATAAGAAAATGGACTCAGGCGTCTTAAGAAAGTGTGCACAAAGTCCTGAGATACTGAATAAAGACAATATACGAATCCTAGAGGAGAAACGACAAAGTAAAGAATCAAGTGAACCTTAAAAGTTTAAAAGAAGATGATTACATGTTAGAAAGTGCTGCAGAAATCAGAAGTATAATGAATGTACATAAGCTGAAACGCAAGATAGATCAAGTCATCGTATATGCAAGTAATGAATAGAATGCAGGTGGAACCACCATTGGACAGAAACTTGACATTGGTATCATGAAATAATTAAGCCAAAGAATCATGAAGAGAAAATGAAAGGCTGTGTCGCAGTAGAATATCAGGTTGTTGGAGCTGCGTTGGGAGGCTGTCTGGCCTGAAGTCAAGAACTGAGAAGTTAAGGTCAGCTCTCTACGCTGAAGAGGAACATGTGTGCGGAGGATGAATCCTCTCACATTAAGGTGCAAGAAATAACACAAAAGCCATGAGAGCTGTTGGGCTAATTGGGTGGTAGGGCAGCTCCATGTCCTATCTACTTGCACCTGGGTCTTGGCTTATGTGCTGCTTATTGAACCGAGTGTTCCAGACAAGGCACAAGTGGGCCAAAACAATTGTATTAATCCAAATAACAAAGGACCTTATAGTTTGAGAAATCAATGAAACACTGTGTAACTGATGTTTCTTAAATGTTAATGTTAAAGGACATTTGTACCGCGCACTATCACCACCGGAGTGGTCCCCTGGCACTCTGGGGGCTCTGAAAGAGGGTGGGAGGGCAGGTGAGTTAGTGGGTGGAGGTTGGAAAAGTGAAAGAGAGCAGTGATGTACTGTTGGCAGCCTCAGCCCGGTGGGTCCGTCGGCTGGGCCTGGGGTGTATGCGGCTGGTAGTCGTCGTGTACTGATGTGCGGGTCTATGTGCATTTATTGTTTTGTTGTTGCAGTGTGGTGAAGTTTGTGCGGTTTGTTGTGCTGGAGGTTTGTGGTTGTGTTTGGTTTGGAGTTTGAGAGGTGTATGCGGAGGAGGAAATTGTTAGTGGTCTCGGTTAGTTGGCATCTATATCCTGGTTGACCAGTTGTGCTCACGTAATCTCGCTCGATGGGGTGCTTGGGCATCATGTGCCTCTGGAGGTTTGTGCTCGTTTTGTATACGAGGCCCCTTGAGCATCTCACTGCCTCTTCCGCCCGTTCTGTCAACAGCGTTGCATGCTCCCCACCCCCACCCACATGGCCAGAGCACCTGCCAGTGTCCATATCTTAGTGCTGTGATTGGTGGTATCTCGCTAGTTCCACTACACAGTGGTACCTAGTTGTAGCTATACGGTGGTTGGGGGTGGTAAGAATTGGCTGGGGTTGTTGCCTCCGTCTCCGTGGGTCTCGCATGTGTACCACTCTGTCTGGCGTCACCCCTCCTGGTGCCCTGAGTGCTTATCAGTCGGTTCTGGGGCTTGTCAGTGTCCTTTCCGGTTTAGTCGTTTGTCTTACTGCTGCTTTGGTTTTACTCTCTGGTATCAAAGAGCCAGGTTTTTAGTAATTTTCTGAATTCAAGGTGATCTTTGGTGTTTTTGCGGTTAAGTGGTAGAAGGCGGTGCCTCCGAGTTCTTTCTTGATGTAAGGTTTTAGTTCCAGGCGGATTTCGTTAGTTGATCTGAGGGGTCTCGTTGGCTTGTAGATTGTTATTTCCTTTTGAAGGAATTCTGCTCCTTGTCCGCAGATTGCCCTGTGCGTTATGTGCATTGCTTTGAAGGTGATACGTTGTTTTACTGGGAGCCAGTGTAGTGTTTTTAGGGCAGGGGTGATGTGGTCTCTTCTGGATAGTTTGAGGAGTAGTCTGGCTGCTGTGTTTTGGATCAGTTGTAGCTTCTTTAGTAGGTATTCTGGTATTCCTAGGTGGAGGTTGTTTGCATAGTCGATACTTGACATGATGAGGCCGATGATAGTGAGTGTTTTGTGTGTGAAGGAGAGGAAAGGTAGTATTTTCCTTGCCGTGTAGAGGAGGAAGAAGCATTTCTTGACTGTTGCGTTTATTTGCGGCTCTAAGGTTAGGGTGTTGTCCATCAGGACTGCCAGATTTTTTACTACCTTAGATGGTAATGGTGCGATTCCCATTTCCGTTGGCCACGGGATGGCGGTTTCTTTCTCTTGGTCTTTGGATATGATCATGATTTCTGTTTTTCCTAGGATGATTTTCAGGTTGTTGGTATTCATCCAGTTGTAGATTTCTTTTAGACAGTCGGTTAGGTTAGAAAGATCGGCTTGGGTGTCTTTGATTTTGTAGATGATTTGAGTATCGTCTGCGTAGTTGTAGCATGTGATGTTGTGTTTCTTGAAGATTCGGATAACTGGGGTTTGGTAGATGTTGAAGTACAGTGGTGATAGTGAGAATCCTTGTGGCACTCCACAGTCATTAACTCGTGGGGTGGATTTGAAGGGTTTAATCCAAATAGTTTCTGTTCTGTCTGCTAGGAATGATTTAGTCCAGCCCAGCTTAGCGCTGTGTCGGTTATGCCTATGTCTTCTAGTCTTTTGGTTAGGGTGTCATGGCTAACTGTGTCGAAGGCTGCAGAGAGGTCGAGCAGAATGAGGGCTGATGTTGTGTTGGAGTCTGCGTTTGTTTTTAGGTCATCCCAGATCGATAGTAGTGCTGTTTCTTTACCTCTTGTGGGTCTGAAGCTGACTTGAGCTTGGTCTAGCAGTTGGTGTTTTTCAACGTATTCTTGTGTTACTTTGTATACGTAGGTTTCGAGGAGTTTTGCCGGGTAGGGGATGTTGGAGATTGGTCTGTAGTTGGAGAGGTCATCTACGTCGCTGCTTGTGTTTTTCAGAAGTGGTTTGATGTAGGCTGATTTGAAGATCCTTGGTACGGTGCCTGTTGCTAGTGATAGATTTAGAAGGTTTCTGTAGTATTCCGCTGGCGTTCATTGTGCAAGGATTGATTTGTAGATGACCGGGGGGCAGGGATCCATCGGTGAACCCGCTTTCTTGCTGTGTTTTACCAGAATTGCGAATGCCTCTGCTGATATTTCAGGAAAGTTATTGAGTTTGTGTTGTGGTTTTGAGGTAGGTTTGTTTTGTTGTATGTTGCTGTTGGCTGGCCTCTGTTGGATGGTTTGTCGGATGTCTTTGATTTCTTTTTTGAAGTGGTCTGCAAGGTCATTGCAGAGTTTCTCAGAGGGTTTAGGGGTGTTGTCACAGCCTGGTGGGTTTCTCATTTCTTTAATGATGTGAAACATTACTTTTTGTGTGTTGGTGGCCTTTGTGATTCTGTCGTCATAGTGCCTTCTTTTTGCTTTTAGAAGTTCCTTCTTGTATGCATGGATTTGCTTCTGGAACAGTGTTTTTTTGTCTTGGTTGTAATGTTTTCTTCATTCAAGTTCCATCTTTCTGTTTTCCTTTTTCATGGTGCTTAATAGTGGGGTAAACCACTTAGCCATTGCTCTCTTTTTTGATGGTGTAAATGGTTTTTTTGGAGCTATCTTGCCAATTGTATCTGCAATCCATTTGTATAATATCTCTGCTTTCCCGTCTAGATTAGCAAGCTCTAGTTCTGTTGTTGAGGGTTTGGTTAACTCCAGTTGTTCGAAGAGGTTGTTTTCTTTGAGGTCTTTCCAGTTTCTTTTTGTGGTGGGTGAGAGTTTAGGGGGTTGGATTGAAACTTGCGTAGGCAGACTGATTACGAATGGAATGATGAGATGGTCGCTCCAAAGTATTTGTAATGGTGGTGCCGTGGTGATGAGATTTTCCTCAGCGAAGATTGCGTCCAGAGTGTGTCCTGCTGAGTGTGCTGCCCCTTTTACTAGTTGTCGTAGTTTCATGGTGGTGAGTTGTTCAGTCAGTGAGTTTTGGGAGTTGGCGTGATTGTCTTCGAACCAGATGTTGAAGTCCCCCAGGATGATTAGGTGTTCATGGTTGATGGCTATGTTGGTGATGGCTTCTATGAAGTTGTCGACGAAGGATGCATCATAGGTTGGAGGTCTGTACACTAGGATGAATGTGATGTTGGTTTTTGGGCTCGCTGTTAGGTGTATGACCATGGATTCGCAGTTGAGGATGTTGAGTGGTTCGTCTGTTCTTATTTTAAGGTGTTCTTTGAAAGCTATCACGATGCCTCCTCCTCTTTTGTTTTTCCTGTTTGTTTGAAGGCATTTGAAGTTTGCTGGAAGGCCGCCTTGGAGTATTTTGTAGTTGTCGTCCAGCCAAGTTTCTGTGATGAATAGGATGTCAATACCATTGTCATCGAGTAGGTCGAAGATCTCTGTAGAGTGTTTTCACATGGATCTTGCATTTATTAGGTTGCAGTGTAGTTTGGAGTTGTGGTTTAGTTTGGCTTTTCTTATTAGGGTCGTCTTCTGATGTTGTTGAGGTGTAGGTTTCGGGTTGTCGGCGTCCTCGAAAAGGTCTTCTAGGTTTAGTCTTGGGCTTATGTTTTCATCGAGTTCGTCTCCCAGGTGTTGCGGTTGTCGATCAGAGGATCTTCTAGCTTTGGTGATGTAAGGTGTTATTGCTTCGGTCGTGTGTTTGTTGTTTCTGGTGGTGTTCATCCTTCTTCTTCGTGATTTAGTTAGGTTGTTTAATGTTGCTGCTTCTGACGTTGCGTTGGTTCAGTCTGGTGAGCCGTTCTCAGCGAGGTATGGAGTTAGGTAATGGGATTTGTCTCTTCTCTGAAAGTTGGTTCGATTTTTGATCCTGTCTGTGGGGGTGTGTTCTGTTGTTGTGGTTCTTAGTTGCAGTTCTGGAGTGTTTGTTCTTTCTTCTCTTCTTTCCCTCTGGGTGGGTCGTTTGCGCGGCATTCTATGATTTCGAGTTGTTTAATCTTTAAGATGAGTTGATTGAACTGTCCAGTTGGTTCTGTGTTGTCTGGTTGTCTTGTGGTGTAGTAGTTGGTGTGGATGCTGTCCTCTGCAGGTTTTAGCCTTTGGCTGTAGTTGGTATTTCCAGCTGATTTTGCCAATACGTTCGGTCGCTGTCCTGGTGGGGGTAAGGGAGGTGGATAAGAGTTGTACAGTTGGGTGTTGACGGTGGCGTTCTTATGTCTGTGACTTCCTGAACGTGGTTCACTGTGGTGAGTTAGCCATGTGTGTTTAGGAGGGACATGCACTGGCTGTGGAGTGACTTTGAGGCAGAACCGCAGCAGAACTTGAGACCTGTATAGTGAGAGAAAGGCCTATGGGAAACAATTTGGGGGTAGAACCCCAGGTAGACTTGAGAGACCTGTATAGTGGGAGAGAGGCCTATCAAAGCAATCTGAGCATCATACAGTGCAATCTGAGGACAGAACCCCAGCTAGACTTGAGAGACCCGCACAGTGGGAGAAAAGGCCTATCAATGCAGTCTGAGTATCATATAGTGCACTTTGGGGGCAGTACCCCAGTTAAACGAGAGACCTGTGTAGTGGGAGAGAGGCCTATCAATGTAATCTGAGTATCATGCAGTGCAATTTGGGGGCAGTACCCCCGGTAGACCTGAGAGAGGCCTATCAATGTAATCTGAGTATCATGCAGTGCAATTTGGGGGCAGTACCCCCGCTAGACCTGAGAGACCTTTATGATGGGAAGAGAGGCCTAACAACGCAGTCTGGGTATCTTAAAGTGTAACCTGGGGGGCAAAGCCCATGTTAAACTTGAGAGACCTGTGTAGTTGGAGAGAGGCCCATCAAAGCAGTCTGAGTATCCTACAGTGCAATTTGGAGACAACAGCCCCAGCTAGACACAAGACCTGCAAAGGTCTGTATGGAGCAGTGGCTCAGAGTTTGGGGCAGAGTGGTTGCTCTGCTCCTGACCTAGGCCACTCCTACCTGAGAATCACACAATGGAATTTGGACACAGAGGTCCTGCTATCAATGCAGTTTGAGAACCACACAATGTAATTTGGGCACTGAGGCCCTGCTAAGTTTGAGACACCTGAATAGTGGGAGAGAGGCCCATCAATGATGTTTGAGAGTCACATAATGCAATTTGGGCACATAGGCCCTGCTAAATTTGAGACACCTGTATAGTGGGAGAGAGGCCTATCTATGCAGTTTGAGAATAACACAATGCAATTTGGGCACAGCAGCCCTGCTATCAATGCAGTTTTAGAATCACACGATACAATGTGGGCACAGCGGCCCTGCTATCTATGCATTTTGAGAATCACAGAATGCAATTTGGGCACAGCGACCCTGCTATCAATGCAGTTTGAGAATCACAGAATGCAATTTGGGCACAGTGGCCCTGCTATCAATGCAGTTTGAGAATCACAGAATGCAATTTGGGCACAGTGGCCCTGCTATCAATGCAGTTTGAGAATCACACAATGCAATTTGGGCACAGCGGCCCTGCTATCAATGTAGTTTGAGAATCACACAATGCAATTTGGGCACAGCGGCCCTGCTATCAATGCAGTTTGAGGATCACACAATGCAATTTGGGCACAGCGGCCCTGCTATCAATGCAGTTTGAGAATCACACAATGCAATTTGGGCACAGCGGCCCTGCTATCAATGCAGTTTGAGAATCACACAATGCAATTTGGGCACAGCGGCCCTGCTATCAATGCAGTTTGAGAATTAAACAATGCAATTTGGGCACAGCGGTCCTGCTATCAATGCAGTTTGAGAATCACACAATGCAATTTGGGCACAGCGGCCCTGCTATCATTGCAGTTTGAGAATCACACAATGCAATTTGGGCACAGCGGCCCTGCTAAGTTTGAGACACCTGTATAGTGGGAGAGAGGCCTATCAATGCAGTTTAAGAATCACACCATGCAATTTGGGCACAGGGGCCCTGCTATCAATGCAGTTTGAGAATCACAGAATGTAATTTGGGCACAGCGGCCCTGCTATCAATGCAGTTTGAGAATCACAGAATGCAATTTGGGCACAGCGGCCCTGCTATCAATGCAGTTTGAGAATCACACAATGCAATTTGGGCACAGCGGCCCTGCTAAGTTTGAGACACCTGTATAGTGGGAGAGAGGCCTATCAATGCAGTTTGAGAATCACACCATGCAATTTGGGCACAGCGGCCCTGCTATCAATGCAGTTTGAGAATCACAGAATGCAATTTGGGCACAGCGGCCCTGCTATCAATGTAGTTTGAGAATCACACAATGCAATTTGGGCACAGCGGCCCTGCTATCAATGCAGTTTGAGGATCACACAATGCAATTTGGGCACAGCGGCCCTGCTATCAATGCAGTTTGAGAATCACACAATGCAATTTGGGCACAGCGGCCCTGCTATCAATGCAGTTTGAGAATCACACAATGCAATTTGGGCACAGCGGCCCTGCTATCAATGCAGTTTGAGAATCACAGAATGCAATTTGGGCACAGTGGCCCTGCTATCAATGCAGTTTGAGAATCACACAATGCAATTTGGGCACAGCGGCCCTGCTATCAATGTAGTTTGAGAATCACACAATGCAATTTGGGCACAGCGGCCCTGCTATCAATGCAGTTTGAGGATCACACAATGCAATTTGGGCACAGCGGCCCTGCTATCAATGCAGTTTGAGAATCACACAATGCAATTTGGGCACAGCGGCCCTGCTATCAATGCAGTTTGAGAATCACACAATGCAATTTGGGCACAGCGGCCCTGCTATCAATGCAGTTTGAGAATTAAACAATGCAATTTGGGCACAGCGGTCCTGCTATCAATGCAGTTTGAGAATCACACAATGCAATTTGGGCACAGCGGCCCTGCTATCATTGCAGTTTGAGAATCACACAATGCAATTTGGGCAGAGCGGCCCTGCTAAGTTTGAGACACCTGTATAGTGGGAGAGAGGCCTATCAATGCAGTTTAAGAATCACACCATGCAATTTGGGCACAGGGGCCCTGCTATCAATGCAGTTTGAGAATCACAGAATGTAATTTGGGCACAGCGGCCCTGCTATCAATGCAGTTTGAGAATCACAGAATGCAATTTGGGCACAGCGGCCCTGCTATCAATGCAGTTTGAGAATCACACAATGCAATTTGGGCACAGCGGCCCTGCTAAGTTTGAGACACCTGTATAGTGGGAGAGAGGCCTATCAATGCAGTTTGAGAATCACACCATGCAATTTGGGCACAGCGGCCCTGCTATCAATGCAGTTTGAGAATCACAGAATGCAATTTGGGCACAGCGGCCCTGCTATCAATGCAGTTTGAGAATCACAGAATGCAATTTGGGCACAGCGGCTCTGCTAAGTTTAAGACACCTGTATAGTGGGAGAGAGGCCTATCAATGCAGTTTGGGGCAATGGGGTTGATTACATTGGTAGACATTGGTTTTGCCTAGTGGCCAGGTATCTAGGGTAGAGCTGTATCTCTCCCCAAACCTAGCCACCTTACCTTACTGGTCCTTGTAGTTGCTGGTTGACGGCTGGCTACTGGCTTCCCCTGCGGACACCTGCTGACACTTCTAGGAGCTGCCTCTGATGGAGCCGCCCTTGGCCTTGGGCCCTTAGCCGCAGGGGGCTGCTGGGCAGAGGGCTGACCTGGGACGACCAGAGATGAAGGCCTCGAGGCCCAATCAGAGCGGGGAGGGGGGAGGGAGGAGGGGGCGGGGTGGGAGAGGGAGGCTTCAGGGCCTGGAGCGGGTCTCTGCACACGGGGCGCTAGGCCCAGGGGCTGCAGAGCAGGCAGCCAATCAATCACCTGTGGGCGGGATGGGAGGCGGGTGGAAGGGGAGAGACCAGGAAATGGGGCCTGGGCAAGGAACGCAAACGGAGGATAATAACACTTTTTACAGTGTTTTCTCCGTTAGCCCAGGTCGCGCTCTGCTGCCTGACTCACCTGCTTCCTTTGTGTGCAATGGAGCGGGTCGCAGCACACGGGGCGCTAGGCCCAGGAGCTGCAGAGCAGGCAGCCAATCAATCGCCTGTGGGCGGGATGGGAGGCGGTTGGAAGGAGAGAGACCAGGAAATGGGGCCTGGGCAAGGAACGCACACAGAGGATAATAACACTTTCTACAGTGTTTTCTCCGTTAGCCCAGGTCGCGCACTGCTGCCTGACTCACCTGCTTCCTTTGTGTGCAAAACATGACACACACATGAAGAGGTAGGCATAGGTTGTCCACCTGATATTTGACAGCCAATAACAAACCTAGCTCCTATATGATTGTATATCTAGATGTGTCCCTTAACCACTCCCAACCCTTGATAGGTTTTTCACTATTGCCACATTGCATAACATTATTCTGATGCACAAAGAGTATATAATTGTGCTTCATGTGGAAAGACTGAGAATGAGCGTACGTCTGTTGATTTTTGTTGTAAACTCCCTGTTTTAGATAATTGCTAATTAAACAGCAACTTGCCAGCTTCTTGAGTTTGTCTGGTGTTGGGAAAGATTTCCATTTATGGGTAATTTTCCCTCCAGTTGTGAACCCCCCCAACTTTTTTGCTTTTGTCTGACCATCCGAGCCTGACTTATTGAGTGGAGCCCAGGCTTCTGCTGTTCTCCGCTGGGCTCATCTGGTTACGGGGAAACTGACATGCCCTTCAGACTGTCAGTACTGGGAGACTTTCTTTCCCTTAGTCTTTCACTTTGTTGCCATTTGTTGGTATAATTGTATCAGTGCACAATGTACCTTCCAGTACGGTGTGCTGGGGCCTCTCATTTTTAAGGCCCTAGACACACTCCGAGTAGTTTTGGTGAATGTACAAGTGTGTCCAGGTCAGGACAGAGCTGGTGGCAGCAGTTACCTTTAAAGAATGTTTCACTCTTTTCAATGGTCCAAACCACGTTTACTGTGTTTGGCCCAGGACAGTGGCCAGTGCGTAAAATGGCCATGCAAGGAGGTCCTTTGTTCTGTCCTTTGGCCATTTTGTCTGTTTGCCTTCCCCAGGTCGAGCAGACCCAGGAAATTCCTTATTTGGTCATGCAGAGCCCCACGTAAACCAAAGCTTTCACAGGCTTCTGCATGCCTTGAGTGTGTGCGCCCAGCATGTGGGCTGGAGCTGTCTAGTTCCAATACACATCCTGAGTGGTCCGTGATTGGTCCAATGATTGAATGTGAGCAGATCTCCTATTGGATTCTCTTTGTTTTGGCGCGAAGGAGATTTCGGATAAGAGAAGGCACTCTAAACCTATTCCACGTCGATCTTCTGAGTTCACACGGAACTTTGTAAAGGTGCCAAGAATCGTGAACTGAAGAAATAGATCTGTGGAACCGCTGATGACCCGCTGGAAGGTTTGGCACCCTGAGACTGCTGTTGTCCCGTCGGGCCCCTGTTTCTCATCGATCACAGAAGGCCTGCAAGGGCGCTTCGACCCCTTGGAGTAGTGGGACTAATTACTCTCAGCACCTTCTGCTTAACCCTCAAACGAGCCTCTTCAGAAGTGTTCCTGGACCGAACAGTAATCTGACCAGCTCGTACGGGACCTTTGGTTTGGAACCGCAGCCATCTTGAGTTTTGACCTGAGACTTTGGGAATGGTAAGCTCTTCTTAGAAGGCACTCTCCCACCCGGTTTCGTACACCTAGCAGTCCTAGGTCTGGAATTAGGAGTGTCCGCCTGAACCCAAGCCTACGTGGTACCAGTGTCTCCCCACTGTGGTGCCGAGCTTTGTGAGTGCCTTGCTGCTGTGCCCCCTGTGCCCTAAGATTAGCTGCAGTGGAACTGGCCCAATCCCTTCCCCAGAAGTGGAGAAATTGCCACTGTCCTGCCACGGACTGAGGTCCTGGAGCGCAGCCCCTGAAAGCCAGAGAGACGCACAACTGCTGGACTCGAATCTGCAAGTGAACTGGGCTTGACTGGCGAAGTTTGGTCAGGACTGCGTCAAGGGCCAGTGAGTACTTGCATCACTTACCGGTGGCCCCTGGTGCATCCATAGACTTTTACGCACGAGTTTCCCCCAAGGGCCACTCTCCTTTGTTAGGGTAGCCTGTGCTATCATCCTATTCCCGATTTCTGGAAATAGCTCTGCGCCCTTGTGGAGACCCTCCACAAATAGTGGAACTCTAGTCTTCATCACCTTACCCCCATTTCTTGTGACACTACAGCCCATTGAAGAAACCCTTTTTGTACTTTAAAGCACGATCGAGTGCTGCCGCGCCTAACGTACTTTTGAGCACAAGGTGCCACACTTCGTAGGGATTGGCCTGCCTATTAGTTAGGGTTGAGACTCTTGAAGAATTGCCTAAAGTATATTTGCACTGTCTGACCCTCTTCTGTTACAGGTTGTGGATCTTTCCTTGTTGAATATTCCTTTAGGCTAATTGTTACTGTACATATGTTCCCTAGTATAGAGTGTTAGTATTGTTAAAATTGCTGTGGTTTCATCTTGTGTTTGATTTAAAAGGCCTAATAAATGTATATGTATTTGTGATATATACGCCTGACAGAGTAATTTGTGGTTTTGTTTGCTGTGTGTGCTCATTGTGGACTTTCGATCACCCTCACATCTCCTGAGACCTAGTCTTGACCGCCACCATTGCTGCCTTGATTGGTCTGGCTTGTCCAGAAGGTTACCCTGTTCCAAGAAACTAGGCTGGCCTTCTGAATCTCTGCCACCAGGTCAGAGTTCAGAAATCCATCTTAACATCTGGTTGTTTGGACTCAGAATTATTCTGGTGTAATCCCATACAAAATTGGGATTTAATCAAAACAGATCCTCAATTGAACTCCCTTTTTCCAGAACCACCAATGATAGCATTTAAAAGAGGCAGCAACTTCAGAGACCGACTTATCAAAGCGGAGAAACACTAAAAAAAAACACTCAAACATTCTTGAGTAAACCTAAACAAGGAACCTTCCCATGTCTCAGCTGCCAACACTGCTCCAATGTGATCAAAGGGAATCATATTAGACATGCAAACACAGGCACGAAAATTCCATTGAAGCATTATGCAACCTGTGACTCTAAAAATGTAATTTATGCGCTACTTTGCCCGTGTGGTAAATATTACGTAGGCAAAACAGCAAGGAAGGCCAAAGAAAGATGGACGGAACATAAATCAAATATCAGAACCAAAAACATCAAAACACCCGTCTACAGAAATTTTAGAGACCACAATCACAATGTTGCACAAATGAGGGTAGTAGTATTAGAAGTTCTACATCCTCTACCCAGAGGTGGTGATATTGAAAAAAGACTTTCCCAAAGAGAATCATATTGGATCAATCGCTTTGACTCATTAAACCCGCTAGGTATTAATGAGGACTAATATTTGGGGCCATTTTTGTAAACACCTAATTCTTAAAGCAAGTAACTACATCACTGCACTGTATTCTGAAAAATATGAGATACTACACATTGGTGGAAACATACGCAAATATAGAGAGATTGCGAATCCTTGTATGGGACAGCACTTGAATTTCCTTGTGGAGAGAATTTCTTTGTGGAAAGATTCATAAATGTTACATAATATAAACATCCTGTTGTGACCTTGGGCTATCCCTTCTCACCGTGTTTTATCATGTACAGAATAAGAACATCTCTTTGTCTCTTTGCCAGATGTATACAACAATATCTGTATAACTCTTATGTCAATACCTATTGGAGATATAATTACTCCTCACAGATTGTGAATCCTTAAATGGAACAGCACTTTGGATCATTCTATGCATAATCCCATTTTATAACATCTCTTTGAGAATTTTGGCATAACTTCTAAGTCATTTTTTCACTTAGAAATATTACTGAAATAATATTCTCTACCAATACCTATGCCTCTTGTGACTTTAGGCATATTATTAAATTATGCACTCCACTTTTCCTACTCGAATCCCCTTACCTTTTCTTTGATTAAACATGCAATTTTCATGGTGCGCATGCGCCGCGATTCACCGTAGACACTGAATATATCTTAGATATTTGGTGGTTTGTCGTATTATCTAAAAACACATCTGGCCCGATTTTATGGGTCATATATCGAACATCTTAGGCTTCTTTACTTTGTGCCGGCAAATTTGTTCGGCTTTTGTTTATTTCTTATAGAAAAATGTCGCACTACGCGTGCACATTTCTTTGTGAGAACTTCTTGTCATGGGCACGCATTGGCGTGCCTACTTCACTCTTATGACGTTATAAATAGTAAACAAACGCCGTAGACAATCAAGTTCCAGCGCGACGGCGTCTGCTACTGCGATTTTTTCACACAGCGCTTGAAAAGGCTTTTCAAGTAAGTTTCTATGGGCACATGCTCATTTTTTCTTTCTGGAGCCCCTGAATGGATCGGAATTCCTGAGTAATTTTGGCAGCATTGAGAGTTCTGGGAATCATCAATGTAAACGATGGCTAGCTTGTAAACAAACACCGGAAAATAGAAACTGAACAGAGGACCGAAAAAGAAGTATCAGATGATATAGTACCGGCAGAGTACCAGACGACTCGAGCTTAGAAGCTGCTATTAGATTACTTCTTTGTGAAGTGAACAAAGATCTTCTACACAATTGGTGGAAGAGCACGGAGATGCACTCTAGATGTACCCGGCAGTCAGCCATCAAGATAGATACAGCAGTACTACCAGATGTATCGACAATAAGCGATAAACCTAGAAGATAGAAATGGAATAAAACAAACAAAGTTATCTCTTTGAAGGTTGGACCTCAGTAAAATACTAATGGAACCTCATCAATAGTGGATCCTTAGAATGAAAAGAAGACAAACAGATTTGCACATCTTATTGAATTGTGGTATAATGAAGTTCTTACCCCTGAAGAATTTCATTGTTAGTGGTATAAAAGTGTGTAAGGAATGAAACATGTCGGGTATGGTTTGAATGCTGTATGAGAGTTAGCATGGGTGATATGAACATGGAGTGAAATATTTTATAGACTGGGATGTACTTCTCTCTGAGAGAGGAGAGCAAACTACAGATCTTGATGAAATTTTTATCTTGAAGAAAATTGTGAAAGAATGTATTACTACAGATCATTTGATGCGCATAGTGAAATTGAAAAGCATCGCTATATTTGTTTAGTCAATGAATTGTATGGAGCTATCTGACAACTGCATATAAAAAGAAAAAAGAAAATTGTTAAAAAGTGTTTTTTACATAATGTGTTCAAAGAAAGAATAATAAATGACAAACTGGTGTGATATATGACAATATAATGATCAGAAAGCATATATAAGAGGTACAACCAAGCAGGGATAGTGGGGAAGCAAGTGACCCTTTAAACATAATGTTTTTTGTTCAAACTATAGCCTAATGGACGGTTGTTTATAAGTGGTCGGTAAATAAGTACCTCCAGTCTCTCTAAGTTGTAGTGCACACGCTCATTTAGCCACGTATCTAGTTTAGAGCACTTTATTACATCGACACTCTGCTCGATTTTTTTCACAGTTACGAGGCGTTCTCCCTGTGACATTACAACTAACGTTGGTCTGTCTGCAACCAATCTACTCCTACCTCCTGATTGGCGCTTCTACGTATGATATGATATGATATATGATATGATATATGATATGATATGGTATTTGTAACGCGCCTATACACAGGTGTTTCAAGGCGCGACGAGGCAGGGAGGGGAGGAACAAGGGGAGACAGACAACGATCCTACTAGGCCAGGTGTCATTCAGATCGCGCAAGTGCAGGGGTGGGGGAGGGGGAAAAAGTGCAAGGGGAAGGGGAGGGGGGAAGTGCAGTACAAGGTAAGTGGCGTAAAGTAATAAATAAATAGGGCCAGCTGGTGGCAAGTGCAAGATAAGTGCAGAACAAGTGCTGGGGAAGGGGGGGGGGCTGTAGGGATACAGAGACAGTCCCGCAGTGCAGAGGGGTTCAAGGGCATCAGTGCAAGTGGAGAGTGGCTGGGCCCAGGACCGAGGCCGTTTATAGTGGTCCAGTTGCAGGATCAGTGCAGTTTCAGTGAAGAATTAATTTGCTGTTCAGCAGGGGAGAGGGAGAGAG
The DNA here is from genome assembly GCF_040938575.1 of Ambystoma mexicanum. Lineage (NCBI taxonomy): Eukaryota > Metazoa > Chordata > Amphibia > Caudata > Ambystomatidae > Ambystoma > Ambystoma mexicanum. The sequence continues at coordinate 770,744,303 of NC_090928.1, read as the reverse complement.
AAAGCAGAAGCAAAGAGGAAGATTTTGAGGTGCTTCCGGAACCGGAGATGGTTCTCCTCAAGTTTCAGGGAGGCAGGAAGGCTGTTACAGAGGGAGGCCCCTGCCGCGGAGAGAGATCTACCCCCAGCTCGTTGCTTCGAGAAGCGGCTAACCCTGAGGGAGTTGGAGGCGGATGAGCGAAGGGCTCGGGAAGGAAGATATTTGGGAAGAGAGAGTTGAAGGTATTTAGGACCCAGGCCCCAGAAGGCCTTGTGGACAATGCAGAGGGTTTTGAACTATATCCTCGCAGCCACTGGGAGCCAGTGTAGAGATTTCAGTCCTGGAGAGATACGGTCCCTGGGCTTGAGGCCAAGGACAAGTCTCGCAGTTCTGTTCTGGATGAGTTGCAGAGGGCGGAGAGTGGAGGCAGGCAGATTAAGATAGAGGCTGTTACAGTAGTCCAGCTTCGAGAGAACCAGGGCTCGGGAGACAGTGAGCTTCTGGGGGAAGGAGAGGAAGGGAAGAATACCTCTGAGGAGGTGCAGCTGGTAGTGTGACCTCTTGGCGACGTCAGAAATATGAGGAGAGAAGGAGAGTGTGGAGTCGAAGATGACCCCAAGGTTTTTTGCCCTGCAGGTAGGAGCAGGGAGGGGGCCAAGGGAGGCAGGCCAGAGAGCTGCAGGGAAGGAGGGAGTGGGAGTACCGATGAGTAGAATCTCAGTCTTACTGGCATTAAGGCAGAGGTCAATGGCGGCACACCATTCTTGGATAGCAGACAGACAATCAGAGATGAGGGAAGGAGAGGGGGAGGCTGAGGGTAGCCTGAAAATGAGCTGGGTATCGTCCGCATAGCACTGGAAATTAGGGCAGAGAGCGGCGATGCGGTGGGCAAGGAGTGCCAGATACTGGTTGAACAGCCAGGGAGAGAGATTAGATCCCTGGGGGACACCACAGGTGGAGAAAAAGATGTCGGAGAGGAAGGACCCCAGTTGGACCTGGGAGGGTCGATTTGAAAGGAAAGAGGTCAGCCACGCCAGAGCCTGACCAGTGATACCCAGGTTTTCCTACAAAATTCTTACAAAATTCTTACAAGGTTAGCTTTTCTTATGTACGCTTATATTTTCTTTAGAAAAGAACATATATCCATTTTATTGGATATATACATATGCTCATTAAAAGGAACCAAAAGCTTCCCTCTAACCCCCTATTCTTGTAATAGGTAACCACCCATTAAGCATGTTTATGCATTCTTGTATTTTCTTCAGAAACATACTAACACCTTGTTAGCCTCTACTTATTGTATATACATTTATACTACTCATAAACCACCATACGCTATCTTTTAATCTATGATCCTTGTTATAGGCAACCATGTGCAATTGTTGAACCCGTGTTCCTTAACCAAATCCCCTGGATGTCAACGTACTTCCTGAGACAAGATCTCCAGAGGAACTTTTTTATACTACACACAAGGTTAGCAAGCCTAATTTTTTTCATTTGCAATTCTTAGATTGCAGGATTATTTGAAAAACGCAGGCAATGGTATTGATAAAACTGCCAACCACAACTATTATGCCATATTAATACTTTGTGATTCCATGGAAATATTGTTATGATGATGAGTTCACAAAAATAAGTATATTTGCCATAGCAGTCATCTAAAGTAAACGCTCTGAAATTTGAACTGATTGTTCGTTGCTAACTAATTTGCACTTATCTAATTCTGTTAAAATTGATATTATTTCTTTGTTTTAATAGAAACTAAGAAAATTCTCGATTTATGTACCCCTGATGAAGAGAGAAATCTCGAAACGCGTTGGGTGATCACATTATGGATTAAAGTCAAGTTCTTGAGCTAAAAAACTTGTTATTGTTACTCATTTATATTTTGCTTTGATTTAAATTTGTTAGTCAATTTGACTCACAGTAGATTAAGACTATGTGAATTTACCTAAAATATATGAAGCTCATTTGGTGACTCTATACAACAGTGTTACAACACATTGGGCCTCATTACACGGTAGGCGGAGGACCAAGGTGCTTTTAGCACCTTGGTCCATACCGGTAAAATACCGGCACCGCCTTGGTGGAAAGGGGAATTACCGCCCTATTCCAAGGTTGGCGGGGCAGTAATTCCCCCTTCCCCCATTGCCCTTCCCCATTCCCATTTTTGCCCCATAGGGCTCTATGGGAATGGGGAAGGCGCTAATTACGGTGCCGCAAATTGCGGTGCTGTAATTAGCACCCTGGTCCCTTTGCGGGTTGGTTTTTAACGCCTGCTAAACAGCAGGCGTTAAAGTACCTACCCGCAAAGGGACCTCGTAGTAAGGCGGTAAGGGTTTACCGGTACCGGTGCCCTTACCGGTACTGGTAAACCCTTACCGCCGTCCGTGTAATGAGGCCCATTGCATTAGGAGAGTACATCACATTGCCAAATTATTTTTCTGTACATACAGATTATCGATAGTGTGCAGGGGACGGGAGTTCCCCATCTTGGGAACATCCACCGTCTTTTTTGTAATCCCATCCAGTAACAGATGCACGTTCCAGGGGCCATAAACTCTATATATATGTATATATATATATATATATATATATATATATATATATATATATATATATATATATATATATTCATATGAAGTTGCTTTGAATGTTTGCAGCGAGATTCTTACAATCAGGTAAGATTAGTTTGATTTATGAATTGGTATTAAGTCTGTACCGTAGTGGTGATCTCCATTGTGTAAAGCTGGAGACCACCTTAGTTGAAGTTACTTTGTTGTTTAAATACATTTTTAATTTTGAGATACATGCTGTCTGTTCTTCTGGCCCAGAATTGTGGGGGTGGGGGTGTAGATAAAAAGGGATTAAATGGCTTGTGCTGTCCTAGCAGGATTCTGTTTTATATAACTTTTTTTTATTTTTTCTATTTCGTGTTTGAATCACGGTTTTTTCATGCATTTGTCATGTTTCTACATAATTATAATTCTGAGGCAAGATTTTAATATTTTAAAAATCGGTACTATGTTAATTACATATCGCTCACAGTCGGCGCTGCCACTCTGCAGTGGGACATGACGTGCCGGTTTGCAGTCATTCTTTTTGCAGAACAGCTTTTAATTGTAGACCTTAATTACCCATGGTTTCTGGCTAACAGGTATACCCAGAAGAGTGCTCTGAACAGGTTGTTAAGCACCTATTTTAGTAGGGTGGCCATAAAATCAATTTATACATGACAAACAGCACTTAATTTTAATGTGTGTGTGAAAATGTGCATTTTAAGTAACCATTTTGTCACAAATTTAAGAGCTGATATATTACATTGACGCATGTCCCTTAGGCCGCCTAAAGAGTAATCGGATTACAGTAGGACATACCGTAGGCACCACCCTCCCCCCACACGCACCCTTGCTTTGGGATCTGCCAGGCTTGTTGTGGGGGCAGGGTGGGTGCACATCTGGCAAGAGTTACTTCACATGACATCAAAGTCCATTTATCTGACAGGAGAGAAGGTAAACAGAGTCCAATGACCTGCCGCTTTCCTATGCCGGTGACCTCTCACCTCTGCCAGAATGTTTATGATGTCTGTTTTGCTTGGGAGTTGCATGGCAACTGCCAGAGGGGCCTGCCGAGCAGTGGCTTGACACAGGGTCACGGAAAACAGGAGTTTACAATTTGACCGACCTTCTGCGACTTGTGAGAAACTGGTTGATTCCATTCAGATCCCAGTTGGCAAGAGTCCAAACAATTAATACCGCAGTCGTAATTGGCAATGTAGTTAGCAGCCGCTGCAGATTGCCAAGCACGGGGCATGGAGACCGAACGCGTCACGGACCTCCCCCCGCCCCTCCCTTTTGCACTCTGCTTGGCGGGAGCCTTGCGCGGCCTCTGCCTTTGCTGAACCTCTTCTAAGGACAAATTAAGGACTTCACTTTCCAGTGCTGTCAATCGAGGCCCTTCAAGCTGACAGCGCTGAAGAAATACATGCAGTGTGCCTTTTGTTACTGGGAGTCGGCGCGTGAGAGCTTTGTACAGCAGTTTAGGAGGTGCCAATCACAGTCACATTTTTATAATAATCTGTAATGACAGTGCCATCAAGAAGGAGAAATGGAGGCAGGCAAACCAGTCAGTCTGATTTAATGGCCTCTTGTCTAAACTCCACTGCTCCCTTCATCCGGGCAACGAATGAGCAGCTTCACAAACAACACAAGACCTGTGCAACAACCTGCCGCCGCCCGAACCCCTACTGTGCCCTACCTCAATGGTTCTTTACACACCGATGGAACATTTGTTTGCCTTTGCATACAATTCAACACACATCACAACCTTTTATTATGTCTGCAATGAGAATAGCTTACAAAGAAAACAATCATAAAGTAAACAGTTCTTTGTAGATGATTTTGCAGAAAATGTACTGCAGATAAAAGTGAAATCCCAATACAGGATCCCTGAGATGCACAAATGTTGATTGGCCTCACAGGAGATACTCATTTCTGCTATTGTGTGGATGGGACAGCGGGAGGGTGCATTGAAAAACTAGAAAGGTACATTGAATCAGCCAGAAAAAAGGAACATGTATACGCCTTTGTTTACCAACACCTCATTGCCACAAAGTGAGTGAGCCCCCTCCCGCACACAGAGCCACACCACACGCGTGTGTATGGTTCGGGCTCCCCGGACGCTCTGCTATGGCCGCGAACGCCCCCTTTATTTGTATTTTTTTTTAACTTTTGTTTATTGGCAGAAAGTTAAGACAGGCACAGCACAGATTACATAGCAATAAGCGAGCAACATAACATCCTTCAAAGGCAGTACAACGTTCCAGATTGGGGACGATGGACTGCTTGGAGAGGCGCAAAAAGAAAAAAGGGAGGAGAGTCACACTTCACATGGTATGTTGGGCTGTGCTGGTGGGGGGGTAGACCTCCATTCCACTTCGTCTCTATTGTTCAGGTAGCTACAGAATTCTGACCACACGTTTTTGGGGCGTGATAACATTGGTAGGGATCCGATGCATTCTTCTTCGCACATTTGTACCAAAGTAAGGGCTTTCAGCCACATCATGAAGGTGGGGGGTTATGGCGCTTCCAGCATTGCAATATACATCTTTTGGCAACAATGGCACTTACATTTAAGAATTTTGACATTTTCCTTGCATTTTCCCCAACCCAGATACCAAACAACAGGGCTAGTGGGTCCAGATCCACCGGGGAACCAATTATTTCGGAGAGCGCCTCCACCACGGCCACCCAGAACGTGTTTAGCGCAGCACAGGACCAGAACATGTGTATGTGATCTGCTTTGCTGGATTTGCATTTAGGGCATGTGTGAGTCGGGGTGTGTGTAAATTTAGCTGCGCTGTACGGTGTGTAAGAGAATCTATTGAGGAGTTTGAATTGTATGCAGCGGAATCTGGCGCTAAGGGAGACATTGCGCGTGTGTGCACACATTTTTGCTCCACATATCATCAGTTATTTCCGTGTCAAGCTCCCTAGCCCATGCTTCTCGTGGTTTGAGAGACGTTTCCACTGTTTTCACCAGCTGCATTTTGTACAAAGTGGATATTATGGCCCTGCCGCCTGCGGAGTTTGCTATCTATAGGATGTTCAGATGAATCTGGGGGTTCGTCTGGGTACGAGGGCCACATAGCGCGTACCGCTGCTCTAAGCCTGTAGTACTGTAGCACCTCGAGCAGAGAGTTGAAGTGTTCTGGTCGCCATGTTTGAGGGGTAACAAACGTACCATCAGGGAAGAGATCAGTTAGGGCTCGATAGCCCAGATTTTCCCAGTGTCGCAAGAGGTGTTGGTCGTGTGTGGGGGGAAGTCCGGGAAATTGCCATATGGGAAGCCACTTATAGTATGGGTGTTGCTCTTGCTCAGGGCGCAGGATGCTATTCCAAGCCCTGATCGTGGTGGCCACCGGGTCGGCCTGGGCGTCTGTTTGGAAAGTGCTGTGCAGTAATAAGGTCATGATGTTGGTCGCACCCCCCACCAGTTTCTCAAGTTTTACATGCGGGGCGGATTCTGGAACGTGTACCAATGGGTGGCGTGTTGGGCCTGTGCCACGTTCCAGTACAGTTGGAAGTCTGGGGCTGTGAACCCCCCTTTATCATAGGGTAAAGTCATGTGTTGCCACTTCTTGCGGACCGAACCAGAGTGCCAGAGAAATTGGGCGCACTCCGAGTGGAGCCTCTTAAAGTATTGCTTCCCGGGCCAGACTGGTATGTTAGCGAAGATGTAAAGGAGCTTGGGGACCACTATCATCTTTATTAGGGATAGTCTGCACGCAAGGGATAGCGGTAGATTGCGCCATTTGGAGAATTTGGACACGATGAGCTGTGCCATAGCCTCGTAGTTGTCCGCTAGTAAGGAAGATTTGGTTAGCGACACTTGCACTCCGAGATACCCGATACCACCCGGGGACCAGCATAGGGGGTACTCACATGCCGGTTGTTGAGTTGCCATATTAAGGGGGAAGATTTCTGATTTAGAATAGTTGATGGTGAAACCGGAGTCCGTGCCTATTTTGGTAATGTTGCGGATGATCGGGTCTAGATATGTGGAGGGGTTTCTGACATACAAGAGTACGTCATCCGGGTAAAGTGAGATGATTTCCGGCGTGTCCTTTAACCGAATGTCTTTATTGATATGACACCCTCCTACATGATCAGCCATGGGTTCGATAGCGAGTGCAAAAAGGATGGGGGAGAATGGACATCCCTGACAAGTACCTCGGTGTAGCGTGAAAGGAGAGGAGGGAACAGAGTTCGCAAGCACCCTGGCTAGTGGACCCGTGTATAGCAGTTTTATATATGAGATCATATTTGGCCCTACTCCCATTTTCTCCAGCACGGCCCATAGGTATTGCCATGAGACCATATCAAAAGCTTTTTGGGCATCTAGTGTTACCGCCACTGCATCAGTGTTCGGATCAATTCTGGACATCATGTTAAATAGGCGGCGGATGTTAAGTGCCGTGGATCGACCGGGGACAAATCCACTTTGGTCAGCATGGACCATATGGGGCATGAATGGGAGAAACCTGTTTGCGATTATCTTGGCAAAGATTTTCATGTCAGTATTAATAAGGGATAGGGGCCTGTAGGACCCACACTTGTCTGGGAGTTTCCCAGGTTTGGGGAGGACTGTTATTAAGGCTTCTCTTAAGGAGGGGGGGAGGATGTTTAATCGAAGTGATTCGGCCCATACCCCGTGTAAAGCAGGTGCTAGTATGGCCACGTGCTCCTGATAGAACTCAGAGGTGAGCCCATCTGGGCCAGGAGCCTTGTTTTTGGGAAGGTCTGAAATCACCTGGACCATCTCATCCAGGGTGAACGGAGTGTCAAGTCGTTCCCTGGTGTCCTGGGAGATAAGGGTCATAGGAATGCTTTCCAGCAGGTCATCCAAGTCCTGGGCTGAGTGTTCAGGCTGGGGACCATATAGATTGGAATAGAAGCTGGCGAATGTGTCTAGAATGGATTGGTCCGACCAGTGCCTTAACCCTTTTTCATCTATAATGCTATAAATTCGGGTCCTACCACCCTCCGCAAGCACCAGCCTGGCCAGGGTTCTACCCGGTCTGTCTCCCTCCCCATATTTACAGGCAGCAACTGGGCGAGCATAATATTGCACCTCACTCAGGGCATGCGACTCAAACTGTTCCAGTTCTGTTCTGATCTTAGCTAGGGTTACTGGGGTCAGTGTGGAGAGGTACTCCTGTTCTAGGGCTTTAAGCTTGGTTTCAGAGTTGTTTAGGGCTTGCCTTATAGATTTCATGACTCCGGCTTCCCTAGAGATGCACATTCCTCTGATGTAAACCTTAAATGCCTCCCATCTGATCCCTTCAGGTGTGTCAGATGCTCTGTTATTTTCAAAGAATGTGGTTATGTCCGCTACGATCTCAGCTTTAAAGATAATGTCAGATAGGGCGGCAGATTTAAAGCACCAGGCGGGTCGTGGCGACATTGTGTTGCCGAGTTGGATCTGTAGGAGCAAAGGGGAGTGGTCAGATAGCATGCGTGCGAGGATCCTGACATCTAAAACCCTACCCACATGGTTACCAGACAAGAGGAACAGATCTATTCTTGAGGAACTGTCATGTGCAATTGAATAGAAAGTGTAGTCCCTTTCATGGGGATGGAGCATTCTCCATATATCATGTAGATTCAGGAAGTCCATGTGTATGAGGAGTCGTTTGGCCGCTCGAGTTGTGGCTCTGCGAGTGGTCGTTGTTCTGTCTAGGACATTGTCAAGTATCAAATTCATGCCCCCCCCATATGATGGGAACGTCTAGATATCTCATAAGAATGGCAGTCACTTCGTCAATAAACTCGGGGGAGTCAGTGTTGGGCGCGTATGAGTTGACCAACAATCATTCTTCGTGAGCCAAAGTACAGTGGAGAATCACATATCTGCCTTCTGTGTCGATGTGGGATGTGTGGAGTATAAAGTTTACCGACTTGTGGATGAGGGTCAGAACTCCCCTAGCTTGGGTGGAGTATTGGGTATAGCATCTGTTGAGGCCCCAGGCCTGTGCTACATTTGATGCTAAGTGTTTCAGGGCGTGTGTCTCCTGCAATAGGAGGACCTTAACCCTGTGTCTTTGTGCATAAGTCGCGATCCTACGAGACTTTGTGAAATTCGTCAGCCCCCGAACATTCCATGTCATCATTTTAATCGCCATATAGATAACTCACGGGACATCACTAGCAAAGGATATGTCTCTGACAAACGCCATGTGTGCTGCAGTGGCATAAGAGTGCCTCCCTTTAGAGCCGATCCAAACTTTCTCGCCATTTTGTATATAACATACCCCAACTTCTTCACCCCCCTCCCTCACCACCCTGCACAAACTAGCAGTGTGTAGATAACCACCCTTGAAGTAAACAACTGCGTGCCATCCCCAACTCGGCAGCGTATGAGAAATTGCCCAACCGGGGCTAAAACACAAACATTTAGACTTAGAGGGTATTGCAACTGCAGTGGGGGCTGTCGCTGCCGTTCTGCCCACATGTATTAATACAAGTTTCGAAAATGCAACATAAATCTGAAGATCGGCTGATGAAAGTAAGGTTGCAAAGCGAGGATATGCATAATCTAGGGTATCAAGAACATTGCCAGAACTGCCGTTAGCCAGTACATGACGGCAGAGCTTGGCATAGAGTGTACAGGCCCCATGTGTGGCATTGTTACCAGGCGAGCTAGAGGCGCGCCCCCCCCAAGGAGCAGCGTTTCCAATATGTTAGTGTAGGGCCAAGGGAGGCACGCAGTGGGACAATGAGGGGGGGGACCTCCAGCCACACGGGGGAGTCAATGGCCAGTTCACCACAGCTACTGGGGATTCACAAGAGGAGTCCATGCGTCTGGCATTAGTCGTCATCCATCAGTTCCTGCGGGGGATCCACCAGTGGGACCTGCGCTTCAATGAACTTAACCGCCTCATCAGGGACCGTAAAAAAGTAGAGTTTGTTGCGGTGGGTGAATTTTAGACGCGCAGAAAAAAGCATTGCGTATTCGATTTTCCTGTCCCATAACATCTTTTTCACTCCCCCGAATTGGCGTCCCTCCATCTGCACACCCACCAAAAAATCTGGGAAAATCCTGATGATGTTTGAGTCGAGCCTTAGTTCCCCTTTCTCTCTGGCCAAGCGGAGTGTGTGGTCCCTGTCCTTATAACTCAGCAGTTTAGCGATTATAGGTCTGGGAAAGTCTCCTGGTTTAGGCCGGGGTGCCAGGGAGGGATGTGCTCTTTCTACTGTGAAGAACAGTGAGAGCTCGGGGTTGTCAAGGAGGTCTTTGATGAGTTGTTCGACCGTCGGCTCCATGCGGCCCTTCAGTGCAGCTTCGGGAACCCCAACTATGCAAATGTTATTTCTTCGGGACCTCGATTCAAGGTCGTCGCACTTAGCTTTGACCTGTTTCATGTCTCGGACGAGCTACGTGACTGTGTTTTGTAGGGCATGAACACAGTCTTCATTAGTACCTATTCTTTCCTCTGCCTCAGTGATCCTGGCCCCATGCTGGTCGATTTTCGCTTACAGGGAGGCTACATTCGCATTGATGTCGTCCAACTTTTCATGGAAGGCTGCAAAGTTTTTCGCCATAGATTCCAGCATCACAGATAGGTCCGGTTGCGGGTGGACCGGCGGGGCCCCATCATCCTCATGAGTCGCAGAAGAGGACGCCTGGTCAGTACAAAGCGCCGCCCTGGCGGACCTGTCCATAGCACCTACTTTAGTGACAGCCCGTGCCTTGCTGGGCATTGCTGTGGCAGGAACAGCGATTGATTCGCCAGGGATAATGATGGCCGGAGAGTGGGTCTCCGAGGACCGGACACAGGCGCAGCCCCTAGGTAGCTCCAGCTCAGTAGGTGGTCCGCATGCAGCATGGGAAGCGATGGCGGGGCCGCCGCAGGAGAAGAGGAGCCAGGGGAGCGCAGGACGTTGCATTCAGAGAGCCCTGTGCAATCAAAGTCTCTTCGAGGTATGCTTGGGTGTACCGGACAATGAGGCGTTAGGGAGACAGGAGTGGGTCCGTACACCCGCTGGTGTGCACTTTTCTAGAGTGGGGAACTCACCCGGCGGTGGCCCCCACAACGTCGCAGTTTCAAATCAGGCGGAGCACGGCACATGGATATTCGGAGCCTCATGGGACGAGGCCAGGCCGGATGCTATTCTTCCCAAACGTGAGCTTCCGTGGGGTCGTTTCTTCAAATGGGGAGTGGGTAGAGGGTAGTTCAAGGGCCTCCGCCTTGGGCAGAGGGGCGAAGTTTAGATCACTTCACCCACCTTGCAGCCTCCAGATCCGGGGCCAATGAAGGGTGGAGGCAAGTGCCGCGATCGGAAGGAGCAGCAGCTGTTGCTGGGGGGAAGAGCCACTCCTCATGCGGCGTCTCAGAAGCAGCGCGTAGTGCAGCGTGAGCGGTCCCGCTTCACCGATCGGAGGGGGCCGCTTCTATGCGTAGGCACAGTCCCACCCCACAGGGCCTGGCAGGGGAGCAGATCGCTCCGGCAAGGAGCCGCCAAAGGGAGCCCACAGCCGGCGGCGCTCGAGGATCGGGAAAGGCGGCGCCACCCGGCGCGAGCAGCCACGACAAGGAGGCCGCGCGGCGATGTGGCCCAGTCGTTGGCAATGCCGGTTCCCAGCAGCAAAATCCCTTCAAACTTCGACCACACCAGGGAAAGAATGTCCGAACAAGAATCGTGGTAGTATTGGTGCAATATCCTGAGGATTAGCACCGATATTCAGCAGATACTGGTGGGCAGGAGCGGAGCTCACAGGCTAGGCAGCCATTTTCCTCGGCTGCTCAACAGAGCCCCCTACGCCCCCTTTATTTATGCCACATGCGGCAGAGTGAAACGTCACTCAGCCGAGTGTATACGCCCTCAAAGGGGCTGCCAACACACTCCTCCTTTTTCGTAACAAAAACAAAGAAGGTCGAATACACACAAGGCATAATAACACCACTGCACACAAAACAGATGACCCCTTTAATCACAGCCGCCTCCAGCCCCACAAGTTACTTCCAGTCCAGGGGCTGGTCCCACCAGTTCAGGGGTCCAAAACGTAGTCACTCAGGCAGGTGGACAGGCTTCCCTCTCCCAACCCTCTGGGGATACCTCCTGCCCGCCTCCCAGATCAGGCCCTCATCACCTGTGTTCCCCCGTCCTGATGGACCAGGCCACCACCGGTACATCATTAAAGTCCGTTCTCTGCAACACCTCCGACCTGGCTTCTCCAACTTTCTTGAAGAAGCTAGCATTGCGGGTGACAGAGGCAGTCCCATATGAAGCCGTTACCATGGAGCCATGCACTGCCACCATGGCCATCGGACCAGGCTCGTACGTCAAAGACAGCTTTCCTTGAGGGTGTTGATTCTTCACCAGCACCTCATCGCCTGGGGCTAGATGCTGGGGCCAGAGCCCTCTTCGGATGTTTTCTCGCTCCATCCTGATGCTCTTCTCCCTTTCCGCCTGCATGTTGTTGATGACCACCGGCTCTCTCTCACCCACTCCTGGGATCAGGCCCCTGGGACATCGCCTGAACATGGCTTTAGCCGGGGCCATTCAGTAGATATGTGTAGGCTTTCCCGCTATTCCCTTAGGAATTGGTATAGTGCCCTCTGCAAGCTATGTCCCTGGCCATGAGCGATGCGGAATACCTTGTTCAGCGTTCTCATAAAACGTTCTGCTTCGCTGTTCGCTCAAGGCCAAAGAGTAGTGACCTTGCGATGGTGGATTCTATACTCCTCCATCAGTTGGGCAAAGCTTTCACCTTGGAAGGGTGGACCATTATCCAAACACACAGTCTGGGGCAGGCAGTGGGTACCAAACATCTTCTCCATTGCCACGGCCACCTTGTCGAACAACACTGACTCGATGAATTCCACCTCCGGATACCTGGATCATTCATCAACAACCACCAGGAAGTGCATGTCCCGGCCTGTGGACACAAAGTCAGCATGGGCTATCTCCCAGGGCTTTGTTCGTCTTGGCATCGTCTCAATTATGGGCTCCCTCTGGGCTGGGAACGCCGCCTGGCACCATACACAGGCCGCTATTAACTAATCGACCCGCCTCTCAGGGTCCGGAAACCACACCTTCTGTCACAGGCAAGCCTTAGTCTTGGCAGTTCCCTGGCACCCTTTGTGTGCCAACTCAATCACCTGGATGACCTTACACTGTGGAATCACTGTCCGGTCCCCTCAGAGAAATAGCCCTGACTCCACGAGCACCAGCTCGTCCTTGACCCTCCATAGTTGTTCCAATGCCGATCTCGCTTCTTGGGTCCTCAGAGCCAAAGGCTCCAAATCCGACTTCCATGAGCCCTGTTGCAGGGCTGCCTTAAAGATGTTAAAACATTTGTCGTCGTTGCCGCCTGTTCTAGCTCGTGGATAGGTACTGAGTTAGGAGTGGCGGCCTCCACCACCAGTCTGACATGCTCGTCGGCCTCCTGCGCACCGATATTGTTCTGTCCCTCAGGATCACATTGCGTGAGTCTGGATAGATCGTCGGCCGCATTGTTGCTGCCAGGCCAGTATACCAGGGAGACGCCATGTCATGTGGGGCATACTTAGATGATATTGTAATCCACAGTAGTACATGGGAGGATCCTATGTATCATCTGTACACCATAGTAAAAGTCCTAAAACAGGCAGGCCTAACAGCCAATCCTAGGAAATGTCGGTTAGCCCAACCTGCCGTCAAATACTTAGGTTTCTTTGTTGGGAATGGTACAGTGCAGCCACATCATGAGAAAGTAAGACCTATTATGAATACTCCTGTTCCTAAAACAATAAAGAGCTTTGAGCCTTTTTGGGTCTGGTCGGTTATTACCGATGGTTCATTCTGAACTTCTCTGACAAAACCATTCGACTTACAGATAAACTAAAAAACGCTGAACCCCAAAAGATCTGGTGGAATGAAGAACATCAAAAGTGTTATTACTCTCTGAATAAAATCCTTTGTCAGAGTCCTGTCTTGCAAGTCTCATATTTTGGCAAAGAGTTCATATTACAAGCAGATGCATCCCTTTCTGGTTTGGGGGCCGTATTATCTGAAAGTCACAACGGCATAGAACATCTGGTCTGTATATCAGACGTAAGCTTTTCCCCAGAGAAAATAATTATTTGTTTATTGAACTTGAGGCCGTAACCATCAAGTGGGCCATTGCACATCTAAAATATTAGAAGAAGAAAAAGAGAAAGTTTTGCATAGCAACCGATCATTCCCCACTAGTCTGGATAAGCCAACAGAAGGATACCAACGCCAGAGTCATGTGTTGCTTTTTAGATCTCCAACCGTATTGTTTCACGGTGGAGAATAGAAAGGGTCGAGACCAAGGCAATGTCGACTTTCTTTCTCACTTCCCTGCTGAATACCCTTGTACAGGGAGCCGGAGCCTTAGGGAAAGGGTATTTCAGTATTCTGAAGGGATCCTCGATCCTTTACCCAGCAATGCCTCCACACAGGTGGCCAGGGAAAGGCTGAAGCTACCGGATCCTGACCCTGGGGTTGGATATGAGAGGGAGGACTTCCTGGGGAGTGGTGACTTGGGCAAAGGAAATGAGGTACCCTTGAATGAGATATGGTATCCTCCTTTTCCCTTTCATAGAGAACCCTTCATTCCCCATGCCTTCCCTATTTTTCCAAAGAGTCACATGTTGATATGCCCCAGTTAAGTACTGGGACGAAGGAGAAGTGAACAAGATCAGTACAGTCCCTTCCCCATTGATACAGACATTCATGTATACGACTTTGTCAATGCTCTCTTCCTCGTCTCAGTATCAGAGACAACAGACTCTGAGAACGACTATGAGCGGTCTAGTGTTTTGTCAAATCTCCACAGTGCCGGGACATTTAAAAGGGGCACAACATGGAAAGAAAGAGAGCAGCTAGGAAAACGACCGCAGTCGGAAAAGCCATGGAAGCAGTTCTGGAGAGGAGAGCCCAATGATAGTGTGCTAAGCTGGCAGAGGATAACCGAGAGCAAAAGGCGGGACAATGTCCCAATGTGGTTCGAATGAGCGGGAGCGTTGGAAGCAAAAGACAGCTTTGGTAACCCTTGCTGGCAAAGGCTGGGTTGGTTGGAGCTCCCTGAGAAGCTGCCTGTTGAAGGAGAGGTCGCTGAGAGGAGAATGACAGCCAGCGAGAGGCTCTGGTTCACATAGCCATTGCAAACCACGTTGGAAGTCCGACGAGTCCACCCAGAAGGTCGGGGGGATCCCAGGGCATGTTGAGATGGTACAGGGAGAGCCATAAAGAATGCAAGCATTGCCTAGGGCAGAAGGTGGCAGGTATTGCCACAAGTTAAGTAAGCCTTTCCAGAAGAAAGCAAATTACATTGTGAAAAATCGTGTGTGCAAGTATTATCAAGAACCAAAATAAGCAAGCCTTGTCCAGAACCAAATCAACACAGTAAAGACACAGGCTTCCCAGCAGGAGTGTGTGCTGGGAAGCTTATGTTAAATCTCTATGTTTAAAGCAATGGTGGATAGGCTTCCCAACAGAAGAGTACCGTGTGAAGCTAAACTTGATCCATGTGAAGGAAACAAGAGTATTATTTATATTAATTGGCAGGATACATTTTCAAGCTGCAATCAAAGGAAATTAACTTTTGCTATGAGGATCTTGTGAAACCAAGGAACTTTGCATTGTCAATCCTATGAAGATAAGGAACTTTGTTGTGTGAATCTTGGAAATGCGTAGAGAAACAAGAGGGGCTGGGATGAACCGCCTGCTTGTTAAGCATATTTGATCTTGAGGACATTTAAGAGAACTGTAAGTTAAAGAGTTGGAGATAATTAAAAACATAAGGGAAGGGAATCCCTTTTTGAACCTTAAAATCCTGAGCTACAGAAGTAGCTGATGGACACATATTATTTAGTTGACCTTTACCTGTTCACATTTGCATTTTGTCTGCGAGGGCAAGATTAGGTTTTAACACAGACAGACTTTAAGTTGGACTTCCTGAAACAGGCTTTCATTAGTTTTCATTTAGGTAGGGAAATCCCACCTAGGACAGGGCAAGGCAGGCCTTTATCCCAACATCATTTTTATTTAAAAAAAGTTTAAAACCAAACCTTTATCTTTGTTGTCTGTGTGCACTTCCCAATGCCTTCCTAGGGGAGTGATAAACAGGTCGAAGATGGTGCCTGATTCCCTGCCCAACCAGAAGCAATCCAAAGGACCCTGGAATCATCATCCTTCAGGTCTGTGGGCGAATGGTTGAATACACTAACCTAACTCCACTGGGATCAGCTGTGGAAAGCATACACGTGCTTTGGCAGCTATCTGCAGCTTCTTTCTGAGGCCACTAGCAGTCATTTCTTACCCTAGGATTTCCAAAAGAATAAATACCTTAAAAGTCCTGGCTCTGCCAGATTTGGCAATTGGGGTTGATGCCTGCAAGAGCTGTGTGGGTGTTTGGGCCTAGCCATACTCACTCCTGAATAAAGCATAATATGACTTGCCATCCAATGGAAGTCTAGGATTTAAAACATGAGAAGCAGGCGCAAGTGATTTCAATCCAGCACTCCAACTGGATGCCCTGTTGAAATCCAATTGTTGCTCCAGCTTTTTCTGGCTCTGCAGTAGGGAGTCCAAACCTTCTTGGTACTCCTTCTGCAAGGCCAGAATTCTGGTATCCTGTTCTGCCTTTTCCTGTTGCTGGATACCCATATCCTCTTTTATTTTAACTATATACTGCCTGCTTTCATTTTCTGACTCATGGCTCTTCTGCAGCCTCTGCCCAGAAGATCCAGATCAGATTGGGCCTTTTCTAATGCCATCAGTTGCCTACTTGCCAGATCTTGGCCTTCAGCATATTTATCCTGTATGACTCTCATAGATAAATATAGATATGCCGCTATCTTGGCAATCTTATTTTGCTCATCCTTGGCCTTAGGAGCCATATATAGTTCACTCAGGGCCACATGTAAGGGACCCTGATCTCTCCAGATATCCAGATATCTAACCCTGTTGCAGTGATCTGTTGTGTGATTGCCTGCAACCACACATTCTGATCCTGCTCAGTCCACTCACCTCTCACAAATAACTTATGTAAACGGTGTTCTCTAGCTATCTTGATGTCTACCAATATCGCCATTTTGGAAATATAAATTTCCTTCCTGACTTACAGAAGTTTATTTTATCTTTGTAAAACAGACAGTTTCCTTAGAGCGTTCCCTTTTAAGGGGTGCTTTTACAGTATAACACAGCATGGTAGCCCAACAGGATTTATGTATCCTGTCAGTTAGCACACTGTATTAAGCTGCACAAGTGGTAGATCTAATCCAGAAATCCTGCGCACGAGCCCCCAATCTGTAAGTGATTTCAATCCAGCACTCCAACTAAGTCAATGCCTAGTATGGGATGCCCAATGGAAACCCTTATTTATATATTTTATGTCAAAAGTTCTTTTAATTCTGGATGATGTACCCTTATATAATGCCCCTCTCTTTGAATTCCCCCGGTCTCACTGAACCAAGAAATAGGTTTGTTTTGCAGATTAAAAGATTTATTTGAAGAATTGAACAATAGATAGATTACACTTTTATGAATAGGAATAATATCTGAATATCACTCTTATGAATATGAACAATGATGAGCAATGGGTAATATTACAATATCAACAATCTCTTTAATCAATTAGGAGTAGGAATAGGAAGAATAATGTAGCAGAGAATACTTTGTATGGGTTCAAGGAAATGCAATGATAGGAAAGAATGCAACACAGAAAGAAACTTGATATGAATTCAACCAAAGACAATATAATCACTCTTTCCCCCTGTTGTTACTCACTCCTCCTAATATGCAATATGAAGAGATGGAATGAGGGCACACAGGTATCAGGAATAACGATCAACAATTGCAGTTTCAATTCCGATTTCCCCCCAGCAAGCTTAGAGAGAACAGTAATGATTTTAAAACAGGTCAATTGCTTTTGAATGTGGTTTGAATTGAATGGGAAAAATGCTAAAAATGACTTTAATTCGCTAAATGGGATTCAGAACTAGTGAGAGTTGCTTTGGATTGGTTCAGGTCAACACTAGCAATGATTGTAGAATGATTAGTAGATGGAAAACGAAATTCAGAAGTTGAAAGCAAGAAAAAGCAATTTTTTTTATATGGAGTGAAATTGAGCCGAGTCCAAAATCGCAGCAACTTTTCCGCGTGCGGGTAACGTGATTAGGGAAACACTATAAGGAATTGGAATGTTTGAAAACTGAGGATGTTAGCTAAGAAATGACATTTAAATTACGTTCCTAGCACATACCGTTCAAAAGTTACAGAGGTTTTAGTGAAGGTAGATTTTTCTCAAAGGAGTCAAGACTTCAAATGAATTTGCGCTTTGAATTACCAACAGGTTGGCTTACACTAACAATTATCATAGGATTAGATGGATGAGAAAGGATTCAGAATGGACAAAAGAGATTCTACAATGCAGTCTGGATATGGTGGAATGGGTTGGATGGATTACTTTAAACTAAGAGATGACTATGGACAGTTCTATGCTAAATACTCACAACTCTGGTTTAAATGGAATGGACCGGTCAAAGATCTGGTCAAAGGTTTGGCTTGGACTCCGCTCGCCACAGGATCAGGGCACCTGGACTCTGCTCTCAGCAAGACACTCTGGTCTGCACGGCCTCTTGGACTGGATCTGATGGGTTCTGGGTTACAGCTCTGCTGGACTGTTCTGGATCTTGAGTTCTAGCAAAGGTTGTTGGCCAGAAGCAGCAAACAGCTCAGCCAGGCTGTTGAATGGATTAGGTTAGGCCCTGTGGAAGTTAGGGGTTAAATCGGGTTTGCAAGGTTTTTAAAGGCCTGCTGAAAAGGGTTCAGCTTTTTGGATTAGGCCTCTGCTTCAGGGTTCTAGAGTCTGGTTCTAGAGTCTGGATCTGGAGTCTGGATCTGGAGTCTGGATCTTCCTGCAGGGTGCTTCGCCAGTGTATCAGTTGATGAGTGAAAGTGTGTGTTTTGCCTGTCCTCAGCAGTCCCTATTTATCCATTTTCCAAAGTGGGTGGGGAGGCTGATTGTATATGCCCAACATTCTAAGGATCTGATAGGTCAGAGAATTCCCTGTCCCCTGATTTGAGAAAGGAACAGTGTGTCATGAGGTGTCATCATGTGTCAGAGTGATGCTGCCATTTACAATCTAGGGAAGAACGTCCCCTTTGCTTTTACCTAGAAAATCTATTTTTCCCCAAAAACATATTTTCAATATACTCAACTTGTTAAT
Organism: Ambystoma mexicanum; assembly: GCF_040938575.1. Classification (NCBI taxonomy): domain Eukaryota; kingdom Metazoa; phylum Chordata; class Amphibia; order Caudata; family Ambystomatidae; genus Ambystoma; species Ambystoma mexicanum. The sequence continues at coordinate 770,725,582 of NC_090928.1, read as the reverse complement.
AATACATATATACATCACAGATTGCCTAAGGTACGTTTCTGTCAAAATCTTATCTTTCTACGAGTTCTGGTTCATAAATGACAATTTTCCCCGTTTTTGGTTGGTTACACATTTTCCGATCTGTACAATTTTTATACATACATGCACATACCCTCTGGGCATATTCCTGTAATTTTTCATGTTTCTAGCATAATCACAATAGCTACAATATTAAACATTTCGTCTTTCAGTCTCTGAATGTCGCACAGATTCCAGATTAGTTTTAAACTGCGAGTGAATTTTTTATTTTAATAATCTCTAAGTTTCATATTCTTGTCAGTTCGGTACAATATTTTATAAGTCTTTTCCTTAAACATATGTTTAGTCCAATTTCAAATCCACATTTTCAGTCAGGCCCGCCTCCAAAGCTTGGCTGAGTCAGAGAGTCACATGGCTTGTCTTCCTGCCAGGGCAGTTGTTGTCAGTCACACCCGAATTAGCATTTTCATTCAGTTCAAGGACTCCATTGTCTCTTTCCCAGAACAGCAGAGGAAGTCTCCTCCCCTTCTCATTAGCATCCCAATGTGATATCCTCTCCTTTTGGTGGGAAGGAACAGGGTGGGGTGTTCTCAGGGGAAGAAAGCCTCTTTGAAGTTTTAGCTGATTCAGGTTAACTTATAGTCCATTTTAACATTGTCCCTTGTGCAAAATGACAGTTATAATTTTAAAATAAGCAAAATTCCAGTCTTTTTGAACATGAAAATCAATGTGTGGCACCCTATATTGCATTTGATGGAAATCCCTTCTTTGGCATATTTAGCTTTTGAGACACAGTTTCTCCTGTCAGATTTAGAAATCGCCAGCGTCTGACAGAGACGAGTAACGGTATTGCACCCATTTTTGACAGATTTCTTTCTCGCAACCATCTTCAAAAGTAGACTTTGTTCAGATAACATATACTTCTGCTGACATGATATTTATGTGGATTCTTGAAGTAGAATGATGTTCAACACCCAACAGGAGGTTGGATCTTTTCGGTGGTTTGTGAGCCATGATTTTTGCAAATTTGACAACCAAGAAAAAAACGGATTTTCACACAGCTTTGTGTTTCTTTTGCAATCAGCCTTGCTCTGTGGGCAGCCAAATGTTGGGTTTTGGCAGTGGTCTCCTGTGTTACCACTGACATAGGCAAAAGTGGATGGCGGCCTATTTTTTCAGATTTTTCCTGCGCACTTCTGGATGATTTTTAGCAAGCAAAATGCTCTCCGGCTGCCATTCTGATGTTCCTGATGCAAGCAATGGCAGTAATGTTGCAGGGCCTGGACTAGTGGGTTGAAACATCCCACACATGTTCAGTCCTGTCTGCATACCCTAAACACGATTTCCTGCCTACTTCTGCCATGCTTCAGCACAAAGTATAAATAAAGAGGAGCTAAAGAAGGTAAATACACCGGAAGCTCTCTGCATCCACCCAAACCGTGTACTTTGCACCAGCCATAATAGCATCTGTGTTGGTTTAGTGGTTGGAGGCGATGTACATTTTTGCAAAAGCCATCGAAGAACATTGCCTCCTAAGCCATGGGTGGTGCTGTAGAAGCTGCCAAAGAATTTCCTCATCAGTCTTCCGAATATACTTAATGATGCGGGTGAATCCAAATGTGGTTGTCTTCTTTTTTTCATACCAAAACTTTACAGCTTCAGGGGCTAAATGAGGCCTTTGGTCAGATCACAAAGGCTTCACTGCGGCAGACCCTGCTCCAATGGTATCTAGAACCAGACACTCTTGCTTGCCAGAAGGGGTCACCATGCTTCACACTTGTCTACAGTATGGCATAATGCATTGAATATTGAAAGACTCGGATTCTAGACAGTGGATCACTGTCATATTCTACCTGCTCGTTGGACCACGCAAGCACAGGTTCAAGGATCTTGCGTGGAATCAGTTTGGGTGGAAGGACTAGAGGCAGACAGACTACATTATCATGTACTGACTACTGCCAGAAACCATCTAGCAAGAGTGGCATGAGAAAACACTGGTGCCAATGGCTGAACCAGAGTGTGCAGCTTTTGTGAGAAAGAAAGACCGGAGGTGGGGATCAAACTGACTGAGGAAAAAACGGATGCAGCACAGCATGGATAAGCTGGGTTCTGAGTTTGGGTATTTAAAGTTCAGAAAAGTGTGGCATTTGAGGACATTACGTTCTGAAACATGTATAACAGTGGTGCCTCATCAAACAGAGCTGAAATGTTAGGTGAATTCACTTGGTAAGTGGTCCTCGGTACACCCACTGAATCAAAGGTTGGGTACTGAATAGCTAAGCTGTGCTCGGGTGCCCGGGTAGTGTCTGCCCATATATCTGGGATGCGTATAACACGAAAGGAAACTTCTGAAACAGAGGTTCCCATGTGAAATGTACGAGAACCAACTGGAGACAGGTGGAGGCAGCGAGGCGTGAGAAAACTTGTAAATAACCCATTTTGAATCCAATACACAGACTATCTATGGAATAAGACAAGCTAATGCCAGAGGTTTGTGAAGTAGTCATTCTAATCTGCAATCTCCTCAATGAAAGTCTCTTCCTAAGCAGGCAGGCTCCATAGAGGGAGGTGGGGAGACAGCTCTTTGGAGAAACTGGGAGCCTGTGAAGGAGAGAGGACGTAGGGTTTCACACTGAGCCAAAAAACCTTAATAATATTTGTATTACACCCATTGGCTCAAAAGTATATTTTGCCTAGGCTGCCCGGGAGCGTGACAGCAAATGATCCTTAACCTTTCCACCGTTACCCCAGCTGGTGAGCCAGAATCAGAATAAATGGCAGCAAAACTCACTTAAGACAACTTGATATGGTATTTTATATGATATTTTATTCATATACCGCCTATACACAATGTGTTTCAAAGTGCTTCAAGGCGGGGGAGGGAGCAAGGGTAAAATACAATGACATTCTTACAAGGCCTTGAGACAATAAGAATGGGCAAATAAAAACTATCGTACTAGGCCTAACAACATTTCTGATAGTGCAAGAGCATTGAACACAAAAATAGGGGACGAATAGGGGGTGGCGGAGGAAGGAGAGGAACAAACAATAGACTATCGTACTAGGCCTGACGACATTTCTGATAGTGCAAGAGCATTGAACACAAAAAGAGAGGGGGCAAGGAGGGAAACAAACAATAGACTATCGTGCTAGGCCGGACGACATTTCTGATAGTGTAAAAGCATAGCATATGGGGGGAGTAGAGGAGAATGTAGGCAGGGACAGGGAGAGCTAGGGATAGCCTGAGAATCGGATGAGTACATTGAGTACAGGTAAGGTCCAGGAGCAAACATGGAGGATAGAGAGGGGAGGGATATTGATATTGATATTTTATTTCTATCACGCTCGTACACAAGTGTTTCAGAGCGCGACAAGGCAAGGGAGGGGAACAGGGGAGAACAAAACAACGATCTTACTAGGCACAGTGACATTGAGAACGTGCAACTGCATGGGAGAGGGGAGGGGAAAAGTGCATGAAAGGGGAGAAGTGGAAAGTGCAGAGCAAAGGAGAAACAGATTAATAATAAATAAATAATAAATAAATAAATAAATAAATAAATAACAAAGGCAACAAACAGTGGTAGTGCAGCCAGCAATTGGCAAGTGCTGGGTTTAAAGCAGCAGACAGGGTAGGTCTGATAAGTGCAGGAAGAAAAAGCTGGGGGACTGTATGGGCACAGATACAGACCCCAGTGCAAGGGGTGGCCCGGAGGGAGTGCGGGAGGTTGGCAGGGTGGCCAGGTGCACAGTGCCAAGAAAGAACAGATCAGCAGGGGAGAAGGGGAGCGAAGGCAGAAGCAAAGAGGAAGGTCTTGAGGTGCTTCCAGAACCAGAGATGGTTCTCCTCAAGTTTTAGAGTGGCAGGCAGGCTGTTCCAGAGGGAGCAACAAAAATGAACATGGGCGAAACGAGATCAGAACATCTCTACACATTTAAACAATACACATTCATTCCATCATTCATTCACACTCTCACTATACATGTCAATATTCCACACTTGTGGTACTAAGACCACCTAGAACCAATATATTAACATACATTTCAACACCTCTTGGTGATTACAGTAAGTGTTAATACAAAAACAAATAGCATATTGCTTATTTGCTGTTACTCAACATATGTTTCGGTCGTCACAATAGGCCCCTAATTCAAGCCGGTAAATATAAGCGACCTTCTTCAGGAGACAAATTTGGAGTGTGTGCAGGACAAGAGAGAAGGAACCCAGGTAACATTGAACATTAACACTTACTGTAATCACCAAGAGGTGTTGAAATTTATGTTAATATATTGGTTCTAGGTGGTCTTAGTACCACAAGTGTGGAATATTGACATGTATAGTGAGAGTGTGAATGAATGATGGAATGAATGGTGGTGGTTAAATGTGGATGTTTAGAACAATAAATATTTCTGTAAATTGCTTATAAATAAATATTTTTTTTTTTGTCAAGACCTGGTATTGTTTAAATGTGTACAGATGTTCTGATCTCGTTTCGCCCAGGTTCATTTTTGTTGTTCCATTATATTTAGCCTGCAAAACCTGTGGCAGTAAGGCAATCCCTATTTCGAAACTCTGTTCCAGAGGGAGGCCACAGCCGAAGACAGATCTACCCCCAGCACGTTTCTTTGAAAAACAACTGACCCTGAGGGAGTTTGAGGTAGAGGAGCGAAGAGCTCGAGAGGGGAAGTATTTGCGGAGGGATAGCTGAAGGTATGGTTTATAGTGACATTTTCGAACGTCACATTTTCAAAATGCCATTTTGTTGACACAAAAATGCCGGAAAAAAGAAATTTCGCATTGGGGTTCCCCCCAAACCCCTGTTTTTTTATTGACACTTTTTTTTTTTTTACTAACGAAACAAAAAGAAAAAATATAAAATAAAAAATTATACATTCAGAATTTTTTTCCCGACATTTTTGTGTCGACAAAATGGCATGTCGAAAATGTGTTTTCGAAAATATAACTGGATACCGAAGGTATTTTGGACCCAGGCCCCAGAAAGGCTTGGGGAGAATGCAGAGGGTTTTGGATTTAATCCGTGCAGCCACTGGGAGCTAATTGAGATATTTCAGAGCTGGAGAGATACGATCCCAGGGCTTGAGGCCAAGGACAAGTCTCGCAGTCCTGTTCTGGATTAGTTGCAGAGGGCGGAGAGTAGAGGCAGGTAGATTTAGAAAGAGGCTGTTCCAATAGTCCAACCTAGAGAGAACCAGAGCTTTGGAGACCGTGAGCTTCTGGGGGAATGAGAGGAAAGGCAGAGTACCTCTGAGGAGGTGCAGTAGGAAGTTTTACTTTTTAGAGACATCAGAGATGTGGGCGGAAAGGAAAGTGTGGAGTCAAAGATGACCCTGGGGTTCTTAGTCTCGCAGGTGGGGGTAGGAGGAGGGCCAAGGGAGGCCGGCCAGAGAGTGAGGGGAAAGGATGGTGAAGGTGTGCGATGAGAAGGATCTCCGTCTTCCTGGCATTCAGACAAAGATCATTGGTGGCACACCAATCTTGAATGGCAGTTAGGTAATCAGAGATGGGAGAGGAGCTGGCCGAGGGCAGCCTGAAAATGAGTTGAGTGTCATCACCATAGCACTGGAAATTTGAGCAGAAAATGGCAATGCAGTGGGCGAGAGTTGCCAGGTATTGGTTGAAAAGCCAGGGCGAGAGGTTAGACCACTGGGGAACACCACAGGTAGAGAGGAAGATAGATGATAGGAAGGACTCAAGTTAGACCTGGGACGGTCGATCAGAGAGAAAAGAGGTGAGCCAGGCCAGAGCCTGATCTGGTATGGTATGGTTGACTGTGTCAAAGGCAGAAGAGATATCAAGGAGGATGAAGACAGAGGGAATGTTAGAGTCAAGGTTGGAGAGCAGATCTTCACGGAAGTTCACGAGAACAGTATCCATGCTTCTGGCACCTCCGAAGCCAGACTGGTGGTCATGGAGACAGCAAACAAAATTGGAATGATGTTTTTTTTTTAACTTTATTTTTGGTAGGTTTAACATCATAAACACAGTTAAGCTGAGAGATGGCCAACCTTTCGAGCAGTTTGCCCAGAAAGGGAGTAATGGAAATTGGGCGATAGCCGGACAAGAAGGATCAGCTGTGGGTTTCTTGAGAAGCGGATGCACAAGGGAAAGCTTCAGAGGGGAGAGGAAGGATCCTGAGGCAAAGGAGTGGTTGCAAAAATCAGCAAGGGCTCGAGCGAGGGTGTCAATGTGGTCATTGGTGGTTTTAGAGGAACAGGATGAACCTGTTTTGACGAGGCTTTCATAGATCGGACTTGTCTAGCGACCTCATCAGTGGAGAAAAGATGAAAGGATGAAAGGATGAAAAGGAGAGTGGGGGGGTGGCTGAAGGAGGGTGAGCAAGCATAGACGGCAAGCGGAGAGGAGGGGGAGGAGTGGAGAGGGTGGACAGGATGTCCTGGGTTTTGTAGATACAGTGAGAGGCAAGGGCATTGCAAAGAACCTGGGAGGCAAAAGGAGGTGTATAGACTGCAGCAGTATCAGAAATTGAAGAGTAGAGCAGAGACAGGGCTGTGTCAGGATGTGAGACAGCCAGAGGTGGAGGGGCGGGGGGAGAAGGTGGCGGTGAAAGCCTCAAATGACACACGCTTCATGGGCCAGATGTCCGAGAAGGTAGGTGGCAGTGTTGAGGTCGGCTTGGCTTGGGGGGCAAAGAGGGAGATATGAGAGGAGGGAGTGATCGCTCCAGCAGAGAGGAGTGGTCAGAGGGATGGAGATGGGGAGGTCAGAGGAGATCAAGACATCAATTGAGTGCCCTGCAGAGTGAGTCGGGATGACAGCAAGGGTGGGGTACGGTGGGGAGAGGATGGGATGGGGAGAGACAGGGCAGGCAGTGGAGGCACAGACGGCATATCATTCAAATTGGGGCGTGGGCAGGGGAAAACATGCAGCAACTGGGCAAATCTAGATTCGAATTGAGGCATTCGTAAGGCAAAACTTGGTAGTTTTGCCTTACGGTTTCTATGATAGTGCTTGTAATACCCACTACAGAGAAGGTTCTATGTGTTTTCATCGAGGAGATTTGGTCGAATGCAAATCATTGAATTATGTTTTCTTTTGAGCCATTTGGCCACAACCATATGTTGGGGAAAGACCTTCCCCGGACCGTACATTGAACTCCTTGAACTCCTCCCACCTTAATCATTACCCTTTCCACCCCCACAAATATTTGCGGCCAAATTCGGCTGAAAAGATTTGATGAATTTGGCTTTGACCAAATCTACTGCGATGAAACCTCCCTATACCGCAGAGAAAGCAAAAGAGGTTTAGGTACCATGGACATCTGAATGTCCTGATTTTTTGTGGGCTTCGTTTCTGTTCATTTGTACCAGATATGTTGTCAGGCCCTTTGAGCAGCTTTGACATGGCAGATGTTTGCCCAACTCTTAGCACAGCTGAAGGCGGACTGTGAAACACACTTCAGTCCTGCAAGCTCATCAGAGCATGCTCCGGGAGACTTAGGACTTGAATGTACCTTGAAGAGGCCTCTGCTGTTCGAACCATTGGGCAATTTGGGCGGCACACTCTGGTGGACCTGGTACGGAGAAAGTTTGGTGTCCGAGCATTGCAGCTCTTCACAAAGTGTTTGGGTGCCTTTAAACCAACAAGGTGCATCAGGAAAAGGGCTTTGTTATCCTAAGGCTGATTAAACATCATAGAGAGTGCTTCAATAATCCTAAACTACTTCACCACATGGGGGTGCAAGCGGAATGGTGGGGGGGTTTGTTGTCCTCATGGGTACATTTTTTGTAAATGACCTAGTTTTACAAAAAAGAGCACCAATCTAATGGGTCTACGAGTGGAAAAGCAGTCGGGAGGAACCAAGTCTCTAGATCAGGATGGTTTAGGGCTACTTATAGTGTCTGAGAGCCTTCATATGTCAATGACCCTGAACAGAAGATGGTCGCCCACTGAGACAAAGTCACATTAGCTAACCACCATGTTGGGCTTTGAAAGGATCTTGGGGTGAGCAATGCCCACCCACGGTGCGGTGTGCTACTGGAAGGAAGTATTAGTGGTGGAGCCAGGGTGGGGGCGGGGGAGGTGGCTGCCCCCCCCACCCTGGTTCCCCCATGGTGCCCAGTGTGCCCCCCAGCCTCCTGCTGGATCCCTATTAGCCCCCCGCCACACCAAAAGCTGCCCCCACTACTGGGTGGTATAGGGCATATTCCACAAAGCATCACCCCATCCACCTGATCAGTGCCTGATAAGTGCCATCCACTCCTATTACCTATCAATACCGGATACTGCATGCGATTGGAAGAAGGGATAGTTCCCAGGGGTCTGACCATATAATGATCGCAATAAGAGAATCCAGAAATACTTCAACTGCTTTGTTGCTCACATAAAACAGACACACCCATTTTCAAAAACAACCCTGAAAATGGAAAAATTACTTCCAAATGTGCCAAGTTGTTGGTACTGTACGAATGTGACAACATCAATTTTATTGGTTAGTATATGGCAACAACAAGCTCTCCTATGGTACCAAACACCATGCTCACTGATTCAGTCACAATATATGCTGTTCTGTTCTTGGGCTTTGCTTCTAAAAAACATGAAGTTTAAAATCCACTGCAATAAAATGATCATGAGTAAATTCCTCCATTGGAAGCGGTTACGGCAAGGGATGGGTTAAATCAGGCTAACAGCAGTGCCGATGATTCGAAATGGGTTATCTAACTCTTTTCGGATTTGGATTAATGGAAGAACTCTATCTCCTTCTCCAGCCTCCGCAGCCTCTGCGCCAACTGGAATAGCTGCTTCTGGGAGGCGCAGTCACGAGGATCTCGCTAAATATGGCTGCCTGAAACGTGCGCGGCGCGATGATAGGCGCAACATGAACTACAGGGCATTATGTTAGTGGGCGGTGTAATAACCGCGGCAAACCCCACAGCTTTATCATTCTCTTCTGTGTTTGATTGTCCGTTGCGTCATCAACTAGATATATTTAGGTCATCGCCCCACCCGAGACTGGTCTGTGGCTCAAGGCAGCACACGTCGCAAACAGTGCTCGTGACAAAGCATCTGTGACATTAAGTAAAGGGGAGGTCTGCATTTCATTTTGTATTATTCCAGAGTCTTACAATTAAGAGCGAGACAGCACAGGATTTCTAGCACTGGAACGTGAGCGAGGAATTCAGATGTAGTGAATATGTCCACTTTATGATACATCTGGCGGTAAGATAGCTCAACTTGTTGAGTGCCCACTGCTGCGGTTGATGTGTGATCTGCAGGTCCAGTTTAGAATCCCAGCAAGACCAACTCAGCCTTTCATCTTTCCGAGGTCAATAAATGAGTACAAGCTTTGGTCGGGTAATATTGTATGTAAATATGTTCTGAGTAAAGCATTTTGGCGAAAGCATAAACCTATGACACACATCATTATCTTAATGGGGGTACTGGATCTAAAAAGTAAATTATATAAACGTTGGGCCTGCCGAAGTTAGGATTATTTCAAGCGCTCGTCCATCACTCTATAAATCAAACCTTAACTCACACTACGCAGACTACTACGTCACAAAACGTACTAGGTAGCTTGCGTCAACACTATAGTTAAAGGGAGTCTTGTGAAGAGGGTGTAGGGTGATTTGAGGTTTGATTTGTTGGGTATTGACTTTGCAGACTGTGGCTGGGTAGTTTGAAATGAGTCAATAATTACGTGCAGGTGGGCGTGGCTGCTTCCACCTGCATGTCTGCGGCCCTATTCGTGTATTTCACATGACATGTGCCGATGCGCTGGTGTATTTCCTGCACAAGGCTGAGCAGACTTCGCACTTCAGTTCTGTGCAGAAAATACGAGCAACAACATGGACCAAAAACATACTCAACAGGCGCAGTGCTTGAAGCTGCACGTTAAGTACACTCCGGGTCCTTTACCGCCCGGCGCAAAATGAGCTTCTCAGCGTTTGCAGTAACCTTACAGGCCGATTCATGGAATAATTAGCGTGGCGCAAGTGGGCAAAAACGTGCGAATCGCAGTGGAATAGCGAAAATCGCAGTGCAAGTGTGAAAATCGCACGAAAAGCAGCGCACGTCGATTCATGGAAGTCCGTGCGCGAGAAACCAGCGGATGTGCGATAAAAAGTGCGCCGCGCACGTTGGCGCACAGGCCATCTAACAGCGTGCGCCAGGTCACAGCGAAAATCGCACAGGCCACAGTGAAATTCGCACATAGCGCGGCGCACGCAACAAAAGTAGGCGGAACACGGGCGTAACACTCGGAATGGGGAACAACTTGCAAAAACGTGGGCGTCACGGGGGAAGTACAGGGCACAAGTGCGCGCAACGCCCACACGCTCGCCTACAACACGTATTCATGGAATAGAATAGGGCAAAAAAGCGCACGCTCAAATCAGCGCACAGGCACAAACACGACCGCCACAAGAAAGCAGGCGGTAGCGTCTCTGCGGCTGTAAGAAATGTGCGCCAAAAGGTGCGCCAACAAATAGCACCCATATACTGCCATGATGAATGTCCTATACTGTGGCCCTCCTGGACAAATGACGTGCAAAGGGGTACCCACAAACACGGACACGCTGACAAAAAATACGTGTGCGTGTATACCGGGGTGCGCGGGAAGTCTCACACGCGATTTGGCCGGGTACGTGGATTTCAGGGGTGCGCGGGAAGTTCCACACGCGATTCCATCAGGGTAGGTGTATTTCAGGGGTGCGCGGGAAGTTCCACACGCGATTACAGCAGGGTACGTGTATTTCAGGGGTGCGCAGGAAGTTCCACACGCGAATAGCCTGGGCGCGTGTATTTCAGGGGTGCGCGGGAAGTTCCACACGCGAATAGCCTGGGCGCGTGTATTTCAGGGATGCGCGGGAAGTTCCACATGCGAATAGCCTGGGTGCGTGTATTTCAGGGGTGCGCAGGAATTTCCACATGCGAATAGCCTGGACGCGTGTATTTCAGGGGTGCGCGGGAAGTTCCACACGCGAATAGCCTGGGCGCGTGTATTTCAGGGGTGCGCGGGAAGTTCCACACCCGAATAGCCTGGGCGCGTGTATTTCAGGGGTGCGCGGGAAGTTCCACACGCGAATAGCCTGGGCGCGTGTATTTCAGGGGTGCGCGGGAAGTCCCACACGCGATTACAGCAGGGTACGTGTATTTCAGGGGTGCGCGGGAATTTCCACACGCGAATAGCCTGGGCGCGTGTATTTCAGGGGTGCGCGGGAAGTCCCACACGCGATTACAGCAGGGTACGTGTATTTCAGGGGTGCGCGGGAATTTCCACACGCGAATAGCCTGGGCGCGTGTATTTCAGGGGTGCGCGGGAATTATCACCCGCGATTTGGCTTGGTACGTGTATTACAGGGGTGCGTGGGAAGTTACACACGCGATTAGGCTGGGTGGGTCCTCACAGGTGTTCCCTGTACACCCTCCACGGCCCCTGCAGGCAGCCCACAAAACAGGGGACTACCCTGCACACCTGCTCATGTCTCCCACCACCCCCACCCCTCACCATCCAGGGGCACCCTCCACCAGGCCCCCACTCATGTCTCCCACCACCCCCACCCCCCCAGTCACCAGGGGCAGCCTCCACCAGGCCCCCACTCATGTCTCCCACCACCCCCACCCCCCAGCAGTGCAGGGGCAGCCTTCACCAGGCCCCCACTCATGTCACCCACCACCCCCACCCCCGAGCACTGTGGGGCACCTGCCAGCAGGCCCCCACCCATGTCACCCACCACCCCCACCCCCCAGCCACCAGGGGCACCCTCCACCAGGCCCCCACCCATGTCACCCACCACCCCCACCCCCCAGCATCCAGGGGCAGCCCCCACCAGGCCCCCACTCATGTCCCCTATCACCCCCACCCCCCCAGTCACCAGGGGCACCCTCCACCAGGCCCCCACTCATGTCTACCACCACCCCCACCCCCCGGCAGTGCAGGGGCAGCCTCCACTAGGCACCCACTCATGTCCCCCATCACCCCCACCCCCCCGCCACCAGGGGCACCCTCCACCAGGCCCCCACTCATGTCTCCCACCACCCCCACCCCCCCAGTCACCAGGGGCACCCTCCACCAGGCCCCCACTCATGTCTCCCACCACCCCCACCCCCCAGCACTGTGGGGCACCTGCCAGCAGGCCCCCACCCATGTCACCCACCACCCCCACCCCCCAGCCACCAGGGGCAGCCCCCACCAGGCCCCCACCCATGTCACCCACCACCCCCACCCCCCAGTCACCAGGGGCACCCTCCACCAGGCCCCCACCCATGTCACCCACCACCCCCACCCCCCAGCATCCAGGGGCAGCCTCCACCAGGCCCCCACCCATGTCCAACCCATGTCTCCCACCACCCCCACCCCCCAGCACTGTGGGGCACCTGCCAGCAGGCCCCCACCCATGTCTCCCACCCCCCCCACCCCCAGCAACCAGGGGCAGCCTCCACCAGGCCCCCACCCATGTCCCCCTGCCCCCAGGTCCTGACGATACACAATCATGGCAGTAATGGGCAGCATACCCAGCACAAACACCCAGGCAAGGATTGCATCCACCCACATAGTGAATGCAATTACATGACACAACCCCAATGGCAAGTATGTAAATGAACACATGTCCGTCACACACACACACACAATGGCTGCAAGTGAATGTCAAAACCCATATCATGACATGTATGAAACCAAAGACAAAATAACACAAGTGGAAGTAAAAATAAAAAATGTATTAAAGATTAAAAATAAGTAAACAAATCAAACATACAACTATGTGGATAACAAAATAAATGGTCCATGTCGGAGAACAAAAGTAAAAATCAAAAAAAGAAAAAGGAATACAAAAACAAATGTTGACCAAAGCAATATCAAGTAGAAGGAAAAGAATGAAAAACCATTTCCACATGGTGAACACAATAATGAAAAAAGAAAATGTTCCTTCAAAAAACAAACTAAATACAGGAATGTACCAGGGTCCATGAGCCCAACACCATACAGGAAACCTACTACTACCTAATGAAAAAAATATATACAAAAAAGTGGCCATTGTCCGAGCGGTCCAAAATAATAAAAACAAATAAAGGAAACCTAACACTAACTAACTATATAACTATATACAAAGGCAGCGGGCAAGTCCTGCGGCTCACTTGTTGATGTTGCTGGCCAGGGCATCATCGAACTCCATGTCGATGTCCTGGAGGGGGGACTCTGTCCTGGCCCCGAGGTCTCGCAGGGATAACCCCATGTTCAGCTCAAACTCCCTGCGAGCTTCCTCGAGGCACTCAGCCCGCCTCAACGCCCGACGCATGGAGAACTCCGCCCTGACCATGGCGAGCCGCTCCTCTTCCGCCCGCTGCCGCTCCGCACCTATCCGCTGGACCAACTGCTCCCACACGGAAGACACCACCATCCCAGGGTTGCCCTGCCCTCCGGCCGATGCCTGCCCCTCTGATCTTGATGGCCCCAAGCCATGATGCCTCCCACGTCGAGCCCGCTGCTGCCTCCGACGCCACTGCCTCTGCCAGCACAACGGCATCCAGGCTGATGGAAACCACCGACGCCGTCGTGCACGTGCCCTCCCTGATGATGCTGTCACATCTTCCATCTGCTGGGGTCCAGTTGCTGTGTTGTCCACCCCTGCTGGACCTCCGACTCCCAACTGTGGCAGGGATGGGATCCCCACCGAGCTGGCTGCATTGGTTGGGGCAGGTCCACAGGGGGCCCTGGTGGCATCTGGGCTGGAAGACGGCAAGGAGAACGACTGGTGGATAGCCTGCACAGAGGAGGAGAGGGCCGCCACATTGGCCAACACATGCAGGAAACCCCCGAACATGGCCGATCCCAATTGGGCCACGTCGGCACGGTGCACTTCGTGATGACGTGCGTGCTCCTCCCGGGAAGCACGCACGGCATCACGAATCACAGCCGTGCGCATCGCGACCCCAATCAGGACCTTCTCCACACGGCCAGGGGTTCCCACGTCCGCAGGTGGAGGGGAGTCAGGTGACATGGACATCCCCTCTACCTGCGGACGGGCCTGGGACGGGGCATCCCTGCTGGTGCATGGTGGTGCACTCACAGGGTCAGGGACAGCGACATGCACAGGCCCCTCCAAGGTGACCTGTGCTGCCTCCTGCCCCTGGCCCTGGACTGCACCACTTGCACCAGCAGGGATGCCCCCAACAGGCCCCATGTGTGCCCCAGTGGCGGCCTCCTCCTCCTCTGTGCAAACCACCAACCTGGATGGCTCCTCACCGTCTCCCACCGTAGCAGGCCCCTGTGGGGGCTCACCCACCCCTTCCGCTGCAGCCGTGGGGGCATCCCCACCGCCTTGCTCCACAGCGCCGTCTCCGCCCTCTTCTTCACTAGCCGCTGCGTAGAGGGAGACAAAGAACACAAGCATCAGGGTACTGTACAATGGTCCCCTAGACAGGAAGCAATAGCAGATGACCACCACTGTCAAAGTACACTTCCATCATGTCCCTCCACAACACATGGGTCAGTCCAGGCAAAACACACACAGTAACAGGCATGCTGCATGCCATGGACATTTCCATGCATGTCCAATGGACTCTTGAAACATTCAATGATATGGAACTCACATGCATCATGGCTCATGCCTTTCACATGCACACACTTCACCTCAGTCACATCCATCTGGCCCCAAACACAACAAACACAGCGGATACAAGGGCAATTTGGCTGCTTCACTGAATCTGTGCATTGTCACACACATGTGTCATGCATCCATGGCATGCACAAGTCACAGACACGCAGGTCAGCCACACAGACATGGCTACCACACATGTACCTGGCATCAGCACCCATCCCTCACCCCCACCCATGTCCCGGTACAGAGACTGGCATGCTCTCATGTTCAAAATCTGCATAGGGGTCCCCATGCGGCATTTGAACACATGCAACAACCATGTGGGTCACACATCACTGGTTGCACATGCATTACCATGATGTCCATGCACACATACATGCATACATGGCCTATGGCACACATACAGGCAAGTATCATAGACCCAGCACACAGCAACATGCCCTGTGTCACACAGTAATGCTTGGACACTTACCGCTCAACTCCAGACGGGCCTCCCTCTCAAGGATCTGGGTGTGGAGCGCTGGGCGTACGCGTTCCAGGACCCTCATCTGGATGGAACTCATGCGGCCCCGGCCCCCCTCCACGAGGCGCCGGGCCTTCACAAGGGTCCTGGACCTCAAGTCCTCCCAGCGCTTCTTGATCTTCTGGACGTTGCGGGTTGCCACCCCCTCCGCGTTGATGGCAACCACACAGTCGGCCCAGATCCTCTCCCGTCCATCCTTGCTGGCGCGGGACGATCCAAAGAGGGCATCATACTGCCCCAGGACATGCTCCACCAGGACACCAACTTCGGTGGCAGTGAAGCTGGTGCCCCTCTGGCCTGGGGTTGCCACTGGTGCCAGATGTGGAAGTGCCCGACATGGCAACCCCAGAGGCAGGTGTGGGTGGGCAACTGGGTCCTGGGGCTGGACTGTGGAGCGATGTAATCCCAGGCGGGAGTCTTCAGTTCCAGCAGGGGTGGACACAGCAACTGGACCCCTGCAGATGGCTGATGTGCAGGCACCAAATGGCAGGGCACGGTGGCAGCAGGCAGGCAGGCAGGCAGCAGCAGATGGCACGTGGGAGGCTGCTCGGGGCACGGGGGGCAGTAACTCGGCCTTCTGGGCAGGAGCGTGGTCTTCCGTGTGTTTTCGCGTGGCCAGCTTGATACGGAGTGATTTGGCACGTGAAAATTCGGCACGTCAGCGTGAAATCCGAGGAAAGGCCCTTAGCGCGTAAGCGCGTAAGCACGCATACGCGATTCTATTGGTCCAGAGTCCCTCAGCGCGTAAGCGCGTATGTGACATGACCCGCACGGGTGTTCCCCACCCAGCACGTGATGACGGAGCACACGTGTAAATACTGCACGTCAGAGTGTCATCGCGTGTAATTGGACAAAAGTGCGCGTACACGCGATTGGCCTATGTACATGTATTTCAGGGGTGCGCGGGCACTTACACACGCAAGTACGTCAGCGCACCTGTATCCCGTTGTGCGTGTGAATTTCCACACGCTATTGGACTGGGAACTGGATTCCAGGGGTACGCGGGTCACACGCTCGCCTAGAACACACGCAAAGCATGAATTTGCGCACTTTAACAATAACAAGCCAGACGCCAGGATGAACATACCGTTCCTAGCAGCAGTGGCAGTGGGCTACCAAAGGAGGAGGAGGAGGATAGTCAGGGCCAGAATATTCACACCCAGAACCAGCCTTTTCGGGATGCCTGATGACCAGGTGTATGGAAGGTACAGGTTTCCACCACACATAATACTGGACCTGGTGAGTGAGTGGGAGGATGACCTCACATCAACCACCCTGTGCTCCCAAGCACTCAGCCCCCTGGAGAAGGTCCTCAATGTACTGCACTTCTTAGCCACTGGATCATTTCAGCGGACAAGTGCCATAGTGGGTGGGGTGTCACAGGCCACCCAGTCACGCTGCCTACACCAGGTCTTGAACATCATCACTGCACGCCCATCAGTCCGCAGGCACATATACCTGCCCAGAACACCTGCAGAAAGGCATGCTGCCGCCCTGGATTTTTACAGTGTGGCACGATTCCCCAAAGTGCTAGGTGCCATCGACTGCACCCATGTGGCTCTACGTCCCCCCAGGGCATCTGAGCACATCTATAGGAACCGCAAGCACTGGCATTCCATCAACGTGCAGGTAGTATGTAATGCCAAGGGAATCATCACCTCAGTATATGCCAACTATCCCGGCTCCACCCACGACAGCTTCATTTACCGAATGTCCACCCTATGCCGGGACCTAGATGCTGGGCGGCATGGCGATACATGGCTGCTTGGTGAGTATGTATGCCACTGCACATGCATGCATGTTGGATACTGAGCAAGGTCACAACCCCACCAATGATACCAATCACCACCTCCACAGGGGACAGTGCCTACCCTCTCAGCCCCCACATGAGGACGCCAATTCGGAACCCCACCACGCCACCCGAGGTAAGATATAACACAGCCCACATTACAACCCGGGGCATAGTGGAGCGCACATTCGGAGTGCTAAAGTCACGCTTTCGCTCCCTTGACCGTTCTGGCGGGCAGCTGTTATACGCTCCCCCAGTAGTGTGCAGGATCATAGTGGCAGCATGTGTCCTGCACAACGTTGCAACACGCCGGGGCCTGGCCGTGGACATGGTGGTGGCCCCACATCCCCAACCACATGCACAGCCGCTGCGCATGGGAGGGGAAAGGGCACGGGGGAGGCAGCCCGTACACAGCTAGTGGCTAATTACTTCACATAGTAATCACACCCCTGTGGACTGCACACTGGCCTGGCACATTCCATCTGACAGTCAATGATGACTCAACCTGACACTGATCCTGAATGTCTGGAGATTCAACCGTGAAAAGCATATCAGCCTGAGATTGTTCACCTGGAAGTGTTACAATGTGTGCATCCCTACCCACACACACCACCAATGCAGTGTTGTGAAGAAACACATTCAAGCAGCTAAAATGAATACCCACTTGCTAAATGCAACAAGAGGACAGTGCCATGTCACCCAACCCATCCCCAGCACCGCCACACAACACACCGTGCCATGTCATGCTATGTGCAGGTAAACAAAGTAATCCCCACAACATGACAAGTGTTGCGATGTACAGTGTCCCCAATTGAAACTTGCTACACCTGAAATACTCACTGTAATGCAGGACCAACAACAAACTTGAGCAGGTACTACCATTGACATGACTTCACTAATGTGATAAATCAGTAGTCTCACCACCTGGAAATGCCTGCACTCCCACCACTTCCAACTGAACAGTGTTGGCGCCATGTAGAGTTGTAGGTGCACTGCTGCCAACAAGGACCCCATCTCCAGACTAGAGGGCCTTGTGTAGACATGAGGTAGGGACCTGCAAATTGGGAGGCAGACACAGATGATGAGTTACACATCAATGCAACATGCAGTGTACAACACAACAGCAATATGCACTAGGAATGTATACACAGTATTGACTAGACTACCCACACATGTAGTGGGAGTCCAATGTCACCATGTACCTCAATGTCACTTGGGCACACCCTTTGCAAGCCCATGGAAACGGGAAGCAGGAGGGGTGTGTGACTCAAATCCAGGCATCTGAACCTAATACATGACAAGCCTGCATGTGCCCAGCCACAATGCAGCGTATGCCCACAGGAACCACGGAAGCCGACAAATTGTCCCAAAAAATTGGGAAAAATATAAAATTAAAATTAAAAATAAAAATAAAAATAAAAATAAAAAAAAATCAAAAATGGCCATTAAAGGGCCCGGGGGGGTTGGGGAGGCCACCCAGGAGGTCCGAGGTCAGGGTGCACACCAAAACCCACCTGTGTGGATCCTGGGAAATAAAAACACCTCCATGGGCTCATGGCCCACACGGCTACCCTATTGTGGGAGTATCACTGCTGTCGCTATTATCACCCTGTGCAGCTGCATCCGGAGGTGGTTGCACTATGGGAGGCAGCCCACGCAAGGCCCTACTCTGTTCCTTCATGGCTGCAAGCATGCGGGTGTGGTAGGTCTCGTTCTGGAGGATGAGGGTGCGGAGGTCCCCATGCAACAACTCACGGGATGCCCGGACCTCCGCCCTCGTTGCTTGCATCTCAGCTGAGAGCGTACGGGTGAGACGCTCCAGCTGCTGTTCTGTCCTTTGGTGTGTTGAAGCCTCAAGCTCAACAAGAGTCGTCCTGAGTTGATGTAGCTCCTGCCTCAGGGCTTCCCTGTGGCCCTGGGACTCTATGGAGATGGCCTCCTGCAGAGTCGCCAGTGCCGCCCGCCTGTCCCTGTTGGACGCCAACATGTCCTCCCTGTGTGACTGGCAGATGGAGTTGGTTGCCTGCTCTAGTTGCTCCATCAGCCTTTCAGGGGGGACAATGGAAGTGGCCACCCTATCCATGGCCTGAGCCATCATCTCGGATGATGCTGCCTGTTGGGTAGCCATACCGTAAATGGATTGCTCCCATGCGGTATTGCCAGGTGGCGTACGGCCACCACGTCGGCGGGCACCACACCTGTCTGGGGCAAGGCGGACTGCGCCTTGCTGTGCCGGCACTGCCTGAGGCTGCAGGACTGCATTCCCCCTCTGATCTGCTGGCCCAGGAACAGGATCAGATGTCGCGGAGTGTGACCCTGCATCCGTAACCACCAAAGGCCTAGCTGCCAACACTGACATCCCCATTGAGGGTTCTGACCCTGGTGCAGGTGGGTGGGACAGAACAGAATCCCTCCCTGGAACACTCACCTGCGACGGCACGTAGGTCTCATCATCCGAGTCAACAGCTGAGTACAGCTCGGGGGAGGTGCAGCCAGAGACACCCCTTGAGAGCACGACCTGCAGCACTTGTGGGTTCTCACCCAACAGCACACCACGTCCCTCACTGGTGGTTGGTCGGCCCTCGGACCCCTCCTGGCTCTGCACCATCTCCACAACCCCAGCAGTATCAGGTGCGTCTTCCCCTGCAATGACATAATGACAAAGAAATGGAAACACACATTAGCACCATGGCACACAATGAGGGCTGAGAAGCAAGAGAACCAGTACTTGATTGACACATGTCCCACATGACTAAGACCCTCCCATGCATGCACCCTCACTGCGTATGAAGGGCAGGCAAATGGCACACACTCATGACACAAAGATGGAAGATGAACACATTTTCTGCATGCTGCCTGGCAGTGGCATCACACATTGGCCTGTGATTGCCAGGTGACACACACATGCCATCACACAGCTGGCATGTACCATTGCTATTGAGTGTAGATGGAGAGGAGGGCAGCACTTATTCATTCAGTCCAGTTCCCGCATGCAATAGCTTTTCTAATTCAAACAGGTCTGATTTTTCACCTTGAGCTGCCAGTCCAATATGGTCCAATTGCACAGGGACATGTGTGAACATATGATATCCAGGTAACAAAGTCACTCCACTTTACCATAGCCATGCCAGACATGTGACCAGAGGACTGAGGAATGCCTAGTATAAGTGGTGGAATGCAAACAATCTGTCTGATTGAACATAGTAAAATAAGCAACAATGTTGTGGCAAGGTGACACTACAAGGGCAACTGGGGTGCTGTTGAGCTAGATGTCTACTGTTGGCAGAAGGGATACTGCAATGGCCAAATGCAGCTGCGCAGGATGTATTGCATGAAGCACATGGCTGACCCATACGACTCAGGCGCACACACTCTCACCTGGCACACAAACAGATGCCCTCACACACACACCATGCACATGGATGACACACACATGCATGTGCACTCACCGGACAATGCCTCGTAATCAGGCAGATCTCCCACGCCTTGGATCTGTTCCTCCGTGACGTAGGTCCCAGCGACTGACTCATGTGGAGTGAGTTCCATGTCTAATACTGGAGACCCACCTCCAGTCACTAGAGTTGCGGCATGACTTGAGGCCAGCTTCTTCTTTGCCCTGCGCTTTAGGTCATTCCAGCGCTTATAGCAATCATTGGCTGTGCGCCTCACGATTCCAAGGGCACTTACGATGTCCGCAACGGTCTGCCAGTGTGCCTGGCGTTGTGCAGGTGTGGTCTTGGATCCTGCAACAATGACCATCTCGTTATCATGTCCGGACACATACTCGACAAGTGCATTCAGTTCGTCATCCGTGAAGCTGGGCTTCCTGGACGGGCCGGACTGTGTAGCCGTGTCTGGGGCATCAGCCTGTGCCGGACGAGCACTCTTCCTCTTCCGCTTGGAAGGTGGTGGTGATCCTGAGTGTCCTGCGCCGCTCTGGACACTAGTGGCAGGAGCCCTGGTGGGCTCTGTATCAGGTGTGTGGGATTGCACACTCAGCATGGGAGTTGGTGCAGGCATTGGCTCTAGTGTAATGGTGTCAGGGGGAATGTCAGCCGGATGGACTAGGACCGACACTGTCCTGGCTGGGTGTGTGAGAGCTGGGGTGGATGGAGCCGCAGCTGCCCCTGCAGCCTCTCCGCCCTGCCTACTTGGGGCAGCAGATGACCTTGCTGACCCAGATCCACGTGGCATGATGGCATCAACGTGCACCAGCGCACGTGTCATAGCCCTGCTGACCTGGAAGTCAGCCATGGAGTCAGCCAGGTCTGGTGCCACAATGGGCTGGTCCAACAAGGGCTGAGCATGGATGGTGTCAGCCACATCAGCCTCAACGGGAGGGGGGGGGATTATGGGTGCCCTTGACTGGTCCTCCACACATGGGGGGACAGGCTCACCCTGCAAGTTACAACCACGTCCCCTACCGGATCCACCACGGCCACCACTTGTGGCTCTCCCACCTTTGCCACCCTTACGGAATCCTCGCCTCCCAGCCATGGCACTGATATTAATGTGCGTATGGGAGTGGATGTAGACTATTGTCCTGGGCAATTGGGGGTCAAAGGGGTTGGGTACCAGATGGTAATTGTACCCTAGTGCTCTAGCAAGGCTGAATGTAACCCCGGGGGAAAATTGACGGGTCACGCAACGCACAGGAGGCCCAAAAAAGGGAGATGACGTGCACGCAACCCCTCCTAGACCACGTGTGCAGAAAGAAAAACCTGCACTACGCTGTGGCACCCAGTAACACAAGAATGAACGTATGCGTGTCACACGCAGCCTAGAATGACCTCTGAAGGGGTAGGCTACACACGGGGCAAGCACAGAAGTTAGATACGTGCGTGACTCACCGTCTGCCAGGTAAAAGAGCGTGAAAAATGAGCGCGTTTGGTTGGCAACACCCCCGCCAAAAGAAGATTTGTACGCTGTCTGAGGAGACAGGACAACAGTAGAAGGGGACACTGTTTGAGGGAACAGGCCCAGGTAAACCAGTACAAGAGAAAAAAGAGAAAAAGCTGTCAGAGGTAACAGGGAGTACGAACTGGAAACGCCGTGAAGTAAATCGCGTGTGAAACGACAAGAAGTACAGAATTCACCCACTCGCTCTCCACGAAAAGCACATACAAGGAAATGGTGTTCTACACGTACCTTATATACAGGCCCACACGTACAGCGTCACTTACGCGGTGTGTACGTGCTAGGGCCATTGCCACCAATCACACGCTTTGTCACTTCTGCGTGTAGGTCCTTTTTCACCAATCACACGCTTTGTCACTTCTGCGTGTAGGTCCTTTTTCACCAATCACACGCTTTGTCACTTCTGCGTGTAGGTCCTTTTTCACCAATCACACGCTTTGTCACTTCTGCGTGTAGGTCCTTTTTCACCAATCACACGCTTTGTCACTTCTGCGTGTAGGTCCATTTTCAACTCTTACACGCTTTGACACTGGGACGTGTCACGCAACATTTTCCTACGCGTGCACGTCGATTTACACGCAGACGTGTTTGATTTTCGCGTGCAAAATCACTCGTATCAAGCTGGCCACGCGTTCACACACGGAAGACCACGCTCCTGCCCAGGGGGCCAAATTACTGCCCCCCAGAGCCCTGAGCACGCTCCGACCTGCCATCTGCTGCTGCCTGACTGCCTGCTGGCCACGTGCCCTGCCATTTGCTGCCTGCACATCAGCCAGGGGTGCTGTTGCTGTGACCACCCCTGCTGGAACCAAAGGCTCCCGACTGCTTTTCCATCGCCCCACAGCCCTGCCCCAGGACCCAGTTGCCCACCCACTCCTGCCTCTGGGGTTGCCATGTCGGCCACTACAACAGGTGGCACCAGTGCCAACCCCCGGCCAAGGAGGCAGAGGGGCACCAGCTTCAGTGCCAGGGAAGTTGGTGTCGTGGTGGAGGCTGCCCCTGGTTGCCGGGGGGTGGGGGTGGTGGGAGACATGGGTGGGGGCCTGGTGGAGGCTGCCCTGCACTGCTGGGGGGTGGGGGTGGTGGGAGACATGGGTGGGGGCCTGGTGGAGGCTGCCCCTGGTTGCTGGGGGGTGGGGGTGCAAGGGGACATGAGTGGGGGCCTGGTGGAGGGTGCCCCTGCACTGCTGGGGGTGGGGGTGGTGGGAGACATGGGTGGGGGCCTGGTGGAGGCTGCCCCTGCACTGCTGGGGGTGGGGGTGGTGGGAGACATGGGTCGGGGCCTGGTGGAGGCTGCCCCTGGTTGCTGGGGGGTGGGGGTGCAAGGGGACATGAGTGGGGGCCTGGTGGAGGGTGCCCCTGCACTGCTGGGGGTGGGGGGGGGGTGGGAGACATGGGTGGGGGCCTGGTGGAGGCTGCCCCTGGTGGCTGGGGGGTGGGGGTGGTGGGTGACATGGGTGAGTGCCTTGAGGAGGCTGCCCCTGCACTGCTGGGGGGTGGGGGTGGTGGGAGACATGGGTTGGGGCCTGGTGGAGGCTGCCCCTGCTCTGCTGGGGGTGGGGGGGGCGGTTAGACATGGGTGGGGGCCTGGTGGAGGCTGCCCCTGGTTGCTGGGGGGTGGGGGTGCAAGGGGACATGAGTGGGGGCCTGGTGGAGGCTGCCCCTGGTGGCTGGGGGGTGGGGGTGGTGGGAGACATGGGTGGGGGCCTGGTGGAGGCTGCCCCTGCACTGCTGGGGGGTGGGGGTGGTGGGAGACATGGGTGGGGGCCTGGTGGAGGCTGCCCCTGCACTGCTGGGGGGTGGGGGTGCAAGGGGACATGAGTGGGGGCCTGGTGGAGGCTGCCCCTGCACTGCTGGGGGTGGAGGGGGGTGGGAGACATGGGTGGGGGCCTGGTGGAGGCTGCCCCTGGTTGCTGGGGGGTGGGGGTGCAAGGGGACATGAGTGGGGGCCTGGTGGAGGGTGCCCCTGCACTGCTGGGGGTGGGGGTGGTGGGAGACCTGGGTGGGGGCCTGGTGGAGGCTGCCCCTGCACTGCTGGGGGGTGGGGGTGGTGGGAGACATGGGTGGGGGCCTGGTGGAGGCTGCCCCTGGTTGCTGGGGGGTGGGGGTGCAAGGGGACATGAGTGGGGGCCTGGTGGAGGCTGCCCCTGCACTGCTGGGGGTGGGGGTGGTGGGAGACATGGGTGGGGGCCTGGTGGATGCTGCCCCTGGTGGCTGGGGGGTGGGGGTGCAAGGGGACATGAGTGGGGGCCTGGTGGAGGGTGCCCCTGCACTGCTGGGGGTGGGGGTGGTGGGCGACATGGGTGGGGGCCTGGTGGAGGCTGCCCCTGCACTGCTGGGGGGTGGGCGTGGTGGGAGACATGGGTGGGGGCCTGGTGGAGGGTGCCCCTGGATGGTGGGGGGTGGGGGTGGTGGGAGACATGAGCAGGTGTGCAGGGTAGTCCCCTGTTTTGTGGGCTGCCTGCAGGGGCCGTGGAGGGTGTACAGGGAACACCTGTGAGGACCCACCCAGCCTAATCGCGTGTGTAACTTCCCACGCACCCCTGTAATACACGTACCCAGCCGAATCGCGTGTGATAATTCCCGCGCACCCCTGTAATACACGTACCTGGCCAAATCGCGTGTGATAATTCCCGCGCACCCCTGTTATACACGTACCCAGACAAATCGCGTGTAGAACTTCCCGTGTACCCCTGTAATACACGTACCCAGCCAAATCGCGTTTGATAATTCCCGCGTACCCCTGTAATACACGTGCCCTGGCTAATCATGTGTGGGACTTCACGCGTACCCCTGTAATACACGTACCCTGGGCAATCGCGTGTAAAACTGCCCACGTACCCCTGTAATACACGTACTCTGGCTAATCGCGTGTAAAACTTCCCCCGTACCCCTGATATGAACGTTACCCGCTTTGCGTTCCTTGTTTGGCAGCCCTGTAAACTGGTCCAGGGTTAGCGCAGCCCTTTGCGATGATTTAGCGATTTTGATGGCTTTTCCTTGTGGGATGTATTTACCCATGCATCCGAGCCCTACCTCAAAACTGTGCAGTACTGACATGGAAAACATCATGATGGCCAGAGCTTCCCAGAAAATGCACAGGGAAATGCATGAAGAATAGGCTGCCACCCATTTTTGCCGATGTTATGGGCACAGAAGGACACTGCCTAAAACCACCATTGGACTACCCACACAGTAGTCTGAAACCATTGGGAATGGCAATGCTGATTGCCAAAAGCAAACCCATAACTGTTGGGAATTCATTTTCTTAAATCCCAAAAAGGGGTGCAGTACCAGTACTCACCACTATCCAAAAGCCGGCGTTTTAAAACCACCAGATTTTGTAGAAAACTGAATAAATGAACCCAAAGCAAGCCAAAGAAAGACTTACTGAGAGGTGGATCCAATGTAAAGTTATATTCTGAAGTGACTTGAAGGTGTATAACAAGACTGGCTGGGCTGTGGATTTCAGCAGTTTAAGTAAATTTGGACTGAAAGACACTACAAATCTAAATGTTCAAATTGACTGAGTGACCTACTTTTGAGTGTCACATAGGTTGAAATTGTTTAAATGTCATAGTTTTAAACTTAGAATCAGCATTCTAGCTGCATATGTGAACATGTTTAGTTTTATTTGAATGCAGAAACTGGGGAACAAAAAGTGACATTTTATCTGAAACTGGCTTAAAGAGATTCCAATTCTGCCTGGCAACTACCCCCCATCAGGAGTGAAACTTGAGTCACAGCTGTGTTCCCAGGCCTAGCTGCCCTTTTGCTGCTCACACCAAAAGGGATATGACACTTCCCTGATTGAATTACCTGGGCTCTGCAGGAAATTGAACAAAGCCCTGTCCTGACTCAGGCAAATGTTTTATTGGCGGGAGTCGTAAATGGAGCTTCCTCTTGGCAGAAGCTGGGAGGGGCAGGGTCTCTGAGCTTGCCAGAAACTGGAAAGACTGGTTTCTGTACCATGTGACATGAAAAGACACACCTCTATAGCCAGAATATGGTTTTAGAAAAAGATGAATAACTCATAGAGCGGACATGTGAAAATTGTATAAATGACACCATAATTCTTGTGATTTTTCTGCCCACATTTTAAGAGGTTTTTCGAACCGGTGGCATGTTCAGGGGGGTTTTAGCGGAAAAGAGGATATTACTCAAAATGTGTGCATGTGAAAAATCTGACACTTCATCAACTAATGTCCATACTCCTTGCGCACATGTGTGTAAATTTGGGTCAATGTCCGGAATTGCAAAATCAGTTAAAAAGTGAAATATGTGCCATTTCTGAATGCAAGCCCCCAGGAAGAGCAAAGTTTGGACAGGGTATATCTCCTGTGATATGTGATGTGTGCATGTAATTTTAAACCAATGTTTACTTGTGCAAATATGTCTTTTGTTATCAAATCTAGATTTGTGTGCAAGTTGGCAGGGGAGTGTCCTCTCTGCAAGCCATAAAATGACATCACGCTGACAAACACTTCCTTCCCCAATCAAATGAGAAATGGAAGTTTGACCAATTAGAAGCTGAGAGAGAGGTAGGGTCAGTGATGCTAGAACACACCCACATTCTAAACACATAAAAGCAGACAGACAGGACAGATAGGGACCTTCAAATCCATTTGCAGCTGGAAGCTCTGCCGGAAAATCCATACTTTACCTCCCTCAACCTTCAGAGAGCAGACATAGAGACTTCAAATCTATCAAATTTCCAGAACCAGAGAGAGAGCAGAGCTGACCAGGCCAATGTTAGCAGAACCAGAGAGAGCTGACCCAGATCACTGTGAAGTGCAGAGACCAGAGGCGAGTCCAAAACCTGACCAGATCCGTGGCAAGGCATATTTCTAAATATAGTGTGAGTACCTAGCAAAACTGTGCAGAACCAATCTCTTAGTTAAAATAATATAATTCAATCTATTTTAATCTAAGTAGAACTGTCTTCTAACTGTCACCTGTCATTTGTAAAGCTGTCACCTGTCATTTCTAGTTGCAAGCTGCACTTGTCTTTTGAACTTTAAAATTTCAAATCTGAAAAACGACCTTTATTTAATCGCTCATATCTCCGTGACCGTTTGTGCTAGAGACTTGCAGTAACTTTCATCTGGAAGCTGAGATCCTAGGCTTTCATAGGACCCCAAAATATATTGATAGCACTTGTAGTTCTTCTGTAATAGCACCCGGCGCATTCGCATATTTTACCGCAATTTGCAAATTTCTTCACGTGTGAAAACGGAAGCTGCTTGCCTTCCATTTGCCAGAAATTCGTTTAACCTGCTAGTTACCCCTAGATCCTTGCTAAAGTGAGCCTGGACTAATATTAACTTGATTTCACTCACCCTGAACCTCCTAGAGGGAATTAAAAGCATTTTAACATATTTTCACTCCATTGCCAGCACATATCAAAGCATTTTGCCTGTGTTTTAAACTTCTGTAGTCTAAGTTGCTGGGGCGAACTGAATCACATTTAATTGCATTTCTGAGAACTGTGTGTTTCCTTCCATTTCCTTGCATTGCATAAAAGGGGGGGGAATTGTACAAGAAAGTGATTACATTGTCTTTTGCTGAAATCCTATCAAGTTATTTCTGTACTGCATTTCATTCCACATTGCATCCATTGGAAACCATAAAAGTATTGTTGCTATCATATCCATCCTATAACCACTCATCATTGATTATAAAGAAGTGTGCCAGTGCCAGATTCTCCGTTGTTAATCTTTATCATACCAGATTAAGTGTGATATTCAATTATTAATTTATTATAAAGCGTGATATATATATATATATATATTGTTTAAATTATCAATTAAACCTTTTAACTTGCAAAACAGAACTACTTCTTGGCTCAGTGGGGTCAGGGTTATTCAAGGAGAGGGGTGTTATATAGGGGTAGTCACCCAGAACGCATGAACTGGACATAAAATTATATCAATAAGGGTTTTCATTCAGTATTATAGACTAGGCTGTAGTGTTGAATTGAATCCTCTTATAAATTGGGGGCTCGTATCCGGGATTCTGGGTTAGAATACCACTTGTGCAGCTTAATACAGTGTGCTAACTGACCGGATACATACATCCAGTCGGATCACCACGCTGCATTACGCTGTGAAGCATTCCTCAAAAGGGACACTCCAAGAAAAGTTCTGTTCTGCAAAAATAAAATACTAACTTCTGTAAGTCAGGACAGAGACCAATCTCTAGAATGACGACCTTGGTAGATATGAAAATAGCCAGAGAGCACTTCTTACATAAACTATTTGTGAGAGGTGAATGGGCTGAGCAGGGCCAGGATGCCTGGTTGCAGGCCATCACGCGACAGGTCACCGAAACTGGGTCAGACTTATGGAGAGATCAGGGTCCATTACATGTGGCCCTGAGTGAACTATATATGGCTCCTAAGGCCAAAGATGAACACGACAAGATCGTTAGGATAGCGGCATATTTATATTTATATATGGGAGCCATACAGAATAAATGTGCTGAAGGCCATGATCTGGCAAAAAGGCAACAGATGGCGTTAGAGAAGGCCCAATCTGATCTGGACTCTTCTGAGCAAAGGCTGCACAGAAGCCAGGAGTCAGAAAATGAGACCAGACAGTACATCACTAAAATAAAGGAGGATATGGATGTGCTGCAAAAGGAAAAGTCAGAACAGGATACCAGATTTCTGGCCTTGCAGAAGGAACACCAAGAAGGTTTGGACTCCCTACTGCAAAGCCAGAAAAAGCTGGAGCAACAGCTAGACTTCAATAGGGCATGTGCTGAGCAGGTAGTCACCCTGCAAAGCCACCTAGATAGGGAGAAGGCAGAGAGCAATAAACTGATTCTGGAAGACCTGGATACCCCGGCAGAGTTTGATCAGGAGCGCCAGAAAGCTGGTGCCTTCCAAAGGCAAAGGGACGACCTGACGGTACAGATGCAGACTCTTAGTCAGGAAAGGGACACCTTAGGCCAGGAAGTCTGCCACTTAAAAAGAAAAATGGAAGAAAATCACCTGGCCCACCAGGGACTGGGTGACCTCCAAAAAGAACACCAGAACTTGCTAGAGCACACCAGGAGGGTGGAGGATGCTCTAGCAAGAAAGGAGCAGGCCAATAGGGACACAGCTCAGGAGGTAACCCTCCTGCAGCAAATACTGGCCCAGTTCTCCAGGACCAACCAGGAAGCACGGAGGGAAAAAGAGGCTCTCTGCCAGCACAATGAGAGGCTCCAGCAACAGGTAGCGATGCAGGAGAGACTGATAGAGTCTAGTAAGGCCTTGACTGAGGAACTGAAAGCACAAATGCAGGCTCTTGCATTGCAACAGGGAGCAGGGGCGGATAGAGATGAGGTCCGCTGGGAAAGAGAGACTCCTGACCATAACCGCAGGAGCCCTAACATCAGGGGCCTTCATCTCCCCCAGTCCCTGGACTCTACCACCCCCATGTCCCCTGGCGCACATGAGCACAGGGCCACAGGGATGGCAGATTACTATCCACCTAAGAGTATGGGGCTCATAGGCCAGTACCACTCAGGAATGGAGGGGTGGGCATCTGGGTATGGGCACCCAAGTACAGTACAGTTCAATGGGGAACCCCAGGAGAGTAGGCCCATTAAGGGCATCCTGAAAACCTCTGCCCAGTTAGGTCAGTGGAGGGGGTACCCATCAAATCCTGGCAGCAAGGAGGAATCTGAAGACTCCTCTGAACTGCGCAGGACACAGGAGACCAGGTCCCCACATTCTGCCAGCCATTCCCAGGCTCGCGGAATCCGGGAAAACCTGGAAGAACAGACGGGAACCTCTGGGAGCAGTGCCTCTGAGTCCGAGGACGAATGGACAAGGGTTACCCGAACCAAAAAGGCCAATAAGGCAAAAAGGGCCTTGCTTAAGGACCCCTTAAAGCAGATTAAGGCGATCAGGAGCGTCATCACGCCTTACCATAAGAACGCTAAGTATTCTGTTTGGGAGCACTTAGAGTTGTTTGAACAAATGATGGAGACTTTCCATTTGAAGGACAGCCAAAGCTGTATTCAATATGTAAAGTGGACCTTCTCCCCGGAATACTCCAGTTTCTTTGCAGGGCTGGAGGACCAAAATCATTTAAGATGGTCCACCTATAAGGCGGCCATCTTGAAACATTTTTCTGTTCACAGAAATCCTCAAGAGGCTCGCAAGGCAGCCTCCAATTTGCAATGTGGGGAGGATCAGGCCCCACAAGAATTTGTGCAGGAGTTAAAGCGTGCTTTTGCACAGACCACAAGAAGGGTGCGCACGGATAGCAGAGAATTTATTAATACGTTTTTCCATGCCTTGCCCAAATATTTCATGACCCAGCTCGTGAGGGATTTTCACGAGAAAAGATCTTTAGACTGGGTCATTGAACAGGCTACCCGGATCTATGAGGTGCAGAAACCGATAGATAGCAAAAGTAATGGCCAGAAAAACCCCAAAGCCAACAGCACCCCTGCTGCTGCCAAGGTGGCAGAGGTAAAGGTCACCCCCGTTTTAGAGTTGGAGATGGGGGGGCCTAAAAACCTACCTGCACCTAATAATGCTAGGCCCAGAAGGTCCTCGGGCCAGTCACAGACAGGGAGCCAGGGAGGCAGCCCCACAAATGGGGTCCCTCGCTCTCCTGATTATGTAAGTCCCCGTTACAAGGGAAATCGACCCATCCTGGGTTATGTGTGGACTCCTCCAGCCCAAGGGGGGGGGATCCAGCCAAGCACCTAACCCAGGGAACTTCCCTCCCAACTTCCCACAGGAGGGCAGAAATTCTCCAAATCCTGGGCAGAACTTTTTCCCCAGGTATCCACCCAATTTCCAACCCCAAAATCATCCATCCTTCTTTCCCCAATTCCCTGAGCCCAGACAACCTAATCCGGGAGAGGGGAGGCCAAGGGTGGAGGGGTATCCAAATCTTCCCAACCAGGGGTACTACCAAAGAAGGGATAGCTACCCTTCCCGGGATCAGCCCAGGGGAGAAAACAGGGCCCCGTATCAGCCTGAGCGGGTTTCCCAGTTAGAGCGCCAGGTCCAAAATATGGCGCGGGATCTGGGTCACATACTGAGGGCTCAGCAGAACCCTCAGATCGGCATGCCGGCGCAGAACGCACCCAACTCTGGACCTGGTGCTCCAGAACAATGACGGGGGCAGCACCCCGATAACACACCGGTTCCCAGGGAGGAGGCACAAGGGGAAGGGGGGTGTAAAGCCTTGGAGGAAGCTTCCTTCCTCACTTGTAAACAGCCCCTGGAAACCCAGGAACCGGAAACAAAATCTCTTGCCCCTGAAAGTCTGCCTCCTAAGGAGCAGAGGGGGGGTAGGAGAAACAAAAGACCCAAACAGACTCAGTTTGAGGAGGAGGTACAGATCTTCCAATTTGAGGGAGAGGGATCCTCAGAGGATCCTGGGAAAAGGATCTTCTCCTTCAGAGAGGGGGGAACTCCTCCCAAAGAAAAATGGGTCCCTAGGGATGCAAATCCAGACTGGGGAGATGTGGAGACTGAGCTACCGCCGCCCACCATCTCATCCCAGAACCAACAGCAAGAAAATCCCCTGGTTCAAACCCATCCTGGTGACTGCCTCCAAAAAGGTGGGGGCGGCCCAGAACCGGAGCCAGGGGAACCCACAATGGCTCTGATCTCCAGTTGCCAAATTTTTCTTTCAGATTCCCAAGGCTCTCCACAGAATTCTGCCCAAATCTCTTCTCTCGCCATGTCCAAAACCAGATAGTTAGCCAACCAGTTGTCCAAAAATGTGCATTATCTGTGCCCCCTTGAGGAGAAGGAGGGAAGATACTATGCCCCGGTACAAGTACAGGGGCAGGGTACAATTTCAGCGCTGGTGGACACGGGATCTCAAGCTACCCTTCTGTCCAGAAGGGCCTTTGATGAACTGAATGCAGGAAGGGGAGAGAATTACCAAATTCCTCTCACCTCTCTTCCTGGACAACTGCAGAACTTTGACGGGAAGGAAATTCCCGTCGAGGGGACGGCAGATTTGGACATTAAAATTGGGCGACACAAGTTGAAACACCCGGTCAAAGTTGTGACTCCAGAGGGCACCCCTTGTTTACTGGGGAATGACCTCCTGAGGAGGTTGTCACCCCTAATAGATTGCGTAAACAAGGTCCTCTGGACCCAGACTAGCCAACCAATAAAATTAAAACAGAGTGTCAACCATGTTAGTTTAAACGGCACCTGCCACATGGTTGAACAAAAATCTGACCAAGTAGAATTTCACTTCCAGAATAGCCAAATTCCAGACGTGACAGTAATAGCAGTAGGACAACAGACTGGTGATGGGGGGTCCTCTCTATTTCTGAAAATCAACCTGCCTTCCAGTCTAAAGTGGTACTCCACGCTGGAAGGAAACACTCTGAGATTCTATACTAATCCACAATCAGAAACTCCCACTCCAATAGTCCAGAAAGATGTGAAATCAGCTCAGAGCCTGGCTGATATTCAGCAAATTGGAGAGCAGTTGTTCATCCCTGTTCAGTTAAATGATGGGAAGGACTCTGTTCTCGCTCGAGTGTGTGTGAACAACGGTAAGAGCTTCATCAGCGAAGCCATGTTCCGCCAACTCCCAAAAGATCCAGCCATTCCCACATTCAAACTGATAGACAAATGGGAAATGGACCTGGAAGCGCCTAATTCCAAACATCTCCTGCCAAGCAGGTGTATGCTCAAAATCTCCATTGGCAACAAGAGCATAGTCCACAATTGTTGGGTCGTGCGAGACGTCCCTGCCGCCTTTTACTTAGGCAGTGACATTCTCAATCGCTTTGCCATTAGTTTGGACCTAATAAACTTCAAAGCTTGGTCCCGATTAGCGGATAATCCCATGGGCTTTGATGATCCAGAAAAAGCATTTAGGTCAGCTCAATTGCTACCTTATGCAGTTGAAATTCAGATCAAAGAGGAAGTCACCATCCCAGAAAGGACCCGACAATTCTCCCTGGAAGTGAAAGTCAAAAGGGGACAAGAGTTGAAAAACCCTGATGCTTACATACATCTAAATGCTTCTCTCCAACAGCAAGAGTTGGGGGTAAACCCAACTCCATTAGTCAACATAGAACATGACACCATTCCAATAGAGGTGGATAACAGCGACTTAAAGAGTATTACTCTAGCCGCAGGCACCATTATTGGAATGGCGGTTGATGACCGACATTTTTCCAGCGACTTATTAAATGAACTGTTAGGACCAATCCCCAAGGACTGTTTTGACAGTGACAGTGAGGACAATACAACACCAGACAGGATTTTTACCCGGCATGGGGGGAACTTCCTGGTGTACACTTCCTGCCCCTATGGTAAGGAAGATGGGACTTGTGACTTCAGGAGGGATGAGGTGATTTTCCAGGTCCATGAGGGCTGCCTTTCCCACCTGAAGCCTCCAGTCCAAATCAGCACTCTGACCAGGGACTTCTCCACCCAGCTGGAGGAGGCCGCTGAGATAGCCAAACCAGAAGTCTTTCCAGGCTTCAGGCAGATGGTGGAAGAGAGAGTCAACCTAGCTGATGCCTGTGTGACTCTGGAACAAAAGCAAAAGTTGAAACAAGTTTTCTTGGATTTCCAAGATCTCTTTGCGGTAGACTCATATGACTGTGGTCGCACTGACATCCACACAACAACAATCCCCACGGACCCTGGCATGACTCCTGTGTTTGTGAAGCAATATCGCTTGCCTCTCGCATCAATGGAGTCCCTTACTGAAATAATTAAGAACCTTGAGTCCAGGGGAATAATCCGTCCAGTCCACAGCACCTTCAATAATCCGGTGCTGGGAATATTGAAGCCAAACGGCCAGTGGAGACTCTGTGCTGACCTCAGGGAGCTCAACAAACGGGTCCATACTTCCCGATGGCCTCTCCCCTACATTGACCAAGGGCTGGCCCAGATCCAGGGGTCACAGGTATTCACTGCAATAGACCTGACCAATGGATACTGGACCGTGCCTGTCAGTAGGGAGGACCAATACAAACTGGCTTTTACCTTTGGGGGCCAGCAGTACACATGGACCCGGACTCCTTTCGGATACCTCAACTCCGGCAATGAATTCAACATTTTCCTACATAAGGCCATGCCCGACCTGGGTGCGAGGGGTAACCTGGCTTATGTAGATGATGTCCTCATCAAAAGTTCATCTGTGGAGGAACACATAGCGGAGATCCGTTATGTTCTGACCCAGTTGAGGGCCGCCGGAGCAAAACTTTCCTTTCAAAAAGCACAGTGGTGTAGAACCCGTGTTAATTTCTTGGGGCATGAGATTACTCCTCAGGGTCTCTGTCCCCAGGAAAAGAAAGTGGAAGCACTTCAGAAACTGAAAGACCCCACAACTCTGCGAGAACTAAGGAGCCTCCTTGGACTGACTAATTACAGCAGAAAGTTCATTGAGGGCTACGCAGAGATCACCAGACCCCTGATTCATCTCCTGAAGGGGGGGGTCAAGTGGGAATGGGGTCCAGAACAAGCCGAGGCAGTAAAACAACTCAAAAGAAGCCTCTCACAAGCGCCTTGCCTAGCTTACCCTGTCAGAAACAAGGAGTTCTTCCTGGAGACAGGGTTCTCTAATACGTGCTTGACGGCAGTATTATACCAAAAGCATGACAAGGTCAATAAAGTAATCTCCTATGCGAGCAAAACTTTATCCTCTGTGGAGGAAAAATTCAACGATTGTGAGAAGGCACTCCTGGCAACGGTGTGGGCATTGAAGAATTACCGCCCGTTTATCCAGGGGGAACACATCATAGTGGAGACTCCACACCAGCCTCTGCAGTTTCTCCAAAGTGACAGAATCCGGGCCGGAAATGTAAGTAATTCCCGAATTACTTCCTGGATTCTGTCAATGCAAGGCTTTCCTGTGGAGGTCAGATATGGCCAAAACAAGAAGAGTCCCCTCGCGCAAGGTCTGGCTGACTTGCATGATTGTGCCAGAGAAAACTGTCTCGAGGACGAAAGTCTAAAAATCAAGGACAACATGGAGGCATACCTTAATTCCCCACACAAAGTCTTTGAAGAAGACAAGTGTGAGGGAATGCCCACTGTCTATGTGGATGGATGCTCTTACCATGTTGACAACAACGGGGAGAAAGAACTGGTGGCTGGCGTAGGGAATGCATGGGTGAATGAGTCCCCAGAACCCTCCGCTGGATACAAAATTGGTCCCCGAAGTAGTCAGGTGGCAGAATTGATGGCTGTGCATCAGGCCATCCTCACTGCTGTCCAGCATCAACTCCGCGAACTGGTCATAATCACAGATTCGGATTATGTACGGAACGGGTTTGTGGAGCACCTGGTTAATTGGAAAACCAGAGGCATGTTATGTGCTAACAATAAACCCTTGAAACATGGGAAGTTGATCCAAAACATTGATGATCTGGTCACCTCGAATGAGATGACCATCTATTGGAAAAAGATCAAGGGTCATTCCAAAGTAGAGGGACCAGACAAAACTGGAAACGACTTAGCTGATCAGCTGGCCAAAACCGGGGCCATCCAAGGGGATCTAATTGAGATTGAGTCCCTGTTGGGGGAAATCCAGGTCACTGCTATCACTAGGTCCCAGACAAATGCTCACAACAACCTTTCAATTGCACAATGGAGTAAGGAGACCCCTGATGCTGATTTGATTACAGCTCAGAAGGGGGATCCAGTTATTGGTAAATTTTACCAACACCTTGAGGACCCTGAGAACTTTCCCCTGACGGATACGGATTACATTGGGAAAGAGGACCTAAGAGTGTTGATGAAATGTCCAAAAATGTTCCGGATCCAAGACGGTTTGTTGGTAAGGAAATCCAAAGCTGGCCACGATCAGTGGGTGGTTCCTACCTCATTCCGAAGCCTGATGTTAAGTCACGCCCATGATGCGGCCACCGCCGGTCATAGGGGGTTTCACACAACATTGGAAATCTTAAGAGAGGTTGCATACTGGCCACACATGGGGCAGGACCTCGACCAATACTTGAAGGGGTGTCTTGTGTGTGCACAAATTCAGCCATCATCCCTCACGCACCGTGCGCCTCTCCAAAAGAGGGAGATGACACTGCCATGGTCAGATTTACAAATCGACTTTGTAGGTCCCGTGATTCGCTCTGCTAGGGGGAATAAGTACATGTTGACTGTGACATGCTTGTTTACCAAGTGGGTGGAATGTCTCCCAGCCCCAAATTGCAAGGCAGAAACCGCAGCTGCCTTGATGATTAACCACATCTTTTCCCGTTTTGGTCTACCTCAAAGGATTGAGTCAGACAGAGGTAGCCACTTCACCAGTGAAGTGATGACAAAGATGTGGGAGATACTGTGGGTCAAGAGAAAGCTGCATATTGCTTACAGGCCAGCTTCTTCTGGGGCAGTAGAGAGATATAACCGAACCATTGTGAGCATATTAAAGAAGTTTGTGGCAGATTCTGGGCCAAGTTGGGATATCCGATTACCTCTGGTCCTAATGGCCATCAGATCTACCCCTTCATCTGCAACCAAAATGTCACCATTTGAGTTGATGACTGGGCGCAAGATGGTGCTTCCTCAGCATTTGCTCTACAGGACCCAAGAGCAGACACTGATAAATGCCTCCACTACTCATGAGTATGTGGAGAATTTAAGGAAACACCTCCAACATGCTTTTGCTTATGCTCAGCGGAATCTAGAAAGATCAGCTGATAGCATGAAGACCCACTATGACCTGAAGACTTCCAGGAAGGAGGGGGACCGGGTCTATCTATACAACTTCCAAAGGAACCAGGCCACGCAGCGCAAGTTTTTGCCTACATGGAAGGGACCCTTTGAGATCATCGACAAGATCTCCCCTGTGGCCTACAAGATCCGCATCCCCAAAGGTCCTTTGGCAGCGGGGGAAGACAAGTGGGTCCACATAAACCAGTTGAAATGTTGCCATCCCAGGCACACTCTGCAACAACTGGAGGAATCCTCTGGAATCCTAGCGGGCACTGTCTCAGACTAATTCAGTTCCAACCATAAAACATACCACATCTAGTCTCTAAAATATTGTGATTTGCATGAAACTGTCTCTTAGTTATACTGTTTTTTTTTCAAAATAAGAATGTAATGTTTTGTTATGATGAAATGCATATGCTGCCCCACTATCTCAACAGTGGTGGAAAAACGTCTATGAGTAGGTATTGCCGCTTTTGCTTTATCATCCTAGGAGAGATGAAACCATGGAGAATGACCAAGGAGGACGATCCGGAGACCGCGAGCAGAGACGCAGCGGGCCCGGGGTACCGCCCAATCTTCCCATCAGGACCGGCGAGGAGAACCGATCGATCAGTACCGGATGGAGGAAAAGATGCTGAACTGTGCCATCTATTGGAAGAAGATGAGGAAACATCCCAGGTCTTGCGAGTCCCATTCGTGAAATAGATGGCCACCGCAAGAAGGGGGGCTTGTGGGATGTATTTACCCATGCATCCGAGCCCTACCTCAAAACTGTGCAGTACTGACATGGAAAACATCATGATGGCCAGAGCTTCCCAGAAAATGCACAGGGAAATGCATGAAGAATAGGCTGCCACCCATTTTTGCCGATGTTATGGGCACAGAAGGACACTGCCTAAAACCACCATTGGACTACCCACACAGTAGTCTGAAACCATTGGGAATGGCAATGCTGATTGCCAAAAGCAAACCCATAACTGTTGGGAATTCATTTTCTTAAATCCCAAAAAGGGGTGCAGTACCAGTACTCACCACTATCCAAAAGCCGGCGTTTTAAAACCACCAGATTTTGTAGAACACTGAATAAATGAACCCAAAGCAAGCCAAAGAAAGACTTACTGAGAGGTGGATCCAATGTAAAGTTATATTCTGAAGTGACTTGAAGGTGTATAACAAGACTGGCTGGGCTGTGGATTTCAGCAGTTTAAGTAAATTTGGACTGAAAGACACTACAAATCTAAATGTTCAAATTGACTGAGTGACCTACTTTTGAGTGTCACATAGGTTGAAATTGTTTAAATGTCATAGTTTTAAACTTAGAATCAGCATTCTAGCTGCATATGTGAACATGTTTAGTTTTATTTGAATGCAGAAACTGGGGAACAAAAAGTGACATTTTATCTGAAACTGGCTTAAAGAGATTCCAATTCTGCCTGGCAACTACCCCCCATCAGGAGTGAAACTTGAGTCACAGCTGTGTTCCCAGGCCTAGCTGCCCTTTTGCTGCTCACACCAAAAGGGATATGACACTTCCCTGATTGAATTACCTGGGCTCTGCAGGAAATTGAACAAAGCCCTGTCCTGACTCATGCAAATGTTTTATTGGCGGGAGTCGTAAATGGAGCTTCCTCTTGGCAGAAGCTGGGAGGGGCAGGGTCTCTGAGCTTGCCAGAAACTGGAAAGACTGGTTTCTGTACCATGTGACATGAAAAGACACACCTCTATAGCCAGAATATGGTTTTAGAAAAAGATGAATAACTCATAGAGCGGACATGTGAAAATTGTATAAATGACACCATAATTCTTGTGATTTTTCTGCCCACATTTTAAGAGGTTTTTCGAACCGGTGGCATGTTCAGGGGGGTTTTAGCGGAAAAGAGGATATTACTCAAAATGTGTGCATGTGAAAAATCTGACACTTCATCAACTAATGTCCATACTCCTTGCGCACATGTGTGTAAATTTGGGTCAATGTCCGGAATTGCAAAATCAGTTAAAAAGTGAAATATGTGCCATTTCTGAATGCAAGCCCCCAGGAAGAGCAAAGTTTGGACAGGGTATATCTCCTGTGATATGTGATGTGTGCATGTAATTTTAAACCAATGTTTACCTGTGCAAATATGTCTTTTGTTATCAAATCTAGATTTGTGTGCAAGTTGGCAGGGGAGTGTCCTCTCTGCAAGCCATAAAATGACATCACGCTGACACACACTTCCTTCCCCAATCAAATGAGAAATGGAAGTTTGACCAATTAGAAGCTGAGAGAGAGGTAGGGTCAGTGATGCTAGAACACACCCACATTCTAAACACATAAAAGCAGACAGACAGGACAGATAGGGACCTTCAAATCCATTTGCAGCTGGAAGCTCTGCCGGAAAATCCATACTTTACCTCCCTCAACCTTCAGAGAGCAGACATAGAGACTTCAAATCTATCAAATTTCCAGAACCAGAGAGAGAGCAGAGCTGACCCAGGCCAATGTTAGCAGAACGAGAGAGAGCTGACCCAGATCACTGTGAAGTGCAGAGACCAGAGGCGAGTCCAAAACCTGACCAGATCCGTGGCAAGGCATATTTCTAAATATAGTGTGAGTACCTAGCAAAACTGTGCAGAACCAATCTCTTAGTTAAAATAATATAATTCAATCTATTTTAATCTAAGTAGAACTGTCTCCTAACTGTCACCTGTCATTTGTAAAGCTGTCACCTGTCATTTCTAGTTGCAAGCTGCACTTGTCTTTTGAACTTTAAAATTTCAAATCTGAAAAACGACCTTTATTTAATCACTCATATCTCCGTGACCGTTTGTGCTAGAGACTTGCAGTAACTTTCATCTGGAAGCTGGGATCCTAGGCTTTCATAGGACCCCAAAAGGATATTGATAGCCCTTGTAGTTCTTCTGTAATAGCGCCCGGCGCATTCGCATATTTTACCGCGATTTGCAAATTTCTTCACGTGTGAAAACGGAAGCTGCTTGCCTTCCATTTGCCAGAAATTCGTTTAACCTGCTAGTTACCCCTACATCCTTGCTAAAGTGAGCCTGGGCTAATATTAACTTGATTTCACTCACCCTGAACCTCCTAGAGGGAATTAAAAGCATTTTAACATATTTTCACTCCATTGCCAGCACATATCAAAGCATTTTGCCTGTGTTTTAAACTTCTGTAGTCTAAGTTGCTGGGGCGAACTGAATCACATTTAATTGCATTTCTGAGAACTGTGTGTTTCCTTCCATTTCCTTGCATTGCATAAAAGGGGGGGGGGAATTGTACAAGAAAGTGATTACATTGTCTTTTGCTGAAATCCTATCAAGTTATTTCTGTACTGCATTTCATTCCACATTGCATCCATTGGAAACCATAAAAGTATTGTTTCTATCATATCCATCCTATAACCACTCATCATTGATTATAAAGAAGTGTGCCAGTGCCAGATTCTCCGTTGTTAATCTTTATCATACCAGATTAAGTGTGATATTCAATTATTAATTTATTATAAAGCGTGATATATATATATATATATATATATAGTTTAAATTATCAATTAAACCTTTTAACTTGCAAAACAGAACTACTTCTTGGCTCAGTGGGGTCAGGGTTATTCAAGGAGAGGGGTGTTATATAGGGGTAGTCATCCAGAACGCATGAACTGGACATAAAATTATATCAATAAGGGTTTTCATTCAGTATTATAGACTAGGCGTTGACTTAGCTGTAGTGTTGAATTGAATCCTCTTACATCCTTGCGCGAGGGCGTGCTTGGGGGCGTTACTGGCGCTGCTGCAGGGTCGCTGCGATACTCTGCGCCACGGCTGGTTTGGGAGCCTAAAATCCATGAATACGCTGTGCGCGGAAATCGGTTTTAGCGCACGTGCCTGGCGCAGACAATCGCACGCGGACACTCTGCGCCAGCCGCTTGCGACACTTTTCTGCAAAATTCTATGAATTACCCTGTTAATGTTCCCATTTCGGACGTTCATAAACTTGACTTTTTTAGAAAGACAAAGTAACCTCAATTCCCTGTTGAAAAATTATTTTCCCGTATATATTGTCCATTGTTTTAAATATAAATTGCAAATGTTTTATAAGTACATTTGATGTATTGGTTTTATTAGTTTTATGTGTATTGTGTTGTATTTTTATGTAAAGGGTTTTAAGGTTATATTTAATCAAATAAAAAAATAAAAACTAGTGCATAAAATTAGTGGGAATTATGTTTTTGTTTTGTGGTGAAAAAGTTTACAATCTACAACATATTTAACACATAATGGACACATATTGATAATGTTAATGTTTACTGTATTATTATTATTTTTTTATTTTTATTGATACTGTATTATTAAACACTAAAACCAACATTGCTGAAACCTTAACTCACCCGTATGTTAATATGTTTGTTAGTGTGGTCCTCGTGAATGTGTTACTGCATTTCTTTTTTCATTTGAATAATGATGTATGTGCGTGCTTGTACTTTCCATGTGAATCCTAGTTGTTGTTCGGTTTGAAGTTCAGTTACCTTTTTACTTGTCATTTGTGAGGGTGAGTTAAGGTGGCGACAACTTTGACTTCAATGTATGTTGTTTCTGGTGTTTAGTCACAGATTCAATACCAACATTGGCAGTCCTAATGTTTGTAGATTTTTTATAAATTGTAAACATAACCGTTTTTTTGAATGCTCCACACGGATTTCCTAATTTGTAAGGCAGTATTGTGTCATTTGTTTGACTGCTATGTTGAAAAATGTGTGCCCTATGCCTTTAATTTCGTGTGCATCATTTTACTGTCTGTTTGCGTATTGTTGTTCTGATGTGTGTGGAATATTTTATTTCTAATCTGCGTCTGTGCGGTTTGTCCCACATACAGTTGAAGGGACTGGAGTCCTGATGGTATAGTATTGGTTGACATTGCAGCCAATGAAGATACGGGATGGTGATTGATTTATTTGTGACAGGCTTTCCTCGTATGGTGATTGGTCTCTGACAGGATGAGTGGCTAGACTGTTCTGGAAGTGCATATAAGTAAAAGTGAAAATAATCTACCCTGACCTCTCAGGATTTACATGAATAATGTGCAGCTGTAAATCAGTTTGTGAGGGGTAGGCTATTACGGTTACCAGTCATTTGGTCGAATGAACATTCGTCGAAGTAAAATGGTCGAAAAAAAAAGGTCGAATTTTTTTTTTTTTTTTTTAATTTTATGGGGGGGTTCCCCCCCAAAACCCCTTTTTCTTTATTAAAAAATATTTTTTAAGCAACCAAAACTTAAAAAATATATATATAAATAAATAAATAAATTCGAACTTTTTTTTTTCGACCATTTTGATTCGATCAAATGTTCATTCGACCATTTATTTTCGACCAAATGACCGGACACTGGCTAATTACTTGTAATACTTTACAGAGGTGCACAAAGTACTTGGGAAATGAACTGCAAAACACATAGTTGATGTGTTCTTTTTGTGTGAGATTTAAGAAGTTATTCTTAACACATATGCGTTTGATATGATTTTTGATCAAGTGATGTTTCTTAAACCTTTAAAGCATAATCATTTGAAAGGTGGTGTATGCCTTTTTTGGGGTTTGGCCGAGTTTTCAGAGGTTGGCCTTGGAGTTATTGGTATTGGTAACTTATAAAGCGCGGAAACCCAAGGGCAAGAGACCGCTGTTTGAAAGAGAAGTATGAGGCGCATCCACATAGTCCCTCTAAAAGGGACAGATAAAAGAGAGGAGTTAAGAGAGTTCCTGAATTTGCGTATGTTAGATTTAGGTGTAAGAGACACAGGAAGCGTGGTCCAAAGCCTAGAGACCTGGATGGTGGCGCTTCTTTCGCCCGCGGAGTCCCATTTAAATCAAGGTGGAGTACGTGGCCTTAAAGTAGAGGCGTGGCCTGGTTGAAGAATCCCGGCGCAATCTGCTCGATAGCTCCCTTGGAGAGTTATTATGGATGCATTTCTGAAACCAGAGGATCATTTTGAATGATATCCCAGCTGGAACAGTTAACCAGTGCGGCTGTCAATGAGCAGGAGTAATGTGAGCATGAAAGGGCGGTCCAAAACAAGTCTCAGAGTATCATTTTCCAGAATTTGAAGTTTGTGAAAAGGTCCATGTTACATGGATGTGAAGTCATAAAATACCCTCTAAGCCCCGCCCCCTCCCACACACAGGTCTGCCAGGACACTGAACGAGGGCCTAGATTGCTTGTCCGGTGTGAGCAACATTCCACTTGCTCCGAGTTTGCCACTGCATTGCTTGGTAGAAAGGGGGTGGGGCTTAGAGGTTGTTTTATGGCTTGCCACCCGTGTAATCTGGATCCTGGAGAAAAGCAAGGAAGATGTTGGGCTGGGCAACCAGATGGGC
This sequence comes from Ambystoma mexicanum, assembly GCF_040938575.1. NCBI lineage: Eukaryota > Metazoa > Chordata > Amphibia > Caudata > Ambystomatidae > Ambystoma > Ambystoma mexicanum. The sequence continues at coordinate 770,682,739 of NC_090928.1, read as the reverse complement.
CCGAAAGCCAATGGAAGGGGCAGATATAAAGGGACACGCAGAAGGGGATAGCGTGGGTTAGTTCAGGTAAAGCCAAGAGGCGAGCAGGTGGCTCAAGAGACCAGGCGTGGGAAGGACGGTGTAGTGGAGCATGGAGGCGACTAGCAGAGAGAGTGTTGAAGGTGAGGTATTGTTTGGTGAAAGAAAGTGATATATGGTTGTGAGAGTGCAGGTTTGGTGCGTAAGGCGAGTGAGTGAGACCCAGTAGGAGTGATGGGGAGGGAGCAAGGTGCTTGGGAGAGTGAAAGGAGGGTGAATGAGACTGAAGTTGGAGTGCAATATAGATTAGAGCGTGGTGGGAGTGGAGAGCAGTGGGAATGGAGAGTAGTAGAGTGGTGGAGTGAACAGTAGCAGAGAGGGTTGGAGAGAAGTAGAGAGAGTGGTGGGTGTAGAGTTTTCGAAGTAGAATGGAGGGTGGGAGTCGAGGTGAGATAGAACTATAGGTGGGACAGAGGAGAGAGAGAGAGGGGGCAAGGGAGTAGAGAGTGTAAGGAAGAGAAGGGGGTGAGTAGAGGGAAGGAAGGAACACCAGTGTGATGAATGGGAGGGTGTGGGAAGAAGAGTCACCTGCAATCTGTGCTGGCAGCTGTACGTTTGAGATTCTGGGCTACTTGATTTTGCAACTGAGAAGCCAAGCTGATGGAGAGAGATGCAAAGGATCAAACGTCCTGACTGCAACTGACGTGGCGCTGCAGCAGTTGACGCACATTTTCATGAACCAATCGTTTAATGTTATCAGAAGCTGTGAAATTGTAGAATGGGGGATTGGATTGCAATCAGCATTGAAAGCTAGCAGTATTTCTGTTTAACGTGCAGTACAGGCAAATACTATATTTGTATGTCAAACGGTATGCTTTTTTTGTGATATTTATCTTGTTAAAGTGTCCTGCCTCTTTAAGACAGATATTGTATTTGTAGATGTATTAGTTGTGTTAATGCCTTTCTGCTGGCATTGACATGATCGTTGCACTTCTGCATCTTGTCAGTGGGTATTGCAGCACAGCAGAGGGTGTGTTAGGCCTTTTTAGGTGTGGGGATAAGGTTTGGCCAGTGCGGTTTTTCTCTAGTCCGCCAGAGTTCTTTTTTTGTGATGGTGAGTTAAAAAGGCTGTTTCTTGCTCTAAATGCATGTATTTTAATACATATATTCCGTAGCTTTTAATTGGCTTTCATTTGCTGGTGCTTACCTACCAGACTGAGCAGCGCAGCTTCGTTTTGAATGTTGTTTTCTGCACAGTAGGAACACGTAGCCCACGTGTTTTTTTGGGGTGTTTGACCTTATTTGTTGTAGATTCCTGGTGAGTAGTTGCAGCTCTTGCCAACTGAAATGTGGCACAGTGGATTTTTTCTTTAGTTGGGTGGTGAGTGAATGCTAGCGGAGTGGCTCAGAGTATCGCCTGCCATTGGCTAACACGTGTAGTCATGTTTCGGTTTGTTTTTTGATTCTCTAACTGTAACCTAAGTGTGTTGTGGAGTGTTTTGCTTGTAAGACAGTTTTTTTTTTCATTATAGATTTTTGTGCTGTGAGAATTCTGGGAAGGTGTGCATGCATGTGTGCGGCGGGGGAGACGTTTTGATCTTTTTTTTTATTTTGCACGGTTTGCTTGGGTGGCGTGTGGGATATGTTTGCAATGCAGTCCTGTGTATTTGTGACAGCGTACATGCGGTCTTGTGGGGGCGATGCATATGTTAGTGTGCTCTTTGGCACATGGGCTTGACTGACCATCCTGACTGGGGAAGTTAGAAAATGCAGCACGCTCCTTGTGAAAGACATCAGGGCACAAAATGAGAAGACGATGGGTTTTCATAAGCTTGTTTCTGTGTCTTGGTTGTAAGAATGGATATGTATGTTGAAGTGCGTCATGTATATAAAGTGAACATTAACGCTGGGTAGAGCCTCGAGGGGCTCTGAAGGCATGGTGAGCACCTGTGCACGTGGAGCTTGTGATGCAATTGCCTGGAGAGCGCAAAGGCGTGCCGAGAGAGTGTGAAGCAGTGGGCATCAAATCAGCGGAATTTCACTGGGGCATGCATATAATGGGGAATTGTGTTGCGGTGGTCGTGTGATATTTGGAAAATGAGCAGATCAACTCCAGAAAGACAAAGCAGTAGGTTACGTAGAGGTTTAAGGCTGGTTAGACTGTTGGGAAACCAAAAATAAAAAGCCTTGCAACCAAATCCCCGGACACTTCTGTTAAGTGCATAACAGCCACGCTCAACAAGGTGGTCTTTTTTCCAAGTCAGAGTCATGAAAAGGTCAAAGATCAGGATGGCATATTTTGGGGTTTGAAACAACAACGTTTCTAAACTTCTTAGTCCTAAAACCTGGAATCCCTTTGCGATTATATGTCCTCACTTATCAGTCTATGACAGTTTTGGGGGTTTGAGTGTTTTTATACTTCCTTCTTGTTCACCGGGGTCTCTGGGCCCCATGTGCGCTTACATATTAGGGCTGCACAAATAGGGATAGGGCAGGGTGGGTGTTCAGTCATAATATCGAGAAAAAAAATGTTGAAAGACAATAATTTTCGAAAAAAGAATGTCGAAAAAAAAATCGAATTCTTAATTTTTTTATTTATATATATTTTTGGGGGTTTCGCGAGTAAAAAAAAGGTAAACATTTTTTTTTTAAAAAGGGGGGTGGGGGAACCCCCCTTTTCGAATAAAAAATGTAGTGAAAAAGAAATTCGTTTTTTTTTTTACGACATTTTTTCGAAATTATGACTCGACATTTCTGTATTCGACATTATCACTATAAACCGGCAGGGTGATGTCAAGCGGAGCCAACAGAGGATCCACCACAGGCTGGCAGATCGAGCGTTTGTTAAGTCTGGGTATGGCTATGTTTGGTCCTGGCTATTGTCCATAGCAACTCTTTCTCATCTACCTCCCTGAAAGGTCAAAGCAATCTTCTGCTTAAAAGGAACTTGCCTATACCACTTGCTTTCTCCTCTTACTTCTCTCCTACTTTCAGCGCCTCGATACTTCACCGCATACGTATACCTCTTTCCCTGCTCCACTCACAGCTTTCAAACATTGGTTGTGTCTGCTACTCTCTTGCCACCACCTGGGCTTCTCTTTTAACCTCTTCTCTGTCAGTCAATTCTGCATCCTCAGCTCTTCTGCCAAGCTTCTGTTCAGTACACTCCTTCCCTACTTCCTAAGGTTACTTCTCTCCTCTTCCTAACATTCATCTCCTCCAGATCACACTCCGCCTTCTCGCCCTTAACGTTACTGCCAACCGCTGCTTGATTGCAATCCTCCTCTCCCCTGTTGCCACCTCCACGTTCCTCCTGATTCCAACCCTCCTCTTCTTCCCTAATGTAACCGCCATCCCACTCTTTGAACTCGCCCTCCAGCCATCCCACTCCTTTAGATGTTCTTTTCCACCACCTCATCAGTGCTCCCAATCTCCTTCCTACTCACTTTGCTTCTGGTCACCTCTCACCAAACGTCTTCCTCCTATTGCGCCACAACTTCCTTCTTTTTTTGCTTCCAATTGTCTCGAGTTCTCCTTCAGTATGCAGCAAAGGTTCCACCGTACAGCTACCCACCTTCACATACACCAGGTGTGTAAGTCCACACTTGTCACCGATCTAGAGCTGTCATATTTCATTTAAACAGAGAATGCTCCAAATTAACATATTTTAATCTTTAAACACCAAATATACAAAAAACATGATAAAATATTAAAATAGAATGCATGATTTGACATTTCCAACGAGCATCAATTATTTAGAAAATGATGGAACAAAGATATGTCTAAATTAAATTCAGTCATCTTAACCAATGGGTGAGGTTAGTAAGGATGGGAGGGATATCTTTGATGGAAGAAAACCCTCTATATTATTTTTCCTTAAATTGACCAATTTAGACCGCCTTGTGGTTTCTAAGAGTCTGTTTGATGTGTTTTATGAAACCAAAACATCTTTTTATGAAAAAGTTTTTTATGAAATGATATCCTTTGATATGAGTAAATTGAATGGATTGGTGTAATTGAATTTAGGTGAGCACTGCGTCCATTATTTCAGGACGAGCAGTGCCAGGAAAATGAACCACCCTACTGTGCTAGTGAGAGATTTGTGTACAAGTGGTATTATATCTTTCACCTCCTTGTATTTATATAATTGGGTCTACCCCTGACCGTGGAGTTAGGCTGTTCTAACTAGAGGTCCTTTTTTCCTGTTTTTTTTAACATATATGGACTGTAATAAAGCCATCATGGCACATTCAGCAGCCAAACAAAAGCATGCACTGAAGAAAGCCCCATGAAAGCACCCATCAGACGATGAAGTGTCTGATAAATAAGGAGATTGATCATGGATAAATGAAGGACCCACTCCAAAAGAGATGTACTCATTACTACTGATCATGTTGAGTGACATTTCATCTATAAAATCAGAAATGCAAGAAATCCGAGTTGATCCAGGATCACTACTTGCCAGAAATGAGGAAGCAGAAAGTTGTATCGGAAACTTAGAAGATGATGTCCATACCCCAAGGAGGGGAGATCATCAGCTCCGTGAATATATTCTGCCACTTCAGTAGAGGCTGGATGATAAAGAATCGAGGGAGAGAATGAAGAAGGAATAATATAAAAATTGTTGCCATTCCAGAAGGGGCAGATGGCCCCGACGTGAAGACTTTCATATCAAATTGCTTGCTACAATGCTGCGCCTGGAAATTCAAGACCCAACGAAAATTGAAAGAGCCCAGCAGTCTTTGAACTGCAACCCAGAACCCGATAAGGCACAGAGGCCAATAATCATAAGGTTTCCACTCAATGACAAAATTATGCAGCTTAGCATGGAAAGGAAATCATCCATATGAGATGCTCACAAAATCGATTCCTATCTAAATATGTCCACTATATTCCAGGAACAGCAGAGAAAGTTTGGAGACATCAAACACCAGTCCATCAAGCAAAAAAAACAGATATTGCTGGAGCATCACTCCTGTGTTTATCAGGTTCCAAATGAATGAAAAACTAATAATGGCAAGATCCCTGGAAGAAGCTCAAACATACCTTGGCACAAGTTGGGAAGAAAAATGAACAAACACAAACTTGCAGGAACTCAGAAACCTCGAAAGCCCTAAACACATCCCAAACATATTCAGAAAGAGCTTTTCTATCACAACCCTCCCCTCATTCGTGAGAATCTCCACAAGAAGCTTAATCCTGACTATTGGTCGGCACCATTATTTTTCATAGTGGCTACCGGAAGAATACAACACTGTCTCCATTGCGGATATTCCCATTGGATGTAAATGGAATAAATCATCCCAATAAAAAGCACCAGAATACTCTCCTTTATACGAAAATCTAAGGCAGAATCTCACCTCGGCACGCTGGATTTTGGTGGAGAAGTAGCAGAGCCAAACCTTCTATAGCACTGCAGCAAATAAGAATTACTGAGTAATGATCCTACTACATTGAAATCTTTCTCTTTCCAGTTCAGCACCTCCTTTCAAGATACTGAAGGGTGATGAGGGCAAATGTCTGGTCAAGAAACCCTGCTGATATCGGTCTATGGCCCCAATGTGGGAGACCCGTCCTTATTTCCAATAACACAACTGAAACTGCATCCCTCTCTTTCTTGCCAAAGAATCATTGGAGGAGATTGGAATGAGATTTTGGACCCCAGCCTAAACAGAACGGGACCTCCTCACCAACTCTCCTCTCCATCAGTAAAAGCATTACAAATTACCTTGCAGTCCTCGAAAATGATAGATGCCTGGAGGATCATACATCCGACCGCATGGGACCACACACATCAATAAGGCCGCCACCATAAGTTCTCAAGAATGGGTGCCATAATGATCTTCAAAGAAGATGCGCACAACCTACTTGGTCCAGATTTTGGTTCCATGGATCTCTGACAACTGTGAAGGCATCATGAAGTAAGACACAAACAAAAGACAACAGATTCACTTTTTGTAAAATAAAGCATTTATTTCTTATTTGTCAGGATGGAATAAGGCCTAGCTTGCCCTCTGCTGAGGTGGGATTTCCCTACCTAAAGAAACTAAGGCTAGTCTGTGTCCTTAAGTTCATCTCAAATGTCTGTCTGTGTCCAAACCCTATACTTGCCTTCACAGCTAAAGCTATCCAATGTGTAGGGATGTCAGCAACCAAATAAACAGTGTTCAAAATAAAGTTCAGAGCTTCTTCCAGCTGCTTGGCTTGTGGTTTAGCCCCTTCCCCAAGTTCAAAACAGTTCAAAAAGGCCTCAGGGTTCCCTTACCTAAGTTGCACACAGTTCCAAAAGGTCTCTGCGTTCCCTTCCCCAAGTCCATTACTGTTCCAGAATACCTCAGGGTTCCAGTATATCTCTTGACTTTAAAAGATACTCCTAGTTTCACCTGATAATTCCTGTAGCAGTTCAGAAAATGATTTCCCTTTTGCTTCAACACTTATACCACACAGCCTTTGTCTCTTGGCTTCTCCTGGCTTTCAGTAAATATTCCAAACCAACTTTGCAACCTTTCAGGATTTGCCACAGTTCACTTAGCTTGCTCGTTCCTTGAATCACTTTAATACTTGATAGGTCCAACAGCTTCCGTATCTCAACTTCCCTTGGTTCACTCCAAGTATGGGGTTACTTGGTCTAGGCACAGTTGTCGAACCACATGGTCCACCCACTACAGGTCAAGAAACCGATAACCCTTGGCACTTTGTTATATTCACTTGTTTTCATTGGCTTCCTTGCCAACATAGACTCCCTTTTTGAACCTTTATCAATTGTCCACTTGCTGCTCTTTTTCTTCTAGGCAGTTTCTCGCCTCTGCCACAACTTGACTTTCACACCATTCACTCCGTGGGGTGTCTTCCTTGTCACTACATTGCTTTCACACTTCACAATAGCGCATATCATGTACTTTTCACTTGCTTCCTAAGCCTTCATTACTGGCTTTCACATTTGGTTTATACTTTCACATTGTCCATCAATGTTTTTTACTTTCTTTCACTGTATTTGGAAATTTCACATCACTTTCATTTTACTTGCGTGGTTACTTTCATGTACTTTGCATAACTTTTCCTTAGTTCTGTATTCAATAATGCATGATACAATTTACAGCTCGTTCGGTATTCACAAATATTCCCTTCGGTCTTCCATTCCTTTTTTCATAAGGTTTCATCAGATCGGCATCTCCATGTGCCCAAATCCAGCCCTTAGGAGCGCCCCGGCGTGACTGTACCCTCTCTGTCAGTCACAGGTACACTGCAGCTCCTCCGGGTGCTTTCGGTTTTCTCCTCTGTGATCTCTCGCTCCCCTTTCACTCGCAGGAGCTCCAACAAGCAGTGCTTGTCTCGTCTGATTCTTCAAGCTACTTTTGGAGGCTCCTTGGTGTCTTCATTGTCCCCCAGCACCAGCGGCGGACACACAGCACTGGATTCTGCAGGGCTACCGACCAGTTCACAACCCGCTTGGACTGTAGCATCTTTCACGCACTCCTGCAGCGCTCAGCGTCCTTTTCACCAGCCCCTCTCCAGCCTGCTCTGTACTGGGTTGCTACGTCCTTTGTCCCACCAGGTTTCTCCCTCCCGGTGGCGCTCTCCCTCCAGGTAGGTCTCACCCTCCAGGCGGGTCTCTCCTTGCTTCTTGCTCCTTACATATACTTGTAGCCTTTGAACTGGATGCAGGTGTAAGTCCTTTGCCTGAACCCAATTAGTGGGAAATGCCTGACCATGATAGTGGTGTTTCACAGTCCTCTTCTTCATCTCAGTACAGAGTTGTATCCACAAATGGAAGTGTGCACTGATTGATGATATTCTTGTCCCTTTATACAGACATATTCGAGGGTCATTTGTAATGGCAGAAAAAGATGGGGTTTGACAGTATCCTACAAAGATTTCTGGGACGTAAGGTTCATCGCAAAAAGGGAAGGGAAATACTGTGCCTCGTCTGAAGACATCATCTCCCCACTCCCCGAGATCTACCCCTAGGGTCAGGATCCACAAGCGATGGCCTTCCCCTGGTCACCTAAGAGGAGGATCCAAGGGGAGTAGATGGGAGGATGCCTCCAGTTTTCTCACACCAATCTCTGTGGTCCATTTGCATCTTTGATGCCGAGGTAAGGGTACGTTCGTCAGAGTGAAGGTTCAACCCAATAACACACCAGACAAATGAAGCCAAAGAGTGACTTCAGGAGAATGTAGGCGAGTTCCTTGAGCTTAATCAATCTGAAGAGATCTCCCCATAAACTCTCTGGAATGCTGCAAAAGCCACATGCAGAGGTCTATTAGTAGATAAAGGGATGTGAATTAAAAAAAAGAGAAGGCCCGCTATACTGCACTAACCTCCAAAATAAAACAGCTAGAAGAAGAATATAGGAGACGATTTTCGCCGTCAGCACTCAGCACCCTCAACAACACGAAACATGTCCAGAAGTTCACTTATACCAAAAATTTCCTGTTTCTCCACAAATAAAAGTGGGTTGCCTCCACTATGAACAGGAAAATATGCTGATGACAGGTCTAGGTCATAATACTATTTTTCGAGTTAAAGGCATTAATCATTTCCATTGTGTTTGGTGGTGGTGGCAATATTCCTATATTTTGGAAATGAGGTCCCCAAGATCAACCCATATTCAAATTAATCTATTGGGTTGGTTGTCTATCACCATGGATGCTAACCAATCAGACTCCAAAATAGGCTCAATCCTTCCAAATGCTCACAAACTGTTTAAATCCTGCCTTATATCTTCTTTAACTCCTAGTGGGTCTGATCTAACCTTGTACTCCTTATGTATAGGGCCCCCCTTCAACACTATGGAATGCTAAAAACCTAGAGATATTTTATTTTTTAACCGTTACCTCTGCATATGTGCAAGCCAGGGACTCAATTCTTCCTCACTCGAAACCTGTACTGTTTGTCCTGGTCTTAAATTGATCTATCTGCAAGTCAACTTGATACTTCCAACCACCAAAAGTGGAAATGTTCTCTAAAACATAAAATGTGCGCAAGGTTTATCTTTCCTTGTGCTTCAAATCTGATCAGATGTAAAATAGCATGGCTTTTTTCAAATGTCTATTTCTATATATGAGCATGGTAAAGTGCCTTTAAATCCCTCTTCAATTCATGAATATATACTGCTTTTGTGGCAATGGCATACAGTGATCCCGAATCACAAAATAGTTCATTATCAGTGGCATCAAAATGCATCTTGCAACACTGACCTTTCTGCTGTTTCCCGTTACTCTCAAGACCTTTTCTTTGTCACGCAAATTATTTTATTCCAGTGTGATCATGCACACCATGCTCCTGCTACCCCTTTACACATCCTGACAAAATGACCAGACAATCCACACTAGTGACATTCACTTCTTGATGCTGGGCACTCTGAAGAGATTGCATTGCGTCCACTCCATACCCATCTCTTGGATGTAGAGCCACGTTCCCCTAGAGGTGTCCCCTCAACGTAGACATTCTTGTTGCTCTTGTTAATTTAATTCTTGCTGTTGTTGGCAAGGTTTATGGCCATTTTTCTGCTGGTATCAGATGTCTGCCACTGCCTCCCTTGTATCTCAGTACTGGGCACACACATCATTAATTTATCAATCAGATAGTCTTCGTCCACCCCATATTATAGAATGGAACCAAAGTATGTGACGTATGAGGAACAGTTGAAACAGCAAAGAGCAGAGCGTGGACTCTGTGCCATACCCATAAGAGTGCCAATACCTAAGAGCATCTGGGAGGCAAGATACCCATTGAGAAAACCGTATCTACACACAAGACAAAATGATGGCCATCTAAATGAGATTTCCGAAGAAGCAGAGCAGTTAAAAGGCAAGAATGAATGGTGATGTCATGCGGAAAGAGATGACGCACACAGAAGAGATCCAGAGATCAGAGAATGCAGATATTCTGTAAGGCAGCAAGAAAGCAACAAGGATAAGTGACATCCTGGGCTCACGATGAAGAAGCTTAGGCCGCAGAAACAGATGAAGATATCAAATCATTTTACACATGTACAGATGCAGAATAAACGCAAGCAGCTAAGTGATCGTGAAGCTAGCTCTAAATAATAGAAAGACCGCTGCAAGCGCCAACAAATATATATATACCTCTATAGATGCATATGCACAAATAAAAGGTGGATGTTTCCAGTATACGTTATAAAGCAGTGCTGAACATAAAGGCCTCTCTTCAGAGTGTTACAGTTAAAAGCAAATTTTAATTGCACAAATTAATCTCAGCAAACAGAGATAGGATGAGCCAGGAAGCCAAACTTCTTATCAAACAGGACTTGGCTGACATTGGATACAAATTGTGTGCAGGAACAAGGGGCTCCTGTTCAGGAAGCTTGAGCAAAACAAAATACGTCAGAGGACTATTAAAAAAGAATATTAAATACACAAAAAGCCCGATCTCATGGTGTCCAGTCACGTGGGAGGAAGAAATTGGACGATCGAGGTGGTCACACCTATGCACTAAGACCGGCTGTGCCTAGCCTCCTTAAAATTCTCAGAGGAAAGAACAATTCCAAGGCCAAACCTCAAAGCACTAATTGACACTGGACTGTTGAGGTGATGATGGATTGATATAATAATTGGTGGGAAACTGGTTTCTTGATGAGCCCACTAGCACCTGGATGTTCAGTCTGCATGCTGCTAAACGTAGGTGGAAAAGTACTGATGGGGCGGAAGCCAACCAACTGTAGAGGAATATGTAATCTAGGGTCCTATAGTTTGTGTAACCAATGGAACGTCATGTATTTAGTGACGTTCATAGTGGCCATGTTTAGGGAGGGCTTAGTTGTCCCACCTGATGTTAAGCACCCTATCACTTTCCTTCACGGTTCTATACTGATATGGAACTTATGTTTAGACATTCACTTAGAACCAATCACTCCTTCTGATAGGTTTTTGTAGTTTGCCACGTAGGTAGTGATGCAGGTCAACGTCAATGATGATGATTTTAGGCAATATAACCTCAGTTTCTACTGTGATGCGTGGAGTAAGAAGATTGAACGACTGTCGATGTTCTTTGTACTCCCTGTTTTATGTACTTGTTATTAAAACAGACTCCCCTTTTGACAAACTACCCGAGTCATTTTGATTATTGATGTATGAATAAAATCTGCATCCCCATCCATCTCCAAGGTACTGCTACTCACGTTAAAGGGCTGGAGAACCCAGTTTACTCTCGATCATCGCCCTTTCAATCATCCATCCTTCACATCATCCATCATGTGCCCTTTCAATCTGAAAATGTGAAACGTTTTTTCCCCAGATGGCCAGAAGGGAGTTTCTCAAGAAATAGTTCCATAGGGCCGATTTGTGTAAGTTGGCCAAATTCTAAAATACATATATTTTTCCTACTGAAGAGATTTTCAACATCTGCGTTTCTGTCTTTACAGCCTCCTAGTCCTTTTGGATAGATGGGGCAGTTTGTTCAAGAATATGGACTGCATCCCTCGATGCACTCAGATGCTGCTCTACATCGGACATATGGCCAGACAGTTGTTTGATTGATAGTGCAAAGCTTGAACCTTCGAGGGAATTGTGTCCGGTGTCTCATCAATGGTGGTCACAGATCAGTTCAACTGCTACAACACCAGAATGAGGACAGGGTCAGAATTGTCTCCAGATGTTATGTCATGTTTGGCCACAAATGAAGTAGGCAATTGATCCATTGTCTTTGATTGGCATTGTCTCCCCCATATCTTTTTAGCCTATAGACGCAGCACTGCTGTATCAACTGATGGTGTTCCTACGTATCCTGGGACAAGTGCATTACTAAAGGATGAGGGATTACATGTGTGCAGAACTAACAGCGAGTGACGTCCTCCGTTTTGGAGCACTGACCCCAAATATGGCTCCGGGAGACCACAAGACTGGCAGCTGCAGGTATGTAATCTTCAAAGAAACACACCTACAGGATCGAAGTATCATCGGCAGGAACGAAGGAGAGTCAAGCAGATGTAGTTGTGATGCAGTTTTTCCCACAGAGTTGTAGAACAGACAGAGGCAGAACAAGGCGTGAGTAGGCGGGTAGGAGGGAATCAATGGGCCCACGTGGACCATCACCAAGCTGGCAGGTACAGACGATGGCCACCTAAACCAAAACAAAAGGTTAAATATATTTCTCAGTTCAGTGAACTATTCATTTAGAACACAGGTAGGGGGCTCTTCTGTAATCATACAGCGGCTTTGCCAGGAAAGGTGCTGTGATAGCTGCGGTTGTGATGTTTCCCTGTGCTTCAAGTTTTTATTTCATGCGATAGGTGGCATGCATCATGTTTGAGCTATGCAGTGACTCAAACAATCTATTTTACTAACCAAATTATATATCAGCTGCACCAATTCACAGGCCAAATTAAATCAATGTATCATGGCAGATTATTACATCCTTGTATTGCCACTCAATCAAACATCAGTGTCACATTATCAGCTGTCATTTATTAAATTTCAACAGCAAACAGTAGAACAATTATTATTATGATCACTTGTTTCATTTGTTCCATTGGGACCTTTCACTAAATTCAGATTGAAAAAGAAAGCACTTTATGAATAGACTATATCAGTAAATTATCTAATTCTGAATATCTTGCCTTTTAAATAGTTTACAGCTGACCTGGAGTTGTCAAGTTGGATAGGTATTCGGAATGATTAAAACATTACTGACCATTTCCATAGGCCCATTTCATCATCTCCGGCAGGCTCCTTATACCGAACCAAAATAACATGGCATCCTGAAGACATGCCTGGAGAGATGTTCCTGTTTTTTAGGTCCATTAGATAGCAGTTCCAACAGGCATTGTTTAACACATGAAATATAAAGAAAAGGTTCTTATCTACAATTTTCGGGCTAGCCTCATTAAATAAGAGCATTTTTGGCCCATACTTGTTTGCCGTCATCAAAGAACTCAAATTGGGCCACAACCACTCATCACTCAAGTCTTCCCTCAGAGTGGAGCCCATGACTGAACCATTTCATTATAAACTGTAGCTAAGTAGCTGATGTGTGGGGTCACAAATGTGAGGCACAGAACTTTGTGAACATTTTACAAAAGATGCTATTTCATTAAAATAAAAAGTTGGATGAACGCCTCACTATCCCTACCATGGTGAGTATTTCCCTGCATAAAATAAACTAAAGAAAACACTTTAATAAAGGATAACTGTCTCTGCCACCTATACATACAATAAATCAATGACGTAATGCATGACAGTTTAAATGCAACAAAAATAACTTAACACTTGAATTCATAATATGACAACTGTCTCTCCTTACAATCTGGGTGAATGGGTGGATTCCCCTTCTCCAGATTTAATCAGAGTTCTGCTCCACAGTTCCAAAAAGAAATTAGGAAATCCAGTTTTGTACCAAAGTTCCCACACAGTTCTTTGTGACTCCAACTTGACAACAGACAGTTCTAACTCAGTTCTTCCTGGCTCCTACTTGACAACAGACAGTTTCAACACTCTGGTGACTCAACAAGGAAAATACAAGGTTCTTTGTCTTCTTTAAACAAGAGGAAGATTCAGAATGATCCTCTTCACATAAAGAATATTTTCTTAGTTCATAAATAGCAATAACAATTGTCTTTGTCAGAATGAATTGTCACAGCTGAATATTTCAGAAGAAATGTAACAGCAGTTTTTACAATTCTTTCTTCTGCACCATAAGCAGCATAACATGTATTTTCAGCACCACGTTATAGCACTTCTTCAACTTCTACCTGGTTTACTCTCATGCCCGGTCCACTACTTCAAAGGTTTGCCATTCGGTTACACTCCCCTCCTCGAACAGTGTTTCACAACAGTAAGAGCTTCTGTGGTTAAAATCAACTTACAATAGCTTTAAAACAGCTTCACAGTGTTCATTGTTTTGCAACATTAAACTTTTAGCAACTCCTCAGGGAAAACAAGATTCACATTGGTGCTTTTTAATACTCTTCTGCAAATTATGCTCCTCTCCTTCTGAATACACTTTTTTCAAAGCGCAGCCATCTTGCCACTCCTGTCTCACACTGCATAAGTAACCAGATTCTGACAAGGATAGGGTCTTATTCTGCTTCTTCCTTGCCTTTGGCAAAGTGGGTTTATACCAGCTTTTTCTATGTGCTTCTCAAAATATGAGCAACAAGCTTCACAGCCTTTGGACCTTTCATTGGGCCTTGGTTGTATGTATTCGCTTTCAATAATATTGCCCCATTGTGTTGCTGGGTTCTCAGCAAACTAGCACACTTAAATTAACAGTCATTTGGTGTTAACAAATATTGCTTTTGTTGCTTTCTGATAGTTTGGTATTCAAAGTTACTCTTTGTATCACTTTCACTCATGTGTGAGTGCTTGCTACTTGGTAATCACCTGCCTTGAGCATGCAGGCGGTCTCAGAGCGGTCTGGGGTAACTAACTGCTTTTGAACTTACCATGTAAGGCATGCTCATCTGAGCCCCTCGCTGCTCACAGGTGTTCTGCCTCTGTGGCTCCTTGGGATCCACAAACTGCTATGCCTAGTCCACCGCCACCCATGCCACCTGTTACAGGAGCTTCTTTTGCTCCGGAGGCTCTCTGGTGCACGCCAATCACCGGAGACAGCCTCTTGGGGAGGAAAGCTTCCCTCACTTTCGCTTCCTACTGCGCGGCCTCTGCAAAACAGGTCTTCAGAGGGCAAGCTTCCCTCTTGCACGCTTCCCGCTGCACAAACTTTGCACTTAAGGCCTTCTGGAGGTACAAACCCTTTCAGGACCGGCTACTGTTTTCTGCCTAACGGTGGTCCCAGCGTCTTCTCCCTCCTCCAGTTTCTGTGTCGGCTGTACACACGAGTCACACTGCTCTTCCTGCTCGCTCTGCTCACCAATGGCCTGCACCTTTTAAGCCTCCCAGTCCCCCTCATATATGGATCATTTCTTTTAATTATTTAACTCCTGCTGCAGCATTGTTCCTCTTTAGCCCCCTTCCACGTCCCAGTACTTAGTGAATTATAGGACTAATAGCAAAGTTTGTTTTTCTGGCTTGATTTTTATTTTAAAACTTATTTCTATTTCCCATAATAGTCTTTAAAGAAATATCATAAGTATCAGTCACGAGACTTGAGTGAAAAGAGAAATACATTTCTTTGGAGTTTAAACTGTTCTCATTCACATATTTCCTTTCACTGTACGTTTGGGAGTTAGGGCAGGTTATTAGCTTTATACGTCTTCAGGGTTTTGGAAGGATTTTTAATTCTCCTGATGCCTAGGAATTTGTAATTGTTTCTACCCACATTTATATGTTTCGTTCGTCGAACAAAAAGATTGTTATGACAATAAGCCATTACACACTTTGGCATGGAGGAGATGTCTTCCTTAGAGGAAGATAAATACTGCACCTCACCCCATGTAATCCTCTCATTCCCCTGTGCCCTTTCTCTTTCCAGGTGATCCTCTTGCAGAACACCACTACCAAGGTCAGGACCGGAAAGCGTCTGCCTTTCCCTGGTCACCTGAGAGGAGACTTTAGGCAGGGGTTTGGTGAGGCGTTTGTAGGATTCATCACATTGAGTAATAAATGCTTCCAGTCCCCCATCCTTACATGTATGATGAAGTTCTCAAAGAGCAACTCTGTTTCCATTTAATCCCCTTATCAGACATATCATGAACTTATCTAGGTCTTTAAGAATCAGGGCTGGAACATAGGTGAATGCTCCCACAAATACACAACGTAGCAAAGCAAGGGCCACCATCTCACTCAGCTCCACCCACGCAATCACATGAAGGGGACGCTTAATCCATAAGTCAACTGACTTTGATAAACTCATTACCACCTTCTTAATATGGTGCTGAAGTTGGTAGATATCTGAAATGTGTAGGGCTCCACATCAGGGGAAAACGAGGGAGTAGGATTAGCAGGGGGCCACCCAGCCTCCACAGCAGGAATAAACAGGATTTGTCCCAATTGATTCAGAGACTTGACCCTATCCTGTAACTTTCAATAATTTGGGTTGGATCCCTCAGAAACAACAGTATGTCATCTGCATATGTAGCTACAGTGTGCCCTCCCTGGAGAAAATGACTCCTCTTTCTATTAATGACGTCCTAAGTGCAAATGTGGCCCTATCTAACATCAGGGAAAAGAATACAGGTGACAGTGAAACACCATTTCTTGTCCCCCTTTCGACTGCCCACCTGTCTGCTATGATGCCTCCCGTCTTGATCCTGGTGACTGAGTTAGTGTAAAGGAGTCTAATCATACTGCAAAACACTGGGCTGAAATTCATGGCCTCAGGAACGAAGAATAAAAACTCCCATTGTATTCAGTCAAATGCCTTTTTGGATTTTAATGAGGCCATGGCACATCCCTGAGGCAATCTTACCAGTATCCTGAATAACATGAAAATCCTTCTCAGGTTGTTAAGCATATTTCAAACAGTTATACATCCTGATTGGTCTGCATGGCCCAACATTTGGGGTGGTATTCTAACAGCTAAAACTTAAACAGCTAGTTAAATGGCTGTACTAACCTATTGTTGTAAAATCGGGTTTTCCGGACTCACTATTATATCATCTGGCAGTTTCACTAGAATCACCCATTCGAATTTCTTCCAGCATCTGTCTTCTATCCACAATGAGGGATTGGGTGTTTAACAGCATAAAATAATTCTTCAAGACCGCATACATTTCAGCATGTGAATGAATGACTTTACCTTCCGGGTGAATAATTGATGTGTTTAACTGTTTACCTGATTGAAGCTCAACTATCCTTGCCAATATTACCCCAGAAGTATTTCCAAACTCATGCTGTTTAGGATGTGATTCCAATTTACCCAACGCTTCTAATGTTCCAATATGTTGAGCTTTTCTCTGAGCCAAATACGTATTTTGTGTTTGTGATTGCTTCAGATTCTTTTCAAGCTCCCGTATCTGCTTGTTTTTGATCTTTGAACACAGCAATGACCTCCTGCCACAAGGCCTGACTATGCAGCTATTACGAATTGACACTATGAAGGCTTCCCATTCTGTGGCCCAACATAATGATATAAATAAACTCTGAAATATCACTCTTGATACATCCCCTAAACACTCTGTCCTCTAGAGCTTCATTACGTTGACTCCATTGAGGAAATGCAGGTCTTCCTCTTATTATCTTAAACATACCTCCTAGGAAGGAATAATATGATACCACCCGAGGTAAAACTGCATATCAGTTTGCCCATGGTAGTGAGGACTTAGAAATAAACATATAATGTATCCTTTTATGTAGGTTGTGCAGGTTTGGATCAAATTAATATGACCTGGGCTCCCCAGATTGCGCTTTCCATGTACCCAACACACTAAATTGATCCGCCACCCCCTTTTTTTAAAATACGACCAGTTTTTGTTTTTCAAGACAACATAACCAACATGTCAACGTAAAACACATTGCTTGGCATGACATCATTGCCACTGATAAAAGGAATTGGCACACAGAATCACAGTCTCCTGATACTCAGGGAATCTTAAACAGCTATCGGCCATTTCCCCAAATATTCCCAAATTTCATCGGGAAACTCTGTGCGTTGTATACCCTGCGTTTCAGGGTTGCACATCTGTTAATTTCCATTATCCATCGGGACATTCGTGGGGGAGCAGAAGTGCCCCAAGACATGGCAACAATCTTTTTCATCAGTCGTGTAGCCACAGCTAAAAACAAGTTCTCTGTTTTAGAAAAATCCACCTCCCCATATTCCAAGTAGTGCCATTTTGGGATCCATGGGAACCTCTCCATTTACAACCGTGGATAACCTGCCTATACATTTCCTCCAAAACCGTTGGGCTCCAAAACATGCCCACGTGTGGTAGAATGTACCCCTCTCTGACCCACCTCTCAGACATGTGTCAGACTCAGCTCGTCCCCACACCGATAATTATGTGTATGTATAGTAAACGCTATGTAGGATTTTGCATTGTATCAGGCAGAGTCTTGTCTCAAAGCCCACCTCTCTTGGAAACATTACTGCTTCAATCCCATCTTCTGTGTTTAGTTGTCCCAAATCACCCTCCCATTTTTCCTTCAATCGGGACAGCTCCCCCGTCCCAAATGAAGAGATGTATCTGTAATGCTCACAGTTACGGAGACCAAACCGCCCTTGTAGTTCTGCGAACGTGGTAATGTTACCCTCTTGTATCTGTTGGCTTAAGAATCCCATGTTTTCCCCAGTTATTGAAGGAGCCCACCTCTGCCATTTCTGTGAGCATAGCATTATCCCATATTGGCTGAAAGAGAGTAGCTTTTGCACCATAACCAATATGCCAGTGAGCCTCTCTCCATACTTCCGTTATGTGTTCACTGATTTTCGGAAGTATCATATCCTGTTCTCTTCTCCCAGATAGTATCTGTATCAGGGGTTTCAAGTTCATCCAGCCTCTTTTGATAGCTATGTGTGGTAGCCTAGGGTCCCCGATTAACAAATAATTCATCACGCCCAATTGTGTGGTCCAGTAATACCAGCGTAAGCAGTGAGGCCAATCCCACACTCCCACACAGAACGCTGCAATGTCTGGAGCGCAATCAATTGTCACCTTTTTCCCAACCCAGAGCAAATTCCAGAGTATTTTCTCAATTTCTACGAATGCCTTATGTGTGATAGGGAAGGGGGCATTCTGTAGTACATATAAGAATTTCGGCAAATACATCATTTTAAACAGGGCTGCTCTACCCATCAGGTTCAACAGTAGGGTATGCCAGTGTGGCATGACTAATTTGAACTGATCTAGCATTGGGAGTAGAAGTATCTTGATATACTTGGTGTTCCGTACCCCTATATGGATTCCCAAATATTTAAAACCTGATCCTGATATTTTGTATGGGCAGTCTGGAATGATCGCCCACCGTTCTACCTGAAGCAGGAACAGCTCTGATTTGTTCCAGTTGACTCTAAGGCCACTGAGATTTTGAAAATCTTTCAAGATTTTGGTCACAGTCTCGCATGAGGTTGAAGGGTCGCTCAGATAAATTAGTAAATCATCCGCAGATCCACCACTCCCTTTAATGTGTCTGCAGAATGTGTTCTACGGAGCCCAATGGTCTTCGATCTCTCTAGTTATCAAGCGTACTATTAAAATCACCTGCTCATAACATCAGTTCTCTCAAAGCTCAGGCATAATTATTTGCCATCTCTTGATTTGGGTAGGTGCATAAATGTGCTCTGTACAAAGTGACAGCACTTCAATGATCCCTCCTATTATCAAAAACAGCGATTAAAAGTCATTGGGCCTCATTACACGGTAGGCGGTAAGGGTTTACCGGTACCGGTAAGGGCACCGGTACCGGTAAACACTTACCGCCTTACTACGAGGTCCCTTTGCGGGACCCGACCTTAACGGCTGGTTAAGGAACGGGCCCGCTAAGGGACCTTGGTGCTAATTACGGTACCGCAATTTGCGGTACCGTAATTAGCGCCTTCCCCATTCCCATTGAGCTCTATGGGGGCAAAAATGGGAATGGGGAAGTGCCTTGGTGAATGGGGAATTACCGCCCCCGCTCACCTTGGAGTAGGGTGGTAATTCCGCCATCCACCAAGGCAGACACAGTGAAATACCGGCGGCAACCATGGCTACCGCCTACCGTGTAATGAGGCCCTTTGTCTAGTTTAAGTACTTCCAGAGATACCCTTTCGCTATCCAAATAAGCACCCCCTATGGCATATGAGGAGTACTATGGTACATATACTCTACCACCTAATTTCTTAGCTCATTTCTTTCTTCTGTGAGCAAAATATTTTCTTGTAGCATTGTGACCCTCGCCCCTTGCTGTCTGTTTAGGGTAGAAGCCCAAAAGAAATATTTAAAATAATTGTTTGAATCCTTACATTACAGGTAATTATATTTAAATCTCGCACTGACGCATTCCCTTCATTCGATAATGCATCCTCTTGTGCCCTTCACAGTTCCACTGCACCTTTAATCACCTAGTTATCAAGGTTATCCCTTACCCCAATTGGCCCCTTAATTTCAGGCCCAACATAAGTTCACTTATTACTATAAACAAATTCTTCGATTGCTCCTATCCATTAAAATAACTCTTCCTTCCGCTACAAGTCCGCAACGACGCAACTAAACCCACGTAATTACCAGTGCACAATGACGGACTGACATGATAAAACCAGGGGGGCTAAAACACATCACGGCTTGGACAATAAGACCTCAACCCCACATCTCACATGTCTAAGAGGTAATAAACCTGGACCTGCAGCACTCTGACCCCAAAGGAAGACACATAACTCAAAAAACCCATGCAACTCGCATCATCCCCACACTCTATATTGCCCTTAGATCAGGAATATCCCAGTATGGATTCACTGGCTCGGAAATGAAAAAGTTTGGAAATCTGGGCTCATGGTGGGAAGCCCGTCGGAGGGCGTTTCGTCAACACCCTTATGCGCTCTCTGTACAGCACACCTCCGGGAGGGCCGAACTTGGCCCAACACATACAAGAGTTGTTAAGGAATGCCAAACAATGTTCCCACTCTTCTCTTTCTGGTAGGCCCCCACTCTGATATTGCATAGGAAGGTTCTGCCATTGTATCTTCTGACCTTGTGGCATAGACCACTCTGTTTTGCAACTGTGAGCATCATCTCCAGCTTCACCACTCTTGCCTCTGGAGATGCAAGCCTCTCTGTTATTTCTTCAAATCATGACATATGAATGGAACATCCACTTGAACCTCTGCTGTTTTCAGCTGCAGCTCTGTCTAGAATCCACTATGGCCTTAAGAACCTCTCCATTCTGTACTCAGGATTCCATGTCCTCTTCACTGTTAAACACAGTGGAGCAATCAACTGGCACAGTCTCAGTCAAGTGGTCCAAGCTTGCTTGCTTCCACCCCTGCATGTCTTTCTTCCTGTCATAACAAAATATCCCAGTGCTTCAGAGCACCATTACCACATACAGTGTTATTCCTCCACCATTAATCGAAGACCATATTTTAAGTCAGTGTGTACTCTCATAAAAATATGGCGCTTCAGGAGCAGTTCCACTAGCATAACCATCAGCAGCTAGCAGAACTGTTAAATGAAACCCTCTGCTGTATTAAGGATCTAATTTACTTCCCCTTCCAATCCAAACTCCCACTGTCTTCATCGGTGAATTGTATGTTTCGGCCCAGGGGTCAACTCGTAGTTCCACTCTGTTTTAAGGATCCCTGTTTCCACTATACAAGAGATGGAATATAACGCTCTCCCATTTCAAGGACTGTATGGTTGTCAGCTCTCTATGCGCCATCAATTTCAGAGCCCCTCCACTCCGTGTTGTAGCAGCTGTCTATCCTCTTGTTTATGCACTTTCCACACTCCATGACACCCAAACGCCTTCCTTTAGGGTTAACCCACCGGACTATCTTGGGCTCAGGAAGGCTTGATTCTAAATCGAATCATGGAGTCGGGTTTGTAACTCTGAGACCCCTCTGGTGCCAGCCCCTATTCCTCCTCCATTTTCAATGTTACGCCTACCGGGGTAATTCATTTTGGGTCCAGAAGCCTCCACTGACCCATGAATGCAAACACAAGGCTTTCTTAGTGGGTTTGACCACTGCCTTCCTTTAGGCACATGGGACCATGAAGTAACAGAATTATCCACAGTCAACCAGTGCTGTAGCGGACACAGGCGAGAACAATTCTGCATCCATTCCCAGAGCCTGGGCTGTCACACCAGCCTTCCACTGGGGCTTATCCCTACACTCCGCTGCCATTTTCATCCTCACGCCCGGGGAGTTCTTTTGATAGCTTCTAGCGGCACCAGAAAGCACACACAAGGCTTTCTCAGCCGTCTCACCGCGATCTGGCACCGAATCATACAAAACCGCTGCTGCAGGGCTCTAGGATCGGTCTGAAAAACAGGCTTTTTGGGAACACAGAGCAGAGCTCTGACGACTCACGTCTTCTCAAGATCTGGCTGAAGAAATCTTTATTAGAAATAGATTCTTTAACTCATTCTTTCCTGGAATGGGCAGATTTGCTCCATTCCATTGCTGAATTCTAGCTTTAATACTGAGGTAGTCCAGGGTCTTAGCTGAAGTGTAATGTCGCTTTAAGTGACACAATCTTTGGTAAAATTCATAACTTCCCCAGTATATTTTGGGCACTGTAGAATAGAGAACTTGTAGACGGCTGAAGATTAAGAGCCATTTTGTTTCTCAAATTGATATTGGGCGTCCAGAGTAATTGTACTCTGCAGCCAGGTGAATGTTTAGTGCAAGATAGCTGTTCAGACCCGCTGGAGAAAACACCCACACTTTGGTCGTAGCGGAGAAAATGTATTACACAAATAATAACAATAATAAAACAATTTCACAAATGTGACTGAAAATGTTATCCGGATCTGGGAATGTAACTGATGCCTTATTGCAGTAGCATTAGAAATTGCTATTATAATTCTATGTAAAGTTCTACATGCTGAGCAATCAGAATCAATGTCTGAGCCGCAGTTTGCCTGCGGGAGCTCTGTACTTGCGTGGTTCTTTCAATACAAAGTTAGAGAACATTCTAATAAAAGGCCTCTTTTAACACAAAGGCCAGTTTCTGCAAGGGAATGGCATGACTCACTTGAATGACTATGCCTTAAGTAAATATTGCGCACCAGCGGTACTTTCGCATTTCCGTGATTGCAGGTTTTGCAGAGCCGACACCTACCACTTCAGAGAGACTGATGGGCTTTTTTCTAGAAAACGTTGTCAATTCATGCTTCCTTGCAATATATACAGTTAAACCAAAGAAATATGTATGCATGTAGATTCCTGGCATAGCCCTTAATAAATGCCTGCTTTACGCATATGGGGCTCGATTCTTGAAGGTTTGCACTGGAGCAAATGAGGAGGTGCCCATGAGCCTCTTAGATTTGCACCCGCATCATTATTTCCTATTCGCCACACTCGAGCAAAGCTGGAGATCCCTCAAGCATCTCAGAGATGCTCATGTCTGAATTGCTAAACTGCTGTTAGAATGGATTTCTGAACTCTGCTCTGGTGAACAGATGTTTAGGAGACACCCTAGTTTAGTGAAACAGGGAACACTTCTGCGGAGTTAGCCAGGACAATTCAAGGTAGCTTGGAGAGCAGTCAAGGCTAAGTCTCAGGAGTAGTGGGGGTGATCCGAGGTCTTGGATGAGCACACAGTAGGACACAAGAATTACTTTTAGACACTAGTACATCAAAAATATAAAATGTATTAGGTCCAGAATAAACACAGGTGAATACTGAAGAGCACAGTAAACCTACTACTTAAATACACACTAGGTAAAATATCTGTACAGTCACTTTACGGTCAATGCATTAAAGTGCAGATTCCTGGCAAAACCTGTAAGGAGGGAAAGTACACAAGGTCCAACTCCAGAAATGGATATTCTTAACTTAAGAAGTCCAGCCTTACGAAGATGGGAGCCTTGTGCTCCATGTTATGTTCAGGCCTAAAAGTGCGTGTCAATGCATAAAGCTCACAAGGGACACATTTAAAAGAGGGCACTGGAGTGTGAGGAATTCAGTTCCAAGAGACAGAGGTGGGTCTTCTACGGAGAACAATGCTGTCCCCCAACTTAACTTTCAGACGACTGTAGGAAGCAAGAGCCAACCAAGTCAAGACTAGGACCTCAAGGGATCCTTTGTGTGATAAAAGGGTATGTATGAACTAGGGGCCACCTTTTAGTGGTATGGTTACTCACTACCCTTAGCTCACTCCAGGCTCAAACTTAGCAGGTTTGAAGAAGCTTGCCTGGACTATGATATCCCCTCCTTGGTTATGCTTCAAAGTGCACAGGCGTTGCGGATGCAGGTATGATTTACATCAGGAGCTCTATCACTCGTCACAAATGCAAGACAAAGAAGGCACTGATAAAGCTGGTCTCAGGACACTTGAAGAAAGGCGGGAAAGTGACCAGCAGCAAACGGCACTATCGCACAGTGAAACCGGAGCACCCAAGTCTCGCAGACTGACGCACACTCCTCTGTTGCGGGCCAAAGCAGTAGGGATGACGAGATTTGGCAAGAAGGTGCCTTGCAATAGGAACTAGGGTTCTCCTAAAGATCGAGCCAAAACTCGATATAGCAACGTTCCAGCACAGGTGCCAAGGGACAAGCTGGTCAGTCCACTGTAGGGCCCAGGGACACTTCCGAGAAGGCTAGTTTGAGGACACCAAGGAGACGTTGAGCGTGATTGGTCCCACCACTCAAATGGGTTGAAGCACCTTTGCAGGCCTTCGGAGATTGAGTGCAAAGCAGGGCTCTACCGCAAGAACAGCGGGCTCAGGGTGTCAAACCTTCTCTGTGCAGTTCCGGACAGTCCTTGGATCTGCTTCACTTCTCATGATACTTGGCTCCGTGTAGAGGACGATTCTGTCCTCAGGTCAATCTGCGGGTCTGCACACATAGCCCCTCCTCATATCCTAAAGTCCAGTGAGTGCTTGCTCCCCAACTGGCCAATGAGGAGATCTATCCCACTGATGCATGCCAGCAGTGGTCCAATCAGGGACAACTACAGCTCTCATGCACACCAGGCATCATGGCACCAGTAGTGTGGATCGGGACAAGACAGTCCCAGCCCAGTTCCTGAGTACTCACACACGTGACATGCAGAAGCCTGGGAAACGCTCTGGTTTTTGCGGGTGAATGCATGCCCAAATAAGGATTCCTTGGGTGACTCAGACCAGGTGAACGGCTAACAGACAAAATGGCCAAAGGAGAAGACAAAAGACCTTGTGGCATGGCCATGATGGATACTAGCCGCAGTCATGAGCCAAATGCAGTAATCGTGGTATGACTCAGTAAAACTTAATAAAAATATGCAAAAAGCTTCTGCTGCCACAAGTCTACTCCTAGGCACATTGTCCAGTTACCAAAAATAATACAGTTGCCAAAAGTGGCTACAAAGTCATAAAACTAAGGGAAACAATGTTTCCCAGTACTGACTGCCAGAAGGATAAGTCTGTTTTCCTAGAAGGATAAGCGAAAGCCCAGTGGAGTGCAGATGAAGGCTGTGCTCCACTGGTAGGAAATCAGTACAGGAGGCTAAAATAAAAGCAGAAAGTTGGGGGGGTCCACACATTTGGAGGGAAAATAGCAGTAAGTTTAGTTTTACCCAACAACTGCATCTTTCCTTCACATTTGATTTCCCTCTATCCCACCCCTCCCTCCCAGGCACTTGGCTTCTCTTTTCCTTCTTGTATTTCCCATGCTCAAAGCTCGCAAATTGCAACGTTTGCCATGGTTAGTCCTCATTCACCTGCGTTATGAGCACTCCAGCCTCAACTAGCTGCTCCCCTCTGCAAACCTCACCCTCTACTCCTTGCTAAATTACCACTCGCCCTAGCCCTGTGTAATCCTTATGCCCCCATTATCTTTTATTACCTCCTTTGCTTTTTTGGGGGGCATCTCTTCACCCTCAGTAAATAGGACTTCACCCCTTCTATTAAGTTCACTGCAGTCAGCACTAATACTCTATTCCAGTGGTTCCCCCTTTAATAAACGCTCTTCTCTTAGTGCTGCTTGCATTGGCACAGTTGTGCCTCCCATTCTGCTGGTGTATTCCACTTTGTCCCTGCTCAAACCTCCTCCCCTCCTGTCTATTTTCTTACATGTAATCTTGTTTGCCCTCTTACCTCTTTAGTCCGCTATTAAAACCAGATTTTTATAATTGTAGTTCTCCATGTCTCCAGCGCCTCTGCCTTTCACCTTCACTTGCTCTAGTGCATGATGACTTGGCCCTTAAAAACATAAAATAAAAACATTGTGTTTTGTTTTTCTCCATACAATTACATTTGAACGCCTATGAGAAGCATACCACTGTTGGTTACCAACTGGGGGAAAGGTTTGGTTTTGCTCTCCTTAAAAAAAACGTTGTCTACTAATCTCTAATGACAGTTCCTTTACCTTATGACAACACATTTACCCCCCTGTTGTCTCTCTGCTCAATCCTGATCACCTGGGTCCGCTGCTCTTCTTCCAATGCTAGTCTAAATCTTGTGTCACTCCATGTTCTGTTCATGGCTACTTGCACAGGCTTTCTAATTTTATACCACTGCTCTCCTATTGTGAAAGATCATCATATATTCCCCCTGTTCATTTGTGCATATTCTGATAACTGTTTAACTTAACAACTTACACTGACCTACCTGAGGCCTCTGAACTATTGTTGTAAACAGTTCCCTTAAATGCTGGCAACATGTATTTCCACTGTTCTCTCCTATGACTTTGTAGGTTTGGCCTGTGAGGCCTTCAAATAATTGTATGGTCCTTCTACTTCACACTGTACACCATTATTCCCTTGCCCGGGTGGCTTGCACTTTTTTCGAGAATTCTGGTTTCCATTGCTGGAACCAATCTCATGAACTTTCACAATGACATATATTTGCTTATGTGGACACACCAGATATTCAGTGTTCCACCTGATCTTCTACTGCCTGCAACAGGATTTTGCCCAATCCTCGCAATTTGTCAGGAACGTAGGCATTGCTTCAACGTCTGACCTACTTTTGAACTGTCTATTGCGGAATTGCCTTCTTTCATCCAAATCACATGCGTGATTTGTCTCTTGCCACTGTCCCACAGGCGTGGTCTTCTCCCTAACCCACCTTACCACCACTAGGTGGCCCCTCCAATAGGTAAGACATAGTACCAGCATTAGCATAACTGACCTAAAAACATTTGAACGAATTTCTTTGACCTATTTCTCGGTCAAATATATAGGGACAGTAAGGGTATAGATTAAGTTGCAGGGAAGTGGGGGGAATGGGGTGGTCTACCCCTGCATTTTAGACCAAAACAAAGGTCAAATACATTTGATCAAATTTAATTAGGTCAAATGGTTTTGGTCAAATAGACCCAAAACCATTGTACCTGCTTCAATTTCTCCATCACATCTCCACTAAGAGGGACAGGAAGAATTTCAAAAAATCCAGCCTACACCTCCAACCCAAGATGATCTTTGGCTTACTGCCAGAGAACTTGCTGCACCAACGATCTATGTAACGACACCCTCATTTTACCTCTGAAACTGACATAGCATTGCATCATAAAACATAACTAAACGTCTCCCAACCCTTCCAACTCCATGCTCATTTCAAATCTTGTAAGTAGATTATAAGTATTTACAATACTGGCACAATTCTGTTGCAGGCTCATCATCTGACAATCTGCAAGATTAACTCACTCATACCTCGTCTCCTAAGAAGGGCCAAGTCCTGCACTCCCACATCCTGCACTCCCATGTCCTCTCCCTGCCTTTGAGCTCCAACTTTGTTTAATCCCCCTCCTTGTTTACTGTGAAATTCTCTGGCTTCCACCTCCACCAGAATCCTCCCTTCCCTTCCTTTATCCACCTCAAACTCGAGCTCATCTACTCTCGATGAGCCACAACACCACCTAGTAACCATCGCTGGAAGTTCAGGCCACATCAGCAAGGCATTGAGCCTCATTTTGAGTCAGCCACCACAGTTGTTTCTGGACCGGCTGATTCCGAGTTCTGCAGGCAGGAGGTGTCACTCCCACCAGGTCTTTTCTGGTGGGAGTAACGCCACCTGCCTGCAGGCGGAAATGGAAACACCAGCTCCGGCATAGACGGAACCAGTGTTTCCATTGTCCCCATCCCTATGAGACTCCACAGGAATGGGGATTTATGGAATTCCGCCTCCGGAATTACTGGGTCACCGGGGTTGCAATGCCCTGGTGATTCCAGCAATCATGGAGGCGGAATGATATCTCGGGTCCGGCGGCAGCCTGCCGGTTTTTCCGGCACAGCTACTGCCAAACTTGTAATGAGGCCTATTGTGTGTATGCAAATTGGCACCACATGCAGGCCTTTTGCTCCAGAAAATGGTCTTTGTCTTAGAGGGCAGTGCCACTTTATACATAGCGTTATCATCCCAAGACCGACATTTCTCAATAGCGCAGACAACTACATACCTGGTTTTAAGGACAAACGCATGTATGTTGTTAGGGATGTCGAGTGTTAGGGAAAGGATCATTTGCATAGTGCTTGCTTTTACCTTAGTTCCTTACCCATCTACCTGCTTGTAACCTGTACATTAATAAAAACTCACGGTTTTCCAAGATGGCCGCCGGGGTGAGGAGACGCGCTTGAGACGCTCTCCTCCTGGGCCGCCGCAATTAAGCACAACGAGTCCAGCAGCAGCGTGTGAATCGCCGTGAAAAGCCGCCCGCCGATACACTCACCCCTCCGGCGAAAATCACATAGCCGGGGGCCACAGCAGCAATCCGGACGAGATCGAGGAATAGCCGCCCCTCCCCCATCAGGAAACACCGCACCCAGTCTGGAGCTGGACCCGGGCGGAGTGACCGGAGGTGGAGTCGAGGCCCTGAGGAGGATCGAGTGACCCGGAGATCCTCCCCCCAGCAACGCGGGACCTCACACCCACTACCCCGAGCCAGCGGAGGCGCATGCTGCCGGGGGCGGCCCCTGCCCCAACCCTTATTATCTTGCCTCACTTCGCTGCCAGGGGAAGATAAAGATCGGCCGAGGAAGCCGGGAGACGGGCCCGCGTCGTGCCCCAACAGAGGAGAGGAAGCAGTCTGAAGACACCGGCGAACAGCGAGACCTTTCAGCACGGAGACCTGCACGGAAGCCGGGACCGAGGCGCGACACCAGAGCCACGAGCGGACCGCTCACGCGGCTGAAGCGGGGGCCGCCCGAGGGTGCTAACAGCAGGGAACAGAGGTGAGACTCTTCCACAGCCGGATCCACAGAAGCGTAATAGGGGGACACATAACAGGCGCCGGGCCCCCCCAACAAAGGCCAGCCTCCAACCTGCCCCAACAGCATAAATAAAAGCGCACAAAGTGACAACCCTACCGAGGGCAGGGCAGAAGGAGAGGGATTCCCCAAGCGAAGATCAAGCCAGAATAAAGGGGAAGTAACCCCCTGGAACAGAGCAACATAGGGCACACGAGGTGCGGAGGAAGGGGGGTCAGAGGAATGGGGGGCTGAGGACACATACACGTGATTGAGTCGCAGGGGAAAGCACGGACAAGGTGCTGGGGGCTGTCGGGGCCCCCCCACACTGTATGGACACCACGGATTGCAGCGAATGGCAGGAGAGGCGAACGCCCGGTGAGAAATAGCCCCCGTGAAGCGAGCATAGCAGTGCAACATAGGAGAAACGGGCTAGGAGGCGAGGGTTCTTCCCGGAATCCCCACATCCCACAACAGGAGCTCCATATATCCCACTGGGAAGGGGCACTGTGGCAGAAATTCGCAGTGGGCACATCCCTCAGCTCAATAGTGGCCCAAGCACACCCTTGGAACATGTCAAGGGCAAAAAACAAGAATAACGCCCCCCAACAGACCCCGCAGCCCTCAAGGCAAGATGCAAACATACTACAAATGTGGTCAACAGACGCTACGTCGCAAGCTAAAGGGAAGACACAGGACGACCAACAAGGCGAAGGCATGTCACAGACGAACCCCCATCACCCACCCTCAAGGGATGACATGCAATCATGGTTCCAGGATTTGCAAGAAAAATTCATGTCGTCAGTACAGAAACAATTCATGACAATGAAAAACGACATGAAGCAGGCGGTTCAGGACCTAGGGGTTGACGTGGCTAAACTGGAGGAGAGGACAGACATACTGGAAAGAACGCTCCAGGGGGTCGAGGAGGAAATGCAGCAGACAAGCTAAACTCAAGAACACCTGTTGAGACTCACCCAAAATCTGGAGATACAGTGTGAGGATTTGGAGAATCGATCCAGACGCTCAAACATCCGCATCAAAAACATGTCGGAAACAGTACTGGACAAAGACCTAATCACAGCAGTGAAGGAGGTGTTTAGAGACATACTGGAAGCAACGGAAACAGATACAATCGGAGTGGACAGGGTACACAGGGTCGGTCCAAAAAGATCTGGAGCTCCGGGGGAAAGACCACGAGACGTTCTGGTGGCGCTATCCTCATACCCTCAAAAAGAGCAGATACTGAGGAAGGCCAGAGAAATGGATCAAATCAGAATGAACGGACAAGAAATTCAACTATACCAAGACCTGGCCCTGGTTACACTACAAAAAAGAAGAGCGATGGCCCCACTATTCAAGGCCCTGGTGGCTAAAGAAATCCGATATAAGTGGACATTCCCATTTGGACTGATCTTCACATGGGAGGGGAAACAGAGAAGAGCGACCACATGGGAAGAGGGCCTAAACATAATGGGACTCCAGGATGACGGGGAGGAAACAAATCAAGCGACATCCAGAGGGGAGCAAAGGAGAAAACCAAAAGGATGGGAAACGATCAACCAAAAAAGGCCATACACGGGAAGAGAAGGTCGTAGGAAGCCGCTATAATCGGAGAAAGAGAAAAGGGACGCCGGGAGCCCTGGCGCCAGACACTCAATCACAAGAGAGGGGGACGTTGGACGTTGAGAATAAAATCGCTGCATTAAAGGCAGAGACGGCGGCCCATGAGGGACCCGACGGCCGGGAATCCGGTAAGGACAGATCGTAATGTGGGGTTTAGGGTCCCTCACAAAAATTCCCCCCGAGAGGATGGAGGGCAGGGAGCGTTGGGCGCAAAGTCCTGGCAACAGTAGGAACCCTCGCCCTGCTCGGGGGCAACTTGTTTGGTTTATGGTTATTGGTTGGGGGGGTAAGTTCAGGGGGGAGGGAATTGGGGTTGGGGACTCCAAAACAAGAACAGTGACAAAGGAAGGGAATTTGAGATCAATGAATATGTGCCGCACCAAATGGGGAAGATACGCATTGTAACATTTAATATCAGGGGGGTGAACCACCCCACGAAAAGGGTGAAACTGGAGAAACTACTCAAAAGGGAAGGGGCGGACCTCCTGCTACTCCAGGAAACTCATGTCAGAGTAAAGGACAAACAGAAAACCCGGGTAAGGGGATTTAAAATCTGGGCCCAGGCAAATACAATAGAAAAAAAGAGCGGGGGTCCTAATAGCAGTGAAGAACGGAAGGGACGCCATACTGGAAGATGCCTTCACAGACAAGGAGGGAAGGTATGCGTTCATTAATGTGGTGCTGGAGGGCCACCGGCTCACTCTCGCGTCAATATACGCACCCAATGTGGGACAGGATGGCTTTCTGGGAGATGCCCTGGGAAAACTGGAAAACTTCGCAAGGGGGGAGGTGATTTTGGGGGGGGGGGGACCTGAACATGGCATGGGACCCACAGCTGGACAGGAGCACGGGGAGTATGCAAGGTCATAGGGCACTGTCTAAACGTCTCAAGCAACAAATGAACAACCTAGCCCTAAATGATGTGTGGAGGGAACTGAAGGAGGAACAGAGAGGGTTCACATACTTTTCACATGTCCATAATTCCATGTCAAGGATTGATTACTTTTGGGCCTCGGTGGGGCTCATGGGCAAGATCCAAGGTCTGGAAAAGGGGGCTATCGCACTATCAGACCATGCACCCCTGTGGCTCGATTTGAAACTCCAGGGGAAATCTAATGGACTATGGAGGTGGAGGTTACCGGAGGACATAATTCAAGACCCAGTTACGGGGGAATCAATAAGGGAGATGATTGAAGAATACTTCGCGCAAAATGACACTGGGGAAGTATCTATGTGCACAGTCTGGGAGGCGTTCAAGGCGGTGATCCGTGGGAAGATAA
Source organism: Ambystoma mexicanum (assembly GCF_040938575.1). Taxonomy (NCBI): domain Eukaryota; kingdom Metazoa; phylum Chordata; class Amphibia; order Caudata; family Ambystomatidae; genus Ambystoma; species Ambystoma mexicanum. The sequence goes on along the minus strand of NC_090928.1, from coordinate 770,651,148 downwards.
TGGCACTGAAAATCACGAAGGAGAAGCAGAGATATATGTGGGAAAAGGAACTGGAAAGGGCAATAACAGAACTACAAGGGAAAATAGTGACACATCCCACAAGAGAGCTAAAGAAGACACTTAGACACACGCAAGGTCAACTAGAGCTTCTGCGCAAGAAAGGAGCGGAAAGGAGCCTGCTATACCTAAAACAGAGATACTATATAAAAGCAAACAAAGCAGATGGGCTACTTGCGAGACAACTCCGAGCAAAACAGAAAGACACTACGATAAAAAACATCATAGACATGAAAGGGGAACAGCTTACACGCACACAAGACATAGGTGAAGTGTTCAGAGAATATTACCAGAATCTTTACTCCACAGACCACCCTGAGGCAGACGCACACAGGACACGTATCTAAAAACCCTCACCTTCCCACAAATCACAGAAGAGGACCGGCAGGCCTTAGAGCACCCTATAACAGAAGAGGAAGTTTACAAAGCAATAAATGATCTCCCATTACATAAAGCTCCAGGCCCGGATGGCTACACGGCTCCATTTTATAAAAAATATGCGAAGCAGCTAATCCCAGTCCTAACCATGCTTCTAAACTCATTTAAAGATAGTGGCAACGTGACCCCCACAATGAACGAAGCAAAAGTCTTAGTATTTCACAAACCAGGGAAGGATCCGTCATATCCGGCTTCATATAGACCAATTTCCCTAATAAACATAGATGCAAAAATATACACTAAAATATTGGCCAATAGACTTTCTCCCCTTCTCCCAAAGCTAATACACCTAGACCAATCCGGCTTTATCCCAGGCAGACAAACTCATGACAACCTCAGAAGGATCATTCATTTGGTGGAAAAAATGGGCATAAAACAAACCCCGGCCATCCTACTTGCAGTAGATGCAGAGAAAGCTTTCGATCGGGTTGAGTGGTCCATGTTATTTAAGACACTGCAAAGCATGGGATTTGGAGAGCACTTTATAGCAAGAATAAGGGCAAACTACAACGCCCCGACCTGCAGAGTCCCCATCAATGGGGAGGTTACTGAAAAGGTTTGCATATCCCGTGGAACAAAACAGGGGTGCCCGCTATCCCCTCTACTATACGCTATCTTTCTAGAGCCCCTGCTTATGAAATTAAGAGAAGCCCCGCATATTAAATGGATAGACATGGCAGGCATACAACACAAGGTAACCGCATACGCGGATGATATGTTATTAGCATTAGAGGACCCGGGCCGCACATTGGCGGCAGCGGTGGGGGAGCTAGAAGACTTTGGAAACATATCAGGCCTAAAAATGAATAGGAACAAATCGGAAATACGGATTCTGGCTGGAGACGGGGGAAATAGAGAGAGAAGCAAAAACACTCAACCTCAAGATAGCAGTGGAAGGCATTAAATACCTGGGAATAACTCTTACACATAGGGTGGAACAGTTATACGGTAAAAACTATCCTCAACTACTCACAAGCATACGCAGAGATTTAGAAAAATTGAACCCTCTGCTGATCTCGTGGTGGGGCAGGATTCAAGCGGTTAAGATGACCATCCTACCTAAACTACTTCATTATGTCCAGGCCCTCCCGGTAGGGGTACCCAGATCATTCTTTAAAACACTGTCAAAGGCTATCACAACCTTTGTGTGGAAAGGGAAAACGCCAAGATTAGCCAGGGCTATCTTAACCACTCCAACCAGGGACGGGGGGCTCGCGCACCCTCACTTCCAGAAATACTATCAAGCGGCACAGTTAAAAGTGCTACGGGAGTGGCTGGGGGACGACCCACAACCGATCTGGGCAGCACAAGACAGAGCAGTGGCAAGAACCCCACTAGTGGAATTGCTCTGGAAACAAAAACAACACAGACATCCCAACCTAGGGATCAGTGAAATTATGAAAACAATGATGGAGGTGTGGGACGTACAGACACGAAAGGGCTTAATGACCACTACACTAGGCCCATTCACCCCCATATGTAGAAATCCGCAGTTTCCACCGGGGATGGAGCACGGGGCGTATGAAACCTGGGAGGAAGCAGGAATAACGAAAATCGGTGAAATGTTCACCAACAATGAAATAAGGTCAGACGAATCCTGTCTCCCGCTCCAATCACGCTCCACGTGGGAGAAATATTGACATAAACAACTCAAACACTGTTTAAAATCCCCGGACATCGCAAAGGCAGCAATGAGAACTCTCACAGCGTTTGAGAAATATGTTACAACCAACTCTGGGGCAAAGAAATGGGTGTCGACACTACTCCTTCATAAATACTCAGGATGAGGAAATTAAATGGTCGTACATGATCAAATGGACCAGAACTCTGGGGGGGGGGGGGACCGACAAGAAAACAGTGGGAGGATCTTTGGACTCTGATCCCCAAAATGACCAGATCTGCACAAACAAGAGAAATGTGGATAAAAATTGTTACACAGTGGCACTACACCCCCGAAAGACTCCACACAATGTTCCCAAAAACGTCAAACCAATGCTGGAGGGAATGCGGAGAGGTGGAGACGTGGAAGCACACCTGGTGGTCCTGCAAAGGAATAGTGCCCTTCTGGGAAGAAGTTAAGGGAGAAATGGGCAAAATCTTCCTAGAAGTGGGACAAATGGGAGAGGGCGTCTGGTTGTGTGGAATGAGAGATGACACGGCGAGAAGATACAAAAAAGCACAATGGAGAAGCTTCATGGGACTCCTCATAGCAGCATGGACAACAATAGCCCATAACTGGAAAAAGAAAGACACCCCTCTGATCTTCACGTGGCTTCAAAAAGTCTGGGCGCAGCTGGCAATGGAAAGAGTCACACATACAATCCAAGGAATGAGGGACCGGTTTTCTAAGGAATGGGGAGGAGTCCTGGAGTATCTCCAGTCAGACTTTAGGGAACAATGGTGCCCACACAACATTAAAGTCACGGACATTTTTACTGCATAATGTAATCCCTGAATAATTACATACAAGTCCCCGGGGGGGGGGTAGGGGGGAGAAGTTGATACAATGTTTGATTATTGTTGATATATGAAAATAATAAAGACAATTAAAAAAAAAACTCACCTGTTCTACAATCCTGGGTCAATCCTTGTTCCTGCTTGTGACCTGCCTTGTGACCTGCCTCATCGAGCTGGAATTCTTGAGCAGCTTCTGTAAGCTGCCTAACCTGGAAATTAATACATGGATGCACAGTAACTTGACTGGGCCCAGCTACTCACAATTCAGGTCAATAAACAAGCGTACTGTAACTTGAGTGGTATGGCAGTACAGAGCTGCAGATCACCAACAGCCATGGTGGAACGCAATTGCGACAAGGCCCTGGAAATTTATAGAAGCCTCAGCGGTAGGTTTTGCAACAGCGCTCACAATTCGCTTCTCATAGTAGTTAGTGTAGCAGCTTCCTCAGGCTTCTTGGTGCTGCATATCTAGCATGCTGTGCCTTCTGGGGGGTGGTGGTTGTTTATGCCATCTGTCCCCACTTAAAGTAGGCTCTTGAGCCAACTTTTCACCAAAATGTTTCAGGCCTGTTTATTTATTTAGTAATGTGCACACGTCGGTTATAAGAGCCAATAAGTATGATTACTTGTAGTTTATCATCTTTTCACTAGCGAGTTGTTCTTATTATGCTTACATTCCTTGATTTCAATTTTCATGTGCGCAGGAAAGTAATTATCCCATGTCTCCATGTTATTGGTCCCTTGCTGTTAAGTTAATGTTGAATCTGATCTTCTGTCCAGTTAGTCACTCTTGTGTCGTCTTCATCTCTTTTGTTTATTTTGTGGAAGATGTGCTGTGTTTGATGGGGTGCTCACTGGTCTGGTCTGATTTGTTCAGATGAGACACTCCTCCTTTTGAAATAGGGAATTCTGGTAATTGGCCCTGTTTGGTTATGTTTGGGATACTTATTGGTTCAGAATGAGTGTTTTCCTGTTAAGAGGGCTGTGAATGCTCTTTGTTGGCCCATGTGACCATGCCTCCTTTATGTGCCATTGCTGCACACATTATGTGTTGGTTGTTACATTATGCATATATGGTTAAAACATCCATATGTACCTGGTGGATCCGAAAGGGGTGCATGTGCCTGTGGCTTGAGTCTTGGTGAGAGTGCTAGGATCCTGTTCTTTTTTCAGGAAGGATGACGTGAGGTATCTTGTGTGCCTCGGTATGCTAGCTACCTTTGGAATGCTTGGTAGAATGCGAGTGCTTGTAGGTGTGAAGGTTTTGCGATCAGACAGGGTGGCATCATTTACATGGTGGTTGTCTTTAGCTTGGTCTCCTACCAAACTACCTGCCATTAACCTGTAACTTAATTCAGACTCACATTTCCTACAATCCTGAGTTCAGCCTCGTTCCTGCTCATGACCCGCCTCATCCAGCTGCTCAGGATACAGCATGCTTGCACCAGGGAACTTCAGATGTACACTCTATGCTATTATTACTATTGAATGTTGTGCTTGTTTGTGAATAAGAACTATTTTGACTCTGGAGGTCGTGGAACCACTTTAGAAAATGCCCATTTCATTAACCACTCTCTGGCAAGGCTGAGTGTTTCATACAGGAGTGGATACCACGTTGACCCATGTGATTTTTCAAATATCGCTATAGGAGGGTTCATTTTTTGAAATATTTCCAAAAACAATTGTGGGTATTTGTTGTAAATAAGGGACAGCAAGTATGGTCGACAGCTAACAAGCTTTATTTACGGGATCCCCGCCAGCTGAGGTTCCTCTACTTGCACTTCCACAACGGCAGCTCCCCTTATTCAAACAGATACATTATTTTACTTCTGCCCGGGTTCTGCAAACAGGACCCTCACTGGCGTGAAGGCCAGCCTGGTTCCAGAACCCAGCCGGCCATTGCATTATAACATTCTTCTTCTTTTTAAGATGTCCATGCATGCATTAAAGTCAGAACATATTTTAACATTTAAAAAGGCTGCCATTTGCGTTTGGAAAGTGCAGCTGCTGGAGTTAATCCACCCATACTGGTGAGACACCCTCCAAAGGCTACAGCTGTCCCCATCGTGCTGTGCTTCCTGTTTGGGTGAAAGTCTGCTGTTCCAAATGTTATGTACTCTCCTAGTATACAGCTGCATTATAATATCAAATAGGTACTGCAAACTAGCATGTTTAAACAACTGTTTCTTATTTGTGTGAGGCAAGACTTTAGGCTTAGTGCGCATGTCTTTGCAATGAAGGCTCTTTGCCTGGTGTGTAGCTATGCTCGCCTCCACAGCTCTTGCTTCTGATGGGTTTCCCTTTTGGCATATATAAGCGCGTTTCAGGCTCTCGCTTTCCTATGCAAAGTGGCTTTAGTAGCCAGAAGTCATCATACTGTAAGTATGCTCACCTGCCTCAGGCCGGGTTTGAACCTTTGATGAGTATATTAAGGTTCACTAAATGTATCACGTTATGCTGTCCTTCGTAATAACACTGTCTTATATGTAAGAACGCAGCTTGTATCAAACACTTGAAGAGAGGGGCTTTGTAACCTGCTTTTATCATTGTTTCAGTAGGATGCCTTGCCCTGTCTGGACCTCCCATTCCAGTGAAATGCTTGCGTTCCTTTGGGTATAAGAGAACAGTGCTTAGAGGGAGGGGGGATTCTCTCTCGCATCAAAGTCTTGCACTGTCGTTGGTTTGTTTTTGTCCTGGTATCTGCCTATTACCAATAAGTTGTTCAACAATCCCCCGGAATAGTCAGTTATTATTTATTCCACGACGCTCGTCAGTCAGTGCTTGCTGACACTGCAACAACAGACTTCTATAGTGTCACAATGTTGCAATCTTAAGATATAACTTGGTATTGCAACTGCATTACACTCCCTGCAGGGGATGTAACAACCCAGGAAATGAAGCCTTTTAGCAGCAACCATATCTGGACACATCCGCTTTAGGTTCTGGAAGAGCAGGTTCTGTGAGCAAAAGTGCAGCTGAAACACATAAAAGACAATGTAGAGAGGCGAGCATGAGTGATTCTTGCAGACACAGAGCCCTTTGTCCTACCCTAATGCAGAGAGGCAGCTAAATTGAGTGATCACATATTCTGGGCTCAGAGACAAAAGCTTTTAGGCTTAGAAAGCCTTGATCTGTAGCTAAAAGAGTAGCAACAGCCATTCAGATGTTGGGTAACAATTTCCCGAGAGATGGTTTTGAGCAATTTCTTTTCAAGCCAGTGCTCAGAATCTATGAAGCATCACAGGCATTCGAGAGGCTTTATCGCACTCAGACTTTACTTTAAACAATTATAGACAGTTACTTTGGCCCTGGTCGGCACTTTGCAAAACAGCATGGCTAAGTTAAGAGATAAGCCCATTTTTTCTTTAAATTCATTTTGAGAAGTTTAGGGCGCTTAGACAAGAAAGCAGCACTAATGTGGAAATAAGTGCAGTGGGAGCTGTCCAATAGATCAAGGAATCAATCATAAGTCCTATGAGCAGTGATCTGAGTGAGCGGGAACGGTCGGGAGCGGCGTTCCACTACTTAAATATTTTTCTGTTTACCATTCTTCTACTTTATACGACCATATTCACCATTCTATACAGAGGATTTGTCCATTCATGTCCTTGTGCCAGTGTAAAGTTGTAACAGGAGCCTTAGTTACTAGTCACTTAGACTAATGCGATGCCCTGGTCGCAACACCCTGTCACATGTTGCAGTATACCTCCATCTACCCTCTCCTCTGCTGAGCCCACAGTTCCACTACTTTTTCGGTACAGTTCTACCACTGCCTATGAGGCCACCTACTGAATATGTACACACAGGAGAGAACAAAGGAGAGGGGGCTATGGACAGGGTCTGACTGGCTCGTAGAGTTCTCCCGAGCACCCACAATAACTGGTCTACTGTCGCAAATCGCAGTTCGCAAATCACAGTTTATGCCCTTTTTTAATGAAAAACTATTTTGATGATACCTGGGAATGTTTGCGTGAAAACGTGCACTTTTGAGTACATCGGGCCAGTAACAGTGGCTAAAACTACCAGCTGCACAGCGCATTCAGTAACTCAATTTGGCCCATAGTGACCTGCTGAATGGCCATTCTCGCATTGCCTTCTGGGCCAGCACCAGCCTCGGTATGACGGACACAGACTATACAAGTATAGAACATTTTTATCAGAACATCACTCCTAAAATTAGCAGATCACATTATCGGGTCACTGTTTTGTGGGACTATGCTTTAGGACCCAGTGCTGCATGCAGTGTACAGTTAATGAAATGCAGTCATATGCAAACTAAAGGACAGTAGACAATGAATTGCGTACAGCTAACAGCAAATTCCGACAGAAAATAAACACTCATGCTCTTGCACAAAAATATATTTTTCTCTGCCTTGTGAAATAGTTTTTAGTGTGGTAACAGTATACGGGCAAGTACAATGTCTTGCCAACAGTTTTCCCAACACTCGAATGACAATAGAATACACTGTAAAATGTACTCTGTAAAAGTAGACAGCCACAGCAAAATGGTGGTGTGTAATGCAACATAGATCAATGTAAGTGAAACATGAAACATTCACAGCAAAAGCTGGTGTTCATTAAAAAAAATGGAGGAGAAACAATATTTGAAGCCCTGGTCCGATAGGGCCGTATTGCTCTGGGTGGCCCAGAGTCAATGCAGCAGTGGAATCACTCTCTTGGTAGGGCCAATGGCGGCTAGTGGTGTGCCCCGTACCAGGGCCCACGTCCCCAGTGAGCCAATGGATATTCATCCTGGGTCATCAGTCAACCCAAACAGAAGAGGCCAGCTTTAGAAGAGCTTAAGTCTCTTCATGCATCCTCCCGACTCATCTTTCTAGTCCTCCATAAGCATTCTCCCTAGTCTACTCCTCTAAACCTCACTGTAACCTCCCACCCCCTGGATTACCGTCTAAAAGATCATCAGACAGCCTCCCTTGCATGATCAACTTAGTGATATTATAATATAGGAGAATACCTTTGCATGGAGGTGCTCCAACTGCACCCCTCCCCCCTCCACCCATTGCAGCCCGTCGGCCCAGCATTCATCTCCAGAGACTTTGTAATTATTGCTCTTCCGGCACAGAGGCTAATGCGCAAGCGATGCATTCCCTCTGCTCAGACGCCATGTTGTGTGAGACAAATAAACCAGCACCATAGAGGTTAAATCGGCTCACAAAAAAGTCCTCTAAAATCTTACCTAGATGCAGTAAATACATCCTCACTAGCTTCCCGAATGAGTTGAAGTGCGATGAGGTGAGAGAAAACTTGCCAGCACTGCACTACAAACTAAAAAGTCCTCTCAGCGCTTCCAGCCTGACCGAGCGTATCTTGCATTACTAACCACAAAGGGTTTTATTCTGAATATGTGCTTGCAACTGATGTTCAACATGCAGCTAATGATTCCAATACGCTATGCATACTATGACAGATCTTTTTTGCCAGTGTTGTGTGGAGCGTTTTCACCTCATAATTAAAGGACAAAACCAGGCAACTGCCAAAGGGATAATTGCTGTACCACCTTCTACTGTGCCACTAAGTGCCCTTATTTCAAGATATTAAACTCATATGTAGCATTGGGCCTAAGTTAAAAAAAGGATTTAAAAAAAAGAAACGATTTTAATCAAACTGTCCCTTAACTAAACTGTCCCTCTGTAGAAGTCTGGACAAAATATAGGACATGAATTGTGCTCACAGGTGTTTATTGAGACACCTCTTATGATATCCTGTATAGGGTATTCATAGTTCTGGGCAGGGCTGGATGTTTACACACTGCGGTCCAGTCCAAGCATGTAGTTGGCTTCACTACATGTGACTGTGCTAGCATTCACACACTCAGGTTAGCCAGAGCACCCAGGAGACTACCCTTAGTCTTGGCATTACGCTAACTGGGGGCCCTGTGGGGAGGCCCTGCACCAGCTGTAGTCTTTCATTAGAAGATGCGTCGGGGCTGACTCGCTTGCACAGCCTCTGGCGGGTTCTCTTCGTCTTCTCGCGTTTCGCAGGTTTCTTGCTCTGACCCCTTTTCGCTCCGTAAATCTCGCGAGAGATCTGTGTGCGTGATCTCCCGAGACAGAGTCCCCAACACCTCCCTTGGTGGGAAAAAGGCGGACGTTAGTTCATGACAAAGTCAGTGAACCTGGTGGGCCTTCTTATCTCCCTTTGGGGTCTCTCCAGGTTGGGGATGACGCCTGGGTCTTGGATGGTGATGCACGTCAGGAGGTGTGAGGTCCCTTGGGGTTGTCTCCCATTGTGGTTATCGGGACTGGGGCGGGGGGCTGAGGTACGCATGTTCTCTTTGGTCCTTTTCTCCTGAAGCGTCGATTTCTGAATGTTGGTGATCACTGACCGAACCCCATTGGTCTTGGTCGCTTCCATCTCCCGTGGAGGGGTGGTTTGTGGATCCTCTCTTGCGGTACACTGCCACTCTTTCTAGGTTCCATCGTCTTCCGTTGCTGGTGTGGATATGATTGGTCCCTTTGTTGGTTACTTCCAATGCCCTGCTATATTTGGAGCTGGTAGTGGTGTCTTTGTGGGGCAGGCATATCATTACAAGGTCGCCTTCACTGACCTCTGTGCGATGGCCCGCCCTGCGTTTGTCGCCTTGGGACTTCATTGCTTCTTTGTTCTTTTGCATGCGGAACACAATGGGCCTCATTACGAGGTTGGAGGTAAGGGGTTACCGGCACCGGTAAGGATGCCTGTGCCGGTAACCCCTTACCTCCGTATTCCGAGGTCCCTTAGCGGGTCCCGCTATGGGTGCCCGGTTTTAGCAGGCGCCCTTAACGGGACCCGCTAAGGGACCAGGGAACTAATAACAGGCCCGCTATCAGCGGGCCTGTTATTAGCTCCATCCCCATTCCCATTGAGCCCTATGGGGGCTCGAATGGGAATGGGGAATGGTTCTCGGAATGGGGACTTACCAGGTCCTCCAAGTTTGGAATGACCCGGTAAGTCCCTATTTCGAGAACCCGGACCCGGAATGCAGTAAGGGGGTAGCCATGGTGCTAATAGCACCATGGCTACCGCCTACCTCGTAATGAGGCCCAATGTCTCTCATGTCTATGTCTTCGTCTTCTCTGATTTGATGTAACCACAGGGGTACTAGCGTGGATGCAGCCCTTCTCCCCCTCAACAGTTGAAAAAGGGACACCTGGGTGATTGCATTTGGCGTGATGCAGTGGGCCGCCACTGCCTCTTTCACTATCTTATGTGGTTCTAGGCCTAATAAAACAGTTCGCCCTTTCCACTAGTCCATTTGCTTGTGAATGGTACAAACTTGCCCTTAGTTGGCGAATGTTGTGCTTCTTCAGGAAGTTTTCCATTTCCCTGGAGACTAACTGCACACCATTGTCGGTTACGATCTCCTCGGGGAGCTCCTCCCTCTGAAACACAGCACTGAGCACCTCAATGACCATGCTTGTGGTGATGTCTGGCACAAATTCGATGTCTACCCACTTGGAAAAGTAGTCCACCATTACTACTCCATGTTTGTGATCTGGGGACATGCCATCTAGCGGGCCCATGAAGTCCAATCCTAATCTGTACCAGACGCCGTGTGGTATCTCTGTGGGTACCGTGGTTGCCTGTCTTACTGTGAGCCGCTTGTCACTATTTGTGCACTCGTTGCACCTTTCAATCATCGCCCTTATTTCTTGATCCATTCCGGGCCACCAATAGGCGTCGTGTACTCTGCGCCTCATCATGTTGCTGCCCAAGTGCCCCGAATGTGCTCTGCAGAGTATCACTTTGCGGATCCCTGTCGGGAGAATGACTCGGTTACCTCTCAGTACTAAAACGTTCATCACGTTGATCTCGTCACTAACTTTCCAATACGGGCGGAGACTCTCGGGGACTGCCATCTCGTTAGGCCATCCTTCACAGACCCACTCTGCTACGCTGTGCAGTGCACCGTCTTGTACCATTTCTTCTTGCCAGTGTCGCTCGCCGATCTCCATGAAGTCTCTGTTTCTCAGGTCGCTTATGGAGGCCACTACGCATGAGGAACGTGGTCCGTGGGGTGTTTTAGTCCAGTAGCCTGGACATGCAGTCTGCTTTGGTATTTTTCCAGCCTGCAATGTGGGTAATTTCATAGGTGTACTCTTGCAGCTTTGCTGCAATTCTGGCCAATCTCGGGGTGGCTGTTTTGGTGCCGCCGGGGCTCAGCATGTGTATCAAGGACTTGTGGTCAGTGATCAATCGAAATTTGGTGCCCCAAACGTATGACCTGAAGTATTCCACTGCCCAGAAGCACGACAGCATCTCTTTTTCCACAGTGAGTAGTTTTTTTCCGAAGTAGAAAGTGCTTTAGACGCGAAGGCAACAATATTTTCCATGTCGCCCATTTTCTGGGTGAGGGTGGCGCCTAATCCATAGGCGCTGGCGTCTGTCGTAATGCATGTTTCCCATTCGGGATTTAAGAGTTTGAGACAGGGTGCGTGCAGGATCCTCCTTTTGATCTCTGCGAATGCCTCATCTTGTTGACGTTCCCATATGTAGGTTGCGCCCTTTTTTAGGAGATCCCTCAGGGGTGACGTGGTTCCGGAGAACCTGGGGACGAACTTTGCTTAGTATTCGGCGAGCCCCAGGAAGGACTGAAGTTCGTCCTTTGACATCAGGCCGGGGCATTGGTTATGGCTTCTAAGAGGTTTTTCTTGGGGCTTACCCCTTCTCTCGAGATGCAGTAACCCAGGTATTCAACTTCTCCCGCGTTGAAAATGAATTTTTCATGGCGCAAGTGGATACCCGCGTCTTGCAGTTTGCTTAGTACTTCGTTCAAGGCTTTGTCGTGAGTGACAGTGTCTTTGGCGTAAACCAGGATGTCGTCCTGGAAGTATGAAACATTAGCGATGCCATGCAGTATCGAGTTCATCATCCTCTGGAAGGCGGAAGCTGCTGAGAATAGGCCAAACGGCATACGCGTGCATTGGTACGTGCCGAAAGGGGTGATGAAGGCAGTGAGTGGGCGTGAGGACTTGTGAAAGCTAATTTGATGGTATGCATCTCACATGTCAAGTCTTGTGAATATGGTTGCTTCTCTCATCATGAGCACTATTTCATTGATGCTGTGAAGCGGAAAGCTGTCGGTGACCACCTCCAAATTCAAACTGCGTCGGTCTATGCAGACTCTCAGCTCGTTGGAAGACTTTTTCTTGATAAGTACCACCGAGCTCAGCCATTCTGAGGATTCTACTGTCTCTATGGTGCCTTCTTTGACCATCTTCTTGAGTTGAGCTTCAAGTGCTGACCTTGCTGTGGCTGGAACTGGTCTGACTTTGTGCTTCACTGGAACAGCATTCGGCTTGAGGTGAATCTTGTGTACATAGTCGTTTACCTTCCCTGGTGTTTCAGAGAAAAAAAGAAATCGGGAAATGCTTCTCTCAGATCCGGCGCTCCTTCTGCTGAGACCAACAGAACTTGATCGGGGTTGCTAGGGTCTAGCCGTATGTTTAGCTTATGTCATTCCATCCTAACATGGCTGGGCCCTGGGACGAGAAGTAGACTTTCGTGGTGGTGGTTCTGTCCTTGAATTCAATTTTCGCCTTTATATATCCTAGAAGGTCCACTGTGGCCCTTCCGAATACTGACGGTTTCTGGCTGGTACTCCTAATTTCGACTCGGTCCCGGCCTGCGTCTCCATCCCATCCACTTTCACGACGCAGTGTTTTTTTTCTCTCCTGGCTCGGTATGCGTTGACCATGATCACCATGGACTTGTCATGCCCGTCGCCGTCGTCGCTAGAGTCCCTGTCGCCGTCGTCATGAGTGACGGCCTTCTTCCGCCACGTACAGGCTGCAGCCACATGGCTGAAACATCTGCATTTGGAGCATTCTTTGTTCCTGGCTGGACAGTCTGGGTCGCTTGCCATGTGCTTGGTGCTGGTTCATCTATAGCACTTTGGTGCTTCTCTCTGCCTGGGAAATTTGTCCCTGGCGGGATCGTGGGGCTGTCTGTGCTTGTGCCCTCTCCACTGTACAGCGGTCATTTCTGGGACTGGTGAAGGACCTCCAACTTTTTTGCGCCTGCTGGAGTTTCCTCTTTGGCCCTGGCGATCTGTATGCCTTGTCAAGGTCGACCTCCTTCTCCTGAATAAACTTGTCCTGGACTTTCCTGGAATTTGTGTGGACTACCAGCATGTCGCAGATGACTTGCTCAACGTTGTCGCCAAACCCACATGATGCTGTTAGTTCCCTCATTCTGGTGATGTAGTCATCTACGGGTTCATTGCTCTCTTGTTTCCTGGTGTAGAATTTGAGTCTGTGAAGCACTACATTTTCTTTGTTTGTGAATCTCTTCATCATGCAGCGAACCGCCTCTTTGTAGACATCATCGTCGTCGTCCGACACGGGCATGGCTTTAAGCCCTGCAAAGATGGGCTGTCCCTCCACCCCCATGGTGTTTAGCAGCATGGCCTTCTTCCTGGCAGGCGCGTATCCTGTACCACCTAGAGCCTCCAGGTAAGTGGAAAACAGCGGCTCCCATTGCTGCCATGGTATGGCGGGGGTGCCCGGAGAGGGGAGGAACGCAGGGGGGTGCGTAGCACCCAGCACGGTCTGCCCGGGTGAGCCCTATTCCTCGTCGCCAATTATGTGGAGGTCTGGACAAATGACAGGACATGAATTGTGCTCATAGGTGTTTGAGACACCTCTTATGATATCGGGTATAGGGTATTTATAGTTCTGGCCAGGGCTGAATGTTTACTCACTGCGGTCCATTCCAAGCATGTAGTTGGCTTCACTACATGTGAGTGTGCTAGCATTCACACACTGAGGTTAGCCAGAGCACCCAGGAGACTACCCTTAGTCTTGGCATTACGCTCTGGCTAACTGGGGGTCCTGTGAGCAGGCCCTGCACCAGCTGTAGTCTTTCATTAGAAGGAGCGCCGGGGCTGACTTGCTTCTGCAGCCTGCGGCGGGTTCTCTTTGTCTTCTCGCGTTTCGCAGGCTTCTTGATCTGCCCCCTTTTCGCTCTGCAAATCTCGTGAGACCTGTGTTCGTGATCTTGCGAGACGGAGTCCCCCACACCCTCCCCTGCCGCACACGAGTGCGCTCATGGTCTGATAGGCAAGCCAGAAGCCGAAAGCAGCCTCGACGGGAATCCAAAGAAAAGAACAGAAAAAAAACGGAAGGGAAAACATGCCGAAAATGTTTCCCTAAAAAAAAAACAGAGGACCTGCAAAAGAAAAAAAAAGAACAAAAAGGAAAGGGCCCTGCGGCGCTAGTTCCCTTCCATGTGCGCAAAGCGGCCGCCATCACAGGGGGATTGCGGAGGTGGCGGCACTCTTCGCTGCGTGCCGCCAGAAGGTAAGTAAGGGGGTGGGGAGAGCGGGTGGTCCGAAATGTCTGTGGGAGACAAAACCAAAAGTTATTTTCTTCCACGGTCATTTCGGATTCAAATATTTCTCAGTAATCCACCTCGACGGGGAAAGGTTACATTTATGTGTGCTTGTTTGTTTGTGTGTGTGGGTGTTGGGTGTTTGTGTGTGTTTGTGTGCGTTTTGGTGGGGGGGTCTTGGGAGGGCAGTGAGGCAGTGGGGGCTGATAAAGGCAATTTTGAGTAAATCCAGCAAGAGAGGGCAGAAGTGGGGTTGGGGAGCGAAGACATTTTGTTTTTTCTATTTTTGTAGGCCGCCTAATATCATCCGAAAAAATGACGTTGAAGTGTAACATTACATAAGATGATCATACAAATATGGTGGCATACGAAGAAATGGGAACATATGCAAAAGATTGAGTGCCCTGAAGACAGCACCAACAGGAAATGCAATTGAAATTAATTTGTGTGCATTTTCTCAAAAATTGCGTTTGGTCCTAGAAACACATATCATAAGTGTAGGCACATTTTCTTGCCCTCATAAGACAAGGGGGCATTATTAGAAAGAATAGTGGTAGAGATACTAATCACTTTTCCATACAGATGTAGAAAAGCCTGCATTGTATGCTTTCCCACAATAAGAGTTGTACGTATATTTGTAGATGTCATTGTTAGAATGAATTTTGATTATGCTGTTGGTTTTATGTAAATGCATTTTTGGTTGTGATTGTTTTTGATAAATATTAAAATATGTATACATTTTGGATAATATATGGTCATATGCCCTTTTTTTGATGTTCAAGGGGCATAAAATGAATAGGTCTGTAGGCATCTAGGAATCTCACCAAAACAGAAGGCAAAGGAAGCTGTTTTGAGGGCAAGGTGCCTAAGACGACAAACTGAGTGTCACAGCAGTCTGAAACATCCCTGACACCGAAGAGTTGTTTTGCAGGCACTGATGAGCTCGCATCCGCGAGTTCGTACAAGCAGCACACAAGCGGGAACCCAGCCTCTGCTCCAGCGTAGCATTGGCGGCCAGCCTGAAGAAGGCAGTGGGGCCAACCTTTGACCGGAATAACTTGCTCAATATCCTGAAAGCGAGAAAGGTCCAGAAGAGTGGGAGACACGATTTCCTCAGCAATCTTTGACCGCAGCGCAGGCACCACGTGTGATGACATGCACCTGACGGCCTTAAAGCACAGAGGTGGCGGCGAGGAGACGTGGCAAGGCTGAGATTCATGGGGTTGGCCAGAGCCCCCAGTGTATCATCCGCACATCCTAAACCACAAATGAAGAGCCCGGACGAGTCGGCGGAGAAAGAACAACACTTGCTGAAACACAAAGAGAGAGGGGCCCGCTCTGGAGCCAGACCGCCCTAGAGCTGCAGCACAACTTCGCCGAACACGAGCTTGAGAGGTGAGCAGTCCCTAGACCCCCAAACCATATATTCAAAAACTCAAGAGGGGGAGCACATGCAGGTACCGAGTCGGAATGTGAGTCCGGTAATAGTAACTCGGGACCCCCACCTACCCGACCACAGTGCGAGGAAACCAAGTGAACGGGCCGCCGGGTGCAGTCAAACTGCAGTCCGAGAGGTGAGCCTTCTTCCCTCCGCCTCACTCATCCCCTCAATAACCGGTGGAGGAAAGACCGGTACATCCCGAAAAGGGAATTAAGACATAGCGCAATGAAATTCGCGCAGGGGAAGAGACCCAGTGGGGACACAGCCAGAGATAGCCCAGTTGGCCCAGGTCCAACCTACACGCCTCCAGCTTGGGCTATGCCAGACAACCCCGGCCGGAGTGAGGGACCCCACCGAAGCACATCAAGAAGGAGGAGGCTCGCCTGAGGCCGCGCCAGTGCCCCACAAAAGGCCCATCCTTGAACGGAACAGAGCAGCAGCTGGGGCCCTTGACCCTCCTCACACAATCACTCTGTAACAACATGTACCAAACCGCATTGGCAGTTAAACACACAGCATAACCAAGCTCCTGATTTACTTGTACTGCGCAACACCAGAGGAGACAACTGCCAACACAAAAACAAGGGGGAGAACAACATACAGGTACAGATCAGGCTTGCCAAACCCATGGTGGGGAACTAGACCACCATTGTAACGGTGTGAATTTTGAACTTAGAGGGGCGGCAACTCTAAACTCAGCCGTAGGTGCATGAAGAAGTACCTACCTGCCCAAAACGGAAATACACCAGAGTCGCACCCCCTAGCCACTGGGATAAGAACTTGATGATGGCGAGCAGGCTGCTCTGAGCCGCTTGACACCTACATGTTGAAGGCAGCAACAACATCTCCTACAAGCCTGATGTCACTAGAAAACAACATCCAACATCTGCACGGACTATAAGAAGTGGTGAAGGAAAAAGGACATAGTTGGCAGAGGAGACCGTACCACAAGGGGATAGACTGCTCAACAGCTCATACAATTAACGCAGAGTGAAGTCCAACAATAACATAAGCTTGCAGCCCTGACCCCACTTGCAGAAACAGGAACCCTGCGTCGAGAGTGACTAAACAAGGGCAGAGGCACGGACTGATCAAGCTGGACAACCGGCAACCAAGTCATTAACTGGGAGGCTATCTGGAGCCTTTGGGAGACCTGTCACCTAGTTCGCATTTTCCTTATACAACTGGTCACCTGGGCCGGTGATAACAACCTTCACACAGGTTTCTCAGATACTATCACAAACGAACATTAAGAATGGGAAAATCTGAAAAATTGCAACAAAAGCTGAACTTTGAAGCCGGATCCGCCATAAAATTCCCAAGTGCGCACACACAACGGAACCCCCAGGGATAATCATGGCGAACGAGACGCACCACCAGTCAGCGAACTAAAGGAGATAATGATGGAAGGACGCTAGGAATGCCAGAGCTGCCCGGTAAGACCTGAAAGAGCGAGTGGAGTACTGGGAGCGCTTGAGAGTGAGTGTCACATATCATTAACAGTGTGGGAATGTCCATTTAAAGTAATTGGAGGAAATTATACAAATACAGTTTTAAGAAAGAATCAGTGACATAAATTTTGAAAACAAAGATTGATACAATTACAAACAATGTTAAGAGTGGGTCAGTGACCCAAATCTTGGAAACAGAGATTGACACAAATACGAACAGTGTTAAGAAAGGGTCAGTGACCCAAATCCTGGAAAGAGAGACTGATACAAATGCAAACAGTGTGAAGAAAGGGTCGGTGAACCAATATTTGAAAAGAGGAATTGATGCCAATAAAAATATTGCTGGCAAAGGTTTGATGACCCTCTACTGGAAAAGCCTCTTTTCATGGATGAAAAAGAGTGAGCAGAGAATAGAAATGCCCTAGCAGGATAGTGAACCAGGCAAACAGTGAGTCTGGGACTCACACCCATAAATGAATATAAAGCCCTGGCAGAAGTGTAAAAACCATGCACTGTGTGAGTCTGGGACCCCCACCCAAGAAACAAAATAGTGATATCCTGGCATGAGAGTAAACCAGGAGTAGAAATAGAAGTAAACCTGAAACCGTGGAACAGTGAGAACTAATACAAAAAGGGAAACCCCATATCCATGTTTAAGGATCAGTGATAAAGTCACAATACCCTGGCAGTAGAGAACACCAGGGGGTAAAAAGAGGAACAGTCAATGGTAAAGAGAAAAACCATACCCCTTTAAGGTTAATTGGGATTAACTGAAGATTCAAGAAAACTGTGTGTTTAAAAAAGACCCAGGAGAAGGCTCATTCCCCCTGGAATATATTGGATGGTGAAAGACAGAAGGACCAAAGGGAAAGAGTTATTTTCCTTAAAACTGTGGAAACATAATAAGTGTAGAAACTCAAGGGAGAAGTCGTCCCCCTTGAAACTGTTAAGTGAAATATTGTATAAAGAAAGGGACACAAGGGGAGAGCCCTTTGAAACAGTGGAACATTAGTTGACCTTTTTTCTGAAGTACCAGACAGACAGTGAAAGACCAGAAGAAACATAGTGGAAGGGATGAGCTCTTCCTCTCGTGGTACTTTATTCCATTTAGTTTTTGGCACCTTAGAACTTTTGTTTGGAACTCTGAAAGAAAGCTACAAGCTCATAGCTTACAGAAATCCCCTTGTACACATTGTTTTAAGTTTGGCATGTAAGGGTCAGTTTAGGGATTTTGTACACAGGACGGAGGATGCTCTTTGGTTTAATCCTGACACAGACAGTGATTTGTTTTGTTGAGGCATGGAAACCCCTCATTGACATGGCAACATGTAAGATTTCCCCAACCCCTCTTATTATTTTGACAATAAAGATCCTATTTCATTCTGAAACTTGTTACTGTGTCCGTGTCTTACTCTTGACCCCTTGCACATGCCTTGTTAAGCAGCATCAGGATATAAGATGCATTTGTTTGCTTCTGTTTCACTGGACTTGAAAACGCGTCTCAACACTAGTTCTCTGAAGTCATTGATGAACTGTTCTCCACAGGCAATGTACTCCTAATTGGCTTAGTTGGGCCATTTGTCCTGTTTCCTGGAAAAGAGTGATCTACCTACACTTCCCAATATACACTTTTCCTTTTACTCATTTGGTTTAGTCAGTCCATTTACGCCGTGTCTTTAGAATTATTGAATCAGGATTCCCGACAGACAATGTTCCTCAGGTTCACTTGGTTTTGTCAGCACCGTATTTTTGGATTTGGTGGATCAGCTTTACCAATAAGGAAAGTTTCTTTGGTACATTTAGTATTGCCCATGCTCTTGTGCTGAATGTTTGAAGTGAATGGTCAACAATTGGCAATGATGACTGTTTGTTTGGTCCTCTTAACATTCCTGCACAGTGTCTCTGATGTGTTAATTTCAACCCTCACGCCATGTTTTACATTTCAGTTTCCTTTAATGTTGAAAGCATCATTGCACCCCCACTTTGGAAGTGCTAGAAATACAATTCCTGCAATGCATTTCTCTTGAGGTTCACTGTGACGGTGTGTCAGTACTGCTGCACTATACCCTTTGAAGTGTTGGAACAACAACTCCCATAATGTAGTTTTAGCCCTTCGAATCAATGGCCATGAAGTCTCTTCTAGGGATCCCATGGAATCTCTGGTATAATGGTGCAGATTCTCATGTTCTCTTCCCTTCTCACCTTACTGCCAGTAAGATAGCACAGCGAGTTGAGCGTTTACAGCTGCGATTGGTGTGTGATCTGCAGGTTGCAAGTTTGAATCCTGGCAAGGCCAACACAGCCTTTCATGAATCGTTTCCCTACCTAGTCCGTTTGGCGCAAATGGAGAAGAATGGGAGTGAGGTGGGTGTCCAGTTAAAGTACCGAATTCAAAAGGATCGAATGCCAAAGGTGAGTCAATTTGACTTAAAACAAAAAGGTCGAATTTATTTTTTTAAGATTTTTATTTTGGGTTTCCGTTTTGGAAAATAAAGTGGTTTTTACGACAAAAAAGGGGGTATGGCGGGGGGACCTTTTGATTCGACCCTTTGGTCATTCGATCCTTTGCATTTGAAACTTTGACCTAGAACCAGTGAGGTGCATACACCCTGCCTCCAAGATGGCGGCAAACTGCTCCCTGTTTGTGGATACTCTTCAGCAGTCTAGTAATTTCCAAGATGGCAACCAACAATCTTGGAGTGAGTCAGAAATGCCCAGGAATGCTGCCGTCTGCTCGGTGTCGCTTCTTCCTTGACTGCAATTCTCCTGTGAGTTTTTCCCCTACAGTTTGCTTTCCTAGCTTCCATTTCTTGTTCCCGTTTTCTCCCGTCCCATCTAATCTTTCCGCTGCCTCCCTGTAAGCGTGTACTCTCTATATTTTATGAAATAAGTACGCTGAGACTGAAAGTAGATGTTTTCCTGTTAGTGAAACAACTTTTATTTTGCATTAACTTTCTTTTCTTTCTCTATTTTAGGAAACAGGATACGTTTTTCTTCTTGGTCGAGGACTTCTTCTGTTGACAGTTTCAGGCAGCGGACTTGGTTCCTTCATGTAAGTCTCTAAAGGTAGAAATGTTCTATTCTCATTTTTTTCAAGTCTCTCTCATGGTTTCCGTCAGTTCATTTCACTACAAACGCCTTTGCCTTTTCTTGTTAATGCACTGCAAATGTTCCCAGCTCTATGGATCTTACAGTCTTTTTTATCAACTAGCTCTGAGGCTTCATTCTCTTTCCGGACTGCAATTTCTTAATCCTTTAACATCTTGTTTAGTAGACTCTTCCAATGGGGAACAGTCTTTTCCGTTTGCAATATCCACTGTACACATACACGTGTGCACGCACTTAAACTCCTCTCTCACTCCGGCACTATTCGGCTCACACTTTGCTTGGTTGGTTTAATGTTTTCCCTTGAGACTGGCTTGCAGCGTCTCTCTTCATCAAGTCTCTAGTCCCTTTTATACAGTGCGGGCTTGTTGAGGCTTCTGCCTTCCAGTCGCACTCCATTTTATTGACTCGGCAGTGTCTAGAAAGCTCCGCCCCCCCAGCTGACTTTTGAATGAGCCTCAGTGACACCGTTGCGCACACCCAGCTGCAACGCGGGAGTTCCGCTCCTTCAGCGGTGTTGTAATCCGAAAACACAGCGTTTCTGCCCCTCGCCTTCACTTCACGTAACAGCGCATTCCTCACTTCATGTTATGCTCCCCTTTGTTGTAACGATCTTCGGATCTTCTGTTTCGGAAGGGATCTCCCCACCGCACTTGTTTCATAGGGGCGACGCTTCTCTCACTCCTCCTCCCCTCTTTATACTAGCGTGACGGCCTCTCTCTCACCTTGACATGCTGATCTCGGCGTGAAGATGCCAGAACTGGCAGCACACAGCGATTGACGATCGCTCCATGAACTTCAGCAACATTTTCTAACATAAGCGCAACGGCGCAACTTTTACTACTTTAAGTTAAAACGGTCTTCCCTGTTTTCTTTCCGGACCTCCTCAGTAAGCCCAGCTATAACCGTCGTTTTCCTCCTCCAGCTCCTGCGTTGCCTAGCAACCAGCAAAACAAGAGAACAAGGTCAACAGCTTGAATCCCTGCTGTGATTGGCTAAACACATTGTCAATTAACCTCTCCAGCTGATAGAAATATTTAACCCTTTGATGCCCTGCTTATCCTGCTTATGCTGGTATTGCCAGAGCCAATGCCTGACGGAAGATCTCCTGTGCACTTCAGAGTGGATCCATCACACTCCCCCTTTCTCTTCTTGCTCCTGTGCTATGTCTCGCCATGGGACTTCTGGACGCTGTCCCTCCTGTGAATCTACTCCCTGCGCAACCCGTTCACCAGTTCTTAATCCAGCCCTCCTTTGACTTACATTGCTACTTTCATCTCACTTGCCGCACAGCTATTTTACCTTTCGATCTCCCACTCTCCTGGTGCATCTGTGGTATTAAGTGGAAAGGTCTTTTTAATTTCTCTAAATTAAAAAAGACAGATTTTGAAAGATATCTCGGAGACCACTCCGAGCAGTCTCTCTAAATCAAACTGTCATGCCTCTGTCGCAAACCGAGGGCATGCAGGCGCTGACAGGCGTGGGAAGTCGAGGGAGCAAAATAAGTGTTTTTTGGGTTGTTATTAGTGTGTGTGCGTTTGTGACTGTGTAGAAGGGGAGGGGGAACGTGTTGCACTGGGAAGGGGGTGGTGGGGGATTGAAGGGAGGGCTCAGGGGATAATCCCCCTTATTTTCTAGCAATCCAGCAGTGTGGGAGATGGTGGGGGTGATCGCCTTCAAGGGGCAGAGCAGGTAGGGAAGGGGTCAGAATGTCATTTTTCGGCATTTTCAAGTGCACACAAAATCGGTCTAATGAAAGCAGCGTTTTTTGTGTTCGCCTTTTAAAATGTAGAAAAATCACACAGAACCGAATCTGCTGCTGTGGCTCCTCTTAGTGTTGCACTATCACTTTCCAAAACTTAGCCTTTACTGGATCTTGTGTGCCGCTCAGCCCATTTATTCACTGAGCTTTGGCACTTTCTTATTGCTGCCTTTTCTGCTTTCAATCGCAAGCGCTATCTCTATCTTTCTGAGCTCACGCTCTCTATGACTGTAACCTCTACATATGCCCGTTCTTTAACATGCAACCTTTGTGATCCGTGGAATACAGTGGGCATGAGATTCTGCAACTCTCTCTTCAGCCCTTACTCCTGGCATCCACCATCTCACCTGGGATGACTGAACACCGTGTAACAGCAGTGTATCATTCCTGCAGTTCTGTGCCCTGTTCCTCAATTCAGTCTTCTTCCCCAGGAGGGTTTCCCAGATTCTCCACTGGGCTCTGTTTGTTTACATACCAGAGACCGGTGTGGTGTGTGGAAGGCTTTCCATTTTCACCAATGGCAGACACTACTATATACAGGTGAGTGTTTGTTGTATTCCTAAAGGATGTGCGTTGTGGTCATAATAGTACCAACTCCCGTTGGGTGATATTGTATGTGTGTATGCTCTCTGTAAAGTGCTTTGGCACCTCATTATCATTATCCTCACCACCTCAAACATTTGGCTCCAGCTCGTCCGGATGTCCTTTTCAAGTATCATCTGTTGGCTCCTCAATTCCGCTTGAGATGGGTAAGAAGCTATGTTGTTGTATGTATAGTTCTCACTGGTGAGTTTGTTTGCATGCTGCGTGCGAGCATGAATGCTTTGTTTATTTTCCAATACACTCAGCTCTTTGGAATGTCTTTGCAGGCTGAGGATTTCAGTCAGCCCTACTTCCAATGTGGTCAGGTTTACTAAATGAGCAGTGTCTGCTCAGCTCAGATGTTTTATCCCATCTCCAGGTCTGGCACACACTTCTGCTCTGCGTTTCCTCACCACCATTCATGATTCTATTCTGACACCCGGGACATCTTTTATTTCTAGGTCCTGCTTCTCCGACCATGTGCTCAATTGAAAGTTCTTTTCAGAATAGTGGGTCTTTATTACTGACATGGTGCACACAGGGCAAATTGATCTAAGACTTCAGTTCTCTCGCTGTTTTGTTGAGACTTGTCTTGCACATTCACTCGTGAGTGCTTGACCTTTCTTGGTGGAAGTTATCAGAAGTGGAGTTGAGATCTTTATCCCCGCCCTAACGTTGTGAAAGAAAGAAAAGAAAGTGGGTCAAATAAATGGCTATGGGAGGATAAAGGGTTGAAGAACAGACTGAGTGAAAGGGACAGGATTATCATAACTGCACTTTAAAGAGAGTGTAGCTTAGATTGGATGGGAAGGAGCGATGATTTGACATTTGGCTGATAGAAAGTGGGTAATCCAGGCAAGAGCTTAGCCTACGACACAGCCGGTGCGCGCGCAGACGGGAGATAGGAATGTAGTGTTCAACAATGTTGAAAAGAGCCAAAACTTCCAAGAAAATGAGGACACAGACTCAGCAATCAGTGAGCAGTCACAGCTGAGGACAGGATGTAATCAGAACTGGGAAAGGGGGAACAGCCAACCTGGTTGTCATGCTGTAGATAGTTCCACTTTAATAAGAAAGACTGGAACAGGTGCGCCACTACTATTCAAGCGGAGACTAGAAACTGACGGATAGTTTGGTATTGCAGAATTCAAGAAAGGCTTTATCAAAAGTAGTGTGAATGAAGTCACCTTAAAGAAAGAGGTGACAGCTACTTAAGCAAGTGATGAGTTGAGTAGGTGTTGTAGATGGTGGAAAAGGAGCAACCAAATCTCTTTGGAAATGGTTTGCAGGTGAACATCTCATGAAAGCCAGAGTTCCTGCTTTGGGAAAAGAGGTTAAGATGTTTAGATTCTGAGATATGTAATGTAAAGTGGTCTTAAAAAGCGCAATTCTGCCAATAATTTTGGCCTCGCTGTGCATGGGTCTGTAAGAAAGGAGAGCAGGGCGTGTTAGTTGGATAGTGGGAAGGCAGATGCAGAAACCTTTGGTGTGGATGAATGCAGGTCAGAAGTACCCGTAACCTGTTTGTCGATATGAAACTCTCTATGTTGTTTGTGATTGGTACCGATCGGGCATGTTGCTCATATGGGCAGCCCCCAGATTGTGGAGTGCAAAAATTAACAGCATGATTATTGATAGAAGATGGATAGGGTCTGAATCTGTAAAGTACACTAGACATAGGAGGTCGTCTGTAGGAGTGTGGCAGGTGTAAGGATGCAATATATTAATAGTAAGGAGTTAGTTGAGGGATGGAGAGTGCGGGTGAGAGTGTTATCACTTCCTGGGTCTTGGTGGTAGAATTCACTTAGATTAAAGGTGTGGACCAGTGCTAAACAGGTGAGGTTCCATGAGTCAGCTTGGTTCCCACAGATGGTAGTGCCAAGAGATTTGAAAAAGGCTGGTGTGAGTGAATTATCCCACGTTTCTGGGGCACAGTTTTTAGTTGATTGCTATTATATTCCTTTTCTTATGAAGCGGTTGGATGAAAAGCCAAGTGTTGAACTGTTCCCTGAACGTCAGGTGGTTCTCCTCACAGTGGAGCGTTTTGGGTAGGTGATTCCACAGTTTCCCCAATTACTAGGGATGTAGGCAGATGTAGATGTCAGGTAATCTATCATGCAGATGTTATGAGCAAAGCACTATGAGAAAGTTCCTAATGTGTTTGGAATGCAGGTAAGTGCACAGAATCAAATTTGGCTGGGCGCTAGGTGTTCATGTACTGATATTACGTTAAACAGTTGTTATAGATGCCTGTATAAATACAATCATGTTAATCTAGCTATGTGCTAGGTAGCAGGCCAAACAGTGAGTCAAATATGCAGTAGTGGTTGAGCATAATTCAGTGATATGCTAGATATGCATGGTTGTAGTGTAAAAGACATAATGGTGTGAAGCCAATTTACTGTTTCAAAATAGCTCTGTGTTGTGTGTAAGTGTGCACCAACATAGTCTATGTGGCTATGTGCTTGGTATGCAGGTACCTACAAGCGTGACATTTACTATGCGTTAGGTGTTTTCTTTATTGTGTCTTGGATTTAAAAAAATGTAACTTTTCACAAATTACATACAGTGTAAGGTATGCAGTGGGCAGTAGGGTGAGAGGCAACATTGTTGTGATGATTAACTCAATGATTAGCAGCTTATGAATGGTCAGGGTGTGATTGCTGTGAGAAAACTAGCACAAAATGGCATAGTGTAGGTGATGTGGTGAATGGCAGATATTTTGTTGAAGAAAGTGGATCGTTCTTTGCAAGGAGGGTAAAGGGAACAGTCAAATAGGAAAAGGTTGCTGTGCAGAATTTCGATGGGAATTTAAAAAGGTGTTTCCATGTGCTGGGAGCAGTGCAGCTCCTGGTGAAGGATGCTTTCATGGAATTCCTAATTTAACTTTTGTGTTCTTGCAGCAGGCTAATTCATTCATGCAGTTGGTGAGCGGGTGCAAGTGGATCTTGGTCACCTGGCTTAAGCAGAACCCTCCTCCTTATCCCTGCCCCTTTCTTTCTGCTCTTAACTCTTAGATCAGGGGCATCTCTCGCATGGGCATCTGAAGTGAAGGGCAGACAAAGAAACCCTTCTCAGACAGCAGGTAAGCATGCACCAATATGTGTTTTCTCCCTCTGTACCCACATGCCATCCCCATCATCATCAGACAATGCCAACTTCTCTGGTGCTGGCGTGAGGAAAGGTGCTCCATGGCACAGTAAGTTGTGAATTTGTACAAGTGTTATTCTAGCGACGCAGCATGTGTGTGCCCGCTCCACCCTCCCTTTGTTCCGGTTCCTTCCCTGTTTGTTAGCCCTCCCTCCATCCCTCATGCCGCACTCCACTAGCACCCCCTGAAGTGGCAGCCCCCTCGGCCAAGGACCAGAGGCTAAGGACAGCTCCAGTGGTGTCTGCCCGTTTCCACCGTGGTAGCACATAGCCTGCACCCATTGACCTGCTGCGACTGATCAGTTAAGTCGAATCTGGGTGTGTTGTGTTGTGCTGTGCTCAAAGACATGGTCTTTTTCCCCTTCTAGGAAAACAAATCTGGGCATGTTTGTATTGTGCTGTGCTCAAATACTTAGCCTTTTTTCCCTTCTAGGAATCTGGGTGTTTGCACACCTTCTGTGGCAAAGCCCTCGCAGGACAAGGCCGCGGTGTTGAGCGATGCAGGTGTTTGGTGGCGATGGGGTAGCGGCGCTGACTATGTGCGTGGACGACCTCACCCTCCTGTCTGTGGCCACAAGGTAAGAAGGTTTAGGGAGTGTTTGCTTCACTTAACTCCAAGAATCCCCCCTGACATTGCGCCCCTTCCTCTTGCATATGCTCTGCTCCCCCTGCAACCGATCCTCCCATCTACATGCGCTTGCATATCCCCTCTTCGTGCGCTTCCTTCAATTCAGGACATGTGCGCTCCCTTGTTTGCCTATTCACCAGCGCTCCCTCACATCGTAGGTCCTTCATCCTATTTGCATGCGTGCCCCCCTGCACAACTTGTCCGCATGCGCTCCCTCGCTTCTCTAGCCACGTGCAATCCCTCGCACCGTTGTTCCCCTCATCCTGTTCGCATGCGTACACCCCTTCACAACTTGGCCAGATGCACTCTCTTGCTTCTCTAGCTGCGTGCGCTCCCTCAAATCGTTGGTCCCTGCATCCTGTTCCACACCCCCGTGTTTCCCTTCCTTCCTCTCAATCTCAGCCCTTCCCTCTTCAATCTATTGTGCACAATTTTGACACTGTCTCGTGCTCCACTGTTTTCCTGACATTACTTTGCATTGCCTGCATTCTTCTTCTAGGTTACAGTCGTGTTCTGTGCCTTGTTGACTGTATTGACTTTGTGTTTGCTCTCTACGGTTCTTGATATTGTGTTGCTATCCAAAGTTTGTGGCATCACATTGCAATTGCCTGCATTCTCCATTTCTAGGTTCCCTGCTGACCTATGTGTTTGCTTTTGGTCCTGTATTGCATCTGCAGTCTTTACTTCCAGGTTCCCTGTTGTGCTCTGTTCTTTGCTGATCGTTCTGTACTGCATCCGATTTGTAGATCCGTTGTTCTTGTTCTTTGTTATGCACCCTTCCCTTTCATGTCCCCCCCCCCCTGTGCAACCTCCCGTCCTCCCCAAACCCCTGCCTGGGCTCCCCTCTCCCTACCCCCCTCTTTCCTCCCTGCACCCTCTATGGTGCTCTCTGTCTCATCTATCTTTTCTAACTGCTTTTCTATCAACTATCCTAGCCCTCTCACTGAGTCTGGCAGGGAAAAGCTCAAAAGGGACATCCTGGTCTTCAACCCAGGCCTCCCTATCGCTGATACCTATACCAGTGCTTTCTCCAGACAGACCCTTACCAACATACTCTTTGTCGTTCCCTCTGCAGGCCCATGGACCCCCCATAGGGTCTCTGTTCTCTCTCCTTTTTCCTCTTCTCCCTTTAATGGTGGCACTGGTGGGAGGCCCTCCTGGCCCCCTTCCATTCCTCTAAGACCATTAATAATGTCTACTTAAATGGCACAGTCAGTCCAATCTCCTCCTCTTTGATAGACGCTTCCCGCGCCTTATCAACTTCCTTTCCTCTTCTGCTATCCCTTCTTACCCCTCTCTGGCTCCTCTGATGCCTCCTTCCTCTGCCACCTCTTCGGCACCCCCTGCTGTTTCTCTGGCCACCCTGTTGCCTCCCTCCTCTGCCACCCATCTGGCACTCTCTTCTCCCTCTCTGACTACCCTCCCTTCTCTTCCTTCCTCCTCTGCCCATCCTTGGGCATCTCCAACACTTCCGCAAGGTGTACTTCTGGCCTGTAACCCGCCCCCAAAGGCCTTCAAATGTGGAAACCTGCTCCACATCGCTACTCTCAACTCTTGTCCAGCTGTCAAACACTCCTCTGACATCTGCCGTCTCCTGGAAGAGCTTGATTTTGATGTACTCGGTCCAGGACTTGGTTCACGGCCAGCTCAGTCACAAGTTTCGACACTCTCTTTCCCGATGGCTACAAGATCCTCTCCGAACCCAGAACCAACTTTTCCCTGTCGGGGTGTAGCCTTTTTTTTTACCCAGAGTGGATCCCTACTTCTATCGTTCCAATGTAGGACTCCTCCTCCTTTGAATGCCTGGTGTGCAGGCTCTCCATCGCTACTGGCCTCTCTCTCACTGTGGCCACTATCTACAGGCCACCTGGCCAGGTCACCCTCTTCCTCTTTGAGAGGGCTGACCTCATCTATCTATCTATCTATCTATCTATCTATCTATCTATCTATCTATCTATCTATCTATCTATCTGTCTGTCTGTCTGTCTGTCTGTCTGTCTGTCTGTCTATCCATCATGTTCTTATATAGCACCATTCACCCATAGGCCTCAAGGTGCTCCTACTTGCTCCTTGCCTCTACCTCTCATCTTCTTCTCCTCGAAGACTTGAATATCCACCCGGATGCTACCAGCCCTTCTTCAGTACTCTTTCGCAAACTCTGCGATTCTCTCTCTCTATTCTTCCCTCTGGCCCGACTCACTCTGCAGGGCACACCCTGGATGTTCTGATCTCCTCAGGTCTCACCTTCTCTAACCATCTCACCAGTCCTCTCTCTTGGAATGATCACTTTCTCCTTTCTTCCCAACTCTCTCTCTCTTCCCCTCAGGTCAAACTGACTCCAGCACTGCCACCTACATTCTCGCTCATCTGACCCATGAAGCGTGTGTCAGTTGAGGCTTTTGCCGCTACTTTATCTCCTCCTCCTCCTCCTGCACCTTTGGCTGACACACAGCCCTCTCTAACCTTCATCTATCTCTCACACTCTGGAGGTCCTTGTCCCTGTCATGAGGATCCGCTTGAAGCCCAAATCCAAGTGCAGCTCTTAGTACGATTCTGACCTTGCTGCCATTAAACGCAAGTGTAGAGTAGCAGAGAGGAAGTGGAGGGCATCGGACACATCCCGGGACAAACTGGCCTGCAGCCTACTCCAAAGGCAGTACAAACTCTCTGTCCTCTCTAAGAAGAGATCCTATATCCAAGCACGCATCTCTGTGGCATCGAACAACTCGGCCAAACTTTTCAAAATCTGCTTCTGCTCTCATACGAGAATGGCTGCAATTCAGGAATGGTGTGCCACCAATGATCTCTGCCTTAATGCCAGTAAGACTGAGATCCACCTCATTGGGAAACCCACTCCCTCCTTTCCTCTCTCTCTCTGGCCTCTCACTCCAGGCCCTCTTCCTGCTCCTTCCTGTGAGGTTAAGAACCTTGGTGTCATCTTTGACTCCACCCTCTCCTTCTCTCCTTACATCTTTGATGTCGCTAAGAAGTCTAACTATCAGCTGCACCACCTCAGAGGTTTTCTTCCTTTTCACACTTTGCCCTAGAAGTTCACTGTCTCCAGAGCTATGGTCCTCTCTAGGCTGGACTATTGCAACAGCCTTTATCTAAATCTTCCTGCCTCTACTCTTTGACCTTTAGAGCTTATCCAGAACAGGACTACAAGACTTGTCCTTGTCCTCAAGCCCAGGGATCGTATCTCTCTCTCTAGCTCTGGAATCTCTTCACCGGCTTCCTTGGATGCAAGGATCAAGTTCAAGACCTTCTGCGTCGTTCACAAACTTTCTGGGGCCTGGGACCTCCAACTTTCTCTTCCAAAACATCTTCCTTCTCGAGCTCTCCGCTCATCCACCTACCAACTCTCTGAGGGTCAGACACTTCTGCAAGCAGAGAGTTGGGGGCAGATCTATCCCCTAGGGTGGGGCCTCCTTCTGGAACAACCTCCCTGCCTCTCTCAAACTTGAGCAGAACCATCTCTGGTTCCGGAAGCAACTGCAGACCTTCCTTTTCGCTTTCACTTTCCCTCTTCCGGGCATTTGCGTGATCTGAGTGAAACAAGGCCTAGTAAGATCGTTATTTTGTCCTCCCTTTGTTTTCCCCTTCTTGTCTTGTCACAGCTAGAAACACTTGTGTAGAGTTGCGTTATACATGCCACATCATATCATATCATATATCATGAACAGCCAGCATACAGATTGCAGGATTGGCACCATACTCATTTCAGAGAGTGGAACCGAAGCCTGGATTGGAAAATGTCAAAGATTAACTATTTGACAGGACATTTCCTATGGAACAATTTGATCTTTTGAGAGGGGGTGATTTTGTCTAGAGCAGTGATGAAATAATGCAAGGGTGGACAAGCTGGAGGCAGGGCTTCGGTCCAATGATGTTTCAAGGTCACCAGTGGACAGGATTGTGTGGGGTGAGCAGCCGCTGCATACCCCCAAATGCCTCTCAGAGCAACTACAAACTGTCCACTGCTGCAGGTGCTGCTGCGCAAGCTTTATGAAGGACTCCATGCCCCCGGGCTAGAGGTCCATCATGCCTCTGCAATTCCCAGGTTCACATTCGCTCAGGTGAGTCAATTTAGGATGCTACCCACATTCATGGTGGACCAAGCGGTTAGTGAAAGATATTGCTACCCTAGGTACAGGGCCGCCCATTACACTGTCCGCAGGCTGCCACACAGGGTAGTGTCTTCTGTGACAAAATCCACACTTTTTTAAATGTCCTAAAACACAGAGCTGTTTGCAGAGGGATGGGGAGTACATGCCCTTTCAATAGTGATACTCTGGTGCAATGGTGGATTGTACTCCTTTATAGAGCCAGAGAGTAGGTGCCCCCAAACAAATCGGCAATCTTGAGTGGGCTGCTGGCCACGGTTCTCGGGTAAGACCTTGTGTATAGTTGGAAGCAGAGGCATTCTGGTTCAATCATAATGCTCAGTGTGTTTTGTATAACGCTGTTGCACTTGAGCAGATTAGTATGGTCAATCCAGATGTTGAAGTGCCCAGGGAAGACCAGATTAACAAATGATATGCAGAGTTTGGTGTCTGCTTGTGCACATATTGTTGAAGGAAGATCAGGATCCAGGAGGGCGTTAGATGAATAAAACATGTATAGTGAAGGTCTTGGAAAGATTGCATTGTTGCATTGAATAAGCATGCTTTCAAAAAGAAAATAGTGTAATAAATTGTGTTGGTAGCTAAAATGTGTGAATGATGCCCTATTTTTTAGGAAAGTATGGAAATCAGGTTGGAGGATCCATATAACAGTTAGGTTGCGGGTGTCCATCCACCAGGTTTCACGCTCACTGCATGGAAGAGAAGGTGTGTACTATGCCAGAGTGCTGAGCGAATGGAGGGGACAGTCTGAGTGCAGCTGGTCAGCAGAGGCAGACTTAACCAACCATCACCCTGAGGCAATTAGCACAGAACTCCATGGCTCTATTACTCAAGGCTTTGGGCGAAGTTGAGGGGGAAAGATGGGTAGGAAGCAGAGTGGACAAGAAGGAGCAGTTCGGGTTACTGAAAAGAGTCATAAGAAGTAGTTCTGGCAAGGAAAGGGAATTGAGGAATAATGCGAAGGCTCTTCACAACAGTTGCATACAATCCTTCAGGAAGGTCCATGCTGCTTTCATAAGTTGTGGTCACAATAGCGGGTGAAATATTAGGTAGGTTAATAAAAACAATGTTAATGTTGGTTGAATCAACATTCCAAATGCCTGGTAAGTCCTTTTCTAATTCTAGCAACAGTACTTTCTCTAAATTCAAAGGAATACAAGGCATGAGCTACACCAGGAACAGGAACACTAGCTTTCGGTGGAAAGCATATGGCTAGCACACATGCAGTGCCTCTTGAACTTGGAAAAAGCTGGCAAGGCATAAGAGCAGCTTGGTGGGCAGCGTCACAACATTTGGAGCATTTACACACAACCCCACACTGCACGCGCACAGCCTAAACCAGCCTGTAGCTGTGAGCATTACCCTGGTCCTGTGATTCTTGACAATCCCACTTGTTCTACAACTGTATGCTTCCTCCAATTCACTAGCTGTTGTTTCGGGTTATATCTGCACAGCACATGTTGAGTGTGTGCCAACAAACATCTGCTGCCATTTACCTTTTTTGTTAGAGGGGGTCTGCATGGCTGCTGTGCTTCAGAAACACTGTTAGTCCCAGCTCGTGTTGAGTTCGCCACCACTTGCCCTGCATGCTTGTCTGTGGGAGTACCTGGCGTAATTATGCCTGCAAGGTAACAGTGTTTGCCATGTGCCGCAATCTCGTCTGAATGTGTGTCACCCCCTCATCTTCCGTCTTGACACATCCCTTTTAAAAGGAACTACTCCCAGGATTGCCACCATTACCTATGGTGTCCGATGACCTGAAGTCCACAATCACCTGCTCAACCACATAGAGGAGCATTATCTGCACCAGGAAATTGACCACCCAGAAACCCTCTGGCATCTTCTGCCCCATGTGGTCACTTTCTCGGGGTGCATGTCAATGCAGCCTGTATGGGTTGAACGGCCTCCACGCCTCGGTGCCTTTGGAGCAAGGGACAATTTTAAGCTCGGAGCCCTACAGTGGCTAGAGAAGTATCAAAATGGTCAGAACTGGGTTAATCACGAGGCAGACAGGAACACGTCTGATAGAAGAGCCGAGATGAGAAGAGGGTCAACGCAGGGTCTGAGAGGTAGAAATTGCTAGAAGATTCATGACGCAGATAGTCTGAGGGTGCTCCCGGAGGTAGCATAGATTGGCAGGCAAAGTCTGAATTACAGCTAAATGTACAGGTAAACGAGGGAAGGGGGCTGCAGGAGCTTATCAGGAGGGAGCATGGAAATGAGTTTGATGCAGAGTTGCCACTTAAAGCCATTAATGTTGCTGAAACTAAAGGAATGTTGTATGAGGATAGGAGAGAGCACCACCAGTTGTGCTGTGTGTGCGGCTGATGAGCAAAGCAAAACCACAGTGCCGTTTCGAGGTGTCAAACTAGGGGAGAAAACCAATGACTATTTAGTTCCCAGTCACTAGGCAATGTGTACGATAGCTACCATAAACGGCTCCATCTGTCTGCCGAAATTAACATGACTGTTTTTTTTTGGGGGGGGGGGGATTTTCATGAA
The DNA here is from genome assembly GCF_040938575.1 of Ambystoma mexicanum. Taxonomy (NCBI): domain Eukaryota; kingdom Metazoa; phylum Chordata; class Amphibia; order Caudata; family Ambystomatidae; genus Ambystoma; species Ambystoma mexicanum. Next base: position 770,618,120 of record NC_090928.1, on the reverse strand, counting down.
GGGAGATGTAGTTCAGACTGTACTGCTCCCATTGGTGGGAGGGCTGAGACTGAATGGCATATGGTTGGGCCCCTTTGGTAATGACGCAAACACGGGCTATACAAAAAAAGAGCCATGGGAGGCTGCCCAGAGCAATGCCAGGGGATTAAATTTAATGGAACGTTTTCCATTCATCACTTTTTTGGTGTTTGTGTGTCTCCTTAAGAGTAACAGAGTATTGGCGCTTGATGAGCCGATGGGGATCAAGCTGACATCCAGCGAGGCTGAAACGTGCTTGGGATTGCTTGAATTCGTATGAAGATGAGGGAGTTCTGGCACATATGATTGGACGGCTCCCATTGCGGGGCTCCCTTCTGTAATGGCAGAGATGGACAAACCAAAAGTGCAATGCAAGTGCTAAAGATTAATTCAACTCTTTCCATTCTAAATCAAGGGGTTACACATGATGACTAGGGACCACTACAGGGCCCATGTGATGTGCTGCTGGATGAACGGCGATTACCAGCAACGTGGCCTCGGGAGAGCATATCACAAGGCCCATCAAATGCTGCTGCATGCTAACTGCAGTGACCAGCACCAGGCTACAGCAGTGAAGCCTAGGGAGGACAACCATCCGGCTACAGAAATCCTGCAGCCAAAGCTGTCCAAAGGCACTCACCCAGAGAGACCTCACCTCAGGAAGCCTTCACCGTATCATGTACTCTTCTCATGTTCTCATCCATATCCCATGCACTCGACGTCCAGGAAGGTGTCACTGAAGCACCCCCAGAATCTCAGATTAGAAGGACTTAGACTAAGCAAATAAATCTAATTGCAATGAGCACTTTGTTAGCTGAGCTCATTCATAAGCTGTCTATAGGGTCTGCGGCTATCGCAAAACACAGAGGCAACATTCAATAAGAATGAGCCTACCCTTTAACAGAATGCATACAGAACAACAATATACCACTTGCACCTTAAGGAGTATCCAATGTCTTCTATTAATGCAGGAGTTAAGGGATCTCAGAAGCAAACCAAAATGACAAGATGCTCTTATCACTAGATTGAACACATCGAGGAATGTTGATAACCATGTATAGCAAAACAAAAAAGGGCGATCGCTGGGCTTGGCAGTCCTTCGCTTAATCTGGATTGCAATAAATGGTGGAACGGTAGGAATGTTGGTCCATTTCGTTTCCTTAGTTACACTGATGGTGAAACTACATACGTGTTCCACTGCAAACTATTGAGAGATAACATCAATCCGAATAATACTTCCATTGCTACGTACCTAGAACAATGGCGAGTGCCGAAATTCACTGTCCAAAATGTGCCTTGTCAAATGATACAACACCAACCACAAAGAACTTTTTGTACCGTCGATAACACGGAAACAATTTTTCTGCTTGCCCTTGAATTTGTGGATGCAAATGTCAATGAACAAGGATGAATGATGGTTGGGTGTGCGTCTTGCAGAAAGAAGATAGACGTGTGACTCACACAAGAACAGTGAGCTGTCTTAAGAGCATTAGGGAGGAACTGCATGTCATAGCAAGCGACAGGCAATCATCAACATGCCAGAAGCATTGAACAGACAGCGAAGTAGAATGCACTGAACAGTAAACACAGCAGCACCACCGATTTTGACTGTGATAAATTTAATGAGACGTAATGGCCTAAGACATCACAATGTGAAATTATTTCCTCTGTTCAGGCTTATGCGCTATGGATGTACCAGAATGTTGAGGCAGGACTAACTATGTTGTTAAAAAGCAGATTTTGACTAGCAAAACCCCATTGCATTTCAGAAAGCCACTAACGTGCAAAGCAAAACTGTGCTACAATGATATTATCAATTCAGAGATTACCCACTTAGCAGTTGAGACCACATGAATATCTGTCCATCTAGGAGCGCCTGCATGGTTGACGTGTGCCCCGATTCCTCATTAGCAGAATAATGAGTAAGGTGGAACAGTCTGAGCAAACTGAAAGAAGAAACCATGGTAGAAGTAGATCTCCGATTCATATGTCTTTATAACTGTGTCTTTTCCATGGGTGCTATTGCCGTTGTGTATTTTTTGGAGGCTTTTGAGCTTCTTTTGTAAACAGTGAAAGAACTTCCATGGCCCCTGCTTTCTTTCTCCCATTCGTTACTTCCCCCTACCCGTTTACGTATTTAGTTTTGTGAAAATCTGCTTTGTGTAAACACACAATGAAAAATCACTTATGAATAGGTACATCTAAGAGTTATAACCAATGGAAAGACATGCCACCACTCGTTTAGTGGAGGACACAGAAAATTATGATAAAACTCAGTCATTCAAACGCCATCAATGGCATTGCATGTATCATTTTTTGAGTGTTTAGATGTCTGCCATGCATTTGTGGCCAATCATTTATTTTTTCTCATTAGAAAATTCATGCCAAGTTTTGTCATATGATTGCCTGAATTTCTGGAATATATTTGACAGCTGGGTGGAGGGTCTGTTGGGACTGGGAGTGACATGGTAATGTCTACTAATGACCAATCCAATCCTTTCCCTGCCTTCATGGGGTATTATGAGTCAACTCCCCTAACTTCCTCATATATAACTACTAATAGTACTAGGAAGAGGAAGCAGCAACCGGGAGCAATGAAGACTAGGTGCTTTTACCACTCTGGTACTGGGATGAGGAAGAGGCCTGCTGACAGTAGTAGAAGTTAGGCATGTCCCTTTAATGATGGTCAGTCAGGGCTAATTGTGCATTCACACCTCCAGCCTGTTAAATGGCTGCAGGTGAATAAAAATCCCAATCAAGTGATGTCAAAGTGAGAAGCAGTTGCAGTGAAGGTGGAGCAGCAGCAGAGAAGCCAATGAATGTGTGGAGCATGCCAACGGTTCAGGGGAGAGCGACCCGGGAGCTGAGGCTCTGTGGGGCAGAATGAACATTGAATGGGGAGCCCATGCCCCTTTTTCTGGTGTTCAAAGTGCTTATTCTCCTGGGGACAGAAGCCGACCCAGGAGTTCCTGGGGCCAGGAGGTGGAGCCCTGAGGCAGAGACCAGAAGGCCGAGAGATCTGTGCTGCGGAAACACGCCAAAAAGCAACCAGTGAGTTTTTATGAAAGCAGAAATCCGGTATGTAAGTGTTTGATCTTACATGCACAGTTATTTTGTATCAGAGTGGTCGCGTCAATGATGAGACACATTTTCAAAGGTTTCCGAACCGAATCCTTGCTAACCAGCAAACAATGGAACTTGTTAACCATTGAATAGTTGAGAATACTTTGTTAAGGGGGAGTCGCCTGCACATGAAAGCATGTTTTCGAAGGTCTCCAAGTGCTAGGCACGTTTAAAGGCAAACTCGAAAGCATAATATAAGTAAATGAGCTGAATATAACAACAAAGTGATTTAAAGGAAAACCTTTGACAATTATTGAATGCTGAACCGAATTTAAAGCTTAACAAAATATCTATTGAATACCGCACGGAAAGAAAACTATTACCTATGAAGAATATAAAGGAATGAAGCTTTACAACTTAAATAAACCCACTGTGTGCCAAGTCCAAAAGTGAATGAAACTTTAAATGAAGGCACAGTTCATATATATGTTGAATCTGCAAATCAATCAAACTTTGAATCAAAGAAACCAATACATATTGAATCTTAAAGTGAATAGAACTTCAACAATGCAAGTGAGCCCAATGTATATTGGACTTCAAAGTGAATGGAACTTTGGAGATGAAATTTAACATATGAACCAAAATGAACTGCACTTTTCAGCCAAGACATTTTTGTTGAACAAAGACTAACCATATGCAGAGGGTGCAAGTGTGGCGCAAAACTTGGGCAGAGCTCCAAACCTTGTGGTGAACACTGTTTTGTTGGTTGCTGACATCCCTACACATTGTACAGATTAGTTGTGATGGTAAAAACAGGTCTTGGACACAGACAGATTCCTAAATTGAACTCTTGGGCATTGACTTTCCTTAGTTTGGTTTGGTAGGGAAATCCCGCCATAGTATAGGGTAAGATAGGGCTTTGTCCATGCTGACTTTTAAGTTAATAACGTTTTATTGTTAATTCAGATTCTGTTGTCTGTGTATTACTTCAAGATGCCTTCACAGTATGGAATAGATTGAGATTCTGTATTGTTGGAGTGATTTAGTGAGAAGGGGGTGAGAAAAGGAAAGGAACAGTGAACGTGTGTTGAAACAGCGATTGTTGAATTTATTGGTAAGTTGAGTTTTTATATTAATATAATTGCAGACACCGCCATTGCTCACTTGTGTAAGTCGCTTTCCCAGTATAAGGAAAAGATCCTTATGTATCATGTACAATAGGTCAAATACACGGCTGGCAAAATGGTCCAGCCATGGCCTCAAAAAGGTACACATTCGAAGCATCTGCTGCAACATATGCACATATACTTACACGCGAGAAACAAGGAAAAGAAATTACAGAGCAGACTAAGCATACTCGACTTATAGGAGATGTTTGAGGAGAAGCAGCAGATCAATAAAGAAGGGACAGGTAGAGACGATGAAGGGCGTGTGCAGGCCACAGTGTTACCTCCCCCTCAACCATGCGCTCTGTTCGCGACCGTGCCAGGATTATATCCATTGCAAGATGCTACAGGTTACTTTAATCCCCGATATATACCCCCGGAAGTGAAAGCTAATATTAAGGAAAAGAAAAAAGAAGGGGGCACAAAAAGCACATTAGCAACACAAGTAGAAGATATAAGGTGCAGTTTTAGATGCACAGCTAAAGGAAGTGAAGGATGAGTTGAAAATAGAGAAAAGCATAAAGGGAGGGGAACAAGGAACAGTAGTAACACCAGGCAAATAGGTGGGAGAGGACAGATAATGTTTAAAATAGATGGACATGCAACTGACAATGCCGATGTGAAGGCCTTGGAAAGAGGGGATGAGCAGGAGAGAAAGAGAGAAGATTACAGGCGGGACGTGAATGCTAGGATTAGTAGAAGAGTGACAGGATAGAGAAGGAGAAGAGAGCATGAGGGGGATCACTGACATCATCAGCATTAACAGAATAGAAGTGATAGAAAGAGGAATGTAAGCGAGGGAAGGACTTGGAGGTGTCAGCAACGAAACGCTGAAGAGGTAGTGTGAGAAAGAGGAAGATGAGTGGGAAGATGAATGGGAGGAACATGAGGGGGAACAAGCTCTTCAAACAAGCGCATCCGCAACACTAGAGTATCCCTTAATAGACTTGCGGGATGACAAGCTACTATGTAACAGGGCCCCATTGCTCCCAGAGCTTCTCCCAAATATTTCACGAAAGAAAACACCATATGTGAACAGATTAATTAATTTGCCAGGCCATCAAACACGCCGCATGGGGATAGCGTCAAAAGGGACGAAGGGTGTGGTAGCACCCATACGCAAGGCAGGGAGGAGTCAGTTATCATTGCTTCAAAAGGGGAGGGGGATGGCTCAGTGTATACTGTGGCCTCAAACAGACAAAACCAATTTGATGGCTAATTTAGTAATGTTAACCGCAAGGGCAGGAAAGTGGATTAATGAGCTGGAGAAAAGGATGGCAGAATTTACACTGGCGGTAGGGGACATGAAGAGAATACTTGCTTCAACATTGGGATAACCATCAGATGATGTATGGAAAAGGGCAGGTTATCCCGATGTGACAGTACAAAATAACACAAATTATGGTTCACTCTTTAACCCCTTAATTGCCAGGCTATTTTGCAAGTCTGTGTTGGCACTTAAGGGGTTAACAATTGCAGAACCAACGTTTGGAGGACTTTGAGGGTGCAATCCCCAGATTCGTCAGATAAGAGTGTGATATGACACGCAAACTGAGGATAGGCAAGGTTACAGTGGCATGTATATATATATAAGAAATACAAGAGAAGTGGCATTTAAAAACAAGGGAGGGCTGGGACAAAAATATACCGATATTTGATCACATTTTATGCCTGGATCTTCCAGAAGAAGTGCAGAAACAACTAAAGAAAATTGTAAGGATTGAAATGAAACAATGGCTGAGATACAGTTGAATATTGTACATAATTGTTGAATGAAACAAGAAAAGGAAAGGAAACAGATAGAAGCCAGGCAAAGAGAGGAAGCTAGGTTGGTGTGAAAGATAATGGTAGAGGAAGCAATGATAATGAACGTTGGGGGAGAAAATTATAAGCAGGAATATCAACGACAGGGGGTGATCGGATATTAGGGAGGAAGAGGAGAAAGTAACTATTATCCTAGGGGGAGACAGTATGAACCGAGGGGATGAGGGGTGGGTTTCGAGGTGGATATGGTGGAGGTTTTGGTGGGACAGGACTGTAATTTGGAGGTTTTGGATCACAGTGTTGGACGTGTGGGAAGATTGAGCATTTTGCACGGGCATGTAGGAGCAGAGGGGCAAAGAATAGGGGATGGCAACGACCCGGAACAAGAGGGGGGCTTGTATTTCCTCTGCAATATTTGGCACAGCTACAGAAAGAGCAGGGTACATTTCAATATACGCAACAGCAGCCATTCCCACAACATAACGCGCAACCACAGACGCAGCCGCAGATGAGCCAGACACCACAGCAGCAGACACCCCAGATCGAATAGCTGCAGCAGCCACAAGTACAACAATCACTGAATCTATTACAAATGCATACACAACAGCCCGGGCAGTGGGACAGGATTATATTGCCACAAACTCCAGTACCCATAACAGGGGCTGCAACATTGGTGGGAGGGAATCCCCTTTTGGTTCCATTTACAGAAGATCTACCTATAACAGTGGTAGAAGATCCGATGCCTGCGCCATTGATGTATTCTAGAAAGACACCGATTAACATATTGGGAAGAGACCTGATGAGCAAATGAAACATTACAATTTAATATACTTTAGAAGGGATAATATGTTCAACACCAGACAGTTATTATGCAAATGGAAGAGAGTTCTTACAAGCATTCCACCGATGGAAGGTATTATGTGGGATGCCCTTAAATTCAGAATTATGCCTTTATGGGGGTACAGGTGTTGCTAGGATGACTATTGTGAATACAGGATACATTATTACAATTACCCATAGAGTTTTTGTTTAGAGCAGAAGTACCCACGGATGTGGAAATCATAACTATACTTAGAAGCAGCAGTGGTGCTTGAGGGCAGATTAGTGTTATACGGTACAGACAAGGAAGGTGTTAACTGGCACACAGCCATATGTGAGAAACCTGAGGCATTCTCACTACTACTCCCCTTGGATCCTCTGTGCAGGTGGCCAGGGAAAGGCTATCGCTCTTGGATCCTGATCCTGGGGGTGGAGAAGCGAGGGAGGATCACCTGGAAAGAGAGTTTTTGAGAAGTGGGAGTGGGGTACCCTTGGGCGAGACATGGTGTCCCCCTTTCCCTATTGATGACCGACCTTATCCTCCCCCAACCTCTTTGGGCTATTATAAGCCAGCACTCCTCATTTTCCCACATGTGACACTTGACAGTACTGGGACGAAGAAGAGGCAACTGGGAGTGATGAAGTTTACACCTTTTCATCTGGGACGAAGAAGATGCCTGCAAGGAGCTGTGAGGGTCAGGCATGTCCCTTTAATTGTTGGCAGGCAGGGCTAAATGGACATCCACACCTGCAGCCTGTCAAGCGGCTGCAGATGTATTAGAGGAGGCCAGCCCATCAAGAGAGAGGAGGAGAGCGACAAGGCGAGCCATGGAGAGAGCAGCAGAAGACCTGTGTGAGGAGGCGTGGTGAGACAAAAGACCGAGCCAGGATGCCGGCAACAATCCCAGCAGACTTGGGGGACATGATGTGAATCGGCTATGTGATTTACCCAAGCCTGGGAACCTCCATACCCCAGAGCAAACAGCAGGTGCTGCTGTGGAGACGGAGCAGAGAAGATACTGCCCATGTGCCGAGAGAAGCTTTGAAGCTGCCGGTGTGTGGAGAGAGGCATACGGCAGGCAAGTGGGCTTCGCACCGGTAATGTTATCTGACTTCAGACGCGCAGGGGAAAAAATGTTGGAACTACCGGAAAAGATGCACCAAAGACCGGAGAGTGCTGGGAGAGCGCAGAGGCTCTGGGGCTCTCCATCAGGGCCATGAATTAACAACAGTCCATAATATGAACAATTAAATGCGTATTGAATACCGAACTAAAGGAGAACTTAACTTTGAGCAAATAATTGCCTATTGAATACCAAAACAAATAGAAACTTAACCTTGAAACCAAAGGTGCATATTGAATATCATACTAAATAGAACTTTAAACCTGAGCAATAAAAGTGCATTTTGAACACTGAACTGAGTTGAATACATATTGCACAACAATTCAATCCAAACATCAAAATCAGGAATATTTAAGTTGAAAAGAACCAAACAGAGAACTTTTATGAGTGAATGCAGTGCGGCAAGGCCACAGTTTGGCATGTGGTGTGTGTGACATATGGTGGCAGGGCCACAGGGTAATAAGGAGAAGCCAGGGAAGTGCAAGACTGCCCATAAAGCCAAGAGGCCAATAAAAGGAACTAGGCAAAGGTGACTTGGTGCACAGGAGCAAGTGCCAAGGAACCTGTGTGTGTGTTTGCTGAAGAGTCCCAGGGCCCTGGCTGCGTGACCTGTAATGGGTGAACCTTACAGTCTAACAACTGTGCTTAGACCAAAGAGCCTACAGGGTCAAATATAAGGACACCGAACACCAGCCCAATGAAACCATTGCATACAAACTGACAAAGTGAGCCAGCATGGGGTCAGGTTGACCTTGTGCTTTGTTAAGACTTTTTGAAAAGACTATAGCAAGTGGCAGAGTTGAAGTGTTGGGGAAGGGAACCCTGAGACCAAAAGGAATCACCCTTGTTGTCTTGAGAACAGATTCTCAAGACCTCTTTGGCTTTTGGATTGAACTTGGGGAAGGAAACACCCAAGGTTCGATTTTGCTTGGAGCAAGGGGAGCTGAAAGTAAACCATGAGCTGGAAGCAGCTCAGAACTTTTCGTTGAACACTGTTTCTTTGAACTTTGACATCCCTACAAATTTATTAGCTTTAGTTGTAAGTGTAAGGAAAGGTTTGGGATACAGACTTTTAAATTGAACTCTTTGATTCAGAGGTTCCTTAGCTTCGTTCATCTAGGGAAATCTTACCTTAGTTTAAGGCAAGTTAGGTCTTCAACCATCCTGACATTTAAGTTAATAAATATCTTTTGTTTAAACTTTGTCTGTTGTTTGTGTCTTACTTCATGATGCCTTCACACATAGCACTGGACAGCACAGCGGTTAAGCAACATGACAGATGATGAACTATTCGAAGACAGCGGCATAGATGATTAATTGATTTTCAAAATGTCTATTCCAAACCAATTGTAAATACAGTACAGGGAAATACCTCATTTAATACTGTTGGCTAAAAAGGGTACCATCTTTCTTGCAACAAGATCTGGCAAAATAACCAAGTGTATTATGGACAAGTGCCCTGTACAATGAATATCTGCTGAAAGGGATTGGAGCAGTAGGAATAAAATTGAAGGAGGGAGCAATATTCTCCCCGGGTTAAACAGTATCCCATGTCAAGGGAGGCAGACAAAGGCATTTATTAAACGAACGCTGAATTGATGTGACAGGGTATCATTGTGCCATCTGAATCCCCATGCAACACTGCCTTGTACCATGTGAAAAAAAGAAAAGGAGCAGCTTGGATTTGACCCACCTTAAACAATATTGCTGGGGTGGAGTTTACAGTTGTGCCCAACCCAGCTACAATGTTGTTTAACAAACCACGAAAGGCCACACATTTCCCAGTGATTGACCTAAAAAAAGACTTTCTTTTCTATTCCTTTGTATGTAGACTCAATATCTCACAGTGTTTCCATATCAGGGGATTAGACTCAAACACACAAGACTCCAACACGGGAACTGTGAGTCCCCCACAAAATAAGTATTTTTGAAGGTTTGAAGGAGATGGAGAAAGAAAACAGCCCCATAATATGGACAGACAGGATGATCAATATATTTGAGGAACTGAAACAAGCAATACGTACAGCCTCTATATTGGGAATACCAGGTTACAAGGAAGGGTTGTATCTATGCTCACATTAAAATGAGAATGTGATGATGGCTGTCCTCATGCATAAACTTCAATGGGGCGCAAACCTTTGGCAAATTACAGTCAAATCTTAGATCCAGTGATGAGATGACATTTTCCATGTGAACAAGCACTGGCTGCAGCTACCTTTGCAACAGAGAAATCCTCTGCAATAATGACGGTATGCGCAGAAACCTATGTGGTGCATGCCCTGTTTGCCGTTCTTGAAAAACCAAAGGCCCCGCTCACTACACAGCGAGCATCTGGATACTTGTTGTGAGAACTAAAACTATCAATTTCCGTTTTGTCCCATCTCCCCCTCCCCATTTCCAACACGTACTGGGACAAAGAAGAGGCAACTGGGCGTTAGAAATCTTACCCATAGGAACAGTACGGTGCAGAGGAAGATGACTGGAGAGGCCTACACTACACCACTAGGCTGTCCCTTTAATAGAGTCAGGTAGGGTCAGACATTTCACATTAACCATATACACCTGACTCCAATTGACCCTCAGTTACAGTATAGAAGGTGGAGTTTGCCAGAGTGAACGAGCAAGCTGGGGTTGCTGGATGGATCGTGGAAGCCGGGGAACAGGAGGTGGCAGCAGGAGAAGCTTGGAGGATCCGCAGGAGAACGGGACGCCAGAGTGCTGACCCGGTGTGTCAGAGGGGTTGGAGCGTGGCAAGGAAGCCGTGTCTCCATGGAGCCAGATTAGAGAAAGCTGTGACCTGTTGGCCGTATCCAGGCCAGTGCTCATTCCCCTGGAATGTGTGCATGTCCCAGGGGTGTCTAAGGGGCAGGCAGTGAGACCCTGACTTTGACACACACATCCCGAGGAAACTGCCCCTTAGCGTTGCACTACTCAGTGAGTTTCATGAGAGAAAGAGAAACTCAGTCGCATGCGGATGGCTGGAGCGGGAGCAGTAGCAGCGGAAGTTGCAAACGGCATGATAATTGAAAAGAGCGAGAAAGCAAGAGAAAAAAGGAGAGCGAGCGGCGCAAACACAGTAAAAGCAGAAACCGTGAATTGTGAAGAACAGAAGGAAAAGAGAGGTTGAGAGTGGCCCGAATGAAAAATGGAAAAATTGAGAAAGATGCAGGCAGCACAAAGAAAACAGAGAGGAACAGTGCAAGAGGCACGGCAAGTTAAAGAAAGTATGCAAGAGGCATGGCAAGGTACAGAAAGAGTGCAAGAGGCACAGCAAGATTAAGAAAGGGTGCAAGAAGCACAGCAAGGTAAGGGAAGTGTGCAAGAGGCACAGCAAAACAGAAAAGTGTGCAGGAGGCAGGGAAAGGCAGAAGGTGCTTAAAAAAGTGTGCAAAAGCACAGAAAAGACAAAGGTGAAAAAGAAAAGTGTGCAAGAGGCACAGAAAAGACAAAAGGTGAAAAAGGAAAGTGTGTAGGAGGAATGGAGGGGAAAACGTGCCAGAAGGAAGATAAAGAGTATAAGCAGAGGGGTCAGGTATCAGAGTGCTCGCGCATGGGGAGGAGCAAAAGCCCTGCGTTCTCGAAAGTCTCTGATACTGCCCGAGTGTTGACCAAAGAAGGGAGCAAAATCATCCAAAGTGAAGACAAGGCTGTTGAACCCTCACAAGAAAGAACTGTGCTTTGAGAGGAGCATCCTGACAAGGTGAACATTTGGTGTTTTGTGTTTGTGACCTTTTAAGTGAACTTTTTGATACAAGAGGGGCCTATGTTTCGGGAAAGAAATCCTTTGAGGGCCAAATGAAACTGTGAAAGACATTGGTTTAGGGAGAAAGGGAGAGGCTTGGGCAAGGGAACCCTGAGAGGCCTGAAAGGAGTTGTGCACCTTGATTTAAGACAAGAAGGAGCCTACGTTTGTGGGAAGAGAACCCTACGGAACCCAAAGGGATTATAATGAAAGAGTGTGAATCCTTTTTGAGCTGTGTTCATTGTATTATGGTGGCTGACTTTAAAATAAAAGATATTGGCACTGTAATTGTAATTGTTTGTAAAGCGCAAATACACAAGTGAAGTGCTTCAAAGTGCTTCAAGGCTGGTAGGGAACAAGGGAATACAATCGTCAATCGTAGGCCCTGAAGACTCCGAATGATCTTACCAAAATAACTAGCATACTAGGCCAGAGGCATTTCAACTAGTGCAAGTGCATGAAAGGAAGGAGTGAGAGAAGGGGGGGAGAAGAGCATACAATCAATAAACTACCGTACTATGCCTAACGACTTGTCAGATAGTGCAAGTACATGACAAAGAGTGGGGAGAGAAGGGGGGAAGGAGAGGGAAAAAGGACATACAGACAATCGACTACCGGACTACGCCTGGCAACATTTCACATTGATTGGTGATTGGTCGTCACTAATACGCCTATGCTCGATTATTTCAGGTACAATCAAGCAAGGGAGGGGAGACAGAGGGAGGACAAGACAGACAAACTTGCTAGGCCTAGTACATTCATGGTTGTGTAAGTGCACAGACAGGAAGTGCGAGGGAGAAGGGTAACAAGTGCACCCAGACAAGCAAGGGCCTGGGTTAAGTGCAGAGTGGCTGCCCCTCTCATGGAGCGTGTTCCGGGAGCAATAGTGCCAAGCAGAGTGCAGAGGCCCAGAAGCAAGTGCAGGACTGGAGGGTGAGCCTGGGACCTGTGAGGCTCTGGAGGTAAAGCAGGCGACCAGTTAGCGAACTGAGCAAGTTGGGAAGAGAAAGGAGGAGGGAAGAAGGACAGAAGAGAAAGCAGGTTAGCAGGGGGGAAGGAGAGAGAGAGAGGAAGAGAAGAGGACGGTCTGGAGGAGTTTACAGAACTTAAGGAGGCCTTTCTCAAGACGGAGAGAGGCAGGCAGGCTGTTCCAGAGGGAGGAACATGCAGAGGATTAGGATCTACCCACAAATCTCCGCTTTGGAAAAACAGCTCACCCGCAGAGAGTTGGAGGAGGCTGAGCAGAGGGCTCTAGAAGGACAGTATTTAGTAAGAAAGCATTGTAGATAGTATGGGCCCGGCCCCAGAAAGCCTTGTGGATTATGCATAGGGACTTGAACTTGACCCTTGCAGCCACGGGGAGCCAGTGAAGAGATTCCAGCGCCGGAGAGATGCGTTCCCTGGCCCAAAGGCCAAGGATATGTCTCACGGTTCTGTTCTGGATAAGTTGAAGAGGTCGGAGAGTAGCATTCGGAAGATTGAGAAAGAGACTGGAGTAGTCCAGTCTGGAGAGAACCAGGGCTCTGAGATGGTGAGCCTCTAGGGCAAGGTTGTCCAACATACGGCCCGCGGGCCACAATGTGGCCCTCCAAGCCATTTCATGTGGCCCGCGAGGCTGTACAGACAACATTAAACAAATAAAGAAATAAACCGGCCGTGGTGGAGGACTGTTACTGCCTCTGGTGCCCCCTAAAAGGGGGACGGGGGGTAACAGAGGCAGTAACAGGCCACGGCCCGGTTTATTTATTTATTTGTTCAATGTTTGTCGAGTCCGTGGACCCGATTAATTTATTTATTTCTGCAATGTTGGGCGGACCCAACATTGCAGAAATAAATAAATTAATTGGGTCCACGGACCTGGCAAACATTGTACAAATAAATAAATAAACCAGGCCGTGGCGGAGGACTGTTACTGCCTCTGCCACGGCCCGGTTTATTTATTTATTTGTTCAATGTTTGTCGGGTCCGTGGACCCGATTAATTTATTTATTTCAATGCAGAAATAAATTAATTAATCGGGTCCACGGACCCGACAAACATTGAACAAATAAATAAATAAACCGACCGTGGTCTGTAACTGCCTCTGGTGCCCCCAGCACCAGAGGCAGTTACAGGCCACGGCCTGGTTTCAGGGGCGCCGAGTCCATGGGTGCTCTGGGCGCCCCTCCTGGCCCCCCTAGGCCAGAGAGAAGAGACGCAGTATGGATGGCCCTTTGTTCCACCCATACTGTGTCTCTCTCTGGCGGTCCGGGTAAAAGCCGGGTAAAAAACAATGTTTAAAAATTGTGGGACGGATGCAAAGCAAGATGCTCTTGTTTTGCATCTGTCCCTCAATTTCTAAAAATCGTTTTGGTTCGGGTATACTTCTACATCTGTGTGCACGGATGTAGAGGTACACCCAACCCAAAACGTTTTTTAGAAATGGAGGCACAGATGCAAAGCAAGTCTGTCCCCCAATTTCTAAAAAATAATTTTGGGTTGGGTGTATTTGTACATCTGTGCACCCCTCTTGGGAAGAGGGGTGCACAGATGTAGAGGTACACCCAACCCAAAACGTTTTTTAGAAATGGAGGCACAGATGCAAAGCAAGTCTGTCCCTCAATTTCTAAAAATCGTTTTGGGTTGGATGTATTTGTACATCTGTGCACCCCGCTTGGCAAGAGGGGTGCACAGATGTAGAAGTACACCCAACCCAAAACGATTTTTAGAAATGGAGGCACAGATGCAAAGCAAGTCTGTCCCCCAATTTCTAAAAAATCATTTTGGGTTGGGTGTATTTGTACATCTGTGCACCCCTCTTGGTAAGAGGGGTGCACAGATGTAGAGGTACACCCAACCCAAAACGATTTTTAGAAATGGAGGCACAGATGCAAAGCATGTCTGTCCCCCAATTTCTAAAAAATCATTTTGGGTTGGGTGTATTTGTACATCTGTGCACCCCTCTTGGTAAGAGGGGTGCACAGATGTAGAGGTACACCCAACCCAAAACGTTTTTTAGAAATGGAGGCACAGATGCAAAGCAAGTCTGTCCCTCAATTTCTAAAAATCGTTTTGGGTTGGATGTATTTGTACATCTGTGCACCCCTCTTGGTAAGAGGGGTGCACAGATGTAGAGGTACACCCAACCCAAAACGTTTTTTAGAAATGGAGGCACAGATGCAAAGCAAGTCTGTCCCTCAATTTCTAAAAATCGTTTTGGGTTGGATGTATTTGTACATCTGTGCACCCCGCTTAGCAGGAGGGGTGCACAGATGTAGAGGTACACCCAACCCAAAACGATTTTTAGAAATGGAGGCACAGATGCAAAGCAAGTCTGTCCCCCAATTTCTAAAAAATAATTTTGGGTTGGGTGTATTTGTACATCTGTGCACCCCGCTTAGCAGGAGGGGTGCACAGATGTAGAGGTACACCCAACCCAAAACGTTTTTTAGAAATGGAGGCACAGATGCAAAGCAAGTCTGTCCCTCAATTTCTAAAAATCGTTTTGGGTTGGGTGTATTTGTACATCTGTGCACCCCTCTGTGCACCCCTTTTGGCAAGAGGGGTGCACAGATGTAGAGGTATGATATACCCAGAGGGATCGAACCTGTGTTTCTCCTTGTCGTCTTGCTTCCAAGGCGAGCACGTTGCCCCTGAGCTATCCTCCCGAGACTCTGAAGATCTGAAGTACATTTAATGATACAGAACCAGAACTATTGAGCAAGTCTAACATCATCTTCATCATCATCATCAGAATAAATCAACACTGTTGTGGTTATACAAGAGCTAATATATTTAAAGGGATGGAATTACTCCGAATGTAGCAGCACTATTCAATAACCCAAAGTGCTTAAGCATAGTTAATGTGAAAATATGACACTTCTCACCATTGGGACAGTACTGCCTTGGACAGAGTTTCACAGTGAAGAAGTGAGCAAGTGATCTGGGTTATGAAGCCCACACACACGCATGGCATTCCCATGAACCCACCTACGCGATTTGCACCAAATTAGTGAGATTGTGCTCAAAGGCACACACACAGTCTTTGCTCTGAGGTTTGACACACTCACAGGATGGGATGGCATTTCGTTCTCCTATCCTAGTTGTGTTTCTCTGCCTTTTGAGGGCTACCACAACCTGGATGATTATAGAGGGGTGGAGTAGGGTCAGTATTGGCCTACTGGAATGCAACTGGAAGGCTTAAACCTCCTTCTTACTTGCCTTTAGTATATGCAATACATGCTAGCCAATGTTTCCACTGTTCTACACCCCCCGTCCCCCTCACACCAAGTTGGCGATTACATGCAAATGCGGTCATATAAGTGCTGGTTATGTCACTTCCTATATTTGGGCACCCCCCGGGAAATTCATAAGTCGGCTCCCCTGCCCGATTTATTTATTTGTTCAATGTTTGTCAGGTCTGTGGACACAATTAATTAATTTATTTCTGCAATGTTGGGTCCGACCAATAAACCGGGCCGTGGCGGAGGACTTTTACTGCCTCAGGTGCCCCCTGGAATTGGATTATGCTTCTTTCATTACCACAGAAGTAATGAATGTGTATTACAGAGATAAGCTGGCATATGTATTGGACACACTGCACATGCTCAGGCAGCATCAATCATGCTTTGTAGAGGACAATGCTGGCCTAAATTGGGAACAGCCAGCATAGACATGTTGCTACAGAGGCATATTTTGGGCACAACCAGCATGTCAATGTGTTGTATCAGTGACAGTGCTGTCTTACACTGTGGGCACATTGATCATTAAAATGTGTTGTGTTCTACAATGTTCTTGTCTGCTGTTAGAGACATGGAATGTACATGTTCCCCTTTAGAACTGATTGTAAATTTATGGCTTTTTGGTCACTTTTCCTGCTGTAAAATGCACAATTTCAGCCCCATATTTGGAAAAAAAATCTTGGGGGGGAGACCCCCCCAAACCCTCCCTAGATTGTTATAGCTCCCTCGCTATGCTCGGTCGCCCCCACTATTTTTGAGAAATATCAACACATACACACTGGAATAAATCACAAGAAACTAACCTTTGATCACTGCCCCCGACACCAAAAGCTATCTTTGGGACTGCATGGCTATGCCTGTGATGATATTGTGTCAAAGGTCACACACCATCGCTTTTGAATATACTGCTTTGGGTCAGGGTGTTCACTTTTGGCTCGCCGGCCCTCCGGGTGACAAAAAGTGAATGCTTCGGCCCCACATTCAAAAAGGTTGGACAAGCCTGCTCTAGGGGAAGCTGAGAAAAGGTAGAATGCCTTTGAGGAGGTGTAGTTGATAGTGGGACTTTTTGGAGATGTCTGAGTTGTGAGAAGAGAAGGCGAGAGTAGAGTCAAAGATGACCCTCAGATTCTTTGCCTCACTGGTGGGTGAGGGCGCAGGACCAAGAGAGGCCGGCCAGAGTCAAAGTGGGAAATCAGGAGCTGGGGTCTCAATGAGTATGATCTCTGTCTTACTGGCATTAAGGCAGAGATAATTAGCATTACACCAGGGAAAGTGGGGAAGCAGGAACACTTTTGGAACAAGGGCAGGAGGGTCTGGCTTTGGCAAAGAAAGAGGCTGTAACAAAATGGAGATATACCGCATTCTCAGGGGATGGTTGTCCCTAATCCTTTAACGGGCTACCTTTCTCATGTGAACCTCCCCCTGTGCACCACCCCCAGGGGGACTATTGTATTGTGGATGCACGCCCTGCCCCATGGGAAAGGTCTCCCCCTAGAGCATAAGGGACGACATCCACAGATGTGTCACAATACCCAAGCATGTGTATAACTGGATGAAGGAGAATGGAGGTGTGATCAATACATTGATCAGTGGGGGGGAGTGTGATAATGGAGATGAGAGTTGCACTGGGTCTGCCTATGCCTCCACCCGTTCCTGAGTATGAAAAGTACAAGCTAAGAAACATTCAGTAAAACACTAGTGGTCACGCAGCCATCATTAACAGCAGAATAGCTTGTGCGACACAAGTAGGGCGCAAAGTAGTTTGCACTCACATAAGTAGGAGAGTTCCAGAATGCACAGACCGGATTACACAAGTAGTTTAGAGAGGAGCAGGTAGGGAGAGGTTGCAGCATACACAGGCAGGGAATAATTAAATGGAGGCATGCACGCAAGACATGAAGAACACTAACATGGCAAATAAAGAGCCAAAGTGCCGCCATTACTCAGACCAAACCCTGCAAGGCCCCAATTCTGAAATACAGCATCCAGACATAAAATTGCTTAACATGTAATTCCAGGCCTCACGAGGCTCAGGCAGTAGACCCAAGCACCAATGTCAGTGTGCCGAGAGGAGTTCTGCTTAGAAGCTGAAACTGCACCAGATAAGATTTCCCAGGGCACACAGCATGCAATTATCAAAGTTAATTAGTTGTAGTTGGTAGCAGTGAGAAACAAACATATCCTTGAATGCCAGGAGCATATAGCTATCGTGAAAATTGATCCCATAATGAATGAATATACAGCACCCGAAGTGGCTGCCAAAAGAAAGCACAAACACGTTAAGATAGCAGAAATTCCAATAAATAGATGAAATTGATCTCTGAGCAGTGGTCCTCTACCACGTGACCGAAACAGCAGTCATTTATTCCAGGCCCAATTAGATAGTGCACCTGCCAGATCTTTAGCACATCCAGACACTGGGAAGATATGCCAATGCCACAAACAGACTGGCAGATAAGGCCTCAGGCCTGGGTACGAGAAGGGAGTAACTTCTGGATCAGAGTGGTTCGCCCACCTCTCCTTCCCCACCATGTAACTTGGCACTACATAAAAGTGGCCAGGGCTCGTTGAGCAAATAGCCGGCCAATCAAGCCCTGTTCTTCTTATTGACTAATGTAGTAAAATGCCAACTAATAGCATGTTAGATTGATATGCATCATTTGTATCTAGGAGGAGTTATTAGTTGTAGAAGAACCAATAGAAAAAAGGTTCCACTACAGATAACAATATTTTCTTTACTCTATCAACCAATCGACAGAGAGCAGAAGTTTGTTTACTATGATTACTATGACGTTTTCTTTGCTTAAAAACCTGTTGTTCGTAAGGTCATTTTGAGATTGTCTTCTGTGCGCGCTCCCAGTGGCCGTTTGTACTGGAATGAAGCGGGGTTTTCTCGTGCACTTGGAGTTACTCAGTTATTGAGTTCTTTCTCTTTTATGGTGTATGTGGGCCTATCTTAATAGGCTATTCAAAGTTGTGCCCGGATTCAGTAATGTAGATGGCCGCTGCAAAGAGGTGGGCTTTTCTCCTCTCTCTGCCCCAAGCAGGAGCAGGTTTTGCGACACTTGAAGATGGGGCCGGCAGGACCTGAAGAGCAATAACATACCCCAACTCACTCATATTCTATTGTGTGCCATTGTGGTGCTCAGTGAAATCAAAAGAAAAGGTAAAGAGACAAAATTGTGGCAGGCGTTTCCAAAAAACAGCCTTTCTACATCGTTGCTCCAAAGTCTCATCATATTGGGTGTTTAGACTAATGATTGTGACTTCACTTGTCTCCTTTTTACTCCTAGACAAGGCACATCAATGGGAAACATAGACCAAAGCTCTATATCAAACTTCCTCCAAGAATAAAGCAGGGCCTCTGTTTTGGTGGCCAATCAGACTGGCACTTTGGCTGAGGTGGCATGGTCATTGAACCACGAAAATAAATCTCACCAGAGCTACCAAAGCTTAAGTAATTTTTAAAAAGTGGGGGTTTGTGATGCACATAATGGGAAGTGACATCACAGGAACTGAACGTATTCTAAAGTAAAATATGCAAATGTCTTTCCCAACTGAAGAAAGTGCAAAGGGCAAATAATAATTTGCCAAGAGAGAGCATTTCGCGATAATATTTCTGGTTAAGTATAAACGGTGTGCACCCCCTATATCTTAGTATCTGTAACAAAACACGCCCTTGATAGCAGAATATCAATATAAGACATTTTACAACTCTGTGATGAGCAATTTGAAAGGTCTTGTTGCTAAGTGTCTAGCCTCCCAGCTGTACGACCTAGGTTTGAATCCTAACCACAGTGCTGTTTTATTGGAAAAAAATTGGTTTTTAATTACTTGAAAACGTATAGGTGGGGCGGCGCCCACCCTCTGAAAAAAAGTGGGTGAACATTGTCCACCTGTTTGGACCCTCAACTTGTGCCATGAATCATCCACTGTATAGCCCCCTGGAGCCTACCCATCGGACATGGACAGGAAACCTACTGTCCTTTGGGGTATCCACCTTCCTACAAGTATCTTGGGGGTGTAGGGATACCCCTTGCAGTATTTCATGAGGCGTTTCAAGTTACTCTGGATCCCATCCCAAGCCCTAATCTTTCGTGGGCATGTCAAGAGAGGTTGAAAGTCGTTTTTATTCACAATCCACCATCCCGCAGCTCCATCTCTGATGGACGGGAAATTGACTCTTTGAATAAGGCTGCAGCTGTAGCAACTGTTATGGATGCTGGTAGACACAGTTGCCATGGAGCTCCCTTTGCAGTTATGTATGGCTCACCTGCCCTATGTCAAAAGGGCACCGGTCACACTGAGATGAAATATAAGAGTAGGGATCAATGGTGGTGATTCATTTACTCAATGAATGTGTGCGGTTGTATAGACTTATACTTGGATGGTCTGTCACTTTGTCAGCTGTACCCATATGAAGAACACCTTACACTAGTAAGTGTAGGTTGGTAACCATGCTGATCGGGGGATTGATCGCACAAGACTGTATCCATCTTTTGGAGCAACCATAATGAGTACAGAGCCATGAGGCTCTGGCACAGGTCACTTCGCCAGGTGATGCAGTGGAATAGTACAATGGGCAGACTTGCCTGGCAGGACAGTCGACAGTCCTCTTCAGCAGTCACTTCCTAGGTTCTAGAGTAGGTTGGTAAACAAAAATAGTCCACTGTAATTTCGTCTTTTGCCCAAATCTCAACTCCTGGTGTGAAATCTTCAATACAGGTGGAGCCAAACATCTCAATATCTTCGATGTTTAGTGTATTTTTATACTATTGCTCTTTACTGGACTTGACGCCTTTATATTGAAATCAGACGAATGGAACCCTTGTCGGGGTCCTCCTGCTCTGCCAGCAAGTTAAATCTTCAGCAGCAAAAAAAAATGTTATTCCTCTGAGTCGACCTATAGAGTACGAGCTTCACATTGTTTTTGTGTGTGTTAACAAACGCAATCCAATACCACAGAACAGTCCGCTGATCCCATTTATATTCACACCTTAGGCGGCATCTCTGAGGGGGGGGGGGCGCGACTGAAACAATGGAAATGGCGCGGCCATCGAGCCTCGCGCCGCGCCGCCGTAAAGCGCTGAATCAGGACTCTGCGGTGTCGTGCAACAGGTGCTGATGCAAGGACGAAGCGGCGCGGCCATGGAACAAAAGCAATTCAATTCCAAAGACAGATGCAGCCACACAGAAGCAATACCAAAACTGCTGATTTGTTCTTTAAAGTTTATTAATGTCTCTTTGCAGTGGGGGAGCTCTTTAGTCATCAGAACACGGGCTGATAACTCGCACCACTCTCTGCTTCCGTCCCATTTGTAACAATTTGAACCGCTTCGCTCTCTCCCCGGCTGCAATTAATTAAGCAATCAGCACGGTTTCCTTTTCCTCATATCATCCAGTTTAGAAATAATTTGGTAATGCATCACGAAGCCGTACGTGTGCAGCTATGAATGCTGCCAAGGGTGGGGAAGAAGGGTGACTTGAGTGCAGTCAATCCCTGTCCATAATTATTTTCTGTCTATATGGTGTGGACGAGCCAGGACACTGGTTAGAAGCAAAGATTAAGATCAAACAGCCTCGGGAAGTAACAAAGCTTTCTATTAAAAAGCATACATATTGCCTCATCACGAGTTTGGCAGAAACCCTAAAATGCGGCGGTAACGCTATTACCGCCGCATTTAAGGATAGGCCAAATCATGGGCTTGGTGCATTTACCCCAGCTCTGAGCTGGGAGCAAATCTGCCACAATTTTGATGATTTGACGTTAATAGCGCCGAACATTCCCCATTGGGGCCAATGGGGAATGGGAAATTCCTGAATGTGCCCAATGGGGAATGGGGACTAACCGTTCCGCCAAACCCATTATCCGGCGCTAATAGCGTCGGGGGGTTTGACGGTAGGGCTAATAGCCCCAGCGGTAAGACCACCAGGGTTAGTGCCCAACTCATGATGAGGTCAACAGTCTTCGAACGGCAACGACTGCCCAAATGCTACACTACACAGGGGAGCATATGTGTGACTGTCCCCCTGGACTCCTTCTACAGAAGATGGGGTGCTGCAGTGAAATCAGGGCCAATTCTGGGTCAAGAAAACACTAGGCAGCCCTTTAAGGCACCAGGTTGTTCCTACAAGTGGAAGCTATCATACTATTGAGTTGACAGTGTTATGTACATGCCCTTTACACAACTACGTGAGGTTAACCCAAGACCTGAAAATCCTTGCGGGCTCCGCTCATGGTATATTTGGGATAATAAATTCAGCCGCTTACCATTGGGCCCCCACAATCTGGTTTAAAGAAAAGACTAAAGAAAACAGACTTGAAAAATGAAAACAGTATTTATGTTACTTGCCATGTTTCATTTGTTTCTCTTTATATTAATCAACATATAATCCTTATTTAAACCACACAATCCAGAAAAGAGAATTTTAACAAAAAACCAGGGACCAATTGTATGGAAGGACGCTGCATAAACGAGTGGGAGGTGCAAGGGAGCATATGTACGGAAATGACACACAGGTGGAATGGTTGTTGGCATAAACTTTTATATGAAAATCAAAGAGAAAACATAGCTCTCCCTATTCTAGGAGGGGTTTCCCTGCCTCAACTAAAACAATGAGGATTCGCTGAATAATTTTTACGGCGCATTCAGCACGGGCGAAAATAACAAATAACATTATACCGAATAGTGGATGCAAAGGGTGTCCACTGCTCCCCTGTTCAGTATAATGTAATTCGTGGACACCTTGCCACACAGTCCGTGTTTTTCTTTTTAAGATGAACATCATGAAGACTTAAGTTTGCTCCCTAGTTTCCCACTCTCGCGAGGTAACGAGTGGGGATTCAGCAAGCCGAGAAACAACATTGAGTGGCTACACGGCATGTAAAAAGTAAATCTACGTGGTCGTGACCAAGTGGTTATGGTTTAACGATTTTGGGCTAAAAGTAATGCGCACCATGTCCTTGCGCTGTGAACATACAGGGATTCAATGTTTTTGGTTTTCGGGGCTAGTGCCTCAGTGTAAACTGCTGCATTGTTTTCTGATGCAGGATTTCAACGTAGAACCCCAATATCCTGTGTCAAAATCCTACTTCTATTTCTTACACTTGTAACTACAATAAAGTGGTAGTTGGGGGTGCTGCTAGGTCTGGAAAAGATCTGGGGCTTCCCCAATGTCGGGACTCAGGGCTAGCTAGACTTTTGGTTGTAGCCCCTGAGCTTTTATCCTGGGCTACAACCAAAAGACCCTGGGCTATAGCCCTCCCAGCCCACCCCTCCCCCCAACAATGGCTCTGGAGGTAATGGATCTTCTTGGTCCTGAAGAATGGCTCCCATCTTCTGGACGACGGCTCCCAGTTCCACTTGTTAGGTAGGATCTTTCCCTGAGGGAATGGTTACCCTTCGCCAGGTCTCAATCCCTGTTCGCGATATGAAGTTCAAGGTTGAAATGTCAAATAAGCAGCAAAGTTCTCAGTTCAACTTAAAAGGGTAAGGTTCCACTTGAAACACCAACATTACTTATTGCACAATATTATTTCTTAACTATTGGGTTCCTGGAGAATGCTTACCTTCTACAGAGGCCTCTTACTCTCACTGTTTTCACAATACCAGGGGGAAAGTCTTCCTTCCCCTGGCCTCCTAATACCAGAGGGAGTGTCTTCCTTCCCCTGGTCTCTTTATATTTCTGACACAGTTACAGAATTACTCCCTTCCTCTGGCTTTTTTACAATTTCAACACAGTTGACAATACCAGGGGGAATGACCCCCTTTCCCATGACTGGATTAACATGGTTCACTAACCTGCCAAGTATGGTCAGCTTTATTTAGCTTTGATCTTCTCTTCAGTCTTTTCCAATAAGACTGTGATTAGGAAGATGTCCTCCACCTTACCCCTGGTTTTCTCTCAATTTGGTTAGGGTCTCTCAACCGACCCTTTCTGGTTCTCTCTTCTTCCTGGGTTCTCCCACCAGTCCCAGACTGAGGTTGGCGGCTCTTTGCCGCCCCTCTGTACTTGTCAAACCCTCTTGGGTCCGCAACACCTCTCTGGCAACCTGCATACCTTTCTGTTTTGTCTGTGAGGGTTCCAGTTTCTCCTGGGCATCTACTAACAGCCGCAGGGTCCCTGTGGCTTCCGTGGACCACTCCTATGCTGGAGTGGCTCCACAGCTTCTGATTTCTTTCTGGTTGTGTGGTTCTCTTTGCCGGCCCCTCCCAGGCTTTAGGATCGCCTACAGCTTCCGTCTGCTAGACTGTTGAGCTGAGCTTTGTTCTTGGACCGGCTTCGGACCTCTCGGCTCCCTCTCCTGTGCCCTAGTCTGCTTCCTCTTCCGTCGCCGTATCACATTCCCAGCTCCTCCAGGGAGGGCTAGACAAGTTGGCAAGCCCTTCCTTGCGTTTTATTGGAAATGTCCACAAAAAGCTAGACTACTGCAACATGTTCTTGTTATCGTCATTGTTCCGCGCCTAATTCTTGTCCCTGTTCTTGTCCGTGATGGTCTACGAGAGTAGTCTCTATTCTCCCTCGTCTCAGTAGTAATGAGAGGCGTAGACTGATAAAAATACATAGGGGTAAATGAAAAAGGAACTGGGGACTAAGGGAGGATTATTAGGGTTTGGGCGAGGGTCACAATACTGTGTTCTCCTGCTGTGTCCTCCATGTATCCCAGAGGGGGAATCCCTCCCGATGAGATCCTCCCGTTGAGTAGCACCCCCAGGAGGACTATCGAGAAGCAGCCTCACCTCCATGGCCTCACAAAACCGCAGGATTCATTACAGAGGCTTCATGAATGAAAAGATCTAAATTGTAATGTACAAAATGGATGCTGCAATTTACAATTGCCAATGAGAATAAAACACATTGTGACCTCTTGCGAATTGCATGGTAGATTAAAAGCAGGACACAAACATGGGCACATAAGATTTAAGTAGACTTCATCAGCCTACTATTTTTAAAGAGGGGTCTTCCTCTCCATACACTAAACACGGGATAAGATTCTCCTTAAGAGGCAGATAGGGCTTGAGCAGTAGTAATCACATATAGGAAAGTCTGACATGTGGCAAGCTCTGCCCATACCCTAACAAGCTTGAAGAATGCCTTGTATGTTGGGCAGCTGCTAAAATTCAACCCAACCTCAATCCACTTTCAACATACATGGCAACATTATCCATTCCAATTGGAGACGCTAGTCCAGTCCTGGTTTTAACTTTGCCTTCTGGGACTTGTAGTCCTGGATTTCCCCCATTATAAATCCAGGAGTACAAGTCCCAGTATGTAAAGTTAAAACTAGGAATGTACTAGCATCTCCCAAATGTAATGGATAATGCTGGCATTGTGGGGGAAAACAAATGGGACTTTAACCTTTTTAACAACCTTTTAACACCATGCATCAATATAGTAATGCTCAGCCAACGCCAACTGTCATGTTTAACAAGTGCCTTATTGCCATTGATGTGTGAGCCCTATGTTCTAATGTGCATATCCTAACCTCAAAGGCTTTACTGCCTAGTACCTACCAGAGCTCGCTTCCACAGTTCTACCCTCTGATGTGTTTCCCTTTTGGCATATAGAAGCATGTTTTAGACTGACACTTTCCTAGACAAGGCATCTTTAGCAGATGGTAGTTGTCATAGAGTAAGCAGGCTTGCATTCCCTGATCCATGTGTGAACTGTAGAAACAGCTTGCACAGCAGTACCCTAATTGTATCACTGTTTGTCTTTCATCCTGACCATGGGCCTCATTCAGAGTATGGCGGTAGGGGGTAACAGCACCGGTAAGGATGCCGGTGCCATTAAACCCCTACCGCCACATTCCGAGGTTCCTTAGCGGGTCCCACCAGGAACGGCTGATCTGACCAGCCGTTCTTAGCAGGACCCGTTAAGGGACCATGGAGCTAATAACGGGCTCGCAATTTACGGGCCCGTTATTAGCTTTTTCCCCATTCCCATGGAGCCCTATGTGGGCTCAAATGGGACTGGGGAATGGTTGTCTGAATGGGGACTTACTGGGTCCTCCAAGGTTGGAATGACCCGGTAAGTCCCCATTACGAGACACCGGACCCGTACCCGGGTTAGCACGATGGCTGCCTCCAAACTCGGAATGACCCCCCCATGTTTTTCTGAGCGTGAGAATGCAATGTGTGCCTAAGATTTGCATGCTGAGACACAGATACCAGTGTATAAAACCCAGTGACCAGTGTGAAGGGGGGCTGCCGCGTCGAGTCTCGTGTGGCATTGGGTTGTGGCCTGTCTTGTGTATGCTGCTTTGCTATTACAGGTCATTCACCAGTCCACTGTAGTAGTCTGTGGTTATTTTTCCATGACAAGATGTATGGTCAACTTACACCGGCTCCTTATCACCACACTCTGTGGCATTTTCCATGTCTCTCATTCCTCAACACTCTATCCAACAACACCAGCAGATATAGTGCGCTCTATCACTTATTGTCCTCTCTCATGTTGGGTGTTTGAACCGACTGGCCTATAATGTTATCTGAAAGATTTACCAATAATCAAGTTCTCGCAAGATGTCAATATAGGTTGGAAAATGTCAGCACGACTAAGTGATACATGTGTTGTTTTACAACCCTGCAACCCTGCAGGCACTCTCTGAGGCAAAGTGGTAATATTAATGGCAACACTGGGGACACATGGGGCATTTAGAACCCCGGTGACCCGGGAATTCTGGAGGCGAAATTCTGTAAATCCCCATTCCCATGGAGTCCATGTCTATGACAGAGGCGGTGGTTTTCATGTCTGCCTGCAGGCGGGTGGTGTTATTCCCGCCATCGGGACTCGTAATCAGCCGGTCCGGACAACAGTGGCAGCGGATTTACCGCCACCATTGTTTCCAGACCGGTGACTTTGTAATGAGGCCCATAGTCTTTCTCATCAACTTGAGAAGGTGCATGGAGCGCTGAGACCAGAGCTGTGTCCCAGGCCTGGGAGATCAGCTTCAGCTAAATCAGGGAACACAAATCCAGCGGTGGATGGCAAAGAGCAAGGGCCAATGGTAATGCTGTGACCCTGCAACAATGTAATAGATAGTTTCCGCAGAAGGTTCAGGCAAGCCACCTGACATGCGAGGGTCAGTCAGATAAACTATATATATGCCGGACATAGGTAATATCACTCCAACCACCCAATCACGCACGCTCTTAGGTTTCTGGGGAAGAGCCCTGATTTGTGATATCAGACCGTTACAAAAGCCCCTGACAAGGGCTCAGGAGCTGTGATTTCTGAAGAATTCTGTTTCTCCTGTATCATCCCTGTCTGTTTTGGAAAATAAAGGACAGGTTTAACTTCCCCTTGGCTGAGTCATCCGTCTAAATGCCGGGGGAGGTTTTGTTGGGCCCTGGGTGCTCTGAACAGTGAACGTGTGGTGTGAACCCCATTCCTCTCTGGCATACCTCATAGAAAGTGGTAGCAGAGGGATGGTTCAGTCATCCGTTCGGCACAGAGCCGCCTCTTCCGTTGCAGTGCCTGGAGGACTGTGAGGTGCCCCCGGAGCATGAAACCACAGAGGCCACCAGGAGCTGTCTTGGAGCCATCAGGAGCCATCTTGGAAAATATCCTGCCTGAGGTTCGTGAGGAGTCCAGCAGACCAGAAGCACAGTGTGGCAGTTTTGGGGATAGCCAATGGCTAAGCAGCGTCAGAAGATCACGTAGTGTAAGCACACACAATTGAGGAGGGTGGTAAAGAAATATTGAGTGTGGGCTGGTGATGAGTATTGTTGAGTATCAGTGTAGTATTATTCAGTGTTGTTGAAGTATTGTTGAGTATTGTACAGTATGGTAGGGAAAGGAGGTAGATCTCATTTGTTCGTGGTTAGGGAACCTTCTATCTTTGAGGTGAAAAGTTCAGGCCGTTACCCTAGACTATTGACTTAAGGGTACGAATGACAGAAGTTATGTAAATATTGGATTTCCTGTGGATTGGGCATCTTAGTTCGAGTCATGGATGATGGTATCCCCATATATAGGACTTGTGGAAGGTGTTCTTCTGATTAAGTCTTGCAGAGGCGTTTTATCTACAAGGTGACGCTGTAGGTACAGATTGAGTATGGGAAATATTGGTATTCCCTGTTAGGAGTCAGGGCGACAGCCGTGGGTATAATATGTCAGGGTTTCGAAAATATCAGTGGAATGGGACAACATCATTGTGATCTCTGTTAGTGATTACTAGTATTCCCTTATTGTTGAAGAGGTGACGCCACCAGGAAGGTCTGTGTATAGGACTAGGAGAGCACGAGGAGGTGCAGAATTTGATTCTGGCAATAAAAAAATTGACGGTATAAGCTGTTCTGTGGTGGTACACGGAATTTGCATGCACTGGATTGGTGGGTGTGCCTGAGGAGGCAGAGAGTTGCAGAAGGCCGCTCTGCTGAGCACGCCTGGAAAGTTGGTTGAGAGCAAGAGAGGCACATGATAGTAAGTGTTATTACACAATTTGACATTGTGCACGATAAGGTATATATTGTACAAAACTGTGGAGTTGTCAAAAATCTCGACTCAAGGTCAAGTAAGTATTGAAAAGCAATGTATTGTGGTAAAGGTGCGGGGGACATGCCCCTACTACACCTATGTAAGGCCCTTCTGCGATATAGGGACAATATTTGTAAATATAGTGCAGAATACACGAAAAGTACAGAAGGTAAATTGACTAAGCCATGGCCAAAGGGCGGGAGCTACACCAAATATTTGCAGCAACTGCTACACACACATTTGCAAGAGGCATATAAGGGGAAAAGCCTGAGCAATAGTATGCCATTATTTGAGCTCTGGAAAATGTTTCAGGACGGCGGGGGGATGTGGCGAGGTGTCCATGGATGCTGAGCCAACAGGAGACCCTGGGTTAGAAGCCATCATCCCCCGCTCCACCACCACCTCCTGATGATGAGAGCAAAGTGGCTGCAGCAGGAACACATGGACTGTATCCTAAACGTGAGCTAAAGCAGCGGATGGGTACCCAAATCCAACATTCGAACCTCTGCCATATACCTTGGACGAGGGCAAGGAAGGGGCTGGACAAGCAGGCAGTGGAAAAAGGGGTGCACATCGAGGGCCCGACAAGCGCGAGGGAAGGGCTGGATAATATAGCATCAAATGGGTGGGAAGGAGGACAAATACTCCTGAAATTAGATGGGAAGACAACGGGAGAAATAGGAGGGGCAAGTAAGGAAGTAGCTGGTTGTAAAGAGAGCAGGGAAGCACAAGAAGGGTCAGGGATAATGGAAGAGGTGGCGAGAAAAGAAAAAGAAGAACAGGATGAGAGCGAGAAAGTGTGAAGGGAGAAGCTAAAGGCAGAAGAGAGAGCAGGAGCAGCGAGAGATGAGGAGAAAGAGAGAGCTCAAGACATAGAAAGGAGAAGGGAGAAAGACAAGAAAGAAAGGAAAGTTTTAATAAAGAGGGAACGGAGAAAGTGGCAAATAGAGTGGCTTGCAAGAGAGCACAAATGCAGGGAGGCGGAGGAGCGCTCAGTGAGAGACATAAGACTAAGGTTGAGATCCACCACTTTTGACGACAATGAAGGAAGGCATAGGCACGTGGAGCAAGAGCGCATCAAGAAATGTGATAGGGCAGCTATGCTGCCAGACAAATCCAACACAGAGTCCTCCATGAGGGGGGACTGCGAGAACTTGATTGACCTAGAAGGGGAACCACAGGGAGCAAAGGTACTGAGGAGGCTGAGCTTCCATGACAATTTCGGCAGTGACTTGGGAGACACAGAGCCAGAAGATGACTTGGTAGGGACTGAGGACTAGGGCAACTTGATTCGCAGGGAAATGCACCGATCAGAGCTCCACATGCGGAGCAGACAAAGACACAGGGGTAATGCGGGGTGACAAGGAAAAGAGACTGACAGTCCAGGGCTACATTGCATAGCATGGATGACATTACCCCATGTGTGAAAAGGCCTAGACACCTTCCAGCATGAAGGAGTGGAGAAATTGCAAGGGCATTTGCATCCACCAAAGACACCGGGAGACTGGATGGGTGGGCAGGGATGTCACAGGTCCCCTTACTGGAAAAGAGAGGGGGGGACCTCAATACGTACCCTGGAAACATATTGACAAGGAAAACTTGATGTGTAGGCTATCTTCGTTGACCGTGGTGGGGAAATGGATAAATACGAAATGGAAAGGCTGACAGCAGGACAAAAATTAGCAGTAGGGGACGTAAAAGGTTTACTAGTGATGGTCCTTGGGTGGGGTTCCCAGGAGTAACAACACATAACATGGTGCATGATGGTTTGCCGAGTGGCCGTATGACATGTAACGACCATGTCAGGTGGAAAGATAAGCACCGTAAGTACGCAACAGATTCAGACATGGGGGTTGATCTCTATCTCACTGATGCTGCTCAAGTATCTAATAATAGGTGGTACAAACACATGACTAAAGTAGGTAAACAAACCAGAGAGGAGAGCTGCTATGTCTGCTCACAAATCCCCTATGCCATCAGTACCTCCAGAACATTTGTAGCAACTGAAATACCAGCAGCAAGAGCACAATGCCTTATGGACCTGTCTATGTTTACAACCCGAGGAAGATTCCAAGGGAGATCAGCAACATTGAGATGAATGTCCAAGGCAATATTTCCCTATGAAGATAGTTATATAAAGACACTTGACATGATTAACAATTATTGGCAACTAGAACAGGCTATACAATACATAACTGAGAGCCTACAGAAAGGAGATTGATTGATTGATTGATTGTTTATTTATATAGCGCCTATATACAATGTGTTTCTAAGCACTTCAAACAAGCGCTTCAAACTAAAAAGATACCATTGAAGGAATTGCCATGTTCTAAGAAGGGACCCAAGGAAATAGGAGGAGAACGAGGATGTTGGGAATTACCACAGATGCTTGTGTATGGCCAGACTTTTACAGACTTTTAAATTGAACTCTTTGATTCAGAGGTTCCTTAGCTTCGTTCATCTAGGGAAATCTTACCTTAGTTTAAGGCAAGTTAGGTCTTCAACCATCCTGACATTTAAGTTAATAAATATCTTTTGTTTAAACTTTGTCTGTTGTTTGTGTCTTACTTCATGATGCCTTCACACATAGCACTGGACAGCACAGCGGTTAAGCAACATGACAGATGATGAACTATTCGAAGACAGCGGCATAGATGATTAATTGATTTTCAAAATGTCTATTCCAAACCAATTGTAAATACAGTACAGGGAAGTGTACACAGCTGAAGGATGGAAGGGGGGAAGGGAGTAGTAGGTAGCAAAGCATACAACTCTTACAAGATCCAGTAAACAATGTACAAGGAGAAAATGATAAATGCCTGAAAGAATAGGATGCAAGTACAAAGTTACTGACCTGGGTGGATAACAAAGCTGGACCTATGCCCATTATACCACTGAAGAAAACAGCATTGTGTTTCCAGAATGATGGTGCAGTAAAGGTTGGAGAAAACAAAGAGTGCAAGTACACAGACAAGCATCCAGCAACAAAGGTTGGAATGGTAGCATTAATGGATCATTCTTGGGTGTGCAGATCCAAGGTGTATGAGAAGCTACCATCCAACTGGGGAGGAGTATATTTATTGGTAAACATCAATACACCACACTAGTAGTACCACACAAGAGCATCAAAACAGAAGGCATCCCTAAAATGGACAATACGAAAAGAAAGAAGAGGTCAGTAGAAGTGAGTAGAGTGAAAAGGGAGAACTACTTCTCATCAGCATCAGAAACATCACTGGATGATGTACGTCGATTGTTCAGTAGGACAGAGATGTTCTTTGTGTCAGTCGTTCAAGCTGTATAGATATACACAAAAGCAAAACGGCTCCAGATTACGAGATGGGAGCTGATGGAGACAATGAATTCAACTGTAAATGGCTCCAACGTGATAAAAGAAGAGCTCAGAGCAGTAGGGTTGATGGCTCTCCAGAAAGATATGTTCTAGACATTCCCACAGCCCTGGAAGGAGGGGTTTGCACCAAGATCGTGAGTTCTTGCTGTACATTTGTGCCCGCAAATGATTAAACAAATGGCATACTAACGGAAGCAGTGACGTAATTGTCGAAAATGCATGCCAAAATGGAGGAGGAAGCCAAAGGAAAAGGAAAAGATCAGAGCTGGCTGTCGTATATATTCTCATGTATGGAAGATGCACTAAAAGTATTACTAGGAGCAGTACTACTAGGACTAAGTGTGATAAAGATATGCATTACACAATGCTGCAAGACAACAGAGAAAACAATAGGGATGAAAGTGATGGTAGATATAAATACAAATGGTGACACAGATAAGATAATAGAGGAAGGAAGTAAAATAAGGACACAGATAAAGGAATCCCCATTGTTCCCAACCAAGATGATAACATTTGATAATTCAGTGGACAACAAGAGGTACTGGTCGAAATGGATACGGTGCAACCCAGAAGGAAATTGCAGTTACATGAAATGGAGTTTCGATGATCACGCAAATTACTATGGAGATCTTGGGGGAATAATGAAGATTTGGCTACCAAAGCCAACAGTGACTAGGTGTTGCTCAATAAGAGAGGGGTTCTCTGTGAATGCTATATTTTGCCCTCATTCCAGTACCTTGTTTCAACAGTGCAAGATACTGGTATAGTACTACCGTGGAGGGAGGAGGCCAGTGTCTCTACATATAACAAGGATTCTGTTTTTACAGATATGTCAGTACAAAATAATGTATACATAGTATCCCATTTAATTCACACTAACTTGCCTATTTGTCAATCATTCATGTCAGGCCACTGTCTCCAGCAAATTACTGGATTAAATACCTTGAGGAACTCACCAACCTGCTATATATTAACCTCTGTCCGGCCGCCCAGTAAAAATACAGAATGGGCGGTCCTTTGACTTTATTTCAAAGTGAATCTGAATTCTTCCCAATCTTAAAAAAACATTGGCAAAGCCAGTTGTTTTGGTTTTTGTAGAAGCATTGAAAACTGGGTATGTGTGTGGTGACAAGGGAAAGAAAGGTGGCAGTGAGGGGAAAACAGGGGCAAGGATTCAGGGGAAAGAAAAGTCAAAGATTGATGAAATAGGTGGCACTCGCTTGAAGTTATTTCACCTTTTCACCTTTGCTGAGAGATTTGTGCATAACCTGCAGGTCACAGCCTCAATTTTCAATATCGTAGATCATGGATTTGAGCATATGTTGTAACTAATTATACAATGGAAGCCAGTGAATTCAACGCCATTATCGTAGCCGAGTGGATGAAACAAAATTCTGCAGCTGTTTAGGTGAACAGATATTTTCGTTCAGTGTCCGTCATACACTTGTCCTGCTGAATTTAGGTCAAATAAAATTACCATTCATCCAGAAGGCACACACAATGCTGCACACAAAATCAGAGCATCGACACAGATGTGTCCTTAGGAGCTGGTGCCATTAACTCCCCTTCTGTGTTCATCCTCGCTACTTGTGAACATGGGTGCCCTCTGGGAAAATGGTACGATGCTTAATAATTCAAAACCAACATCATTGCTCAGTGCTTTGCTCTGTGTGTACATAGTTTTTTGTTTAGGCCCCTGTAAAACTTTGATTTTGTTTTAAAAATAAAATCATCCCTACGACCATTGTGATACCAATCCAGGAGATGAACCAAAACCCTTAAGTGAGAAACAGCATTAAGTAGGAACTATATGGGAATTGCCAACTGAAATTGAAACCCAGGCATCATGCCTTCATGTGAAAGACACGAGAGAGCAGTGTCTGATTACAGTAAGGATGGATATTTCAAATGGCTCCTTGTCAGCTTTCACTAAATAGCATTGCTTTTTCTGTTTTGTCTCTCACTCTGTGGATGTATATGTATACGTATAGGCACCCTTAAAAATAAATTTGTGGAATACACAACATTAATTTTGTTAGGTATCCAGTGAAAATGTTGTCAGCAAAAATGTAGTGAGTGAAAATGTCATGGTGAAAATACTTCTGCAGTGAAAAGGTTACTAAGCAAAATATAGTAATAAAATGCAGCTGAAAAGTAGCCAAAAATGTATTGATGCTAGAGTAATTGTAAGGGTTATGGAGGGTTTGTGGATTTGGGATTACCTGGTTTGGGGTTAAAATGGTGGTTAGGGTATGGATAGCGGTATGGATTAGAGTAAAGAATTTGGTTAGATTTAGGGTAAGAATTAGGGTCAGAATAGATGCTGCAGTGCTGGTGATGTTGGGGTTTGGTTAGCTGTTGGGATAGATTAAGTGTCAGGGTGAAGTGGAAGAGTAGTGGTTATGGTAAGGCTGGGGCAAGTAGAGTAATAGTTTGGGTAACTGTTAAAGAAAGGGATAGGGAAGTTGGGGAGGGCTGGTGATGTTGGCATACAATAAGGGTTAGGATAAACCTAGTGGTTAGCGCAAAGTGTTAGGGTGAGTGTTAGAGCTGCAGTTAGGGTAAGGCTAAGGTTAGGATTAGAGCATGGGTTTGTGTTAGGGCAAGGGCTATGTCTTTTTTGGCAAGCTGGTGATGAGTTTGAAATTAGGTTCACTGTTCATTTTCCATTGATTTTGTATTGAGTAACATGAAAATGAAATGCTTTAGCGTGCTGAAAGGTTAGTGTTCAAGGTAGTAATTAGAATTAGGGGGAAGCTTTACGATCTGAGTTAGGGTGATTGTGGAGGTTTTATTAAATGTTTCAGTCATTGTTATGTTTACAGCTTTGTACGTTTGTTTATTTAAAAATAGCTTTTTTGGCAACCTTATTATTGGCAACATGGTAACACTTTGCATTGATTGTATTGAATGACTACATTTTTGTAAACAACGTATTGCTGGCTACATTTTCACATGACTACATATTGCTGGGGACATTTTCACATAGAAACTTTTTTATGTACACATTTTAATAATTTGTTTATATGTATACCAAAATAGTAGGAATTGGGCCTACACTTAAATGTGCTTGCAGAGAAAGGGGCCTGGATCACAATACATCCTTGTTTCCTGTACATAATATAAATACGTGCTCTGCCCATGCACCCACAACATGTCATGTTATGCTACGTGGGATTTGTAGTTCACGCTTCCACCAATTGCATTATCTTCTGGCGGTGAATGCACTTTTTGAAAGACAACATTTTATCTCTGTGTACATGCTTTTTACTGAATATGTGCACACAATATAAGCATACATGGTCATCTACTTACCCCTTTCATAACAAAAATCCTTCATTGAAAAGCAAAGACCCCTGTTAAGCCATACAAGATTGGTTAATAAATACAAAGGAAAAGCATAACAATAAATTGTAATCTCTTAAAGAGCCTTTTCTAAGCAACACCCCAAATAAAAGTTGCCATGAAATTGGAAAACAGTTGTTTTCTAAATGGGAAATGAATAGGCACTTGTTTTTTCAACATGAGTTTATTGTTTCCCTTTTAGGTTAAACAGTGAAGGATATAAAGATATCCACGATAGTAAACCAAACACTTTTGCTAGCAAATAGCCCAACTGAAGAGAAAGGGAAACAGAAAGCTATAAACCATCTTCATTCACGGCTATCATCATCAAAAATCAATTAGTCAAAGCATTCAGGCGCCTGCTTCGAAGTGCCCAATTACAACAAATCAATATAATGAGGCGAGTGACTGAAATAACAGAGGCTGGATAAACATGGCCAACCCACTATACCCCTCCTCTAATGCAGATCAAGAAATCTTAGAAAATCCATAGTTTAGGGTTTGTTGTTTACTCATTCTTCCCTGGTGTGCTTTCTTCTGTCCCCTCAGGTCAACCATTCTCAAATTTCAAAGGTCACTTCTAGAATGTGTATGTCCCTGTTACAGCAGCAAGTGGGACGCTGCCTCTTTAGATGCCACTAGGAAACATCAGCATGGACCCACGGGTGGGCGGAACGAGGAAGGCAGCAGAAAAGAAAGCGTATGAGAAGGAGACTAAGGTGTATCTGAATAAAAGATATATCAGTCCTCTGTTTGTGGTGTCTATTCTTTCACCCCTTCAGGGTATAACAACTGACAGTGAGGTCCATGAACCTGCGTTCTGACTCACGGCCATCCACCCCCCCGGCGATCCATCCAGCCTTCAGGCACCCCGCTTATCCAGCTATCATGCCACCAGTAAGTATTCGGTTGCAGCTGTTCATCCGGCACTCTGCTGGTCCTCCATCCAACATCCAGCTGCAGCCTGGCAAGGCAGTGGCCGCCTGACCTACTGCATGTGGCTTGTGACTTGCGGCAATCAGCCGCCATTCATTCTGCACTCTATCTAGCATCGACATAGGCCCTTCATCGGCCAGCCGAAATCCACACCATGCAGCAATCCACCGTTCAAACACTATCTAGGCTATCTCCAGCATGATGCAGCAGGCAGTCATCCAGGCCATCCATGAGAGCCCCGGCCTGCCATAGCAGGCAATCATCCAGGCCATCCAAGATGGCTCCAGCCTTTCGCAGCAAGCCAACATCCAAGCCATCTCTGGCCTCAGGCAGGACCACCTCCAGCAGGCCGCCATCCAGGCCATCTGTCCTGCAGGCAGTCTGGCCTCGACTCAGGCCCACCTCCAGCTAACCAGTCAGCCTAAATGGTAAGAGACTGCACCCCATAGAGGTGCCTGCTCCAACATCCGACCACGAAGTGCACACCACTGCACACCACCCCACCAGACAGCCTGGGTGTAAATGGTGGACACTTAACAAAGCCCTATCATGGAACTGGAGGCACAGCACCCTCAGGCCCTGCCGCGATCTTACTCAAGGGCGGCATTCCTTCGAAAGCTACTTCTGTTCCAATTGCTGCCGCAGCATGACAAGCCTCCTCGATGGGCAGAGTGGATTGAGGGTTTTTATGACTTTGTCAGAGCAGTGGGGCGGAGACAAGTCACCAGCCGTAACCGATGTGTTCACCAATTAGCAGGGAAGTAAATCACAGCCATCATAAAGACAAAATCGGAAACTGAAAGAGCAACATAGGACACCCTAATAGAGGCATTAAACAAGAAACTAATCATACAGCCAAACAGAGATTACGAAAGATATGTATTTAACCAATGCCCACAAGAATCCCAGAAGGCTATTTACGAATTCATGCTATGTCTGTGGCATAGGTTAGTACACTGCTGATTTGCACAATTGTCTGATGAGGAGGTCATCAGACAGAGTCGTTGAGGGTTGTACCTGGTCTACATTTAGAAAGCAATGACTCAGAGTTTACAAAAGGGTCACTATCCAAGCAGCAACCATGGAAACCCCACAAAATAAAAAGAAGGGGATAGGGGACGTGGTAGTGGCCCTGCAGATGCGAAAACCAGGCAACAGACCACAAATGACAGGAAGACCACCTAGTCAACCACAAGCACCAGCTCGCAAGCCCGTAAGGCCCCATATAGTAAGCTACAGATGCAGATTTGCATTACCTCATACAGGGGCCTGCCAGGCGATCACCCGGCAATGTTCAAACTGTGGCATAAAGGGACACTTTCCGAAAGTCTTCAGGGAAGGAAAGCCTTTCCTCACAATGACGTCAAGCCCCATGACACCTTGAAGACAAAGCAGTAGAATATCCCACCAACGCAGGGGCAATAGAGGATGCTGCAAGGACAGGCCCCAAGCAACGCAAATATATACAATCAGTGGAAGAGGCACTGGACTATGGGACAAACCAAGGAGTAGAACACCCCAGTCCATATGCAAGACACAGGGATGAATACTATGGCTACCAAACCTACACCTGGGATATATGGATCACCCACAAAACTTCTACTAAAATGAACCACAAGACTGCTACCAAGACTACTCAGCCTAAATGGTTGAGCATGTGGACTTGATGCATAAGGACCATGAGGCGGAAGAAGCCCTGAGTGTAATGATCAGCATAAGCTGCATGTATCACTGATTCTTAATAGACATAGGAGCCACCATCAACATCATGGGTGAGCAGGAATTCCTACAAACAGCAGATAAACACGTCCTTGCCAAACCAATGGCAAAATAATTTTCCAGTGGGACTCCAACAAGCCACTACAATCGGTTGGACAATTCCAACACACGCTGGTGCACAAAGACTGATCGACGATAGCCAACATCCACGTGGTGCACAGCCCCAACAAACGACGCTGCCTCCTAAGCTACAAGACAGCCAACCAACTAGGCCTCATTGATGTACACTAGCACGCCACTGACATAGTGCAGTGCACCACAGAACCACTGTGCAGGCATCATGAAGCAAGACACAGACAACAGACTTAAAGTTCAAACACAAGATATTTATTAACTGAAATGTCAGGATGGTTGAAGGCCTAACTTGCCCTATACTGAGGTGGGATTTTCCTAACTGAACAAAACTAAGGAAAGTCTGAGTGAAAGAGTTCAACTTAAAAGTCTGTCTATGTCCAAAACCTATTCTTGCCCTCACAACTAAAGGTAAGCAATGTGTAGGGATGTTACTAACAAAATAAACAGTACTTCACTCAAAGTCTGACCTTCCAGCTCTCAGCTTCCTTTCAGCTTGCCCTGCCCAAGTGCAAGAAAGTTCCATAAAACATTTCAAGCAACACAGTTCTAAATAGTCCTCAAGGTTCCCTTCCCCAAGTTCCAATCAACACAGTTCACAAAGAATCAAAAGGTCTTGCAGATCCATCCTCAAGACAAAGTGTATAGCTCCTCAAGGCTCGGGGTGCCCTTCCCCAAAACTTCACTTCCACCAAGTTTATTTAAGTGTTTTCAAAAATGCAATAAAAGAAATTGAGGTTAACTTGATCCTCTTTCTGGTTGACTTCACCAGTTTACTCACAATATTTCTCCTTGGTTTATTTTGCATTTATTCAGGGCTCACTGATCTCGGCGCAGTTAACAGACCACACGGTCCACCCTTCACAGGTTGCGCAACCAGGACCTTAGGTTTTGGGTCACACAGGCTCTTCAGCTCCTGCCCCTGTGGACCAAGTCACTTTCACTTGATTCCTTTTGGGTGGCCCCTTGGCTTTATGTGCAAGTTGACTCTTCTTTCGTTTCTCCTCGTCAACCTCTTTATTTTGCCAACATGTAGGATATGCCTCTCGCCAGTCTGTGGCCTTGCCGCAGTGCCTTCATTCTTGAACTTTCACCCTTTGTGGGGTTTTATTCCTTGTCCCACTTTCTGTGGCACTCTTTCACATGGGCACTTTAATTAGTCTTCAAAGTGTTTTTGTTCATAAAGTTTTTAACCATTCAGTATTCACGATATAACATTTCAGGGTTTCATTCAGTTTAGCATTCAATATATTTCTGTTATGTAGAATTTCACGTTTTATTCAACTCACTGTTTAAATTGCATTCCTTTGATTTAATTTGAACTTTCCATGTTGTTCAGTAATTACGATGCAATCATTTTTTCAATTGTAATATTCGGTAAAGTTCGGTATTTATAATATACTTGTTATGAGTAGTTTTCAAGTTCCTGCTTGGTTTGGTATTCAATAGACATTTATTTAAAATGTCTCAAAGACTGTTCCCCCTTTTGGTCTGTTTGGAGCGCCCTGAGGCCCTTGTGTTCCTTCTGATACTCACTGGTTGATGGCAGCTCCTTTTGACGGCCCTCGCAGCTCCTTTCTGCCTGTGAGGCCGGAGGGCTTTCCAATGCGAGCCCCGCTGGCCTACTGGGAAGTCTTCCCTGCATGCTGGCACCTGGAGAGGCTTTTCTCCCGACAAGGACAGCGTCCTTCCTCTCCAGGTTTCCCCTGCAGCTCCTGCTGCACACGCTCTGCACTAGAGGCTCCCACACCTGTGCCGAAACACGGCCCACTTGTTTCTGGCAACACAAGTTTTTCGGGATCTCTGCCGACGACCTGGCTCGTACTCTTGCCCCACCATAGCCGACTCCATACAATAGTGTATCTCTGCTGGTCTCTTCCACGCAGCCTCCCTGTTGCGCTCTCTGTTTCTTTTCTGACCCCCCCAGTTATACACCTGTAACTAGTTAACTGGTTGCAGGTTTATGTCTTTACTGTTGTTTGCCTGACCATGAGTAAAGGGACATGCCTGACTCTCTGTAGGTATCTTCTTCCTCCCAGTAGCAGAGTGGTAAAAGGAAGGTATAGTGTTTACTGCTCTCAGTCTCCTCTTCCTCGTCCCAGTACTTTAACGGTCAAATGTGGAAAAATGGGGGGAACAGTCTTGTAATAGCCCATAAAGGTCAGGGAAGGGTTAGGGAGGTCATTATTACGGAAAAGAGTAGACCATGTTTGGCCTGAGGGTACCCCACTCCCAAACTCCGAGGAGCCTCCACCAAGGTGATCCTCCCTTGCTTCTCCACCCACAGGGTCGGCATCCAAGAACGATGGCCTTTCCGTGACCACCTGAGAAAAGGATCTAGGGGTTTTAGGAGTGAGAATACCCTCAGGGGTCTCATACCACACAGCGGTAGGGACACCATATGCAGACTAGGGCTTGCACCACTGTCCAAAGACATGATTAAGGCAAAGTTCCTAGCGTTATTCTAAGGGCTTGCCAAACTAAAAGGGATGATAGTCAAACTGCACATTGATGACACAGTAAGCCCTGTCCCCCAGAACCCAAGAAGAGTTGGGTTTCATCTACAGCATGCATTGTCACAGGCGATCTGTCAGCTGCTACAGCACAATATCATAGCGCAAGCCACTGGCCCAACACCATGGATCTCTCCCATGGTTATCGTATCCAGGGAAGGGGGTCGCATTAGGCTGTGCATCGACTTGAGGGTTGCCAATACAGCCATTTAATGAGAACAGCACCCGGTCCCAACATAGAGGACATGATTGTCCAACTAAACAAAGCTACAACGTTTACCAAGCTAGATTTAAAACCAGGGATATCAAAGCTGGAGCTACACACCGCTTTCAGGGTGATAATGTTCTCCATGCACGATGGTTTGTTTCAATACAAACGTTTACATTTCAGAATTTCCTCTGCAGCTGAGATATTTCAGGAGGCTATCCGACAAGTCTTCCTCTCCATAATGTCAGCGTTCAACTATAGCAATGATATTTTGGTCTATGGAACATCCCAAGAGGAACATGACTAGACACTGATGGCCATCAATGAAGCGTTACAAGAAGCGGGGTCGACGCTCAACTTTGAAAACTGCAACATCAACAGGAAGAAACTGCAGTTCTTTGATTACATTTGTTCGGACAAAGGGATGACACTAGATGATAACGATCACCAATTTGTCAGCCCCCACCTAAGCTAGGTACCTACCACACTACACCATGCAGGCTGAACTCCTGCGTCACCTCCTGCAAAAGGGCTCCACATTTCAGTGGACGGACGAGTGCCAAGTGGCATTCAATAACATCAAAGCTGCCCTTGCAGAAGCGAAATGGCTAGCTTACTTCAACATGATCTGGCACATTGAAATCATTGTCGATGCAAGCCCTGTGGTGGAGTTAGGAGACAGCCTCACCCAAACTGAACAGGAGCAGTCACAACCCCAACACATCATGGCCTACTCCAGCAGGGCCCTGTCACCCACAGAGAGTGCTTACACCCAGGCCAAGAAGGAGAGCCTGGCCGCTGTTTGGGCATCTGAGTATTTTTTGCATAACTTCATCATGGGGAAAAGATTCACTTTGGTGACCTATCACCAAGCCTTGCTCTCTTTATTCGGGAATCCACGCACCAAGATGACACCGAGGATGAGAGGTGGGAGATCTGCCTGCAAGAATATGACTACACTATGGTGCACAGGCCAGGCAGGGGTCACAATCCAGCAGATTACATTTTGTGACACCTGGGTGCTTCCAGCCAACAACAAGGAAAGGGGATACCGAGTACATCTGCTAAGTTACAGCTAACTCGATGCCCCAGTCACTCACACTAGAGGCGGTGACACAGGGGTCAGGAGGAGAACCATCAATTGTGATGGCCATACAGCTAACCAACCACAACAATTGGCGTGATGTCTGGAGGCAATTTAAATTCCACCCCGAGGCAAGCAGGTCCGAGCTGAAGAGACTTGCGAAGATACACACAGAGCTAGCAGTAATGGATCAGAAGCTACTGCTCGTGGGCTGCTGCCTCATTATGCCCATGTTGCTATGGAGGTCGGTCGTACACACAGCCCATGAGGGGCACATGGGCACATAGAACACAAAGAAACTACTTTGCCAACACGTATGGTTCCGGTAAATGGACAACCTTATGGAAGACACAATACGCCACTGCCGACCATACCAGTGCACGGCCGGGGAAGACCCCCCACTACCACTACAACACACAGAGATCACGGACAAGCCATGGCACTGAGTCTCTGTGGATTTCTACGGTCGATGGACTCAGGTGACCATCTATTGGTAATGATAGATGGATTTACCAGGTACTCAATAGTCAAATGAACCCACTAAATGGCATTCCTACATATGTCAGGCTTCATTGATGGGGGATCCCACACACAATAACATCAGAAAACTGGCCTTATTTCAATGGACATGAATTCACAAAATTCGCAAGACACGTGGGTTTCATTCAGCAGAAGATCACACTACTATAGTGTATTGCTCTCCCCCGAAAAATGCACAAAACAACCATAAATCATCAATGCAAGTATAGAGCAAATACTTTGAACCATAAACAGACACAATAACTCACAGCCATGCACTCTTAGAAGATAATCAGCTCTTTAAGGCTATTTATTCAAAGCTTACAAGTACATAGAAATAACTCATAACAATAATAAGGACATAAATCACAGAAGAAGTAAAGAAGTCAAAAGGAAATACATCACCGTGAGCGTAACAGAATTCCTCATCTTGTCCAGAAGCGGCTGGAAGACCCCGGGAACAGCCAGGCCAAGAGCACCACAGCTCACAGGAAGGCTGGACGTAAGCGTCCTTCTCCGGCTGAAGTCTCACCTGACCACCTCAGGGCTTCCGCATACATACACACTCCACAAAGGGGAGTTAATTCTCGAACATTCTGGAAATTGCACTTGCGCAGTTGAGGAACAGCTGTCGGTTGCCAGCTGGGTCAATCAAGAGCTCCCCCCAA
Organism: Ambystoma mexicanum; assembly: GCF_040938575.1. Classification (NCBI taxonomy): domain Eukaryota; kingdom Metazoa; phylum Chordata; class Amphibia; order Caudata; family Ambystomatidae; genus Ambystoma; species Ambystoma mexicanum. The sequence continues at coordinate 770,575,245 of NC_090928.1, read as the reverse complement.
GAAGCGCAGTGCCTCCCTTCTCTAAAAACACGCTCCACGGAGAACAGTAGTAAGCCATAACAACGTTAGCTTTCCCAGCAGAAATGGCCTTGACCGCATACCAGGTTTGGAAAAGCATGTTTGTCTCAGCACTGTAAATCTAACACTCAGCAAAATGTGTGCAGCGTTTCACTGCGGTATGAAGTAAATATCCAACATGGCTCAGAGCCCTCCCAGAATGCATTGCGCACCCGCGCCATTTTGGATCAAGCATAAATCAAGCATAACATATAGCCACAAGACAATGGGGTGGCTGAGAAATTCATGTGATCTATTAAAAAAAGACTATCCAAAGAGCAAACATTGAAGGCACATCAACACAGCAGACCGTATGCGGGATGCTAAGAGACGACATGAGGTCACAGGAAAGGCACCAGCCAAAATCATGATGGCAAATCAAGTGAACACTACCATCATCAAAATGCCACCAGATTACACAGGCAAGGATGCAGAAGTGAATGAGAAGGATGCCATGAGTAAATGCCGAGCGAAGGAAGAGACTGACCAGAGAAGAGGAGCGAGACCAAAGGAGTTCAGCACAGAAGAAGTACTGATAAAACAATGAATACAGCGGAAGATGGAAGATTTGCGGCCACCCCTTTTCATGTAGTAGCAGTCAAAGTGTCAATGGTGACTGCAAGGAGTGGTGACAAATGCGTCACACTTCAAACATCTATTCAGAAGAGTAGAGGAGGATGTGTAAACTGACAGACAGGAAGAGGACCTGCCAGGACATCCGCAGTGGAATACTGGAGAGACTGAAAGCAACAAGGAGCAAAAAGGGTGGTATCTGGAAGGGACACAGAGTGAGAAAGGAGGCAGACCGCTGAGGGTGACCAACAGACCACTGCGCCTGGTGGAAGAATGTTGAGGCGACCAAAGGACATTTGTGAGGGGGTGATGTTACAGCAGCAAGTGGGACACTACCCCTTTAGATGCCATTAGGTGGCATCAGCATGGACGCATGTGATGGGGGTCATGTGGGAGGAAGGAGAGGGGGGAACGAGGAAGGCGGCAGAAAGGAAAGAGTATGAGAAGGAGACGCAGAGGTGTGTCTGAATAATATATATATATATATATATATATATATATATATATATATATATATATATATATATATATATTCGTGTAGTTATGATTAAGTTGCTAAACCCATTGGAAGACCACTTTTTCGGCAGCCTATAACTGCGCTCTCCCCCAGAGGAATCCCCACCAAACTTTGCCAAAAAAGTATATGTTGGTCTCTGAATTCTTTTGCCAAGTTGGGTGAGGTTTTGTGCAGGGGGCGGGGCAAAGTTATAGGGTGGGACCCACATATATATTTTTTACATAGACTGAATGGGGAAAAACTTTGCGCACGGCTACAGGCCGAACGTCTGGATGGATTTTCACCAAATTCACGGCAGGAGCGGGGGCTTGGGTCAGAAAGTGTGCTTTTGTGTGTTTGGTGGAAATCCGACCAGTACTTTTGTTGCAAAGAACTGAAATATATGTCTCAAAAAATGTGTGATATCTGGGTCGGCTCCGCGGACCGAAGTCTCATTGGCTTCCAGTACGCTGTGATGTTGGCGAACATTGGACGTGGCTGGTGGTTGGCTGGAGGGAAGCATTCTGTGCATCAAGGTTTTTGGGAAACGCCGCCATGGTGTACCGGAGGATACTGTTGTGGTGTGTGTGCCAAGGCTCTAAGCCATTGTGTGCATGGCTGGGCCTCTTGTACGTAGCAGTGTGCCCACTAAAATTAGTCATATTTGGCTCTGTTCCGGCATCCCATTTCCCTGTTCGCTGTGCAGCCATAATTGTGATTGCAAAGCAGTGTGCAGTGATGTGATGTGTGTCAAAAGTTTTTCATAACAGCGGCATGTTTTATCGGAGGAGAATGCGATGGTCGAAAGGGCCTGAAAAATATAGTTTATGGCATCTGGTGGTGCGAAGAAGGGATGGAAAGTGTCGGGAGAAGTGCTTCATTAGAAGAAGACAGTGGTGGGCCAGCGATATCCGTGCATACTACGCCAATTCACGGTTACCTCAACAGGCTACAATCCTGTGTGGTCATTGCAGGCAGCCTTTGTTATGGCATGCCAGCTGCAGCAACAATGTCTTTCTGTGATGAGTGGTGGCAGGCACATTTGCAGAAGGGGAGTGCATTCCACAAGATATGAACATTTAGAGATAGGGTGTACTATGGTGTGATTTGTGTGGTAAGTATGTAGCCCCTGTAATGCATGGCTGCAGCCCTTGCACTGAAAAGTATGTCCACTGGTTCAAAAAGTATGTCCACTGGTTGAAAGCCGTGCCACATTGTCGCTTTGTATGTGTGGTTTGGCTGCATTGCACACATTGTTGGTTGCATTGGTGTGGTGATTGGTAGAACATCCTACAGCTGTCGGTGTATGGGTGGAGATGCTGCAGTGACCAGTTGGGTAGTGTGTCCACTGGGTGCACTAATGCAATAGGGTACATATGGAAGAGTCATGCACCCAGCAGCCTAGGCCTTCATCACAGCCACCACAATATATTGCAGTCATGCACATGTCAGTCTGCATGCATGTCAGGTTGGTGACTTTTATGCAATGGTTGTGGAGGACATTGCAGACTTGGTAGAGCAGCAGAGTGAGCTGCTATGCGTACATTAGCATACAGTGCGCATCATTGCCCCTGTTGCACAATAGGGAGCCACATGTTACCATTTGCGTTTGCTATGTTTAGGCCCTTATAAGACCCTTGCATTAGGGAGTGATTTAAGATATTGCAGCATGAAAGGACATGCTGAGCAGCACACATGTAAAATATGGCCAATGTACACAGCCTCCTACATACCATTCACCACACCTGCACCCAACAGCCTAGGCCTTCATCACAGCCACCACAACATAATGCAGCCATGCAGTTGTCACTCTGCATGCATTTGATGTTGGTGACTTACATAATGGTTGTGGAGGACAATGTAGACTTGGTAGAGCAGCAAAAGTGAGCTGGTATGCGTAAATTAGCATATGGTGTATATCATTGCCCCTGTTACACAATAAGGAGCCACATGCCACCATGTGCATTTCATGTGGTTTGCCCCTTATAAGACCTTTGCTTTACAGAGTGCTTTAAGATATTGCAGCATGAAAGGATGTGCTTAGCAGCACACTTATAAACTGTGGCCAATGTTCACGGCTTCCTACATACCGTTCAGCACACCCAACGGAATGTTATGCAGCCATGCATGCAAATATGTGCCCAGGGTGAAAGCTGGCAGGCTCAATTGCAGATGGGGAGTGCAGTGCACATGGCATGAGCATTTAAACATAGCGTGTAAGATGGTGTCTCTATGCATTTGACGTTGGTGACTTTTACACAACGGTTGTGGAAGACATTGTAGACTTGGTAGACCAGCAGGAGTTGGTATGTGTACATTAGCACATGGTGTACATCATTGCCCCTGAAGTTGATGACAGCAGTGATGCAGATTTTTCCCACTGCCAAGTTGATTTTCTCAGCCATACCACCAAGAGGAGCATGGGACCACGCCAGTGTAATTTGTCCACAGCCAGAGGTTGGGAGGAGTTTCATAAACAGAAGCATGTGTGACTTTGTGTGCAGTGCTGCGATTTTCTGCACCGACTATGACACGTTTCAAGGAAATGGCAATTTGTTAACCTCCATTGTCAATGCTGTTTTCTTTGCCACTATGCAAGAAGCGGTGCAGAGAATCCTGTAGAAATCTAAGAGAAGCGTTCACCTTCAGTCGGTAAAAATGTCAGCAGAAGCAAACAAATGCATCGAAAGAGAGAAAAAGAAATGGTATGCAAGCACGTACATACCAAAAACAGGACAGAAAAAAGAAAACAAAAAAAACACATATTTTCAGACACAGTACTGAAGCCAAAAAAAGAGATCTACCACCAAGTGGTTGCTTGCAGAGCCGAGTGACCCTGACGGAGTTGGAGGAGGATGAGGGAAGAGCTCGAGCACGCACATATTTACAAAGTGACAGTTGCAGATATTGAAGCCCCAAGGCCCAGAAGGCCTTGTGCATTATGAAGAGGGTTTTCACCTTATTGCTTGCAGGTACTGGGAGCCAGTGCAGATATTTCAGTCCCAGAAAGATACCATCCCTGGGCTTGAGGCCAAGGACAAGCTGCACAGTCCTCTCTTGGATGCGTTGCAGAGGGTGTAGAGTGGAAGGAGGCACATTTTGACCGAGGCTGTTTAAATAGTGCAGCCTACAGAGAACCACAGCTGTCCCAATGACCTCTGATATTTTCCTCCCAACAATATATTGACAATCCCTTGTGGAGGCCTTTCATGAAGGTAAAAGCACATGTGATGTAATCAATGACATTTGTGATGTCATCTTCGATGTCATGGGTGTTAGTCTTAGCAGTGCATAGTGGTGGAGCAAGTTATGGTTGCTTAGCTTACCATAAATGGTGAATTTTTGGGTTTTTTTGGTTTTACTTACAAGTAAAGAATGGATAGGTTGTTGTTGGTACAAAGTAGCTGTAACGCTCCTGAAAGAAATGTTTTTGCGCTGAAGTTGCTAGGTTGTTCTTAGGGCAATTGAAGCATAACGTCCCTTCACCAACGTGTTTGCACTGAAGGTGATAGGTTTTTAGTAGGCCACTGTAACCAGACCCTTCCTTCGGCATAGTTTTTCAGTGAAGGGAATAGGTCTGTAATAGTGCAACTTCACCATAACGTCCCTTTAACAATGTTTTTTGTTAGTGAACATATAATGGCCCTCTGTGTGTAGTGTCAGTTCTTCCACCCCTTCTGGGTATAACAGTCCGCTTTCCAATTTTCCTTCAATCCTACTCTTAGCACTACGATGTCTTACTTCTCTAGTGATCAAGCACATACACCTTTCAGGCGTACATAAGATTTCAGTAATTCCTGACAACCTAGCCTGGTGAGGTGGCAGCAAAATGTCACTTTGTCTAGGATGGCAAAACTCCTTGCAACAGGGCTGCATTCATTTATTTTGGAACTCCTTGTCAAATGTGTTCTGGTACAAACATCTATCATCCTGAAAGAATGCAAATCAAGCATCATGATGTCATAAAGGAAGATCCCATATGCCTCAGATATCCACAGGGGTCTCATGTAGCCCTTAAAGTAACCATGGATGGGAAAGTCTGGGAAAGATTGGCTGTTGCTAGTACACCATTTGTTTAGCCCCTTCCCTGAAGCATCAAGGTGTGCCATATGCCGCCTTTTCTGTTTCCAGGTGCTCTATAAGTCTGATTTCCTTTCAATTGTATCCTTCCTAGCTTTTTATGAGGCGTTTTGTTTTTCCAACGTCGTCTAGTATCACTCAGAATGCATTGTTTTATTTATTCACCTTTTCCTGTAATCTACAAAGGCGCCTGTTGTTATGTTATGTTTATCCTAGCTCGTGGAGCTCTGCTTCCACAAGCTCAGTGTTCCAGCCCCATCCCCACTGAACATTCCTACTTTCCCGTTCTGTTCGGTTGCTCTGGTCCGACCTCTGGGGGCCGCTGAATAAAACTCCTCAACCCATCGTGAGCCTTGCCTCCTTATTACACCTGTGTGTATTTTTGGATGGGGGCATCCTCAAACCCTGCGCATCTGTTTAGTAACCATCACGCGTGTAACACTGTGTGTGTGGCAGTGGGAACACATGGGTCTTTTCAAGCATCACTGGGCATCCCAGCAGCTTAGGAATCATAAAGACAACGATGACGTGTGATTGAAACGCAGCAGCCTTTCGAGATGCTAAACCACAGTGGTTCATCCGCCTTCAAACAGGAGACCTGCGGAAAAACGGTTACTAAAAGAACACGTGCTCATCCCAGTCAAGCAGTACTTTTACTCAGCAAGCGGCACCAATTTGGATCCCATTTGAACAAGAAAAGGAGAAAATCTGCCCCAGAAGCCAGATCAATATTGAGAGAGGGTTCCAACCATGGAACCTCGCTGTAAACAGCTACACAAGCGAGCGCCCAGTCTTGTACCAGGGGCAAGCTAGCGTAGGAGGAGCAGGCGAGCCATGCGTGACCCGCGGGTTAGATTGCCTGCCAATAAACACTACATCATAGTGTCTCTCGAGGAAAACATGCAGCTTGCCTCTGCCCACATAAACATTTTCCGTTAAATCTTTAAGGCAATTCTAAACATGCTGAATAAACAGCGACAATAAAAGACGCCTTCCCTGCTAGCTGAGAGTGCATTAAGAGAACTAAAAGAAAGAGAATGCGCCTGGAGTGGCTTCAGAACTTTCACTCGCATACAAACATAGACGCTGACAGCATAAACGGACTACCGGAAATACCCAGTGCTCCCACTCCACTTCCTGCTGGACACACAGGCTCTTCACCCAATCATGCTCATTCAGCGCCATTGTTCGCAATGATTTTGATAGGCCCTCTAAACCAATACACTCTTTCACCCCCACCACCTTCTTTTCAACTTCTCCTATTTATCAAACTTCATTTACCTGAGGGGTGTGGTAGGGTTTTCCTTTGTGCTGTGGGATCGAAGGCCTGAGCCTGGGGCTGTTCCAGTTGCTGTTTTGGACATAGTTGTCAGCACAGAATATGGTGTTACAGACGAGCAGTTTGCCCACATTTTTGTGCCGAATGTTGCACAAGTACACATTACCTAAAGAATATTTGCCTGCCATAAGAAAAAATGGATCATGCTTCCAATAAAAGTAATCCATGCACCTGGTTCAAAAATGTGTGCCACTCTTTTCCTTTGTCTCCACTGTCAGGTTGCTCTTTGTTTAATTCGTTGATATGCTTTCCCTTCTCTTACCACAATAGCAGGGGATTTCCCCCTTCACCTCCACTCTGCTATGTCTTGCCTCCGTCCCCCTCGATCCCTGTTTGTTTGTTTTATTATTTATAATGCGCACATAACCACAAGGATAACAAGGCGCGAACATAGTAAGAGGGTTGTATAGCTTCTGCCTTCTGACCTCACACACTAATCCTTTGATTCAATTGTTTTCCCCATTTCATTTGTCTAGTGTGTAATCTCCTTCTCAGGGGGTATGAATAAGGAGTGCAACTATCCATGCTTTCTTTGAACATAATTCGGTCCAGCACGGAATGTACTTCATTAGACTTTGTAGCAGAGAGCTAAGCAATGACCTTACTCTGTTTACATCATGCAACTAACCCTGAGCATCATAGAAGAATACCATAGTTCTTACAACTCTCATAGCTCTCAACCATTTGTCTTGCAAAGGCGAGTGAAATCACCCGATTTTATTTCTGGCGGGTGAGACGCCCATTGGAATGAATGGGCGTGCAGGAGGCCTGGCGGGTGAGTCAGCCCTTTGCAAGGCGGGTGACACCCGCCAAAAGCGGGTGAGTTGAGAGCTATGAACTCTGGTACAAATATTATGAAGGATATTTCACTCAACACTTTTGAATCTTTTGTAGGTGTGTTTGCAACTGATTCCCAATATCAATTTCTCTACCAATCAATCTAGAAGTACTAGACACAATTGGCTAATATTACAATAATTGACTTTATATGAAGGAACATCATTACTGGGCCACCACTCTATTGTAACTATATTTTCGGTTTTTACCCAACATGAGAAAAATGCCATATGAATAACAACAGTATTAAGAAATTTGACTGATTCAAAATGGCCGTCGACATCATCACGATTATGACATCATCAGGCTAGGCATGCCAGCGTCAATTTTCGCATACAAAAACAAGCATGACAGACAGATACACACATCCCTGCGAGTCTGGTGTCCTGCTGGCTATCATTATGAAAAATAAGGTAACCCTTTATTCCTGTTGAAGAGATACTTTGAAACTGTGGACTTTAACTCTAAATTAAGAATGGAGGTACCTATTGAAATGAATAAATATTTTGACACGCAGGTCCTTTCAATGATTTAGGAACATATCCACCTTTACAGATTAAGGTATGACACTCAGTGATATTTTTATGCAATAATACTGTGACTACATTATTACAATCCAAGAGTTTTAAAGAAACTGTAAAATTAGTAAATGTATTGATGTATTGCAGAAAAATGTAGGGCACCAGACTGAATGCAAGTCATACTTTGCCAAGTACCAAGTGAAGATATAAGAAGCCTGGCAAATATCAATAGTAAAATTAACCCAGCATGAAATTAAGTAAAACTATCATAGTCTAAATATGGCTTCTGTACATGTCTCTCTTTATTTTTCAAACAGTCCCTGAAGATGGTCATGGATGACCGAAATGCATTGGACAAAATTTGCAACAGGCCTATTCCTTAACCATTTTATTTAGAATAAAGACTACTTTTTGTGAAAACTTCTAAGCCAGTTGATGAAACATCATTTATTCATAACTACAAAGACTGCACAATAGAAAGTGCAGAATAAACTAAGTGTATTCCAACACAGGTTCTCCCAGCTGTCTGGGACTCCTAACCCAGACAAACACTTGACAAATGTAACAAATCACCGCATAGTGCGAATGGGGAGACATCTGGCGACAGGACAAAATAAATGAACAAGAATACAAGAGCTACTTATAAGTCATTGACAAATCAAGTTGTGCCTACTCAACTCTACTTGGTGATTCCACTTTGGACAACACCCCCTTTCCTACCTTATCGGCAGCTGTCATGTTGACTCTGCCGCCTTGCATGCACAGCTATCCACCCTCTCTAGCGCCATGGTTGGTGACATTAAAGTAAGACTAGGTGCCTTTCTGTAGCTGAGGGTGTTCCTCTGGGTGTACTTCTGTCTGTGAGTTACTTTTGTTGTCAATGTGTATGGCTCTGAAGGTCGTCTAGAATGAAGATCAGTGAAACTATGTCCCACAGGTGCTTTGTAGAAAAACAGTTATTAAAACCTAAGTCTTGCATCCTAACCCGCACACCCTTATTTTTGGAATTAAGTCACTTTTTTCACATTCCCTGTTCCCAACCTGCAAGAATAACATGCATGCACAAGATACGATTAGCTCAGCGGCAACGTGTTCGCCTTGGAAACAAGATGACACGAAGCAGCACAGGTTTGATCCCCGGGTCCGCGCTTAGAAACCTCTGGGTATTTAAGCATGTTATAAATACGCAACTAAGACAAAAAAAAACAATTATTCAATTAAAAAAACAAACAATTACTGTAACAGCGCCTCGATGCCCACAGGCTGTGTGAGCGCTTTAAAAATGGAAATAAATAGAGCACTGGGCCTCACTACAAGTTTGCCAGTACCGAAATAAAGGTGCCGGTAGTAAAGTACTGACACCCTTTCCTGACCGCCAAACAACGAGTATACTGTTAGTGGCCATGGATCTCCAGGAAGGCCTGACAAAGGTGCCGGTGCTTCAGTATCCCCATTCCCGTGCACTCCTTTGGGACTCCATGGGAATGCAAATTTACCATTTCACCAGTGCGCATGATATTCCGGTAGCACCGGGATATCAGGCAGAAGAAACAGTAGTGCAGGGTTGGCGGCAACCCACTGGGTAGCACCGGCAGGTTGCTGGCAACCTCGTAATGAGGCCTACAATCTGGGTAAGCCACCACTGCGGTGATGCCAATATCTCAACATGAAGCAATGTACGGGCCGCACTTTGCTGTGGCATGAAAATAGACAATGTTGGTGAATAATTTGGGTGTGGAAAGCCGTTGAGTGTTCACGAGCCTCCAAACAATCACATAAATACAACGTTTTTAAAGCTGCAATTTTATTTCTAAGTTTTCCAGGCTCCTCCAGCCCGGAAAACTTAGAAAAAAAACGCAGCTAGTGCTTTTTTTTTTTTTTTTTTTTAATAAATAGCACTTACCGAGATTCAGCTGCAGCTTTCCTGCTCTTGTCTCCGGTCCCCGTCCTCTGCGTACAGCACTAATGAAGGGAAAGCCACCCAGCGGTAGCTTTTGTTTACTACAGCTGGCTGGCTTTTGCTTCATTAGTGCCGCAAAAGCAAAAGCCAGCACAGGAGGGCATCCGTTTCACAAAATGGATGCGCCCATGTGCTTGCTTTTGCAAATTTTGAGCTTGAATAGCTCAAAATTTTACATAGGAAGTTTTAAAAAAGAGAATGCTAGTATTTCTTTTATGTTTCCTATCTATTTTTTAAATAAAATGTTTTACTAGACCATGCCTTTAACAAAAGATGATGAGAAAGGATGATAAATAGTGCATCAGAGTATACTGTGCAGTAGTGTTACTGGTCTCCTCCTGCTTCTGTACCCCGTGTGACACTGTCCCCTTTCTGACATTGTGATGCATGGCCCACGCCAATTGGGGGGTAGGATCCCATGGTCAAGCACCCCCCAACACCTAGTTCAGGGCCTAACACCTGATCCTCTAAACCATAATGCCCAGGGAGGTCCCATGAGAATTGTAGTCATAATGGATACTTTGACCCCTAATTTAGGACCACAGTATTTGCAATCCTTACAAAAGATGTGGAAGACGGACAGAGAAGGAAAGCATCTTTTGATCTCATCAATGCAGCACATGTGAAGTTAGACCGCTGGGAAGCAGTTCTGTGAAATGTGGCACCCACCACGAAGCTTGTGCTTCTAAGTGCCTTCTTGTGCTGGTAATACAATCCAATATGGGAGATTGGGGCTTTGAAGCCAACGCCAAAAGCCTGCATTTTCACAGTAACAACTTAAACCCAACTGGAAGCCATCATTGAATATCTGTGCCCACGCGAGGGATCACAAAGATATAAAACCTGACACGGGAAGGCATAGGAGTGGGAGTGTTGAGGAGAAAGAACAATTTTGGTGGCATTTGGAGGAAGGAGAGGCTTGTGCAGGAGAGAAGGCTGGAAGTGACAAAAATAGCATATGGAGGAATTAAGGAGCAGGAGGTGGTGCTAAAATCTGAGGAGGAGCAGAAGAGCTAGAGAAGATGGTGAAAGGAGGAGGAAGAGGTGGGAGGAAAATCTGAGCAGGACAAGGTTGTGGATAATTGTGGTAAATGGTTGGAGGAGAGAGTTATTTTATTCCACCGCCACCTCTACAGTTCTGAATTATTATAGATGAAAATAAAACCTGAGGACGAGGAGCAGAACAGAAATCCACCGCAAGTCTACTGGGTGTGTGAAAAGCTGGGAGAAGGCACACGCTTGTGGCAAATTGTAGAAGTGGTGCTTGAGGAGATAGTTGTGAACCAGATCCTTTGAAGAGCAGCAGAGAGAAACTTCATGGGGAAGAGCTCTCATCAGGTTAGTAAGGAGGAAGGTCAGATGAGTCTGTTGAGTGGTTAGCTTAGAGACCTGTGAGGGAGGAGTTTGAAAGGGACAGTAAGGTTGCTCCTCATACTTCCAAACCAGCCTCCATCCAGGCACCAATTGACAAAGCATCTCCCCTGCGAGTTGTGGTGTTTAAACCTGGTGATACATCGACTCTGCCGTCCAGCATTGGTACCAAGCCACACGCAGTACCGGTACAGAAACAACCAATGTGTTTTCTGAGAGTTCTGAAGGAACAGCTTTTAAAGGATAGACAACCTCTTGACAACCACCAAGGAAGACAGAGACTGTGAGTGACTCCAGGAGGGGTGGGGCCAGGGCACAGTGTCAGGCATTAAGACTTAAGAGACCTTTTTGTTAGTAACTTTGCTTAGACCCAAGAGACTTTTGATTACATCATGCTTTGCAGTGAGATGAGGTGAGCCCTAACTTCGGGAAAGGCTTGTGAAATGCAGAACCTGTTTTCCACTGTGCATGTAAAGTGCCATTCAACCAACTTTTCAGAATAAAAGAATAGGGACCTAAGAAACAGAGGGAAGAAAAACAAGGGTTGGCAGCCAAAAGGAGTCGGGGTTGGGAAATCTCATACCTGGGTTATAAGGGTCTCACCACCATATTTTAATTGTGTTTTTCCCAAGAGTAATTTCCTTATCCCCACTGAAATTTTTACATGAGAGGCAATTTAGTTGAAAAACCCAGTTATAAACCTAGGTATTGTGTGTCAAGGCTTTGATTATTCCCTCTGTGCTTAGTGACACTGGTCTCCACCCCACAGTCTTAGTGATGTAGTGCCCAGCACAGTAATTAAGTGCTTCCGGGTTATAGCACCCAGATGGCTATTTCTACATTCAGAAGGATGAAGTGCCCAGCTCGATCCCTGACCAGTTCAGGGGGATGGTGCCCGGCTCTCTGGTCACAAACTCCCAGGGATATAGTGCCCAGCTCACTTCAACATTACAGCAATTCTCACTCCCTGCCCGGGTCCCCCTGACTTCTCAATTCTCTTGGCCTCACATCTCCCTCACGCCTATGAGTATTTTCAGGTGACTCACTTGGATAACCTGCAAAGATCATCCTAAAAGAGCTATCGGTTTCCCCTGCTCCTTTCCTCCTATCCCACTCATTCTACCGGTTCCTGGTAACTGCCACACTTGTTCTGATAACATCCACTATTGTAGCGATTATGGTGGTTATATCCAGCCTTATCCAATAAGGCATATTATTGGTTGGGCCCAACTGGCCCTCCTTTGAGTCCTTCTGATTTGGTAATTTATATCATCTGTTGCTTTGAATTGCATTATTGAGGTTTTAAATAGCCTCTCAGCCATTTTAGAGTCAAGCGAAAGTCCCACCTGACCTGTACGGCTCTGTGCTCACTCCCTTTAGGGATTTGGCAGCTCTGGTAGCTCCAGCAGGCATAAGTCTTCAAGTACAACCTTTCTCTGTAAGGCTTCAGACTAAAGATGATGAATAGGCTTGAGGGGACAGCGCTCTGGTTTGGAGGCTCATGCAGCTAAAGTGCTCTCATACAGAGCCTGCGCTACGCAGTGGTGAATAGTTGCAAATGATGGCATGACGCAGGCAATTCATGTTCAGGTTGTTTCACGGGGAATGAAATTCGTTGTCATTGATCTCATAAATAATTGGGGACCGGTACTAGGGCAAAGTTGAAAAGAATCCATGCGTTTTCAATAAAGCAAGACACTCAACTAATTTGATCTAGAGGGAGATGTGACCTGGAAGGAGGAATCTGAACATTCCAAACCTGCTTCCGGGTATCTCGTGGCAATGGCCGGAGTGTGCGGTAGGTGAGCAGATTGGCTGGTCCTCAGCCCGCCTTAGCATTGGGGACAGGGTCAGGGCACTGAATTGGTCACATACCATGGCAAAAGACATGATTGTACACTGCAGTGAATTGAAAATGCAAGGCTAAATGCTCTTAGCAAAGATCCCCATGCAAAATAAAGATTGGCAATCATGTAGGCAGCTGACGAAATCTCTACAAGGCTCAAGAAGGATGAACAAAATCGCAAGCAATAGAAAGTGATCATGATGGCGCAAAAGAGCAACGGGAAGCATTAACAAAGGAAAATCAGTGACAAACAAATAGATCATAGAGAAATTGGTGGCACACAAATATGGAAACTATAGTTTCATGGTAAAAAAGTGGTTTCTGTCACACCAGGGACAACACATGTCTCTAGTTCAATATGAAAAAAGATTAAAATAAAGATAATTAAAAGTACCACAAATAGTGGTAGCGATTGAAGTTTCTTCAGACACTAACCGTCCTAAGAAAAGAGATGACAACTTTATGCCTGCTGTAGATCAAGTGGGATAATAATATCACCTGTTATTTCAGCGCTCTGAGACCCATTGGTGTGTAGCGCTATATAAGAAATAGTTATTATTATTATGATTATAAGCATTCAGAACTGTAGAGGAGCAGTTGGATGCCTTTTCCCAAACTCCCGTCCCCTCACCTCATCTTACTGCAACAGCAGGAAAAGGGCCCCATGTGATACTCCATGTTTTGTTCCTATACCCTATTAAGTGTACGAGAAGAAATGCACTCAGACAACTGTATCGAATGTACCCTCGCATTGAAAGTGTGGAAGGATGCCGTGTGGAAGGATGTCAGCACCCACCACTGGACTTCATGGAACGCTGAGTGAAACCTGATGATGGCAGAGTGATGTCATAAAGAAGCTATAGGAAGACATACTGAAACAATGTAAAAATACTTAAGGGAGACGATGTAACTGAAGTGATAAGAGAAACATGTATGAAATGATAAAGCAATCACAAATGCAAAAGAAGACAAAGGGCCTCATTACACGGATGGCGGTAGGCATTTAACGTTACCGGTAATGGAATACCGGTAACATTAAATGCCCATGCGGATTACGACCCGGCTCACCTCCATTATCGGCACCGCTAATTACGGTGCCACTAATAGCGGTCAGTCCGCGTGCGTGCGACCCGCCACCCCGTAAATAACGACATGCCGCTAATAGCACACCATCACAAGGCTAGTGCACACGGCAATAGCGCCATGGTAAATACCCCAAAACCCCTTACCGGCATGGCGGCAATACCGCCATCGCTAACCACCCGTTAAAAGAACTAAGCAGTGTCAACACCTGCCACAGGTGGCCAAAATCAGCACAGGTGGAGGCAATGGAGACTGTGGCTGCTCAAAAGAAGCACACCACACCCCTTCCCACACCCCTTCCCACACCAAGATGGTTCCAATACTGGCAGCATTACATGGCCTGGAGGACCTGATTGCAGCGCTGCTGCTACAACAACAGGCTGCACAGAGGAGAGGCAGGAGGAGGAGGAGGGCCAGACAGGCACAGCAAGCACCACCACGCCACCTAATCATACCACAGAGGCACCCAGCAATTCCCCGGATCAGAGCCAGTCCATTTAACCTAACACCTGAGCAGATACACAACCTGTACCGTCTGGATCGGGACACCATCACCAGCATCGTGGACATGATACACAACGACATTGCGAGCCTCATAGATATACGAACTGCCATCCCCCCTCTACTCAAGGTGGTGACAGTGCTCCACTTTGTAAGAGGATTCAATCCAGCACTACAGCTAAGTCAATGCCTAGTCTGGGATACTGAATGGAAACCCTTATTGATATATCTTTATGTCCAGTTCATGAGTTCTGGATGACTACCCCTATATAACACCCCTCTCTTGGAACCCCCCTAACCCCACTGAGCCAAGAAGTAGTTCTGTTTTGCAAGTTTAAACGGTTTATTTGAGAATGTAAATATATATATATCACACTTTATAATAAATTAATAATTAATATCACACTTCAGAACATGAGCAGTTAACAACAATGGGTAATGTTCTACTAATAAACTGATTTGATTACCCAGGAGTAGTATAAAGGATGAGGTAGCACGCTGGGGAATAGGAACAGAAGAATAAGGTGGTAGAGAATGCTTTATCTAGTTTCAGATGGATGCAATGTTGAATAAAAATGCAATACAGAAAATACTCAATATGATTTCAACAAAACAATGTAATCACTTTTCTCTGGCAATCCACTCCCCCCTTATGCAATGTAAGGAAATGAAGAGGAGAGCACACAGTTCTTAGAAATGCAATCAAATGTAATTCAGTTCACCCCAGCAAGCTTAGACTACAGAAGTTTGAAACACAGGCCCAAAATGCTTTTATGTGTGCTGGCAACCAAGTGAGGAATATGCTGAAAATGGTTTTAATTCCCTTTAGGAGGTTCAGGGTGAGTGAAATATACTTGGGATGAGTTCAGGCTCACTTTAGCAAGGATCTAGCAGTAACTAGCAGGTTAAACGAATTTTTGGCAAAGGAAAGCAAGGAAGCTGCTGTTTTCACACGTGGCTGGATTTTTATCCAAATCGCGAATCGCGGCAAAATTCGCGAATGCGTGAATCACGATTACGGCAAAAGTATAAGGAGATACAGACAATTAAATAAAGGTAGTTTTTCGGATTTGAAATTTTAAAAGTTCAAAGCGACAGGTTACAGCTTGCAGCTAGAAAATGACAGGTGACAGTTCTACTTAGGTTAAATAGATTGAATTATATTATATTAAACTAAGGGATAGGTTCTGAGTTTTGCTGAGTACTCACAAGAGATTTTGGACAGGAAGGCGACTTTGTCACGGATCCGGTCACTGCGCACAGCACTTCACAGCGATCTGGTCTCCGGTTCTGAGTACAGCTCTGCTTTCTGGGTCACCAGCACTGCTCCTGGATCTTGGGTTCTGCTGGTCTGGTCTAGCACCGGTCTGCACGGCTCCTAGTCCCGCTTTCTCCGGACACAGCAATGTTCTAGGCAGGGAATTCAAACAGCTCGCCCGGCTGTTGATAGTCTGCAAATGATTTTTGGGCCTGCTGACAAATACTTTTGCTTGCAGTGGGCCTTCTTGGTTCAAAGTTCTGTAGTCTCTGTTTAGCTTGGAAGTCTAAGTGTAGGATCTCTGGATGTGAAGTCGTCGGTCAGCAGGCTCCGCAGCAAATGGAATTGAATGTCCTCTCTAGCTTCCAGTGGCTCTTATTATGTCTTTTGAAAGTGGGTGTGTGCCTGGCATCACTAGCCAGCCCCTCTCTCAACTGCCCATTGGTCAAGCTTTCCGCACTGCTTTGATTGGGGGAAGGAAATGTGTGTCATGGTGATGCTGTAGGTTTTATGGGTCAGAGGATCCTCCCCTGGTCAGTTTGCCCACAAATCTATATTTGACCTAAAGACATATTTCATAGATACACAGTGGTTTGAAATTACATGCACCCATCACGTATCACATGAGGTATACTCTGTTCAAACTCTGATGTTTCTAAGAGCTTGCATTCAGAAACGGCAACATTTTGCGTTTTTAACTGGTTTTGCAATATTGGTTTTTCATTAAAAATTATACACATATACACGGCCTGTCCATACATACTCCAGTAAATTCCCATGTCTCTAGCTTAAAGACAGAGTCTGTAGTATATATAAATAGCAGGGTTTTGCCCCAGAACATCACACAAATTCCCAACGCGTCTTAAAACGTGCACAGAAAAATCACAAGAATTATGGTATCATTTAAATAATTTTGACAAGTCCGCATTGTGAGTTATACATCTTTCTTAGAATCATATTCTGGCCAACATGGGTGTGTCTTTTCAGGTCACATGGTGTAGAAACCAGTTTATCCAGTTTCTGCCAAGCTCAGAGACGCTGCCCCTCCCAGCTTCTGCCAAGAGGAAGCTATTTTACGGCCCCCCTAATAAACCATCTGCCTGGGCCCTGGAAGGCCCATTGTTCAAGAGGAAGCCATTTATGGCCTCCCCCCAATAAACCCTCTGCCTGGGTCCTTTGTTTAGTCTCTAGCAGTCCCTTGGTAATTCAATCAGAGAGGGGTAACCTCCCCTCAGAATGCAGCCAGGCCTGAGAACTGCTGTGGATCCAGTTTCACTCCAATTGAGGGGAAGTTGTCAGGCAGAATCCAGTTCCTTAAGCCAGGCCCCAGCTAATGTCACTTTTAGTTATCCAGTTTTCTGCATTCAAATAAAACTAACAATTTTTACATATGCAGCTAGAATGCTGAAAGTTCAAAACTATGACATTTTAACAGTGACAAACTATGTGGCAGTCACAAGTCTGTCCCTTAGTTTATTTACACATTTCGATTTTTGGTAATTTTAAATCCAGTTTCATTTTAGGCCGCTGCAGACCTGCAGAGCTCAGCCAGTCTTGTTATAAACCTTCAAGTCACTTCAGAATATAACTTTACATTGTATCCACCTCTCAGTAAGTCTTTCTTTGGCCTGCTTTGGGTTCATTTATTCAGTTTTACACAAAAGTCTGGTGGTTTTAAAACGCCGGCTTTCTGATAGTGGTGAGTACTGGTAATGCAAACATTTTTAGGATTTAAGAAAATGAATTCCCCACAGTTCTAGGTTGCTTTTGGCAATCAGCATTGCCATTCCCAATGGTTTCAGGCTACTGTGTGGGTAGTCCAATGGTGGTTTTAGGCAGTGCCCTTCTGTGCCCATAACATCGGCAAAAATGGGTGGCAGCCTATTCTTCATGCATTTCCCTGGGCATTTTCTGGGAAGCTCTGGCCATCATGATGTTTTCAATGCCAGTAATGCACAGGTTTTTTTTTGGTAGGGCTCGGATGCATGGGTAAAAACATCCCACAACTTCCTGGCCACAGAGTGTTGATGTTGTGGAAAGTGCGATATGTGGCACCTTTATCTCTTCCCCTTCACCACTGCCTGCACAGGGTGGGCAGCATGCATTTCTGAAAGAAGACTAAAGAACGTGAGCAGAGCTCTTCCACCGCCACCCATAGGCATATCAAACAATTCAGAGATGTATCAGACATTTTCAATCGCATGTGCGTTCTTTTTCGGACAGTGCAGATTCATGGTCAAGAGAAGTGTGCTACTGATCTGCGTGGTCTAGTGCCCCCTGATTTTCTATTATTGCCCAACAGACAGTCTTTGTCTTCAAAATGTGTAATATTGGCTGACACACAATGCACCTTTTGCTGTGTTTGTATTTCTTATGCACAAATGCATGTATGATTGCGAGCATGCATAACATTTCTACGGCATAATATATTGATACATTTTAATTTTCTTTAAAAGTGAATATCTCTGTATGGGTGTGACTCAATTTTCCAAATATTTGACAGATTGCACCAGGGGCTAGGTGTCTTTAAAAAACCTCACAACCCGCAGTGGCAAATTTTGTAATATGCATAATGTATGTGGTTTTGGGGGTCTTTGAAAAAACACAATGCAGCCAATTTCTCCATGTAAAGCGTCATTTAACCGAAGCTTTACATTCACAACCACGTCTGTATAATATGTATATATTTGTGTATGAACGCACATGTTTAGATTCATGTAATATATACATTTCTAAGAGGAAAAGGGCATTTAAATGTTTTACAGCGCAGACTTCGCTCGAGAGCCGCAGAGCCTTGTACAGGGGGTCGGCAGCCCTCTTTTGGGCTGGCATCTTTTAACAGTAGTGCAGTACTGTGAGTTGCGCTCTGTGCGTCCATTGTGAATAGCCCATGGTCCGGTTTTTCCTAGACACAATGACCTAGGCACCCCAGAAATGACAATATGCTTTTCCTCGAGTAGTAACACCACCAGGGCCCAGCACACCAAGCAGACACCAAGGAATAGTCAGAGCCAGTAAGCGGAAATATGTTCTCTCCAAAAACTGTTCTACGATCATTTAAATATTGTTATATCATGAACAAGCCCAAGTGGCGCAACCACAGAACTTTGCCGGCACATATTGTTCCAGGAAATCTTTTTTTTTAAAATGACTTTTTTATGCAATAGAAGATTGAAGCATTTACTGTACGTTCTAGTTCCCAGAAAATGCATAAGTGCTTGCAAAGGTAATTAATAGTCAGCCGCGAGGATCAGGCATTATGCACAGGTGAAATTATGAGTTAAATGCAAATGCGAACATTTTAATGTGTCTATTAATTACGGTGTCGCGGCTGGCAACCGCGAGAGAATGTGTGCTTGAAAAAACATTTCTATATACGAGATTCAGCGGGCCCTGAAATAACATGGAAGGCGCCGAGACTGTATTATTTTTAAATTCATTCGTCTGCTCAAAAGTACTGCAGTAGTATTAGTGTCTTTAATTGGTAGGGGCTACGCTGTTACAACCCATGATCATAGAGACTCCTTCCTTCTCATCCGTCCAATCAACGCTGCTATTGCAGTTTACTGCTCCTGTGCACCCACCATAGAGTCCCACTTCAAATGCCCAGTAACTTTCCACTGCCGGCCTTCTCCTCTGCCACTGCTCCGCCACTACCACCACTCCTAAAGCAACACACCCTGAATTGGGCTCTCAACACATTGGCGCATCCGTAGGTCCCCAAAAGCGAGTGGCGGGATACGCAGCGCTCTAGACCCAGCTCCAATCCCCGTTTTGTAGGAACTAAACAGGCAGCTTCTTCCTCCCAACACCGGCCACATCAGAAATCAGGGCGAACGGGCATCCAATTGGTATCCAGGCGCTTGGAGTAAATGTGTGTTCTCTCCTGCACAGCGAGTTGGGCATTACCTTTGACCGTTATATGGTAAATGTTTGGAATACTTTAGAACCTGATGCCAATTGGTTTTCTGCATCTCTTGAACAGTTTTTGTACTGCTAAGTGACCCACAAAACTGTTGACATTCCAGATCAGGGGCCAGAAGGTCATCTTAGTAAGCACTCGGTATTGCTAAACTGTTCTTTAAAATAATCTTCAAACCTCTAAGACTTTAATATTTTGACATTGCCATGGAGAAGTGTTTCGGTTCTGTGACAAAGTCACTTTACCTATGCGTGCTATAGGGTCAAGGAGGACTATGAGGGCAAATGATGCCAACAGGCTTAGTGCAGAGCTGCCTGGAGGTGGAACATGGTGGATCCCCAAACGTGACTCCACACGCCCTACACCCCCCCAAAACCTCACCAGGCTACAGAAGTAAAAATCCTCTCTACTCCACTGTCCAGCAGGAATCTGCTCCGTTACAATTACCTGAACCACCAACCCCTCCTCCCCAGGCAAGAGGTGAGGTACAACCCCTCTTCCCTGAGGCGGGAGGTGAGGTACACCAACCAACATCCATAGAGGCAGCAAAACAAACCGCTACACTTTCATCACCCACTTACAATAACCTCCCCACCCTCCCACAGCCAGAATAGTACAGTGGAAAGTCTCCTTCTCCCAGTTTAGCAGGAGGGCTTATACCTACAGAATACTTACCCGGCACTGAAACCACGTGGCAAAACCTAACTAACAATTTTGCAGGAAAAGGGAAGCAAGTAGGCCGAGAAATGGCAAATCACCCAGGCTTTGCTTGCAACGAAGGCAACACACCTGGGCGAGAAGGAAACTGTCTGCTCATCAAACGAACACCAAGAGAACCTGGCAGGAATTCAAAATGGTCGCCAGTCTTATTAAAGTCCTCCCACCTGAGATCTGATTTACGAAGCCAGACACCCAAATAGATCACTGCAGGGAACCACCCCTCCACCCCATTCAATCAGGGAGTTGACTCCTGGTCCAGATTGCATAAAATAGGCTTTGTTTCCTCCATGCATCTAAGAGAAATGAGGCTGGAGTGCAGATATGAGTTGGAAAGCCCAGTGACCAGAACCAGTGGAAAATCCAGGAGAGGTAGGAAAGCTCAGAGGGATCATGGGCCTAGAGAGGCTGCAGAAGCCATGGCACCACAGTTCCTGTATGATAAAAAGGGCAGCCTATCGCTTGCAGAGTAAGAGACCGTGAAGAGGGAGAACAACTCTGGGAGGGAACCAGGCCCTCAGACATCCAGATGCTTGGAGAGCGCCAGACGTAGGGAGAGGTACAGATGCAGATTAACAGAGCCCCAAAAAGAATCCTGCATGCCTTCTGGTGGTGCCGGTTTCCTGGACACTAGTGGAGACCAGAAGAAGGAGAGGGAGAACTGAAAGCCAGCTGGGCAGAGATGGATTCAACTGACGAACAAGAAGCAAGTGTTGACAAAGCCCCTATGTGCTGTACATGGCCTGTCAGTCAGATCCTAATTTCCGTTTTAACACCTCGAAGCAGCAGATAATCAACAACAGGAAGTTATCAGTGATGGGAACAGGCGACGACCATTGCTGGGGCCCTTTTTTCCTTAAAATTGTATACGGTTTTAGTACGTTTTTTAAGTGTGCTTTTATAATCAGGTTCAGGCCGCAAACAGTGAAGCATTTTAGAATCATCCTTCATGTGGGGCTGTTTATTCAGGATGATACAGCATAGTTAAGCAAAAGCATAAGTCAGTGTAGTCAGCGGTCATTCATGTAGTTTGCTCTCTCAAGTCTGTTTTATCCAAATGCTGCTCATAGAAGACGAGCACACCTGCTTGCCACTAACAGGCTGGAGATGCAGGATCTAACACATCCTTCCCCCTTACACAACAAGAACACAAACAGATGTTTCCATCAGGGACTTGGGTGTAAGTAAGGAAGTCAAAGTCAAAGGGACAAGGTACAAGTGAGGGCTGACCAAACGGACCGGGGTGAAACATACCCTTCTTTGCAGTTGCTCAGAGCCCCTGTAAATAAAGTAAAGGAGACAACCTTTACCTTCCCCCTCTGCTGTTGTTTAGGACAGATTGGGAAATTGAAAACATTAAATAGTTCTTATCATGAACCCTTTGTTCAAATGTAGATGCGGTAGAACTCTACGCAATGTGCGTTTTCTTTATGGGAACTGAACAGGGTTATCAGGTACAGGGCCCCTTTAAGGTGGATTGTTTGGGTTCTTACATGTATAGCTGCTGCCTCCTGGTGAAACTCAGGACCGATGGAATCTTCCCCTCCCATCCAGGGATGGTCTTAAATAAACCTGTCAGGCAAGAGAACAGAAGAGACTTGTGCCACAGTGCAGAGGAGGGAGCCTCGCAGGAGCCACCAAAATGTAAAGCCAAGAAGTCGGCATGCTGGGTGGAAACCCCAGGCAGCCCGCAGAATGCTACAACTTCGATGAAGGCAGAAGCCCTGACGAGATCTGGACAGCTGAAAGAGGAAGCACCATTAAGCAACCTGAGACGTACCGGTGCATTGTTCCTTGAACAATGAACGAAGGGATGAACTGGAGCAAAGAAGCTGATCGAACAGGCCAAAGCCAGGACAAGTATGCAGGTCCACGCTGGCCATATAAACTGCCTCCCTACTGAGCACTGCAGCTGGAAAGCAGGTACGCCGCGTTAAACGAGTGGCGGGTGGAGGGCGGCGAGGCCACACCGTAGCCCAAACAACAACCTCAGATGGGAATGAGAGAAATCCCCACAAAACCAGGGTTGAGCAAGCCCATAGCCCACGCCGGGCTGATAAACCGAGGACCCCAGAAGCGGGTGAGAGAAACCACAACAAAACCACTGCTGAGCAGGCTCGAAGCCCACACCGGGCTGATGACCAGAAGACCCCAGGAGGGGGTGAGAGAAACCTCAAAGGAAGAATCAAAGTTGGGGTAAACAAGCATGCAGCTTACCCAAAGCTGGAAATAGAGCCATCTGACATGGAAAAAGAGGAAAGCTGTGTTTTGTGAACAATGACCGATACAAATCAGAGGAACGTTTTATACTTAATACATGCCTGAGGAGGGGATAAACCAAAAACAGTCTGGACTAGTTGATAAAGAGATGGTTTTGCTAATAGGACTTTGAGAGATACTTTTTGTTTGACTATTGGAACCACCTGACCAAGAGCTGGAAACGACCGTTGAGAACTGTTTGGTGGGATTCAGAAAACCAGCCACCACCAATTTCACAATGGGGTAGACTAACACTATTCTAAGTCAACACTTAGATTGTTTTTCTTTTACTACCGGTAGGGCAGATGTTAGTTAAACCATCACTCTCGGAGCTGGTGGTTTACAGTAATTGCAGTTCTCCTGATGCAAAATGTCCGTGCTGCTCTGATTATCAATATGAGCGACTGCAGACTCCATTGTCTGTAGGTGTTTTAAAGGTATCCCTATGTGTCCGTAGTTTTCCTTAAGTCAAGTAGACCACCTATCAGCAGGTGCAGCGTGAACAGGGGTACGGCGGTTCGTGGAGAAGGAAGAATTCAAAAGAGTCACTAGCAGCGTGGCGTAATACAATCGTGCAAGAGCACGACCCAGAGCACCACAGCACCTACTGTTTACCGGTACTTATCAGTAAGAGGAGCCCACTGCCACTGTGTAGGAGCGCAGCCCGCACAGTCTCCCACCCTTACGCCAGAAATCACTGCCTCTCCAGAAACTGGTGACAGACACGGGAGCCAAGAGGCAGATGCAGGAGCCAAAAGCCGTGGGCAGGAAGAATCACCCCTGTACAACACAAGTTAGAGAAAGTGATCTGATGACGAGTTCCAGTGTCAAGCCGCACCGATTGAGATCACAGTCTGTCGCTTCAGACACTACACAGATTTACAACACATACATTTTGAACTCCTTCCTGGACTGAGAGAGAAGACACCATTGGTCCTGGGCTTCCGGTAGGGGCGTCACTAAACAGAGTCAGAAACCATGCCCATCCCTTTTTAAGGGCCCTGCATGTCATGACACGGTTCAGCTGTCATGTACCCTACAATCAACTGGGAGTCAGAATTGGGGGGTATGGAAGCATCTCTGCTTGAGAATGCTGTGTCCCCCAAGGGCAGGGTGTGGGGGTAACCCCAGTGAGATCCTGTATGCCCTATAACTTAAGAAGTATATCGTGCAGCGGGCTCACCTCCTTAGTCCCAAATGGGGTGGCTCCCCCTTTGGGAGAAGGCAGGCTAGCTTTAGTCCAATCAGCCGGGGACTTTTGCCTACAAAAGATGGGGTCTCCCACCAATTCTTGGAATCATCTTGGGAATCATCTTTGGATCATCGCTTGAGAGGATTTCGCTGGAACCTGCTGAGAGAGCAGTCCTTTCTAAAGTCCCCTCCAGTTATGAGGTGGAGGCAAGTGTTCCAAGTCAGACACAAGCTCTGTTCCCTAACCCTCCCCAGGGACCTTTGGGGGTGATCTGCTGCTGGGTCAGGAACTGCCTCTCTGCCAGCCACAGCAGTACCCAGGACCTCACTGTGTTGGAGGACCCCTTAAGTACTGTGCCACCTTCCCCCATGTTTGGGAGCACGAGAATATGACTCATCTTGTCCCCGAATCCCTGGATTGGACTAGTGTTTTTTGCTGTTGAACTGCTCAGAGCTTGTTTCAAGAACTGTTCAATACATTTGAACCAGCAGGAGCCTCCGTTGCTGCCTTTCACTCTCTCCTGATCTTCACACAGCGACAGGAAATCTGGTTTGGTGCTGCTGAACCACAAGATCTGCAAAGAAGGTACTATTGACTGCTATCTGCCCCCTTGGTTCGTTTTTGGGCCCTAGAGACTGATTAGGTCACTTTGAACCCTTTTTGCTCACCAGTACAGATCCTTTTTCCAAGAACATTGTTGCTGATGCTTGCCTTTCACCATTGATTCATTGGCCACAGTGCTGCATCTACTATATTTGCAAATTCTGTGTTCTTTCCTCGGGGGTGGTTGTTGTGTAGTGTTTTTCTAGTTAGTACGAGCGGAAGCACCCGTTCTCTGAACGGGTTCTGTAGACAGACTTGATAACACTGATCCTGTAGGTCACTGTTCCGATTCGCTTATCGCTTGATGTGCTTTGCACCCTGAAGTAAACTGCATTGAGAATAGGTGCGTGTGCCTGGCTGACATACCCCGCAGCAGGCATTGAGGGGAGGCGAGAGGTGGTGTGCAGCTGCATACAGGGTACTTCTGTCCTCTCTCCCCACCTGTCAGCTCACCTTGGCGTGGTGCAGCTTGTTGTGGTGCAAATATCTTCAAAACTTTGCATCCTGGGGCCTGCACCTCGAGTTTTGGTCCTCGTGTCGGGCCTGGTCCTACTACGACCACATTGATGTTTCGCCGATTTCAGGCAATTGACTCATGTGTGAAGATGCTGGAATCCAGGGAAAGGGATGTGGTGTGTCCAAATGTCATGCAGCAAGTAAACTTTGGTGCAGATTGGTGAAACGGTGCGGAATTGTATGAGGAACAATGCTTTGGCAAGCCTCAAACCCACAAGATTTTCTGACTTGTGTTGCATTCCGCGGAATGGGGTGGGGTGTCCAAATGTCATGTAGCCAGTGATGTCCGGAAGGGTCCTAATGGGCAACTATGCTAAATTTGGCACAGATTGGTGAAATGGTGTGGAATTGTATAGGGAACAACTCTTCTCCAAAAACCCAGCCACAAACAAACCCATTTTCACTTTTATATATATATACAGAGATTGCACATGGCAAGTCTAATTAAAGTTTATATATTTTAATAGACCCTTGTTTGGGCATTCCTTTACTTTGGACTGCTATACTACACTGTTTCAGTTGCAAATGAGCCACATTCACACCCCTCTTTAGAGTAGAGCCTACCCTTGGCCCACGTTACCACAAAAGGCGAAGAAGGTATATCTCTTGACTGTAACTGTTTTACCTTTATGATTGTGTTGGATCTTGGTTTGTATAAGTCTGAGGGCTGAGTGGGTGTTTTAGGCTCTACTCATCCTTGTACTCCTGCAAGGTAGAAGTCAATTCATCACATGCAACATTGTACAGCAATGGGGAAGTGTGATGGAGCACATTTTTGGGTCAATGTGAATTCTATCCCACACAATGTTCTGGGAAAATGGGAAACTGTTGTAATTTTCTAGGCACAATGTACAAACGACCTGGATAACCTGCTTAACCAGGGCAAGAATTGGATGACATGGCACTGCTGTAACTGGCATCCCAATATTTGCTTTACTGGGGCCGATTTAAAATGGCTAGGCTATATGGGCATTGGCATGGCAATGTTTAAAGCGATAATCTGCCACTTTAAGTTAACCTCTTGCATGAAGGTACAGTGGCTCGTTTGAGCAGTGTTAAGAAGGATTTCTGAACTCTGACCAGGAGGGCAGAGGTTCAGAAGGCCAACCTAGTTTCTTGAAACAGGGTAACCTCTGGACAAGCCAGACCAATCAGGGTAGCTATGGCAGGCGGTCAAGTCTAAGTCTCAGGAGGGGTGAGGGTGACTGAAGGACCTCAATGAGCACACAGATCAAGAACACTTACAAATGACTCCAGACAGGTGTTATATTAAAAATATAGACACATTTATTACAAGTAAACCAATACATCACACTCAATACAATATATATACAAGACCATGGGGGTCTAAAGGGGTGACTGCACAAAATATGTCGTCAACCTAGAGGGGAAGGAAAAAGGCAGTGCAGGTAGTCTTTAGGCACCCACCGTTCAACATCGATAATACACCTAACTAAGAAGCAGTCCAAGGCCTACGAAGAGAGGAGCCTTGTGCTCAATAGTACATGTACGCGCTTGTGCCAATTGGCGGAATAGGGTCTCTACAGGGGTCTCTAGTAACTCGGGAAGGTGGATGACATGATGCAGAACAAGTTCCCACTATTCAAGAAGGACCTCCACTTGAGGGCAGAAGCAGTTTGAAAGTGCGGGATGGAGTCCCTATTTCGACCCAAAATTCACCAGTTCAGTCCACCTCGCTGGCAGGTTCGAATGCGGCAAAAAGGACATCTCAGCACTTTTCCGTTCCCAAGTTACAGCGATGATTCCAAAATGGGACAGTGGCGATTTCTCCGCTCCGGGTGGAGGAATCGGCTCAGTTTCACTAAAGCAAGCTTCAGGGGCAAGAGGTTCGCAAATGCAGCGAACTTGCACAGGGCAACACAGTAACCGCGTTTACTCAGGTCCTGTCGCACTCATCTCACTTCAGACCTGGGAATGCCAAGTGTACAAAATTCAGTGTGAGGGTGCTGTGGACAGAGAGCTAGCAATCTACCAAGTTTCGAGGGCCTCCTCGAAACGGCAGTGGTGACAGAGCAAAGCACCTGGGTAAGCTGGTCAGCCCAGTAGTTGGCCTAGGGACACTTGTGAGAAAGCTTACTTGCAGGGTTTGATGAAGGTGCCGAGAATAGTTGGTCCCACTTTTACAATGGGTCGAAGCGTCTTCACAAACCTTCTAGGACGGCCAGATGCAGAGGGGTCCCACAGGACGACAGCGGGCTCAGGGTGCCAAACCTTCCAGCCGGTCACCAGCAGTTCCTCGACTCAGCTTCGTAGTTGCAGGATACTTGGATCCTATCCTTTGTTCAGTGAGAACTCAGGAGATCGACATGGTTATGGTGTTTTCAGCCTCCTCTTATCCAAAGTTATCTTCGCGCCAAAATGGAGAGGACCCAATGGGAGATCTGCTCACAAACACACTCTCCATACGTGGACCAATCACGGACCACGGTGGTCCCAGGCATTAATGGCACTCCAGACTCTCTGGCACCCAGGATGTGTATTGGAATCAGACATTCCAGCCCACATCCTGGAGGCACACACACAAGGCATGCAGAAGCCCGCAAAAGCATTGGGATTCGCAGGAAAGTGCATGACCAAGTAAGGACTGACCCGGGTCGACTCGACCTGTGGAAGGTGAAGGGGTAAGATGGCCAAAGGACAGGACAAAGAACCTTGTGGCATGGCCTTTTTGGAGCCAGGCCACCTATTCATGCCAAATGCAGTAAACGCGGTTAACATGGCAGGGAAGGGTTAAAAATAATGCGAAAAGATAGCTGCTACCAGTCCTGTCCATGACACATTTGCACAGCTCATAAAAAGTCCAGCAAGAGTATCTAGGGCCTTTGGAAATGACTAGAGACTCAAGTGTGCTGTATGGTAAGATACATTGCACACTTGTTACATGTTGCACAAAAGTTGCAACATGAGGAAAGGACTAAGGGAAAAAAGTCTCCCAGTACTGACTGTCTGAAGGGCATGTCAGTTTCCCCATAAAAAGTGAGTGAAAGCCCAGAGGAGTGTAGCTGAAGGCTGTGCTTCTCTGGCAATGTCAGTCAATGGTGTCTACACAGCAGCAAAAAGTTTGGGGGTTGACACATGGAGGGAAAATTACATACAATTATGAAATCTTTCCTAACAAGCAGCACCCTAGGCATGTTGGTATATTGACCATTCCATAATTAACAGCACCCCAGAATATATGACCAAAACCCAGGCACAATTGCCAGATACAGTGATTTTTAAAGCAATACTGATATATTTAAAAAAATACTCTTCCGATCATGGAAGGACTCTTGCATAAAATAGAGATTAGTTTATTTTCTAGCTGTGCTAATTATTGTATTAACAAGAAGGGAAACAATGATGTGAATTACAACTCCTTCCCGGCCACTTAATATTGGTGTACTTATATCTCTAAGGTCAATATTTGTAAGGCTGCACCTTCTATGGGCATATGCTTCATGGCTGTTTGGTTCCTAGTTTGGCAGTGGCACACTGCATCAGGTACTGCTTCAGTGATGTGCCGCATCCATTGATTTCTTGGGTGTCCTATTTCATGGTGAGCACATAAATGACGTGCTACATAGAAATGTTCGTGTGTACCCTTTTTCTCTCAATGACAGGAGTGGGTACACGCACACAGCTATCGGATGTTCTTTCCTGGTTCTATCCTCCCCCTCGGAACCGACCTGAATCTGATTTAAATGTGTACCTATTCTTTTCTGGACAATGTGTTCTACAGTTCAATATTTGACCCGTTACTTCCAACATGTTCATGGGGTAGAGAAGAGAGCCTCAACCCAAAACAGGTTGGTAGGAGTTGGGGAGGCGAGGAGAGGTAAGGCCAACTCACTTTGGTTGCCCACTCCATCCTATATGGGACATGGTCATAACATAGATTTAAGTTCAAACAAGCAATGCCAATGCCAACAGTTTGGGCTTCTGTCTAGGCAAGGAAAAGGCACTTGCCAGGCACAGTCATGGTGGTATGAACTGGCTATTGATGGTAGCAGGTGCACAAATGGTGTGAATAATGAGCATCTAATAGCAGTGCCTGGCAAATGCCTAATACATACACACAAGCCAAAACTGTTGGCTTTGCCAGTGATTGTTTTTAACTGGACTTCTGTGAAGGACAGGGAGAGTGCTTATAAATCAAGGGGATGAAGGCAGACCTGGTAAGACATTTTTATTTCACCAGCAGTGGATTTGCAACTCCAATTAAGTCATTAACTCTCAGAAGACTGCTTGGAAACATTGGCAGGCATTTCGAGTGCAAAGTTTGATGGTACGGCTTCTTTAAAGTGAGATCAAAGAGTTCCCATAAGGAGGTGTTTTGGGAGGCGGAAGGGTAAGCGATTTGCATGGCCATGGGCTGTCAATGGGTGGGCACATAACCAAACCAACACCTACAGGATGTGTGTCCCTCCCCATATGCTGATCCTCCCTATCTGTGCAATAGTTTCGGTTTATAGGTGTTGCAAGTGACACCCAGCAGCCCAAACTAAAAGGGAAGCCTGAAATCCAACAAAACGTGTCTATTGTCTGGCTTTTTCATCAAGGCGTCTCCAGGAGGCAATCTTTATTCCATTCGACACTAACATTTATTAAAAGTTTTACGGAGATAATTATGTTTCTAGCCTGCAAGAAGCCAAGCAGAGGCTAGAAAAAAAGCAATTGTTTTGCATGTCAATACAATATCCTCCCAGGTGCAAAAAGGGTTCATTCTCGCTACATTATCTTCATTACATATTCCTTTGCTATGTGCATTACTGCAGATATGACATCCTGCGCTCGGCTTTTGCAGCGAAAGACCAAAGTTTGTTCTGTTGGGAGCTAATTACCAGAAGCTAATTATGTATCTTTTTAATAACTCAGCACACAGTTTACCCTCGCTCTTAATTTTCTATTCGGCAAAAGACCTTGACCATATAAACACTTCGAGAAAATGCAACAGTAGCAGGCATAGTAACGCCTCCAGGCTGTACATTAGGGCGTTAGAACATTCGTAAACAGGGAGAGTGTCGACTGCAAATCAATTTCATATTCCACACGGCCTCTTAACCAGGTGTCTTGCCAGATCATATCTCCACAGCCTCTTAACCATATCCCTTACAAGATGTGCTCACAGCCTCATACACCAGTCACTTACAAGAAGATGTGGTCACAGCCTCTTACACCAGTCACTTACAAGAAGATGTGGTCACAGCCTCTTACACCGGTCACTTACAAGAAGATGTGGTCACAGCCTCTTACACCAGTCACTTACAAGAAGATGTGGTCACAGCCTCTTAACCTTATCCCTCACAAGAAGATGTGGTCTCAGCCTCTTACACCGGTCCCTCACAAGAAGATGTGGTCACAGCCTCTTAACCATATCCCTTACAAGAAGATGTGATCACAGCCTCTTACACGGTCCCTCATAAGAAGATGTAATCACAGCCTCTTACACCAGTCCCTTACAAGAAGATGTGGTCACAGCCTCTTAACCATATCCCTTACAAGAAGATGTGGTCGCAGCCTCTTAAACCGCTCCCTCACAAGAAGATGTGGTGACGGCCTCCTAGACAGGTCCCTTACAAGAAGATGTGGTCACAGCCTCCTAGACAGGTCCTTTACAAGAAGATGTGGTCGCAGCCTCTTAAACCGCTCCCTCACAAGAAGATGTGCCCACAGCCTCTTAAACCGGTCCCTTGCCAGGAGATATGGTCACTGACAAGAACTCAAGATGCTTGGCTTTGACGGAATGCAATGAAGATTGTAATGATGGAGGCTCTGCACCAATGGTTTTCATGGACTAACCTAACAGCATTTCAAAGATGTATTACCTACAGTTTGATCTGTATATATAATCATAATTTAAAAAGGGGTGGCATAGCAATCTTATTGGTTTACTAGTGTCGTGTGTGACTTAAACTTCTAGATTTTAATTAAGATGCTGAACAGTTGGGGAGAGTGACCAGAAGCCATGGTGTGAGGCTGCCTTAGGAGGCGCTCCTGCCAGATCCTACCAAATCCGACACATTAAGCAGGAATACTGAGCTGACGCACACTTAGAATACAGGAGGACCTGTCAGAATATAGTAGTTAAGGATTCCTATTCTGCAGAACGTCCTAACACGGTATTCCACCGTGTAAAAGCTTGCTGCGGCGGAGCCATCCCATCAAACAAAGGAAACAACATGGCGACCGGGGACAGGCAGCTGCGCATAGCAACAACAGCAGCTGAGTGCTACTGAAAGCATCAGCGACGCCCCAACAGTCTCCAGCACCGAGACAACGTCCCCCAGGAGAAGCAGTGTGATACAACAGCGCGATAGGGCTGCAACAAAAAGGCACACGCAACGAAGTGGAGAAGTCATTGGGAGAAGAGGAGGTGAGCCGTGTGCTCGGCTAAGTGAGGATCAGCCGATCCCTAGTGGCTTGCAGCTTGGGATCACAAGCCGGGATAGAGCAGTATGCCAGCTTGAGTCAGCCGGCAAGGAGGCATAACGGTGGGGTGCCAGTCATCCATGCACCACTGCAGGAGTAACGAATTCGGCCAGGGTGCCCGTGGGAGACTGGATTAACTTCCGCTCGAGCCCCGTATCACCTCACCACACCACCACAACATAAGGGGGAGAATAAGAACCAATGCAACAGATGACACAGTGAGCACACGAAAATATATATGTAGCCTGCCGCGGAGCCGCAAACCTGTGCAGGAAGCTAGCACAAGCATATCATCACGTGCAATAGACAACAACTCAGACTGAACATACACAGTGGCTGCAGTGACAAGGAATGATAGCACAGAGTGGCCACTGCCTGGACATTTTATGCTTACTACGGGATAGCCTCGGCCGTAGTGCGTTGCCACAGACTAACCGCATTACCTCACCTGGGCATAGATACCCTGGCATAACACCAAACAGGAAGAGTTTGGAGGAAACGCTCACAGCGTGAAGGTCAGGTAACAACGCTGGTGACTAGCTGACCGGGTAGACCCTCAACCCACTTAGATAGTAGTGCTTCCTCCTGGGCCCATTTGGAGACAATTACAGGACAGAGTCTGCGGGAGGACCAGTAGGGGAACATGCAAGTGGGAGGTTAAGTGCAGAGGATGGTGGCAACATAACATGCATACCTAATACAGCAGAGATAACACCGTTATACCCCAACAAACTGAATGCCTCCCAAGGCTGCCAAAGTGAAAGGCAGCCAAAAAATGCTCTAGATAACGACACTATACCCTCACTCCAAACGCCCAAAGATAAGATGGCTATGATGAGAGACAACGAAAGGGATGCGGGCGGAGCTAACAATCAGATACTTAGGGCTATCACGGAATTGAAGACATCGCTGGGAGCCAACATTGACGAGGTAATAGTCTACGTCGGGCTGTTACAACAAGATGTGAGGAAATTGTCAGACAGGACCACAGAACTGGAATCCCAATTGAAGGACAACAAGGCAATGGGGCAGAATAACAACACACAGATCCACAATTTGCAACAAAAGGTAAATCTTTCAGAGAGTAGGGCAGAAGATGCGGCGGGGAGGGTGCGAAGAAACAACGTCTGAGTTGTTGGCCTACCAGAAGAAGAGGAGTGAGCAGACCCTACAACCTATATTGAAAATGTATTCCTGCAAGACATTGGGCCTGGGAACCTCTCCCAAGGATTCACAATAGAGAGGGCGCACAGGGCTCTCATCAGGAAACCACCACCCAGCGCCCCTCCACGTTGATAAGAGCAAATGTTATGAATTATAGAGACAGAGAGAAGATGTTGTCTTACTCCAGGCAGGGCGGCGCATTGAACAGGGTATCTACAAATTTAGCGGTATACCCGGACTACACCTTTCAGGTCCAGAAAAGCAGGGTACAGTTTTAATCGGCTAAAACCAGGCTTCACAATGCTGGCCTGAAGTATATGCTAATGTACCCTGCAAGGCGAAAAGTCCTGTAGAAAAACCACACCCCATTCTTTGAAAACACCAAAGAGGCACAGGAGTGGATGTATAGAGAGAGAATCAACCCACGGACAGAGGATGAGACCTCAGCACATAAATGCGAGGACACCCCGGAAGCAGAAACGAGCAGAACTTGATGATTGCGCAATGGAGAGGGCACATTTGACCTACAGGCGCGGACGACAGAAACCCGACAAATGTTGCCATGGCCGAGAATGCTGACAGAGTGGACTGTTTCCTGCTCGGTCCATAAACACTGCCTAGTTTGCCCAATTGGCAGGATGCACGCCACAGTTGTACCCAGTAATCTCGAAGGAACAGATCTCTCCCAGGACTGCTATTAACCCACCTACAAAGTTTGGTTTCTTTTTTCCGGGCGCTTGTTTTTGCACCCAACCGCTGCGCATAACCTAGGGAAGTTTTCCCAAAGGCTGTGGCAAAGAGCGGGCACGCCGGAGCATGGGCACTATTGCTGGGCGACTGTTAGTTGGGGTAGTTGGGAGATTATAAGGGAATTTGTGTTGCCAATATCAGTCTCGGCAGTGCAGACCTTTTTGTTTTGCTGGCAGGTCATGTTCCACATGGTAAAGGGGATAGTGGGAATAGGGCCCTGACTGACTTGTCTCCTATACGGGCAATTGTTTGATGATGGCTATTAAGATCAAATTGTTAACCTGGAATGTCAGGGGGCTGAATAATTTCATCAGGAGAAACAGAGTGTACACCTACCTCCATAGACATAAAAATGACAGTCCTGTTACAAGAGACCCACCTTACGCCTGAAAAACAAGCAGTGCTTGCCTGAAAATGGGGGGCATTATAGGCTCCGTGTACTCGGCATATGCTCATGGGGTACTGACCTGGATAGCACCTACAGTACCCTTTAAGGTGACACAGTCTAGGACAATGAGGGCAGAATGGTGCTCATGCAGGGGCTCTCAGAGAATGTGGACATTTGCTTAATAAATCCATACGCACCCAATTATAACACTGCGGCTTTCTTTCAGACACTGTACCCTAGACTTGGTCCTTACAGAAATGGCTCTGCCATATGGGGGGGGCTGTAATTGTGTCCTGAATCCTTGCATGGACAGGTCTGACTCCAAGGCTCTGAAACCTTCCCCGCCGGCCAGGGCCTTAGAGCCGCTATTAACATCATTCGACCTGGTTGACATCTGGAGAGTGCTACACCTAGACTCCAGACATTACTCCCATGCTTCCTCCACTCACGCGGTTCACACCAGGCTTGATTATTTCTTTGTGGGGAAGGATATGAGGGACGACTCCATGATAGCAGATCATAGGAGCACAGATCTGTCTGACCATGTTCCTCTGCAGTTGCAGTGGCGGTACGCGCCTCTGAGGCCCCCCCGATTCCTACATGGAAATTGAGAAGTTAGGCCCTATTGGACCTCGCTTCCCGAGACCACTTGGGAGACTGTATCAAGGAATACTTACAATATTACGTGGGCAGTGGGACTAGGGCTGATACTCTTTGGGATGCCCTGAAAGTGGTCATTACAGGTAACGCAAATTGCCAAATCAGGTGGCATTCAAGCTACACTTTGTAGGGAGTTGTCCGCTGCGGAGGGCGCATTGCAAGCACTAGCACAATCCCACATAGACCCAAAAGACAGGGTGGCAAACAAAATGGCTCTGTACCAACAATGTCTGAGCTGCTGGGACCGATTGGGAAAACGCAGCCATACTCGATATGTAGAGAGACAGCATGCGGAAGGGGATAAGCCTGGCAGATTATTAGCGTGGCTATGTAAGAAGGAGGAACAACGTACAGCCATATTCACAATATAAACACCACAAGGCACCATGTGTAACACTCAAGACGGTATTAACACAATATTCTATGATTTCTACTGCAGTTTATACTGAAAATTGGCCAGGTCTACTGATCTGGTATTGGAGAAGGTACTAAACGAAATAGATCTCCCCAGATTGGAGAAGAGTGCGGTTAGGGAGTCGGACACCCCTATCACGGCTGGGGAACTGATCAACACAATAAGCTCACTACCCACAGGGAATACCCCAGGCTCCGATGTACTGCCCGAAGAGTTCTATAAAGAATATGCTGCAGAATTAACCCCCATCTTCTGAATACCTTGAGTGAGGCATACGAATCTGTTCTCCACCCGCTTAACCTAAGAGAGTCGAAGATAGTACCCCTGCTGAAACCCAATAAGCCTCCACAGGAATGTAGCTCATACAGACCCTTGTCTATGCTTAACCAGGATAGCAAAATTCTGATGGCAACACTGGCCAATAGGTTAAAGAAAGTAATTCATACATTGATACACCCCGAACAAATGGGTTATGTACTGGGTAGAAATATATCCTGGAACCTAAGGCGATTACATCATATCATGCATAGCACTGCCTCTTGGGAGACACTGTGCGCTACTGCTGCCCTAGATGCAATTAAAACATTTGACTCCATTAAGTGGGATTGGCTACATGCAACTCTACGAAAGTTGGACTTCGGCCCTTAATTTGTACGATGGGTGGAGATAATATTCAAGGACCCGGTGGCAAGAATTAAAACAGGTAAGCATTTCTCTAACCCTTGGGTGTTGGAGAAAGGCATTATACAGGGCTGCCCATTGTCCCCGCCATTGTATATTTTGGTGATGGAGCCGGTGGCCACATACTTACGATCGTAGTACATCACGGCGGGTATACCGGTAATGGGAACACATCACCTGATTTCTATGTATGCAGATGGCACGCTCATATATGTGCAAAACCCTGAAGATAACTTTTCAGGCATCAGCGTCAGTATGGAAAAGCCTTCTCTGTTCCCATTGGCATGCCTGTACTGGCCATAAAGTGGAGTGTGACCACATTTTGTTACCTCTGGATTGACATTTTTCATGATCCAGCCAGGGAGCATGACGACAACACACAGAGGGCTCTAGAAGGGATAAAGAACTCTATAACTTTTTTGGAACAAATTGCCCCTCTCAGCAATGAACAGAGCAGCACTGTTAAAAATGATTGTCCTCCCTAGGCTCCTACATTACTTTGCAAACATCCCATTTAATATACCAAAGGCCTTCTTCAAACCATTGGATTCCTTGTGTGGGGAATTCCTGTGGCACGGTGGTAGATGTCGGGTTGCATCAGAGAGCGTATGAGGAGGGGGCATCAAGGTCCCGCATTTTGAGCTGTACTATATTGCACGGCAGCTGCTATTTGTGGCAGGTTGGCTAGCCGACGAACCTACCCCAGACACAAAGCTCCTACAGCCGGTGGCGCCACACGTCTTTCTAAAAGAGTTGTTGTGGAGTAAGCGGTTACAGGCAAACCACTATTCTTACCTGATGTCATTGGGCATACAACTGTGGGATAAGGTGATGACACTAATAAAACTGAAAGGCCCGTTTTCAGCACAGATCCCTCTGGCCGCTTTGACCTCAGAGGTGTCTTAGCTGCATCTGAGCATCTGAACACACTGGGAACCTATGGGCATCGCCACAATAGGGGACTTGCTTACAGGTACCTACTTCACACCTTTCTTGGAGTTGGCCAACACCACCAGATTACACCAAGGCCAGTACCTGTTACATTGCACTATAAATAACCTGATTGTATGCATGTGGCCAATGCATGTAGAAGCAGTAGGTGCACTCTCCGTAATTGACACTATGTATGAAATAGCCGAAGGCCCACACACAATCTGTGGGTTGTATGGATTCCTCTTGGTGTGCATACCCTCCACCCACACAACCATAAAGTCCTGCTGTGAGGAAGAACTGGGGATTAACGTTCCTGCACACGCACTGGGCACAGATATTGCGGTACCACAAGAAAGTGTCCCGCATGCAAGACTGCAATTGATCCAACTGTATGTAACGCATAGAGCATATTTGACCCCTCTTAAGATATCCAAGTTGCCTGGAGCTGCAGTACAACACTGCCATAGATGTGAGGCCACAGATGCTGGTATGGCGCACATGTTTTGGTCCTGTCCTAGTATATCGCAGTACTGCTGTGGAATTGCAGACAGAATGTACAAAGGTGGCCTTAATATACACCTGCTCTCTAAAATGAAAAACGTAGTGTTTATACTGGCTAAACGTTAAATAGCGATGACTTATATGTACGCAATGGGCCCCCATATAGAAGATTACTGGCGAGACCTTAAAAAATTGGCTCAAGCCGAGACAACGGTTTGGCAGAGAGCAACACATGTAAGCCCCTCTGACACTAATGCAGAGATCATGGCATGGAATATACTTATACAATCACTGTTTTCATCGGTTTCTCCGGGGGATGAGGTGGGGGTGGGGCCCTGGCGACTGCACACACTGTCCCACCATTGCAAGACAGGTAGAGAGAGTTGTACTGAGAATTGACAAGCAACACTGGGGGAGGAAGCGGAGGGAGGAGAGGGAGACTTAAGTAATTTTGTGTGTTGGTATGCCAGGATAGTTTAGGAACTGGCGATAGAGATGCTCATTAATGTATACATATTGGCTTGATATACATGTTTGTTCACCAAAATCAACAAACCTGTTAAAAAAAAAGATGCTGAACAGTTGGATGTCTGTAGTCCCCCCATTCCTCCCACAATACACAAGGGTTTAATCATTTCTAAAAGCCTTGTCTATATATTAGATGTTGGCTGCAATTGCTTTTTAAAACAAGTCGCTATCGATGGCATGACTTTGTGATGCCATTCCCTACTTCCCAAGAAGGATGGTTGTCCTGGAAGAAGTCAAAGGGGACCATATGGCTGCCCTAACAGGAGTCAACTGACATATTCACTGGCCCATCAAGATCCCATTGGTGCATAGAGCGGTGAAAAGGGACTTTAACAACAACAGGGAGGCTCTATTAGAACAACAACAAAAAAACAAAGAGAAGAAAGATGAGGAAAGCCCATTAGTCTTTGTAATAGATTCAGCAATTTGTCGTATAAAATAAAGGGTATCATCAACAGAAATTGGAAAAAAGTTATGAAAAAAGACACCAATAGTGGCCTTTAAGAAAAGTACCACTGTTCGCAACTTAGTGAACTTAGTGACGAGAAATGACATTCTTTGTAAAAAAAAAAAAAAGAGAACCCCAACAACCCAACAAGGAAGATTGTGGGGTTTACCACGTGTGATAGGCCATAACCCATGTGGTAACTGTGTTATGTGCCTCCACACAAAAAAATTATGTCAGTCGACTTAGGTTTAGAAAGAGAATGGACCATCACAGATCACACCAATTGTAATACTGATAATGTGATCTGTTTTATCAGGTGCCCCTGTATGTATATCGGCAAAACCAACAGGAAATGTAAAACCAGGATAACTGAACACAGGAGTTGTATCAAAAACAGGGTAGTACAGGTGCCCCTTGTAAAACACTTCATTGAGAAAGGACATATCTATAACGATTTCAATTGGACCATCCTTAAGCATAATCAGGGGCAGCTCACATGACCAAACAAACAAAAAATTGTTGACATTGGACCAGAAACTCATTTTTTTAACAAACAGTCACATTCAGGGTCTGAATGAAAGTGTAGAGTGGCATAATGCCTAAAAACACCTCCTGTGACTAACCACCCTGGTTGTTTTTTTTTTACTTTGTTTTTTTTAAACAGTTTTAAACATGACATCAAAACCAGGAAATCCTGGCAGCGGACATACAGAGCAACGGGAAAAAGATTGAAATCATAGTACTAAACAAAGTACATCTCAGCGGCTGACATTGTGGCGTACAGACCAATATCCATGGTACGGGGGTAAAAGGACCAAATCAGGCAAGTGATCACAAAAGATAAATGAACTTAGAAACCCCCTCCAACCCTCAAGGCAATAGTCTCATAGCTTCACATTGTTCATTTAGAAGAACTCCCATCCAGTCCTGCACAAAGGACGACATAGCATTGTTGGCAATTGCAGTAAGTTTTTCATACGTAAAGATTGGCCATAACTTGCTGAGCCATTCCACTTTGGAGGGAGCGGTTGCAGTCTTCCACTTTTGGGCAAGAGCAAGACTCCCTGCCCTCAACATAGCCACCACAATTTTAGGGAAAGCCGTCTGATCAGTGTCAGGCATAGGCGTATCCAGGAGAACCTCAAGGGGGTTGAGGGATGGACCCATGCCAACTATGTATTTAATCCAGCTGAGAAGTTCGGACCAGAACACACTGATTGGGCAGTCCCACCACATGTGATACCAGGTGCCCCGCTGTAAACACAATCTGGGGCATGTTGAGGGGACGCCTGCAAAAATTCTGGACAGGAC
Organism: Ambystoma mexicanum; assembly: GCF_040938575.1. NCBI lineage: Eukaryota > Metazoa > Chordata > Amphibia > Caudata > Ambystomatidae > Ambystoma > Ambystoma mexicanum. Next base: position 770,535,903 of record NC_090928.1, on the reverse strand, counting down.
AACGGAGGGGGGCGATGCCAGGAATGAAGCACCTTAAAACTGTGTTCCATAGCGGAGGTATGTAAAGACCCTGAAAAGATAGACTTAAAAACCCTCGAAGTTGGCTCCTTCAGGGGAATTCCCAACCTTTCCTCCCATACTCTTTTGAATGACTGTCTGCCCTCTAGGTGAGCTATATTAAGAGCATTATATATTTTGCAGAGGGAGCTCTTCGTGAAACTGGATTCCACCAAAATTCTTTCGAAAGGGCTAAGGGGGCGAATCAGATCAGCAAGCCACTTGGGGTTGGTAAGTAGCGCTTTCAGGCGAAGATATTCAAAAACTGTGGGGGGCTTATCCCCCATAGCCTCAGTAAGTTGCTCATATTCAATGAAAGCACCCTGGCGGAAGAGTTGCGCTGCCCTCTCCAACCCTACATCCGACCACCCTTGAGAATCACGAAAACCTCTGGAACCCAGGTCAAAAGGGGGATCCCAACAACCCTGGTTGTTAACTTACAATTTATGGATGCCCATGGTTCTACGGGCAGTACTCATATGTTCCACAGGAATTCCCCACACAAGGAATCCAATGCTTTGAAGAAGGCCTTTGGTATATTAAATGGGATGTTTGCAAAGTAATGTAGGAGCCTAGGGAGGACAATCATTTTTAACAGTGCTGCTCTGTTCATTGCTTAGAGGGGCAATTTGTTCCAAAAAAGTTATAGAGTTCTTTATCCCTTCTAGAGCCCTCTGTGTGTTGTCGTCATGCTCCCTGGCTGGATCATGACAACACCTACAGGATGGATCGTGTTCCATTGGCCATTCACGGGTTCCAAACATCCCACTGTCAGGGCAAACCAATGTTTCTGTAGGGTTTTCTGGCACACCAGTTGTCTGCCTGGTTTCTTCACCGGTACCTATTTAATTGGGTCCCTTCACGAACCACTGTCCATTCCTTTTGACTTCGAATTGTGGAGAGAATTTGCTGGGGTTGAGTCTGTTGAAGGAATTAAATGCAGCAATTAATTGTTCTTCTGATGGAGTGCGTTTGACGATTTCACCACAGCAACTTTCTGTTTCTCAATTCTTGACTAGACCCTTACCTCCAGAATTCAGTGATGTACCAGAGAGTTTATGGGCAATTGACGACAATGATGTCAGCGTTTTGCAGATTGAGTCTGTTAAAATAGTCTTGAAACATGGGATAAAGCTTCCATGTATTCCACAATATAAGATTTCAGTTGAGGGTGAGCTAGCTTTGAAATGCATTGTTTCCGATTTTGTGCATCGAGGGGTGATTGAGGAAATTGCAGGTAGTTTGTGCAATTTTGCCCGTGTACAAAAAAGGTGATAATGCAATTCCTTTTCGTTTCATAATTGATTTGCGTGCCATTAATAAGGTTGTCGCTCCGCAATTTCCAATTGTGCCTGATGTGACGACAATATTAACTAGGATTCCGGCTATAGCTACTTATATTAGTGTTGTGGATCTGAAGAATGCTTTCTTTAGTATTGCTATATACAAGGACAGTAGATACTTGTTCGCGTTCACCTTAGGGGGACGCTCATTCACCTTTACCCGTGCACCTCAGGTTACACGGAAAGTCCTAGCATCTACAGTAGGGCTTTGAAAGAACAGCTTGATACTCTTGAGTTGCCCTCTACTTGTACAATGCTTCAGTATGTTGATGACTTGCTTATAGCTGCCGACTCAGAGAGCGCTTGTAAGGAGGGCACTGTCTTGTTGCTTATACACCTGGCTAAACATGGTCACAAAGCTTTGCTTATAAAGTTTCAATATTGTTGTCAGGAGGTCACCTATTTAGGCTATCTCCTGTCAAAGGAGGGAAGAAGATTGACACCTGAACGGATAAAACTAATTTCTGGCATGTCTGTCCCAAATGCACAGAAAGAAGTTAGAGCCTTGATAGGTATGGCTTCTTACTGTAGGTTGTGGATCCCAAACTTCTCACTAGTGATTAAGCCGATGTTGGCTCTGATGAAGAAGGGCATTTTTTCGCAATTGCCGTGGAACACGGAACAATAGCAATCAATTGATCTGCTCAAGACTGCATTATGCTCGGCACCGGTTTTGGGCACACCAAACTATGAAAAGGCCTTTGTGTTGTTTGTGCATGAATGTGATGGATGTGCTTTGGCTGTATTAATGCAGGAACATGGAGGGAAGAATAGGCCATGCGGTTACTTTTCTTCCGCCCTCGATCCTGTAGCATGCACTTTGCCAAGATGTTTGCAAGCTGTCGCTGCTGCGTCTGTAAAACAGAGTGAGGGAATGGTCCTAGGCCATGATCTAACCCTGATGGTGCCTCACTCTGTAGATGTTCTATTGAACAGAACTCAAACGCAACACCTCACTTCCGCACGGTTGACAAGACATGAATTGATCTTGTTTGCTCCCCATATACAAATTAAGAGGTGTTGTGTTCTTAATCCGGCTGAACTCTCATATTTCCCGCAAGGTACTGCTTGCAGTGACGAAGAGTCACATGATTGCCTGTACACTACCGAACAAGAGACAAAGGGTAGAATTGATCTAAAAGACACTCCGTTGAATAATCCACAAGGGGAACTGTTTTGTGATGGCTCCTGCTTCAAGTTCCCGGATGGTACATCCACAGCTGCTTATGCAATCACCACATTAAGCACGGTCGTGGAAACCAAGAGAATTGCGCATAACTCCGCGCAGGCCGCAGAGATTATAGCATTTACCGGAGCTTGTGAACTTTCCGAAGGGTTTACAGTAAACATATATACTGACAGTCAGTATGCTTTTGGGGTGGTTCACAACTTTGGGAGACTTTGGTCAGAAAGAGAGTTCTTAACTTCACATGGCACAAAGATTCAGCATGGCTCCCTAATAGTACAACTGCTCTCAGCGCTTGCGCGCCCTACTCAGTTAGCAGTCATAAAATGTGCAGCACATCGAAAGATTGTAGATGATATAGGAAAAGGGAATGCTTTCGCTGATCAGATAGCTAAACAGACTGCCACCAATCTCTTTACGAATATGTATGTTTCAAGGGAGACCATAAATGCCTATGCAATGGATGAGGGTGTTGAGTCTGTAAGGGATATCCAAGCCGATGCCACACTAGAAGAGTCCAAGAGGTGGGCTGAGGCCTTGGGCAAACTCGATGATGATGGGTGTTGGGTGGACATAGTTGAAGGGAAATGGCTACTTCCTGACGCATATATAATGATGATGGTCGCCATGGCTCATGGCCCTACGCATATAATGCCCGGAAGCTTACACAAATGTTGAATAAAGTTTGGGTAAATGACAATCTCTAAAATAGCTGAGCGTTATGTTCAGAATTGCATGATCTGTTTACAGCACAATGTGGGAAAGGGAACATCAACTCCCAGTTTTGGTCCACCTTCTGTCCCCTTTGAGGTCATTCACTTTGATTTTATCGAAATGGAACGGTGTAATAACCTGAAATATGTGTTAGTTGTCATCTGTGCTTTCAGCAAATGGGTTGAGATTTTCCCTGTCAAAGACGGTGCAGCCATGATTACTTCAAAAACTATGTTAAAAGAGTATTTTCCCAGGTTTTGGCTACCAAGAGTCATCTGGTCGGACAATGGTCCACATTTTGTCGCTGCTGTAATTCTGCAGATATGTGCGGCATTACAGATCGACAAACGATTCCATTCGGCCAGACACGCTCAGAGTGCCGGATTAGTAGAAAGACACAACGGCATCATCAAGAACAAACTCGCTAAGACGTGTCCCAGCACCAAACTAAAATGGCCAGATGCCTTACCGATTGTGTTACTAGCCATGCATACAACCCCTCAAACTAAGACTGGGCTCTCTCCATTTGAGGTGGTAATGGGGAGAACTGCCAATATCTGAAACCTTCCAAAATGTCGGTCTTTGAAAAATGTCAAAAATGTACTTCTTTCAGATTATTGCAGCCAGTTGACTAAAAACCTGTATTTGATTTATCACCAGGTGCAAGAAGCTTTACCTGTACGATACGAGGGCCCAGGTCATAGCATTCGGCCCGTTGACTGGGTGTTGACGAAGGCATTTGAGCAATCCTCTTGCCTTGCACCTCGGTGGCAGGGGCCATTCCAAGTCCTGCTGGTCACACAAACTGTGGTGCGGGTGGCAGGCAGAAAAAACTGGATCCATGTGACGCATGTCAAGAGGATTCCACGCCCAGTGCCATACAATACAGAAGAAACAGAACCCCTTACCGATACTGCAACCAACGATCCCGAAGCAGTAAACAGCATTGAGAGTGCATCAGAGATTCTCTCTGAGCCCATGAGACCTGGGGAAACAGCCATTTTGTCTCCACACACTCCAAATGTTTTGTTTCCGGATCTTGCATCTTCACTTGCTCTTGATACGCCACTTCTGACGGGAAGTGACGACACATTGTTCTCGGATCAATCGGTATCAGGGACAACAAGGTACAATTTGCGTCCAAGGAAATAGACTTACGGCATGGTTCGGCTGTGCATTCGAAGAAGGAAGGAAAATCATGAAGGGCTTGCTTTTGGCTGAAGTAATTGTTCGAAAAAGGGGATTCTGTTGGCTAGGGTTGTCGAAGGACTAAGAAGTCGCTCGGCTTGGAGGCCGCCAACAAAAAAAAAACATTGGGGTTTCCGTTTGAAGACTACAATGCCTGCAATCGCTACTGCTCGCACAGGACTGATAAATGATCGTGTGACCGGCTGTTTGTTTGTTTATTTATTTGATAATGTGCTCCAAGCCCCTGGCGCAACACTACAAGTAGACTTGAAACTTAGTTACAATGCCTGACACAGGCTATTACAAAACTTACAACAAATGATACAGGTGATACAGTACATATAGGATCAAGATGGGTAAGCGCAGAAGAATACCGTGTTAACAAATGTATAACGTGATCAGTTAGATAAGGGTGAATTTCGTTACATATCATTGTTATGCAGCCATTTCAGAGCGTTAGATCTAAATCTAGTGTAGGGTAATGGTCGCCTAAGGTCAGGTGGGAGTATATTCCATGATTGTGCAGCTCTAACTGGGAAGCTAGATCCACCTGCCGTGGAAAGTTTGAATCTCGGGACTTCAAGTAGGAAGGTGTTGGCAGATCTCGTCAGTCGGTTAGAGGGTCTGCAGTTGATTCTTTCAGCTATGTATGGGGGTGCTTGATTGTTGAGGCATTTGGATGTGAGAGAAATGGTTTTAAGGAGGCTTCTGTCCTGTATCTTTAGCCAGTGGGCCTCGGTCTGGTGTTTGGAGATATGCTCTCTACGTGGGATGTTCAAAGCTGCTCTTAGAGCGTTATTTTGTAATCTCTGTAGTTTGTCAATGACCAACTTATTTGCACCTGAGTATAAGGCGTTGCAATAGTCCAGTCTGGACATGACAAGGGCACTGGCCAAGGTGAGGCAGCTGGCACTGGACAGGAAGGGTCTGGCAGCACGGATGAGTTTACACGTGTAGGTGGTAGTAGAGGCGAGGGAATTCACTTGCTTTTTGAGGGTGAACGCTGAGTCGAGGTAAAAACCTAGAGTTTTAACCTCTCGCATTACCTTAATAGTATTATTGTCAATGTTAAATGAGGCATAGTCCGGGGTGAGTTTAGATAGGTTATGGTCTGATCCAAGGAGCAGAATTTCAGTTTTATCGTCGTTCAGGCAGAGGCCATGGGTGGCCATCCATGCCTGAATGAGGATGTAGATTTTATTCACCAAGGCCAGGTCCGCTCCATAGTTGCCCGAAAGGGGTATGAGGATCTGGGTGTCATCTGCATAATTTGTGTAGGTGACACCCAGTCTGTCCAACTTGTCGAACAATGGCTTGATGAAAATGTTGTACATGGTGGGTGAGACACATGAGCCCTGTGGGTCTCCACATGTAATTTGGATGGGATCGGCACAAGTGGAGGTGGAGAACACCCTCATGGTCTGGTTGGCTAGAAAGGATTGGGCCCATGCTATAGCTTCTCCTGTGAAATTGGCAGCGAGCTTGAGGTGGTTGCATAGAACTGCATGATCCACCAGATCAAAAGCTGCTGACAAGTCCAATAGGAGAAGCAACGCTATTTTCCCACCATCCTTGAATTCCTGCATTTTAGTTTTAAGATCTATCAGGGCTGTTTCAGTGCCGTGGAGAGGGCGAAAGCCCGATTGGCGTGAACCTAGTAGATGGTTAGCTTCTAAGTAATCTTGAATTTGGAGATAGGCTACTCTATCAATAATCTTTAGTAGGAAAGGTGCAGTGGTGATAGGCCTATAGTTGTTCGGGATGGATGGATCAAGTTTTTGTTTTTTAAGAAGGGGGAGGACCCAGGATTCTTTTAGGTTGGCTGGCACTGTGTTGGATTTGAAGGAGGAGTTAATGAGCTTCGAGATGAATGGGGCTAAATCTCTGGCTGCGTCCTTTATTATTTGAGCTGGGCAACTGTCGCCCTTACAGTTGGAGGGCTTCAGTGAGAGGATCACCTTTTCAGTGTCGATAATGGAGATAGGTTTGAAGCTAAAAGGAAGGATAGTGTTAGGTTCAGTCACTAGAGGTGCTTGATGAATAGTAGGAGTGATGGCATCTTTTTTATTAGTTATTTTAAGTTGGAGGGTGGAAATTTTATTCGATAGGGCGTTCTGTATATTAGTGCACCATATCTTGTCCTTGGGGACCGTGTCAGTTGGTTGAATGGGAGATTCCATTTCCCGGAGGATGGCAAAAAGTTCCCTGGTATTAGATTTGGCATTGGTAATTCTGTCATTGAATAAGTTTTTTTTTTGTCTTGATAATTTCAGTCTTGTAATATTTGGTGAATTGGGTTAAATTTGCTTTGTTGTCGTCGGTAGGCGAATTACGCCAGATAGTTTGGAGTTTTCGTTTCTGCTTTCTAAGGTCCTTAAACTGGGGTGTGAACCATGGACAAACTGTTTGGGCCCCAAAAACGTACTGCTGTCTTTTTTATAATGTTGATTGGGTTTTTAGTAGTAATTGTTCTGAGCTTTTGGTAGCTGGAAGAAGTGCATCCATTCGAGACCTTGTTACCAACTGAAAATGTACCCACTGTTTCTACTACCTTCGTGCATTTGCATACTCTATCTCCTAGGGACTCTTAGCATAGACAGAAATACTACAACAATACATTGTTACTTATCATGAATGCTACACATGCCATTTTTAATAAGTCCAACTGTTGGGTCTGTTCGCATTTACCACAACACAGGGATAAGGGGCTAGGTTGGTATATTCATCCTTTACCTTTGACAAATGCTTGTTATGCTTCTCTTAGAGCACTGTTCTTTGGCCGATGGAACGATAGCATCTCAGGGAACTTTGATGGTACTAATTTGAATAGGTTTGAGAAACGTGTTCTTACGCCCCTGGGATGCTCGCTCTTTGCGAATAGGAGCAAGCTCAACGTTGCTTCTATTAGGCCTTCCGGTAGATTGTCTCGTCCTTTTCAATCTTTGATCTCTTTCAAGATGGCTCCCATACGCAATAAGGATGCCATGCCTCCTTCTTACACTGTTAACCATAGCCCCGATTCAGTTTCTTTCTGCATACAAAGGAATGGCACTCAATCAATGGGAAATTTTAGAGGTTGTGCCAACGTTGCGAATTTGACTGGGGAAGACAGACCTTTGTATGTAGGCAAACCTGTCTACTTTGTTTGCGGTAATATAGCATTTACATGGTTACCCAGGGATTGGCAGGGAACCTGTTATTTAGGGATCTTGTTACCCGGGGTATTCATAGCCAGTACTGTAGAGGTTTCAAAGGCTTGTCCACGACGGGACGAGAATGGTGGCACTCCAGCACAGGTTCTGGGGGACGTAGCGAAATCCTTAGTGCCATTTTGGGGACAAATACCGAATTCTGAAGATATCAGGAGACTAGCGAGAGTACTGGAGAGAACCATCAACCGAACCATGGACATACTCTATAATATGATTTAGAACAAAAAGCAATAAGATTAGTAGCACTTCAGAACCAGATGGCATTAGATGTCATTCTGGCTGAACGTGGTGGAGTGTGTAAATGAGTGGGGTCCACGTGCTGTGTTTTCGTCCAGATTCCTCCCCAACTATTTTCAAGGCAATACAGAATCTGCAAGTCCTTAGTTCAGAAGTGCATGTTCCCGAGGGAAACTTGGATCTTAGCTCTTGCGATCTTGGGGTTGGAAGGTGCTTTCGGTCTTGCTGATCATTTTGGGAATTATGTTGTTTCTTTGTTGCTGCATACAGTGTCTACCTAGTATATGTTCGATGCTAGGGGGATATTGCGCACAGGCGATAGGTACGTTAGGACATAAGGTATACGCCCCAGATAAGAACTCCAAAGATTATGTGTTGAAAGAAATCCTGATAAACGATCTAACGGCAATAGATATTTCCGACAGTGATTCAGGGTGTATGGATGTTGAGATGTGGAGTTGTTCGTACAGAGACCAGAAGTAGTTTAGAGCATGGCGTAGGCCAAAAGGAGGGTTTGTCGAACGGGAAATCATATAGTGCCTTCTAAACTGTATGAATAAATGTATATTGGCCTACGCCAAGCTGCTTATAAGCCACTTACGAAGAAATCCGCATTGCAAGGTCTTAACCTTTGATCAATGTAAACCAACCAGTTTAGGTCTATCCGCCATTTTAAATTCTCTCTGTAAAGTCACCCTGTGAGCTAAAATGGTGGACAGTGTCATTCCGAATGTAACATGGCCGTCTTGACCTCTGTGTACGAACTAATGTGTAACTTGCCTGCAGGCCACATGTTAGGGTCATGAACTAAGATCTTGTCCTTCTTTGAACTGTGTGTAGAGGATTACCTATGCCAATGAAGCTAATCCGCGAGCACATGTTGAACATAATACATTAAAATACTGAAATGTGAACGCTTGTTTGACTACATTGTATAAAACTGTTTGAGAAGTTTTAACATGAAATCTTAAGATGTACTGTTGCCATTGAGGCTTGTTGGCGAATGTATTAAAGGCAAACCCTAAATGTACAGATGTATGAAGTCGGCACGAACCCTATATCTGTGATGTATTAACTTGTATTAACTTTCAGGAGGGTTGAACATCATGTTTTTGAGAGTATATAAGGTGCGACTATTCTAATGTACAGTTGCACTCACTGAGCACACCGAACCACGCTGCAGTTCGCTGTGTTGTACGGAGGGCCGATAGCTATCTGATGCCTTGTCCTTTGAAACTGTTCAGTATAAAATAAAGATCTTTTTATGTTCCTTTGTAACCCGTGTTCGGTGTATTTCCTTTTGGGGTACTCAGCCTTGATATCTTCTTTTTGTTTTCACAGTGGGTTTATCTATTTTGTCACAATGGCGGTTTACATCCTTGGATGCATATATTTGACATAGAAACAGAGAGACAGAGGTGCTTCATATGTTCCCAGTCTCTATAGGTGGTGACTTTAAATCAAATAAGATCGAGACCCTATCCTTTGGAATATGGATATGGAGATTTTCTGAGGAGATCGCAACCCTGGGTAAGATCTGGGGTAATATGGGATGGTCAATCCTTTAGCAGGCCCATTTTAGAATTTACGTCTGAATGATGTTTATATTTATTTCTAGGACACAAAGAGGAAGCAGCCGTACATTTGTATAAAACAGAAGTCAACTTTAGCAATCGATCAAGGTTGTCCGGAGGCACTGGTACATATGCCCAAGTTCCCCAGAAGGTACTTAAATTACAAAATATCTTAATCCCTAGGGGATCGGGGATTATATAGATCTAATTGTAAGGTCTTCACCAAATTCTAAAACGTGTCTTTATCTAATAGGGCGCCAGAGAGATTAGAAGAGAAACTTAACACAATTGCGGGTTTTAAATACAACAGACACGAGTTAATGTTGCCCCTGGCGAATGTCCGACATTTATGTGTATGAACAGGACAGAAACTTGTACAAGTAGAGCCTTTACAAAGGTTAAGAGGAAGAGCACAACTAATGCACCAAAAGGAAAAAGAATCTAGTATGAAGTTTCACACGGATGAAATAATGTTGTACTGTAATAAAAGAACTCATATGTGTTGATTTACTTATGTTGTTTTTTATTATGTTTTATGTCATGTGATCATTTTATGATTGTGTTTTACGATGAATAAAATGTGTATTATTAAAATAATATGATCATAATTTGGTAGACAATTGCTTAATCCTTTTGGCCCATACTTAGTAGAGAAACTATATCCGCATCTTCCTTTTGTAGATTGTATCACTATATCCATGTAGTAGGAATACAGTGATCCCTATACGTGGACTCAGCTGTTTTGAGATCAGTCCATCAAGATCCAAACAATATTATCTCAGTGATATGCGAACCACGTTAGCATGCAAGATATGTGAAAACTGCAGATGAGCTGGATCCAGGTCCCATAGGATTGGGTTCCAGTAAGTCCTCCAGGATCTCAGTAGCAACTCCATTCCATCCAATGGTTCCTGCTATAACCCTCTGAGTCACAGAGTCGTCTGGCAGTTATTGTTACTGTATGCCTCCTGGTGTTTGAGGCGAGGTGATAAGGAAGAGTGGTCAGACTAGCCCTGGTTTCCTGAGAAACACGTTTGAATCCCGGTCCCATGCTTAAGAGACTAGTCTCGGGTGTTAAGAGTGTAAAAGAAAGATTCATCATATGAAAGCTTTCCTGTATGCAACACCTTCTAGGTGGGGAAGACTGGACCAGATTGGCCATGGACTGCAGACCAACTACATGATAGGGAGGGGTTTAAAAGAAACCACAGGAAGCAGGAAGTTGTGGATTGTTTGGGGGATGTCAGAGGAGGTGGCAGACCAAGAGTCCAACAGGAGGAAGGCCGGTGGCTTAGATTGTGAAGGAGATTTCTGGAGCAGGTGAGGCATTAATTATGCAACTGGTACTTTGTTGTGACTGCGTCAAACTGGTGAGGGTGATTAGGGGAGGGAATGATTGTGAAGTGCATGCATGAGTGAAATAAGGTGCCTGAGTAAATGATGGGGTGGAGTAGCAGTAGTAGTTGAGAGTAGTAGGGTATAGGAGGAAGTATTAGTGAAGAGAAGGGAGTAGTGGTGACGAGGGAGTAGTAGTGTGGAGGAGGGTCAGCAGTTTGAAGGAGGAATAAGTGTAGTGGAGGGAGGAGTAACATCATAGGGTGGATTCAAGACATAAAAGGAGTGAGAGACATCAAGGGTATAGTGGAGGAAGATGCAGGGAGTAGAAGAGGTAGGTGGACTTGGAAGGAGGAGAGTAGTAAGCAGGGAGCATCAGAAAGTGAAAGGGAAAAGTAGTATGTGGGCATGATGGGAAGACCTAATCAGGCAGTGTGTCTGAAAGGCACAAACCAGTATGCCTTTTTAGCTAACTAACTACTGGATAGTCTAGGTTCAGTCCATGAAATCCCTGGGGGAGGTGAGCTAGATACGGCATTTGGCCTTTAGGTCTTCCCGTCTAGTGGAAGTCAGGACTTCCACAGTAGGAGTCCATAATCGGTATATATTAACCTGAGTAGTAGGGGCACCTGCACTAGGGAGACTGGTGTTTGCTAGAAGAGAAAGAGTGAAACAGCCACAGGGACCTGAGAAATCTTTTAATAAAAACCCATCAACTAACTCTGAATATTTCTTTAGCCATCTGTGACAGTTACAGCCCTCTTATGATCTATGGTTATAACTAGTAAATCACCACACACCTTTTAAACTGTAGCCTTATTCCTACTTCACTCCTGTCCCTACAAATGAATGAAAACCTCCCTCTTCTTTCCCCATAATGGTCAAGAGCTTTACATTGGTACATAAATAAATAAATATAGCTTATGACTTTGGGCAAAATGCAAAATAACACATGCACTGCTGAAGCTTTACACTTGAATCAGAGTGATTTCCTCTGTCATTGCCTGGACCATTCCTAAAAATAAAAACGTGTGTCAGAATCACTTAAACCTAGTATTTATTGAGGATCCTTAAAGATTGTGGACTGCTTTGACCAAGCCCTCCCTCTCAGCATATTCCATAAACAGTGCCCTAGCATAGAGGGATCAGTGGGTATGCTTCTTTATTCACCAGGCTAGTTATTCCAATGCCAGCAGCTCAAAAGTGCAATTACACCAATAGGATTCCGTTTTTCCACCAATAAGCCTTTGACATCATTGCAGGTAATAATATATTTGCAATGAATTTGCTTATGACAGAATAAAGGAAGTTTCTGATCACAGAGACCCATTAATGTGAGCGAGGGGTCTTCTGTAAATTGTACTGTCTTCACTGGCTTTTGGTGAATACTTGCATCACTTTTAAAGCACTTTTGTCACCCGCCGGAGAGTCTGTCGACTTTGCACTAACCAAATTATCACAGAATGCGCCAGGGAAAGGAAATCTGGGCTAGACTGCTGACTAGGTGAATGCTGAGCAGGTGAAATCTGGGCTCAAGTGCTGACCAGGATACATCTGGGCTAGACTGCTGACCAGGTGAAATCTGGGCTAGACTGCTGACCAGGTGAATGCTGAGCAGATGAAATCTGGGCTCTGTAAGAGGATTCAATCCAGCACTACAGCCAAGTCAATACCTAGCCTGGGATACTGAATGAAAAACCCTTATTGATATATCTTTATGTCCAGGTTCAGATTCTGGATGACAACCCCTGTATAACACCCCTCTCTTAGAATCCCCCTGACCCCACTGAGCCAATAAGTAGATCTGTTTTGCAAGTTTAAAAGGTTTATTTAAAAAAAAAATTAAACAGTATATATATATATATATCACACTTTTATAATGAATTAATAATTGAATATCACACTTAATCTGAGCAGTAATCAATAATGGATAGTCTGGCACTAGCACACTTCTTTATAATCAATGATGAGTGGGTATAGGATGGATAAGATGGCAACAATACTTTTATGGTTTCAAATAGATGCAATGTGGAATGAAAATGCAGTACAGAAAATAACTTGATAGGATTTCAGCAAAAGACAATGTAATCACTTTCTTGGACAATTCACCCCCCCTTTATGCAATGTAAGGAGATGAAGAGGGGAGCACTCAGTTCTTAGGAATGCAATCAAATAGAATTCAGTTCAATTCCCCCCCAGCAGCTTATACAACAGATAGGAGTTTTGAAACACAGGCAAAAGCAGCTATCTTTTTACAAGTAAAGAAATCGGGCCAAATCGCAAATCGCGGCAAAATTCGCGAGTGCGTTTATCGTGATTACGGCAAAAGTATAAGGAGTAGAAAGTCGGTTCTAAGGCTGTGATTCTAAGCTTTCAGAGGAAAGTTAAACCAAGTTCCTAGCCCAAACGGTCCCAGAGATACGGATGATTAAATAAAGGTAGTTTTTCGGATTTAAAATAAACTCAAAATGACAGGTGACAGCTTTGCAGCTGCAGAATTCACAAATGACAGTGGTGCAGTTTTACAAATGACAGGTGACAGTTAGGAGGCAGTTCTGGTTAGATTAAAATAGTTTGGATTAGATTATTTTAACTAAGAGATTGGTTCTGCACAGTTCTGCTAGGTACTCACAATATATTTTTGAAATAGGCCTCGCCACGGATCTGGTCAGGTTTTGGACTGGGATCTGGTTCTGGTCTCGGCACTTCACAGTGGTCTGGGTCAGCTCTCTGGTTCTGCTCACAGCGGTCTGGGTCACTCTGGATCTCTGGCCTCTGGTTCTGGATACTGCTCTGCTTTCTCTGGGTACGGCACTGCTTCTGGATCTTTCTGGCGCAGGGTTTCAGGCCAGAATCAACAGCTGAGCCCGGCTGTGAATAGTCTGCAAATGATTTTTGGGCCTGCTGACAAATACTTTTGCTTGCAGTGGGCCTACTTGGTTCAAAGTTCTGTAGTCTCTGTTTAGCTTGTTTAACTTTTTGTCCCCCAGTTTAAGTCTATTACGATTTTTACAGACAAGTTAAATAATTACTTCCTTCAAGTCATTTCAGAGTATAGTTTTACATTGTATCCACCTCTTAGCAAGTCTTTCCTTGGTCTGGTTTTGTTTCATTTGTTCAGTTTTACACAAAAGTCTGGTGGTTCTAAAACGCCGGCTTTCTGATAGTGGTGAGTACTGGTAATGCAACCATTTTTGGGATTTAAGAAAATTAATTCCCCACAGTTCTAGGTTGCTTTTGGCAATCAGCATTGCCATTCCCAATGGTTTCAGGCTACTGTGTGGGTAGCCCAATGGTGGTTTTAGGCAGTGCTCTCTTGTGCTCACAACCTAGGCAAAAATGGGTGGCAGCCTATTCTTCATGCATTTCCCTGTGCATTTTCTGGGAGGTTCTGGCCATCATGATGTTTTCCATGCCAGTACTGCACAGTTTTCCTATTCTGGCGTACATGTGGGCTTTTTGGCCATCTTGGATTTTCTAAGCCCAATGTTGCAGCATGATAGCTCAAACGTGGGTCAGGACACCCAACAGCTCGACTGCTGACCAGGTGAAATCTGGGCTAGACTGCTGACTAGGTGAATGCTGAGTAGGTGAAATCTGTGCTAGACCGCTGACCAGGTGAAATCTGGGCTAGACTGCTGACGAGTAGGTGAAATCTGGGCTAGGCTGCTGACCAGGCGCCAGTAACCCTGTGGGATAATCTTCTCATCACAGAGAACCGTCTTGAATGTGAACGTTCAACAGTAATTGCCTGACATTAGCTGTAGACTGGTGGTCTTATCTGCCATGCACTTAAGACGTGCTTGCATTCACTGTTGTGCACACACTTGATTACTCCCAATGTTCCTTCCCTTGTGATGCAGAATGTTCGATGGCTTCACATCTTGAGACCCCTCTCCTGCTCCCTCACAGTTCCCTTTTTCCCTGCATTAGGAAGCGACTGTGCTTGCCGTTGGTACCTTATAAAACAACAGAAAAGGAAGACATACAATAGGTGTGGATACCTCCTTCTAAAAAATCTGGATTCAGTCACACATGCTGTGGGCATGTGTGCGAGACCGAGAAAGTGTGTGTGCGTGTGTGTGTCTGTGAGAGATCTGACTTCTTGTTCTCGCTCACACATATGGCTTAGAGGACTGGGCAAATTGTGTGTAATCTTGCTGGGCTTGGATCCATCTGATATAGGATTGTAATTTGGAAACTCAGAGGAAGTAGCTGCTCTAAGCCGCAGAGCTGTATTTGTTTTTATTAATTTTTTAAAATCTACATTCTCATCTAACTTTGACACCTTACGGTCAGCGAAAAAGGGGTTACTGTGTTACTTAAGGGTTACCATACCCTGAAGCACCCTCCTTTCTTTCACCCTGAGAATGCCTCCTTCTCCTGAGCCACAGCCAAAAGGCAAATCTTCAAAGTAGCGGTTCAATTGGAGGGATGCTTTGAGAGTCCATACTGTCTCTAAATGTAATCCCAACCCTGTGTGAATTTTAGGATCATGCTTTTCTGGTCAGTGTTGCATCTGTGCTACCAAGGGATATTACATATTCCTCTGGGAAACTCTGCCTAGTTTACTCATCATTTAGTTGTCCATTTTGCATTTCATTCTCATATTACGTTATTCATTATTGTGATACTAAAACATATCGTTTGCGATCCGACACAGCAAAAATCATTTTCATATCGAATCTACATACAGGATTCCTCAAAACAATGAGAGTTTGTTTTCCCAAATAAATCGAAACAGCTTCAATTACTTAAATCGAACACCTCTTTGCTGATAGCATCAAGGAGTGTCCTCAAGGTAATCCCCATCCATTGCGAGGTAGCAGATCTCCATGCTGATAAGTCTTACTGCCAGGACACCTCACAATCGTTCTATCTTTTCATGGCACTGTGAAGCTCTCACAAAAGCATTGACCTTCAGAAAGTTGAAAAAGGAACTGGAAACCGTAACCTCCAGATTAGAAATGTAGAAAGAGGGCAAATTACTACTGTTGATTTTAAAATTATACACACTTTACTTACTTAAAGTTCTCACCCTCTAACTTCCCGTGTTTGGCCTCAGTCCTTGGGTCTATGCTACCATTAAAAGATCTAATTTTTGATATTGGAGGATAAGGTGTCTGAAAACTAGCTCCGGAGAAATCAAATTCTGACCTATGTTCTTGACGTGGTGTATTGTACTTTAAACCACGCACACACACCCACATACGCACACACACTCTTCCCTCAAAAGATCATCGCTTTTTGCTTTAGTAGCAGCTACATATGGACGTACCAAAAGGTTGGGGAAACAATGGAAGTATCTCATTGCAATCTATGCTCTGAGGATCAGAGATCCAACTCATAACAACATAAAAACCATGATGATGCTCAATAGCGCGTGGTGGGCGTGGAGGGGTGGTGACTGGAACCAGAAAACGGAATACCTCCAGCCTGTACGAGTTGAGTATTTCCCTCTTGATATCAACAGTGGTAAAAATTGACTAAATCAATACTGTGGCATAGGATTGTTGTAAGCAACATTGGTGGTCCCACAATTGTAAAAAGAGAAACAAAATTATCAACGCCACAACAGCTTAAGGAGTTTAAGCTGTGCATCACAAAAAGGAAATATTATCTTAGCATTGCATGTAGGCAAAATATGTATTAAATGGGAAATGAATCAATATTGTCAAAGTTAAATCCATACTCATCCTTTTTTTCCCCCTGGGGGGGGGAGGGGCACATATGGATCTTGATTGTACTAAGCCTGATCTAATAGTTGGCATCCATTGGTTTACAAAATTTAATAACATATCTTGGCCATACGCAAAGCATCATTTTTTACAAATGAGAATTCTCTGCCGCACCCTGTGAACAAACCACTAGGATGGAGCAAGCCATACTGCATTTCAGTCTGAACTGTGAAGAATCCCATGCTGCAGGTTAGAGCATGGGCCTGCAACTTTTGCTTGTCCAGCTGTTTTGGATTGCAACTACCAGAAGCCCGAGCAAGAATAGTCAATGGTCAAACATATTTATTTTGATTTTATTGCTTGTAGCACAAACCTAGCGCAAGAGCACACTTTACAACAGGATTGTGCCAGACTTGGGATGGCATTTTATGCAGTAAAGCATTACTGTTGGTGGAGGGTGAGAGGGATTTTTATTAGTCCGCCGGGTATTGTTGAAAGAGCCACATTTTTAGTGTTTTGCAGAATTGGAGGATGGTAGGGGCATTTCGAGCCTCTACCAGGATTGAGTTACAGATGGTTGCGGTGTGGCAGGAGAAGGAATGCTTGTGAGTGTTCTCTCTGTGGGCTAGCTTTTCTATTTGAAAATCTTTTTATTATGTTTTACAATAACATGCAAGACAGTGGGTTTGAGTTTCTATGATAGCCCATGCGCATTGAATATAGGCAAATGTGTTGCATATAATGTTTCATCAAGAAATTGCTTCGGTATACTAATTGATGATAAAAAAGTTATTTTTAATTCAATTTTAATCAGTGTGTCAACATACGCATATCATACTAGTTGCATTACAATTTATAATATTATTTGTTGTGTCATATTGTGACAGTTTCTGCCAGTTTGTACCATGTCAAATTATTACAGTTTGTGCCAGTTTGTACCGTGTCAAATTATCACAGTTTGTACCAACATAACTCTGCTATGAGGCAAGTGCTTTTGTTTCGCCCTTCCTTGGGCTTTTTCAAGGCACTCGTGCATTGGTTCAAAACATTGTGTATTTATCATATGCATAATGCATCAATATTCACATATACTGGTTTTACAATATTGTGTTCTCGATTTGTTTCCCTGATCGTTTTTCTGTGGCTCTCAGAAGTTGGATAAAAGAGGAAAGAATCAGGTTAGTCCTTATTGTGGGTTGGCTGTACGGAAGCTAACATAAACCAGTAATTTCAACTGAAATCAGTTGTTTTTAAGCATTGCCAAAGCTTACCTTAACAATTATAAATAGTGGTTCATGGAAGTGTTATCGAACTTGACGTGGGCATCCTGCAATGTCTTGCAGTCCGACTTCGGTAAGAATCTAATTTATGATTGCAGTAAGCATTTATATCGTTCCCTAGTTATGGGAGAACAGTTTGATGATGGTTACGTTGAGGTCACATCTTGTGGTACTAGATTTGTAGCTTGATCATCTAAGTGCGGCTAGTTGCGCCATGCAGTGCGATTATAGTGGTGTCCGTTATCTGAAAACATTGTGTTTGTAGCTTAATCTGCTACGTGCAGCTAATTACGCAGTGAGGTGTGTTCATATTGAATTTGTCAGGTTCGGCCTTGTGACGTAATATGTAACCTAATTAGGGGTACAGCTTGTTAAATAGGTTCATTGTGGTGCTCCCTTCAGTGTCCAATCTTGACACATTTTCTTTGTGTATTATGACTCTGTATTCCTTACGGTCTCAGGAAGGTCAGACTTAGCTTATAATTACAGACCGGTTGGTGAATAATGGCCTCTATGTAGCCATGCAGCCACAGACCATCATATAGCATGGAATAATTAATAACCTATCAGAAACCATTAGAAACTTAAAACGAGGTAAAGGGGCTAGAGCGCACAGACCAATATTATTCACCAACTTCAAAGATAAAACATACAAGACAGCCCAAAAGGTCCACAGGACAGTTACAATGCATGAATATAGTATTACCGCATGCCACTAGTTTTCAAACAGCATCAGGTTCAACCTCCAGACACCAGGCGAAGGTTCTCGCATTGCCATCAGATATTGCTTATAAGGGCACCAGATGTCAATGGGACGTGCATTTGCATGACTAATAAGCCTGTATTCAGCTTGCCTATCATAACAATGAGCAATATCTTTCAACCATGAGTCCTTTGTGGACGTTACTCTTCTGCCCCATTTCAAAGACACCCGTATTTTCTCCAAGACTAACATTAATCCAGCGAGTCGCCTCGCATGCCCTGGGACCCATACCCTGTAATCCTAATAATGCTACCAGAGGTTTAGGATCCATGTGTTCCCTGACTACTTCCCATAGGTCTTGAAACACTTCAACCCAGTAGGCCATAATAGGTGGGCGTTGCAATGCCATATTCAGAAAGGTGGTGGGGGAGTGAGAGCATCTCGCGCATCCATCAGGTCTGTCCGGAGATAATCTACTCAGGACTGCTGGTGTGTGGTAAATTTGATATAAATATTTACAATGCAGCAGCCTCTACCGGCTATTTAGGGCTACTTTCTTTGTCTGCCTACAGAAGTAGCAGCAAACCTCCTCCGGTAGTGGGTGTCCCAGCGTTTCTTCCCACTTTGAATGTGCCACACCTGACCAACCCACCTTTCTATCAATAACACAAGCATATATCTCAAACATCAGTCTCCCTGTGCCCGCAGTCTCTATAGCAAAGTACAGCGAGGCGAGGGGGAAGCCTCTGGCGGTTTGGGAAAGGTAGGGAACATCTCTTTCAAGGTATGTCTAAGTCTGAAGTACAGGGAAATGTCATGGGAGGCAGTTCCCCCCCAACCCTGTGGACCCTTGTAACGTGAGGAACTGTCCAAGAGGAAACCGATCTTGAAATTTGCCCACTCCCAATCTTTGCATACAATTCACTACGTTTTTCCGCAGTGTGGGAGATCCCAGGACTACGTTTAACCGGTTTATAGTCATTGCATCGAATTCCAAAGCATTGAATGCCATGCCACCGAAAAAAATGCATCAAATGCATTTTGTTTTTCCCCCAGCACCCCCCTTTTTTAATCTTTAAAATCCATTATAATTAAAATAAACCATTTACCGTAAAAAAAATGCATTTGATGTTTTTTTTAAGATGTTTTGTTTTCTATGGTATGGCATTCGATGCATTGGAATTCGATGCAATGACTAGATACCTGTGCATTGTACTATATTGCCCGACCAAGAGCGATGGTGCCACCAGAGCTCTCTCTATTTGAATGTGTGGCCTCCCCGGATTAGAGTCGTACCAATACGGCAGGTATTGGGTGTGGGTGGCTAAGTAATATGTTCCAAAATCGAGGAGTGCCAATCCCCTTCACTCCAGTGGCGCAATCTATTTCCTCCCAGCTTAACCGAGGTTGCCTACCGGCCCATATGAACTTGGAAACTGCAGTTCTGAGCATTCTGAAAAAGGACCTCTGGGCCACCAAGAGGACTTTTAGAAACATATACAGAAATCTTGGTACCAGCACCATTTTAACCAGGGAAATCCTGCCATAAGGAGAAAGGGAAAGCCTCATCCTTTCGATACACCGCCAGCTCTGCTTGCTCCAGTGCGATCCTGTAGTTTTTCCCCAAAGAACCACCGTCGACTCGGATCGTCCTATCCGCCTCCAACTCCCTCAGGGCCAGTCGCTTCTCCAGGCAACGAGTTGGTGGTAGATCTCTTTCTTGGGCTGGGGCCTCCCTCTGGAACACCCTCTCTGAAACTTGGGGAGAACCATCTCTGGTGCCGGGAGCACCTCAATACCTTCCTCTTTGCTTCTGCTATCTCTCCTCCTCTCCCCTGCTGAACTCCTGGCTGAAACTGCACTGGTCACCTGGCCAACCCTCTGATCTCGGGCACAGGTCCCCTCCCGCACCGGCTGCACACCTGCACTGCCTCCCTGGCAGCCCCCATGCTTGGGAACTGTTTTCTGTATCCTTACAGTCCCCTACCAGCACTTGGTGCCTGATGTCTGCACTTACCCTTGCACTTGCCAGCAGCTGGCCGCACTTTTTTCTTATTGGTTTTATTTATTCTATTTTTTACTGTCGATCCCATGTACTGCAGTGCCCCTCCCCCTTGCTCCCCGCACTTTTCCCATTCCCCCTTCCACTGCACTTGCGCAATCTCATTGTCACCTGGCCTAGTAAGTTCGTTGTTTCCGTCTTCCCTGGCCCCTTGCCTCGTTGCACCTTGAAACACTTGTGCATGTTATAAATGCTGTATCATATTCTCAAATATCTTGTGGAAGTTCAGTGCCATTGAAACCCTAACCCATCTGGGTTTTTCACTGCTGTGTTAGTGCACGGAAACAATATCGACTTCCCTGGATTATTCCTTAGGTCAGACACCCTCCCAAACATCTGTAAATCAAGCATAACGGGTTGGAGATTCTGTAATGGATCTCTTATATGCAGAACCATTTCATCAGCGAATGAGGATATAACCAATTTGTGCGAATATAACATTATTTCTTTTTCAATATGATTTCCTGTTATCACCTCAGCCAGAGGCTCAAGTGCTAATGCAAAGGCCCAGTGGGAATAATGGGCACCCCTGCTTCGTGCCTCTGCCCGACCCAATTGGAGCAGATATTTGTCCATTGACTCTTATCTTAGCTAAACCGGTGCGTTATACAGCAGATACACCATGCCAATTACCCTTCTCCCACCCCCATGCTCTGCAGCACGGTAAACGGGAAAGGCCACTCAATAGAATCGAAGGCCTTTTCTGCATCAAGTAAAGCCGCCACCACTGGGACAGATTTATCAACAGCCGACATCAGGCCAAAAATGTGCTGAAGTCCGTATGATGTTGCTCTTCAAGGTACAAACCCTGCTTGATCGGCCCTAGCACATTTCGTCATTAATGACGCTAGCCTAGTGGCCCGAATTCTTGCCAACATTTTATTGTCCACATTAATAAGTGATTTTGGATGGTATGATCCACGTTTCGTGGCGTCCTTCCCACTCTTCAGCAGCACTGTCATTACTGCCTCCCTCATAGAGTCTGGAGGTTTCCCCACGTTTACTTCTTCGCTATACTCTCTCAGAAGATGCGGTGTTAAAACTGTATGCCTTATACAAATATATTGTAAGGCTGTCTGAGGCCGGGCGGATTGGGGGGTTTCCCAGAAGGAAGTTCCCCAATTGGTTTCTGTAGCTCCTTTAAGATGATGGATTACTAACCCATTCCCTTTCTTCTTGCCTAAACCAATATAAAGCTACCTGATCTAAAAAGGCCTCTAGAGTCGCCTGTGAGGCTTTTAGCTGCGATGAATACAACTGAGAGTAAAACTCCCCCATAACCCGAGTAATCTCAGCATTAGTACATTTTAGCAGCCTGGCAGTATCTTAAAGAGAAGCTATGTGTGTCTGGGGGTTTCCCTCCCTTGCCACCCAAGCCAATATCCTACCAGGTCTCTGCCCTTCCCCATACTGTCGTGATAATGCCCGCCTATTTAAAAATGTGAACTCCCTGAGCGCGGTTTCATTAAACATCTGTAGCTCCTCCATTATTCGCTCTTGTGTACTGGGGTTAGTGATGCTGCTCACATCTGCTTCAAGGTCTCTACGTTTTTCTCACTTTCCGCCAATTCTCTTCTAAACATTTTAATATACCACTCTCCTTTGCAATACACTCCCCTCTAATAACACCCTTCAAGACCCCCCACAGCGTTGCTTCTGACACAAGTCAATCTACATTCGCCTTCAAGTAGTTGGTAATATTCGCCAATGTGTGCAATACCCAGTCCCATCTCACTGGTCTCATTCCGGATGTATGTGATTTCTTCGAAAATATTTCACCTAATGAAGATTTCACCGATTCCATTTCACTGAAAAACAAACTTTACTTTTTCTATTTTTATTTTATAATGTGAGGGGAACCCCCCACAGCCCCTCTCTCCCCTCCCTACCCTTACCTATAGCCTTACCTATTAAGCATTACACACATACCATTTCACCTACCATTTTCGTTGAAATAAATTCTGTAAAATCTCATTAGGTGAAATGGTATTCGATTAAATCTATGGTAACGCTCATTCCGGCCAATGCTACCTGACCCATCATGGGTGCGTGATCTGAAAGGGTGTGAGCTAATATATCACACCTCCGAAACCAGTTCACCACCCTCTTGGATACCAACATATAATCTATTTGGAACTGCAGATCATGAACTGTTGATCAAAACGTGAACCCTTCTTCACCCTCATGCTTTACCCTCCATATGTCAACTAGCCCGTTTAACGCTCTCAGTTGCCATAACTTCCTTGTGTTTTTAGATATCGCTCTATGTACCCCACTCATCCCATCAGACTCCCGGTCCAGTACGGCATTAAAGTCCCCAGCCCATATTATTATATTGTCTGTGTATTTTAGGAGTTGGTGCTCTATCCACTCTAGTGTGTCAGAGACATCAGTATTTTGACCATAGTAGTTGACGAACATCATTCTGCAATTCTTGATAACCCAAGTAACAATCATGGCTCTTTCACCACCTCCAACAGACACAATCCCAGAGATTTATGAATCAAAGTACACCCACCCCTTGCATAGGTTGAGTATTAATCAAAATAGCTGTGACAGCCCCAGACCTTAGCAAACTTGAACTCATTGTTAGGTGTCATTTGGTTTTCCTGAAGAAAAGCAATTCCTGTGTGATGCCTGGCTGAGTACTGTAAAACACGTCTGGCTTTTGACAGACAATTAAGACCCCTAATGTTCCAGGTCATGTACTGTATCCCTTTCTCCATGTTGATGTCTACCCGACTGTACATCCATATCTAATTCCAGTCCCTCCAGTTAGTCTCAGTGTGTGAGCCTGATGCAACAGAGCCTTATAGTATAGCCACGTCCCACCCATTACTGAAGCTGTTTTATATAAACAAAAACAAAAAAACAACCCCATGTCCTCCCTACCTCCCCTCTCCAATTCCCTCTCACAGCAGCAAACTCTGCTTGCCGTCAGTACCCCAAACCCCCTCATCCCAAATACAACAAACGCATATGCCTCTGGGGGCATTTGGGGCACAACCAACCCACCTAAGAACAAGACTTATTAGTTGACATGAGCCCGCCAGGTGATGTACATTGATCTATGCAAGTGGCTACCATAAACATTCAGCCATTGAACTGAGTGCAAGGAATGGCGGGTTCCCTTCCCACATCTCACCCCAGAGACTTCCGCAGATGTGAGTCCAAGAATTCCACTGCTTCTTTGGGTGTGGCGAAAAATAGAGCTCTTTGTTTGTGTTCCACCTGTAGTTTCGCCAGGAAAAGCATGGCGTATTTCATACACTTGTCTCACAAGCGCTTTTTCACATCAAGGTAAGATCTTCTAGAGGCCTGAACTTTATAGTAGAAGTCCAGGAAGATCCTAATCGTGGCCCCTCCAAATGACAACTGACTTTTCTCCCAGGAGCACCTGAGTGCAAAATCCCAGTCTCTGTAGTTTAGCAGGCGCGCGATTATTGGCCTAGCCTGAGACCCAGGGATCGGTCTTCTACCAGGGATGCAATGTGTGTGTTTTCCAACAAAGGTAGGGGAAAATGGTGTCCAGTCAACTGGTCGACGACAAACTGGTCGACTGCAATTTGGTCGACACCATTTGGTCGAATGCCAAATGGTCGAATTTTTTTTTTATATATATATATATGTGTTTTGTGGGTTTTCGTGTGGGGAAAAAAAATAAAAAAGAAAAAAAAGGGGGTTGGGGGGGACCCCCCCCAAAAAACCAAAAAATGGGTAAAAAAAAAATTATTCGACCATTTGGCATTCGACCAAATGGTGTCGACCAAATTGTCTGTCGACCAAATGTTTTCGACCATTTGACTGGTAACCGGGGAAAATCTGTCTGGGCCCAGTGCCTCCCTCAGAATATACTCCACAAAAAGTCCCATTGATCCCCCTTCCCCTCAGTCGATTACGGGATGCCGATTATTTGTAGGTTATTTTTCTGCCTCGACCTTGACTCTAGGTCTTCCTGCTTCTCCACAAGATATTTCTGTTTTTTTTTTCATTTGAGCCATGCCGCTGTACACTTCATTACTCCCATCTTCCACTCCGGACATCCTTGCTTCAGCCTCATCTAGGCAATCACTGTGCATGTCTAATCTTAGTTTCATGTGATCAACCTTGAATGTCAATGTGTCCAGCTTGTTGTCCAATGGTTGAATGCCTGTCTGCAGTTGCATAAACATAACTTTAATCTTGGTCAGTTCCTGAAAGGGCTTATTATGCATTTCCACTTTTTGTTCTGGAGAGGGACTTCTGCTGGTCTCTCTTTTTTACCCCTGACTGGTGTCTGAAAGGGGAGCTTAATTTGGTGCTTCTCCGTTTTCCCCAGAGTTTTTAGAGTGGGCACGGCCCAGTGGGATGCCCGTCATTCCCTCCTCTATTTGCAACTTATTTCCCCACAGGGCCCCCCATGTAGTGTATTTCTTCCCCACTATGCTGTGTTTAACATAACAGCCGTATTTGTAAAGCTCACGTTTACCCCGAGGGGGCATCTTGGTGCTAATAACAGATGTTTATTGTTGCCCAACTTAATGGTACTCATTTTATCGACCTCGGAAGGATGAAGGGCCGAGTGGACCTGCCGGGATTTGAACCTGTGACCATGAGGTCAAACACATGCCCCTGTAGTGGATGCATTAGTCCAATGAGCCACAGACCCGGCTTAAGGAAGGCATGGTATGAAACAGTGAAGACAGATAAGGGTTTTTATTGCACTTCAATGGGTTGGATGAATGTCTTATCTAACCAAAATCTAAAGATGGGTGCAAGCTACGAAGGTCAAATAAAAATAACAGTCCTTGTCAAGTCTCTGTCAAATAAAAGGGCCTATACTAATAAACCATTGCCAATCCTTACTTCTAAATACAAAAGCGTGTGGGATAACTGTGTATTCAAAAAGAAAAGTGTAAAAGAAATAATATGACAGGACAGTTGAGCAGTTGGTTTCCCTTCCCCATTTTTCCAACATGGGGTAAGGCGGCAAATTCAAGCTTTGCACACACTCTGGCTGCTCTGCCATGATGATACAGTTCAAAGCAAAGGTATCATGGCCTCCTGCCAAAGCCTCTTTGCCAATAACAGTCTCTTACTGCAGAGAGCCTGTGGTAACAAACAAATATCAAAGTTACACTGTTATCAGGATTTTCATATGCATAGGTTCTTGCTTCCAGTATTCATCATGGGTCTCTCTCCTTCAGACTTGGACCACCTTTTTACCACAAAGCTCGCACTTGGTCTCCCTTGTTCGGGCTCGGTCCATGAATCTCCCTCATTCGGGTGCAGATCCCTTGTTCAGAATATTCACATTTGGTCTCCCTCATTCGGGCTCAGACCAGGTAGTCTCACTATGGTTTCCTCTTGATATCAAAATCGAAGACTTGGGGGGGGTGTGGGGGTCTTCGATTTTGCGATGGGTTTTGCTTAAACCAATCCAGGACCACTTAGATTCACTGATCAATCTTCTTTAGTTTCTGCCACTTCACAGTGCTGGACCACTCAGTCAGCGGTATCGTATCTTTCCTTCTCAAGTTCAAACATTCATCAGTCGTTTGGCTTTACTTGAGTCTTTCATCACACGCATTTAACAGTATTCATTCCAGCGCTCATTATACAATGGCACTTGCAACCTTGACTTCAACACAGACCGGTCTGCACAACTGTGTTGATCTCTCTGGCGCTTCTTTGTTCTTGAAGCTAAGGACAGCACCACAGCGGCTGCTGCTCCTCCCCGCCTTGGTCATTTACACGAGAGGGCCTGCGGTATCTCTGACACACAATGCAGAATTCTTCAGTCTGGTTTCCTGGCCTTATGCTTTCTGGCTTGAAGGTTTCTTGAAAGAAGTGGTTTCTTGCCAACTCCAAACTGCTGCTGCTTCATGAACTTTGCCTCACTCAGAATGTGTTCTCGAGCTCCGCCTTTAATCCGTGTGGGGTCATTTAGTGGAAGACAGGTGTGAGTGATTGCCAGTAATTGCCTTACTTCGCCTGACCATAGTAGTGGGACATGTCAGGTATACTGCTCGGGTGTGAGTCTGCTTTCTCCCAGAGCGGGCTGTCAGTGTGGAAGTGTTTGTGAAGGGAAAAAGGAGTGGGGGTAAAGTTCCCACATATCCTACCTTGTATAATGGGGTAAATGTGTGGCAGGTGGAGGGATACTGTGTCTCGCCATCCAGTGACCCACTCCCATTACCCGAAGACCCCTCACCCAGGTGATCCTGCCACACTGGTCCACCCCCAGGAACTGGATCCAAAAGCGATGTCCATGTCCTGGCCACCTGGATGACAGATCCCCCAGGGGCTAGCGGGTTAGACACCTTCTGGTTTCTCACAGCTGTGTCACTGTTCAATGTGCATACAACTGCGCTGCTTGCCCCTCTTGGAAGTAAAGATGGGAAGTGGTCTGCGCACTTCTCTTTGTCTGCTGAGCCTTCTATCACCCCATAATGGAGCGGGGCACCACTCCCAGCAAGGCTGTCCCATCCGGTTCCCCAGCGTCAGCTGACCACTTTATTGGGAATGTGTTGCGAGCCTCAGCAGTTCCAGTGGCTCCTTCCAGGATAGACAATAGCCCTCCCTGGGGCCAGCTATATTAGCCACCCCCTCACATTGCAACATCAGGTCCTGCAGCAGCCCTCTAGTTTCATGCACTTCCGCACAGCACTTTACCTTGTCCGCCCTCTTCCCTCTCGTAATTCAAAGCGTGCAGCAATTTGCAGCAGCAAAGTCTCAGCAGCCCAGCAGCCGCAGGCCCAGACCGCTTCAGGCTGGTCCTTCTCTACTCCAATTTTCAGAGAGCACAGCTTGGGGAGGCCCCTGCGCCACAAGGCCTCCATTGTTTTTTTTTTAAAAAAAACTTTTTTTATTAAACAGCTTGGCAGCAGAACACAGGCGAACAATACACGAGGTAAGCACAAGGTAGGAACAGTTAAAACGATACAGGCATACAGGCAGAGCATCTAGCATTAACATTTACATCAAGGGTACATACAGTGCAAATGCAGTATAAGAGAGCCCTTGGCTCAGGATGAATCACCCGCATGGGTGGGTGTAGTAGTTGGGGAAGTTGTATCAGGTGTTGCATTTAAATCTGACATATAGGAGCGAAACTGGATCCAGACATCCCTAGGCCTCGAGTGGGCTGGTTGTAGACAGGTCCATGCCTCCTCAGTGTCTGAGGCCCATGTGAGAGCTCTGAGCCATTGCGCATGTGTGGGGGGTGCGCGGCGAAGCCAGCAAAGCAAAATGGCTCGTACCGCAAGGAGCATGCAAAGGCCGGCCAGTTTCCTGGAGTTCCGGGGTAGCTCTGGAAAGTCATGGAATAGGCCCTTCATTGGGGAGGGGTCGATAGATTGATAGAGTATAGCAGATACAGTTGTGAACACCGTCTACCAAAATTGTGAGAGGCGGGGGCAGTCCCAGATCATGTGCATATAGTCGGCGCCATCCTGCCCACATCTGGGGCATCTCGGGGCGTGATCCCTAAACATACGATGCAACCTGCTTGGGGTATAATGAAACCTATGCAACACCTTTAATTGAATCAATTTAAAACGGGAATTGAAAGATACCTGGTGTATACGGCGGCACATGTGGGTCCAGCGCTCGTCCGTCACCTCCACCCCAAGGTCCTCCTCCCACGCCCGCCTTAGCCCAGTGAATTTCGGAGTGGTTCTGGATTGCATCATTGTGTATAGCCTAGATATTTTCCCTCTAGTGGGTGTGGGGAAGTCAGTTCTTCGATAGCAGGATCATCTGGTGGCATTGCTGGAAACATGGGGTAGTTTCTTTTAAGGGTTTTAAGTAAAGCTGAATACTGAAGCCATGCACTGGGGCCCCTCCTCAAGGGCAGTGGCAGGTCGGGCCACTCAACAAAGCTACCCTGCTCGAATACGTCACGGAGCAACTTGTATCCCGCCTCAGCCCATCTGCGCGCAGTCGACGGCGGAACTCGTGGGATCCCAGGGAGAAAGTTCCACAGGGGGAGATTGCCATGAAATGGATGAGGAGTATCTAACAATTTCCACGTTTTCATTAGCGCCAGGGAGGTGCAAGCCGCCAGATCCAGTGTATCCCGTGAAAAAGCAATGGGCTGTATCACCAGGGAGCGGATGTCTCGGTCGCTGACCGCCAGCCTTTCAAGTGTAACATGTGGGGGAGGGTCTGCTGTGTTAAACCAGTAAGACGTGTATTGGATTTGGGAGACCAACCAGTATTTAAGAAAATCGGGGGGCTCCAAAGCCGCCATCAGCCATCGGGGTGGACAGTGTCCCGAGCTTGAGCCTGACCGCGCCCGAATGCCACAGAAAAGAGTTGGTGCTGCGTGTCAATGCTTGGAAGAAACCCTCGCCCGGCCACAGGGGGACGTTGGTGAACCTGTATAGTAGTTGGGGTAATACTATAATTTTTAATAACCCTATTCTACCCGCCAGGGAGATCGGCAATTTGCTCCATGCCAGAATCTTAGGTTTAAGCAGTACCGTAATTGTGGCTTTGCGGCGTGATGGGGGGAGTGTGCCTGCCTCTACCGATTCCTCCCAGAGAGCTAGTAAGTGAGGGAGTAAGAGAGTCTTATAACATTTATAGAATTCGACCGGGATGCCATCAGAGCCGGGGGCCTTCCCCGAGGAGAGAGAGTCTATGGCCTCTGTAAACTCTTCAGGGGTGAGTGGACAATCAAGGGAATCATCGGTCTCGGGAGAGAGGACCGTTAGGGGGAGAGCCGTAAGATAGGAATCCACCTCCGCCTCCGTGGCCTCGTCCGAATTGGAGTATAGGGCTTCGTAAAAAGCGAAGAATTCTGAGTTGATGTCCTGTGACGTGGTAGCCAAGGAGCCATCCGATCGAACAATCCCAGGTATATGTGAAGCACCCAGCTCATGACGGACGAGTCTAGCAAGGAAGCGGCCAGGGCGCTCGCCCTCTCTGTATCTCCTCGCCAGGCCGGGGCTATCTAGGAATTTTTGTTCCCGTTCTGCCAGGGATCGAAAAACGTCCAGCTCTACTCCTATAGCTGCAAGGGTCGCAGGGGTTGAGGACCGCGAGCACTGGGCCTCCAGGGTTGACAGTTTGGTTTCGTTGACAGCGATATCCCTTCGAATTGTTCTAAGTATGCCACTCTCTTTGGACAGTGCTATGCCCCTAATATATGCCTTAAAGGCCTCCCATAGGGTGGCCTGGGACGACACCGAGTCCTTGTTTATTTCGAAGTACTCCTCAATGGCTACCTCGAGCTCCGATCTGAACAGAGGGTCAAGGAGAGAATGAGGTTTCATCCTCCAGCGTCTGGTACGGTCACCGTCCAGTCCCCAGCCCATAGTGATGGTCACCGGGGAGCGGTCAGATAGGGTCCTAGGGAGGATCATTAATTGTACCACATTTTTGATCAATACATCAGAGACCACCCACCTATCGATTCGGGAATAGGAATCATGGACTGAAGAGTAAAAGGAATAGACACGGGAATCAGGGTAGAGCAGCCTCCATGCATCTACAGCCGCGAGGCGGGGGAGGGACGACAGTGTAGCATAGGCTGCCCTGGTAAGTTGGCGGGGTCTGGACCCAGATCTGTCAAGGTCTGTATCAAAAATGGTGTTGAAGTCCCCACCCCAGAGGATAGGAACCAAAGGGAAACCGTCTAGGAGAGATGTGAGGTGTGTGAAGAACTCTGGGTCATCTGTGTTGGGGCCATAGATGTTCAGCAAGATCACCTCCCTATTCTGGAGTGTTGCATGGAGGAGTACATATCTACCCTGGGGGTCTATTTGTGAAGAAATAAGTGTAAATTTAAGACTCTTATGAATGATAGTCATAACCCCTCGACTTTGAGTAGAAAAGTTGGTGAAGTATCTCTGGGGGCCCCAGGTTCTAGAAAATCTCAAACAATGTTCGGACCGCGCATGTGTCTCTTGTAAGAACAGGATCTTGGATCCATGCCATTCCACGTGCAGCTGTATCTGTCTCATTTTTTTTAAAATTGCCCAGTCCCCTCACATTCCAGCTCATGAAGGTTAGATTGTCCTCCGTCAGAGGAGCGGTGACGCTCATATCGCCGGGATAATGTCCAGTGGGCCGATGCTGCAGCCCTGTAGCCCCATTAACATTGCATTACCCTGCGGTCCGCCCTCGCTGCCAGCGCCAAACTTTTTTATAACAAAACACCCATCCCCACCCCCACCCACATCCCTCCCCCAACAAGAGGAATGACAATCCCAAAACCCCTTAACCAAATCCAAACCATTGGCATCAACGCCTGGGGGCCTGTGGGCCGGACTGATGACACCGCTCCGGGCCTGTGGCAGATCCAGCTAGAACATGGTGCCTACAATGATGATACGGACATGACTTGAATACTATAATTGGCACAATTTACCTTGGCACAGTCATGTAGAGTAATCCAACTGACAATTGTTGGGAAGTACAAGTGTGGTATATTCTTGGCATCGGGGGAAAGCCGGTATCGGCGCCCCCCCAACAGGCACTCCGAGTAGTTGTAGAAGAATAGCTGGGGAGGAAGGTCAACCTGGGAAATGATCATCGATAAACCTGGAGGCCTCCTCCGGAATCGTGAAGAATGACACCTGATTGTTGTGCTCCACTCGTAGCTTAGTGGGGTATAACATGGAGTATTTGATTCCGTGATCCCTAAGCCTCCTTTTCACAGCCAAGAAAGTCTTGCGCTCCTGCTGGACAGCCACCGAGAAGTCAGGGGATAGGTGTATCCTTGCTCCGTCCAGTAGAAGTTCACCTTTGAGTCTTGCGGCTCTAAGGAGGGCATCGCGCTCCCGGAAGTTAAGGACACGAGCTATAATGGGTCACGGTGGTGCACCCGGCTTGGTTTTAGGCGTCAGGGCCCGGTGTGACCGCTCTATAGCAAACTGCGGAGAGAGCTTCGGTGAATCCAGAAGCGACAGTAATGTGCGCTCCACAAAGTCTTCCATCGGCTCTCCGATGCCACTCTCAGGGACCCCAATGATACGGAGGTTGTTACGCCTCGAGCGAGATTCCAAGTCCTCATTTTTCTTCTCCACCTCAAGGACGCGGTTAGATAGAGCCGTGACCTCCGAACGCAGAGCCCCCAGACCGTCCTCGGCAGAGCTCACCCTGGTTTCGACCTCCAGCACTCGACTGTCAGTCCTCTCAATGTGTGCCTTGATAGAGGAGATAGGGCCATTCATGTCATCTAACTTCGAGTGGAGCGTGGTAAACCCCTCACGGATAAAGTCCATCATGTTCTGAGATTCTGAGGTAGCAAGGGATGAGGTAGTGGCAGGAGCCTGCATGGGGGCCTCCTCAGCAGGGCCGACCGGAGTCTTCGTGGACATGTTTATGGAGCTCTGTTTTTTCCCAGTCCCTTTAGTCATTGTGGCGGTGATGTGACTCAGGAGAGAGGAAGGAGAGCCGATGGTGTCCCTCGCCTCCACGGACAGGATCAATGAGGTACAGCCCCCAGGGGATCCAGGCCTCAATGGCAGAGGCTGGCAGGGTGCAACCCAAGCAGCGCCGGGGAGTCCGAAGTCAGATGACGTGGAACACGGGGGATCCTAGCTGGCCGCGGCCAGGCCGCCAGGGGTCCGGGCCCCTCCAAGTGCAGGCAAGGATCTAGTGCAGTCTGCGAGAGGGTCCCAGCACGTCGCTCGGCGGGAGCAGGTCCTCCTCTATCGGGTGCGGATGGTTGGTGACCCCCGCGGAGAAACGCATCAATTCGTCCCTCTCTCTGCTTCAGGACGGCCAGGGGTTAGCGGCAACCCCAACCCCCACGTTCCATACGGGCGACAAGGGTCCGGAAGCCCAGTCCACGACAGCGGGGGAGCGCAGCACCTGGCGTCCGTTGGTGTGCCGCTGCTCTACCCCGGGCTCTGGAATCTCGTTGGGGGGGGCCCAGTGGGGGAGACAGCAGGTTGAGGGCCGATAGTCGATAAGGGCCTGAGTAGGGGCCGCCCGGCTTGGGCGCGGGTCCAGCACGTGAGTGGTTACAGTTCTAGTATCTGCGGTGCTCCATGCCGGCGCTGTACGGCGCAAGCAATCCCGTGGTTTGCTCCCGGTCACCGACTCAGAGTTACGGTACCGAAGACCTGGACCGTCTGGCTCTCCTCGAGTGCCGGATTTCGGTGCGCAGATTCGCGGGCGATGGGGGATGGTTGCGGCAGTTCCCGATTACAGTGTTACCGGCGCCGAGTTTCTTCAGGATTTGGACCAGTTGGTCCCTGGTCCAGCAGCTTGTGAATCGTAGCAGTCTGGTACAAGTTGTAGATCGTAAATGCCCAAGATCAGGATCGAGCGATCTGCTTGCCACGGAGCCCAGGTTTCAGGTGGCCATCTTGTTCAGCGCACAACAGCGCCCCCGAGGCCTCCATTGTTCTCCGATGTTTTCATGCTCCAAAGCTACCAGCTCAGGGCTCTTCTCCCCTCCACGTTCTTCCTCAGCACCCAGTGCCGCAGAGCTCTTTAGCCACCTCCACCTCCTCATGCCACAGCCTCTCTTTCGCCAGGGAGCTGAGTCCTGTGCGGGCCTCCTCAGGCAGCTCCACTTGCCTCCTGCTGAATCTGGGGTCTCGCTACCGACCTCAGCAGATTGGGACTGCCACCACCGAATCCTGGCTACTCCCGAGGGTCTCAGCTCATCCCCCTTATGTGCTGTTCACACTACTGTCATCAATCAGGGCTGTGACCCGACCAGCCACTCCCTCCTTGCAGCATCTTCCCAATTCAGCAGCACCATGCCCTGTTTCACAGGACTGCTAGGATTGTGTTCCCCGCTCCCCAACCACCATTTACGCCCCGGAAGTCTAAAGGACTACCCACCACCATATTGCCTCTTCTGTTTGCTGTGTCTCATCAGAAAGAACGGGTTTCTGCAGTGGATTTATGTGGGTGCTGCTAGAGCCCAACTAAGAGCAGCCATCTTGGGTGGGTTCTCGAGTGCCCCCTGTGGGCTGGCTTTGACTCCAACCTTTTGATAGCTTTTACTATGTGAGGTGCGAGATGATAATGGTTGTCATAGACCAAAACATATGGTGAGCCAAAGGTTGCAGACCCTCGGGCTAGTGGAAGGTCTGTGGTAACCCTGCGGTCAAGCACTGCCACCTGCCCCTGGTTGCAGGCCACAGGGAATGTATGTGGTGGATGTCCCAGGCTCTCCATGCCTAGAATGTATAACTCACCGTAGTGTCCCTGGAACTACTGGGTGTTCTTGGAGGAAATTACCCCAAGAGACCCAAACAGAAATGTGGAATGAACCATGATGTCTGAAAAGCCACAACCGTGGGTGACCATGGTCCTTACAATACAGATGAATGAGGAAAACTGGTTTAGTTGGTTTAGTGAAAGGCAGAGGAATAAGCGTGTAGCTTGCACAGTAAATTACAGGGTCCCACATGCATCAAAAGCCTGAAATCTTGCACCATTCTGGAAGAAATAAGACAACGGCGCTCGAAGGAAGCAGCCACACCAGCGTTCCATGTAATGATTCCAAGATGGTGGACCAGATTTATACAACACCAGCAAGTGGGGCATGGTGTGAAGATTCTATAGTTTCCATGTTCAGCATCCAACCACAAGATATGTTCACAAACTATACACACCTGAAAGCACTCAAACTATTATATGACCCGAAGCCCTTTCTGTGTTTAGAAAAAAGGAGCGCGAGTCCAGAGACAGGTATGGGATCCAGGAGTATGGAGAGTTAGGTGCAGGATAAAGTGGGGTGGTGCGACACACAGAAAAGAAGTAGAGAGTGCAGAGCAGAGGTGTAAGAGAGTGAGAAGATTGGAGGTGGGGGAGAAAAAAATGAAAGAGGGCTAGAGCAAATTGGAAGATGATGAGAGAATGGTGGAGGAAGAAGAGAGAAGAGTAGAGACAGGAGTGAGACAAGTGGTACAGTGAGTGAGAAAAATGGAGAAAGGAGGGGATCAAGAGTGAATAGGAGATAGAAAAGAACAAGAAAACAGTATGAGGTGGAGTGAGAGAAAGAGGGCCGGTACAGAGAAAGAGGGCCAAAGGAGAAGACCAGGGAGATTAATCTGGGAGGGAAAGCAAAGAGAAGGTCGATAGGATGTAAGTGCTGTGGGAATCTGATGGGACTTTGGGGACCTGGTCTTGTATACAGATGGGGCTGTGACCAACCTGTTTGGGAAGGGATGTGGTCACTACGTTCGTCTCCTTGAGAACCTGTGCAACAATTGGATTCTTGTGGATCTTCTGATGTACCATCAGTCTCCAATAACCTGCTTAGGCTATCTGTTGTGGGGGAGAGGCGTTAGACACCCCACTATATTGCAGAGAATTAGCTTCCAATACTCATGAATATTCTAACCGCAATAATGAGATAAGAGAGATGAAATAATGTTTTTTTATTTATTTGCATGTGGTTCTATCAAAAAAATGACAAAACCTTTACAAAATTCAAAACACAATAATTGTTACAGTATAATTCATAAAAAAATGTAAAAATATCATTCCATATAAATTCATAAAAGGACATAGCACATGTGCAAAGAGCAAGGCAGTTATTGAATTTGAATTTGAGAGAGTGCAAATACAAACATTCTTAGATATAACAAAGTTGAAGAAAATTTGACATCATTCGTATAGGTCGATCTTTAGAATACCAAGATTTACATATATGGGTTCAAGCATTCATGATCGCATGTTTATCTAGCTCTCTCTCTATCACTTTACAAAATCTTGTGAGGGCAAAAATAAGAGGTTTGTGATTGCCTTGCATCATTCGGGCCCATTAAAATGGTAAACAATCAATATAATTAATGTTTACGAAATCCATAAATAAGACAGTTCTTGCATATTTAATATGAGGACAATATAAAATCAGATGTTTTAATGATTCTATGGTTTCAGTGCATATCGGAAATCTACACTGCTTTTCGCTATTCATCCTGCTACCAATCCAGTTTGCAGTTCTTTCGTTGGTGTAAAACAGATTGAATTTAAATCGTAAGAAAGTATTGCGGGTATGATTGCAGGGAAATAGAGTAATATGATCGTATCTTGGTGTCCGCTTTTTGGTAAAAAGATAGTATTCATTATAAAGTTTGCATGAACCTATCTTGTCAATAGTTTTGCACCAATCGAACTCAAATAGCTTTTTTTTGGAATAAGCAGGTCTGTAGTAAACATCCTCCACTGTGACATTAACCTCCTTCAGAATGGCATTAATTCTTGTCAAATATTGGACCATGGAAATCGTTGGTCTTGAATTAATTGATTCCTTCATTTCTATGTATAGGGAGTTTGGTTTAGGATATGTTATTTTTGCGAAATTGGTGAGAAGTCGCCATTTCCAATGTGTGGATAGCGCTATGAGGCCTAGTACGTGTCTTAGGACTGCATTGGGCAGTGACATTGGAAGAGACATTGCTCGCTTCAAAGATGTCCCTTGCAATTGATCTAAAATCAAGCCCATTTCACTCAGACAGATATCTAATGAGTAAAGAATGACAGTTTCAATTTTCAGTGTGAAAAATTCGATGAGGGGCATTAATGAGAACTTGCAATACTTTGCATGTATTATTTTTAGCTGTGATGTCAGTGGTCGGATCTTGGTGTTCAATAGATCGGTCCATGTTTTGATGGAGTTTTTCTCAGCTAAATAGTAGCCTAGGTAGATGGTATCAATATTTAAAGGGATGATAGTATGAATAATATGCCACTGAGTTTTTCCAGTTCTCTTCTGGACACCGAATTTCATCACTGCTGTTTTTGCTGGGTTAGGAGCTAAGTTATGAGCTATGGCATATTGTTCAAATAACCGTATTTTGGTTTGAAGGCCACCAGGAGTTGGATCAAAAAGGATGATGTCATCTGCGAAAGCGAGCCATTTCAAGTGAATGAGCCCAATTTTCACAGAGAATAGATTTTGCTCATCCCAGCCTTTGTCAAGATCTGCTAAGTATAAATTGAAAAAGGTTGCGGCTAAGTTGCAGCCCTGTTTTAGGCCTATTTCAGTATTGATTGGTTTGGTTATGCGGCCCTCTGTGGTAAGTTTGATTCTATAAGAAGTAGTAGCGTGAAGAGCAATGAACCAGTATATTAGCACTAGTATATTAGTACTCCCATTTTTATTAGTTTGGACCATAGTACGTTCCGAATGACTGTGTCAAAGGCTGAAGTCATATCAATCAGTGCAATATAAACAGGGTTAGCAGATTTTGGCTTCGCTCAAGCGATGGTAAATGCCATTATCAAGGCATTGAGCGAGGTGCTCATCCCCTTTCTAAATCCAGTTTGTTATTTGGAATATGACTGATGGGTTTCGATCTATTTTTCTAGATCGTAAAGAAGTAAGATTGCGAACAGTAAAATGTAAAACTCACTAGCCTTAGTCCTACAAACATGTGGATGAAGCGGGTTACAATCAGAGCGTATTGGTCGCCAAGCAACATTTACTTCCATACAACAATCCTGTGTGCAGAACTTCAACAGAACTATCAACTTATGCAATGAGTATCTCCGTAATAAGATATGACTCTTCATACCAACATGCTCGCTGATCTTCACAGTACAGAAGACAAAGCCTGGGACATTTTCCTATTGTCTTTTCTTCCAATGGCTTTTGAAGTTCTAAGTCTACAGAATATAAATAGGGCCTCACCCACATATTTTACCAGTCCCTACAAAAAAAGTAATTCACAGAAAAGCCTATGTCACTAGTAAACCATGTGAGTCCTAGGGATGTATTTACCACAACTACATGTTCATGGCAAATCAGAGACCTGATGAACACCTGTAGGGGAAGTGACCATCAGCCAGTTTCAAGCATTTCCCGAGTACAGCACTCTTCCAGGAAGCTCGATTACCACCGGCCATATGGAATCAAAATGGCTCTGATGTTGGTTTGGCATCCTGTGCTATGTTCTGCCGGCAAACTCCAGCTCCCTATTTTAGTGCTATTGGGCAAGTGCCAGATGCAGGGGCAGGGACCAATATGGGTTCGCTGGTAGCCAGGCAAGCAGGGCTTCTGGGATTTAGGAAGAAAGGAAATGATGGCATTCTGCCAGGCGAGAAGCAGCAGTTCCCTTCCAAACAATCGGTAAGCGACAGTTCCTACCTGGGGGCCCGGTGGCAACGGGCAGCGGCATGAAAGCAGTTGAAGATAGGGTTGGTTGGTCTGGTGCGGGGCAGGAAGATTCATTGAAGGATATGGATAGACAGAAAATGCAGCAGCAAGAGGGGCAGTGGAAGAGAAAAACGCAATCAGAAAGCAATCAGGCAGAATGAATCTGAAAGCAGGTGAACGCCAAATGACAGCAAGCTCAATTTGCAGTGCACAGCCGGAAAAACATTTCATTAAGTTGTGCGATAGCACCAATCAGGTGAGGCAAATTCCAAGGATCCAGACAACAGTGTGCATGTTGAATTATTACGCTAAAGGAAAATAAATAAGCAAAGAAAGGCCGCAGATGGCAATAGGCATGTGGAAGGGCAGTGACAATGAGCAAGAAGAGGGCACCAGGACCCATTACCAATAGTTGTGTCAACTGAAGGTCTGTCTTAACCAAACAATGAGCTGAGGTTATGGAACCCAGATGATACACTTGTGAAACACCATTGTTGTTGTGCTCTAGAGGGAGACTGTAGAGCAATACATTGGTACAGTGGAGAGTGGTCACAGCGAGAGAAAGTACCAGGAGCAAAGCACACAGGAATGGAGTTGTACATGCACAATACAGTGTGGACAACACAACCATTCATTTTATTTAGTCCTGGAGTTTTAGAATTCGTCACATGCAAAACTAAGCAACAGGGCACCAGGTACAGTAGTTGGGGTTCAGGTTAGTTACCTGGTGCACTGCTGTGGGCGGGGTCAGAGGCAGGCTTGCATAGTTGGTGATGCTGCACACTGACAGGTGCAAGCACGAGCCATGTGAAACAATAATCAGGCAAGAGGTGAAGGGTCACAGTGGGGAGACAGCGGCTCGTTATAGATCTGGACGTACATGGTGGCTATTGTGCAGGGAAAGCTCCGAGAGCGCCCCAATATAACTTGTGTGGTTAGGGGATCGGTCAGGGAGCAGGGGCAGTTTAAATGGGGGCAAAAGCACTGTAAATTGCTAAGAAATTAACCATGTCTTCTTGCATAAGGGTCAAACTTAACACCACCCTGCACATGCTGGCACAGCCAACAGTCTTGGCCAGGCACTGATCCTACTTCCAAAAATCTAAGTTAACAGCAGCTCCTCAGTAGATCCAAAACACGCTCCGCATCGCTGACCCCTGATATCTGGGCACACCTGGCCCACTGTCACTTACTAGTCTACAAAGCAACCATCCCGCTACACTGCTGAAGATGGACAGGTCGAAAAGTACAGGAAAAACATGGAAAGGCACCTTCCTGCAAGGCCTTGCAGAGCTGGCGTTCCCTGGCAGTGCAACGCTGCCGGAACTCGCCTCCCTTTCACGGCCAGACCTTTTACTGAGCGAACCTTGTGACAGAGTTCACCTCTATATCGCACTGTCTTCACTGCCTCGCACTTTGCAAAATTCTGACGCAAAGGAATGGGAAGGTTAGCGCCAAATACGCCTTTATAAATGAGCAAAAACACTTTTCACCTTCTAAAAAGCCTGACGGACACATTGCTCAATACAACAATGTCGAATTCAACAACCACAAAAAAGTAAATGCATGCATCATTGGTAGGAAAAGGACACGCATATATCTATTTTAAAAAAATGTAATAAAAAAAAAACCACGACATTCTGCTCATGACAACGTCTGCCACGGGATTTTAGTAAAATACGATGTGGGCGCAGCTGTGGATAAAATAGACCCGTCCACCTCTAAAGGGGTTAGAAAGGGTTAATGAAGTGGCCGAAATACTTCCCCCGAGGCTTACTTGAATGCTCCAGACCTGATATAAGGCAGGTGCTATTGCTTTCACCTTGGAGATTCCCCGCATAAATCATCTCCTTGCTGTGGAAGTGTGTCGCCAACACAGTTCAGGTCCCAGATCACGGCGAGCAGGCGGTGTGAAAATCACATTAACAGTCAGATCTTCAATCTACACCCCAACGAGCAGCGGCCGCCCTACGGAGTGACCCCCTGTCTCTGGGGATCTGGGTCGCCAGCCAGTGGGCAATCTATCTGGCCGTTTTGTGACTTGCAGATTGATTTGTAAGTTTCAAATTGCCAAAGTCCCAGTCCACCTGCCAAGGCATCTATCAATGCCAAGCCATTTCCAAGCGTGCAATGATTTCGGGTAGATGACGGAAAGGTCATCAAGCTAAAGCCTCATTGGCAGATTTCCGCCAAAAATCACAGATGGGTATTCTGATGTGGACGGTTTGGTCAGACAATCGCAAAGGCTAATCAAATATTGGCTGGAGGGCGACAACCAATACCAATACTTTGACCAAATAAGGAATGCCCAACTAGACCTGAAAAAGAATTGCATTTGCTTGTGGCAACACATTACAGAGTTTGCTTATCACAAACCACAGTGCGAGAGATCTAGTGTATTGCTTTAGCTACTCGGGTTTGATTCAGCAGTGAAGCTCCTGTCCTATATTTTCATGTTGTGTGATCTCTGGCAAATGGGTATACAATTAGTAGCTAAAAACCTACAAACAAGTTGCGTGTAGGAGCAGCTCTTCAACAAAAAGTCCTACACACATTATTAAAAAAAAAGAATTGTATAAAGGAATTCTAATTAAAATATCTGCTACTAGGCTGTGTATCTCCCCATGTGATATATTGTGTTTAAATATCAGTGGCCACAGGCCTTTCATGAGCACTATTTAAGCAAATGCTTTGTCAGTAAATCTTTAACCATTTTGGGCGAATCCTTGGATGTCGTCACTTCTCCCCAAGGGGGAGACACATCCTGTGAGGCCAGGGGGGTGAGGCCGCTACGCGACAGTCCCCCTAAGGGTGGTACTCGGCGGGAGGACCTCATGGGAAGAGACTACCCCTCTAGGGACATCGACTATCATCCAAGGGAAACACAAAATTCCTATTCCCCATCACACCCGCCCTCACACGCCTATCATACACAGGTCACTTCAGCACCCCAAACTTCCGTGTACGTGTGTACGATCGGAAATCCAACCTCCTTCCTGAGAAGTACTGAGACGAGGAAGAATAGGAACTACCCATCTGACATAGACTCAAGGACTGGGACGAAGAAGAATCTGTGTGGCCCAGTGGAGAAACACAATAGTAATATTGAGATGAGGGAGAGGCACAGAGCCCTGAAGATCAAAGTGGTAAACAACTACAGCGAGCAGTCTAGTCACTCAGAGAAAGCCTGTGCAAATCATAAGTTAAAAAGCAAGAACGGACAGCCATCAGAGTCAGTACGGCCCAGGAGGAGCTTCGAGCAGGGGAGCGGAGCAGCGCTGACAGGAGACGCTGCAGGCCAGCACGTGTGCGGCAGGCACACAGCGTCCGAGGAAGAAGGAAGAACAAAGGACTTAACTGAAGGCTGGAGAACCCGACGACTGGTTCCAGAGGAGAAGAGAACCAAGTGGTCTGCTGGGAGAGACCAGTGTGGCGAAGACACCGCAGCACGAGCCAAAGGGAAGCCGAGGCGAGCCACGAATGCCAGAGGTGACTGTGGACCCCACAGGCCAAGCAAAAATAAATGTTCACAGAGGGTGCCTGGGAAGGCGCTCAGGAAACCTGAGGGCTGTGGTCAACCGAGGGAGGAAGAGTGGAGAGATCTTCCTCATCCCAATGGGGCAAACCAAATCTCAAAGAACGAAAGATACAGGGTGAGAGGTCATCCAAGCAAAAAGCTACTGAGAGAAGCCAGCCATACTTGGCAGGAGAGTAAACCAAGTTGGTGGTACCTAGAGAAGCGAAAATACTCCAAGATCATGAGGGGGAAAAGGGAAACCAGAACAAAGTAGAGATCCCCTTGGGTTAAGTGAACTGTGTCATATAAGGTAAACCCTCATAGCGTGAAGACAACCATTCATTCAGGGCTAACCATACTTGGCAGGCGAGTACACCAAGTTGTTAACGTTTGGGAGAAGAACAATATCCCAAGGGCCTGAGAGATAAAACAAAGGTCAGTGGAAGGAACAGATTCCCTCTGGAAATGTGAATTGCGAAGTATACTGTGGAGCTTGAAAAAAGACCGGGTTAAGGGAGCCATTTTCCTTGGTAGGCATATTTAACTACAAAAGAAGTCTGAGAAAGGCCAGGGGAAGGGAGACATTCCTCCTATGGTTGCAAACTGTGACAAGAAGCCTGAGGCCAGGGGAGGGGAGGCATTCCCCCTGGTGTCATGAACTGTGAAAGTAGAAGCCAAGAGAGTCTGAGAACTGAACAAAGGAAGGTCAGACGAAGGGAGTCATTCACCTGATACTGTGAAAAGGTGAAGCCAAGTGAAGAGAGAGTCCAGGGGAAGGCAGTCATTTCCCTGGCTGTGTGTTTAGGAATTCCGAGAAGCAGACACCCGGAGAAGGGAGACATTCTCCGGAAAACTGAGTTTGTAAGATACCTGGAGAAGGGAGACATTCTCCAGCAACATAATAGTGAAAAGAAACCATGTGCAATAAGGAATGTTGATGTTTAAGGTGGAACTTTACCCATTTGAGTTGAACTGAGAACTTTGCTGCTTATTTGACCTTTCAATCTGGAACTTTAATGTGTACTTTGAAAAAAGGAATTGAGACCTGAGGAAGGAAGCCATTCCCTCAGGTAAAGGTCCCACATACCATTGGAACTGTGATCCACTGTCCAGAAGAAGGGAGTCATTCTTCTAGACCAAGAGGATCCTTTATCTTGTCAGTTTAGTTACACGTGTAAGGAATAGAAGCAGGGATTTGACACAGGACGGTGGAATATTGATTTACATTGACATCCTGACTGAATCCTTAGTATTTAAAGTTAGGCGGATATAGGTTTTATCTTTATTTTCTGAGACAATCAAAGTTTATGCCAAAAACCATGCCACCTGTGTGTCAGTCTTCTCCTTCTGCACCCTTAAACCATGCAGGATTCGAAAGAGCTTGGTAGAATAGACCCACCCTTTCACTTAAAGCTTCATTAGATTTTTGCTTTACACATCTAGAGTTGGCACTTAGGATCATTAGCGTACATTGAAACCATACCACCTATTGCAACTGTGTCTGTCTCAGCTTGACAGTCTGAGTTCGGACCAATTGTGACCACCAACAACAGTATCCAGACCATCATCTATGCCAGCTGGATCCGATGAGCCCCAAATATACAGCGTATAAAGTTAATCAAAAAAGAACTTGTTAACTGGAAAACTAAAAACACAAAGTACGGTTTTTCACAGGTTCTACCCACATTGTTAATTAAGTGTAAAGGATCACAAATCCAGGACTCAGTAATCATTCTGTTGGACAAATTGCATAAAGTGCCTCTAGGTATCTGGATATTAGGGTTTCTTGTTCCCCATTGCAGCTGTTATTGTACCAGATTCTTGAACACCATTCCTGAGTATCCGGGGAAACTTGTTTTCCAGTTGTAGGCTATCGTAACTTAGGCTGCCACCAAGAAGTGAGTTATACATTTTTAAACTTTTGGCAGTGATCTTATACTTGGCTTCTGGTGTTTCATTTCCCAGAAGGAGAACTAACGGATCCAGCAGCAGT
The DNA here is from genome assembly GCF_040938575.1 of Ambystoma mexicanum. Classification (NCBI taxonomy): domain Eukaryota; kingdom Metazoa; phylum Chordata; class Amphibia; order Caudata; family Ambystomatidae; genus Ambystoma; species Ambystoma mexicanum. Next base: position 770,492,765 of record NC_090928.1, on the reverse strand, counting down.
TCAGCGTCTAGGATATCCTTGATTTGGGAATTCATTTCTTTCCAAAAGGATTGAATCAAGCTACGACTCCACTAGATGTGGAATATATTACCGGGAGCTTGTTCACACCTCCAACAATTGGGAGACACCACGAGGAACATTTAGCACACCGTTGTGGGAGCAAGATACCATTGCGTTCATATTTAATAATTGTTCTCTTTCACTTCCACGCATGCAGAGGATCTAAAAGCCCTCGTCAAGAAATTATACCAGGAAACTTGATCTACTGTGATTCCTAAATCTTCCTCCTGTTTGGCCATGTATGTGTGATGTCAATTATTCCGGTTTGCATTCAATAACATGTATAGAGAACACATTTTCTGGGTTGGTGGGATCTCCTATATAAAGTTCCTCAAATTTCATTGCGTCTCCGTTACCCCCGCCTGATTTTGTAGCTATTGGACATGTGTTTTAACTGAATGTAAGTGAATCTAGCTGAGCCTGGTAGCATAAAAGCCTGTTTGCATTCGGTGAATTTGAGAAAAGCTTCTTTCTTATACATTTGCCCCAGTCTATCAAAGCTGACTTCTATCAACTGCAAAATTCTAATGGGATGAAGACCAAGGGAAAATCTGGGTTGCATAGGACTGTCATAAGCAGCGATGGGAATGAAGAGGTTCGACATTTGTTTATTGCTCGGTCCCAATACTGTAGAGTCACTTTAGTAGCTGGAAGTAAATTAGATGTTTTTCTTTATTTTAGGGAGAGCCAGTAGCATTTTCCTAGCAAATGTATCCGAACACTTTGTTTTAGCTCTAACCATCTTTTAGTTTTAGTTTTAGGGAGTGAGCTCTAGTCTAAAGTGGGTGCTAACTGTGCGGTGAAGAGTTATCCTTCGATGTCCGTAACTCCCATGCCTCTATTTATCTTAGATGCTTGCACTGTTTTTAGAGGAATTCTAGGTGTCCCCCTCTTGGCCCATATAGATTTAAAAATGTGTGACTGAAGTTCCTGTAGAACATTCTTTAGAGTGATTATAGGGAGGCTTGAAATATAAATACCAGTCTGGGGGGAAGGGTCATTTTCAATGCCATAATCCTGCCCATCCACAATATTTCCTGTTTTGCCCATAGGGTTAGATCTTGTTGAATAGTGTGCAACAGAGCAGGGATGCTATATTGATAAAGCAGATGATGTGATTTTGCCAAATGTATGCCTAAATATTTTAATGTATCTGCCTTCCAAGGAAAGCCAGATCTGTGTCCCAGCTCATCCACCAATTGCATTCAGAAATATGTATACAATTTTGTTAATTTCGCATTTGCACCCATTGGTCTTGCTCGTACTTGCGGCATGTGGAGGAATCCAAAGACAATCCACCCCCTCAGGGAGGGGCATTTGATGCTACTAACACACCCACTCCTACCAGAAGAGTTAGTTCTGACTGGGTCGTCAGTGAGTGGTGTAAGCGATTACTCAGCCCTTTTTATTGCCAGTTCGTGCAAAGTGGGTTTACGTAATCATATCCTCCCTGGGTTTCAACACCTAACAAACAAAAAAATGTACAGTCAGCGTTAGCAGATAGTACCTCTTCTGTGATGGGTAGTCTACAATATCAGAACTAACCCTTTAAATATTCAGAAGGTGTTTGCTGGGAAGCATCGTTGTGGTTGATTAATTGCAAACCAACCAATACTGTATGTGTAGCCATGATGTCTTCTCTGCTGCTCAGTTCCTGTTCCTCTGTTCAGATGGCTTGGTTAAAATCATATGGGGGGGCTTAGTTATTGCTTAAGGCAGGGACAAAGACTTGACAACCTGTCGGGATTGAGGCACTGACACTCTCCTAAATCCATCTTGGAGCACAGAAATGGGTAACACTGAAAAATGCTACATGATCCATAAGGGAAGACCTGTAACTGGGCAAAAAGGGGTCAGGCAGAAAAACCTCTACTTTAACATGTACAGTCCTTTGGTTCATAATAAAATGACTGACCAAGCAGAGTCCAGGTAAGATACAACATACAAACCAACATGGAGGTATGGAAATGCAGAGTTGCGACAACGTCTGCCTTGATGAGCTCACTTATATACTGGTACTAGATCACCTTGCAGGAAAGGAAAGAAGAGAGCTGAATTCAGTCCACACGACAGGGAGGAAGTGAACGGGAGTCTTGATGGCATGGGATCTTTCCCATCAGTCCAGAAAGAAAGCAAAAGGCATAAAGAGCACCAGACATCTTAGAACAGGTAACCCACTGTAGTGTCAGAGGGAAGATCCAGATCAGCATCACGCACATGAGACACAAAGCCACATGGTGGAACTCCTTTACCAGCCAGTAGGGTTGCCCTGGCAATCCCAAAGACCACTGAACTGCCAAGCGCGACCAGCAGGCTGCCCTTGACACAAGACGCAACATCAAAATTGGGGCATGGCACATTCAGATGTGTCTAGGACCTTGTTGATCATCACTGTCTCTGGGACACTGAAGTCCTTTTGTTTCAACTGCTCTGTGGATGTAGGCATCCTGGTAGATTTGGCATTTTCCAGGGTTATCCCCTCATACTTGATAACCAACCGCTGCAAATCAGGTTCCGCTTTCTGCAATCAAGCAGTACTCCATTGGGGGCAGAGCTCTGCCTACCTGACGCTCCTCATGATGCTGTCAGTTATTAACCTCCAACTCTTCTAGAAGGATGAGAAGAAATATTAGTTTTTAGTGTGAATGAGTCCGAGTTTTCTTTCCATTTGAGTTTTGCTAACCAGCCCTGCTTTACCCTACATAACTTCCCCCTTTCTGTTTTCTTCCTGCATTAACTGTTTTATCCTCCAGTCCATTTACAGCCCTCTTGATTCCTGTTACATGTGTGCCATATAAGTAATGCCATTTAAACGTACGTACATCAATACACTACTGTCTGTGACTGCATACTTTTTTGCTGCTAGGAATGTTTCCCTTTGAGGTAGTGCATAGTTTGGTAGGGTTTCCTTCTGAGTGGTGAGTTGTTTGCTCAACGGTGAAGCCTACAGTTACGAAAGTTGATCTTCTCCATTCATAGCTTTCTCCCAACGGTTCGGGACAGAGGTAGAGTTGGAGGCAGGACAATGGTTCTGCTGGGTTAAGTCAGCGTTCAAGACAGTGAGTTTGATGGCTTTCAGTAGTCAAAATGTTGCTTGAGTCAGTTGCTACCATGATGGCAAGCACACAATGGGGTCTAGACAAGTCAGTCCGCTTCCAGGGATCAAGCTGGCACCTGGATGGCTCGGAATGCAAGCAGTTTGTGTAGAGTGCCAAAAGCAGCCCACTGGTCCTATGTGGTGGCTTGAAGGAATTGAGCGTGGTGGGTCTGGCCCCAAGAAGTGTTATTTATTTATTTATTTATTCAAATTTGTAGAGCGCACGTCAGCCCGGGGGCATCGTGGCGCTTGTTACAGACCATATCTTAGTTACATAGGATACACTATTTACATACAAATACAATATTTACAGTAGACATGAACACGTTAGTCTTAAGGTGATGAAACCGGATTCTTGCTACTTCTGGGTTACTAGGAGTCCCAATACAGAGGCTCCATAAGAGAGTGAGACCTTCTGTTCTGTAGTCCTACTCCAGGGGGTTTGGCTACCACCTGCAGGGGTTACACTTCACCTCCATTGAACACGAGCCTGGTTCAAGAGCAGCCAGTAGAGAGGCAACAGTCCACAGCAGTTATTCCCCTCTGCTCCCTGGCAATGGCTAGGGAATAGAGCTTTCCGCTATCTTAGTTGCTTATATATCTTCACCTTGCTGGCAGAGGACTTTGGGATGACTCTACCCAACAGAGGTCCAGTACATTCTTCATATTCTTCTTAAAAGTCCATAGATGAATACATGAAGGAGAGGTTTTTCTCCTTATGAAGACAAAATGTTACAGGGAATTCTCCCAAAGTAAGCCTGTTGGAAGTAGTCCAATTCAGGACATTGTAACAAGTGCCCTTTGCCTTCTGGCACCACACCCAGAGTGCCTTGCCTTCAGGAAAGAAATGGAGAAGGAGGGGCAGGAAGAGGTTGAGAGCCGTAACAGAAACCCAGATTATGGAACCCTTCTCTCGGCCCACCTCTTTCTTGTGGCTACTCTGGCTCTGCCCTACGGACTTCAAAGGGACCCAGTAGTCTGTACACTGATGTGAGAGTGATGCTATGTCAGTTTTGCCTCTGAAGCACCTGTTCCCAGGAGACATGGTGTCCTAGCAGGAAGGTGTTCCTCTGGAGAATCAAAGATGCAGCATCCTTGCCATTGGTTCACATGGGAGTTGTGGAGTCAGACACCAATCCACATCTTTCCTATAATAGCTGGCCCTTCTCACACTAGTGTGATACCAAATTGCTGTGGCTGTATAGTTGTGTGGTCTTAGTAGTCACCATGCCACAACCAGGCTTGGCTTATTTTCAAATATGTATGTGACACCAGACTGAAAAAGGCATGCAATTGTTAGGCTTTGTATCAGAGGCGCGGAAGGTTAAAATTCCATCTCTGACTGCAGGAACTTTCAGTTCCAGCATCAGTCAGGAATGCATGTTACCGTTGACCCTGCCCTGTACCAGCGCAGGACTTAGGATGAGGCACGCTACTCAGCAAAGGCACATGCTTGCACTATATTGTTGGCATGGAGCATTTATGAACATGGGGTCTGATTAGCAGACCTCCCTTTCAGTGGCAGAATCATTGTATCATTTTATGTAATCAAAATTAAAAAAAACGTGGGCTATTCTGCCCTGACCAGATGGCATTCTGTTACAGTGAAGGAGAAAGGGGGAAAGGAGTTCAGTAATTAAGTGTAAGATCAGTAACCAGCAGTATCAGGTGAGTCTTAAATGCTTCTATATTCGTCATGCACTCAGCCTCGAAGCAATGCGGTAGTGGCTTACCAGCGCGAGTTTGGCTGCATGGTTTAACAGATACTTCAATTTTCAAAACGACCAAGTAAAGTGTTTATTACAGGCCCGTCCTCACCACAAACATCTACCAGAATCCTCACCAGGGTTCTTGCCCATTACTTTGGAGCACCCTGGTCAGGTTGCTCAACATTATAGGCCTGTTATGCAGGTGTCACAAAATCATATAAAAGGTTGTATTCGGTCACATGCAGTATAAACATGTTCATATTTACAAAATTCCACAAGCCTCTTAATCATGCCTAAAGTGGACTGCAGGCCTTGCAATGGAATAACTCATTCAGAAAAAGTAGGGCTCCGTGTAAGTGCACGCAGACTTGCGTGATTACATTTTCATCGAGTACAGCGGAGACGTGCAGGAGCTTCATGTTTTTCCTTCACGGAATGTTGAAAGCAAAATGATATCCTCAGGGGAACGCGGGGTTCTGTCGAGGGAATACAGCAGCTCTAAAAAAAGGCCATGCTGTCCAAAAACCGTAGGTGTGGGCACTCTGATGTGCATCAGCTTCTATACATCAGGGGATACAACAGACTTCAGAGTTCACAGGGTGCGCGGTAAACACGTAAAAACAGCGAGGTTTGGCGTCAGATTCCTCCAGCTGCCGCTGCGCGCACCAAAGCCTCCACAGTAGGACTTGACATAACCGCGCCTGCGCAGTCCAATAGCCTGGCTCGGGCACCCTGTGAACACGAGGTAGCACTGAAGGCCGAAACAAAAGAGCCCCGTTCTGCGGCTGCCTTTTCTTAACAGAGAGAACATAGTGGTTATCAGGTAAATAATATTAAGACCTCGAGCCTCATCCTTAAATCATCTTTACTTCATGCAATACTATTGTCCCCATGCCGGAAATATCCCATACAATCCTAGATCCTAATTTGGTGTTCAGTATTTAAATTGTGCAACTATGCACACAATGAGTTCCTATGTGTTAAGATGATTTACCAGAGTGGGGAGAAGATGGCCACTGGGTACTCTACAGTATAAATGAAAGGCAACAGTCACTGGTAGACCATCATTATTTTACAGTCACACTAAAGCTGATTTCCATTGCAAGGGCCTCAAATGTTCACAGAGGAAAAGATCAGTGCATAACTACTAGGATAGGTGTGCTTCTGCTGTTTCTCATTTATCTTGCAGACAGGCCATGAATGATACCTGCAACATGGCTCCAGACAAGCATGTTTAAAGTAGTCACATTTTACCCATTACTATATACCTATACACTATTTACTATTGATGGTAAAAGGATTTTTTGTGAGTACAAAGTAGAGATGGTTAGGCAAGTCAAATATATATATGTACCTAGTTTAGATAATACTTTGTGCACTGTTTCTTGACACACCTGGTCCAATTTTGACCTGAAGGTCACGGAGCGTAAAAGTGAATTGCTTAGGGAGCTGTGTCACTTAGCCAAAGAACACAAACTATTTTAATATTCTTTAAAATAAAGAATATTAAAATAGCAACGAGGAGCATTCTTAAAGAAAACTACAAAAATTGGCTATTAGGTCATAAAAAATTAAGAAATAGCAAAATCCTTCCACATGATGTAGCTACTAAAAAATAAGAGTTATGAACAGTTGTGATGCTTATTAGGTAAATGGAGGGTACAACATTGTTTAATTGTCAGTATTTCTATGTCTTCATTTTAAGCGAGTGTGAATTAACGAAATGGTAATCAAAATGTTTCGGGGTGGTGGGAAAGAGCAGATAAGGGGTTGGTGGGTTTGTGAATATAAAAAAATAGGTTGCGGAGGGGGGGCTTGGGCCCCCTGCCCCAAAAAATACAAAATGATTACCTTTTTCATAATTTTGTACACATTTAAAAGGCATTTGTTATAATGTCTGAGGATAAAAGAACATAGAACCAAATGGGGGCCCCCAAAGGGCATTGAACAGATAAACTCCATCACAGCAGAAAATTGGTCGACGTATATAAACCGGACAATGCTGTGCTATATTTTCAATGGCAAAGACTGTCCAACTGGGAGGGACATTTTGCCAAAGATGATATTCAGAGGTCCTCCGAAGGATAATACACCTAAGTGGCCAGATATTTTACATGTGCTGCATGATAACATCATTCAGGAATCCTATGCTCTCTCTACCTGGTTGAATCAAAAATATACCTATTAATATAAAAGTAGTCTCAATAACTCTGTTAATTAAAGGCCTATAACTTTATTAGACGTGACATGCAACATCTTTGTTACCCTGCCCCTTAGGAAACTAGAACAATTGGTGAGAAAGAAAATAATACTCTCGATAAAACAGACAGGATATAGAATGTCTTTATTTTCCAATTTATTCGGCAAGCAGCCTTGACATCAAACACGTCACCAGGACTTGTGGGATATTTTAGAATATGCAATGGTGGCTGAAAAGCTAAAATGGCACGCCCTTTGGTAGAAATTATATAATTTTTAAATTCTTGAGGGTCTCCCTAAATGAATTATATTGTTACATCATCATACAAATGTTAGAATTTGGTTAAATCAAAGTGGTTCCTTAACGAACACTGTACAAACAGACTGTGGGCTCAAACAAGGCTGCTCCTTTGCGCTTATGTTATTTCACTTATATTTTCCAGATTTTGGGGTTCAATTGAGCAAAGTTAGAAACATTCCCCAAAAAAAACAGTTGTGTTTATCCTATGCAGATGTCTTAACTATCTTGGATCACATGCCAATGGGCTTGTAACGCTGCTTGATGGTATGTGTGAAGTACATGGGGGGCCACAATCTGGATATTAACGTAAGCAAATCCTCAGTTATGTGCTTTACACTAAATAAAAATTGCTTTCCCTTATATAACTGGTTAATACATAACAAAATGTGGCCAAAAGTGGGGGAGAAAATTATCTTTGTTACCTGATCAGTAGCAAAAAAATCAGAAAGAAGCGTCCTCCATAATATTGAAGCAAATGTTTTACCGTTGTCTATGCAGGGGTCTGCAACCTTTGGTTCTACAGGTGTTATTGGACTACAATCCCCATCAGCCCTAGCCAGCATGGTCAACAGCGAAGGATCATAGGAGCCATAGCCCAAAACACCTAAAAAGCCACACGTTGCAGACCCTTGGACTATGGTCACAATTAAGAGATTTAACAGTAATTATGTGGCTTTTTGTATGATGCTACTCAGTACCACCTACATACAGCAATTGTTGCTGATCATACTTTATGGGTTAGAAGTGATTGGTCAACCTTCACGCAAAATGTTAGTCTGAGGGAACACAAATGGATCAATGTATTAGGATTAACAGGCTGCACTTCGATTAAAACGATTTGCACATAGTCAAATCTCACCTTGCTCTATATGTGTGTGATGCATAGCAGGATTAGAATGTATATCAAAATAACATTTCCACAAAAATACTCTATGAAGTTTTATAGGCGACCGAATACTCCATATGCAATGGTGCTGCACGGAAGTTGCGTACTTTCATTACAGATTGTTAAAGATTTATGAGAAAAACTGAATTTAAAGACAAATCAAAATGTATTTCAGAAGCAGATTAAGAATGGGATTGGTTCAATAACACATCATCTTTTTAGACAATTATCGTTTGAGACAATTTAGTGAGACCATTGGATTATGTAAAGCTATTACCACCGATATCGGGAGGTGCAACCTTATAATTAAAATTTTATATGGAATTTTGATTTAACCTGTTACCAACTAATGAATAGGTATACAAAATAAACTTGCCAAACATGAGCATATTTGTCGATTCTATCTCAGAAATGTGGTGCTATAAACACCAAGACAATTAAATATTGAAATTATAAATGGTATAGTAGTTTTTTGGAACAGAATTATGAAACTGATATGACGAACATAAAGATTGATTTTTTTGTATATTTTTTTGGATATTTCTGTATAATGTATGGAATAATGTATGTAATGTTGGGTGTCTTGACCCACGTTTGAACTATTATGCTGCAACATTTGGTGCTGTGGGCTTAGAAAATCCAAGATGGCGGAAAAGCCCACATTTGCGCCAGAATCCGGGAAAATCGCGCCGTTTGGCGCACACAAAAATAGTCCCCTGACCAGCCACCCACCAGTGCAAAGAAAGATGGTTCTGTTCAAAATCCATTTTATTAATGTCAAAAACTGCTAAGATCATGGGCCCGGAACCACCAAACAAAAATCCAACTCTGGTTGAGTGTTTTACTTTACTCTACTGCAGATCCACATCAATGCCATGTCAAGCAAGGATCATATACTATCAAGTAAAATCCTTTCTTTTTGAAATGTATAAATTCAAGACAGCTGTCAAAAATAGGTGCAGTACCAGCATTGGACACTGACCGGCGCTGGCGCTCTATAAATCTTGACAGGAGAGCTGTCTTGCAGAACTGTGCAGTGAACAGAAGGGGGTCTTATGTAATTAAAAGTTCAAAAGACTTGCTTTTCCTGAGAACTATTAACACCACAGAGACTCACACAACAGCCCTGTTGATTGAGAGGGAGGAGTTTCCCCTGCAGCCTGCAGGACACAACACAATAGACCCTTTCAATTGAATGGGGTATGCTGATTTTGGGTGTGGACTGTAAACAGTCTTCCGGAGAAAGGAGAGGCCTGTGATCTCTGACTCACCAAGCTTCTGGGGGCGGGCCAGACTGGATTGTGGATTCATATTGCAGCAAATATATGTTTAAGTTAAATGCTTCTGAAATATTGTATCAAGTTTACAAAAATGTACAATTTGGAGATCCTTAATCTGAGAAATGTACTCACAATTTGAGACCAAACTCAACTCTGTACCATGTTCTGAGGCAAAACCCCATGAATTATGGAGATTGCAGACACAGGGTTTATGCTAGAAAAATGAAAATTTACTGGAATATGTGTAGAGAGGTGGTGTACATCTGTGTAATTTTTGGTAAAAATCCAATATTGGTAAACCAACCAAAAAACGTAAAATGTTGGCATTTTTGAACCCTAACTCTTAGGAAGATCAGGGTAAGGCAAGAATATACCTTGAGCAATCCGTCATGCAATTTAGGTAATATTAACAGGTGGGGTATATTGAAAATGTGGGTTTTATGAAAAAGAAGATATGTTGCACGGACACAAAGGGGCGTTTCTTCAATAGATTGTAAAATGATGACTCACTCTGACTCACTCTGACACACTATCCCTTCTCAAATCAGGTCACAGAGAATCCTTGACCTATCAAATCATGAGAGGGATGGGCATGCAGAATGAGCCGACCCACCCACTTTCAAAAGACATAAAAAGAGCAACTGAAAGCCAGACAGGGACATTCACTTCCCACTTCAAGCGATTTCTTGCGGAGCACTTTACCAGAAGACACCAGATCCAGCACTTAGACTTCAAATCCAGACAGAGACCAGAACTAAGAACTCAGACTCCAGACCTTAAAGCAAAGGCCTAACCCACAAGCTGAGTTCTCTTCAGCAGGCCTCAAAATCCTTTGCAAACTATTCAGCCGCTGGGCTGCGCGGTTTGCTGCTTGCTAAGAATCCTGTGTATCAGAACCGTCAGATCCAATTCAAGAGACCCAGACCAGACCGCTGTGCAGTGCCGAGACCAGAACCAGAGATCCAGATCCGCAGACCTGACCCAGACCAGATCGCTGTGAGCAGAACCGGTACTAAAGACCGTCCGTGGCGAGGGAACCAGCCAACCTGACCAGACCCTGACGGCCTATTTCAAATTTATAGTGTGAGTACTCAGCTAGAACTGTTCCAGAACCAATCTCTTAGTTTAAAATAATCTGATTCAAAACATTTGAACCTGTCCAGAACTGCATCATAGGAATCGTGTGTTCATTCTGTCATTTCAAAGCTGTAAAAGTGTCATTTTGTCATTCTGAAGTTTACTTTCATTTCGAGAAACTATCTTCACTAAATCGTCCGTATCTCTTGAATCGTAGGTGCTAGGAACGAGATTTAACTTTCATTTTAAAGCTAAGATTCTAAGCTTTCTAACACGCCTAAAATGTATAGTTATTCCGTAATCGCGCTCGACACATTCGGAAAAATTGCAGCGAATTGAAAAATTAGCTCCTGTCAAAATAGCTGCTTTTGCTTGAACTGCTAAAAATCGTTTTCAACCTGCTAATCCCTCATTGAGCATTGCCAGTGTGACTTGAACTAATATTAAATAGCTGTCACCTACCCTTAACCTCTTACAGGGAATTAAAATCATTATTTGCATATTTTACCATTCTTTGCAAATCACACTTAAAGTATTTTGCGTGTGTTTTAAAATCATACCTGTGATCTAAGCTTGCTAGGGGGAACTGAACTACATTTGATTGTATTCCTGAGAAATGTGTGCTCTCCTTTCCATCTTTTTATATTGCATAGGGGGGGGAGTGAATTGCCACCAGGGGAAAAGTGAACATATTATCTCTTGTGAAACCCTATCAGTTTATTTCTGTACTGCATTTTATTCATCATTGCATTTCCTGGAAACCCAAAAAGCATTCTCAGTTACCTTTTCCTTCCTATATCAACTCCTAAGTAATTAAATAAGCGTACAATGGTAATATTATCCATTGTTGATCACTGTCATATTCTTAAGTGTGATATCAAATATTAATTTATTATAAAAGTGCGATATATATATGTATATTGTTTAATTTTCCAATAAATCTTTTAAATTGCAAAACAAACCTACTTCTTGGCTCAGTGAGGTCAGGGGGATTCAAAGAGAGGGGCGTTATATAAGGGTTTATCATCCAGAGTATAACTTGTCATAAAAATATATAAATAAGGGCTTCCCTTGGGCATCCCAGACGAGGCACTGACTTAGTGGGATTGCTGAATTGAAGTCACTTAACAGTAATGGGTGTAAGGTTTTATTTTTGTATAAGCCAATTCACTCAAACAAAATAATCTATTTTCTTTTGTTAATTGTAATACATACCCTATAATTAGACATTTATTGAAGTCATTGTATTACGTATTTTGTAATCAACCCGCACACTCATGCACACAGTATTTATGCAAGACATGTATACAAAAAGAAACCCTGGTTAAACAAATAAATAACGTAAAAGTAAAAATCTAGTTAAATGCCTTCTAACTGCGGTGATTAGGAAATGGGCAGCAATCGAAAAAACATGTTCTAGTTTAAAATGGAGAACTGTAGACAAAACAAAGCAAGAGGATATGTCTGGGATAGCAACAAAAAAATGAATTATATAATGAAGTCCAGGAAAGTTGTTAAACCTTTAAAGTAGCATTTTCTGGGCCTCATAAAAACCTCCACAAGGGCATCGATGCCTCAATGAATGACTGTGACCTGGCTATTTCAGGAACTTTCCTCAAAAGAGAATGCCGCTAAGAGGCAGGAAAGTCAATATTTATATTGAGGATGGGCATTTTTTCCTGAGCTCCCTCAAGAACTACAGTTTCCTTAGTAGATTTCCGTGTCCACAGTTCAGATCATGGTGTTGCTCCATTTGGGTATGCACAGTATCTTAATCAATTACAGGACTTGCACCCAAATGAGTCTCGGGTGGATGTTTTGCCATAACCAGTCCAATAGCCTAGATTTCATTGCTTTAGATGGTTCTGTGTGGGGTCGGAAATGAGAGCCGGACACAAGGTTGTCATGTCTTCACCAAATATATTTATTAAATGAAAAATGGTTGGGAAAATGCCTCTCTGACCCTATGCTGAAGAGAAGTTCCCATACCTATAAACCAAAACTATAAACCAATACTGCGTCTAGTCCAAGCAAATCATAACACCCCCCTGGTAGTTGTCTCCTCATGAAAGGACCACATCAGCTGGGACCCATAATGATATGCAATAGTCAGCGTAATTTATCCGATGAGTGGCGTCGCAATATGAAGCCAGTTTGGTCGATGTTTGAGACCCGGTAGCAGTCCATCCAGGCACCTTGTGAGATATTTCGCCAGTAGTTTATCATCAGAGTTTATTAATGATATAGGGCAATATGAACCGCATTGTGTGAGCTCTGTAAGAAGGCACGGTATCAATAGTAAGACAGACACAAGTGACCACAGTTCAAGGGAGTTTATTGAACTTCAACAAGGGTGTGATAAACACCTTTCTAATCTTAAATCTACAGATGGGAGCAAGCTACGACCATCAAATAATAATAATGCAGTCTTAGTGGAGTCTCGGCAAAATAAAAGGGCTTATACTAAAAAAAATGATTGCCAATCCATACCGCTAAATAGAAATAGTGCGGGTAGAGTTCATGCGGAAGAAAGAAGTGTTCACAAAACCTCCCTTCCCCACGTTTTCAGCACGGGACAAAGCAGTTCACTAGAGCAAAGCACACACTCTGGCTTCTTCGGCACAAGGCTACAGTTCCAGTGCCAGCATCAGGGCCTTCTGTGTCCAAGTCTTTTTATTTATCAAAGTCTCTTGATTCAGAGGGCCTGATGTATCAAAAACAAAAGTTATTTTCCTCTCATAAGTACTCAATTCAGGTGATTCACCCTGGAACCCCCCTCAGCCGGGCTCAGATCCCTTTTTTATACCACAATCGTTACTTTGGATCCCCCTCTTCTAGGCTCAGATCCCCTTCTCCAATGTTCAGAGAATATTCTTTCTCGGGTGACTCAGGGTTCACCTCAGATCCCCCTCAGCCATGCTCAGATCCTTCCTCTTACACAATGAATCTCCCTCTGCTGGGCTCAGCCAATTGTAACTCGTATTAGTCATCAAAGACTTTCGAATGTGCACAGGGTTTTACTTGACCCGTTGCAGGACCACTTTGATTTCACAATTTACATATCCCACTTCTCAGTTGGATGCCTAACAATATTCGTGTGGCTCATCACATACGCTTCACACACTGTTCTCTTCAGATTTCTTCATACAATGTTGCCGCTTGCAACCTTGGTTCTAACACAGACCAGTCTGCTATCAGTCTCCCAGACCACTGGCTGTGCTGACTTTACTGGTGCTGCTTTGGTGTAGGAGCCAAAGACAGTACCGAAGAGGCAAATGCTCCTCCCCACCTTGGTTGTTGACGCAGGAGAGCCCCGGTTACCTCCGACACACAATGCACATTTCTCCAGCTTTAATTCCAGGTCTTATGTTTCTTATTCTCGAAGGCGCATGAAAGTAGCATTTTTTACTCGGAAAAGGTCAAGGGCACTTCCCTCCTTGCATCCCTCTCTGGTCTTGCCATCTTTCGTATTAAACTCCCATCTTGGAACTGCTGCTTCGTCATGTGTTTTGCCTTGCTCAGTGTGCTTTCGTGCTCCAACCTTTCATCTGTGTGATGGAAGTCAGGTGTGTGTAATGATCAGTAATTGAATGACTCTGCCTGACCATTGTGTTGGGACATGTCAGGTATACAGCTCGGGTGTTAGTCTGTTTTCACTCACAGTCAGCTGTCCGGGAGAAAGTGTTTGTGTTGGGAAAGGGGAGGCAGTTGGGTTCCTAAGTATCCTACCTTGTAGGATGGGGAAAAGGTCTTACAGGGAAGTGGACACAGTGTCTCACCATCCGGTGTCTCACTCCCCAAAGATCCCTCATCCAGGTGACCCTCCCGCACTGGTCCACCCCCAGGAACTGGATCCTAAGGTGATGGCTGTGCCCTGGCCACCTGGATGACAGATCCCTGGGGACTAGCGGGTGAGACACCTTCTGGTTTCTCACAGGTCACCCCCTTTTTTATAGAATGCAACTATATTCGCTGTGAGCATGGATCTTGGGAGACGTCCCGCTTAGGACACTTCCCTGAACACCTGACCTAGCCTGGGAGCAAGTGTTTCCCTCATCAGTTTATATAAATCAATTGGTATGCCATTAGGGCTCGCTGCCTTTCCAGAGGCTATGCCGGTCATGGGGCTGAGGACTTCATCATCCATGATCAGTGCATTTAGTGTGTCTAGATCTGCCAGAAGAACGGATGCAGAGGCAGCATATAGTCCCTTTTAGTATTCCGCGAATCATCGGTTGATAGTTTTATCCCCTCTGTAAGTGCTTTGGCAACTTCTCTGCTGCATTCTGCAAACAGTGCTTGTAGTCTGTACTCACACTTCTTTGTTACGGAGGCGAACAGGTCATGGGAGAAGAGAAAGGAGCCTTCTGTGCCAACATTTGGATCCCCATTATGGGAACCCCTATTCCTGACAATATTCTAATCCCTTGGCCTGCCCAGGTCAGGTGGGCCACGTGTAGACCTACAAAGAAGCTCGCCATGGCTGAAGGTTGGGTGTTGATGAGTGTCGTCATCCGAGCCTCATAAAAATTCCTTTCTACCGGTTCTACCAGCAATGGAAGTTGCATCTGGGACTATTTAGGTTCATGATGCTTTTGAAACAGCCCAGTAATAGTTTCATTAACATTTCTATCCTCTCTGATGCATCGATTAAATCTTATGGAGATAAACTATTCTGCCCCTGCTTCCTAGCAATTTGCGTGCCTCGGCAACAATGTATGTAATTAAGTTAAAGCTTAGAGAAGAGATGGCACTGTGCAGCATTACACAATACTTAGTTATGCGTATAAATGCTAACTGGGTGCAGTTATTCGGCAGGTATCATCAAAAAGGTGTGCAGTGTTGGACTGGCCTTTAGGGATCTCTGGAGATTTGCCAGTGGGCCTCTAGAACATGGGCTTCTCTTGTGTGGTACCCTGCTTTTCTGCTCATATTACTCTCTCTCTCACTCACCACACCCCTTCCTTCAATTTCTCCTCCTCTCGCACATCCCAATTGAAGCAAACCATATCCTCGGCCGAGAACCCCCAAAACCCTACACAAAGGGGGTTGGTTTGCTCACTGTGGAGAATCCCCAAAACCCTAGTTAAATGGGTTCACTTTGCTTGCTGTATTAATTTGCATGGTGTAATATGGGGCCCCTTTTGGTTCGCGGTCCACCCCAGTGTACTATGAGAATGCCAACAGCATAAGTGCACTGCAACTATGGGGCGGGGATGTACTGCAAGAGAGAAAGATTGCAAGCAATGCTGTGATATTATAACAGGAACTGCAAGTGTAAAATAACAGCCAGGTGAAGGCTAAGCTAAAGCAGAGATCACACTTTCATCAGGAGGCAAGCAAGAGCCAAGCTGCAGGAGAACTCCTACCAGAGAAAGTCAGGAGGAGCTGTAGTGTTACATACCATTCCTACAGTATAGAGGGCAGCTGAGAAGCTTCACAGCAGGGCCGGCCTTAGCAGTTCCAGCTCCCGGGGCGAGTCAACAAAATCTGGTGCCCCATTCCCTTCCCCGGTGCCCCTGGGAGCGGTGGGGTGCACCAAATTAAATAGAGCACCTCTGTAAAATTAGCAGTGGCGCTGTATTTAATTAATTGATGAACTCCCTATTCCGTACTGGAGCAGGAGTTAATAGCTTCAATAGCACGGCGTTTATCAAACCACCATGGGGCTGCCTGTGCAGCCCCACGCTGGTTTGACAGCCGTGTCCTATTATGACAAAATGCACCCCGCTCTCGTCAGCGCAAGAACTGGGTGCATTTCGGTTCAATAGGGCGCCTGCTTTGCCTTCACCAACAGTGCCAGTTCGGGGGTGCCCTTGAAAGACTCTCCCGAGCTTGCGTGGCGAGGGACAAATGGCGCCCCAGACAGTCGCCCTGGCGCCCCTGCTTTATAGGACTCCCAGGTAACTGACACCAGATTGCAGCATTGGCAAAAACTACAAACATGGAGCCCTGGGACTGTAAAATTGTTCAATTTCAAATAAAGATCAGGTACAACTCACTGCAATTGTCTTTCACTGTATTTTTCCCAACATATTAATGGGAGCAAAAACCCATACTCCTCATCCATGCACCCTGCCCACTACCACCTCCTGAAATCTAATTTAAAATATACCTTTAACATGCCCCCTAAAAATGACACGAAAAATGGGGTAAAACGGCCGTTCATCAAATGCGGTGGGACGGCCATGGCCCCTCGGCCTTTCGGCTCGTGGCCGGGCCGTAATCGTTCCTGGAGAGTGGGAGCCGGTTTCTGGCCACACCTGGGCCAGTTTGGAGAAAAAAAATGTGAAAAAAAATACTTTTTCTCTCTCTTTTTTTTTTCCTTCTAAAAAGGCTTTCATCTATCTTAGGTCGATAAATGAGTACCAACACAGGTTGGGTGATATTGTATACATATTTGCTCTATAAAAAAGAGCTTAAGCGTAAATGATGTACAATAACATATTATCATTTGCCCTTGGACGTCTGTATGCATTCACAGAAATTTGGTAGTATGGGCCTATACACAGAGATATTAAAGGAGAGTTCCGGGATTTTTTTTTTATTGTCCCTACGGTTCGGCCATGTGTTTTTAAGCATAACTCGGTAGATCGTGGAAAACTTTCCTATGGACCTTACCCGACTTTTCGTCCATTAACGCACTCGAAATCAGCCGCCATTTTATGATAATCCTATCACTTGCCGCATCGCCCTGGCTCACCTGCTTTTGCGGCACTAAATCAAATTCCCACGCCCCCGAGGCTGACATCAGCAGACGCGTACCGCCCATTTCCCAACGCCAAAGCACGTTTCGTGTCAACAATCGCTGCGCCTCAGCTAATGAAGTGTCGCCATGGAAACGGCAGGACGCCTCTTTCCTCAATAAGTATAAACACACCGTTTCACAACACACAGCAGCAGATTTTCGATTCCATTACTCTCGCTGTGTTACTTTGAGTATTCTGTGACTCGTTTCTGTGCTCTGGTCAGCTACCTTCGTTGATTGTAGCCCGTGTGAACAGATACCAGTACCACCGCTATAAATTATTTTACTTTCTTTACCACACAATGGCTACAATAATGCCGTATATGTACGAGCCCGAGTACACCGAGGAAGAACTACTGGAAAGGCAAGCACGCGAAAACGATGGGGATTCGGACGGCAGTTGGGAGGACCAGTCAACGGATGAAGAGCCTGGACCATGTCGCATGGACGGCGTCTCCACCTGGTGCACGTGCAATCGTTGCGAGCTAATGCCAACTGAGGAGGAGAACTGCTGCTGCCGTGAAAATTCCGGGTGCTTGGCCTACATTTCGGAAGGCGAGCCAAGTCCGCAATGCATCACCGAGCTGCCAGAGTTCAGGGAAGCCTGCCTCTCACGGACAGTGTTGAGGATGATGATGGTGCTTATGCACGAACTTTGCGGCACTGTTCGTCCGCGTAATCCGAGTAACGAGTAAGTATACTCTGGTTGTGATGTCAGTGATGCCACTACTATTTCATGGTCGTCTCCCACATATAAAACTACATCTACATATCATTCGAATGCATGTAAATTGGTTCCATGTTGTGCATTTTCTAGATAGAATTTTTTTCAAAGCAGAATGACATTTTTGTACCTGAATCGACAGTGATAAGAAAGTTGTCATTTTAATACAGTTTGCATCTTTCATTTTCACAGGTGGTACAGGCTGGTGGCCTATCGTTGCTTCACTTGGTGGCTTCACGGGAGGCTCGGACACCGCGTTCGGAGAGTAATACCTGCCTGTGCGGTACTTGCCATTAGACAACAAGGTACTATAATGCATGTTTTCCCTAAGACAATAGATCAGATAAGAGAATGGGTCCGATATTGCGGATATCCACCCTCTGAGCTTGAAAGTAGAGTCCTAGAAGTCTTTGCGGACAAGAGGGGTGATCGATACCGCATCTGCAGCAGGCACTTTACCTCTGACATGTACTCCACATCATTGCTAATAAAGAAGAACACACCGCGAGCGAGGCGAAAATTGCTCTCAACCGCTATTCCCACTCTATTCGTCCACATCCCTCCACTGGTGAGTCAAGTTTACGTATTTATCTCTCGGCCTTGCGGTAGTGTGTAGCATTAGCTAACAATAATTTCCCCATTTATGTATCCACTCAATATGAAGGCGGAAGATTCTCCATCCGTGTCGTTATTGCAGTCATCAGCCACTTCAAGCGCCTATCGGGTAATATTACTTGGCTATTCTGCCACTGACTTGTTTTAGGCATGTAAATCAATAGTTTTAATTTATCGTGTAATTATTTTACCTAATGGTACACCCTTGTACTCGTCCTCTAGTCTTTGTTTTCAGTTATAATTATTGTTATCCAAAATAATTCAAGTACTGTCTTTCAGGGAGATGCTGAGGAGTCCAACGTATTGACGACTACCGTTGATGTCACTCAGATGCTCGAGGTACGTTTCAGGACAGTTCCATCGATGGAGATCATCAGATCTTGCATTCTTGTAGCGTGATTGTTACACACAATGTTTCTTTCGTTTTTAGCCATTGATATGTCCTTCTGTCGTCGCCCTCCTATGTGTCTTCTTTTTTCAATATTGTGTTCATTACTAATGAAAGTCCTATGTTTCAGGGAGTCGATGGAGCATTAGTCCAAGAAGAAGGGGGAGCGTGCAGTTACGGGTCGGCGCAACAGCTTGCAGAAGTGTGCACCGCAGTTACATCGTCCCTTGATGTTCTTATGCATTTCGAGGTATGGATACTGACAGCTCGATCAAGCGAGATCATATGACTTGATTACATCCGCTATACTTCCTTCTTTATTAACGCAAGTACTATGTTTCAGGGAGATGACGGAGCTTCTTCTACAAGAACATCACCCCTAGTAGTTGATGCAGATTTCTGGGTGGTGACACTTCCAACGATCGAGCAAATCGAATCATATTTAGATATCCATTATTTATTTTAGACAACTGATCATTTGTGCAGGTCTATTTAGATGAGCCGTTCACGCCTGCACAAACTTTCTGTTCTTTTTATCAAAATAGAAAACCATACTAATGCAATTACTGTGTTTCAGGGAGTCACTGAAGCATCATCTTCAATAATATCATCAATGGAAGTCTATGAGGAGCCCGAGGTATGGATCTTGACAGTTCCATCTAACTAGATCAACAATGCGTGAATAATTGTCGTTTGAATGTTCTACACAAAGCGTTCATTCGTGTTTTGCTATTGAGATGTACGTGGGTATTGGTCCCCAAGTACATTTTGTGTTTTCGATATTATTATACATACTAATGAAAGTTCTATGTTTCAGGGAGTCCATGGAGCGTCAGTGCGTGATGGATGTGCTTATCAGGAAAACATAGTCGTTGCAGCGCAAGAGGAAGTGGAGACATGCACACACGAGTCGGAGCAACAGCGTCCTGATGTTGAAGTTTGAGGCAAGAAAGTTTCAAAGAAAAGAAAGCAAAAGAAGGTTAGTGTCCTGGTCACTATATTATGTTGTTTTTCACTGTTAATAGTTCAATACTGTAAGTTGTGTTTAAACTGAACACCCCTTTTCCAATCTGTCCTCTAGTTGCGAGTGGGTGTACGAACTAGATCTACACAGACAGTGAAGCGAACGAGAGATGTTGCTTGTCAAACCTTTTGGCAGGGACTTGAGACTGGAGAAGCATCGTGCCAATGGGAAGAATATGAAGTGATTGACAACGGAGCTATACCACCACCAGCCATTGATAGTGAATGTCCTCCTGGTAGTTCGGATGCAGTCGGAGATCAATTCACAGAATCCACACCCGCAAAAACTAAGACGGTGAGAAAGTTGAAGAAATTGTTTTATTCACCCATCGCCGGAGAAGGAACAGATGTTGCAATGGAAGAGAATGAAGTAGACGACAATGAAACACCATCAATATCACTGAACATAGCGGAAGACGATATCAGAGATTCTACCTTTCATGTGAGTGACATGTCCTCAACGTTACAGGCCGAACCAGCTGGGATGCAGAGTGACAGTATAAGGAAAGAGGCCAAATTCATTGTATTCGATAGTTGTTTGATTGATATTATTATTCGGATTAAATGTGGGCATTTGGTAGGTGGGGAAGTATGTGGGGAGCCATTGATTAATGTGACTCGTGCAATTCGAGGCACTAACCTTAAAATACATGCCACCTGTACAAAATATCATCCTTTCACATGGTCTGCACAACCTATGCTGGGACAACTGCCAGCAGGCAATCTACTTTGTGCAGCGGCTGCACTTTTTAGTGGTTCAAGTTTTAAAAAATTAGAGTCTTTCTTTCAGTTTGTGGGAATCCATTTCATTGCGAAAACTCAGTTCTACAAATACCAAACCGATTATCTATTTCCAGCCATTAGCGAAGCTTGGAGAATGGAAAAAATGTCTATTGATAGTACATTCGCGGGCAAACGGTTCAGGCTAGCCGGTGATGGACAGTGCGACAGCCCAGGATTTTCAGCCAAGTACTGCACCTACCACTTTCAGGACATGGAAAGTAAGAAAATTGTGAGTTCGGTGGTCGTGCAGGTGTCACAAAGTACATCCTCAGTGGCCATGGAGAAAGTTGGCTTTGTAGCATCATTGCAAGAACTACAATCGCGGGGAATGGTGATCGACCTGATAGCCACGGACAGACACGTTTCAATTGCCAAGACAATGAGAGAACAGTACAAAAATATAAATCACCAATTTGACGTTTGGCATCTTGCAAAATCAATCAATAAAAAATTGTCGGCTGCAGGTAAAAAAAAAGAATTGCAAGGTATTTCACAGTGGTCCAAGTCAATCAGCAACCATCTTTGGTGGAGCTCAAAAACATGTGGAGGGTCCTTGGAAATTCTACTGGAAAAATGGCGGTCAGTAATGCCACACTGTACAAATGTTCACCGATGGAACACGAACCAACATTTCCACAATTGTGAACATGGCCATTTGTCCACAGAGGAGGCACGGAAGAAAAAGTGGTTGATTCCTTCATCACCCACTCACAAAGCCATTGAAAAGATTGTATTTGATAAAACTATAACAAAAGCTTTGAGGGGACTCACGGAATTCTGCCACACAGGAGATTTGGAGGTGTTCCACAATATGTGCCTAAAGTACAGGCCAAAACGATTGCATTTTGGCATGGAGGGCATGATAAATCGGACTCTTTTAGCGGTCTTGGCACATAACCATAATGTTGGCCGTCAACAAAGTAGGACGACCGGAACTTTAGGGACGCTTCGCTACAATAAGGCCTTCACTAAAAGAAGTAAACAATGGGTGATCAAACCAGTGTTTGAGGATATGCAATATGAGTTTATTGAGAAACTTATTGTTGACGTCCTAGATAGGCACATAAATGGAGTTGTGAACGAACCTGTGCAGGGGACAACTGCATTGCCACCCAACATTGCATCTGTTCCATGTCCACCTAAAGAAGAACTCATTGAGAAATACACATCACGGTTTAAATGATTGTAATTTGATTGTCTGTTCTCTCAAGTCTCCTCATGTCGCAGGCCCATTGAATATGTGTATCTATGTATTGTGTAAATAAAAGTGATTGCTCAGTGTACATGCAATGTGTCTCTCCACCCTTGTTCATTTGCGCATTAAATTAAACCAAACAGTAATATAAATCATTTTTCAATAAATATAGAATCTCTCCGTATTTATGGTTCTGTGTGGCTGCAAAGCACGCAGACAAAATGCAAAGATGGAGTGTAAATTTCAAGTCCTGTGAGAATGCCTTACACTGAATGTAGCTAACTTGGAATGTGTGCTCGTTCGAAGTGAAGGTCAGCTGCTTTGATTTTTTCTCGGGTGCCAGAATGGCCCACGACTCAGAATAAGGTTCTATTGTATTTTGACCTTGACAGGCCTGGACCACGTAAGAAACGATAATGAATATAATTTCAGAAACGAAAGCCATTTCATGTTCGTTCATTAGAAGAAATAACGTCGGCATAGAAGGAGTGGTATTTCGGGGCTGCCCTACGCACAGACGCAATGGAAAATGCAAATATAATGTAAGTAACTCTTTAGATGAGTTTATACCGCAATTTAATTACTATACAGTTGCTTTAAAGACGGGTTAAGTTGTACTTGTTCGTTCTATGTGGCATGTTGTTTTGTACCGCACACTATCTTGGGGAGAACCGTCTACTTTTACGGAAGCACCTCAAAACCTTTGCTTCTGCTTTCTCTCTCCCTCTCCCCTGCAACAACTGGTCCACTGTCTGTGATCTCGGTCCTGGGCCCTTCCACTCTCCACCTGCACTCCCTGTCAACCCCTGCACTGAGGGACTGTCTCAGTATCCTACAGCCCCCCCTTGACGTTTAAAACCCAGTTGCACTGTCCTAGCTATGAAATAATTTACCGACCGAATATATAAAATGAATAATTTTAATAAAGATCTGATGGTGAGACTAATTTCATTGTTTATGTTTTTCAAACAGGTACATCATGCATTACTGCATGTGTCACGAGTACCAGACACCGGCGGACGGCTTCTTTAACCGCCAGTTGCTTCTCCGCGTGAACAACGTTACCACCCTGACCATTTTATGGGACGATCGCCAAGTACAAGTATGCCCTTACGCGGTACTAACGGCTAGATGCAACATACAGACCGTTGTGGTGGCCTAGTGCCTCGTTGTTGGAACAGCCATGCGATTATCAGTGCGACCGAAGAGCTTATTTTATCGTAAACCAACACCATGTCTACTGCACACGAACATCGCTTGCCTCAAGACGAAATATTTTGGATCGAGAGCAAATAAAAATTCATTTATCTAAGACCCTGTGTACAGCAAAGGAACATCGTGTGCCTCGAAACGAACTTTTCGGAACGTGAACAAATAAAAATGCAAATCGCTGAATATTCTCAAAACATTTGATGTCAAATAAATGTACTTTGCCAAATGTACAATCTTGCCGTTTGCTTTTAAACCACTGTTTCATATTCCGAATTGTGGCGCTGTATTGTGAGATGATCTAAGACCCTGTGTACAGCAAAGGAACATCGTGTGCCTCGAAACGGAACTTTTTGGAACATGTGCAAATAAAAATGCTAATCGCTGAATATTCTCAAAACATTTGATGTCAAATAAATTTACTTTACCAAATTTACAATCTTGCGGTTTAATTTAAAAGTACAGTTTCATATTCCCAATTGTGGCGCGCTGTGTTGTTTGAGCTCATCTGTGTTGATTTCCTGGTTCTGTGTGGAGTCGCGTAGAAGACGCCTGGGCGCGTTTGCCTACGCAGCACAGTCACGTCACGGATAGAGGCGGGGAATATGAATGTTTTGATCAAGTCTGTTTCAGGGGCGGGGGATTTGATTTAGTGCCGCAAAAGCAGGTGAGCCAGGGCGATGCGGCAAGTGATAGGATTATCATAAAATGGCGGCTGATTTCGAGTGCGTTAATGGACGAAAAGTCGGGTAAGGTCCATAGGAAAGTTTTCCACGATCTACCGAGTTATGCTTAAAAACACATGGCCGAACCGTAGGGACAATAAAAAAAAAGTCCCGGAACTCTCCTTTAATGATTCATATGGTGATCCATTCTCGTATGAAATATATATCACTTTAAAGTGATATGTAACCATATTGTTCATAGTGTACTTAGGGACAATGCCATTTGATGCCACGTCCTGTTTTGTCAAGGGGTGAAAGGTCGTGTTTCATCGCTTTCCGGCATGTCACTTTGGGGTGGGGTCAAATTACATGACTTCTGATGATGTCATCAGAGGTCAAGGGTCGTGAGGCGAGAGGTAGGCCACTTTTTTGAGGCGAGGGGTGGGGCACTTTTTTTTGGGTGACCGGGCCTATTTCTTGTCGCACTCCGACCCTGAGTTGGGCAGGTACCCATTGCATGGTTGCAAAACGGTTGCACCAGCTTCAAGACACTGACTCAGGCGCACAAATACACGCATGAGCAATAGCCGAGAAAATGGTGTTTGAGAGCTGCAGCAGCAGTTGAAATAGGCACCGCCTTTGTGTGGGGCATCACTTACCTTAACATGATATGTGGGCGTGTTGGGGGTATTGCCCTGGCGGGCCACTAAAGTGTGACATGTAGTTAAATAAGAGTATCATTTCATTTGTGCTCGACTTTGCTTTCTTTGAACGAAAATAATACCAGACAGTTTTTAAGAGTTCTAATCACTTCAAAGATGAAAACACAAAACGCTCACGTATTGGGTTTGAAAGAGAAATTCTGCAAAGGTCACAGACGATATTGCGCTCCAAATGACATTGGTCAAGTGCATGGGCGAGTATATTATGTATTGTACAGGAAGAGGTATATTGGTTTCTTACAGGACTGCAGCTCTAAAGTGTTCCGCAGTATGTTTCTTACAGAGAGTTAGCAGTCTACAGCATAGACCTACTGCGCTATAAAAGACCAAAGAATAAGTACTGTGAAGCCTAACCTTTCATTTGATTATGTTTGCACAAATTCTATTTGTACAATGCAAAGCTTTTGCATGTGCGAGCACCATCACGCCCTACAACCTCGACAATGTGTACTATGAAAGGAAATGCTACTTTTTTCTCCCGAATCCAACCCGCCAACGATGAGGTCATAGAATACGTAACAAGCAGAACCAGTTTCCAAACTCCAGAAAGTATTGTTGCCAACTGCTAGCTTGGCAGGCTCTGCAGGCTGTTGTGCTGATTCTCCAGTGCGCGCGGCAACCCGCATGACATTTTGTTAAGTTGATGATGGATAGGCAAGACTACCTCGGTCCCTCTAAATACCATTATCCCTCACTTTACCCACAAGCCCAAGAAATGTGAAAAATGGAGTTTGCTGCAAAAAATGGCTCCTTATAAATTTGTCTTGAGAGCTGTTCTGCGACCATTTCAATGACAGGTTCCATTCGAGATTTACGGGCCTTCAACTGCACTGTTATAAAGAGCCCTCATGAGGAGGCCGGACAAGGCCACGGGCCATTAAACAAAGGTAAGTGCTCCGCGCTCTGGTTCCAGCAGCACAGCAAGGCTCAGCTGGCGGACTTTTCCATTCATCTGCTTTATTTCGCCAATGCCACAACAGCCACCAAATATACATACACATTGCAGAAAAGAAAAACAGTGGTGACAAGATCTCACGGTTAACTCCAACAGGCTTCGACTAAAATCTCCATCCATCCATTCTATTCCGTTCCAGACTGCATCATCAGTTAAGGTATCATATATATAGGCCTCCAAAGGCGCAAGTGCATAACTATTGCAGCCATTCTTAGAATGGGGGGCGTGGCCTGGAGCCGATGGCGTGCAGAGGCTGATTCGCCGAGCTCCGGCCGAGACGCCGTTTCCGAATCTTTTTTCTCCGGCTTAAGTGGGACAGCAGCCCGCTGAGAAGCACGCAGCGGTGCGAGAGGCGATCCCGCATAAAACCTGCTCGAGGGGTCGGAATCTCCGGCCCCCTGGACGGCAGCGCAGGTCCTGGAACGCGCTCCCTCCCCCTGCCGTGCCTGGACCCAAGATGGCGCCCCACACAGCTTAGCGGGGCCTCCGTGCGGACTACCCCCATCAGCACACTCGGCTGGGAACACTGAGGAGGAGTATCGCAGCGGTGCTGGCCTCCTCGCAACATCCGACTGTGGTCGGCACCAGACCCTCGCCCTTCTACCCCCTCACCACGCCGGACGGCTCCGGTCGACACTACGTGCCGGAACCTTGCACAGCGAGAGCCGTTGTATCCCCGGAGCTCCACTGTGACACAACACACATCCCGGAGACGGCGGAGAGGGTCTCCACGTAACATCCGACCACAGCCCACACCAGACTCTCGTTCTTCCTCCCCTCTGCCGGCGACCTACAAAAAAGCACAGCACACATCCCGAGGACGGGATCACGCGGAGGCACCACCAGCCTCTGCCCCCCGGGCCCACATCCAACTGCAACGAGGCCGCCGCCGGGAAGCAGAGCCGGAGGAGCAACAGCCGCTGGGTCACTGCGATCCGCCGCCTTATCCAAAGGTTCGGATTCCGGCTCAGAAACCAGAAACGACTCGGAAAGCTGCGACGGCGGAGCCCTGGGAGACGAGGTGCGTCAATCCACGGAACAACTGTGAGTGCGGCCCCTGTTGCTCCCCCCAGCTACAGCCTGCATTAACTCTGCGGCTGGGCCACCCAATAAGACTCACACACCAAGGGGTGACAACTCCTGCCCTCTGGTTGCGGCACACGGCTGAGCCCTGAGCGCTCCAACACTAACACCCCCGAGTCCAGGGGCATCGTCATAGGCGCCAAGGTAGCGGGTAAAGCATCCGAACGCACAGTGGAATACAGTGGAATACATAACTCCAGAGAGCTGCGCCCCAGACAGCTCCTAACCACTGACAATATTATACTTTTGGTGCAGAGCCCACTCTGGAACTCCATTCCAGGCCACATAGGCGAGCAGCCCTGACTCCCACCCCACCAGTTTCAGAGCTCCAGGGCAACCGCTATTGCGCCTCTAACATGGCCGCTAAAAACAAAACCAGAGCTGCCACCATGGACTCCTTCGTCTCAGCCCGGGCAAAGACTCCCACCCAAGCCAGGGCTGGCTCCACTGAAATCATTCGCTCGCATGAGACGGAGCCCAATGATAATCACTCCCAGATAATGGACGCTATTGCCTTATTAAAGACTCATATAGACTCCAAGATAGACGAGTTCAAAATAGACATACAACTCATTCGCCAAGATGCCCGCAACTTAACGGAGAGGGTGACGGCCATGGAGAAATTTACAGAGGAAAAGTCCGGGGCCACAGCAGCCCTACAATCCGAAGTCTCGATCCTGAAAAGGAAGGTCGCATTCCTAGAAGAAAGGGCAGAGGAAGCCGAAGGTCGGGCTAGACGGGGTAACATCAGTATCCTGGGTATCCCGGAGGGAAATGAAGGCCTGAATACTACGTCCTATGTCGAAACCCTGCTGCTACAGGAGATTGGGGCCGGCAAGTTGACTCAGGGATTTGCGGTGGAGAGGGCCCACAGGTCCCTCCAGAAACGACCTCCCCCCAGCTCGCATCCACGGCCAATAATAGCCAAGATACTAAATTTCCAAGACAGAGAAACTATATTAAGATACTCCAGGGAAACAGGCCCTATCGTACAGGGCGACTCTAAGATTTCCATATACCCTGACTATACCCAGAAAGTGCAGAGGGAGAGGAACTTGTTTGTTCCGATTAAAGCAAGGCTTCGCCAACTGAACCTTAAATATAGGTTGCTGTACCCGTCCCGCCTGAAAGTCATCCACAAAGGGCGAGCAATATTTCTCGAAAACCCGGAAGCAGCCAACATGTGGCTAGAGGACAATAACCTCGCCGACGGTGGGGATAACCTAGGGGAGGAAGACTGAACCCCGGGGGAGGAGAACTGGACCCCAAGGACCCTCCGCACCACCCACACATGAAGCATAAACAGCCGGACCCAAGAAGGTAATCCAATTAACAGTATATCGTATGGAAACGACCCTCGTTCGGCCTCGCCGCCTCACAGTAGCCCGCCCCCAGCGAAAAATCCAACCGGGCTAGTTCGGTCTTTTTTGCCCGACCCAACTTGCGCCCGATTCCCGGATGGGCTTAGACGGCGCGGGAGCGCCTGAGCACCGCGACAGTGTTGTAGTCGCTGGGCGCACCAGTTTGAGTTATGTTATTAGTTTAGTTAGTTTTACAGTCTTCGCCCCATTGATGCTTGAAAAAATCGAGATGGTCACAAGATACGCTCCAGGAATTGATGAATCAGAGGTCCATCGCCCACAGCCCACCAACCACGCCTTGATGCCGCACCAGGCCATCGTGATTGTGCCTCACGCCAAACCCAGAACACTGAATCAATGGCATCACAACTCAACGTGATGACATGGAATGTAAGGGGAATGGGCTCGTACCTCAGGAGGAACCACATACAGTCTTATCTTAGGAGGAAGAAAGTCTCGATTGCGATGCTACAGGAGACGCACCTCACCGAGGACGCTCTGTCCAAATTGGCAGACCGATGGGATGGGACTGTGAGAGGATCCCCATACTCCAAATACGCGAGGGGTGTGCTAATATGGGTAAACCTGAATGTGCCTTTCCAGTTACACGGATGTGAATCTGATAAGGACGGAAGATACGTAATAATGTGGGGAACTATAGAACAGACCCCGATCTGCTTGGCTAACACATACTTCCCACAACATGGAATCCCGTCTTACCTCAGTACACTGAGCCCCAAGCTGGCACACCACCGAGGCCAAACCTTCATATGGGGAGGAGACTTTAATTGTGTCATGGATACAGCTATGGACAGATCACTCCCTCCCCCCCAGCCGAGCAATCCCGCAACCCGTACTATGGCGGAGACACTAGACCAACTCAATCTAGTGGACATCTGGAGGATACAACACCCAGCTGACAGGATCTACTCACATTACTCAGCCCCACACAGCGTCTACACAAGAATAGATTATTTGTTCATCGATCGGGACCAGGTCCCGCTGGCGATAGCCACAGAGTACCTGGGGAGATCTATCTCCGACCACTCTCCGTTAACCATGCAGTGGCGGCAGAGGGGACCCAGACCCCCGATCCCCATGTGGAGAATGCCTTCCGCGACATTAGAGGACTCACAGTTCAGAGAAGACCTTGCCGAGAGACTAGAGGAGTACGTCGAAATCAACAAAGGATCCGTGTCCACCTGGAGCACACTGTGGGAAGCCATGAAGGTGGTTACCAGAGGAGAAATCATATCAAGAGCTGGTGGCACCCGCAGGCAACTAAAGACGTCACTTGAGGCCCAAGAATCAGAGATCACTCGTCTGGGGTCCAGTTCTGACGCCTCCCCAGAGGTCGAAATGAAACTGAAAGCAGCCCGAGAAAAATGTCAGCTCTCCTGGGACAGGCTGGAAAAATTTGACTTTGCCACGTACATCGCCCGATCCCACAGGGAATCAGACAAACCAGGTAGGCTGTTGGCCTGGTTGTGCAGAAGAGAGCACCCTAAACACCTACCAACGGAAATAATAGACACAGAAGGTGTATCCCACAGGACACAGATGGGGATCAACAAAGCATTTGCTAAGTTCTACTGAAAACTATACGCTCATGAAGCCCAGATCCCCACCACAGAAATAATAGATACCCTGGAAGAGATTGGTCTACCCCAAATATCCAGCGAACAGAGAACTGAACTGGACATGGAAATCACTCTTGACGACGTAAGATGGGCCATCAGGTCGCTTGCTACCAACAAGACCCCTGGCAGCGACGGACTTACACCGGAATTTTATAAAGCATACGAGCCCATCCTCACCCCCATCCTACACGAAGTCTACCAGGAAGCTTACGCAAACGGGATCCTCCCCAACACCATGAGAGAAACTATAATCATCCCCATGCTTAAGCCCCACAAACCGCCCACTGATTGTGACTCATACCGACCCCTGGCCATGCTCAACTACGATAGCAAGATCCTCACCTCAATACTGGCCGGCAGACTTGCTAGAGTGGTAGGGTCTATAATTCACGAAGATCAGAACGGATTTGTTCCAGGGCGCAACACCACAGCTAATTTGAGGAGGCTTCAACACATCATGGCCGAAACTCACGATTCTGTGGAAGACCTAGCGATATTGTCGCTCGATGCCATCAAGGCCTTCGACTCCATCTACTGGGAGTGGCTGGTGGAGGCCTTGCGGGCTTTTGGCTTCGGAAGTGGCTTCATCAGATGGGTCCAGGTTCTCTACAACTCTCCAGTGGCCAGGGTCAAGACAGGCGGAATAGTCTCAGAACCTTGGGAAATACAGAGAGGCACGAGACAAGGATGCCCACTTTCGCCCATGCTGTACATACTGGGACTGGAACCGATCGCCATATACTTCCGTCAACAGCTTTTCGACGCCGGCATTAAGGTGGGCAACGTTTATAACATAATATCATTGTACGCAGATGACGTTCTCCTGTATTTAAAAGACCCCCGAGATCAACGCACCGACAACACTGGAGGTACTCGACAACTACGCAAGATACTCTGGAATCCAATTTAGCAGACACAAATCCTCAGCATTCCCCCTAGCCGGATTGAGAGACGTTTTAGCAGAAGACCTCCCAAATATAGGGATAAAATGGCAACCCGAGAAGTTCAGGTATTTGGGGATTGATGTCAGCCACACCCCACAGCTCACACATGAGCACAACACAGAAGTCGCTATCACCAACCTCCGGCGATTTATAAAATTCTGGTCCAAACTCCCACTGGCAATGGTGGGGAGAGCGGCGATTGTCAAGATGATAATCCTCCCCCGTTTCTTGTATTTCTTTGTGAACATTTGCCACTATGTACGGCCTCCCTTCTTCAAGAAATTGGAGGCCATCATTAAGGACTTTTTGTGGGGGCCCCACAGGCACAAACTGTCACTAGCTACGTTAACCCTGCCGCATAAAGAAGGTGGAATAAAACTTCCAGATCTCCAGCTCTATTACCTGGCTGCCCAGCTCAGTCACATCACGAAGTGGCTGTCAGACGAACCTTCAGCTGAACTGGGGCTACTGAAGCAACCTCACACCAACCTAATTACTAAAGAAACCCCATGGAACCCCCCTTGCCGCTCCCCGGAAATCCCTTTAGTTGTGGAGCTTGGCAGACAGATATGGGCCAGGACTTGCTACATTAGGAAGGTGCAACACCCGTACTCTCCAGACCATCCCATAATGGTAGACGTGTGCAAAACGAAGGCAGACCTTCCCATAGCAAGGAGATGGGAGGAAGCTGCTATATATACATGGGGAGACTTGTTTGAAGGTGGAGTGTTCAGGGACTTTGAGTCGATACAAGTTATCGAAGGACTATCCAAAGGCCAGTTTCTCTGGTACCATAGGCTCAAACAAACCGCCAAGAAGCAGTGGCACTCCTGGCCAGAGGAACCCACCCCTGACCCTCTACTACAGGAAATGTATGACCTCTCCGATGGATGGAGACCGGTCTCCAGGTTGTACAACAAGCTCATCGACAAACCTAACCCTAAAGGAGCGGTGCTGAGGGCAAAATGGGAAGCAGACCTCGTAGCCCCACTCACTGATAAGGAATGGGAAAGAGCATTAATATTCCCCAAGAAAGTGTCAAGAAATTCCAGATTTGGGCAAATACAGCTGAATGTCCTTTACCGAACCTACATGACTCCCCACAGAGTTGCCTTGTTCAACACGAAGGTCCTACCGTTGTGCCCATGGTACGGGAACGACAGGGCAGACATGATTCACATGTTCTGGACCTGCACTAAAGCGATGACACTCTGGTCGAAAGCCAAGCAGTCCTGCAGAGACGCCGGAATGGAGAGATACGAATGGTCACCCGGAGAATGCCTACTGGGTACATACCCCAGACCAAGCAAATTCAAACACCTTGTGAAGCTAATGGACATTTCATGTATACTCGTTAAAAGGACCATAGCAATGGCCTGGAAGACACCCGCAGGCCCCAGGCACGAACGTTGGTTAAACGAAATGGCGAGATGGACCGCTGCAGAAACCAGAGCCTGGCAGGAAGGAACTACATCCAGTGGGGACACCACAAGCGGCACCCTGGTCGCCTGGAGGGCTCTTCTGATGGATATGCACTTCGACGCAGACCATAAGCCCCCCTGAGCACCTGTAGTGTTTTGTAGTAACAGGTTCCTTGCATTAACACAATGCAGATGTCCCCTGAAACTGTTCCCCTCCACTTCCTGAGAAGTCATAACCTGGACTGAACCACCATCTCGAACCCTACATGTTACATCACACGAAGACTATTGTTGTTTAAGTTGTTTTTCTCTTTGTTTGCTTTAATCCATAAGTTTGTATTGTCTCACTTTTATCACAAAACCAATAAAATACTTTGAAAAAAGAAAAAAAAAAAAGCCATTCTTAGAATGTAATGCAAACAATTGGCCTCATTACAAGGTTTCTGGTCCAGTAACAGTGGTACCGGTAAGCTTCCGGGTATCATTATTACCGGACCGACAAACTACGAGTTCTGCTCGCGGGTGCCTTCCCGCCCGCCAGGTCTGACCTGGTGGGTGGAACGGCACCCGCTCGACAAACTTGACGGACGCATCGGCACCATTCATGTAATAATTACCGGCACCCGGCAATGGGCAATTACTGGGTCCGGCGGGGCTGGAATGCCCCGGTAATTGCCCATTGCCGGTAAATGCCGCCAATGTCATAATGAGGCCCTATATGTAGTTAAAATGCAACATTTACTACGGTACCCAGACTATTCCTGCCTGGCATAACATCAACGTTCCTGACCCACCTCAGCAATGATGCTGTCACATATGGCAGACTTTTCTTTTATAAGATAGATATCGCCACAGAAAATGCTAAACGTTTTTAAACGCTTGACAAAAAAATATGTGAAAAGTATGTTGCAAAGTTGGATGACGAAGACATGCTTCAAGCAACAACTCTTGAGGAACATCGCAAAATGTACCCGTTCATGCCCGAATGTACACAAATAAAATGATGTGTCATGGTGGCAATGATGTCAAGAAAACATCGGTTCATGTGCTCTAGTAAAAATCAAGACTGATGCATTCTCACACCCAAACTTTTATTCATGGGATGGACTCGTGCAGACAGAGGTTCTGTGGAAATTTCAGGAAAGGACAGTACCAAACCGTCTCACGCAACCCCACCCACAGCATGGGACTCATGATAACTCTGCTCTTGACTCGCCTTCAAACCCCGGCCTCTTGCTGCCCTAGCCCTCAGGCCCTTCCTACTTAGTCTCGGGAGGATAGCTCAGCGGCAATGTGCTCGCCTTAGAAGCAAGACGACACGGAGCAACACAGGTTCGATCCCCGGGTCCGCGCTTAGAAACCTCTGGATATTAAGCGCGTTATAAATAACATATCATATCATATAATATCATACTCCTACTTCAATCAAAGCGATCTTCATCAGGTGGACATCTCAGTGAACGCCATTAAAAGATCTAGAAGTATAGATTGGTAGATATTAATTACAGGGGTTCTGAGTGACATCTGATGGACAATAATAGCGAAGCTCAGGTTGTTTATGATGTCACTTGGGACCCGGAAGTGAACTGCATCCAAGTCCGTCCATCCAAGTCCGTCCTTTGCAGCGGCAGCTCCCTGTGCAGCAAAACAAAATGTGGTGCCTCCCTCCCCCGTGCATCCCTATTGTTATTATATGCGTGCCACTCTGGCATTTAATCTCAATAGGGCACCTGCCGCAACTTCTCTTTCCACGCCAGCTCAGGGGAGACCTTGAAAGACTCCCCCAAGCTGGAGTGTTGGGGGGCTAATGGCGCCTCGGGTGGTCGCCCGGACAGTACTACCCCACGGCCGGCCCCGACTGCATCCTCAACTTGAAAGCAAGCCATCTATAATTGTATGTTGTGTGCGGCCGCCTGGGTCCAGTACGACCTACTGTGCCATCTTTCGGTGGTCGGTCATTTTTTCGAAAAAATAATGTCGAATGACAA
Source organism: Ambystoma mexicanum (assembly GCF_040938575.1). Taxonomy (NCBI): domain Eukaryota; kingdom Metazoa; phylum Chordata; class Amphibia; order Caudata; family Ambystomatidae; genus Ambystoma; species Ambystoma mexicanum. The sequence continues at coordinate 770,458,692 of NC_090928.1, read as the reverse complement.
TTTTTTCGAAAAAATAATGTCGAATTTTTTTTTCAAATTCCGTTTTTTTAATTATATATTTATTTTGGGGTTAGGGATAAAAAAAATGGGTAAAAGAAAAAAAAAAATTTAAAAAAGGGGTTTGGGGGGAACCCCCCCATTTCGAAAAAAATGCATTTAAAAAAAATGCGACATTTTTTTCGACATTTTTTTTTCGAAAAAATGACAACATTATTGGTTTCGAAATTATTACTATAAACCCCATCTTTCATGAACGTCCATTGCACAGTGTATATATATATCATACAAAATACCAGGTTCCTGCTTCCTTCACGCCACACAATCCAAAAAAAGCCGTGTAAGGAAAATGCTGCATCGCCAGGCAGTGATGTCCTAGCAATTGATTATGAATTCCATAATACCCTACCATGATGTCACAGGGGGAGGATACAGCATTCGGAAAGGTATGTAGTTGCTATTGGCTTCCTAGAGTTATCACAATTAAATAACATGCAGTTTCCCTGACCAGAATCATTCCTGCTTTACCCAAGCACACTTTGCTGGCATCATGCGGCATATCAGCGCGAGCACGCCATTGGTTCCCAGGGAGTCATAAAAGGTGGGATAAATCACAAAGCGCAGTCACTTCAAAGAATGACAAACGTAACGACTGTGAAAAACAGAAAAAAGTGATATAAATAAACGCACTCATAATTGTTCCATGAATTATGCAGCACATAAATTGTGTGCTAATAGGCAGCGTTTACACACGATTGAAGACGCATGTGAAAACTGACATTGTCAGATTAAAAATGTGCATTATGCCAAAAAGGGGGGCTAAATCACACACGCGATTACAGGAGTGAGCACATGTGGCACATCTGTATACAGCTGGCTACCGGTGGGAAATATGCAGCAGCTGGAAGACATGCAGTAGCTGATGCAAGACCGAGACCCGCCCACGGACAAAATGGTGACTAAAGGTCAACTGTTTGGAACCTCCACCAAGTATCACTCTCACAGGAATCTGTATGCCTGTGTTAATATGTGTGTTGAGTATCCACCTCCCCGGGATTTGCACATGCTGATCACACCCTCCCTAGTATCTGCATGTTCATGTGAAGGCAGAGTTTCGCCCTCACAAGTATCGGTACGTGCATGTAAATACTGAGGGTCAGTCTCGCTCGCCTGGATCTGCAAGAGCATGTAAATGCCGAGCGTTGCCCTCATTGGGACCTGCAAGTGCATCTGAATGCTGAGTGGCGTCCACATGGAATTTGCATGTGCATGTAAAACATAACACAGAACTGCAAAGGTACAAGCACACCTTAAAGCAAAATGCCCAATACAAATGAATTTCATTTAGTTGTTTTGCAGAGCAGTACATGTTGCCTTTTGGCCATCTGTGAGCACTTGTCTGCCTTGTGGATGGAGTCCAGGTGGATCTGTTTTACCTCTCATGGGTCATTGGCTGGAGTTTAAGGGACAGTGACAAGCAGCAGTGCGTTCTCCGATTGCTGAGGTTTGGTCCATTCGCTGGGGACTGAGGGATTGTGCCCATCCTGGTCTTCCCTGGGTCAAAAGCTATCCTCCGGTCCCACTGCACAGCTTTGACCTCTTCACGCATTCCCTTGAGCCCGACATCAGCTCAGCTGGGAGAAAAGGTCCAATGCTGAGTTCGCCCTTCTCACCCGCGTGGCCGAGAACAGTCACACATGGCTAGGTCAATAGGTGTGCAAGCTGGATGGAACTAAAGCGACCCTTGATTGGAGATGGTCTTTGGTCTGTGGCTACATTGAGAGTAGTGCCCTGGACTTGGTTATCTTTAAGCCTGAAAGGAGCCTTTTGGGATGGCTATAGCCCGGTGGGAGGCTGGTTTCGACCACCCCATGCCCAGGATGAGGAGGGGCTCTTGTGGGTGATATCCGTGTAATCCAGCCTTTTCACACTCATCTTTTCATGAGCTGTAATTATCTTCGTTAAAAGAGGGTAGCTGAGTGATCCTCAACTGTGGTTGGGTCTTTAATCAACTCTGGTCTCCACTATGGCAACAGTGTGCTTGCAGGTATCCCTATCAGAAAAATTACTAGGCCTCCCAGGGTTCAGAATGCTGCAGTGCGCCTCATCTCTAAAGCCCCCAAATGTGCTGCTATTTCATCCGTGCACAGGTCTCTCCACTGGCTCTCAGTGAAGGAGAGGATCGATTTTAAGATACTCTGCCCGGTTTTTAAATCCATACACAAGCTTGCACCAAAGAACCTGCCAGACAAACTGACATGGCACGAACTGACACGTCGGCTCCCTTAATCCGACAAACCCCTTCTGCTGATTCCTGCTTCCAGATGTATTTCTAAGGAGGGGGGGGCGGGTTTTGCGGTCTATGGCCCCAGAATGTGGAACTCCTTGCCTTGGGAGGTCCAGAGCATTACGGTGTTTGCCCAGTTCCAGAAATTCCTCAAAACCTTTCTGTTTAAATGACTAATTCAGGGAAGGCTGTTCTTGATAGATCCCAGAACAGTTGCCTGGTGTATGTTGATTGCTGCTAAAGTACTATCTGCGCCCAGATGCAGTTCAGTCTGCCCGCAGGAGTGCGTTACAGATATTTCAAAAATTCAAAGTTAAAATCCTGGGTGTTACAGGGCTGGCGAGGTAGCTTACCAGAGATCTTCCCTTCTGATATATGGAAAGTTATTTACCAAGGTGGTAGCCTGGATTTCTCGGGAAGGGGTTAACTTGGGGTCAATGCCTGTACCAGGTGAGGAGATGTGAGAGAATCCATTAAGGCTCTGAGACTTTCACTGGCCTATAATGTTGGGATAGTTCACTGCAATATTTTTAGTTAGGTTGTTTCTATTCCTTAACTGTTTTTTCAGCACACGTCATTGCTCCGAGATGGAGGCACCCTTTGTCTGGCGAGAGAGTGGATCAAGGAGAATGCGGCCAGGAGTCCAGCAACAGGCGAGAAGTTTCCAAGGTTGCCTCCAATCAACTTTTAACCAGAGCGGACATGCCAGCTCTATGGCGTCCATTTCATTGTCTAGAGGCTGGAGAAACAGACCAATTCAGGGCTGCTCAACGCTTCGTGAATCTCTAAAGAGTTGGGAAGCGGTGGACTATTGTGTGTGCATGCACACAGCATTTATGAGGGAGACACTGTGCAATGCTATAAAAGTGACTCCAGTTTGGTAACGCGGCCGGGGTATTTGGTACAGTCAACCTTAAGCAGATTGAACGGCATAGAGAGTAGTGTCCCGGCAATAAGCTACGATTAAAGCGAACATGTCTTTACAAATGAGAAGTTCAAATGCTTGCTGAAGAGGGGACCAAGCTAAAGGCAAATACAATTCGAGTTAAATAGTCAGAAGTTATTTGTTAAGCAGTTAGTTTTAGGGGCAGTCTAGGTAGTTAGGTTTAAGGCAGCTATGAACACTGGTAAATTACTTACCAGCAACTAGAAATCAGTAATTTTGGGGGGGGGGATTCCTAAAAAGGCAGTATGGTATAATAGTCTCTTTAAATGTGTTAGTCACGTCTACAGAAGGCATCCTCTGATAAGATTGAATACCACCTACCATAGGAAAGAGCTTGCTGTCAGTATATTTCGTGGTTTTAGGAGCGTTGCTCGGTTTCCTGATGTTTTGTCTGAGGAGGAGATTGGAATCCATGTCTTCATTCATCAATGCACAGATTGGTGGCCCACTTTCTCACAGAGCCTTTATGAGTCACTTGCTGGTGTCCTCTAATCCCTTTGCCATGGGGATATAGGGGATATGTTTTTGCAGGACCCACATAAAGAAATGAGGGGAAGGAGGGAGTGAAAGTGATGGTAAACAATTATTTTTTTCTCTAAGGTCTTTCATATGTGGGTCTTGTTTTGTGTGTCTGGAAAATAGATGAATACAAAGGGTTTAAAACATGCAGTCACTGTATAGAGATGACTGTCCTTTCTGGTACTTTAACCAAAAGAATGTAAGCACCTTGCACTCCTAGCATGTTTTGATTCTAGATGTGATTTTACTCTTTATTTTATGAAACAATGTTATATGTAATTCAAGGTGCGGGGAGACGAAAAACAACCCTGGCATATGGTGAGAATAAAAAATACTGTTTTTTGGAATTCCCATAATAACGGATTGTGGCATCCGCGGGATGTTTGTTTACATGTATGATGTCATTCACGTTTGGAACGTGATGATGTCACAACTAATTGCCGCACATTTATTCGGCCGTTTTGTTTCTACCTAATCAACTTGGCGCAACCGGAGATGCACGCACGCCTCTACGGGACTCCTAAGTAAGTGAAATTGAGTCAAAGGACTCTATCTGTAAATACCTAAATACAAGAATATTGCAATCCTCTCAGGGAATTGGGATTACAATTGTGCACCTCTCTCTTTCTGTTGGGGAGTGCGGAGATGCTTTAGTAAGCACTGAAGCGCCCTTAATTCCTGGCGTGTCACACCCTCAAGCATTAGATGCCTTAATTGTGGACCTCTGTAAATTAAAGCTCACAGTATGAGATTTTTTTCAACTATAGTGCACGGATGCTAATTTCAGCAACACAATTTTCTAACAGTCTGCTAGCAAATGTTTTTTAGACATGTGTTGATGAACACCCTCTATGTGCAAGGTTCTGTTAAATCTGGTAAATCTAGACCTACATAAACAACAGAGCGCCTTCATTATTTGAAGACATTGGGATAAAACCCATAAGGGGTAAGAGTCATGATTCAATTATGATCATAATGAATCTGAGTCTTGTACATCACTGTTCGGAGGAGTGTCTATAAACTTATGTTATTCTAATGATCACAGTGAATATGGTTATTGATTAACATTTGTTTGGAATCTGTAAATCACTAGTACTTGCAATGTATGAATTAACTACATTGGGAAACTAATAATTAAGATTTATGTTTGATTTTTTTAATAGATTTATAGTCTGAATATATTATCAGGCCTTGAAGAAGAGAATTTATCTCGAAACGTGTTGGGCAACCTTGTTTGGATCAATACATTTTGTATGAAATTGGAAATCAAGATGCAAGTGTACTACTTTTTATAAAATCATGAATGTACTTCTAACACTATTTGGTGTATAAGAATTGTTGGTTTTACCTTTTTTTAAATAAAAAAAAACTTGCGATGATTAATACTTACCTGAAATTGTTTGGCTTGTATAGCCACAGATAGTGTGCAGGGGACGGGAGTTCCCCAATTGGGAACAATTGTTCTTTCTGGTACTTTTGTCACAGGTTTACATTCTGCAACTCTGGTGGGAGGTTCATTAATCTGGGCTTATTTCCGCCTCTAAACACATTAAGGGCATATGGACTATGTGTGTGGCACAGCTTCAGAAAGGCTATGTTTCCTGGACAGACAACACTCAGTGCCTCCTAATCCCCGACGGCTAAAAGCACATTTGTGCCACCAAAACACCCACAGGAATAAGCATTCCCTGCTCTCTCTGGCAAACCTCACCCCCATCCCTTTCTTTGTCTCTTGGCAGAAATGATGTACTTGCCAGATGACATAGACTTCTTCATTTGTTTGGCAGAGATCAATGTAGCTGTCAAATGACATATATTCATTAATTTGTGTGTCAAAATAAGAAGTGAAACCCAATTGTAGTTTTGTAAGCAAGGAAAGATATAGTTTCCTTGGAGGTGGGCACAATTTGAAAGGGCAAAACGTGTCAAATGACTGATCTACATGAAAAACATTATTTTGGTTTTCAATAGCAATGTTTGAGCGCATTCTGGGAATTCTTTGAATTTGTTTAGTCCATTGAAAGCACTTACAGGTTTAGTACCAGCCATGCCCGGTGCAGCCTATCACACATAACATGTCTTCCTAGTATCAGAATGGACATGAATAGCCGTTGACGAAAACTCAGCGCAACAAGGATCTGATCAGTGCCTCTAGTGAGCGAGTGTGCAGAATGTGTCTCTCTCCTGCCAAAAGAAGCGAGGAAAGACCAACTATTTGCTGTTGAACGTTGATCCATAGTTTTGAATCAGCAGAAATGGTTCAAAGACATCCGAGAACACAGTGAGAAAATCCCCGGCACCATGCCTTTCTTCTTCCCACAATGCACTACTCAGTTAAGTGTTGCTCATTGACCCCACTCCAGTTCGTTCAAGTCATGTGGTTTTCAGCATTTAACCCATTGGACAGTTTTTGTCCTGGCATAGAAAAACAAAACATGGTCATTAACTGAAACTTGGTACTAGAGTACCTCTGGGTATCTGGTGATGGCAGTATAAAAGGGGAAATTAGCAAACCTGAAGGTTCTGTAATTCCAGCAAAAACTGTGGGCTTTTGGTAGGTATTTTCAGTGTTTGGATTTTGTATGCCTTTACACACTTTTCACTACTCCACAGAAACCGGCTAGAATTTGCTGCATTCACACACAACCATCTATTCGACAATGTCCGTAAGTGGCAAAAAAATAATGTAAATTATGGCAAGAAATGCAGGACTGAGACATAAAACCTCCCGCAATACAAAGGTACGTTTAAACACTTAGCAACGGGACATCACCTACCTCTTACAGGAACAACTGTACAGTACATTGGGCCTCGTTACACGTGTGGCGGTCTGGAACCAACAGTGTCGGTAAGCCTACCGGTACTGTTATTTCTGGACCGGCACACTACGGCTTTGACTGCCGGAGCAGCTGTGCCCGACAGGGCAGACCCTGCCGGACACCGCGGCCATGGTTGGCAAGCCGTAACGGAAGCACTGGCACCTTTATAAACGGTGCTGGTGCTTCCGTGTTCCTCATTCCCATTGAGTCCTGTAGGACTCAATGGGAATGGGGAATAAAAATGTACCGGCGTCGTACTTTTCAGAACGCCGGCGTTGTAATCCCCCGGTGTTACCGCCTAGCGAGGCGCCAATAAATCTTACAAGTCTGGCGGCAACCAGCCGGTAGCACCGGCAGGGTTACCGATGGACTTGTAATGAGGCCCATTGTGTTGAAGCACTTTGTGCCGTATCAAGTAAATAAAAATACAGCTTAAATCTCTGGAAGAGGCAGATGGGTTGTGTGGATGCGTGGAGCAGAGTGTTAGTGCTATGAATCCGAGCACATAGTAAAGACAATGTTTGGGTGCGTGCATGCATGGTAAAATCAATGGTGTATGTGTGCGATCCGTGAAGACCAGCTAACTGCAATTAGTCTGACGATGGGTGGAAAACAGATTCACAGACTGAAGGCCGTAGAGGGCAGCAGCATGAGAGGACCCGCAATTAGTGTATGCTTCGGGCTCCACATACGCGTCGCACTGACCCGGAGGTACCTACTAACCAAACAAGATGGGGTCTGAGCGGCGTCATGATTAATAATGTATTGTGAAGGCCCCTTTGCGCACCTCACCGTAATGAACACACGCCCTGCAGCGAGCTATTACTCAACCAAGGCTATTTCCTTCAGCCAATATTGTTTGCCAATATCTGTGGTGCATTCCCTTCCCCGATGCTGAACTTACTGTGATGATTGCATAACCAATACATTCTTGTTTTCCAAAAAGTTGTTCATGATACATTTTACTCTTGGTGCTCCCTATCTTCAATTTAGGCTGATTTTAAATTAACTAGAAACATGTTCTTGCTGCTCTAGTGTTTAATTGTACAGATAGTGTGTTACTGATCATCAGCACCTCTGAAACTAATGATTTGTAGATCTGGCAGCTGGCTGATTGGCATACGATAATTAGATTAGTCAGTTACATCCAAGCATGAAGACACGCGTTGATGAGCCTTTCTCCCTCCTCCCACTGGAGCATGAAGGGAATCATGGCTGGGGGTTGGGCCTGTATGGCGTGAAAGTACTTATTTGGCCAATGTGTGTCTCACTTTTAAGCTGCCATCCCTTTTTATTTTTAACTACACACTACGCTAGTAATTGAGTTCTGTGCAATAAATATGCATCTGTTCCTTCGACTTGGTCTTTAAACGTTTCATGTGAGCTCCTGGCACAACTTGTATTTTAGTAAGATCCTTCCATAACTTTTTTTTATTTTTAAAAAGATCTGCAGCTCCCGACTAAAAGGCATGTGTGAACACTCGATCTCGTAGATACTTTTTTTATGTAATTGGTTTTTAAATTGCGTTTCATACCCAGAGGTTTGTAAGCTCGGACCCGTGTTGCATGGTATACAGTAATAAAATCGTGGCAAAAATGTCACCTGTGCAAAAAAGTCGCTGTGGTTTGACCAGGTAAAGGTGTACCCTGTCATACCAATTAAGGGGAGCGGGGGCACCTGGGGTGTCCCTCACTCCACTTAAAGGATATAATGGGTCTGGGGGTTGCAGGGGTGTCCTCTGCATCCCCGACATGGATTGTGGTGGCAACACCACAGTCTTTTTGCAGTGATTTTTTGTGTAAACGGTCATTTTTGCCGCAATTTTAACACATGGAACCGTGTTGCACCGCGTCATCTTGCTTCGAAGGCGAGCGTGTTGCTTCTGAGCAATCCTCTCGCGAAAAATACATACATTTGAACACAGTAACCTGGCCAAATCCACCAACTAGAAACATTTACACACATTGCTGTTTGTAAATTAATCAAGTAATTGACTGTAGGTGGTCGCATGGAACATAGTTCTGTTGCAGCTGTGAAGCTGCAAAACACGTGCAAACCTAATTCTTCAAGACTAAAAGAATATCCTCAAACTGGCAAAATGGCGGCTTACGGCCAGCTCTGCTTCAGATGACGAACACCAAAACACTATCTTGGGTAAAAAAAAAAACAATATTGTAAAAAGTTTCTGAAGAGCTTATAAACAAGTTGAAGTGATAGTTAAAGCCAAATCAAAGATCGCTACACATAGATTCGTGCTTCTCCAACCTTCAATTGCCTTCTCCATGAACTAAGGTCTAAGGTCTGTGCAGAACTCTCCCATAGAGACAGACCTGTTCCTTGCCTTTATAAATACATTATACCTAGCACATAGCCTTGCATTGAAATATATTAAGCAATCAGTGCATCTCGACTAGATTTATACTATTTCTTTAGTGTGGGGGAGATTTTATCACATGCTGGTTATCGAGGACTGGGAAATATTAGCCCTCCCCACTTGCACTATAGAAATGTACAGGGTTTGGCTCTTTGTGGCAATAAGGGGCCACCTGGCAAAGCTAAACTAATGGTAGGGAGTGCCTAGATGATAAAATGGCACTGGAATATCCATATCTTTTGATATACCCCTCCTTCTCCACACTCTGGAACTGCTGACTTGTTAGAAGCACTTGCATGCCACTTCCTGGCACGTGCTGTGCTTTTCCCGTTGGCTGGCCTTTGTGCCAGTCTTATTCCAAAGAGTGGTACCTGTTATATTTACACTTATTACGTGATGTTTTTGATGGTTTTCTCTGTAATTAGTCTTCCTCCTACTGCAAGCAGTCCCACAAGCTATCTTCTGCTGCTTGTGAAAATGGAATTTGAACTGAGCGGTCAGTGACCTGCCTTTCATCTATGCAGTGTTGAGATTTACTTATGTAAAGAAGGCTGAAAGGGGCACTCGCATGCATCACCAAAAATCAAGTGCCCTCGGGGGAGCAGCAAAATATTAAAAAGGTACATTTGTTGACCCCATAAAGGTTTGCTTGTTGAATAAGGACAACAGAATTGTGTCCAATGCACTTGGCATTTTATCCTCGTAGTGCTCTTACTGGGCACGAGAAGCTGGCAATGCTGTTATTGTTTATATGATATTTGCACCCAGGGAAGGTCGTCCAGCCAATCACGTGGCTGGAAATGCAGGCGAGAACACACAGTGTGCGCCCGTGTTTTCCAGCCACCCGTGGCACTTGACCGGGTGCCAACATCTTGATTGCGGGGAGGCAATAGGGAGTGTCTCATGTTGCCTCTGGATGCATTGCCCCAACTCTCTAAGACATCCTGCGCCTTTCCCCCACCCCATCTCTACCTCCCCACTTACATGCTGGAACGAACCTTTGTGCTCCAGCACCGTAAATCCGTCCCGCCCTCCACAATAGAAATGGAAAAGTGTCAATGTCCTTTTTCTATTTACTATGGTGGTGGGCATCTTTTTTTTAATGGGAAATTGGGCTCACTCCACACGTGCAGAGCCCATCCCCGAAAAAAGAAAACTATTCGCACCCTGGACGAATGCTGGGGTGAGAACTGCAATCACCCCCACCTAGGGGGGCATACTGGGCCGGTAACAGCCCTGAGCCCTACTCCAAGTCTTGAGGTGCAGCTTCACATCTTGGACATAATTGTTCTGGGATTTAGGATGCTGAACCGCAGAATCCAGCATTTTCATACAGGTCCACCGTTCTGGGATTTAGGATGCTAAACCCCAGAATCCATCATTTTCATACAGGACCACCGTTCTGGGATTTAGGATGCTGAACCCCAGAATCCATCATTTTCACACAGGACCACCGTTCTGGGATTTAGGATGCTGAACCCCAGAATCCATCATTTTCATACAGGACCACCTTTCTCAGTTCACCCTCAGAATTAGGACTCTGAGCCCCAGTATGCAGCATTTTCACACAGGAACACCTCTCTTAGTTTACCCTGGGAATTAGGGCTCTGAACCCAAGCATGCAGTTTATTCCCGCAGGAATGGCCTTCTCAGTTTACCCTCAGAATCAGGAATCTGAACCCCAGCACGCAGCTTATTCACACAGGAATGCCATTCTCAGTTTATCCTCAGAATCGGGAATCTGAACCCCAGCACGCAGCTTATTCACACAGGAATGCCATTCTCAGTTTATCCTCAGAATCAGGAATCTGAACCCCAGCACGCAGCTTATTCACACAGGAATGCCTTTCTCTGCTTACCCTCAGAGTCAGGAATCTGTACCCCAGGACGCAGCTTATTCACACAGGAATGCCTTTGTCAGTTTACCCTTAGAATCAGGAATCTGAACCCCAGCACGCAGCCTATTCACACAGGAATGCCTTTCTCAGTTTACCCTCAGAATCGGAAGACCAGCATGCAGTGTATTCAAACAGGAATGCCTTCCTCAGTTTACCCTGGGAATCAGGAATCTGAACCCTAGCACGCAGCTTATTCACACCGGAATGCCTTTCTCAGTTTACCCTCAGAATCAGGAATCTGAACCCCAGCACGCAGCTTATTCACCCAGGAACGCCTTTCTCTGCTTACCCTCAGAATCAGGAATCTGAACCCCAGCACGCAGCTTATTCACAGAGGAATGCCTTTCTCAGTTTACCCTCAGAATCAGAAATCTGAACCCCAGCACGCAGCTTATTCACGCAGGAACGCCTTTCTCAGTTTACCCTCAGAATCAGGAATCTGAACCCCCGCAAGCAGCTTATTCACACAGGAATGCCTTTCTCAGTTTACCTTCAGAATCAGGAATCTGAACCCCAGCATGCAGCTTATTCACACAGGAATGCCTTTCTCAGTTTACCCTCGGAATCAGGAATCTGAACCCCAGCACGCAGCTTTTTCACACAGGAACGCCTTTCTCAGTTTACCCTCAGAATCAGGAATCTGAACCCCAGCACGCAGCTTATTCACACAGGAATGCCTTTCTCAGTTTACTCTCGGAATCAGGAATCTGAACCCCAGCACGCAGCTTTTTCACACAGGAACGCCTTTCTCAGTTTACCCTCAGAATCAGGAATCTGAACCCCAGCATGCAGCTTATTCACACAGGAATGCCTTTCTCAGTTTACCCTCGGAATCAGGAATCTGAACCCCAGCACGCAGCTTTTTCACACAGGAGTGCCTTTCTCAGTTTACCCTCACAATAAGGAATCTGAACCCCAGCACGCAGCTTTTTCACACAGGAGTGCCTTTCTCAGTTTATCCTGGGAATTAGGACTCTGTATCTGAGCATGAAGCATTTTTACACAGTAATGACATGTTCATGCTGCCTTACTTCCAACGTGCCCTGGGTATCCTAATCCAGGTCCAGAGGTGCAGTTTTACTCTTTGGACTTTGGTTTTGCTCTCACTTACTACTCCTCACATTTGGGGCCTTGCTCCAGTCACATCTGTTGCCGCTGCCATCTTGCCCCAGGTCGGGCTACCGCCAGTGGATCCGCGCGTGCTCCACTCCATCCATCATCTGGCTCAACAGATCACTGGAGGCCTCCTCGTATAATTTCCTCTGCTGCAGCGGTTCAGTTCTGACTCCTAGCTCGCCTTCGCTAGTCATGAACAGTCCCCTGATCTCCTACTGTCCGGGATAGGTTCTTTCATCAACACCCATCATGGTCACCAGTGACGTCTCAAGGCATACAGACGGCTCTGTGGTTTTGGCCTCCCTCTTTGAATCTTCGTGCTTGTTCTGACAGCAGTACAGAGTTGTTCTGTTGTCCCCACATTTTGCTGACGTCTCACTTGGCGCAACTACCACACTGCCGACAGATTCGTCACTATAGCAGGATGACGACCAAGTCCTTTGCTCTCTGTGGACTTATTTTTAACCAGATGTGGTGTTTGGATCACCTGCCTTGAGCCAGGACTAAAATATGTCAGCGAGAAAAAGAGAAACTCAGTGATTGCTGGGTAACATCCGTTTTGCTGGGCATTGTGGAATATTTCATCACCATTCTTCCTCCTTTGACCAGTGTTAGTAACCCACGATGTCTAACGGGCACCATTGCACCAACTCTAAAACATTGTTTAAAACCTATTAACTTTTGATGGGTGCTACTAAAATAATGTTGTTTACAATGTATCATTTGCCAATGATTACATTTGTGAGAACACCCAACCCCCTATCAAAGAGCCTTCACCTACTACTGAGTTATACTCTTTGTTACTGCAGGGATGGAAATTAAAATTGATTGTACAGGGGCTGAATGCAGCGCCTTGGTCTCCAGCATTAGCCAGTGACCAGGAGCTACTTCTGGGTAACAAGGAGCTAGTACATAGCGTTCCGCAAATCTAACTTCCACATAAGATGCAAACTTACATTCCTTCCATTGTTTATGACCCCTTTATGCTTTATATGTCATATAAATGTGTCCTAATGCTTATTTATTGATTGTCCCAAACGCAGAGTCCCCTGGGTATGTTTGTTTGGCATCATGTGGCCCGGGAGCCAGAAGTAGCTCCTGGTAGCCGTTGGTGTCAAGCTAACTAGGCTCTTCGGGGCTATAACCAGGTGCTAAATTGCTACCAGGGCCCCTACATTTCGAACCCTGTTACTGCTCCATAGTGTTTCACTGACATCTTTCCACCAGCCACACTAAAAGCAGCAATATTTGCCAGTAACTGCACAAAGGTTGTCTTTTTCACGGGATTGATGCATGTTTACAGTGGTGAATTTTTGCATCAGAAATGTCAGGGTCCCCTTCACCAGATTTTGCGGGGGGGGGGGGGGGTATCCATTTGTGCTACTCCACTGGTTGATGGTGCCAGGGTGGAAACATGTATTGGTAACAAATTGCAACGGATGAATCCCACTTTACTTGACTTAAATGATCCATATGAAATTGTAACGCAGAAAGAGAGGCTGAGGCTGCAACTCTGGGCTCTGCAAATTGGTAATGACCAGGTACTGGAGCCGGCCTGTCGCGAGAGCGGGATGTGTTTAGCTTCTGCTGAGGCACTACAGAATTAGTGGCAGTGATTATGTAGGGACTCGCCTGTCTTCCTGCGAAGGCGATCACTATTATTAACGCCTCTGAGATAATGACAGGGCCACAGGCAGCGTGATGGGGCTTTCCGTTGTGTACGCATATCCAGGGGCATTGCTAGGGGGGGGCTAAGGGGGCTATAGCCCCTGATCTTTTGGTTGTAGCCCCGGATAGAATCTCAGGAGCTACAGCCAAAAGGCTAGCTAGCCCCCAGTCCCAACAGTTCTGACATCAGCATAGCCCCGGGTCTTTTCCAGACCTAGCAACTCCCCTGCGCATATCCGTTCCCCACAGTGAAGGCAAGCATTTCCTTAAAGGGTGCAGCCCTCCTTAAGTGATTGTGTAGTCCGGTGAGTGGTAGAGATGGTTTGGGGTCCTGAGACCTCTGTCTGCACTTGTTTTGAGCAGCACTCTGTCCCCGTGTTTGGGATTTTCTATTAATATGAAATACGTCTTTACATGAACACAAACCTTGACGCCCTGACCACATCTACTATCCACCTCTGCTGTGCCGCTGCTTAAATGACCCTAGCCCACCACTGCATTTTCCCTGCAGTGGTGCATCTTAGTGTAGCAGTGTGGTCTTAAAAGCAAATATTTGAAGGTATACAGTTTTTATAACGAAATAGAAATAGTGACAATGTTTTTCAGTGAAACATAAATAACGACAAAAATGTCGAATTTTTTATAAAGTATATGTGGGGGGTGGGGTAAGGGACTAACAAGGGTGGTAGGGTTTGGGGCGGTAGTAAAGCAGGGAAAACAGGTGGCTTGCGGGACCCCCCAAAATAAAAAAGAGAAAACAATTTGAAATGTTTTTGTTATTTTAGTCACTAAAAAAGTTTGCCACTATTTTTCTTGTCGTTATAAAGACATGCCATCATATTTGAAAAGCGTATGTAGAAGGTTTTCCAAACACATGTTGCAACATGCATTATATAACCTCCTATGCCCTGCCCACACAGAGACTTTGTAGGCCTCCTGCTCCACACTGTATAGGGAGAAATCTCCACTTACAGACACAGTTTAATATTGGTGACTTTAAGCAGTGGGCTGGGGTCCTACCAGTGCTCCAGATAAGATTTTGAAGTGCCTATTTTTTAATTTGGGAGTAAAATTATTTTTTACGGAGTAAACATGTAAGTCCAATTCCGATTGGGAGTATTTTATAAGCAAGTAAAAGTAAAAATGAAATATGTTATAACTGGGAAACGGAACTGTTTTTGTAATAAGTATTTCTTTGCACCTAGTTATGCATACAGATTAAAAGATACATGTTTACTTCTTCTCATCATGCAATAATAATAGGAATTCTTTCCTGTGCTACTATGTGCACTGCTGGGCCAAACATATCCTTGGAGCTGTGTGAGTGAAAGCAGGGGCACAAGGTCCTATGTGTCTGTTTACCATTTTTTGTTGGGAGCATTTTTACTCCCTATTTTGATTTTTTGAGAGTATTTGCCTATTTTTAGGGAGTAAAAGTGATGGATAAACCCCTTGTTTACCCAATGCAATGATTTTCTCATTATATATTGTCTTATTATGAATGAAATTCTTTTAAAACTGTTTGGCTGTGTATAAATGTAAAGTTATAGAATTTTACTGTTCATCATGAATTTGCTTTTTGTAAAGGTTTATTTTAACCAAATACAAAAAACAAAACAAAAAAATAAATAAACCTTATCTGCTGGGCCCTACAGATATCTTTAGGTGAAGACTACTATGCCACCAAGAGATATTAAAACGTACACATAGTGTGTCACAGATGTCCATGACCCAAGAATGCAAAACTCAACAGCTAATCCCCAATTACCAGGCTGAGAACAATTCAGCACTGTGAAATTGCGCCACATTGGATAGGTACATCGGGAACTGGATTCTGCCCCTGCGGACGACAGAATAATGAATACAAGAAAATACATTAAATATCTTCCTGTAAAACGTAGATGAACTTCAAGAAGAAACAGAGCAGCAGATGGAGGGAAAGCACTATCCCCAACAGATGTCCTCAGAATACATGAAGGAAACTGGGAAACCATGCAAGGATAATCTGGCTGGAACTGGAGGCTGATCGGCAATCCCGATGGAAAAGGAGAATAGGTTCACACTTCCATTCCAGAGAACGCAGGAGAAGCATGGTAACTCCAGACCAGAGGAAGTCTGACGTCAAATCAAGATGCAAAACAAGTGGATTACACAGTTGTATGTCGAGGCCTTCTAAAATTATAAACGAGAAAAGCAGAATGCAAGACTAAACACCATGATAGAATTGGAGAAGGTCAGAAATCCAGGGACAATCCAAGGTCAAAAACCGGAGAAGACCAATGGGACAAACCAAGGCGAGGAGTACACAGAAGTATTAGCTACACCAGAGAAAGGTGCTGCCCTGGGGAACCCTGTGTAGCTACACACATCTCTGCAGGAGTGAGCATTTATAGTGTGCCGCTTCAAAACAACTCCTGTGCATTGCTAGTGATAACAGACATTTACGGTAATGCAGTTCTAAATATGAACCTTACCCCCCTCAAACCGCAAATGGAATGGGTGTGCCCAGATGAAGGCCCTGAGCCTGGTGGCCCTGACGATCCAAGCTTTACCTTACCGACGATGGTCATTGAGCCTGAAACATGTCTGGGGTTGCTTGTGGTCTCTACGGAAGGGATGGGAATTAGCAGTTAATTGGTCACTAGCCTGTGGTAACAGCCTAATTAAGTTGCGCACCCAGCAAGTCCCAGAGGTCCCGCTTTGCCGCGGGAGACTCTGCTGCTGCACTTTTCTTTATTTCCTGGATTGCCGTTCTTGCACTGGATTATCCTGCACTTCAACTACCATAAGGCTTCATCCTCACATAGAGGAGGGACTATATAAGGGTAGCTGAACGCGCACCGCGCGCGCGGATTTAGCAAGTCCCAGAAGTCCCGCTTTGCCGCGGGAGACTCTGCTGCTGCACTTTTCTTTATTTCCTGGATTGCCGTTCTTGCACTGGATTATCCTGCACTTCAACTACCATAAGGTGAACAACAATACAGACAGTACTTATAGTACTACTCAGACTCATTACTGATACGTGTTTCTCTTTCTTTAGGCTTCATCCTCACTTAGGGGAGGGACTATATAAGGATAGTTGTGCGCGCACCGCGCGCGCACCCAGCAAGTCCCTGAAGTCCCGCTTTGCCGCGGGAGACTCTGCTGCTGCACCTTTCTTTATTTCCTGGATTGCCGTTCTTGCACTGGATTATCCTGCACTTCAACTACCATAAGGTGAACAACAATACAGACAGTACTTATAGTACTTATAGTACTACTCAGACTCATTACTGATACGTGTTTCTTTTTCTTTAGGCTTCATCCTCACTTAGAGGAGGGACTATATAAGGGTAGCTGCGCGCGCGCACCCAGCAAGTCCCAGAAGTCCCGCTTTGCCGATTGGCCGCGCTCGTCGCGGCAAGCGGCGAAGGTTTGTTTCTCTTATTATTATTGGTTCTATTCCGCTCTTTTCAGCACCTAGATTGTAATCTCACTCTCTCTCAACCATGAAACGAGGCATAAACTCCTTGAAAGCCGGAATGCCGGCGGTAACTGCATTATAAGGGTGTCACGGTATTAGTTTTATGACGGTATGATAACCTTCTTGCCCAATGACGGTATATCATGGTTATCGCGGTATAGCAGGTGGAGTTAACTAATCTTAACAAATATTTTCTAAAAGGTCATACACATTGACAGATTTATCATCACAAACAAAACCATGCACCCAGGGCCAGAATTGGGCTTTTCAACATACTTTCCACTGAAATTACTTGCTTCCACCAAACACAAACACACGTGTGGAGAGGGGGGAGGGGGCCCTGCTGCAACTGGCAAAGCAAACTAAATAGCTTTTCTTAAGTGGTCATTTAGACTTTTTGCTCCCCTACTGGCTACTGGTGAAGATGAACATGTTGCCATCTTGATAACCTGCATGCCACAGATCAATGTAGGCTGATGGTAGTATACGCTTGTGCGCATACACACACACACACACACACACGCACTCTCTCTTTACGTTACAGCCTTTAGTTTACTTGCGGGCCAAAAGGTTTTCAGATATCACAGACATGTTACCCTTTGGTAAGGCAGCAGGGAATACCGACAGATGAGTGAATTTCGCAGTGTGACTTATTATATGTAAATTCAATGATAGAACCAGGGAAATCCCCCATTGCCATATGTTTAGAGAACATTATCCATTATAAATATATAAACCCCAAAGCCGCCACCCCAAAGTAAACCCTTTTCCTTCTTGGCACTGTATCTATTCTTCCTATTGCTAACATATTGATTTTGTGTCAGGCACGTGTGGTTTATGGAATGGCATTAAAAACTGCTCCAACTGAAACTACTTGGCAGACGGCAGATCCAACAGTGCAAGACCAAGTCTGCGCAGCACTTGCTTACTGCAGCCTTTACAAATCAGATTGAAAAGCACACTTAACGGTATGAACGGTATAACGGTATAAACAATGTGACGGTTATTATTGTTCAATTAGGTGGTTCACGGTATCTTTAACGGAATACCGTTATACCGTTACATCCCTACTGCATTACACAGCACCAATGGTGTGAGCAGTTCCCAGACCTTTTCTCCTGCAGCTACAAAAAAAACCACGTCTTAGCTCTACTCCGCACACAAGCGCCATAAGTTCTACAAAGAGCAGAGCTGAGCTTCTCCTAGGAATGGACATTCGTTCCTTTTGCGGGGACTCTAGTCGTGTAGAAAACACCTCATGAACTACTGGAAATTCTACAGCAACAACCCTTGGACAACCGGTCGTGGCAGCTACGGACCTAAAAGTCTCTTCGCATGGACATGCCACGAAAACCAGCACTTTTGGCAAAGGTATAAGTGGTCAAAAAATGCTCTCAGATGCTGTGGTAGAGGGCATAAACAGTGAGACTTTAAAATCTGTGACAATGCCTGGCCCCTCAGTTATGTTTGCAAAAGAAAAAGTTTCCCTTACTGATAGCATCATCTTAACAAATGTTTTAACTGGTGTTGTGGTTCCGCCCTCTGATGCACTCAATATTTCTGTCTCATCCGTAAGTGTTACATCTACTGCTAAAACATCTCTGAGTCCTGTTCTTCAGGACATACCTGTAATTGATTTGGACACTAATGCCTCAGCTTTTTCACCTCATACTATCTCTGAAAATCTGTCTAAGTCACCCACACTTTTCACAAATATTAGTGCTGTTAATTCTGTTGCAAATTTGTCCTTTAGTGCTCCGACCCCCAGAAAAGTGGCTGAAAAATGCTCCACTGATGTTGTCGGCACTGATTCTCAGACTGTGAGCGCTAGCATTGCGCTCACATCTATGAATAATGCCATTTTAGCGCTGGCTAAACTGTTTGAAGTTTTAGTTATAAAGGCTGAAGTTCATTCAAATCAGCTTGACCAGTTACTTGCTAATCAATTTACAATTTCAAATAGACTAGAGAGCCTGAGTCCTTAGGAAGCAGTACCAACTACTAAAATGTCTGTAATTTTTCAGACATCCTTTTTGGCTGTCCCGTCTATACAAACCTATCAGCCTATACCCTTTATACCTGTTCCTATAATT
Organism: Ambystoma mexicanum; assembly: GCF_040938575.1. NCBI lineage: Eukaryota > Metazoa > Chordata > Amphibia > Caudata > Ambystomatidae > Ambystoma > Ambystoma mexicanum. The sequence continues at coordinate 770,439,511 of NC_090928.1, read as the reverse complement.
GACATCGTGGATAATGCACATGAAACAACAACTGATCTGCAGAAGAAACCCACTTACTCTCTTTTTGAGGCAAAAACCTCCCTTCCTGTCAAGGGGGGATTTTTCTCCAAAAAGACTCCCTTGTTAAATCAGAAAAAGAAAACGAAAAATATCAAATTTGTATCTAATCGCACTTCTCAAACTAAAGCTTTTATTAATAAGCTTTCAACTTCAGTTACTCCCACTGTCTTGGCCTCTAAAGCGATCACAAGAAAATATTCTCAACATATGCAGGCAAAAAAAGCTAAGATATGCCCTGCTCCTACTGATCCTGTTATGGCTTACAGCCCTTTAAGTAAATTGATAAGTGTGGCTGATCAGATGTCTCAAAAAACTTCCATCAAATCAACAACAAGCACCCTCACTTTTAATGCGTCCAGTACCTGTAATCCACCAGCAAATAGTTTCATTTCTAATGCCTCCATGGCTCAGAACTTACTAAACAGAGAAAACTGTCGCAAAGAGATGAGAAAGGCAGTTGATGAATATCTGTCCTCCAAATCTGTCTCTAAAAATTTAACTTTTTCACAGTCGGCACCGGCTGTTTCCCATAAACCATCATCTTCAGTGGTTCCGATCTTGAAAAAAGCCAGTGTGCCTGTCTCGACTGATGCAGCGATTACTGGCTCTCTGGCGCCTTCACAGAAGGGAGAATCTGCTAACGTCTCTAACTTTGTCACTTCTGGTGACATGGAAAGACTGCTGCAGACAACATTGACCAAGTTTTTGGAGGCGTCCTCCGCCTCTCAATCTGCCCCACAGCCGAAAGTATGTAATATTCCTCACCCAATCCCTAATGAGTTACCACCATCAGTTAAACAGAAACCTACCTCCGCGCGTTTTAAGCGCCCGGCGGTACACTCTTTGACCCTTAGCTGTCAGCCTTTGCCTACCAAACAGTATAACCTTAATCGGGCCTCTGTGTTGTCGACTTTTCGTGAGATCCCTGAGCTCGATGATATTGGCACCATAGATATAGAACTTGTGGAGTTCGCAGACCCATCAAATCGGTCCTCTGTAAATCTCTGGATCAACTCGAGGGTGGTGGTGAATGCTATTTGGGCTGTGAAGTCCCAATTTGTTGATCTTGGCTGTACCCTACTACCTACTCCCGACGCATCACATAGATCATCTACACGTCATCAGGATGCACACCCGATCCAAAATTCAAATAAGTCCCAAGTTCGATCTGCTCAACCTTGCAGTTGTCATTGTCAGGGCAAGCAATGTTAGCATCCAAATCCCTTAAAATCAGATCTTTCCTTTGTCAGCTGGAACTCCAGAAAGAATCGGCACTTATTGAACAATCGTACCTTGCATCTGTCAGATCATGATGTGATTTTGCTCCAAGAATCCTGGTTGTCCAGTCCACCTTCTTGGAACAATTTTGATGTTTGTTTGGTACCAGCAGTGAAGCACCTCTTGGGACGTCCAACCTCTGGTCTGTTAATGGCTGTCAAGCAGTCTTCTGGCCTAAAAATCGCCCCGTGGTTCTGTCCAAATGATTTTGTACAAATGTCCAGAATTGTGGGGGTAAGCCTTACATGTGCCGTAATTAACATTTATTGGAACCCTATGGGCATCTCTGATGACTGTTTTATGGAATCGATAAACAAGGCTTTCGATATCATCACCTTAGATGGGCTCATAGATTTGATCTACTTAGCGGGTGATTTAAACTTACACTGTCTGGGTCCTCACTCTAAATCTGAGCAAAAACGCCTTGACATGTGGCGAACCTTCACTGAATCACGCAAGCTCTACATGTTAAATGGTGCCTTTCCACAGGATATCCCACCTAGACCCACCTGGCATCGTGCATGTAGCCAGGGGACCATTGATTTTACCTATGTCAATGCGCACATGTTAAACATGGTTACATCTTTTCAAATTATTGAATCAGAAGTGAGTGATCACAACATTTTGCACACAACCTGCTGCTCGAATATGACTATACTCAATTCTCAACTGTCCTATCTTAAGGGGTACTATGAGGTAAATCCTGCTAGAAATCGCCTAACGTGGTCGGAAAACTCCTTGAAAGCCTTTAGGCTATGCTATCATGCTGAACTAAAGAGTAATGCTGTGAGTGACTCCCCGTCAGATGTTGTGTATTATGATCTAATGCAGCTTTTCCAACCAAGCTCTGCTATACACAAAAAAAGACAAACACCGCATTTGCACATCACTGATCATGAAATCAGACTCAAAAAATCTATGGTTCGCGCTGAAAAAAGGAAAGCCTTAAAGCTCCCTCCAGACCTACGTTGGGCTGCTCTTTCTCGCATACAAACTAACTACAGGAATTGGGCAAGAGGCATGAAGGCCAAACTATTCCAAACTGATGGAAGTTACATGTTAGCATCTTTGGCATCTAAAAATTCTTCCCAGTCTTGGCATATTATAAAACGAGCAATATCAGGTCACCAGGTTGCCATTCAAACAAATGATGTGTCAGAGGATATGTGGGTACGTTATTATTCTGACTTATTCGCTATCCCTCGAGCACATCCTTCTGCTCCTGTTTTGAAGTCTGAGCTCCCGTTCCATCTATGCTTTGATAAAGAAGACATTTTATATTTCATCAATCAAGCTAGCAACTCTAGGGCACCTGGCCCTGATGGCCTCTCGAATGTGCATTTGAAGCAATTCCCGGATATCTGGGCAGACATTTTACATCTCATGTTTGAATCGATCAACATCTTGCAAAAAATCCCGATATCATGGAAGCAATCAATTGTCATTCCGATCTATAAGAATGGTGACCGTGCCGACCCGGCCAGCTATAGACCCATCTCATTACTCGAAGTCTCGGGAAAGATTTTTTGTCGTCTCATTCTGAGAGAACTGAATGACTGGACAAAGAATCATTTCAAACGGGACCCTCTTCAATCTGGTTTTGATAGTGGTCTCGGCACGATCCCCAATATAATCACCATCAATATGCTCAAGTCTCAATATGCCTCCAGGAAGCAAACTCTATACTTTGCGTTTATTGATTTCCGGTCAGCCTTCGACTCCATAGATCGTGATCTTCTTTTTTCTAAGTTAAAAGCACTTGGTTGTCCATCCTCACTCTTGGCCTTAACCATTCATTTACACACGGACACCAGTATGAGAGTCAGGCTTACACTTGAAGGCCTTCTGTCTGCCTCTTTTCCAACTTTTGTGGGCCTTAAGCAGGGTTGCATACTGGCTTCCATGCTGTTCAACCTTTTCATTCTTGATATGGGTCTCTCATTCCTTGGAATCACAGCTGATGCTCCGGAGTTGGGTGGCCAGCATATCCCGTGGATGCTTTATGCTGATGATCTGGTTTTGTCTTCTCAGACTCCTAGAGGCTTACAGAATTTGCTAATCGCCTTATCAGATTATGCTGAGACAAATTATCTAACAGCAAATCTGTCCAAATCCCAGATCTTGGTCTGTAGGCCTCTTGGTAACTGCAAAACTTACAACGGGATATGGTCTCTGCAACAGGAAACTATGGAAATTGTCTCGGAATACAAACACCTGGGCGTTTTTATTCAAAACACGGTTTGTGATGGCAAATCTCTGCATATGTTACACTCAAAATTACTGAGTCTGATATCCCAAGCCAAAATTCTTGTTCACAAGTATGGAAAATTCACGTTAAAACATATTCTGATGTTTTATGAGCAGAAGGTTGTTCCCATTCTACTCTATGGTGCTGAAGATAAGTTATATTCGAATGACAGCACATGAAATAGATTTGAGGCCACCTTTTGGAAAAGGGTCTTGCGTCTTCCGAACTGTTCGCCCCTGCCCATATTACGGTTCGAGCTGGGTTTGAACTCTCTGCATAGCAGAGTCAAATGGAGAATGTGCTCCTTTTTTCGTAAAAGCCTCCTTGGACTGGCTAACAATAACATTCTGAGCATGGTAGCTCGCCATCTGTCTGTTTCCCCTGCTGTTTTTCCTTCAAAATGGCAAAATCTTGTTTTGGACACCCTAGTTGAAGCCAACATCTCTTTACAGTTCCTTATTGAAAATCCGGTTTGTGCAAAAAAAAAGTTTTATTACTGGGATTGGATCACAAATTACGATCTGTGTGTGACATACAGAGATTTTGATGCCAACCTCTTTGGAACAAAACGTTTGGGTCAAGTGGCTGGCTATCTTTTGAAATGTCCATCTGCAAACATTCGTAACAAACTATTGCGGATGAGGCTAAATTTATGGTTGACGAGAGAAGTGCTGGTCAGGCGCAAAATGATTTGTGCTGACCTTAACTTCTGTCGCTTCCGCGAGAATCAAAGTGTAAAGGAAACTCTGCAACACATAATTGTGTCATGCCCTAATCTAAAGGCTATTCGAGGGAAACATTGTAACAATTTGTTGAGTTTGTATATGGAAAAGGATGACAATGAGATATGGAGCATTTTATTTAAGAGTGTCAGATTCTCGGTTATAAAGGCCTTGGTACATTTTTTAGAAGCTGTTTTACCTGAAGAGATACATACCTAATTTTGTCGTATTGTTAGTACATTATAGAGTGGTTTTGAATTCAGAATTAATTATCAATATCTTGGCCTTGTTTTGTTTCTGTCACCCATTTTAGTTATTCATTTAATTGCTCTTTTTTATCTCATTTTATGTGCTCTAACTTGCAAACCTTTCCTTCTGTATCATGTTTGATCTTATTGTGTTTAACGAAATTGTTATTATTTACTTGTCAGTGATTTTGAAAAGTTGATTTATTCAGCTATATCAAAATTTAAAAAAATTAAAAAATTAAGATAGGTTAAATACCAAGGGCTTTCGGTCATTACTGGCCAGTACTGCCAGTCCCAAAGGACTTTATCGCCATTGGCACCAAAGGGTAATGACTACTGGTGCTAAAGGACATTTGCATGAGAAAGGAAATGGGCCATGTGAATCACGCAATCATTTGTTGTCATAAGAAAAACTACAAATAAGATGGCCACTGTGAACATGTAATGTTATATAATGTAAAGTGGTCTTTTACTGGACACCTCGGCCCACTTAGAAAAGAGGGAGGTGGGGCTGTTAATAGGATTGAGGCCAAGGCAGATGAAAATCCTGTGGTGTTGTTGATCATACACCAGACGTTCCCGAATCCTAAGTGCCATTGTGATTCTAGGTCGCAGTGGCTGAGAGAACATGGGGAGTGTTACACATCTAGAAGGGAGAGCGCAAGATCAATCAGTTGGAGGCAGCAGTGTGAGAACCTGTTTAGTCGCTGGCATGGGGGTAGGTGTGATAGTGCTGGCAAAGTGAGCTGTGGTGATTCTGAGCGTGGCGCTTTTGTAGACAGTTGCTGCCATATGTGAAGGTTGGTTGTGTGAGTAGTGTAAGGTGGAGAGAGATGAGGATGCAAGTAGGTTAGATGAGGTGGGGAATGGTTAAGTGGGAGGGAACCTTTGCATTCAGGACTGTTGGTCTGGTGCTGTTGGAGTATTTGGATATCTATCGTCTCTGTTAAAGAAAGATGGTTCTTGCTGTGCTGGTTTAGTCTAAATGCCATGAGAATCCAACCGGAATTAGTCCTATCTCCTGTACTTCTTGGCTGGCATGTTGTGTACTGGCCCATAGCCTGGTCACGAGATTGTCACACCAATTTTATTTAAAGGTCTCGGGGTACCGACCAGCTAGAGCCTAATCTCCCACAGTCCTTGGCTGTAGAGCTGTATGTAATGTGTGAATATACATGTTAAGTTAAGTTACCCGGGTCTTGGAACAGGAGCTATCGCCATTGGTGTGTGGCCTCCTGCTTCTCCAAATGCAGGCAGGGGCAGGAGAAGGCAGCGAGCAGCCATCTGCTTTCTCGGAACATGAGCTTACAACTGTCTCGCTGCTTGCACCGACCCGGGTGCTTATGAATATACATTATATCCTGATATGGGGGAGGGGAGAGAGCATGATTTTTGTCTTTGACTTGAACATTTCTTTAAGTCTCACTCACCAGATAGTTTATTTTCTTCATTCCCTACCAGGTTATGGAAGGCTGGTAGTCCATTTGCTTTTCCTACAAACGCCGTAGTTGACTTTACTATCATTTTGTGTCGTGCATTCAAATAAAAAAGCACAGGGAATTAAAACTGCAATAAATGTTGCCAAGTTCTTAAAGGCGAACAGAACCATAATTAGACAGATAAAAAGTACCATTTCTCTTTTTGAACTGGGTGAGGGTGTGGGCAAATACCTAGCAGTTATGTAGGCAAGTATCGAAAGGAGTTTGGGGAGCTACACTGCTGGGTTGGAAATGACGCTATGATGGGGACGAGAAAAAGTAATTCTCCACCAAAAAAGAAAAGCGATTTCAGAAGTCCTTATGAAGAGAGAAGTGTTTAGAAATGGTCTCCAGCACTTCTACCATAGACATTTCCCTGCAGATGTTTCTTAATACACATTGTTAAGCACATTTCTGCTGCAAAAATGCAGGGGGAAAATGTGGGTGGGGCAATGGAAAAATGCAGGGGGGGAGATTTGGGTGAGGCAATGTGGGATGTAGCAAGAACTGCAGGGCGGGTGTCCCCCTCATAGTTTGCTGCAAAAATGGCAACACACAATTCTGCATTGACATTTCTATAGTAAAAATACTTTATCAACATCGATGGCAAGAGAGTGTCTCCTATATTTGTTAAACGTCTTTCATTTCTGATCCTGTTGTCTTTCTGTTACATTAGAATAGTATGAGTGGGTTGACCTATTTTGCCTAGTTTTCGTCTAATATCCTACTAAGCCACCAATTATGTCTTTATTCTTACATTGCTTTTACTTGCCTTCGTCTGCTTCAGAACCTGCCAAATTATATCACAGATCTAGGGTTTCCCACGTGTCTTGGAAGACACTTACCATATTGCGGCAAAGGTCTTCCTAAATTTACTCTGAAGCATCACTTTGCAGGTTGCCTCTTATGGCCACTTCTTGTAGAGCCAGATGGATAACTGCTGAAATGGTATTACCCAAATGGACCTTTTACAATTGACCTTTTGTACAATTTACCTAATTATAGTGGTCCTAACTGACCTTCTGCACAATTGACCTTTATATTATTTTAGTTATTTTATATATGTATTGGGTTGGTTTTGGATTAAGAACAATATAAGGGGATTGGGTGGGGGATTGTGGGGGGTTTTGGATTGGGTGGGGGGTTGCGGGGAGTTTCCCCCCGCATATATGTCCTAATTGACCTTCTAAATTAGGTCAATTCTCCCGAGGTCAATTCTCCCGAGGTCAATTGTGAAAAGGTCAATTAGTATACAACCGCTGAAATATGCCAACTTCGTCTGCTCATAGACCTTTGGTATGTTCAATGGATGCCTTTCATAGCCCCACTGCTTTCTCTCTTTCAAGACTCCAAAAGGTACATCTTTTGATCACTCTTCCCAAGATTTACTGTGCAGACTTTGCATGACTTTGGTTGCTCTACTGGGCTGCCCTGAAAGCTTCATAGTTCCACTGAAGATGTGGCCTCCAGAATGGTGTGCATTACAACATTACATATCGGGCTAATACTATATTTAGTGATAACATTTTCGTTACACAGCGGTAATGTTTTCATTGAGAGCAAGAGAAGCATTCCCAGTTACTTCTCGCTGGGAGTTGCCATGTGGCTCCCGCTGCATCTGCTCCTTCTCTTTGTGTAAGGAGACTCTTGCACTTGAGTGGAACTTAGCTTCCCGGGTTTTCATCCACCGCTGCCCTTACCTGAGATTCTTGTACACTGTGGGTGTGCATTATCAGAATAAAACTGAAGGGTGATGGCTTGTAGGGTTTTAATAAATCATAACCACAGGCATTACTCTGGGCAAACTTCGAGACCATCATTGTTCAGCCTGCCAATACATTTCAGAAGGGGGAAGGCCATATGCAAATCAGGGCTGTTCCCAACCTAAAAGGGACAGTTCAGACCAAACCGCTAGGTCACATCCCTTATGCACGAGACCACAAGCAATCCAGACATGGTTCTGACTTATTTGCCAATGTCAGTGAGGTGTAGCTTGTCTCTATAGGCACAGGAGGGTAGGGACTCACATCTGGGCATACCCGTTCCACTCCGAGTGACTGTAAGCTAAACTGAAAAATTGATAGCTGGAAGGTTTTGACTCAATCATAATCACAGGCATTGCCATGAGCAACCCTCCAGACCATTGTTTTTTAGCCTGCCAAACCATTACAGAAGGGGAAGACCAAATGCAAACCACGCTTGGTCTCAACCCAAAAGGGGCAGTCCAAAAGACCCAGAGGTCTTTGTCTCCAAAGTACATCCTCAGATAAGGTTAGTGCCCTTGTCAAGAAGGGCCACCTGACACAAAGTAATCCAGAGTTGGTGCTGGCTCTGGAGGAGAGAGTGGCAGCAGAGACACCAGTTCCTGACCCCCGGCCTTGTGCCAGGATGCTTGCGTGCAGACCACTGTCTCACACCATGCCTCTACCCCAAAATGCTTGCCAGTCTCTATCTGTTGTAGAGCTTGTGATTCGGGTGAGCAGCAGAGTGCTGAACCGCAACCAACACCCCATGCCTGTGAATGAGCCACAGGGACACCTGTGAGCAGAAGCAACCCTCCAAGACGCTGTGAATCCAGTGTCCCGCTGCGACAGCAGAGAGGGCCTGGGAAAGAGAGAGAGGCATTGCAGGACCCACGTAACAAGTGGCAATTAGGGGCTTGCTTCAGTACACAGGCGGGTGGTCCACCAGAAACTTGTGTTCAAACCTAGATCACCAGGGTCATGAAAGAGGGGTCCGACCCCCACCAGAGGCTATACTTAACTGGGAGAAAAACCACCATGGAAACCCTGACAGACTGGGACATTGACGAGATCTGCCATGGTAAAACCATGGTGGCTCAGCGCGGAGAAAGTGGGCCGGTCTTGGTCCCATTTTAAAGCTTTTTCCTGTGCATACACTCCCTAGGAGGGAAAGAGGGAAGCAGATTGGCTAGGAAAGTTGGCCAATGCCAGGAAGAGGGGCAGTATAAAGGAGGAGACAGGAAACAGGTAGAGTAGGGCTTTCCCTGTGAGGGCAGCAGTAAAGGTGCAGGTGGACCAAGAGACCAGCAAGGGTAAGGAAGGTGTGGGAGATTGTGAAGGTGTTTACTGGAGAAAGGTGCAGTACTGGCTTAGAGAGTGCACCGGTACTGGAGGGTGAGTGTGTGTGGCAGGTGATTAGAAGTTAGCGTAAGTAGTGGTTTTGAAATGAATGGTACTGGGTGAAAGGAGTGCGTTTGTGTAGAGTAGTGAAGAGAGGGAGTAGCAGTGGGAGGAGTGTAGTAGTAGTGGGGCGAGAGGTGTAGCAGTAGTACAAGGAATAGTGTAGTAGTAAGAGGAGGAGGAGGAGTGTAGTAGGGGGCCGAGAAGAAGGATTGTGGTGGACAGACATTGTGGAGGGGGAGGAGTGATTACATCAAAGGTCTGAGACGGGGAGTAGGAGAAGTGAAACATCAGAGGGACTAAGAATCAGAGGGAGGAGTAAGAGGAAAGATGTGTAGTAAGAGTAGAAGGGGAGAAGCAAGCTGTCGTGATTGGTCTAGACTGATAAAAGTAAGTGCAAAGCACTATCCTAACTCGCCTTTGAAGACCAACTGTTGGTTAGAGTAGGGAACGTTAGAAAGTCCCTGAGAGAGGAAGTAAGATATCCTGCCCTTAAGGAAACCATCAGTAGTGAAAGAAGATCATACACAGTAGGGTTACCCATCACTAACACTAAACAGGGATTACAGAATAGTCCATACCTTTTGTGATATTGGTAATAAAAACCCTTGGACTGTCTGCAAGACTCCATGTGTTTCTCTGCCGTCTGTGACATGGGGAAGTCAAACGACTGGACGATGTGAGAGGGTCAGGGCTTGACCCTGTCAGGTGGGGGTAGAAGTCCCTCTCAACCTGGGGCAGAGACCTACCAGAGTTTTTACTAGAGCAAGTCTTGCCCCATAGGCGGGCTGAGGGAGTTGGGAGGGCCCAATCTCTACCTTCCCTGTGTGCGCCTTACTGTAAGTGGAAGGTACCAGTGTCAATTATGCAATGCCTGCCCCTCCACTTTTCAGAATTCCATTTCCATTATTGCAGGACTAGCTGTACCAGGAAGCGCGGCAGCAGCTGAAAGTGGCCGTGCTCTGCAGAATGACCTGATGGCTTCACAAAGGACAGTCAACTGCCAGGAATGATCCAGAGAATACTTCTACACGTAATGAAGACTCACCGCTTCTCTGCATAGGTGACGCGGCCAGCGGAACCCGCATCAGAAAGACTAACCGAAGCACTAAGTGCAGTCCAGGAATGAGCAAAGTGGGGTCATTATAAAATTTCTGCTGCTGTGGCACAACCCCAGAAAGTAGAAAGATCAGATTGGCATCAAGGAGACACAAAAAAAATAATGTGAGGGAGAGGAAAAGACAATAACAGGAAATCAGGGGTGTAAAACCCCACGAAAGACTGAAGGAGCATGCAGTGTTTGAGTGAGGTCAGGTGGAGAGGTGGCAGACCGAGAAGCCAGGAAGAGAAAGGGCAATTCAGCACAGTGTTGTGAAGACTGTTTTAGAGATTGATGCAAGTGAGATGTTGGTTGTGAGAGGTGGTGGTGCCTGAGTGTAAGAGTGTGAATGATTGCTGGAAGTTGTCAGTGGTTTCAGAGAGAGAGCAGAAGAATAAGTGACTCAGTGCAAGAGGAGGTCCTGAGGGTGTGTAAGAGGTGAATGAAAGTGGGAGAACAATGAAGAGTAGAGAGAATGGAGTGTGGTAGGGAAAGGAGGACCGTGGAGAGTAATGAGAGCTGAGCGGAGAGTCAAGAGCAGACGATCGGAGGGTGGGAGTGGAGCGAGGGCAGGAGAAGCAGGGAGAAGTGAAGCCCTGAGGTGGAAAGGGCTGAGGACGCAGAGCTGTTTGGCTGTGGCGAGTGAAAAAGGAAAAAGGAGCTGAGAGCTGAGAGTCTCTATTCATCATTCTAACTTGAAGAAGCCCGTAGAAGAGGGTAGAGGTGCGTGTGCCTTTAACAACGTGCTGGTCAGCTGACTATTTAAGGCCGCCTCTGTGGCCCTTGCGGCGTGAAGCCCTGAGGTGGAAAGGGCTGAGGACGCGGAGCTGTTTGGCTGTTTGGCGAGTGGGTGCGTGGTGCGCAATGGCGGTGGTGCCGTCCCCCGTTCTAAGGACCCGGGCTCAGAGGTGACGAGATGGACCCGGCATGACAGAGTATCCTGCTGCTGTACAGCGCACTTTATGTATTACAAAAGTAAGTCGCTATCATACTTGTTCTTCGGAGATAGCCGACTGTAATGCAGACTCAAACCTAATTCATGAACAAGTTCCTGACCCTGCAGCGGTTAATAGCACATACACACATCCTCTTTGTGACACAATATTCAAACCCTCAAGTGCCTCAAATGAACCCGCATTTCCGAGAAATGGAACTTGCCTGGCTGACGGCGATGCAGGGGAGAGCTGTGTTGCTGCTGGTGGCGGCGCTTGTGGCACGGTCGTTGTGGGCGCAGAGGTCGGCGTCTCTTCGGCGGTGCCTTGCTATGATGGCCAGGATGTCGCTGGGGGTGGGCTTTCGGCCTGCTGCGGTGATGCTCCCACGTCGCCATCGGCTGCTGCAGGTGCTTGGCTGCCCATCGGTCCTGGGGGCGCCGTTTCAGAAGGAGCGGGGACCGGAGGGATGAAGAGCTCGCGGGGTGCGAGATGGAGTCTGTCTGTGGTGGAGAGGGAGAGGCTCCCCCTGGTGGAGATTATCTTGCAGTAATTGAAGCTGAACTATCTAAAGATCGAAAGATCGTGACTCAGCTGGATTACGGAATGCAGCAGCTTGTTTAAATGACTGTTCTCTCTCTAGCCTGGCCTGTGAGGTATCTGTGCTCATTGCAAAGGATGCAACTGCAGTTTCACCACGAGCTCTCCAGTGTGTGTGAGGGCCACGTGGGACACTGTGTCCTGGCACGAAGTTAACGGTTATGATCTTAGTCACCAGCAAAGTAATTTAAATTTAGGAAGGCAATGTTGTGACCAGAGCTCGAAGCTTGACAACTTGATTGAGCCGGATACGAGCCATAGAAATACCATAAGAAGAGACTCACTAGGGGTTGTGAATAATGTTTTACAGAACCTAGTGCTCATGAACAAAGCGTGTTCAAATAAGAAGGCCATAGAGCAGAGGTTGCCTGTCGACACTAACGCTAAAACAGCTGTAAAACGAATTAATAGCCACGTGTCAGGGGCAACGGGTGATATATGGTCAGAGGTTGGATACAAACGGCTTAAGACACTTGATCCCCTGCCAAAGGGAGAATCGAGGCATGAAATATCTGATATTCATCTGACTTCCCAAAAAAGACTTACCACCGTCAACAGGAAAGCAATTGGGATTACTGATGAAACGTATTGTAATGTGCAATCCTCACACAACGTCTCTATGGACTCATCATTAATGGAACGTCCGTTCCCTAAAATTCGCCGTGATGAGGAGCACTTTGCTGGCAGATCACCGAAGCTCCAAGTAAATACTACAAGAGCAGAGTCACCGGTCGTGTCGTCTTCAACTGAATTGTAACCCATTTTAATGGCATCCTCGTCGATTTCATTGGCCCCTTTCATGAAACTTTATGAGAATATACATGAGGCTACCAAAGACCTAACGACCGTTGTGGCAATGATGAATTCCAAACTGATTCAACTGGAAAAAACCTGCGATCGCTCATATGTAGAGCAACATGTGAGCATTAAAAGACTGGATGCAGCCTTTAATTTGTTAAGTGAGAGCAGAAAAAGTGACTCATCCGATAAAAGGCTGTTTGCGGAAGTTGCCCGAGAGACACTTGCCCTATTCAAACACGACAAAAATCATTTAGCTCGGCAAAGGTCTCCTGAGTGTGCCATCCTTGATGGAAGACATACTAGTGCTAAATCCAGACCCCAAGCTGAGCAAGAATATAACAAGTTAATAAATCACCAGCATCCTCATGCTGACGTCGTGACTGTGCAAGAACACCAATGTCTTCAGTCTTCAATCCCAACGCAGATCATTCCGATGGGAGAGGAGCCTATAACGGCGATTACGAAGGAAACTGTGGCTCCTTTAGATGTAGGAAACAAGGTCTCAGAGTCTTCGGCAAAGAAGGGTCCTTGCTCATCGGTCATTTCGTTTGTACCGAACGTGGCTGACCTGTCTTTCCACTCAGCATTCGAGCAGGCTCGATGTGCGGCCAACAAAACCTGCCTCGACCCTCAAATGGCTTCGATTTCAGGAGTCAGTTTTCAAATGGAACCGACTGCAGAAGTTCGAACAACTCCTTCCATAGCGGGCCAATCTAATGTTTTCTCCATCTTCACAGGAGGACCCCATGCCTCGGGAAAATCAGTGATTTTGCCACCGAAATCAAAACTTGCTGCAATCAGTAAGAAATCAAAGAATCAAGAAGCAAAGAAAAATAATGCTTTAAATGGAGCTCGGAAATTCCTGCGGAACATCAAAATGGTCCAGGCAGTGTCTACTGATTTGATTAATACATCGATGGGCCCTGCTCCAACTAAAAACCAAGCCAAAACTCAAGGGAAAAGTGTACACTCAACACCGGTTAAACAAACCCAAATAAAGAGTAATACACCATCCGTGGATGTTGCAACGGAACTACTAGATCTGTCAACTTATGACGAGCCAGAATATGTAGAGCTGGAAGTTGCCTTACCAATAGGCGTTGATTTGCCTCACAACATAGGATCACATCAAAGTGAGGCGCCTATTCAATGTAAAGAGAATCCTGTACAGCAGACGGACAAAATTATTCTGGACATCCATCCGATAACGCAACCATGCATCGTCGAAGACGATTGCAGAAATCCCGTTACAAAACATGGGTCAGATGAAAGATCCTGCAAAATCATTGAAGTACGTGATAGTAATAACTCACTGCCTCCTCCGGTTGCCAGCCCGGTGTTCCTTACACTGGACGAGAAGAGAAAACAGTGCTTAGCCAATTCTCAAGCTGCCAGACCGGGGAGGTCACGGTCGATCTCAGGTCAAGTCAACAAAAGAACAAACGAAAACCATTCCCGTAGGTCGTTGAATGGAAGTTCTGAGGTCGAGGCTCTGGAAGACAATCGAAGAAAGGTGAAAGGGTTGGTAGCCGATAGACGCCCACAACCTCCAAAGGAAAGTGTCTCAAAGTCAGTGCCGAATAAGGGTCTCACTTATGAGCTGATTATTGAGAGCTTGGAATCAATAGACAACTTGATTTTGAATCGAGGAACTGTCCTTAAGCTACTTCATCTTGTACCAAGTCTACGTGCCATAACTTCAAATGACATAAAAATCGTGGAGTTTCCAGCTGAAGGTACGAATGACATGGTGGTGCTACATCTATCCTCGAACTTATTAATTACATCCATCTTGGAAGAAAACGTAGCTTTGTTTTCACTGGGCTTTGACGTTTACAAATTGAATGAGCCTGAGACGCCTCGACCATCCTTCATTGGAACCTCGGATGACCTAAGGGAAGCGTCCCCGAGTGTTCGTTTAACAACAGTTCCAACAAAAGACATGGCGACGAAGAACTCTCAAGGGCACTTGGCTTTGAAGCAAACATGTGATCCGAAACGCATTCAACCACAGTGCCCGTTAAGGATATCTCACTCATCAACGAGCGATGGTAGAGCGATTTCTAATAGCCAAAATGCGCAAATAAGAATCACAATTAAAATAAATGAACTTTCCGATGAAATCAGCAATGAGAATCACAAACTTCGAAATCTGCATCTGGAAATCATGAATGGCATTGGCTAGCAGGGGCCTTAAACACACAAATTGGCCAATAATGCCAGGATCCTGAAGCCCCCATGGTCTGTTGTTTAGCTTCCTGGAACACATGAGGGTTTACACACCTGTTTAATACAATTTGGCTAGACAATCTACACATCGTGTGTTTACAGGAAACATGGTTAAGTGAGATGCCAGTAAATTCGGACTTTGAGATTGCAATAAATCCGGCCATAAAATCGAAGCATGGTCGTCCTATGTCAGGGTTACTAACGATGGTGAGAAGAGCATCGGGTTGGCGTATTACAAATTCTGTCAACCATTCCCCCTATATTCAGGAGACGGCCATTGAAAGAGTTGGTGGACTTGACCATACGCAAGACAGGATTGTAATACTGAACTTGTATTGGAATCATCTACGGGCTGGAAAAATTGGGTTTATTGACCAAATAACAGGATTAATTGATCTTCGAGTGGAATCATTAGACTCGTCCAAGATACTTATTTGTGGTGACCTAAACATCGACCTAATCAAAGAAGCAAACACAGATCTAGGCATATTGGCACAAGCATGAAGAATCGAAATGGCTCTATGTAACTTCCAGATGTTGAATGGAAGCACCTGTGGTGACATACCATCTGTTCCCACATGGCATTGTGAAGATTCATCCTCTACCATAGACTACATGTACGTGTCCGAAACTTTTCATCCTAGGATCCAATCGCTGAGGATCTGTGAAAAAGCAAATAGTGATCATGACATGTTACTCATGAAATTTGTGATACTTGCATCAGACCAAAGGTGAAAGTGGTCACACAAACTCCAGGTCGAATCAAACAGAGTTCGTTTAAGATTGGAGGAGAGTGAAGTCAACGTTATGATGATCCAGTATTGTCAACTGAATGCAGATCTAGAATACGATCAATTATTGACACAATTCAAAACTGTAAAGGTAGGCTTAAAAAACCCTAACATGGCTCGTGCTCATCACTTCGATCGCAAGATCTCTATCCAAAAACGAAGGATGCGTGCTTCACTTAGGAGAACTAAGTCCCTCAATGTCGCCACTTGAAAATTGGAAATAAAGGTGGTGAAACAAAAATAAAAGAACTGGTTGAAGATGCACAAAAATACCCTAGTGCAAAATGATGCGGAGCAGATGCTAGCCATATTAAGGAACAAAAATTCGAGGGACTTCTGGAGTCTTATTAATAACTTTCAAGCCCCTCAAATGGCATTGCAGTCTTGTATGGTCTCGGAAGCCGCTTGGATAGCCCATTTTGAAGTCCTTCACAAAGCAGAGGATCATGGAATTATCCCATTGGAAACTTCTTTGAAACCGTGGGCGTTGTCGTTTCCAAGAGAGGAGATTGTGTCAATAATTAAGAAGGCTAAAAACTCCCGAGCGCCTGGCCCGGATGGTCTTAACAATTTCACGATCAAACAACATCCGGAGCTATGGGCATCCATATGCGTAGCTTTATTCGACAGAATAAGTAAGTGCCACAGGACCCCTAATTCCTGGAAATCTGCTGTTATTGTCCCTATATTTAAGAAGGGGGAAAGAACATGCCCAAAAAATTACCGCCCAGTGGCATTATTGGACACTCTTGGGAAAATGTATGCAACAATGTTGCAGCAGAAATTGGTGGCATGGGCAATCGAGTCTAATCACATAGACAAAAGACAATCTGGTTTTGTAAAGCAAGTGGGCTGCTCGTTAAATCTGTTACTTCTGAACCTGATGAAGATGGAGGCGATAAAGTCGAACACAAAGGTTTATTTGGCCTTCATTGACTTCTCATGTGCATTTGATACCATCGACAGGCCGCTTTTGTGGCTAAAACTACAAAGTTGGGGATGTCCAGCTGACTTAGTAGCAGCAATCCGAGAACTACAATCCGAAACTTCCATAAAAATCCGGCTGGATCGGTCTGGAAATCTAACAGCCCCAATCAAAACCTATAAAGGGGTTAAACAAGGATGTCCTCTAGCTGCCGCAATATTTAGCTTATTCATATCTGATATAGGATTAGCGATCGACTCAGTAAGTTCTTTTCCACCAAAAGTAGCTAAGTCCCATCTAAGCTGGTTGTTATACGCCGACGATTTGGTCCTGAAGGACCTGACACCTGTCAGCCTTCAGAGGAAGCTGAATGCGGTTGCCCAATGTGTCGCATCTAACCAATTGGTGATAAACACAAAAAAATGTGAAATTCTGGTGATAAAGAACTTGACTAATGAAGGCCAAAAAAAATCGAGTCATCTAAGATGGCACCTGGGTCAGGAGACCATTCAGATAGCCCAGAGCGTAAAATACCTCGGCATGTCAATAAATTCATCAATCAACGATGGTCCATGGATTGCTGAAAAGAAAAGGAATTGCAAGCAACTGGCAAGTCAAGCTGTCATCATGCATAAGAAATTTGGGACATTTTCACTAAAACCAGTGCTAGCTTTTTACCAGCAAAAAGTAATCCCAGTTTTACTATATGGTGCTGAAAACGCTTTGGGTTGCAGTCACGAAATATGGTCATCGCTGGAGCATTGTTTCTGGTCGAAGGTCCTGTCTCTCCCAAGGGGAATTCTGACATCATGTGTGAGATATGAATTGTCGCTCATTTTGTTGCATGCTAGGGTATGCTGGTCTCTGGTGAGTTTGTTTCTGAAAACTCGCCAGCGCGAGCCTATAGCACAATTTGACATCTTTTACGATCTGATGCCAACAAATAATAGCATGGTGTCACTCTGGTCTAAAAGATGCGAAGAGATCTTGTGTGAATATGGAATTAGTCTGGACATGTTGCATAATAACCCGAACGCTGCCAAACTAAAAATCTGGCGTGCAGATCGGATCAAACTTGCTCACAACGAGCTGGAGCTAAAATGATGAGGGACCCGCCGCTCGAAATACGGCCATTTAACGCTCTCAACGCTACATCGAGTTGTTTCCACATTCTCAGGCTCGAAGAGTGTTCATGATGCTGCATTTAAACGTATTTAAAACTAAAGATCGGTTGGCTTCATGGAAAAGCAATAAAGTCTCAAATCCAATGTGTAGACTATGCACTAAGGATAAGGAAACCCTTAAACATTTGGTGCTATTCTTCGATCAGATAGGACAATCCACCTGGGGCCGTTGGTGCCTAAAGTACCCCTCCTTTTGCGCCGACGATTGGTGGGCCAATATGTTTCAAGGTTTGGACATGAAATTGATATTACCATTGACTCGTTTCCTAATGGTAATCGAAAATCGCCTGAATTAATTGTCGGTTGATGAGTAATGTGGATAGTGACCGGACTGTTTGATAGGGAATATGGGAGGGGTATTCCTAAAGGATGACGTTATTATGTGTTGTGTTTTGTGTTTCTGTTTGTTAACATTTTAAAGGTTTGTGATAAACCGATAAAATTAAATAAAAAAAAAAAAAAAAAAAAAGAAGCAAGGAGATTGTAGTACCGGTTTATAGACTTTGCATCAAAAACTTTCCAACGAAAGTAAAATGCATCGAAAGTTTTCCAACAAAGTTTTCCATCAAATGCATTTTTTTAAAGATTTTTTTTGGGGGGTATCCCCCATCCGAAACCCCCATTTTTTATCCTTAAAAACCCACCCCACACAAAAATAACCTTTAACACCACATATATATGCATTCGTTGGAACATTTTCATTGGAAACTTTTTCGATGGAAAGACTGCTTACCTGTGCTACCCTCGGAGGGTCAGAAGGAGGGAGTAGAGAAGTGGAAGGGGGAGAGAGAGAGAGGGGAGTAAGGGAGAGAGAGGATGGAAGGAGAAAGCACATCAGGGGCAGGAATGCAATGGCATGGATGCCAGAGTGAGAGGAACTGGGAGATTGTAAAAGCACCAGACCGCATTGCAATACAAATCCAGGGGGCTTCAGGTTAGGTTCTCCCTAGAAGAAGCCCAGAGGGAGTGCGATAGCGAAGGCGAAGACCTTTAGGCCTTCACCTTCGGCAGAGATATAGATAGAAGATGGAACCAATCTCGAGGGGCCAAACTGGGATCAAAGGAGCCTGAGCTAGAGAGGTGGGAATCCCACGGGAGAAGAGAGGGGGGTGGCCTCTAGCATACCAGCCACATTCCTGCTACATGTCATCAAGATTGTGAATCATATCAGTTATTCCAAATAAAAACCCTTGACCCATCCCCAGAAGGCCATCTCTGGCAACAAATAAACCAGAGTTGGATGAGAAAGTAAACACACAGCATATTTAAACTGGATGAATACGATTGATATGTAGTACCATGACAGCATTGAGAGTGTACCTAATTAGTCAAGTGGGATCAAGTACTGTGCATTGATGCTAGAATAAGCACATCTGACTGCGATATATACACCGCGTGCCAAAGCATGCATCAGGTGCAGATAATCAACCGGTGCTATTCACGGCTGCAGTTTCACTGTATAATGCAACATTTATTTTACGTTAAGAACATTTTGTTAGGAAAGGCTGTACATATTAGCATAAAATGGCACATTATGGCACTGGCAGGGATGTCAGTACAAAGAAGCGATTGTGCTGGAAACGGACTGACGAAAAGTATTTCTTGAAAGGCAAATGAACATATGGAAATAGTCTAAGAGTTTAAAAACAATAATACGGTAGCAAAGGAAATTACATTTGATCTTTATTATTAAAGGGTAAAACGTACTAGGAATCGGAAAAGGAGACAATTCAATTGCCAAAGGAGCCCGAATCTGAAACTTGAACCTGTAAATGAGCAGAGAGCAGAATCAAAGGGCAAATGGCTAAACAGTAAGGACAATAAAAAAAAAACACCTGAAGCCTAACAACAACCAAGAATAGCTTGGCGCTATGCTACTTCTGCCATTTGCATGGCCTCTTGGCACGTTGGGTCCAGCAAGCAAAACGCTGGGATTTCAGGGCGTTAGCTGGACTACAAGTGTATGGGCCCCTTTTTCCTGGTGACCTGCTGCACCAGCTGCCGTCACACCATATTGTTTGCCACCGCTCCACCCGATTCTGCCCTGGGCACCTTGACATTACATTCCCCCCTAGCAGGCCGCCTTTATCAAGATGGCAGCATGCTGAGCCCCTCAGAACCAAAGAGGTTTGCTGGGCTGTTGTCTCTGTGGATTGGCTAGCAGTGTACACGTGAACAGGAAGCTCATGCCCGTGTCAATGGTACGAGGAGGCAGGCTCGCCCCGGGCAGCTTGGCAAAAGGAATCTCGCATTTGCCTCTTCAACAAGCTTGTGCTAGCATTGGGCTTAGTATTCCGGGGCAACTAAAACTTCTTTCTAACCTACCCTTGTTTCTCTTCTTGCAATTCACATGCCACCCTCCCCCTCATACCCCAGCCCCCTGGTTTTGTCTCGGTTCCTTCATTTTCTGGCTCCATCTAGTGAGTATGTTTTCCCCCTCTCCACTTGATCCTCTCATTTCTATTTTTTTGCCTTCTACCCATCGTTCCTCTCAGTGTCTTCTACCCCCCTGGCCTTCATCTCTTCTCCTTCTTCACCTGCCCTTGCTTGAGACCTCTGTTCCTTGGGGTCACCGGGGCCTTGCCATTATCCCCCTCTTTGCCTTTGTCTCTGGAGGCTAGCTCAGGAGCAACATGCTCGCCTTGGAAGCAAGAAGACACTGAGCACCACAGGTTCGATCCCCGGGTCCGCGCTTAGAAACCTCTGGGTATTAAGCGTATTATAAATAAACGATCATATCATATTATATCATACACACCTTCGTATGTTTGCTCGGTCATATGATCTCTGCCTGGCCTTGATGTCATTCCCATCTCTGTGGTAGCACTCCACCGAGGGTCCCCATCTCCCGATACCTCTTCCAGGCTTCCTCTTATGAGCAGCGGTCCATACCCGGTCTTTTCTACAAGCCTGGTGCATTCACAGTCTGTGATTTGCATATCCTTGGTGCTCTCTTGGCCCGTTTCTGCAACTTTACCATCCCAAAATGATTATATGTGCTAAACCTACTTCTGAAAAACATAAGGTTTTATCCTCCACCTTTGTTACCAGCTTGCTAAGTCACCTCTAGCACCAGCGCTCCGTATCTGACATATTGTTTTTTTTTAGGGGTATCATACATGGTTTATTGCAACCTTTACCATCCTGACTCCATTACTCGACCTTGTGCTAATTTAATCTACATTTCTTGATTTCTTACTGGGTATGGTGTGGATACGTCAATACAGAGTTGGGCTGCAAGCTCATTTTCCTGTATTTATCGTATTATTGACATTCCTCATCGGGTACAGAACTGTGGTGTTGTCCCGTTTAAGGTGTTGAATCATGACTCCATCATGACATGCTCCAAATAAAAGGAGCTCACGCCGGCAAGTGAAGTTAGCATGGCGGCAGACTCCATGAATGGCACTGCTGTCTCTGTGTCACATTGTGTGCAGGTTGATGCCATGTGATCACGGTACTGCAGCACCCGCAGCTGATCCGTGTCATCACGGATCTGTACGCAAAACCTGGGTGCCCCCAGACAACGGTCCAGCCATGTACTCACTGCCACGTTTAAGTCCAGGTGCCTGGCACCTGTTTCCCGCGTGTGAACACAGCAACCTGATCCCCTGCTGGGTGCCCCCAGCACTGATCCGGCTGGCCTGTGTGACCACAGGTCCAGCTCATATCAGAAATCTGTTATTGTAAATCCCTTTTCAGCTGGATCCCTCATACATGGATGAATGAATGCCAACAGCTTGAAAATCAAGCGAGGAAAGACATAAATCATGATTATATACAAAAATCAAGAGACCACCACCTATATTCCATGTTCAACGGAAATGGGAACCGCACCAATTCCATCTAAGGTCGTAAAAAATCTGTGAGTCCTGATGGACAACACCCTAACCTTAGAACCACAAATAAATTCAATAATCAAGAAATGCTTCTTCCTCCTTCACACGGCAAGAAGAATCTTACCTTTCCTCTCGTTCACCCACAAAACACTTACAATCGTCGTCCTAATCATGTCAAGAATCGACTATGCAAACAGCCTCTATCTCGGGATACCAGAAGACCTCCTGAAGAAACTACAAAGGATCCAAAATGCAGCAACCAGACTCATCCTCAAACTATCCAGAACAGACCACATCACTCCGGCTCTAAAAACACTGCACTGGCTCCCAGTCAAACATTGCATCACCTTCAAAACAATGTGCATAACACACAGGGCAATCAGCGGACAAGGAGTTGAATTCCTGCAAAAGAAACTAACAATCTACAAGCTAACGAGACTCCTTGGTTCAAGCAACGAAATCCATCTGGAAGAAAAACCATACCTTAAGAAAAAACCTGGGGGCTCCTCCTTCTCCCACTTAGCCGCAAAAACCTGGAACAACATCCTGAAAGAAATAAGGAAAACCAAAGACCACCTACAATTTAGAACATTAACAAAAACCTGGCTATTAAACATCACAGATGCAAACTGAAAAACCAAATCCACCAAACAAGGAACACAATGAAAAGGATGACAAACAATAACAACATCTAAAACCAAATTAAGAAACTCTTACTACAACAAGAGAGACAACACTATGTCGAATAGGACACAAATGACACCCATAAGGACAAAATCCAGCGTGCCTAGCCAACTCCCAGGGAAAAACCTTCACCTGCTCAACAAATGCTACTATAGATCACACCTGTATAAAGTTGGGTAAACATAAGCACTTGCCACACTAATTAAGCTTTGATTATTGACAGGGGCATGGACCAAAGAGTTGTGAATGTAGTCAAACACCCCCCCTGGACATAAGTGCAAGCACTAGCATTGCACCATACCAAAGGGGGTAGGAGCGGTAACATGAATGAGCAACCAATTAAGATGACAAAGGCCGAGCAGGCCTCAACACATGGAGGGAGTAAACCCAGACTTGCCGATGCCACCCTCCTAGTAGACTAGGAATGTTTCCTGGGTTAGACTGCAAGGGACGCACAAACGCCTGCCCGCCCGCATACAAACAGGGACCACGCAGGCAGCCGGTTGCCCAACTTGGGCAAGGTTATGCATATGAACGGATGCCATATTGGAAATGGACCGTAAGTGGCATACAGCCCATGAGCTGGACATAGATACGAGACGCCCACACACCCCACCTGATTAGAATATGGAAATTTAGTGCCTCACTTCAAGAAAGGAATGCCAACTAACCAACCCACTAACAACTTCACCCTCTCCACACACCTCTCAAATTCCAACCAAACACAACCACAAACTTACAACGCAGCAATCCGGACAAACCTCATCACACTTCAACAACAAACAAAGCACACATCGACCCACCTAACAGCACACAACATCTTCCGACAGTAAAACACCCCAAGCAAGGCCGACGCAATTCCGGGCTGAGGCCGACAACAGCACATCACTGCTTTCTTGCACTTCTCCAGCTCATCCCCACCAAAGCCCCCTCTCCCAACCCCCCTTTCTTTCAGAACAGCCAGAGCACCAGGAGATCACTCTGGTGGTGGTACTGCGCGGTACAAATATCCTTTAACATTAACATACATTGGGATTGCTCAACTGGCTGGTTCACACTTGGACTATCTCCCTTGACAAAGCTAAGTGAGGAACAATGATAGACGTGGACCAAAGAGGCAGTTCAAAAGGATGTTATTTGTAAAAGTAACGAACGCAAAGAGGTTTAATTAAATTAAACAAACATAGCAGTATGTCTTTTCGTGTGCAATTAATACATTAAAAGAGTTGTTTTCGGATTCAACAGTCTCAAAGTCTGGGTTCCTTCAGCCCGGCAGTCTACGGGGAATGGAAGTCACTTATGGGCCGTTTGAGTGCCCTAAACACAAGTCTGGAGGATGTTGTTCCAATCTCTTTCATTTGTTCTGTAAGGCCTTGGTTCTTCGTCCAATGATGGATAAGCAGTGGAAGGATATCGAGGGTCACCAAATGCCATTTCCAGAGAACTATGTGCAGTCTTTGGCATGTTGACTGGAGTTCTGGAGGAATACACTGTTAACTCTGGTTTAGGAGTCCCATGGCTAATCCACAATTACCCTCCTCTGGCTGTCCTTTGCACCTCCCTAATGGGCCTTTTCCTAGAGTTTCCTTTCCCACTCTGTATTTGCATTCACTGCTCACATCTACCTTACTCGGATCTCCTTTCTGCTCCTCGTCCCTTTGCCACATGCTCATACCTCCTCCTGATCCCGCTGGTCTGCTAGGTGTAAGGGATATCTGGGGCACTTTTCCCCTCTGTCTCTGCTTGCCCTCTCCTTTTACTTTCTCTGCTAGCCCCTGCTCCACACTTTCTTCTTCTTCCTCCTTCCAGGGAAATCTCTGTATCACTTCCTCTGACCCTCTAACCACTTTCTCTGGCCCATGCAGAATTTTTCTCCTTCTCTCCACTGGCTCTTTCATCGCCTCACCCAATGGTCTTCCACCGTCTGCTCTATCCCCAGGCTTCTTGGGTTCTCGCCTCCCAACCTCCTAACTTAGTTAGTCGTTCCCATTAGGTGGTGGTCTCTGCTTGACATGCCCTGGCCGGTCTTGAGAAATAACTTCCTTAGCCAAACAGGTCTTAAATGTATTTGTTTGGCAACCTTGTAAGGTGACTGGTTAACTGAGTTTTTTTTTTATCTTAGTCTGGGTACCACTCCGTCCACCTGTGGTTTTTAATGATTTCTGCCCCCATGTGAGCGGAGTCAAGTGTGAAAACGCTGTCGTCTCTTCAGGGCCACATCTCAAAATCTGCACTTCACAATGCTGGTGATTAGACTCCTGTACCAAGTCCCTGCCACGTTTTAGATGAAAATTGTGGTTTTGAAATGCTCCCCACACAGCTGAAGCCCCTGAATCGCATAGCAGGTGGTGATAGCGGGCTTCTTCGGTCCCCTCATCCACAACCCTTTGAGCAAGGTAAGGTACTTCACACCCCATAGCCTTACCAGTTTGAAGTCCTATGTGATCTTAACCTATTTCAGTGAAAGGTAAGGAGTTATACTTAATCTTATGTTTACCGCTTGCGGGTCTGCCTCTTGCTCCACCTCTTGCACATTTGTTTTTCTCTAACTGCCAAATTAGGCTCGCATACTAAGCACACATCATACTAAGCACACATCATCTTTTGTAACATTTTCTATCCTGATTCCACTGCGCCACCAATGGGGCTGTAATTGCTGCATTGGGTCTCATTAAGGGTGGGTATATGCGTGGTTGGTGGAATCTTGCTATCTATGTTCCACGTCTTGTATTCAACCTAGCAGTGTAATCGGTTATTCCTCACCATGTAATAGCCAAAACTGCGTGCTTTCCTCCAACCTACTGCTCTGACCTTGGCCAAGATATATGTCCTAATTGACCTTCTAAATTAGGTCAATTCTCCCGAGGTCAATTGTGAAAAGGTCAATTAGTATACAACCAGATTTACAGTGCTCCATAGGATCTATCCTAGACTGTAAATCCTGTTTCTTTCCTGGTTGCAGAGCATTTGTTGTGAAAGCTTGCTGTGGTGGTTTTTGCCCTCATGCAGAGAACCTGCTACCTACCAGCGATACTAGGCTTGGTTTTTGATTTGCTTGTATTCTGCCTTGTATAAGTGATGAACTTTCACATGGTATCTGCTTGTAGTGTTTTCTCTCATCTCTATTCGTCCCTACTTAATGGCTGACCCCAGTCTCCATAAAATCAAATTGCTCTCCATGATGTTTCAGCTTAACTACTATCTCTAAAGGCAGTTGCAAAGTGTCACTTCTCATCATGTGCATTGCTGTCTCCCCAAACTTTCCCAACTGTTATATAAAATGGTCTGCACTTCTGACTGTGTCTCTAGACTAACGAGGAAACAACATAGAACACAAACTCTCAGATATAACCCTGGTTTACCCATTGCTGATACATATGTGAATCTTTCATCTCAGGAAATGGTAACAGACATTCTGATCTTCACTCATGACCCTGAGGTCTTAGTCTGGCATGCTGTCTATTCTCTCCCTAACCGAGTCTGTAGAGATAAATGAGGCCACTAGGTGGAGCATTAAGCATGCACTTCACCCATGCATACAAGTGGTTATTACTGATGGTACCACCAGGGTGCAATAGAGCCACTGAACCTTGTTGCATTTGCTTCCATCTCCCCTCACAACCTCCAGAGGGTGGAGAACTCCAGGTGGCATACGAGATCCTACCCTACCTGACACCACTCTACCCTCGGTTGGAACAGCCTGCCAAACTACCACCCCAAAAAAATCAATGCCCTCCAGGTCTTTCTCATCATTGGGCCTCTAAATGCCTGGCCAGCAAAGAAACATGCTTGCTACACTGATGAACTTGTGGTACACCTGGCCATTGACTTCTTGAGGGTAACCGTAATGCGGTACACTTACATCTCCACCACCATTGGTGGACACCCTATTGCCCAAGGGCTGCAAAATCCATCTTGAGAACTGAGTGCACAAAGGTCTAATCTTTATTGGGGAGCAGACTATTATTCATAGAGAAAATGTATACAAATATCACAAGATATTCACTCTGTTGAGTGCATGTGGAAAGGTCCTGTTGGCTCTGCAGGACCCCTCAACAGATGGAGATAATTCAGCCTCATAGCATTCAGAGTGGATCCACAATTGCACTCGTTCTCAGACCAGCCATCCTTAATGAATTCAATCTATATTCAGATAAAACTTAAATATATATTTCCTTACATTTTAAATTCTTATTCCATCAACAAATATTCCATTCCTATATCAATTAAATGTAAAGAAAATATATATCGGTTTATAGTGATAATACCGAAAACAAAAATCTCGAAAACAAAAATATCGAAAACAAAAGACCGAAAAAAAAAATATCGAATTTTTTTTATTACGTTTTTTTCTCGAAATGGGGGGGTTCCCCCCCCAACCCCCCTTTTTTCTATTTTTTTTTTATTTTAACCCTTTTTTTTTACTTACCTGACCCCAAAAACACATATAAATAAATAAATAAATAATTCGATATTTTTTTTTTCGAGATTTTGTATTCGAGATTTTTGCAGTTCGAGATTTTGTTTTCGGTATTTTGACCGACCACCATATATATCATTTGTAACAACAGAGATAACAACACATCACGTTGTCACGTCACATGCCCATCACGATTGTTCTCTTTTGTTACATAATGATACAAAAATTAATAGAAAATGGTGATAAGACCTAGCAAAGCCTGGGACGGGTCCCAGCCGCTTTACGTTACCCTGACTAGAAAACGACACGATTATCTGCCATGGAGTCAATTCCTCATAATGTTGGTCAACCACTTAAAGCTGCAGAGAGGGGATGGGTGGGTAGCTAAGACTCAACTCTATCAATAGTATGGATTGCACAGAAACCTTAGGGAGCAGCGCATAAAGCAGGTGAGGGCTTGAATTCAGGCTACAGGTCGCTTCATGCCGTCGTTCCCAGGCTTTGCTTTTACATTAGTTTTAGGTGAATCCCTTTTATTCAATTGAAGTGGCCCAAGCTCACAACTCACAGAATGCACTTACACACATAATCAAAGACCCAGACTGGGGCATGGAGTTCCAAACGACATGGAGTTCTTTAATAACCGTAGTTTAAATGCCACAAGTCACAGAAGGGGTTTAGTGTTCGTATACTGGACACCGAAATTAGGATACACAGTACGACAAGGCCTCTTGCAAAGAGAGAGAAACGCAGAAGTGCATGAGGAGTGGTAAAAGAACTAGAGGGAAGCGCTGGTGGAACCACAATACATGTCGTCGGTGAATCCTCGTCTTGCGTACCATGTCCCTTTCTGGGACCCACATTGAAGGATAATGTCCGAAGACTGTCTATCATTCGGTAGCATGTCCTATAAGGAAAGGCCGCAGAATGTTCGAACATATTATATAAGAGATGACCGAAAGGTACAGAGAGAGGGCAAGGAAAGCCGGACAATAATGTTCAAATCGCCACTGGGAGTGAACCGTGATTAATGTACAAATACAATTGTAGGAGGGATGGCTAGTACGACATATCGGGTGAAGGTCTTTCAAGGCGCTCCTCTTAGGTCTTATTCAAGAAACTATATGTTGAAAGAGACTGCTTTTTTCAATGTCTAATCAATTTTGATTGGCTTCTGCACTTTTCTGTTTTATTTGTATTTGGGATATTGGTGATAGTGTGGCTCTGGGTCCAGGGAGCAGTGGAGCGTTTTATGGAGAACCTATAACGTAGCCAAAGCATCTTCAACATGCAGTGCTGACCAGACCACAGCACCGAAATACCTAAATCTGGTGAAGTTGTCCTGCAGTGCTATGTTAGCCAGACTAAAGACGGGGGAGGCTGTTTCTGAGAGATGGAGGGAAGAACGAGATAGCGTGAACTGCTTGTGAATGGCTTGAGGGGAAATGTGTCTATGGTAGGGAAGGTGTGGTATACCATGCAGGCGCCATGCTGCTTTTGAAAGATGCAGTGCACGCTATTCCAAATGCCTTGAAAGAAGAAAAAGCCGTGTGCTGTCTCAGAGGCTAAACATTCATTTGGGCTACGTCCTGTTGTTTCCTTTGGGAAGCCAGATGGTGTGATCAGGGGCGACTTCCCAGTCTCCAGTCCTTTGAGCAGGAACTGCGTTTACTTATCTGGGAATCCTGACTTTAGACCTCACATTTCGTGATAACTTGCGAAGAGTGATAAATGGGCAAGATCTTTCAGTAGAGTTTGGGAACACACCACCAGTGTCCATGTTTCGTCAGGTAGCGTGGAGCAGGATGTTCATGTTACCGAGATTTCCATGGAGTTGTGCCGGTCGTCGCTGTCTGCACTGGTCTTCAGGGAGTTGGGCAACGTCCTGGTTAAGTGATATGAGGTTGTAACCGTTGTAGGGCGCCGCCAAACCTACCAGTTTGCAGGTAAGAGGACAGGAGAGTCCCTCGTCCTCTCTTCCTCTTACCCTCTCTCCCTCCCAACGCACCCTTATGGGAAGAATTGCCCAATATCGCCTACAGTTTGTCAAGTTGAATCGAGACCTTGGTCTTGGGGATGCTGAGGCAGCACCCGACTTGTATGTGTAAACTGGGGCTGGGTTCCTCAAATTCACTGAGATGGGGGTTCATCGTGGAATTCAATGGGGTTGTTTCATATCATTTGGATGACTTGCTAAGACATCCTGAGAATGCTGGCCAGGATTACCAATGGCACCAAAAGGGTCTATGGAGACATTATTGAAATTAGGGGCAAAACACAGGGCGACATCACTGTACATGGGTGGGTGTATGCCGATAGAATAAAATTTTAACTACTGTGTTGTGCCCTATGGTCGCATTTAGACCACGCTACTGTGTTGTGCCTTATGGTCGTATTTAGACCACACTACTGTGTTGTGCCCTAGGATCGCACAGTGACCACGCTATTGTGTTGTGCCCTATGGTCGTATTTTAACCATACTATTGTGTTGTGCCTTATGGCCGCACCGATGTCCCTCATCTGCCTATCCTCTGCACGGCGCACTGCCCCTAGCACACACTTTATGCTACTTTGCCTTACCGTGATCATGTTCCCCTTCTGTGTCATGCAAAGCAATATACTCTGCAATGGTAACAGCTACTTAACCCATAAAAATGGACTAGCTAGACCCGCCTGCCCAAGACACTACCCTATCGTCTGCCCCACACCATTCCTGCCCACTACTCCAGCCTTCCTCCCGGTCCCACAATCTGCCTATCCTACCCATGACCATGTACAATTTTACGATGCCCTAAACAACAAGAGTGCAGATAGATCCAAGCAGAACCCAACAGACAATAGAGCACCCTGCCCCACCCATCATCACAGCCCCTCCACGATGACTGACCTTACTGTCTCTCAAACAACCACCCTTATCCCTACCGATCGCAACAATAGACTTGGTGCCAGAATCCACCACAAAACGAGCAAACGCCCACCTAAACCACCCAACAAAACCAACAAGTACACTATAACCCCCATCATCTCGACCCTCCATACACTAAAAGGAGCTCTTCTAAATGTTAGATCCCTGGTCGCCCATTCTACAGAAGTCGCCGACATCATTCTGACTAACAACCTAGACTTCCTTGCTATGACAGAAACTTGGCTACATGAGGCTGCGGGACCATCCCTTACCCTAGCCATCCCTGACAACTATACTATCCTCAGAGTAAACAGACCTAACGCTCGAGGAGGTGGTGTAGCCCTCATCTTCAAGTCCTCACTCGATATCAGACTAGGCTCCTCTCCTCCACTCAAATCATGCGAACACCTCACAGTTAAACTACAAACCTCCCCAAAGAGTACGATCACTATGCACATAATCTACAGACCCCCGGGCCCACCGGGCTCTTTTGAGGAAGACATTACCTCCCTAGAAGCCGAAAGTTCCAAACCTTCAGCTCAAATAATTATACTGGGAGACTTCAATCTTGGGTTTAATGACCCTCACGACTCCCCCGCCACTGCCCTGGCCACGGCATTAGAGGAGCATGGCCTCCTTCAACTCTGCTCTAAACCCACCCATTCGAAAGGGAGAATCCTTGACTGGGTTACCGCCCTCAATTGCAACATTACCCTAAAGGACCCTGTAAAACTCATCTGGACGGATCACCACTTCCTCCCCCTTGACATTAATATAAACAACCTAGTGCACAAAAAGCCTATTATTGCTCCGGCCTGCCAAACTAGGAAAAAGAGCAACATTACAGCTGAAGCCTTAATGCCTCTGGTGACCCCCATTCTGAACGCCCTACCAAATACAACTGACTTAAACTCGATGGTCAACACCTATAATGACTCCATGGCTAAAGCCATCGACACCATTGCCCCACTAAAAATGCGTAAAGGGAAACCTAAAGCGCACCTGAATACATGGTACACCCCAGAGCTCAAACTACTCCAACTACAAAAAAGCAAACTGGAATCACTATGGAAATCGGTGCCTTCAGCAGACAATAGAACTAACCTCACCAACTTCTCCACCCACTACAAAAATGAGATCACGTGTGCCAAGAAAGAATCTCTTAATTCCAGGATCTCACAGGCAGGCTCCAGCACAAAAGAGCTCTTTAACATCTTAAAGGAATTAGAAAACCCCACTCCTCCTGAAGATACCTGCACAAAGGATAAACCTTGGTGCACAGGGATCCAGAACGCCCTTGCCAACAAAATCTCAGGGCTCCAAACTAAAATTGAAAACAAACGGCTACAGCTCACTCACGACCCCTCCTCCAGACCCACCCATCCCCCACTCACCGCCTCTAGCTCAGGCTTCACCTTCAAAAAGGTGACCACACTTGAAGTACAAAAAATCATAGCATCCTTGAAACCCTCGAACTGCAAGTGGGTTAGCTGCCCCGCACAGATAATCAAGGATGCTGCCAGGGATCTCTCCCCCTTCATCACCAAATTAATAAACTTGTCTTTTTCTAACAATATGGTCCCAAGTAATCTGAAACAATCCTGGGTCCTACCCTTGCTAAAAAAACAGACCCTCGACCCAGACATACCCACAAATTATAGACCCATTACCACTGTCCCATTTTACTAAAGATCCTTGACAGAGTGGCCTACTTACAAATTCAGGATTACCTTGAAACTAACCGATTACTAGGTACTCGCCAATCTGGCTTTCGTCCCCAACATGGGACGGAAACGGCCCTTGTTGATCTCAAGAGCCAGATAGACGAAATCAAAGATAAAGGGAGAGCTGCTATCCTGCTTCTCCTCGACCTTTCCGCTGCCTTTGACCTGGTTGACCACAAAATCCTGTGCAACCACCTATCATCGGCAGCACACTTCTCCCACTCGGCGGTCACATGGATCCAATCCTTCCTGGACAATAGGACCATGCGAGTCTTCTCACCCATCGCAGCAGCCGACCCTATTCCCATTACCTGCGGTGTCCCACAAGGATCGTGTGTTTCACCTACCTTGTATAATATATTCACAAAGCCCCTATTCGATAAACTGGACCATCTGGGTGTCACCTACACTAACTACGCAGATGACACCCAGATACTCCTCACTTTATCAGGCAACCACAACACGGATGCCAACAGGATCGGTGAAGTCTTCTCCATCGTTCAGGCATGGATGGCCACACATGGCCTCTGCCTGAACGATGACAAGACCGAACTGCTCCTTGTCGGCTCACCCAACACTATCCGGAATCTCAGCCCGAGCTACTCTAGCTTCATCATTGACGGCAACACCATTCCCACTGCCAAAAGTGTAAAAACTCTTGGCTTCTATCTCGACACTAACACCAACCTCGCCAAACAAATTAATACGACCGCCTCAGCCACTGCTTTCACTGGGAAACTAATCAGAGCCTGCAGACCTTTGATATCCCCCAACAATTGCCTTACTCTAGCCAGAGCACTTATACAATCCAAACTGGATTATTGCAACAGCCTGTATGTAGGTGCCAATAAAACGGTTGTTAACAAACTACAAGTTCTACAAAATAATGCACTCCGCGCCGCCCTTAATATTCCCAGAAGAGAACACATCTCAGCCACAAGAATCACATGCAAATGGCTCTCCATCCAACAAAAAATAGACCTAAAAACTATCTGCCTCACCTACAAAGCTCTTAACCACCTGGCCCCACCTTATTTAACCGATAAATTCATCTTAAGACAGAATATTAGAACCACCAGATCCTCTAACACACTACAACTGACAGTGCCCAAATACTCCCTCAAAAGAGCCGGCGGATCCAGTTTCCCAGTTCTAGCTTCACAATTATGGAACACTATCCCATTGGACATCAAATCCACCCCTACATTTCAACCTTTCAGAACTAAGATCATCACCTGGTTACTTAACAATTAACTAGCACCGTATGTATATATGTCACTCAGTCTACTATAACTGCTGTCATAACCGATGTTGTAACTATACTTACTCTGCACAATTGTACAAATGTTCCTACCTATGCCTGTAACTTGATGCTCAAGCGCCCATATACCTCTGGGTCAGGCGCGCTATACAAATAAATAAACAAACAAACAAACAAACAAACAAACAAACAAAACTGGCGTTAGAAGCTGAAGAGCAATGGGAAGTCGATACAGGCAAGGATTCCCTCAGAAGTTTATGAACATCAATTGATTGTGTCTATGAATTCAGAATATGTCTGCTGCTGACCTGCTCCATTGTATGAAGGTTTCCCATCTGTAATTAATGTTCAGATGAATTAATTGGCTAATAGCCGGGAAGATAGCTCGGGGGCAAATTCGAAACACAATACGTGCAGCATGAGTTCCATACCAGGTCACACGCTTCGAGGTGGAACTCCGGCATGAAGAACGATGTAAAAATGTTTTTAGATTTTTTGTAAGATGGAAATATTGTTAGGAATTCCTGTGTATAATAGAATCAATGCACGCTTTGATACACAGTTGTGCCCTCTCATGTATGTTGGTAGATGCTGATTGCTTAGGTTAATGGGTCATTTACAGTGACGTGATATTCCATTGATTGGAGACATCAAGAAGGCATAGGGGGCGGAGATGGTACATATGGCTACATGATTATAATTAGACGGGGATTCAGGGATGAAGTTATTGTGGTGTGAAGTGACTTCAATTGTTTGTGCGATGAAATCACAAAAGGGTTTTCTTCTTTTTTATGTAAGCAATCATTACTTTATTAATGAGGAATTTCCAGTAACATAAATGTGCTGGAAGATGTCAGCCACTGAAAGTCTCCCAGAAGTCCCAATACTAAAAGCACACTAGTGCATTCGACTGACAAGCAATGGGTAGATTGGCAAAAAGAGAAGATCAGAAGAAATAGAAAGCCCCAAAGAGTAAACCCTTGGGAGAATACCTTTGAGAGAATGGTGCCAACAATATACAGCGAGTCTTTACAATGCTGCCAACAGAAGGTGCTTTACTCAGGCAAGAATGATCATTCCTTTTATGGCCCGTAGGCTGTGCCTCCTTCAGGTCTATGTATATATGGCCGCCTCCCATACTTATGTCTGTAGGGGGCGCAGCCTAAACGGGAGGTGGAAGAGTGTGCCAAAGCGCAGAGCTGGCTAAAGGGGCGATCAAGTTGTGTGGTGGCACATGGGTGCTGCAGATAAAGGGCGCCGCCAGCTCACCCAATGTAAAGTGTCATGTAAATGGCATGATACTTTACATTTGTGAGCTAGAAGCGCCCTTCACCTGCAGTGCCCCATGTAAAGTGTCAGTCAATTCCTGTACATTAGTGAGTCACTCACAAATAGAAAGTCATTGACTGCCACTTAAGATCACGCAGCGCCTTTGCATTCTGGTATTGGGCGCTACCGCTGCCTTTCACTCACGTATTGTGGGGGGCGGGGAGTGCCAAACATTCACACAAGGCGCTGGTAGACCTGGGGCCGGCACTGCCAGAGCGCAGCAGGTAAGGGGGTGGGAGGGCAGGGGGCAGTGCAGCGGGTGGGGCTGCACGGTGAAAGAGGAGTGCTGGGGCACTGATCCATCCTTTGCCCCCCCCCAAAGGAAACAGGAGAAGGCTGGTAAAAAAAAATCCCCCACTGGCAGACGCTGCCTTTTCTGCAAGGTTGGCATTTTGTTAGCAGCCTTCAGACCCCAATCCGAACATCCTATTGATCCACTGACTTAAGGCACTTGATGAAACATATGAAAGCCATGTTACCTTGCATTTGTATAGTGTGGTGTCACGTGTCCCGAGACGCAGGGTCACGTGACACACGAGGAAAGGAAGTGGGAAATAAAGGTATCACCGGAACTGGCGTCTTAACGCCAGTCCGGGTTTATGCAGCTACGAGTGTGGTCCTGTGATTCCTTGCTGCGCCGCCCCCGCGCACTGCGAGAACAGCGCGAGTCCCGCGCGAGGCCCTCACCTCGCATCCATCACGCCTGCCGTGCCCGGCAGGCAAACATCACACTGGCGACGAGGCGGTAAGTGGGTTGCGAGCCCCGACGACAACGGGAGCCGTCGCACCCACGGACCCGCGCTTACAACATCGCGGAGCCGGCAAGGCAGTGACGCCGGCCCCGCCCACAATCAGAGATATCCACCCGCGGCAGCGGAGAGTGGCCCCAGTACCCCAGGGCCCCAAAAAGAAAAAAAAAAAAATGTTTTTTCAACAACACCCCAGGAAGCAGCCTCATCAACCCTGGCAGCCGCATCCAGCAGATATCACCACCCGCATGACAAGTGCGAGGCAATCCACGCAGACCACACGCGGCCTACCCTGCTAAGACACCGCACGTGGGACCACGCGCTGCACGCACACCAGGCCCAACTACCACAACACGGTAAACTGCAACACAGCGCCGCAACACTGCAAAGCACAACATGTCCGACCCGACGTTTAGCCCATCAGAGACCAGCGCCAGGTCCACGTCGAGGAGGAGCCTCACTGATGAACGCACTGACCCCTCGCTAACCACGTTCATGCCACCTTTCGACCCGTTCACTAACGGAGCAGCCATCAGATGGGAAATATGGCTACAACAGTTTGAGATGCACCTTGATGCGAGAGACATTACGACGCCCAAAAAAATGCGCACCTTTCTCCTCCTCAACATAGGATCAGCAGCCCTGCGCCTATTCAATGCCACGCCAAACAGAGGAAGCGATGCCAACTACGCCGCAGCAAAAGCCGCTCTTTCCAACATGTTTAAACCAGACCTCAACCCCGACTACGAGCGATTTCACTTCTGCATGGCAAGACAACGAGAAAAGGAGACAGTAGACAAGTTTCATGCTCGCCTTCACGAAATGGCTGTAGGATGCGAATTTCCAGACGAGGAATTCGCCATCCGCCTCCAAATCATCAACGGCATCTCCTCTGAGAAGCTGAGGAGGGCGATACTATCGGAGAAGAATGTACAGCTATCACGCATCCTCGAGATGGCGCGACTCCGCGAACAAACAGAAGACCAGGTAGCAGTAATGGAAGCAGCCATTCAGAGGCTACCGCTAGACAACCCTGGACCAACAGAAGACGTAGCAGCTATCTCCCGACACCAAGGCACCCGCCCGAAACAGAACCCGAGAATGCAACCACCACAAAGGCGCGACCAATTGTGCAAGTGGTGCGGAGGTCCATGGCACAAAGGGGAATCCTGTCCGGCGTGGGGGTCAACATGCAGAAAATGCAACCGCCTGAACCACTACGCCACAGTCTGCCTAAATCCACCGAACAAAAACGACAGAGACGCAGACCCGCGGCCATCACAAGAACCACGAAGGAAATTCGCGCCCAAAGAACCCCGCCAACCAACGCGGAGAGAGAAGGCCAGGGCAGTCGACGAATCACAAAGATCCCCAACCACGAGCGACAGCGATGAGAGTGACAGCGACTCATCCCCCGAAAGGCAAGGCAAAGAAAGGAGAAAGAAAGGGAAGAGGCGAGTACACCGAGTGCACCTAATATCAGCAGTGGACCCACGGAAATCACGACAGAAGAGGAGACCAACATGCACCATCCTCTCCAATGGAGACCCACTGAAAGTAATCATTGACACCGGTGCCACAGTAAATGTCATGCCCGTAACAGCATTCAACAGTCTCAACCCCAGACCAGAGCTCCTCAAGAGGAAAGTCAGGCTATACGCCTATGGATCGAAGAAACCCCTGCCCGTGCGAGGATCGTTCAAATCCAACTTCGCTCACAGTAACGCCAGCTGCCGGGCACGAATATACATAGTAGATGCTGGGTGCGA
This sequence comes from Ambystoma mexicanum, assembly GCF_040938575.1. Taxonomy (NCBI): domain Eukaryota; kingdom Metazoa; phylum Chordata; class Amphibia; order Caudata; family Ambystomatidae; genus Ambystoma; species Ambystoma mexicanum. Next base: position 770,403,093 of record NC_090928.1, on the reverse strand, counting down.
AACCCTCCTAAGCTGCAAAATAGCCGAAAAGCTGGAGCTAATACACTTCGCATTCAGTGCGCAACACGATGAACTACACGACCTCTTAGGGCGACACAAAAAACTGTTCCGAGGCATCGGGCGCCTAAAAGGGAGAACGGTCAAGCTACACATAGACCCCACCATCGAACCCAAAGCAGTACGGCACAGGCGAATCCCATTCCATCTGAGAGAGGCCGTAGAAAAGGAACTACTCAAGCTCGAAAACGCAGGAATCATCGAGAAAACATCTGGACCAACCCCGTGGGTTTCGCCGATGGTAGTAGCCCAGAAACCAAAACAACCAGGCGCGGTAAGGATATGTATCGACATGCGGCTCCCCAACATAGCTATCGGCCGTGAACGCCATGTCACTCCCACCATCGACAAGCTCATCGTGGACCTCACGGGAGCGACGATCTTCAGCAAGCTCGACCTCCAGTCCGGCTATCACCAGCTGAAATTATCAAAAGAATCCAGATACATCACAACATTTTCATCCCATCTTGGCCTGATGAGATACAAGAGACTCAACTTTGGGATATCATCGGCGGCGGAAGTATTCCAGCATGAGATCCGGAGAGTCATCACAGGACTCGAGGGGACCACAAACATCAGTGACGACATCCTCGTATATGCATCGAACAAAGACGACCACCACCAACGCCTAGCAGCAGTCCTAAAGAGACTCGAGGATGCCGGACTGACCCTCAACGCAGACAAATGCGAATTCAACAAAAAGGAACTCTGTTTCTTCGGATACATATTCAGTGCAGCAGGAGTGTCCCCAGATCCATCAAAGGTACAAGACATAAAAGAATTTGAACCACCACAATCGGCCTCGGAAGTGAGAAGTTTCATGGGAATGGCCACCTACTGTGCACGGTTCATCCCTGACCTTGCAAGCATCGCCAGCCCACTCAGAGAGCTAACCAAGAAAGACCAAAAGTGGGAGTGGACGGAGGTTCACCAACAGGGCTTTCAACAAATAAAAGACTCCCTGTCCGCCTCCACCACCATGGCGTTCTTCAACATAGACCGACAGACTGAACTTCTCGTCGACGCCAGCCCAGTTGGCCTAGGAGCCGTACTGACCCAAACGGACAAAGATGGCACGATATTCCCAATCGCGTTTGCCAGCAGGGCCCTCACCAAACCTGAACTAAACTACGCACATATCGAAAAAGAAGCCCTGGCTATTCTGTGGGGATGTCGCCACTTTCAAGTTTACCTGCTAGGGAAACAGGCGAAAGTCTTCACCGACCACAAGCCCCTAGTCCCGATATTCCGAGGCTCCGCCCCACATCCACCAGCCCGCATTGAAAGTGGATGTTGCAGCTGCAACCTTACAACATTGAAGTAGAATACCGCCCAGGATCGGACAACCCGGCAGACTACCTGTCCCGCCATCCGCGGCCAGCCACCGACAAAGAACAGCACCATGCAACAGAAACAGACGAACACGTCTGTCACGTGGTAGCGTGCGCCCGACCACGAGCCTTGACACTGCAGGAAGTGGTACAAGAAACAGCAGAGGACACAGTCCTAAAACATACGGCCGCAGCCATACAGTCAGGAAACTGGAAGACCTACCTTATGTCAATGTCTCACCGAACAACCACAGCCCAAGCCAAACCCAGGGCCCTGTTCGGCATCAGACATGAACTCTCTGTAGCCCCCGAAGGAGTAATACTGAAAGGACACAGGATCATATTGCCAGAATCCCTCGAAGACAGGGCGCTCAAGCTGGCCCACAGCGGACACCAAGGGATCGTCAAGTCGACCGCCTACCTAAAATCCCGAATGTGGATGCCAAACATGCACCAGAGAATTACTGAACTCGTAGAATCCTGCACAGCATGCCAAGCCTCACGGAGACCAGCAAACCCCGAACCAATCAGCTGCGCTCCACGAAGCCAAAAACGATGGGATGCCGTCAGTATGGACCACTGCACCATCGCAGGGGAAGGATACCTGCTAGTGGTAATAGATGAGTTTAGCAGATACCCTCTAGTAGAGCATGTTGCCTCGACAAACGCAGAAACCACCATCCTCACACTGGAGAAAATATTCGCCACACATGGTATTCCCAGGAAAATGAAAAGTGACAATGGCCCATCGTTCGCCAGTCAAGAACTAAGAGAATTTTTCAAAGAGGTCAACGTTAAACATCAACGCATCACCCCAAGATGGCCTCAAGCGAATGGTGACGCAGAGCGCTTCATGGGATCACTGAACAAGACCATCAGGATTGCCAAAGAACAAGGGCACCCCTGGTTGAAGGCCGTGTATCGATTTCTGAGGACACACCGACAAACCCCACACTCAGCCACAGGAGTCAGTCCAGCAGCCCTCATGTTTGGGGTTCCCATCCAGGCAGAACTACCGATACACCCAGACTGGACAGCGCCAGACCCAGACATCATCGAGATAGAAGCAAGACGGGAAAAACACAACGAGCGAGAAAGCATTGCTCGACGAGCACATCACAGAGAAATAAACCCGGGTGACGCAGTCCTCGTCAGGAACCGGGCACCACCGAAGAAAATGTCCCTCAATTTCGAAACACGCCCGTGGACCGTCACGACCACCAACCACAGCATGATTACGGCAACCCGCGGAAAAGAGACTGTAACCAGAAACGTCTCCCATTTCAGAAAAGTGCCCCAAGAAATGTGGGAAGAGCAACGGTCACCCCAAAGGGAAGAAGTAGTGCACTCACCCCAAAGACCCACGCCACAGCAGGTCACGGAAGCGCCGGAAGAAGCAAACGGTGAAGTGGAGGCCGCCACGGAAAACGCGCCACGAGAAAGAAGCACCCGATACAGTCTGAGAGAAAAGCCCAGACCATCTTCCCGCTTTCAAGGGTATGTAGTGGACGAAGTAAGCCAAAGAAGACAGCAGCAGAGACAGAGACATTCACCTACTCAGAAGTAAGACTCGATATAAAATGTTGATGTTAACCCGTGAGAATTTTGCCTCCAAGTTGGGGAGGAATGTGGTGTCACGTGTCCCGAGACGCAGGGTCACGTGACACACGAGGAAAGGAAGTGGGAAATAAAGGTATCACCGGAACTGGCGTCTTAACGCCAGTCCGGGTTTATGCAGCTACGAGTGTGGTCCTGTGATTCCTTGCTGCGCCGCCCCCGCGCACTGCGAGAACAGCGCGAGCCCCGCGCGAGGCCCTCACCTCGCATCCATCACGCCTGCCGTGCCCCGCGGGCAAACATCACATATAGCACCTCCTGCCAGGGGCTATGGTGTCAACGCGCTTTGTTTGTCGGAGTGGCAAATGAGGCATATGATTGAACAGGAGCAGATGCAGGTTGCTACATTACAAACCAGACTGCCGTATAGGGCCCTCCAAGGGGACCGGTTCACCTACTATCTGTGAGCAGGCAGCGCATATGGAGCCTTCCACGCCTCGGGGGGCTCTGTGCTGCAGGGCTATTTCCCATCCAGCTGCCTGCCAGCTCACGCCTCCACCCGGACCGGTCATGTGATTCATCACGTTTTATATTGAGTTATAACTGGACGTCCACACTCGGCGGCGTCCATTTACAGGTGAACATTAAAGGACATCCGTTTTCCCCGCTAGCCCAGTTTCAACTGTTGTGGGAATTGGCCCCTCCTCACATTGTTGTTACATTTATAATGAGGGGTGGGTGTGGACTGCTCTGGTCCTGCAAAATGTTTCATTTACATTTTTGCAGACATTCATTGTGCACAGTTTTACTGGACTAATCATATAATTTCTCATCTCGACGGAATTCTCGTTTAAATCTTTGCACTCCTGTTTGACTATTGCCATCATCTATAATATTGTACCGTTTCATTAATTTTGTAAAGCACAAGAAACGACAACAGTCAATTCGGTTTATTCCTTTTTCTCATTGCTCAGACATTGACGCAGAAGATTCTTTGCAGTACAAAGAACACACCCAACATAAGACTTTTAAAATAAATTATATCAGACTTGTTCTATGATGAATTACAAAATTTGGCTAAAGCAGCACCTGCTTGTTCTATACACACTCAGGCTGGGAAAACGCGAAAATTCAACAAGGTGTCAACGCTCTGTTGTGAGCGGTTAACCATAGAGCTCCATGGGGCTCAAAAGAAGACTATTCCATAGAGCTCATAAGAAGGATATTTCATTCCAAAAGAGATAGGGTGCCATCTGGAGAACATAGTGTGAATATTCTAAGGTGAGCTCAAGTAGGTATAATGGGGCAAATTTCGAAATAGAAGAAGTACGCTCACAGAATCTGGTAATACAACCCTCGCAACTCTGCCCTTCTCCACGCCCTCTGCAACCTATTAACCTCCCTTGCCTGGTTTATGGCAAACATCTCATCTATTACATAGATGACCTTATAATGCTTTTATATGCTATTTTATTTTGATGCACAAGTCATCTGGTGCAATTGATACAGTTAGTCATTTCACTGGCTGCTGCATCACACATTTCACTCTTAAAAGTCACCTTCGTATCCAGTATGTTATTGTATTGGGTCAGGCAAGTATGTCTTCTGTAACTCCCATGGACTCTTCGCACATTGGGTCCTATAAGAGAGGTAGTTGGTCGGTTAGTGTGGTACTGGGAAGAGTGCCAGGCTGCCGAAACGGTGGCCCAGAGCCATGTTCTGCATGCAGATAAACACCTACCCATTAACAAACGAGTGGTCATGTGTGTGTCATAGGCTGAGAGCTCAGGATGGTCTAGTTGCTTGATGCCAGCTAGCATGTAGAGGTATCATCTGAGCCTGTGGGGTACATGCTTGTCAGTGTGGTGCGATGGTCACAGAGAGGATGAGGGAGTCGGGTATGAGTGGAAATGTGATATACTTCAAGGCTAGAGTAGCCAGTGATGATGTCCAGAAGATAATCTTGCAAATTGAACAAGAGTGTGGGAGCCCCTCTACTGAGCAAGCCTAGCATTTTGGTGCTAGACTGCGCTTGTGGGTTGGACCAGACTGATTTGCAAATTAATATTTCTCCTCTGTGAAGGGGGCAGCAAGTTAATACATGGCTGTGGACCCTCCTTAGTGGAACAAATACTGTTGAGCAGGGTATTTGACCCATGCTCGTTCTCAGTAGACGGGCTCTCACTCCCTTGTTAACTTTGTAAAACTTGGGGTTTCACTCTTAGATACCCAGGGTAATCCAGACATAGAGCCCTGGCTCACTGTGCCTTAGAGAGGCTAAGCTTCACCTCACTGACGAGGCCCAAAAAGGCTGAAAGATGTGTCTGGTGTTGCTCTTGTTCAGAGGAGAACTGCCTAGCATTTCGGTGCTGGACTGTGCTTCTGGGTGGGACCAGACTAATATGCAAATGGGTATTTCCAATTGATTGTGTCCTCCCGTGTATTCTGTATTCCTCATCTTTGACATATTGGTAAGTCTGCTTGCAGCTTTGAAAACGTTTTTCCATAGTATTGGGTGCCGTGCGTCGTTGAATTGTGGCCCTCGATGGCCTTCGTCCTGTCCTCGGCTGTGACGTCGACTCTGCTATATGTAGCTTGCGCAGCGTCCGTTGCTTAGTTCAATTTTAGGCTCCTATCAGCCTGTGACAGTGAAGGCATTGAGGGAGAGGAAGGCAAAACTCCTTATGGCAGGTAGGCCCCTTACAAAATTCTACCTTCAAAAAAGAGGCTGTAGGACGACTCCAGGTTTGTTTCCCTAGTAGAAAGGCACTTTAAACATTCAAAGCGCTCGAGAGCCAGATCTCGTCATTCGTCCTTGTCCTCCTCTCACCAGAAGATGAAGAAACAACGACATAGAACATGGTCATCTTCGTCTAGCTCCTCTCCTTACAACAAGTTAATTTCTGAAGCAAGTCTGCTGACTGGGAAATATTCTGTCTCCAAATGCTGGAGGTTTTTTAAAAGGCAGCTCTGAGTGCCCCTCCGAAAGAGCCCAAGAAAGCTTCAGAGCCCACTGCGTCTGGAAAGACGACAGGATTTCTATTGAGACCACTAATCGCATGCCAAATAGCCTGGGCAGTAAGCCTCCTTTGGACAAAGGGGCTACAAAAGAGCTACCTGTGGTTCAAGAGGACAAGGAGGGAGAGGTTCTCTCTCAGCCTCTGCTTCTTTGCCCTTGGCTTCCGCAACAACCTTAAAACCCCTATGAGTCCTTGATTCACAGGACTATGGTGGGGGCAGGCTGACAGCATCTGGAGAGTTGGCAGGGCATAACCTCTGATGCTTGGGCACTGCAGACATTGGCCCATGCCTACTGCCTCCCTTGTTAGGAAGACCCCCAGATTTTCCTTCGTAGGACAATCCTTGAGAGATCCAGATCTGCTCCTCCTACAGGAGATCTTTACCCTGTTGGAGAAAGGTGCGATCGAGTCAGTACTTGCAGCTCAGAGGAATCAAGGTCGGTATTCACCCTATTTTCTAATCCCCAAGAAGGACAGAGGACTGCAACCCATCTTGGACTTGAGAAGCTTGGACAAATTCCTCAGGAAGGACAAGTTCAAGATGATAACTCCTTCGCAGATCCTTCAAGCCATTCGACTCCAGGAATGGTTGGTGTCATTGGACCTTCAGGAGGCTTACTTTCATGTTCCTATTCATCAAAAACACAGAAAGTACATGAGGTTCATGGTTCGCATTATCAGTTTTGAGTTCTGCCATTCGGGCCAACCTCTGCCCCAAAAGTCTTCACCAAGCTCATGACAGTGTTGGCAGGTGGGGATTCACATCTACCCCCTACCTAGATGATTGGCTGATCAGAGCTTGTTCTCCCAAACAGGCTCAGGATCATCTCAGTCATACTTGCCACTTCCTCCACAGGCTGGGCTTCGCTCTAATTTTCAAGAAGAGCCACTTGACACCACCACAGAAGCTTCAGTTTATTGGAGCAATCCTGGATTCATTATCAGGGAAAGCCTCGCCCCCACCCTTTCTCTCCCACCTCACGAGTTGAGGGCTCTACATCTTTTGCAGATGGTCCAAATGTTTCAGAGCGACCAGTCCCTTCCGGCCTTCGATTTTATGAGGTTGCTCGGCCTCATGATATCCTGCATTTTTCTGAAGCCCATTTGAGAATGAGGTCTCTTCAGTGGGCCTTCAGATCCCAGTGGTCTCAGTTCTCTGGCAGAATGACGGACCTGCTTCAGGTCCCGAACAAGGTTGCTCAGCATCCCCTGTGGTGGGCCTGTCGAGAGTACATAATGACAGGGGAACCTTTTTGGCAACCTTGGCCAGAGATGACAATAGTGACAGGTGCCTCCCTCACAGAGTTGAGAGCACACATGAACAACCTTTCAATCAGTCTCCGTTGGAGGCCAAACTTTGCATCAACCTTTTAGAGCTGAGAGCAATCAGACTAGCGCTGATGACTTTTCTACTTTCTGTGCGGGGGAAGACGGTCCTGATAATGATGGACAGCGCAGTGGCCATGTATTACAAGAGAGGGGGTGTAGGGTCACTTCCTCTGTGTAGAGAAGCAATGCAGCGCTGGTTGTGGGCACTAAGAGAATTAATCTCTCTACTAGCAGTTCACCTAGCCACATTTATACGAACTACTTCAAGGGCACAACATTTTCTATTTAAAACACGCACAAAGCATCTGCAGCCTAACACCTATCAAATGGTTAAATCGAATAAGGCTCAAATGCTTAGTGGACACTATATCTTCATTCGTGAAGCATACAGTTGTATGGAGTATACACATACCGACTTCTAGTCGGTATTCATCAATGCCATCCAAGGCAGTTGTTTGGATAAGGCAACACAACCTATGGCATAGGCAAGAGAGCAACAGTTAATTGCTGTTGTTCTACCGTCATAGTGATTTAGGGGTTGTTAGCTTTAGAGTGCGTTTATATAGATTTCCCAAAGTAACCTGCCCTTGGATTCAACATGGTAGTGTATCTGGGTAAGAATAGTGAGCCAAAGCCTGTGGCTTCCCCATGAATAGCAAGTCTCGGAGCCACATCAAACCCCACTTTTCCAGTGCAGGATGGTAAATTGTTTGCCCTAAGATCCAAACATAGTCGATAGAGGTTGCAAAAGACTCTGGCTTCAACGCAATCTTGCGATTTAAAACAGTTGCTGACTTTCATGGTCATACATCCAGGAGTCCATTTCCTGGTGCGATATCCTCACTTCTAGGCCCCTTAGAATTGTATGGGTTTGAGTGACCCCACACTTATTTCTTGCCCATTTCTTCTGCGGAAGCCAGTCCTCTGCTTCACCTCTGACTCCTGGAGCAACCCCTGGTCTGGATCTCGAGCCCCACATGCACGTTCACATTAGGTATGTGCAGCAATAGATGTTATTGCAAGTTGATAACAGAATAAACCCTAAAGCTTCCTCAGGAAGCTGTCCAGCTGAGCTTCTTTACAGATTGGTTCAGCGTGTCTTCTCCACCTCCCTTACTCAGAGTCCTGGATCTAATCCCCAAAACACCTCTGTTGTCTTTTGCCTACCACCTCGACGAGCTGCAACAGTCTCCTGCCTAAGGAGCCCTTTCCTGCATCTCTCCTCCACCCCACTTGCAGTTCTTTGATGTTTTGCCATGTGCTCGAGACTCAACTCCTCCCCCATTCACACCCCTCAAACGTTGGGTGTGTATCATCTTATATCTTCTTTCTCCTTCATCTACTACACCAACCTTCTCAACCCACTCTGCATCTATGTCTCCCCCACTTCCCTCTTGAATGTTGTTCTCCTTCTCTTTGATCTACTCTTCAGTCTCATCCTGAATCTACTCCTCCTCTCCTCCCCTTGATGTTAACACCATCTCTTCCTGAATGTACTCCTCTCTATCCTTGTATTACCTCCAGCATCTTCCTGAATGCACTCCTCCACGTCCCCTTCATGTTAACTCCAAACTCCCGAATGTACTACTGCTCTTCCTCCTTGATGTTACCTACAACCTCCACTATGCTCCTTCCTCATCTCTCTCTCCAGCTACTTCTCTCTTTCTTCCCTTCCGCTAGGCCACCACCCCCCTAGTCTCCACCTCGCTTCTTCTCTTCTTTCTTTTGGCCATCTCTCTCCAGCTTCTTTCCTCCTGCTTCGCCCTCAATCTTCTTTTCTTTCCACTGCCACCTTTCTGTCAAATTTCCTTCTCCTTCTTAAAAGAGTGCCGAAACCATGGACCACCCATGCCTATCTTTGTTGTTAGGCTTTGCAAATGGTTGGTTAAACTGTTTGTTAACAGGTTTTCTACTGCTTTGGTAGCCCTAACCTTTGTTTCACGAAGGTGGGACGTGAGCCTTAATCAAGGCTGCCTGCCATCTTGGAACTCCACTCTCCGCAGATCTGGTGTGGAGCAGCTACCACTGGGCTCTGCAGTTCATGTCCATGTATGGTTTGGTTCCGGGTTGATTCTAACTTAGCAAAGCATGGTTGCCTGGAATGCTGCATGACTGTAGGGGACACCCTTATAGAATGTACCATCTGCTTTCCCAGGTCTGGCATTCTCTCTTTGTGGCCAGGTATGGGCAAACCCTCCTTCCCTGGCAGCCCTAGCACTGCTCTACATGTCTTTCTTCTGAACTGCCTCAGTGGACAAAGGCATAAAATGTAAGGCTTTCAAATAATGGTAAGATATGCTATTTGCCATACTCCACAAGTCATGAAGTGGTCTCAGTTCAAAAACAAATCACCCAACCAGGACTGCGGCTGGATACTATGGTTTTACCATTTTATTTGTTTGTATTTATTTATAAACAATTGAAACACATCATAACTCAATGAGCGGTTCAGTGCTAAACAGAGCAACATGTAAAACTTAAAATTAGCCAAAGGTCTCCATACAATATCGATGGAAATTAAAAGAGTAAGGAATAAGAAAAATATAGCAAAGGTAGTCCAGCCCAGTTTAGATGGACCCAAAAAGAAACCAAAAGAAGCAGACTAAAACATCGGTATCATAGCACGAGGCAATAGAACCGCCATACAGCACAGTATGTGGTAAAAGACAGCCTCAAATGATAGGTTTTAAATTAAATTGTTTTGGGGGGGCGATGTTGCGCACAATCAAGATGGCCGCCTGATTTCGGAGCTCCCGCTCCACCGCAAGATCCGTATCAAACACATCCGTTTGGAGGCTGTTTTAAGAGCCGTGAGACGACTCCACCAACATACTATATGGCCGGGCACAACATCCGAAAATCCTGGGAAAAAACGGCTTAAATACTTCAAGTTACGGCCGTGTGAAGTTTGACCGCCGCCTAGCGCTGTGGTGATCCGGCGGCCAGAACCACGCGCATTCACCCAGGTGCCGGGGCTGTGGAGGAGCCGCGGGCCGCAGGTGGGAGGAGCCTCGTGCAGCGATTTCGCGCCCGATCGGGGTCCGGCTGAGACCAGTGGAGGCGGAGAGGAGCTGTGGATCCCTCCCCCTGTTCGGGCTTGCAGTGCCGTGCTGCGAGCTGGCTGCGGGCAGCGGAAGATAAAAACTGAGCAGGGCGGAATCCTGCTTCTTTGGGGCGACGCTGGAGCGGATCGAGGACGGAGCCTGATCCGGGTCGCATGCTCTCTGAGGTACCGGGAGCGGGCGGGTGTGAGCTTCGGGGGCAGGCATGGCTCTGGTGCCCCCGGCCCCTCCTCCCTGGCCTTGGCTCGGCTGGCGTGGTCGCTCGGGGGCCACTGATCCCCGCCGAGGGGAGCTGCCATTCCTTTTGTGTGAAGACACATCCTGAGCTCCGTGGCGGCGGAGTCCGACGGACATGGATGGGCGCTGCGGCAACCTGCGGGAGAAGTACTGATCTCCTGAGTCCTCGCGGGTCGTGGGATCCCCGGCATTGCGAGTCACCATCTCCTGACTGACCTGAGAGACGTGGGGAGCAGCCCCCGGGCCTTCTACTCCTAGATCCCGGAGTACATACCGGTAAGAAACGTGTGCTGCACGCGCCAGGCTACGAGCGCGGCTGGGGAATAATACTATAACAAACTGTATACGTGGCAGAACACAGTCCATCCGAGCTCACGAGCACTGGTGCACTCCTAAGTGAGGCGAAGCACATAAACATTTATACCTCCACCCTTACATGTACAGGCTGAGCTCTGGGGGACGAGGGGGGACTGCCTCCATACCAACGCTCCTACTGGAGATAGACATACACTGCTCTTCGCTAAAATGGGGGAACCACACAAGTCGGGCAAGTCATCCAAGACCCCTGGAAGTAAAAAGAAGGGCCCAATGGACACCTACACGAACATCCAGAGCCAGAATACTACGACGGACAGTCACCCAGAACCCGTTGGGTCTGGAGAACATGATTTGGGGGAACGTGAGGACAAACTAGCGATGTTGGTACAGAATGGGTTCTTGGCAGTAAATGTGAAACTGGATGAAATAGTGGTGACCATAGGCTCCATGAGGGCCAGGATCAACAAGGAAAACGCTCGAGTTACAGAAACTGAAAATAGAATATCCGTCAATGAGGACACTATTGCTCGCCATAGCCAAGATATATCCCAGATCAAGGAAACGGTCAGTAAACTGCAAAACAAGTGTGAAGACCTCGAATCCCGATCAAGAAGGAACAACGCACGTGTGGTCAGCGTTTCGTAGTCCTTTGGGAAGAACCAAATGGAGAAGAAACTGGAGGAACTGTTCAAATCCTTATTTGGTCCTGATCATTTTCAGAACATTTCTTGATTGAAAGGGCTCATCGCACGCTAGCGCCAGCCCCAAGCCTGGGGCACCTCCACATACGATAATTGCCCGTCTCCTGAACTACAGAGACAGAGCCACGATCCTTCGACTAACTAGGGAGGCCGGCATGCTTCAATTTGAGGAAAACCGTATACATATCTATCCAGACTTCGCAGCTGCGGTTCAGGCGAGCAGACGATCATACGAACCTGTAAAGAAACTCTTGAAAGCGCGCCAAATCACGTATGCCCTAATATTCCCAGCAAAAATGAGGATTCAACATGCTGGGAGAGCTCACTTTTTTGAAAACCCCACCGAAGCCCTGGCTTACATAGAATCCTCTATACCCCTGCCTCCCAGAGGAGCCAGACCCACTCAGAACAACAGACCGCGTCCAGCTGATTGAGGTGCAAGGTTGCATGGACCTGTCCGAACCTCTCCGAAATCTCTATTTTCTGGCCTGTGTTTATTTAGTACTATGGACAGCCTCACAATCTTATGAACAGGTGGGGTGCTGGAGAGACGGAGTTGGTGGCCATGTGAGGCAACATGACCACCCCTGGAATGCTCCACAAGTTGCAGTGGGAACATCGTCAAGTTGGGGGAGACGGTGAGGGAGGGGGGCTGGTTGAAGGGAATCCAGTAAATTGTTGTCGTTATGCAGCCCCGCAGTTTGAAGTGGGCAGTGGGTTTCATGTTACGAAACCCAGTTTGGGTAAGGGAAGGGGAGAACCAAGTTGTTGGTTAACGGTTAATCAAGTGATCTCTGAGGTGCTGGCGCAGTGCATGTTCCACGTGAGGTACATTACCACAGTGTATGACATTATCCGATCACTTCTCTGTAAATGTTGGTTGCGGTTTGAAAATGAAGCTGCTGTCATGGAATGTTAGGGGCCTAAACAATCGATTTCAAATTAGGAAGGTGGCGAACTACATTACCAGACATGGTGCCCAGATTGTCATGTTACAAGAAACGCATGCCATGGATAATACTAATGAATGCATAATGCCTGGTTGGGGTAGAACAAGGTTCTATACGAATTACTCATCCCAGTCCAGAGGGGTCGTCACCTTAATACACCCAGTTTGGGATTCACACTGGAAGGCCAAAAAATTGACCCCTTTGGTAGGTATGTCATTGTGTGGGGTGTGATCACTTGTCGACAAGTGTTACTGGTTAACACGTATGGTCCTAACATAGACCACCCAGCTTTTTATACCAATGTATATCAGATAGTCACTTCCATTGATGTGTCCACCATAATTTGGGGGGGGATTTTAATGTTGCTCTCAACCCCAGGTTAGACAGGTCCAGTACGATTGTAAGGCCACCCAGCAAAACTGTTCTTACCTTGCACAATATCCTACCTCAACTCTCCCTTGAAGATGCCTGGCGGGTACTCCACCCGGAAAGTAGAGGATATATATACTACTCCTCTGTACACGATTCACAGTCTAGAATTGACTACTGGATTGTCTCTCCCGCTGTACTAACTGCGGTGCAGACATGTGAGATACTGCCCCGCACATTGTCTGATCATTCCCCGATTGTGATTGAGATAGATTTTCGTGACTCCCCCAGACCTGACAAAAGATGGAGAATGCCCGGAGGGTTGCTCTGTGATGCCGGGGTCGTGGAAGGATTGCACATTGAAATTGCAGAGTTCCTGGACAGGAAAATAGGCTCTGTTGACAGATACTCCACGGTATGGGAATCCTTGAAAGTATGGCTAAGGGGAACCCTGTTGTCCAAATCAGTTGGACCCCTTAAAGGGGTCTGAGCCGAACTAACCCAAACTGAACTCAAGCTTGGGGAATTGGAGGGGGCTTACACTCTGACACAAGACAAGGCAACATTGGCTGAGATACAGACACATTTGCAAAAATATGGTAGGTTGGCCACTAGGGAGGTGCAATACATTGCTGCCCCGATTCGCACCCGTAGATACAGTGAGGGTAACCAGGCTGGTAGGACACTGGCCAATCTATTGAAACAGGATAGATATCCCAACCAGATCACAAGCATACAGACGCCACAGGGGGAGGTCCTTTTGGGGGAACAGGAAATTAATATTGAGTTCGCTAAATTCTATCAGCAATTATATAGGAACAAGGATACCAAAACACCCACCGAAATGAAGACATACCTAGAATCACTGAGGTTGCCTACACTCACCGAGGAGGCACGACTGTACATGGACCAGCCTGTTACAGCTGAGGAAATCGCCGAGGCGATTAAAGACTTGGCATCCAATAAAGCCCCAGGATCCGATGGAATAGAGGCGGAATTCTATAAGGAATTCCACGAAGAACTAGTCCCTGTGCTGCTGCAGGTGTGGGAGGAATCACTACAGAGCAACACCTTGCCCCCTACGATGAGGGAGGCCATTATAACTGTGCTCCCTAAACCCCGGCGTCCGCCACAGGACCTTTCATCCTACAGGCCGCTCTCCTTAATAAACACTGACGCCAAGATATTTGCCAAAGTGGTGGCCAATAGGCTTCTGCCTGAGGTCCCGAACCTGGTTCACCCTGATCAGAACGGGTTTATCCCAAACAGGTCCACGGCCCTCAACCTCCGCAGACTCTTTGGGATCATGGCTCAGATAGATCCGGAGAGGAAAGCAGTGGCCATATCCCTAGACGCCGAAAAGGCCTTTGATTCGGTGTCATGGGCCTATTTGTTGACGGTGCTGGAGGCGTTTGGTATTGGTCCCCATTTCATTGCATATATGAAATTGCTATACACGGAACCTGGAGCACGAGTGCTGACCAATCAAACTATCTCTGATCTGTTCCTGTTGGGGAGAGGCACCAGGCAAGGTTGCCCATTTTCACCCATATTGTTCGTACTGACAGAACCTATGGCGATTGCGATCAGGCTCAGACACTCAGATAGGGGTATTAATTTAAGGGGGGCCTCCCAGCTGATCTCTTTATACACGGACAACACCCTCTGTATGTTCGTGAACCCGAAAACAATATCGCTCCCCTGATGACTGAGATTCAAGAATTTACTGCCCACTCGGGATACTCCATAAATAAGGCCAAGTCTGAGGTATTCCCACTTACACCAACAACCATGTGCCCCAACTCTACATACGGACTCAAGTGGTCTGCAGAGTGCATTAGATACCTGGGAATTATGGTCTCAAGGAATAAACACACGCTTTACACGGACAACCACGAAAACACACTCCAAGCCCTGAGCACTAAATTGCTACTACGGGACCGCCTCCCGATATCACTGCATGGAAGAGTAGCGGTCCTTAAAATTATAGTTTTACCCAAGCTGCTATATCTTTTTGTTAATATCCCCATATGGCCGGGCCGGCTCTTTTTCAATAGGCTTAGGTCAATGGTGACAACCTTTCTTTGGAATGGAAAAACCCCTAGAATAGGCTGGGAAAAACTGATTGAGCCATATTCCTCGGGAGGTATAGCCACGCCTGATTTAGAGTTATACTACTACATGGCCCAAGCCGAATTTTCGAGGTAGTGGCATAATGAACCTACTGGGCCCCCACACACAGAGATAGAAACACTCAACACACACTATACTAATATAAAGTCTGTGATATTTGACACATGCTATAGCGACACATGCGAGTTGAACCTGGTGAGTTGTACAGTTGGTGCGTGGAAAGCCATATTTAAAAAACTGGGTGTTGAGTCCCCATATAACCCGGAGACCCCCCTTTGGAACTACCCTGGCATACCACCTACACATGACAGTGACTTGCGAGAGGTTTGGGATCCCAATGAGGAGATGAAGCTGGGTGACCTATTCGTTGATGGAAGGTTTGCGACCCTGCAGGAAATTACTAGAGCTTTTGGTGGGGGTCCGCTTAGGGCGCTTCAGTACTATCGAGTGCGATCAGCATTTCAGAGACGCTGGTCATCCTTCCCCGAGGAACCCCCCACTCATCCCTGTGTACAGTTGGTAACATCTAGTGACAGGCTGGGGATCTCAGGACTATATGCTGCGGTTCAAACACACTCCCCCTCGACTAACATGGTTAAAGTAAAATGGGAGAGGGATATGCAGAACTCCACAGATGACCAGACCTGGGAAAGGTACTGTTCACTCACCAAACGAGTCTCCCTGAATGCTGGCCTTCATCTAATTCAGTTCAAAAGTGTAAATCAGTTTGCACTGGATGAGTCGGGAGAATGTCCCAAATGCAAGGCAGATGGGGCGGGTGCATTTCATATGTATTGGGGATGTCCGATAGTGGCAGGTTTCTGGAAGGACGTGGCAGAGATGTTAGAGGAAATCACACAAGTCCCCCCTGCAGTAACCCCGCAGAAATACTTGTTTCGAGACATAGGCAAATGCTCCGAAAGAACCAGAAGACTCTTTAATGTTTCGTGTGCAGTGGCTAAAAAATGCATTCTACAACAGTGGAAGAGTACTGGGCCGCCCACTATGAAACAGTTTCTTAAGGAATTAACATATGTTAATGAAGCTGAAGAGCAGTCCATCGATGTGTAGGCCCAAAGACATATGGGGGCCCTTCAGAATGTTCTTGTGTGACAAGATCCCAGAGTAAAATGATACTGTGTGACCTTGATGTTTATACGATATGTATTTAATTTGACGTTTCTGCATTGTGGTAACGATGTAACTGAGCTCTGTATCTCTTGATCACTAATAAAAAAGAGTTTTAAAAAAAAGAAATTAAATAGTTTGTGCCAAGTCAGTAGACCGAAGGAGAACATTTCAAAGGGGTTGGAGTTTCTTGGAGAAAGTCCTCTCAGAAATATTCTTAATTTGGGGCTATCCAAACATGATATCGCTATTAACCATGTCTACCTGAAACTAGTACAACTGTCAGGCTGCTCAGCTTTCAGAAGTATACTAGTGGGTCCTGGGTGGGAACCTGGAAATGATGCGGGGTAGCGCTCATGTAAACTGACAACTGGTGAGCAGGTTAAGCCAGGACAGATATTTCCACAGGTGTAGTGTGATCAGAACTGTTAGCACCCAACCAAGGTCTATTGCTACCAAGTGGGCAGCTAGTTTTTAAGCTTTTCAGAAATACAGAAAATCATTGAAAAGGCGGATCACCCATGGCAAGCAATTCCTTCGGTTGGCTGCAAGGAACAGCAAGCATTGGCAAAGCCAACCGGTTTGTCTTTATTGTAGAAATGGGACAGGGATTTCCCAGGCACTGCCATAATGGTCCTACCTGGCTGTATGATGGTAACTGTTGTAAAGAGATGTGAGTGATTAGGTACAAGATAGCCGTATTTGTCAAATGTCTATCTAATACCTAACATAAGTCTAAACAGTTTGCTTTGCTAAAGCTTGTTTTTAAGAAGACTTTCGTGCAAAGGCATACATACTGCTTATTAATCAAGTGGATGAGGGCACACTTGTTTAAGACATTTGTATTCTACCAGTAGCATATTTATGCCTGCAATCAAGCCATTCACTCGTAGAAGACTGCATTGGAATACCACTTGCAGACACATACAGCCCACAACTTGATGTTACTGCTCTATAAAGCTGGCTGTTTTGGGCAGGGAGGGGCAGGTAATGGCTGGGGGCAGTCAATGGATGGTTAAATAACCAAGTAACACCCAGAAGCTGTGTGCCCCTCCTTACATCCCATGTCCTTCCTAGCTGCATTCCAATGCAATGTCCTATGCGAATGGAGGATAGCACAGGGGCAACACGCTGTTCTTGGAAGCAAGACCATGCAGAGCAACAGAGGTTTGAATCCCAGATCCGCACTTAGAAACCAAACTCAGGTATGGTATCAGGCACGTTATTAAATACAAATAAAATAGTTTCAGCTTATAAGTGCCAAAGCTAAAAAGGACCTGCCATCCAGTCACACAGTCTGGTACCAGGAGCAAATGTCAACAGATTGGTTTGCGTGTAAAATAAGGGAACACACACGTATGCTTGCCATGATGTAAATCACTAATGGTACCGTTGATGTATGTTGCTCCTTTAAATAAACGTGAAATAGAAGAGCCTGGAGAGGAAGTCACATTATGGGAACGAGCGGTTGTGCACCACACACATAAGCCTCCCCAGGTTGAATCTACGCGTCGTGACCTGCACTCTCGCAGGGCGTACAGTTACAGGCGAGATTATTTTGCAGTGCTGAGATCCTTCTCAGTCACCCCAGGGGGATTGGTGTAGGTTGGCCAGCGTGCTGGGAAGGGAGAAGTAGCAAGCATGTTTCCGTTTTGCATACACAGTATTGGCCTCCATGCATGAGCAGTGGTTTACGGATGTCTGCAAAGTAGAAGCACAAAGCGTCGCCGCGCTTTCCATTTATGAATACATTTTCCCGAGGATTTAAATGTATTTATTCAGTTTTGTAAAATACTGCTGAGCTAACAATATGGGTCATTTCACAGGCTTAAGGAAGGAGAGGGATCATAGTAGACCGGTTTAATACAATCTGGGAAAAACTGCTGAAAGGCCCTGCAGATATGCCAGATACATCTCAACCAATCCACGCCGGAATAATTGCTCCTGTCTAGAATTTCTTTCAGTTGAGGTCTCATTTCCCTGAACTGGAGGCAGTCACCCCTGATCAATGTCAGGCCGCCGCATGACTAGTGTAAGCGTATGTACAGATTTCACATGATAAACATGTCTGGCTCCTTCCACTTTTGCAGTCAATCCCCAAATCCCATTTCCAGGGATTTACTCAGTACTAATTTACCTGGAGCTCCTACTCTGTTTGCATTGATCTGGAACACTCTACGAAAACATATCAGATTAGCCCCTCTCTCCCACGCTTCAAGATGTGGCTTTGTTAAAAAAAAAACACCTAATTGGACGGTGATCTCTGAATCCCGGTCCCCACGGATCCCTAACCCCCTGATCGGATTGATCCACTATACTCGCACCCGTGCACACGCCTCCATTGCTTGTCAGCTGGGTGTGGGCCTTAGGCGTCTTGTACATGCATGCAATCTCAAGACCTCTGGGAGAAGGGTTTGAAGTGGTGGATATAGAATGCTATTGTAATCACTCTTGTTGAACGATATCGCCGTCGAGAGGCTATACAGTAGATCGATCCTATTATATCATAGGCTGCGTCCATTCCTGCCATGTTACAGTACACAGGTCATGCTTCGCTTGTAGTTCTAGCGCAGGGCAAACCAGCCAGTTTATACCCCGGCGGAAGCAGGGCAGGACCTGTCTGGATTGCCGCCACGTGCTTACTTTGACCACACTTACTTTGACTACGTTTTGGTGTCATCGTGTAGCTCACAAACATGTATTTTTAATGGCGGGTTGGGGGTTCCACCCAGGCACTCGTACCCTACTCACCCCACCTTCACCCCTCCTACGCCATAGGCCCAATCAACACAGATATATATATATATGTATGGCATACGACATGCAAGAGTCGACCAGAGCATGATCGAACATAACCACGTACTACGCCTGGAGTCTTCTGCTTACAGCCTGCCACCATTATCCGCTGGAAGCCAGGGCCTCCTTTTAATAGTGCGCACTCTACAGTTTATGCAAAGCTATTTGTTAGGAAGAGAAAGACGCCTAAACCATGGACATGAGAGTTGACGTAATAGATGATAATAGCCCACTCTACATGTGCATTTTTGAAAGACGCCGTACATAGCATTTTAAACCATATCTTTTAACTTAAATGGATCAAAGCAGCAAACCCTTAATCATGCAGCGCCAATCGCTATTTAGGGCTATTTTGAGAGAGGGAGCTGGAGGGAGGGGGGTCCAGCCCAGGCTCCCGACCGATGTGTGACGGCGCAGTACTACATCTCCCTCTGCCCTAGTTAAATCAACTGCACGCCGTAGATAACTACTGGGGAAAGAAAAATCGTTCTGCCACAAGCCGCAGCACAAATATCCGGATTCAGGCTTCCAAAATCACACCCCAACTTGGCTTTCTGAAATTACGCTTGAATGTTTCACATGATGATATGAGCCATTTTGCTTTTCCCTTTTTGTTGCTGGTCCAATCTATCCTGACGGACTCCAACACCAGTATCCGTCGCGCTGCTGCTGCTGTTCAGAAGCAGCTGCAATTCTCAGAGAATCGTTTCAGGGCGGTCTGGGCGCCGCCATTTGTGTAGTGCAGGGCCACTTAGCGCAAGGCTTATGATAATGTTCAACTTGTAACACAATAAGTATGGATTTCTTGAGTAGGTCGAGTCGGTAGTGGCGGGATTGGGGATGAGATAAATACGTTTTGGGCCATATCCTCTCAAGCGCCTTTGCCTGTCTTTTGTGGATCTCCAGTTCTTCGTTGAACCATTTATTTTATGCCTTTGTAGGGGTTTCAATGTTCTGGGATCAATAGTGGTAGCATTTCATGGGAGCACGTTTGTGAGGCTTCTAGCGTGACCATTCTGATTGGTCTGTAGATTGTTGTCATAGGAGGTTAGAGTTTGGGTTGCAGTTGGGGCTTTGTCCTATGCTAAGCTATACAGAAGTTGTCCATTAGAAATGTTTTGGTTTATGTGAGCTTGGCTACACAGTGGATGAAGGCAATAATGAGGTATAAACTGTGACTATGCCTGTTGTTCAGCCCCTGGCTCATTTGATTAAAACCTCACTTACACATGTTGGACATTAGCTTAAAGGCTGTTCAATTGTGGATCCATAATTTTGGTTCGCGCAATTTGAGCAATTTGTTTTTACCATCTAACACGGATGTCATTATGTACAATCATTTTTCTAAGAAGGAGGTACTATTATTGGCTTTCGGGTGACAGGCTATCAGTTTGGTGATTGCTTTGTTGGCATTGATGAGCTCACTAAAAGCTAAGGTTTTCTAACGAGGTCTAGGAGTTCAATGGAGACAGTGTGCTTAGGAAGTACCTTGGAGGATCAGAGTTACACCAGCTCTTGGTTTAGACACACTGTTATTAATATCAACATCATGTTTCAAGATGCAAATCCAGGATATGTCCACCTCTGGTACAGTGCACATCGGTTGTGTGGCGTTTATAGTGCCAGATGTGATGAAGTGCCTTTGCAGATGTGAGGGCTCTCTGGGGGTCGAGGACGCCCACAGGCCCACCGCCCAGGTGAGGCACACAGGGGAACTCTCCAAACCTCCCGCCTTCTGAGAAGCGCTCCTTGTAGTCCCAGGCAGACAGACGTCTTTGTGATGTACACCAAATGAGCGTCATTCATTCACACACATACAAACCCATTAGTGAGAAGTCAGAAAGAGAAAGATATATAGTAATAGCAAGAACCTGCACAGGAATGCTTCGGTTCCTAGGCAAGTCACACGCATTTCTTACACAGAATCCCAAATACTTGCTACCAGAAGAGTCCCAATCACAGGAACCAGAGGTTGAGCACCACACCAAAGAGCCGTGGTGAGAGTCAGGTGCTTCCGCCTGACTCCAAAAGGGCAGGCTGGGTCTATGAACCCTCAGTCACTGCCAATATGGGACCTTTTTCAAGTACTACCAGCGGAGTGGGGATGGGTGGGGGGTCAAAATGGCTGCACCTTACACTGCTTAATGAAAACACATAAAACACATGAAACCAGCTTTAGGGGACTGGCAGAAGGAGAAACTCGGATGAACTGATGGCACCTTATACAATTTCTGAGGTAGAAAGGTGGATCGGCAAAGTCAGGAAAGTGATCTAGCAGAGAGGAGTCAAATGGGAGCCTATGAACCTCATATGTGCATGTGGGAATGTGGTTACTCAGCAGCTGGTGAGTGTACATAGGCTTAGGCACCTCGCCCGTCAAAGATCAGTCCAGGACTGAAGACAGCCTGCTTCCCACTGAGGAGCTGCAGCAAGGAGCGGAAGCTTTGGCTTTCCTCTTGGCATGCAGAGAAACCGCGATCCCAGAAGATAGCAGGCAGGCCAGGACCAGGGAATGGTCAGCCAACCTGTCAGAAGAACAGCAACATCACAAGATTATTCATATCTGCATTCTGAAGCACTATATGGGCCGCATCAACTTTGTAGGCATGCGACTGATTCATACATACAGCTCTACAAATCTTTCCTCAAATACTCTTTTTGGAACGTGTTTCCCAAGTGCGAGCATGTCAGTATTGGATACCCTTTTGTATTTTTCCTTGTATGCCTATGGTCCCTAAGTGACCATAGTTAAGTTAAAGTATTACTCCAAGTCTGGTGTTTCCATTTAAGCATCTAGCCACCCTACTCCTTTCGGTGCTAGTTTCTAGAATCACTTAACAAGTCGGTGTGCCCAAGACCCAGAAGGACTAGTCTTTCAGAGGCTGGGGAATTATCACTATTCATTCTCTCTATCTGGTACTCAACTATACTTGTTTTTAGTTTCATCTCCACACACTGTCACAGGGTGTATCACTCTAGGAGCTATGTGGGAGAGGTACTGCTCCAACCACTAATTCTGTGCTCAGACCAAATACTCAGGACGGGAACACTGGGTGCAGTCTATCACATTTGCCAAAGAAATTGAGACTGCTTTCCCTGGCTTGCCAAGTAATTTGGTTAGAAAGGCATACACTGACTTTATGCATTGCTGGAGGGGATGCATCCAGGCTGTTGGCAAAAGTATTATAATGAGCACATTCTCAGTACATGATATCCAAGGTAAGTGTGGGATTTTCCAATCACACCTACTCCAGGGGTTAGACTGAGGCACATTGCCATTATTATTCCAAATGTGTTACTCAGGTGGTGCAACTTCATCGGGTACAATGTTCCAACGTCAGTTCACACGGTGTGTACTGCACGGTATTATAGCCATGAAAAGCCTCTGCACTGAACAGTCTCCATAAAGGGACCCCCCCTAACCCACCTTCTCCACCCAAAATCAATAAAATGTGCACATCAGTCCACAGACTGACCCTTATACCCATAACAAACTCCCAGGCCATGGCACCATCCACCTGGCATGGCCAGTTCCTTTAGTGAGGACATCATACTAAATGTCACCCACTTACTGCAATACTGTGGGTGTATTTCCATTGCACTTCACTTTAGGTCCAGAAGACAGTTACAATCAAATGAGTGAGTCAATCAGTGACAAAATGAGTGCTGTCCTCAATGATTCAAGTACATAAAAAAAGTGACACAGCATGTGTCACTCTCTACAGTGGGTAAACAATGACTGAGGGACACACGGATTGTAGCAGGTGACCGAGTGATCACTTCAGCTAATTATCTAAATGTAAGAATCAGAAGGCAGGATAATCAGCGAGTGACTGCAACGTAGAAATGGAATGACTTAAGGTGTGCATTATTTGTAGCAATGACTGAACAGGCGAATCAGGAAGTCACAGAGAATGTCATGTTTACTTAATGTGTTGCCCTTGGCATGAGTTGATGCAGTGGACTGCCTGAAGGCCAGTTAACATGCATTGGTGCATGTGGGGCCTGCAGGGCACTGCTGGTTGGGCATAGAAACAGCACACATTCCCACTTAACATGATTTCAAAGCACCGGGTATCAATTGGTGCTAAAGAGGAGCCCACCCAGCCACATGTGGAGCTGTCATTTGCATCTCTTTCATGTGTGCTCCTAAAACATTCCATCACAACAGTTGTGCTTGTGATCCCGGATGCAATTCACCGTGCCACGCAGCTGCATTCAATAGGAGGTATTTCCTCATCGCATAGGGGTAGTCTGCAAACAAACGTAGAAGCCCTAGCGGCACCCTGCGCATGCGCCATTGATGTACGTGTGCTGGGGGCAGTCCTCCTACCAGAGGATCTAGGCCCCCAGAAGCACTTCCTTGGGAGGCAGTCAGGGGAAACCTGGTTGGGTTTGTGTGAAGCCCATATTTGGGGGTATAGAGGAGTACTACCTAACTTTGCATTCTTGTCTTGTTCTATTCCTTGATTTAATACAAATAGCTCAGTTTGAACTACCAAATCCAATTCAAATGTGTTATGTCAAGTTTCCCATATTATTCTTAACCAGTACAGAGGGTTCTCGGTGCGGTATCATATGTTTAATGTACAATTTAATACCAGCCTTAAATAAGCTGATCATAGTTTTTCAAAAATTGCCACCCGTGGCACCCAGTCTTTACTTTTGCCAGTCCTTGGGGAAATATACAGGGAGAGAGGCCCATTTTTAGCTTGGGTGTTACTAGAAATGGGAGCATAATGTGAGATTCTGAGGCCTGTGCCGTGACTCAGAGGAAGTGTTACTTTCCCCCCTTTACTTTTCCTTGATGAACTCGGTGCTCAACATGGACGCGAGTACTGAGGTGCACCCTGAGGGACAGCGAGTTCTTTAGGGTTGGGGACCACACCCCACACCCTGTTTTCCACGTTATGAGTAACCCTGCACATTTGGCTGCGAGGAGCCTCTGTTGGTGGTAGACTTTGATGAACCTTAGGGATCAGAGCACTGCTGTTCTGCAGGGCTTTCCTGGTTCAAGCATGTGCATCCAGGACTCATTCCCCTGTGTGTGACACAGATGCGGTCATACATGATCCATCCCTGCCAGCCTGCACTTTCCAGGGGCTGTGCCAGCCAGTCCTCGATACGGCCACCATGAAGGAGATGTCTGGGTGCAAGGCAGAACCCACATCTGATGACTGCCCACGAGGGAACTTTGAATAAAAGTGATTTGGTGGCTGCCAGATTGTTTTGAGTAAAAGCAACCCTCAAACTGAGGCTTCAACTTTGTTTCCTTTGCCAATAAATGTGGGGTGGCTGCTGTAATTACCTTGTCAAAGATTTGGAATAGTAGAACAATCCTGACCTAGAGAGTGGACACGAGGAAGGCCGGATTGTGTTACCCTGATCTGTGAAGAGCAGCACCACTCTTGTGTTGGCCACACTCCCAGGAGGACCTCCTTACCCTCTTATCACAGGGGTTCACCTGCACCAATCCAGCACGTTAGCTGCGCCGCTGCCACATTGGAGTGCTCTGCAACGTGCTGCCGCTGCAGTAAACCACTTTCCATGGCTTCCAGCTGGTTCTGATGCTCTAAAACGCACCTGCCACTTACCCCGGCACCCCTGGATCTCAGACGCCCACAGGTCATGACCTCTGCAGTCTCAAACTTTAACAGGACTGGAGAGTTTGACAAATCTGATGAGAATCAGCAAAAGATCCTAAAGGACAAGCTCACCAATTGGTTGAACTTTTTTTCCTCATTGTTGGCTTTATATTAATGCAAACCTGGCTCTGAAACAGAGAACAACACAGAGCTAAGAACTCCAACTGTGCAACCCACCTACACCTCAATGTTAACTGTGTCAGCATTAGGATAGTTACAGAGGAGCAGACTGTGGTGTAGTGTTCCTGAGGCAGTCACCCACCACATACAGACAGCAATGAACCCCTGCAGGCCCGCTACTGCTCGTGACCCGATTATTGAACCTAACTAACAGTTATTGGCAAACAAACGCTTGCGCCCAGCAACCTAGGACTTCTTGGTTTCACAATGGCCAACACAGTGCATGCCAGAAAGCGAGTCCAAGTGTTCTAAACATTCCTCTGTGTCGACCTTCCAGTGATTCAAAATGTCCTCTGTGTGGACCTTCCAGTGATTCAAAATGTCCTCTGTGAGGACCTTCCAGTGATTCAAAATGCCCTCTGTGTGGACCTTCCAGTGATTCAAAATGTCCTCTGTGTGGACCTTCCAGTGATTCAAAATGCCCTCTGTGTGGACCTACCAGTGATTCAAAATGTCCTCTGTGTGGACCTTCCAGTGATTCAAAATGATAACTGTGCTACTTGTATCTTGCCCGTTTCCCTCCCCTCCGAGGAGCCTGGCCTTCACAGTTTGGACCACCACCTGTGGATCCTATAACAGAAGACTACAAGCCCCTAAACCTAGTAGGCCCCCAGGCCACCTCCTGGCACGTAAAAGGGAAAGTAGCGGATTGTCGAAAAAGGGGCTTAGACATGAAAGCTAAAGACCACATGAAAGTGACACAGAGTAAAAAAGTGACTGCAATCGAGAAGCAGAAATCAGGGAGTTGGGTTGTAACCTGGGCATTCATACGTTTGTCAGCTTCAGGTGGCAGTTTCTCAATCATTAGAAGGAAGTGTTGATTAGTAGTGTTAATGGCGAGATCCGTGCGTGTGAGCCCTCCATGTTACCAGAATAACGTTGATGGCCGGAAGCAGTGGTGTAAGCGGTTTGTTTAGCCTGCTTTCCCTTAAATGAATGGTACTGCTGGTTATACGAAGCATAACGAGGCCAAATAGAACTCCCAGAGTGATTATAGTTCAAATTATAAAGATAACCTGCAAGCAACACAACCTAACATTTTAAACAAAGGGATGTTAATAATTAACTTGTTCCATATAAATTATTGGTTTTCTGCATGAATCGCTGCACAGACTAGCTAATTACTTATGAAATGAAGTGGCACTGGGTATGCTGTAATTTGTGGTAGATTTACATTAACTTTAGTTTGCATGTGGTTCATTAATAATTCAATTAACTGTGATTCATTAGGTTCAAGATGCAGGCATTTATCATAAAGACAAAACCCTCTGTCAGTGAAACACTGCTCTTTCCGTAAAAATAGATGTGTTAGATGGGCTGCCTGCTCGCCACAGCCAGTGTATTTGAATTATCTTAGATATGTGTATGGAAAGTTAACTCTGGAAAGCACAGTCAAGGGCATATTTAATATTCGCAGGGAAGGCATATTGGGCAATTTAAATTGCATTGTACGTATTCAACATCCTCAACGGTTTTATCGTATGGTGTATACTGAAAATAATAAAAAAAATAGTCCATATGCGCCCCTGGGAGAAAGAACACGGCTGTTGGTACTCTTGTTCAGAAGGGAATTGCCATAGGATTTAGGTGCTGGACTGCACATGTGGGTGGGACAAAGATTGATTTGCAAATAGAAAGTTCCCATCTGTGAAAGGTACAGTGAGCTAAAGTGTTACTGCGGTACCTTCCCATAGAAGAGGCCATTTATGCCGTGTTCGTTCTCATAGAGGGGCGCCCAGGACTATTTTTTGATTTACTGAAAATAACCGTCACCTAAAGTTGCAGAGATCTGCATATACTAAAAGTAATCATCACCTAAAGTTCCATAGGGCTACATGTACTGAAAATAACCGTCACCTAAAGTTGCAAAGATCTGCATATACTAAAAGTAATCATCACCTAAAGTTCCATAGGGCTACATGTGCTGAAAATAACCGTCACCTAAAGTTGCAGAGATCAGCATATACTAAAAGTAATCATCACCTAAAGTTCCATAGGGCTACATGTGCTGAAAATAACCGTCACCTAAAGTTGCAAAGATCTGCATATACTAAAAGTAATCATCATCTAAAGTTCCATAGGGCTACATGTACTGAAAATAACCGTCACCTAAAGTTGCAAAGATCTGCATATACTAAAAGTAATCATCACCTAAAGTTCCATAGGGCTACATGTACTGAAAATAACCGTCACCTAAAGTTGCAGAGATCAGCATATACTAAAAGTAATCATCACCTAAAGTTCCATAGGGCTACATGTACTGAAAATAACCGTCACCTAAAGTTGCAAAGATCTGCATATACTAAAAGTAATCATCATCTAAAGTTCCATAGGGCTACATGTACTGAAAATAACCGTCACCTAAAGTTGCAAAGATCTGCATATACTAAAAGTAATCATCACCTAAAGTTCCATAGGGCTACATGTACTGAAAATAACCGTCACCTAAAGTTGCAGAGATCTGCATATACTAAAAGTAATCATCACCTAAAGTTCCATAGGGCTACATGTACTGAAAATAACCGTCACCTAAAGTTGCAGAGATCAGCATATACTAAAAGTAATCATCACCTAAAGTTCCATAGGGCTACATGTGCTGAAAATAACCCTCACCTAAAGTTGCAAAGATCTGCATATACTAAAAGTAATCATCACCTAAAGTTCCATAGGGCTACATGTGCTGAAAATAACCGTCACCTAAAGTTGCAGAGATCAGCATATACTAAAAGTAATCATCACCTAAAGTTCCATAGGGCTACATGTGCTGAAAATAACCCTCACCTAAAGTTGCAAAGATCTGCATATACTAAAAGTAATCATCACCTAAAGTTCCATAGGCTGCATGTACTGAAAATAATCCTTGCGTAAACTTGCCCCAAGATGCGTACACTGAAAATAATACTCACCTAAAGATGCACAGAGCTGCATATACTGAAAATAACCCTCAGCTAATGTCACACTGAGCTGCATATACATACGATAACCCTCAGCTAACGTTGCATATAGCTGCATTTACTGAAAATACCCTCACATAAAGTTGCACAGAGCTGCAAATACAGAAAATAATCCTCACATAAAGTTGCACACAGATGCATATACAGAAAATAACCCTCAGTTAACTTTGCACAGCGATGCATATACTGAAAATAACCCTCAGCTAACTTTGCACAGAGCTGCATATACATAAAATAACCCTCAGCTAACATTGCATGGAGCTGCATTTACTGAAAATAATCCTCCCTTAAAGTTGAGAAGAGCTGCATATGCATATACCTACAATAAACCTCACCTAAAGTTGTATAGAGCTGCATATACTGAAAATAGCCTTCACACAAAGTTGCACAGAGCTGCCGATACTAAAAATAACCCTCAGCTAACGTTGCATAGAGTTCATTTACTGAAAATAACCCTCAGCTTATGTTGCTAACTTTGCACAGAGCTGCATATACATAGTGGATTCCTGCCTCTATCATTCCTACGCAGGCCTACTCCTCTTTTGTATGCCTCGTCTGCAGGCTCTCTCTCTCCAGGCCATTCCTTCACTGTGGCTACCATCCATCGATCACCTGGTCAGATCTCCTCCTTCCTCTCTGAGTTGGCGGACCTCTCCTCTTTCCTCCTGATCTCGACCACTCAACTCCTCCTTTTTGGAGACTTCAACATCCACCTGGATGCTTCCCGTCCTTTCACTGAACTCTTTCATGACCTCTGTGACTCTCTCTCACTCTCCATTCTCCCCTATGGCCTGACTCACTCTGCAGGGCACACTCTGGATGTTCTGATCACTTCAGACCTTCCCCTTTCCATCCCTCTCACCACTCTTCTATCCTGGAGTGATCACTTTCTCCTTTCCTCCCAGCTCACCCTCTCTACCCCCTCAGGCCAAGCCAACTCCAGCAGTGCCACCTACCTTCTTGGTTATCTGACCCATGAAGCATGTGTCAGTTGAGGCTTTTGCTGCCACGTTCTCGCCCCCCCCCCTCTCCTCTTGGCTGACTCGCACCCTGACACAGCCCTTTCCATGCTTCACTCTGCTATATCTGATGTTCTCAACGTACTTTCCCCTGTCATGAGGATTCGCTTGAAGCCAAAGCCAAGTGCAACTCTTGGTATAACTCAGACCTCGTCACCCTTAAACGCAAGTGCAGGGTGGCTGAGAGGAAATGGTGTGCTTCCAGTACATCCTCTGATAAACTGGCTGCCGCCTGCTCCAAAGGCAATAGCAGCTCTCCGTCCGCAACAAGAAGAGAGCCCTCATCCAAGCCCGCATCTCTGAGGCATCTAACAGCTCGGCCAAACTCTTTAAAATCTGCAAGGAGCTGGCCAATCCTGCTGCAGTCTCTACCTCTCCTGTGCCTCCCCAGGCCCTCTGCATAGCCCTGGCTTCCATTTCATCTTTACAACCCAGGACATCCTGACCTCTCTCTTTTCCTTTTCCCCCTCCACTCCCTGCTCTTCCTATAGCCCTTCTTCGGCCACCTCTCCTCCCTTTTTCTCTACCTTTCCCCTGTTCTCTTCAGACGAGGTTTCTAGACAAGTCGGATCTATGAAAGTTTCATCAAAACAGGTTCTCCCTGTTCCTCCAAAACCATCAAGGACCACATTGACACCCTGGTTCCTACTCTGGCTGATTTCTGTAACCACTCCTTCGTCACTGGAGTCTTCCCCTCCCTCTGAAGCACTCCCTTGTGCAACCTCTTCCTAAGAAACCCTCTGCCGACCCTTCCTGCCTGGCTAACTGTCGTCCAATCTCCATCACTCCTTTCCTGGGAAAACTCCTGGAAAAGTTGGCCATCTCCCATCTTATTCTTCACTCTGAATCTGTTGGTTGTCTCCATGACCATCAGTCTGGCTTCAGAGCTGCCAGAAGCACGGAAACTGCTCTCCTGAACATCCATGAAGGCCTGCTCTACAACCTCAATTCCAGCACCCCCTGTGTCCTCATCTTACTTGATATCTCTTCTGCCTTTGAAACGGTCAACCATGCCATCCTGCCCAACCATCTCTGTGATAACTTGGGTATCACCGATCAGGCCCTGGCTTGGCTGACCTCCTTCCTCTCCGATCAACCTTCCCACGTTCAACTTGGGGCCTTCCTCTCCCCTATCTATATCTCCTGTGGTGTTCCCCTGGGGTCTAACCTCTCTCCCTGGCTGTTCAACGAAAACCTGACACTTCCTGCCAACCGCATTGCCGCTCTCTGCCCCCACTTTTCAGTGCTATGCGGATGACACAACTCATTTTCAGGCTCCCTTCTGCCACCTCTACTCCTTCTCTCATCTCCGACTGTCTGTCCGCCATCCAGGAGTGGTGTGCCGCCAAGGATCTCTGCCTTAATGCCAGTAAGACTGAGATTCCCCTCATCGGTGCACCTGCTCCCTCCTTCCCTGTCCCTCTCTGGCCAGCCTCTTTTGGCCCTCTACCTGCTCCCACCTGTGAGGCTAAGAACCTCAGGGTCATCTTCGACTCCACACTTTCCTTCTCTCCTCACATCTCTGACGTCTCTTATAAGTCACACTACCAGCTGCACCTCCTCAGAGGTATTCTTCCTTTCCTCTCCTTCGCCCAGAAGCTCACTGTCTCTAGAGCTCTGGTTCTATCTAGGCTGTACTAAAACCAAAGGCCTCTTCCTAAATCTGCCTGCCTCTACTCTCCGCCCTCTGCAGCATATCCAAAACAGGACTTCGAAACTTGTCCTTGGCCTCAAGCCCAGGGATCGCATCTCTCCAGGACTGAAATCGCTGCAATGGCTGTCAGTTGCAGCGAGGATTAAGTTCAAAACCCTCTGCAATGTCCACAAGGCCTTCTGGGGCCTGGGACCTCAATACCTTCAACTCTTCCTAAATATCTTCCTTCTCGAACTCTCTGCTCATCCGCCTCCAACACCCTCAGGGTTAGTCGCTTCTCCAAGCAGCGAGTTGGTGGTAAATCTCGTTCTTCTGCTGGGTCCTCCCTCTGGAACAGCATCCCTGCCTCTCTGAAACTTGAGGAGAACCATCTACGGTTCCGGAAGCACCTCAAGACCTTCCTCTTTGCTTCTGCTTTCTCTCCTCCTCTCCTCTGCTGATCTCCTGGCTGAATCCGAACTTGAACTGGTTACCTGGCTACCCTCTGATCTCGGGCCCAGGTCCTCTCCCTGCCAGTTGCACACCAGCGCTGCCCCCCTGGCTTTCCTTGCACCCAGGGACTGTTTCTGTATCTCTACAGCCCCTACTAGCACTTGAGACCCGATGTCTGCACTTACCCTTACACTGGCCACCAGCTGGCCGCACTTCTATTTATTGTCTTTATTTATTTATCTACTTACTGTTATCCTCTGTACTGCACTGCCCCCTCCCCTTTCCCTCGTGCACTTTTCCCCCTCCCCCTTCCCTTCCCTTCACTTGCACGATCTCAATGTCACCGGGCCTAGTAGGATCGTTGTCTCTGTCTTCCCTCTGTTTCCCCCCTTGCCTCGTCGCGCCTTGAAACACTTGTGTATAGGTGGTTATAAATGCCATATCATATCATATCATATAATCCTCAGCTAACGTTGCATAGATCTGCATTTACTGAAAATAATCCTCCCCTAAAGTCGAGCACGGCTGCATATACTGAAAATACCCCTCAGCTAACGTTGCATGGGCTGTAAAAGATGTGACGGGTTCACCACGAGCAATGTGCTGATCTTCAACACTGATGTACTAGAAGGTTGCGAGAACCCAGATAACACGTTTAAGGATGCACTCGATTGGGCTGGAGTACAGGACATCAGAATTAAAGAGGCAGGGCATGGCGTTAGCTCAGAGTATCTGGAATGAGAGGCTGAGTGGAACGTTGAGGACTACTTGGTCATGATTGAGCCACTCTCAATCTAGATTTTGCACATCAACCACTGACAGGACATCCTACCGCTTGCCACCGTCACAGGAAGTTGGAAAGAGCAAAACATGCACTTCCAAGGCAGAAGCAACTTGCTACTTGCTGTTAACCTGTCCCTTATGTCCATCGGGCAGAAAATCCCCTTGTAAACACATTTTCCGAAATCAGTGTCCAGGACAGATCACACGCACTTTAATCCTCACATTTTGAAGTGGCCTTTGCTAATGCCAGATTGCGCTCCAGAGCCTGGATAAGGAAGCGCATGCGTCTGCCCGAATAGTGCACATATTGTAAAAACGTCAGTAACTCTTTTTGCACAACTGGAGCTGCGCAAAAATGTTTTGATAATATCGTTTTAAAGTGGCAAATGTTGCTCTACGTAGTATGTGTATTTTAGGTGCTAAAATGCTGAAAAACAAACTGCTTCTCAACTTTGATACTGAAATCAAAACATTTCAGGTCCCAGGATTGTGGACTATTAATAACAAAATAGTAGGAATGGAATGCCCAACTTGGGTGGGCACTCAATGCTGACGATTGTTAGCTGCAGACTTGGCATTCTACTTGGACTCCATACTCTTGCAATCTAGTAGGAAGGGAATGCCCAACTTGGCCAGGGAGGGAGCTCAATGCTGACGATTGTTAGCTGCACACATAGCATTCTACTTGGACTCCATACTCTTGCAATCTAGTAGGAAGGGAATGCCCAACTTGGGTGGGCACTCAATGCTGACGATTGTTAGCTGCAGACATAGCATTCTACTTGGACTCCATACTCTTGCAATCTAGTAGGAAGGGAATGCCCAACTTGGCCAGGGAGGGAGCTCAATGCTGACGATTGTTAGCTGCACACATAGCATTCTACTTGGACTCCATACTCTTGCAATCTAGTAGGAAGGGAATGCCCAACTTGGCCAGGGAGGGAGCTCAATGCTGACGATTGTTAGCTGCACACATAGCATTCTACTTGGACTCCATACTCTTGCAATCTAGTAGGAAGGGAATGCCCAACTTGGCCAGGGAGGGAGCTCAATGCTGACGATTGTTAGCTGCACACATAGCATTCTACTTGGACTCCATACTCTTGCAATCTAGTAGGAAGGGAATGCCCAACTTGGGTGGGCGCTCAATGCTGACGATTGTTAGCTGCAGACATAGCATCCTACTTGGACTCCATACTCTTGCAATCTAGTAGGAAGGGAATGCCCAACTTGGCCAGGGAGGGAGCTCAATGCTGACGATTGTTAGCTGCACACATAGCATTCTACTTGGACTCCATACTCTTGCAATCTAGTAGGAAGGGAATGCCCAACTTGGGTGGGCGCTCAATGCTGACGATTGTTAGCTGCAGACATAGCATTTTACTTGGACTCCATACTCATGCAATCTAGTAGGAAGGGAATGCCCAACTTGGCCAGGGAGGGAGCTCAATGCTGACGATTGTTAGCTGCAGACATAGCATTCTACTTGGACTCCATACTCTTGCAATCTAGTAGGAAGGGAATGCCCAACTTGGCCAGGGAGGGAGCTCAATGCTGACGATTGTTAGCTGCACACATAGCATTCTACTTGGACTCCATACTCTTGCAATCTAGTAGGAAGGGAATGCCCAACTTGGCCAGGGAGGGAGCTCAATGCTGACGATTGTTAG
Source organism: Ambystoma mexicanum (assembly GCF_040938575.1). Taxonomy (NCBI): domain Eukaryota; kingdom Metazoa; phylum Chordata; class Amphibia; order Caudata; family Ambystomatidae; genus Ambystoma; species Ambystoma mexicanum. The sequence goes on along the minus strand of NC_090928.1, from coordinate 770,369,768 downwards.
CTGCACACATAGCATTCTACTTGGACTCCATACTCTTGGAATCTAGTAGGAAGGGAATGCCCAACTTGGGTGGGCACTCAATGCTGACGATTGTTAGCTGCAGACATAGCATTCTACTTGGACTCCATACTCTTGCAATCTAGTAGGAAGGGAATGCCCAACTTGGCCAGGGAGGGAGCTCAATGCTGACGATTGTTAGCTGCAGACATAGCATTCTACTTGGACTCCATACTCTTGCAATCTAGTAGGAAGGGAATGCCCAACTTGGCCAGGGAGGGAGCTCAATGCTGACGATTGTTAGCTGCACACATAGCATTCTACTTGGACTCCATACTCTTGCAATCTAGTAGGAAGGGAATGCCCAACTTGGCCAGGGAGGGAGCTCAATGCTGACGATTGTTAGCTGCACACATAGCATTCTACTTGGACTCCATACTCTTGCAATCTAGTAGGAAGGGAATGCCCAACTTGGCCAGGGAGGGAGCTCAATGCTGACGATTGTTAGCTGCACACATAGCATTCTACTTGGACTCCATACTCTTGCAATCTAGTAGGAAGGGAATGCCCAACTTGGGTGGGCACTCAATGCTGACGATTGTTAGCTGCAGACATAGCATTCTACTTGGACTCCATACTCTTGCAATCTAGTAGGAAGGGAATGCCCAACTTGGGTGGGCGCTCAATGCTGACGATTGTTAGCTGCAGACATAGCATTCTACTTGGACTCCATGCTCTTGCAATCTAGTAGGAAGGGAATGCCCAACTTGGGTGGGCGCTCAATGCTGACGATTGTTAGCTGCAGACATAGAACCTACTTGGACTCCATACTCTTGCAATCTAGTAGGAAGGGAATGCCCAACTTGGCCAGGGAGGGAGCTCAATGCTGACGATTGTTAGCTGCACACATCATTCTACTTGGACTCCATACTCTTGCAATCTAGTAGGAAGGGAATGCCCAACTTGGGTGGGCGCTCAATGCTGACGATTGTTAGCTGCAGACATAGCATTTTACTTGGACTCCATACTCATGCAATCTAGTAGGAAGGGAATGCCCAACTTGGCCAGGGAGGGAGCTCAATGCTGACGATTGTTAGCTGCAGACATAGCATTCTACTTGGACTCCATACTCTTGCAATCTAGTAGGAAGGGAATGCCCAACTTGGCCAGGGAGGGAGCTCAATGCTGACGATTGTTAGCTGCACACATAGCATTCTACTTGGACTCCATACTCTTGCAATCTAGTAGGAAGGGAATGCCCAACTTGGCCAGGGAGGGAGCTCAATGCTGACGATTGTTAGCTCCACACATAGCATTCTACTTGGACTCCATACTCTTGCAATCTAGTAGGAAGGGAATGACCAACTTGGGTGGGCGCTCAATGCTGACGATTGTTAGCTGCAGACATAGCATTCTACTTGGACTCCATACTCTTGCAATCTAGTAGGAAGGGAATGCCCAACTTGGGTGGGCGCTCAATGCTGACGATTGTTAGCTGCAGACATAGCATTCTACTTGGACTCCATACTCTTGCAATCTAGTAGGAAGGGAATGCCCAACTTGGGTGGGCGCTCAATGCTGACGATTGTTAGCTGCAGACATAGCATCCTACTTGGACTCCATACTCTTGCAATCTAGTAGGAAGGGAATGCCCAACTTGGCCAGGGAGGGAGCTCAATGCTGACGATTGTTAGCTGCACACATAGCATTCTACTTGGACTCCATACTCTTGCAATCTAGTAGGAAGGGAATGCCCAACTTGGGTGGGCGCTCAATGCTGGCGATTGTTAGCTGCAGACATAGCATCCTACTTGGACTCCATACTCTTGCAATCTAGTAGGAAGGGAATGCCCAACTTGGCCAGGGAGGGAGCTCAATGCTGACGATTGTTAGCTGCACACATAGCATTCTACTTGGACTCCATACTCTTGCAATCTAGTATGAAGGGAATGCCCAACTTGGGTGGGCACTCAATGCTGACGATTGTTAGCTGCAGACATAGCATTCTACTTGGACTCCATACTCTTGCAATCTAGTAGGAAGGGAATGCCCAACTTGGGTGGGCACTCAATGCTGACGATTGTTAGCTGCAGACATAGCATTCTACTTGGACTCCATACTCTTGCAATCTAGTAGGAAGGGAATGCCCAACTTGGGTGGGCGCTCAATGCTGACGATTGTTAGCTGCAGACATAGCATCCTACTTGGACTCCATACTCTTGCAATCTAGTAGGAAGGGAATGCCCAACTTGGCCAGGGAGGGAGCTCAATGCTGACGATTGTTAGCTGCACACATAGCATTCTACTTGGACTCCATACTCTTGCAATCTAGTAGGAAGGGAATGCCCAACTTGGGTGGGCGCTCAATGCTGACGATTGTTAGCTGCAGACATAGCATTTTACTTGGACTCCATACTCTTGCAATCTAGTAGGAATGGAATGCCCAACTTGGCCAGGGTGGGCGCTCAATGCTGACGATTGCTAGCTGCACACATAGCATTCTACTTGGACTCCATACTCTTGCAATCTAGTAGGAAGGGAATGCCCAACTTGGGTGGGCACTCAATGCTGACGATTGTTAGCTGCAGACATAGCATTCTACTTGGACTCCATACTCTTGCAATCTAGTAGGAAGGGAATGCCCAACTTGGGTGGGCACTCAATGCTGACGATTGTTAGCTGCAGACATAGCATTCTACTTGGACTCCATACTCTTGCAATCTAGTAGGAATGGAATGCCCAACTTGGCCAGGGTGGGCGCTCAATGCTGACGATTGTTAGCTGCACACATAGCATTCTACTTGGACTCCATACTCTTGCAATCTAGTAGGAAGGGAATGCCCAACTTGGCCAGGGAGGGAGCTCAATGCTGACGATTGTTAGCTGCACACATAGCATTCTACTTGGACTCCATACTCTTGCAATCTAGTAGGAAGGGAATGCCCAACTTGGGTGGGCACTCAATGCTGACGATTGTTAGCTGCAGACATAGCATTCTACTTGGACTCCATACTCTTGCAATCTAGTAGGAAGGGAATGCCCAACTTGGGTGGGCGCTCAATGCTGACGATTGTTAGCTGCAGACATAGCATTCTACTTGGACTCCATACTCTTGCAATCTAGTAGGAAGGGAATGCCCAACTTGGCCAGGGAGGGAGCTCAATGCTGACGATTGTTAGCTGCACACATAGCATTCTACTTGGACTCCATACTCTTGCAATCTAGTAGGAAGGGAATGCCCAACTTGGGTGGGCGCTCAATGCTGACGATTGTTAGCTGCAGACATAGCATTTTACTTGGACTCCATACTCTTGCAATCTAGTAGGAATGGAATGCCCAACTTGGCCAGGGTGGGCGCTCAATTCTGACGATTGCTAGCTGCAGACATAGCATTCTACTTGGACTCCATACTCTTGCAATCTAGTAGGAATGGAATGCCCAACTTGGCCAGGGTGGGCACTCAATGCTGACGATTGTTAGCTGCAGACATAGCATCCTACTTGGACTCCATACTCTTGCAATCTAGTAGGAAGGGAATGCCCAACTTGGGTGGGCGCTCAATGCTGATGATTGTTAGCTGCAGACATAGCATTCTACTTGGACTCCATACTCTTGCAAACAAGTAGCAATGGAATGTCCAACTTGGCCAGAGTGGGCGCTCAATTCTGACGCTTGTCAGCTGCAGACATAGCGTTCTACTTGGACTCCATAATCTTACAATGGGTCGTGGGGAGCTAAGACAGGTGTCCAACGCTAACCTGACTTAATTCCCCAACACCTGAAATGTGAGTTTAAGGGTGGTGCTTCCGCACTTGCTTTTTTGTTAGGCAGAGAGGGAAGGGCAGCCTGTCCTGAATTTGGCAGTGTTCAGGTTTTACTGTGTTCGTGCAGGAAAATGAATTTGCACAAATGCAACATAACTTTAAAGCTGCGAGTTTAAAGAAAGGCTTCCATTGCCTCTCTCTCTTAGAAAAATCAAATGCACACATCAACCCCCATGCCACAGATGCGAGCCGACATATAACAATGTTGTGTTCGTTCACATCTGGGGGAGGTGGCTGGTGTGCGCACTTGGTTTTTCTTTGGCAGAGAGGTGAGGGAAGCCTTTCCTGAAACCTGTGGTGTTAAAGGGTGCTACATTCTAGCTCATTATGTTGTGTGCATGTGTGCAAGGAGTGTGTATATATATATATATTATGTAATACATGTGTTAATGAGTGTATGGGGGATGGGTGAGCATGTGAATGCGTGAGTGTACAGTAAATCGGGGCGCAAGTGATTGGTATGTTTAATTGAGTGAGTGAATGGGTAATTGTGTGTTTGCGCTTATGTGTAATGTTGGGCAGAGGAGCTTATTTTGGCTGGTAGGGGGTGGATGGGAGAGGGACATGTGGAGAAGGAGGGATTTCGATAAACATGCCATTTTAGTGGGCTTACATGATAAAATAAGCATGATATATGTTATGTGGCTAGACTGGCATTTATGTTGCAGCCAGTCTAGGCATTTCTTTCTGTGGCTTGACATTTCTTACCGGGCATCTCTTGTAAAGTACGCATAATACGTTTTAATACATGTCTGGACTGGCTCACATTGTACAGCCACTTGGGACATGCTTTCTTATTGTGATATGGCACTTTTGATGGCAAAGCCACGAGAAGTATGTCCTTACGTGGGGAGACTGCCATATATTGTCAGAGCCCGCATGGCCATGTTTTCTCATAGTATCCGTACTGGCATTATGCATAAAGCAAACATGGGTATATTCATATATGGGAATATTGGCCTTTTCTGGTGCAGCCAGAATGCAAATGTATGGTCACAGCCAGAGTGAACATGTTTTTCAACTGGCATATAATGGTATAATGAAATTGGATTTGTAGCACATCATATTACTGCCTGTTCCCCTGGTGGTCGCTTTTGATGAAAAGGTGTTGCCTGATCAGATACATGGGCTTTAGATATACACATTATCAAAGCAACTAAATGTGTATGTTATCTTTAAAATATTGTGCTTTAAAATGTACCATTTGATACTTGGCCCCACGCCAGACAACCTTTGGGGTAGAACAGAGGGGGTAGAGCAAGCACAAAGGTTTTCAACTTTGACAAATGTTTTAGAGTCTAAACCAGGCGGGGAAGGCTCTGGTGCCAGTTTAATGATCATGATTCATGCTTCATGCAAAGAGGACACACTGCTTGAGATTGATGGAGAAGCAGGAACCAGATGAGCAAGACCTCTGATGCACTGGTTGAGTATGTTGCATGAGGGACACCAATGTTCGTAGAAATAAATGTGCCTTTCCCAGATAACAGTAAATCAGTTCAACAATAAAACACAGCAAACACATTGCGGGATTATACGAATCTCCAGAATGTAAGAAATTGTGTTTTCCAGAGATTCATATTTTGTTGGGAATTTGTGTGAGAAATCTAGTCATTTGGGTTGGCAAACAACCTTTCAAAACGTCATGACAGTGGAGCCACAAGAATGTGAGGCAGGGAGATGCTCTTTATTGCCCTGAGCCGTGGCTCTAGCAGCAGGACCAGTCTGATCTGAAGGTCACTCACCCCATGAATTAGACACAATCTTCCGTCATGAGAGAAATCATATTCATGGCTTCTATGTTAGTTGAGTGGTCCTGTCACAGAGTCATTCAAAGTCATAATCAGTGAGTGAAGAACACTCAAAAATGATTAAAAAGTCAATTCATTTAAGTGGCATTGTTCATAGACGTTTTCAGAAGTCTATAAGTATACAAAGCATGATCTTACGTTAAAAGTTAACAGTGGAATAGGCTGACGGGTGATGATGACCTAACGGAGTATCATGTAAGGCCCATTTTCAAGCGCCTCTGCCGTCGTGGGGAACTCTGGGCAATTTTAGTGTGAATCTCTACTCTCCCAGTAACATATATTGCTCAACAGATCACCTGATAAGAACTGTGAGCAACCTTTTCACTTTGGAAAAATGCCCAATTTTGTCATGTATTTGCTTATATCAATGGAAAACATTATTATGGGGCTTAGGCTCTGGTGTTGTGGGGGAAAGGATGAATGGTATGGAGCTTGTGTTCTGGCCTCTGGGTGTTGAGGAGGCAGTATTTCAGGTATGGGTCTTGGGTTCCGGCAGTGGGGCAGCAGAATGGCAGACATGCAGCCTGGGCTATGTTGGCGGGGAGCCAGAATGCCACGTATGGGCCTGGATTATGGTGGTGATGCGGCAGGATGCCAGGTATGCAGTTTGCATTCTGGCCTCTGGATGTTGAGGAGTCAGGATGTCAGGTATGGGCTTGGGCTCTGGTGCTGGGGAGGCAGGATGCCAGGTATGAGGCCTGGGCTCTACATGGTGGGGGTAGAAAGATGCCAGATAGAGGTTCTGGGCTCTGGCGGTAGGGAGGCAGGATGCCAGGTATGGTGCTTGGGTTCTGTTGCAGGGAGGCAGGATGCCAGGTATGTGGCCTGGGTTCTGGTGGTAGGGAGGCAGGATGCCAGGTATGGGCCTGGGCTCTGGTGTAGGGGGAAAGGATGCCAGGTATGGTGCTTGGGTTCTGATTGTGGGGAGGCAGGATGCCCAGTATGGGGCCTGGGTTCTCGTGGTAAGGAGGCAGGATGCCAGGTATGGGCCCGCGACATTTTCGGAAAGAATACTAATAGCCTTTTATAGGTGGCCCCCTGCAAAATGGTATTGATGCAGCTGGATCTCACTTGAAAATGTAACACAAAGTTGTATGAAAAGAAAAAAGAAAACACAAAAAGATATATATATATATTACACGGCCACGGTAGTGGCCATGTAGTTATGGTTAAGTTGCTGTTTCCATAGGAAGAGCACTTTTTGGGTGGCTTATAACTTCGCTCTCCCTGGACGGAAAGTTTGGTGAGGATTCGTCCAGGGGGGGCAAAGTTATAGGGGGGGGTCCCAAAACTTTTTTTTTTCCCATAGACTGAATGGGAAAAAATTTTGCTCGCGCCTACAGCACAAACCGCTGGACGGATTTCCACCAAATTTGGACCAGGAGCAGCGGCTTGGTCCCGAAAGCGTGCTTTTGCAAATTTGGTGAAAATCCGTCCAGTAGTTTTTTTTAAAATGACCAAAAAGTAGGTAAAAAAAAATTAGTGATATCTGTGTTCGGTTCGCAGACACACTTTCCTGTTCGCTCCGCGGACAGTGTCCTGATTGGCCAATCATCTTGCGTGATGTTCGCGGACATGCAACGTGTTCGCTGATTGGACGGCGTGGAGCGTGAAGCGCGTCAGATTTTTCGGTAGCGCCCGCCATCTTGGATTCGCGGATGTCCGCGGACAGCGCGGTGAAACTTTGTTGAAAATGTGTATTTAGTAGAGTGTGTTGGTGTGTAGGAGTGTTTGGGGAGGGTGGGAGTGTATGAGATAGGATGAAAGTTGTGTTTTTTATGTGTTAGGCGTTCTTTTTGTGTTCGATTTCTTTGCGGACATCACGGGTGTTCTGAAATGTTCTAAATAAACTGACTGGGGGGTGTTCTAAGGACTCAATATGTATCCGTTTTGTTCGCAAGCAAAGTGAAACTGTTCTAAGAACACTCGCGGTGTCCGGGGAGTGTTCGTAGGGGGTGTCCTGAGGACGCTGTCCGAATTGTTCTCTGTCAAGTTGAATCTGTTCTAAGAACACCCGCGGTGTCCTGAAATGTTCGCAAATAAACAAAATGGGGGTGTTCTGAAGACGTTTTTGAGAACACTCGCGGTGTCCGGGGAGTGTTCGTAGGGGGTGGCCTGAGGACGCTGTCCGTATTGTTCTCTGTCAAGTTGAATGTGTCCTAAGAACACTCGCGGTGTCCTGAAATGTTCGCAAATAAACAAAATGGGGGTGTTCTGAAGACGCTTCTAAGAACACTTGCGGTGTCCGGGGAGTGTTCGTAGGGGGTGTCCTGAGGACGCTGTCCGTATTGTTCTCTGTCAAGTTGAATGTGTCCTAAGAATACTCGCGGTGTCCTGAAATGTTCGCAAATGAACAAGATGGTGGTGTTCTGAAGATGCTTCTAAGAACACTCCCGGTGTCCTGGAATGTTCGTAGGGGATGTCCTGAGGACGCTGTCCGTATTGTTCTCTGTCAAGTTGAATGTGTTCTAAGAACACCCGCGGTGTCCTGAAATGTTCACAAATAAACAAAATGAGGGTGTTCTGAAGACGCTTCTAAGAACACTCGCGGTGTCCGGGGAGTGTTCGTAGGGGGTGTCCTGAGGACGCTGTCCGTATTGTTCTCTGTCAAGTTGAATGTGTCCTAAGAACACTCGCGGTGTCCTGAAATGTTCGCAAATAAACAGGATGGTGCTGTTCTGAAGACGCTTCTAAGAACACTCGCGGTGTCCGGGGAGTGTTCGTAGGGGGTGTCCTGAGGACGCTGTCCGTATTGTTCTCTGTCAAGTTGAATGTGTCCTAAGAACACTCGCGGTGTCCTGAAATGTTCGCAAATAAACAAGATGGTGCTGTTCTGAAGACGCTTCTAAGAACACTCGCGGTGTCCGGGGAGTGTTCGTAGGGGGTGTCCTGAGGACGCTGTCCGTATTGTTCTCGGTCAAGTTGAATGTGTTCTAAGAACACCCGCGGTGTCCTGAAATGTTCGCAAATAAACAAAATGGGGGTGTTCGGAAGACGTTTTTGAGAACACTCCCGGTGTCCTGGAATGTTCGTAGGGGGTGTCCTTAGGACGCTGTCCGTATTGTTCGTTGTTAAGTTGAAAGTGTTCTAAGAACTATTGCGTTGTTCTGAAATGTTCGTAGGGGGTGTCCTAAAAACGGTGTCCGTATTGTTCGCTGGCAAGTTCAAAGTGTTCTAAGAACACTCACATTGTTCGCGGACATTAAAAGTTTCCCATAGATCATAGTTGAAAAGTTTGACTCTATGGATGTGATATGCTGCGGTGGTTGTTGCCAGGGCATAGAGTCTTGGGTGCATGGCCATTTGGCCATGCACCCAAGACTGTATGCCCTGGCAACAACTACCGCAGCATATCACATTCATATTTGCTTATAACTTTGGGTGAAAAAGAAATGTATAAGGAACAAAGGTATTAGATACTATGGATGTGATATGCTGCTATGGTTGCCCTTATTATTGTATACTTACTGTTTGGTCTAGTAATGGGAGTCCATGTTTTTCTTCTTCATTTCTATGATAAAAGAAAATAGCATGTTAGTATTAGTATTTTGTAATGACTTATTACATTGTATAAGCAATATACTTTTTTTTTTTTTTACCCTCATATTTAGTAGAGTACAAATCAGAGTACTGTGCAATTTGCTCAGTTTCTGTATTTGTTGCTAAAATCATTGGGTCTGTGGGAGGAAAACAAAATCCATGTTGGATAAAACAAAACCCTTTTTCTGTTATGCTACAGTTTATTTGTTTGTTTGTTTTCAGTGTTCACTTGTTGTTTCTGGCTAATGCTTTATACTTTGCTTTGTTGTATTTTTTTTGGAGCACTAACAGATTCTTCATTTGTTTTGATATTATAAAATTTTGGAGCAGTTAGATACCAATTGGCGTATTCTAACTGTGTATTTTTTGGCCTAATTTAGTGGTATTCATTTATCTGATTAGTTGTTGTAGAATCTTTGAGCTGTTAGATAGCTTTTGGAGTATTCTAACAGTTTATATTATTTTAACACAAATTCTAACTGTGTATTTTTTGGTCTAATTTAGTGGAAACAAAGCAACATCCAGACATAATTGTAATTCATTGTGGAGGGAACAGTTTAGGACATGTGACTGGAAATGTTTTGCAATTTGCTATGAAAGAAGGATTTAGGAAGGTTATGGACATGTTTCCTAATTCTCAAGTGATATTTTCACGGATTGCGCAGAGACAAATGTGGCTTCGTTCTTCTTCATTTGGTCCACAAATGGAAAAAGCAAGGCGCAATGTTTATAAGGCTGTTTGTGCCTTTCTAAGAGATTTTGGCATGTCTTCTTTTCACAATGAAAATATTATGTTTTGTAGTACATACATTTTTCGCAGAGATGGAGTCCATCTTACTTATGCTGGCAATCAGATTTTTCTGAGAAATGTACAAAATGCATTGCAACCTTTTTTGGAATTACAACAACGATTTTGAAGTAGATGTTAAGCATTTACAATTTTTGACTTACAAACACCACCCAAAGGCTCTTTTCAGAGCCACCACTTCTTTCCAGAGAAAATTTCAATGTTTGTGATGGAGTAGCAACACAATTTTTTTAATGTTCGCGAACTGTCCACGGACTTCTAAAAAATACAAAGAGCCCTGCTTCATTTATTTTCACTTCTATTTTTTAACTGGGAAAGGCGGCTCTGAAAAGAGCCTTTTTTTTTTTTGATTTTTGTAATTTTGTATTTTTTTTGGTTTTTCAGACACGACACACTAGGAGAGGAGGGTAAAGGAGGGTAAAGGGGGGACACCAACCACAGGGATAAGAAAAGGCGAGCTGAGAGAGGAAGATGTAGAGTGGGTTTTATTTGGGTAGTGAGCAGGTCTTCTCGTGCTCTGAGACGATAGTCTCAAAAGCACTCCGAAGTCGCTCCCCCCTGCAGAGTACTGTGTCACAGTACATACATACAACTGTGACCCTCGAAAGGTAAGGGTCATCAGCATTCTGTATGGCCTGTGAGGCAGCTTGAGGAAGACGCTGTCCCACAGGGTGGTCCTTGTGGTGACAGGATCAGAAACAGAGGATGAAGTAGAGGAAATCAACCTGCTACGTTCTTCGCAAGGTACAACCCTGCGAATAGCCCCAGAGTGAAATGACCTCAGGTGTCGCTTCATAGTAGTGGTCCCAAAGCTGTACTTACCGTGCTTCCCGCGACTGAGTATCATTTTGCACTCATTGCAGGTAACACGGTTCGCACGAGCCTTAGGAACATTACCATGAATGGTAAATAACCGCCACACCCAAGACTCGCGCCTAGTGCGGGTAGTAGGGTTTTCCTCTACCTCATTCTCATCATCCTCTTCTTCCTCCTCCGCATCCTCACTCCTGTTCCCCTCTTCAGGCCCTTGGGGAGGTGGTGGTGGTGGAGGGGGTGGGGGTGGTGCTGAAGCAGGTGCAGCACCAAGTGGCAGTTCAGCAGCCAAGGATGCCATCTCGATGATGGTGTAGTCTGCAGGTGGCAGCAAAAATCACTGTGTTCTGAAGAATAGCCAGAAACACAATGGGAATAAGCTCTTGGGCGTGGTCTTTTATAGGGGTGCTTGTGCGCGGTTCGCAGACATGCGCACTGTCCGCGGACAGATCGAACACAAAAAAAGGATCGAAAAGTTTCAAAAGGTATATAGAAACTCAAGATTGCTATGTGGGACTTGTGCCATGGTGAGATTTTATTGAAAAATATTATGGATTAACTGAAAATGTACTTTTAATTTGTTCGGGGACACGAACAGTGTCCGCATTTCAGGACACACGATGAGCGTGGGCGCGGTCATATGATCCGTTCGTGAACTAGTCCGCGAAGGAAGCGCCTGTCCGCAGGACACCAAGTGCACGGAGATTGGTTAGCGCATGCGCATTGATGTCCTACGGACACTGTTCGGGTTCTGAAGTAATTAAAAGTGCGTCGCACGTGAAACGAACATTTCAGGACACCGCGTGTGTTCTTAGAACAGTTTAAACTTGGTAGCGAACAGTAAGGACAGATATAGTGTTCTTCAGGACACGTGTAACTTCGTTTATGTACGAACATTTCAGGACACCAATAGCATTCTTAGAACAGTTTGAACTTGCTAGCGAACAGTACCGGACAGGTATAGTGTTCTTTAGGACACTTTAATTTTTGTTTGTTTACGAACAATTCAGGACACCGCGTGTGTTCTTAGTACAGTTTCATGTTGCTAGCGAACACTACGAACAGTTGTACTGTTGTTCAGGACACATCATTTTCATTTATTTACGAACATTTCAGGACACCAATTGTGTTCTTAGGATAGTTTTAAGTAGATAGCAAACATTACGGACAGATATAGTGTTCTTTAGAACACTTTAATTTTTGTTTCTTTACGAACATTTCAGGACACCACGTGTGTTCTTAGAACAGTTTCAACTTGCTAGCGAACAGTACAAACAGGTGTGGTGTTCTTCAGGACACATCCATTTTCGTTTATGTATGAACATTTCAGAACACTCGCACTGTCCGCGGACACTTTTATTGTTTTTAAAAAAAAACGGAAACTATTCACAATACAATATAAAAATTAAACTTTATTTAACATATATTAATAATTTATGACAGAGAAGGTGAGGCAGAAACAGAAACAAAAACAGGAGAATTTGGGGTTTCAACATGATTGGTATTAGGTGAAGAAGGGATGGAAGTCTCATCAAAACTTTTTGGATTATGGAGAGGGTTTGGGGATAATTGACTGGGATATGGTGAGGAGGGACAAGTACATGTGGGGCAATGGTACATGGTTTTTGGTTTGAAATGATTTTCTACAAAAGTTTTTAAATTATTAAAATTAGCCAACAATACATCAATTTTTTCTTCTATATTGTGAAGACTGTTATCCATAACAGGGTTTTCTGAAGTTTTTTCTATTTTGGTATGCTCTGTACAAAAAAATAATATATATGTTAAATATATATAAAAAAATAATAAATAAATGGTTTATATTATAAAGTGTTTACCATTAGTTTCACTATCTTGTGACATTTCTTCATGTGGGAAATTGTCCTCTAGCCATTCCAGAGTACTAGACTTTTCTGTGAGAAAAAAAAAAGATAATATATTTTTTAATCTAATACAGAAAGTTTATAAATATATGAGTAAAATGAAGTACACTTACTATTTCTGGTAAGATAAGTCCTATGTATTCAGTGGGTCTGGTCTTGTTCTCAGTTCTGTTGTGTCTGTGAGGTAATTATGTTGGAAGCCAATTTATCTTCTTGTGGTATATTCCATTTCAGAACATATTGTATTTAAATGAATGGTTAGTGTGTTACATATATGGGTTACATTTCTTATGTATTACTATATATAATGTGTTTGTGTGCTGCTTTTTGAATTTGTTAAATGTTCCTATATTATGATATAACAATCAAACATACCCCCCCACCCCCTCCCACAGTTTTTAGGTAGTGGTACTGTTCTCCGAACATGTCCGCGAACATTAAATAAGTTTGCGGACATCAAGTTCATAAGAAGAGATCTAGTCAGTTCCATATGACATGTATATAAAGTCAAAGTCATTATTGTTAAGTTGTGCTACTAAAAAACTATAAAATTCAGTGAAAAAACGTTGTAAAAGGGACGTTATGGTTAAGTTGCGCTACTAAAAACCTATGAAATTCAGTGAAAAAACGTTGTTAAAGGGACGTTATGGTTCCAAGTAAAACCGAAAACCCTTGAAATTCGCCAGTTATGGTAAGCTAAGCAACCATAACTCGCACCACCACCGTGCACTGCTAAGACTAACACCTAGGACATCAAAGATGACATCACAAATGTCATTGATGACATCACTGATGACATCACATGTCTGGCTCACTATTTTTTCTTTTGCTGACATATCTAGGCCACATGGTTTTCTTCAGTTACAGTCAGAAACTAAGAATTTTATTTTATTTGTAGACATATCCTTCTAGTAGGTTCTTACAGTAATTCCCTTAGAGTACAGTCACATCATATGAAGCATATACATATGGGAAAACACAAGCTTGAAAGACAGCAATCCTTTTTGTGCATAAAGATAATCACTAGACTTATGAGCACTTTCTGATAGTTCTGTTTTTTTTATGGCTGTACTTTCCCTGTATATGGTCATATTTGTATACATTGTACTCACACTACTTTCCTTAGGGTCCAATCACATCAAGTGATACATATACATAGGGTAAATAGCAGCTTTGAAACATAGCAATCATTTATTTGCATGAAACTAATCAGTTAAGTTATGAATTGTTTCTGCTACTACTTGTGCTTTTTTTGCTAACTTCACTTTCCCTGTATATACCCATATTGGTATGTGTTCTTGTGTCTTTGTGTTTTGTCTATAGTAATGCAATTATGTAATACATGGGTTTTATTAGCTACTTATTACATATTTCACAGTACACAAAAATCTGTTAAGAAAACAATTATCATTTAATTATTCAACATATTAACATTACGAATATCATACCTTCATCTTGTACGCTGCACACAATGTTATGTTTCTGTATGAGTAGCTTAGTATACTAGATAGAAACCCATAATAGGATGCTATTTATATCAATGCATCATTCAATGCACTTATTAGGGTATATTTCTTGCAATGATTCTTGACACTTTTTTTGCAACATAATAAGAATCCCTTCTACACATATTTCATGAGAAGTACATACACATGTGATGTCATCAGTGATGTCATCAATGACATTTGTGATGTCATCTTTGATGTCCTGGGTGTTAGTCTTAGCAGTGCACGGTGGTGGCGCGAGTTATGGTTGCTTAGCTTACCATAACTGGCGAATTTCAAGGGTTTTTCGGTTTTACTTGGAACCATAACGTCCCTTTAACAAAGTGTTTTCACTGAATTTCATAGGTTTTTAGTAGCACAACTTAACCATAACGTCCCTTTAACAAAGTTTTTTATATATATATATATATATATATATATATATATATATATATTACACAGCCACACTAGTGGCTGTGTAGTTATGGTCAAGTTGCTGCTTCCATAGGAAGAGCCCTTTTTGGGTGGCTTCTAACTTCGCTCCCCCTGGACGAATCCTCACCAAACTTTGCAAAAAAAGTATATGGGTCACTCTGAATATTTTTGCAAAGTTCGGTGAGGTTTGGTCAAGGGGGGAGCAAAGTTATAGGGGGGTCCCAAAACTTATTTTTTTCCCATAGACTGAATGGGGAAAAAATTTTGCTCACACCTACAGCCCAAACCGCTGGACGGATTGTCACCAAATTCGGACCAGGAGGAGCGGCTTGGTGCCAAAAGCGTGCTTTTGCAAATCTGGTGAAAATCCGTCCAGTAGTTTTTTAAAAAATGACCAAAAAGTAGGTCACAAAAAATTAGTGATATCTATGTTCGGTCCGCGGACACACTTCCCTGTTCGGTCCGCGGACAGTGTCCTGATTGGCCAATCAGCTTGCGTCCTGTCCACGGACAGGCAACATGTTCATTGATTGGACGGTGAAGAGCGTGAAATGCGTCAGATTTTCGGGAGCGCCCGCCATCATGGATTCGCGGACAGCGCGGTGAAACTTTGTTGAAAAATACTATTTAGTACAGTGTGTTGTTGTGTGAAAGTGTTTGGGGAGGGTAGGGGAGTAAGAAATGGGTTCAATGTTTTATTTATTTAGGTGGTAGACCCCCCGGTTGTGTTTGCTTTGTCCGCAGACAACGCAGATGTTCTAAAATGTTCTAAATAAACGAAATGGGGGTGTTCTGAGGACACTACTCCTGTCCGTATTGTTCGCAAGCAAGCTGAAAGTGTTCTAAGAACACATCATGTGTCCTGGGATGTTCATCAATAAATAAAATGGGGGTGTCCTGAGGACGGTATGCCCGTCCGTTCTGTTTGCAAGCAATTTCAAATTGTTCTAAGAACACATGTTCGCAAGCATGTTTAAAGTGTTCTTAGAACACATTATGTGTCCTGGGATGTTCGTAAATAAACTAAATGAGGGTGTCCTGAGGATGCTATGTCTGTCCGTACTGTTGTTCGTAGGCAAGTTGAAACTGTTCTAAGGACACTCATGATGTCCGCGGACATTAAAAGTGTCCATATGGCATAGTTGAAATGTTTGATTCTATGGGTGTGATATACTGCGATGGTGCATAGCCATATGGCCATGCACCCAAGACTCTATGCCCTGGCCACAACCACCACAGCATATCACACCCATAGTGGCTTATAACTTTTGGGTCCAAGAACAAATTTATAGGCAGCAAAGTTATAAGCCATTATGGGTGTGATATGCTGTGGTGGTTGTGGGCAGGGTCTATAGTCTTGGGTGAATGGACAAGATCAAATTTATAGGCAGCAAAGTTATAAGTCACTATGGGTGTGATTTGCTGTGATGGTTGTACTTAATATAATATACTTACTGTTTGGTTTAGTAACTGTAGTACATGTATTTCTTGTTTATTTCTGTGACAAAAGAAAAGATGATGTTAGTATTGGTATTTTGTAACAATTTATAACATTGAATAATCAACATTTTTTTGTTTACCCTCATATTTAGTAGATTACAAACCAGTGCACTGTGAAATTCGCTCAGTTTCATTGTTGCTAAAATCATTGGGTCTGTGGGAGAAAAGAAAATCCATGTTGGATTAAAAAAATACCCTTTTTTGTTATGCTACAGTCTATTTGTTTGTTTGTTTTCAGTGTTCACTTGTTGTTTCTGTCTAATGCTTTATATATTGGCTTGCTGCAGATTTTTGGAGCAGTTACATACCTGTTGACATATTCTAACACTCTATTTTTTGTTATAATGTAGTGGTATTGATTTATCTGTGTGGTTATTGAACATCTTGGGGTAGTTAGATACCAGTTGGCGTATTCTAACTGTTTATTTGTTTATATAATTTAGTGGTATTCATTTATCTGTTTAGTTGTTGTAAAATCTTGGGGCAGTTATATAGCTGTTGGCATATTGTAACAGTTTATAGTTTTGTAACAGAAGTTCAGTTAATGTTTAAGTACAGTTTAGTTAATACATTTTGGTTTTAAGAAATTATAATGAAGTGGTATTGATTTATCTGTTCGGATATTGTAAAATTTTGGGGTAGTTAGATACCATTTGGAATATTCTAACGGTCTATTTTTTGTTATAATGTAGTGGTATTGATTTATCTGTTTGGTTATGGAAAATCTTGGGGTAGTTAGATACCAGTTGGCGTATTCTAACTGTTTATTTTTTTATATAATTTAGTGGTATTTATTTATCTGTTTAGTTGTTGGAAAATCTTGGGGCCGTTATGTAGCTGTTGGCATATTGTAACAGTTTATAGTTTTCTAATAAAAGTTTAGTTAATGTTTAAGTACAGTTTAGTTAATACATTTTGGTTTTAAGAAAATTAAATAAGCGTTTGTAAGATTTGCAGGTAATCTCTGCTTTAGAGTAATGGTACTATCATTACATTCGAACCATCCACACTTCTTTTTTATATATGCAGTATAGTGACCTACATTGGTTGTGGCTCCTGCGTGGTAGATTATACCTATTGTTGTGAAGGTTTTTTTTATCAAGTGATACTTGACCATGTGTGAATCCAGTCAGCTTGCAGTTGTTTTTGGTACCATTTGCATTGTAACGTAGAAGCATTAGTATTACGTATTTAGTATGTGTTTAAGGTAAGGTGGAGCGATTATCTGAATTGCAGGTAGTACATAATCTACCATGGTTTGCATTTTGTACAAGTTGCTGAAATGGGCCTTGACTATGGTGGTGAGGCGGCAGGGTTGTTGTCATGTGAGTATGTTTGAAAGCCAACAACTGTACCCAGTGCTCCATTAACTAGTCCTTGATCCACGTCAAGGTTACGTTTAAGCATTACTCTGCAATTTAAGGATAATTTCAATACTTTTTTCCAATCCAGCTGTGTTGGAGATTGAATTTTCTAAACTATTTAGTCTCGTTGTGGCTTGTTCACACATGGGTAGTGTCATACCATGTATGTCTAGTTTGTCTGTGGCGCTAATTTCAATTATTGGTTGCATTTCTTTTTTTTTAACATTGTTTCATTGAATTTGAAAAAGCTTGCAAGAGTTGGCATTAAGGCCATACAATTTACATTTTTGTGGGATAATTGTTCCATAACATCTGTAGCACATGCATTATGGCCATAAAGTGCATGAATGTGCCGGGTTTTCAATATTGTTTGTGCTTCTTGAGATAATATACCAACTCTAATACTTTTTAAGATGTTGGCATAAGGGAGATCTGCAGATTGCCGCATATTTTGTGTTAATTCTCTGTATTGGAAATGTTGCCAAAGGTTGACATTTCCAATGCTGCCAACAGTTTTATGGCAGAGTTTGTGTCCTAAGGTTTTAAAAATAGGCTCACCTTTCACTGGTGTTAATTGAAGAAGATCTCCGAAAACAATAATGTGTTTTCTACCAAAGAGCTCTTCGTAGTTTGTTTTGAGTACTTCTTGTAATCTGAGGTGAATCAAGGCCAACATTAGGTTGGAGACCATGCTCACTTCATCTATTAGTAGCATTTTCATTTGTTTTAATACTCTGCGTAGTTCCATTGCAGCTTCTGTAGAAAGTTTGTAATAGTCTAATTTGTTTTGGTGTTCTACTGGCAGGAGTAGTAATCGGTCCAAAGTGACACCGCCTATGTTGTAGGCAGCTAAACCTGTGGGGGCAGTGACAACAGCTGACAGTTTGTTGTTTGTCAATTGTTGAAGGAATTTACTGATGAATGGGCAGGTGCATTCTTTGTTTTCATGTTGTACACCATGTGCAATTTCTTTTGTTACTTCTTCAAAAAGCTACGTTGTTCATTGTTTAGTTTTGATTGTAGTATAGTTTAGTCTTCTTTATCTTCATACTGACATATGGTGTTTTCTACTTCTGTCATTGCTAATTCTGCCTCATTTGTTATTAGTGGCTCTCCCAGTGGTTCTTGGCTTCCTGTTACAGAAGGTTGACTACTGTCAGGAGTGTCCTTATCTAGTTGGTCCTGCAGTTCTTCTTCGTGTTGCTGTTCATTGTGCAACATTGTTTTGTACTGTGTAAAGTTTACATCAGTTATAGTGCTTTCATTTGCTTTGAAAGCGTCTTCATAGGAGTCATAGTTATCTAGTATTTCTTCTTTTCTCCATGGTTTAAGGAGTTGTAGCAGGGAGATGTAATATAGTTCTTTATGTTGAGGAGTCTTTAATGACAATTTGATATGATTAATTAAATTTGGTTTGGTGAGTTTTACTAAGCTGCCTTCACAATTTGACACTCTGTATTTACCTTTTTTTTTCATCGGGTTTTATATTATTTTTGTATGTGAAGGTTTGGGCTATGTGGTATAGGCACATGGTTTCCAAAGTGGTTCTTCTGTTTGGGTAGTATGTGTCCAGCAGATTGTTTTTTAAAATGTCTTGGCTGTTGGGATCATGTTTGACTATTGTTTCTATATCTTCCTATGATTTTAGAACTCTTTTTCTAGATTTAGCAGGGCCAAGACTTAGCCATACTATATTTTCAGATTTTCCATATAAAGCAGTACCAGTTAAACAATCTGCTGCTTCGTAGGAGCCACATTCTCTATGGGAGAGCATTTTTATGCCCAAGCTGTATAATTTTTGAGACAGTGTTTTGTCTGATGACAGGTCATTCCAGAGGTCTTGTAGGTCTGTTTTTTTCTGCTTTGGTTAAGTATGCCGTAACATATGGTGCAACTGCAGTGGAATTGTCTGCAATGTACTGCACATCTATGTTTGCATTCCATAAGTGGGCAATGATTGCATTATAATCATTGATATATTTTTCTTCTTCTATTCTTTTTATGTAATATGTATTTTTAGGTGATTTGCCTTTAACACTATGTCTAACTGAATACATGAAGCTGTTCACTTGACCTGTTTTTGTAACCGGTCTAGGGAAACCAAAGCAGCATTTGGTGTAGTATTTCCCTTTGTTTTTGTATTTGCAATGGCAATATTTGCCACATTTGTGTCTTTGAAATTGTAAAATTTGTGCTTGGAGATCACTATTTGTTGCTTCTGATGGAATTTGACTAGTGACATATTTTTCAATAAACTGTAAAACAGTGCTGTCACTGTCTTGACCTAATTTATGAGCATCTTTAATCCATAAAAGCATGTGGATATGTGGTGCTCCTCTGGCTTGGTATTCTTTTCTCCAAAAGAAGTGTTGCACTTCTCCAAGGGGAGGAGCAGTTTCATTACAAATAAAGTGTAGTATAGCAATGAAGTGATGGTGAAAATATCTTGAAACATTAACAGGATCTAGAGAACAAAGTTCTCCAGGTGTTATTATATCTATGTTTGTTTTGTTTTTGTTTGATATGCGTAGGAAATCATGTAAATCTTCCCATGCATATTCTGCACAACTTAATGTAACAAACCAAGTGGGTGGGCCAAGGTTTCTGATCATACAACGTACATCTCCATGACGTCGAAACCAGTACTCTTTAGTACCACGCATATTTGCTAATAGATTCGTAATATTTTATTGTAAAACATCTTTTTGTTGCACATTTTGTAATAATTGTGTAGCTGACATATTTTGAAAGGTGGATCCTGATTTTAATGTGTGTGCAACTCCGTAACAAAGGTGCTAGTTCACTTTCAAAGAGTAGGTGGAATATGTATTCCACATTTTGTCTAAATCTGGGATCTTCAGAATACATCCGTAATGAGCGATATTCTGATGCTGTTATTTGAATAGGTCTATCATCGTACCTTCCTCCTTTGCCAGTCAGAAAAAGTAGAGGAAAAGCATGTGCTTCTATACTTTTTTACCATATGCTGATTGGTGATCCTTTTGTTTGATGCATTTGGTATGTTTCTAGTGCATCTTCTACGGAGTCATTAGAATGCAATGGGTGAATTGTATAATGGTCTAAAGTATTGGATATTTAAGCACGATCTAGGAGCTCAAATTGACCAGCTTCTTCTGTCTCTTGAATTATTTCAGTGGTATCCTTCACGTTTTCTTCAATATTAATTTCTTTGTAGTAATCATTATTGTCTTTTAGATAGTGCAAAGCTTGTCTAACTTTATGTAAATCTACCAGTTGTTGCCAAATTCTTTTGTCTTTTGTAGGCACACCATTTACTAAGATAATTAAAGATTGCTCCATTGGACGTTGCACTCCTAGAGTGTGCACATTTTCTTTTAGATCTAATGGTAAATACACTACTTTTCCACTAATACCTTTCACTACTTCAGAGGGAGGTAATTTTGCTGTTTTTGGTTGAAGGCGTATTATTGCTTGAAAGGGGTGTACTGTTTGGATTATGATGCTCTCATATAAATTGAGTTGTAGTAGGGGTTTTGGTAGTGGATATAATTCCAAATTATTTGTGATAGCACGTAAAGGAATTTGGTTGTTGTCAAGTTTTGTAGTGCAGTAACTGCAAAGTATTAAGGGGTCAGTTATTTCATATTTGTTTTCTGCTATAAGGTAGAGAGCTAATTCAAACCATTTAGAATCTTCATTGTTTTCTATTTTATATGTTAGGTCTACAGTTTTTGTGTTACTTTTATAGAAAGTTCTATGGCAACATACACACACATGGTTTGGTATTTCAGCAGATGTACTTTTAAATTTAAGTATTTATTTTTTGTATGTGTGTAGTAGAAGGTTGCCATGCATAGAATTGTTGCTAATTTGCTTTAAACCTATTTCATTCTGTAAGTGGCTTTCACTTGCAAAACATTTTTTCTGGATATAGTCGATTTCTTCAAGTAGGTCTTTTGCTGTACCATGTAGAAGAATGTTATTTAAATTGGCTAGTGCTAAAGCAGGACCTTTAGCATAGTACAGTTTATAGACTAGATTTCTTATAGTTGAATGATGTGTTGATATAATTTTTATATAATGGAAGGTGGTTTTGCAAGTAGGTCCTGAAATGCAGGCCAATGAATGTCCTTGTAGTCCTGTGTACTTGCGCACTGGACAGGTATCCATATTTTGCAGTAGTTTAATTTTCATTTTGTCTTTGCCTTTCAGATATTGATTGAGGAATTGGCGTAAAGACTTGAGAGATTCTTTGGGAATGTTACACATTGACGTGCATGACCATTTGTATACTAGATGTTCTGATTCAGTTGAATGCAGAGGTAATTCTAAGTTTTTGTAAGTAGTATTTCTTGTTCCATTTATGGTATTATTAACTTTTTCATAACCTCGTCCACTGCTATCTATGGCAATTGTATTTGTTTGCTTTTGTTTGTATGCTTCTTCATGAAAGTATGGTTCTGTGCTCATAGTGTGACTCCATTCACCTCCACAGATACTTAAGAAGTTATTTCTGTTGACATTTTGTTTATTGAGAAGTCTTTTTTGTAATTTAGTCGTTAGTTTTGTTAGTGGTTTCATTTTGTTTAACACTAAAATAAATACGTTTCTTTTGAGAAGGATTGCACTGTCTATCAACGCTTCTAAGATTAATTTCCTACGATAGGGTTTAAGGGTTGAGTTTGATTTCTCTCCTGTTTTTATAAGATTTTGCAGGACTCTGTGACGGAACATTTTTGCTAAAATACTTTTTTGGTATGCTTAGTTTGCACTATATCAAGATTTATAGGAGCAGTTCCATCTGTAGTGGTAGCTGATTTTTTGTTAATTGTTTTGTGGTTTGTTTTACATTTTGATAGAGGAGGCAAAGTTTCTGTACTTGAAGCTTGTTTTGTTTCACTAAATGACTGTATTAGCTGTTTTGTTGTAACTTTTTTTTACAAATTCTGCTAGAGATGGATGCTTGTTTTGGGCACTTCTATTTTCATTTGTTCTGTTTCTGCGTTGCTTTCTACAGACTTGATTTTTGGTAGGCATTCTTTAGGGTCTGTTGAAAAAAATAAAGAAGGTATGGGTTGGGGAATTCTTAATGTATGTGTGCTGTTTGCATGAGTGTGTGAGTAGGATAATAAAGATGTATGTAACAGTGTGTGATTGTGCATTGGGCAACTACAACTAGTTGGGATGGCTATTCTTGAATTTATGTGCTACTAAACTGGGGTTCAGATGATAGTAGAAAGTAAGCTGGTGGTGTGGAGAAGTAGAAATAGTAAATCTAATGGTATACAATTAAAACAGTTGTTTGTTCTATAATATGAAAATTCTAGGGGTTGAGTTGGGTTATTTGTGTGTCGAAACCTAAGAAATTGTGCGCCATTCTGCCTGTAAATCTCTGTTTAAGAAATGGGGATTTGTAGACAGAATGGTGCACAATCTCTATTGTTAGACACAGAAATAGCATGAATTAACATTACAGTGTGTCTGAATAATAGTACAAATAATATGGTAGTATTCAACTTACTTTTTTTTAAATGAGCAGGTTTCTTCTAAGTTGTTCTTTGTACTTCAAATTCGGCTGCTTATTTTCAGGAGAATGGTCTTCACTGCAATTGTAAAGAAAACCAATGAGGAATTTTGTTTGTATATAGCATTGTTTTTAATTTAGACATTGATTTTTTTAATTGACATTGACCCTCAGCGCCTTCCTCAAAATCATGAAAACTATCTTATTCACATAAAATGCATTGCACCAGTTGAATACATATATGTTCTTAATGCATAAACTGTATTGTAATGACTAACTGTACCAACCAAAATATCATTTGTATGCCTTGTGGAATTCATAATGTACCACTATTTCTGTAACTAAGCTCTTGTAAGTAACAGTGCCTCAATGCCATGGGCTGCTTGTGCAGTATATAAATATAAGTATTGTTGTATGACTTTTGAACATACGGTGTGCATGCAATTTTGTTTGAGTATATTAACTCTTCATATTGTACTTTAAATATGTTAGTTCAACATGCTTTGAAAATGTGTGTGTAAAAAGAAATTAAATAGCAGATAGGTTTGGAAGTGAGAGTTGATTTTAGGAGATGGAAAAAATGACAGTAAATTCAGTTTATAGATTATACAAGCTAAAAGTCAGTTAATCTGTTTATATGAATATATAAAAATTGTACATGTACCATATAGAAAATATGCATACCTGTAGTTTGTGTTCATGCATATGGATATGCATGCAGCTGCAAGTAGAAATCTTGGAGACTTGTACAGTATTTCTTGTAGAAGGTGCTTTCCAATGACATGACACTTGTACTCAGAGAGATCAACAGTACATTTAAAGTGGTAATCTATGATGATGCAGTTAGATGTAGAGGTCTTGGATGTGATTGGTGGATGTTCATGTGACCTGTTAGCTATATCCAATGAGAGAATGGCACAGAAAGTGAAAAGGAAATGGTAGAAGGACTGTTCATGTTACGATATGTCTGCGGACATGGCGGTGGTTCGCGGACATCAGGTGTTACATCCGGGGATTTTTGGGTTGTGGGGCCAGGCAAAAAAGAATGAGCAGAGAAAGGGATTGGTCAGGAACGTTTAGTGGGTGTGTTGTGCCAGGCGAGAGTTTCTCAGATACTCTTTTTGCTGAGAGAAGAAGAGATAGCTATGGCTGTGTGTTTCAAAAACAGATTGTTTGGATTTTGGGAGACTTGTGGATATATTGGTTGAAGGGGCATGCAGGTAGCTGTAGATCTTGGATTCCCACATGTGGAAGTGCACTGGCATGGAGTACGTGGAATGAAGTGGTTGGACTTGCTACCTCTCTGTGCTACTTTGGAGACAGAGCAACATCCAGACATAATTGTAATTCATTGTGGAGGGAACAGTTTAGGACATGTGTCTGGAATTTCTTTGCAATTTGCAATGAAAGAAGGACTAGGGAAGGTCATGCACATGTTTCCAAATTCTCAAGCAATTTTTCCACGGATTGCGCAGAGACAAATGTGGGTTTGTTCTTCTTCAGTTGGTCCACAAATGGAGAAAGCAAGGCGCAATGTCAATAAGGCTGTTGTGCCTTTCTAAGAGATTTTGGCATGCCCTCTTTTCACAATGAAAATATTATATTTCGTAGTAGATACATTTTTTGCAGAGATGGAGTCCATCTCACTTATGCTGCTAATCAGATTTTTTGGAGAAATGTACAAAATGCATTGCGACCTTTTTTGGAATTACAGCATCCATTTTATAGTAGGTGTTGAGCATTTCAAATTTTTCAAATACAAATAAACACCACCAAAACGCTCTTTTTAGACCCACCACTTTCTTCCAGATAAAACTGCAATGGTTATGATAGGGTAGCACCCCAATATTTTAGATGCCCGCGGACTGTCTGCAGACTTCTAAAAAATACACAGAGTCCTGCTTCATTTATTTTCACTTCTATTTTTTAACTGTAAAAGGCGGCTCCGAAAAGAGCCTTATTTTTATTTTTATTTTTATTAAATTATTTTTGGTTTTTTATGCAAGACACACTAGGAGAGGAGGGGAAAGGAGGGGAAAGGAGGGACGGCAACCACGGGGATAAGAAAGGGCGAGCGGAGAGAGGAAGATGTAGAGTGGGTTTCACTTGGGTAGTGAGCAGACTTTTTCATGCTCTGAAACGATAGCCTCAAAAGCACTACAAAGTCTCTCCCCACTGCACAGTACTGTGTCGCAGTACATACACACAACTGTGACCCTCGAAAGGTAAGGGTCATCAGCATTGCGTATGGCCTGTGAGGCAGCTTGAGGAATATGCTGTCCCACAGGAGTGTTCCTTGTGGTGACAGGATTGGAACAGAGGTTGAAGTAGAGCAAGTCAACCTGCTATGCTCCTCGCAAGGTACAACTTTGCGAACGGCCCCCGAGTGGAATGACTTTAGGTGTCGCTTCATGGTAGTTGTCCCAAAGCTGTATGAACCATGCCTCCCGCGAGTACCATTTTGCACTCATTGCAGGTGACTTGGTTTGCACGCGCCTTAGGACCATTACCACGAATGGTAAATAACCGCCACACCCAAGACTCACGTCGAGTGCTGGTAGTAGGGACTTCCACTACCTCATTCTCATCATCCTCTTCTTCCTCCTGTGCATCCTCACTCCTGTTCCCCTCTTCAGGCCCTTGGGGAGGTGGTGGTGGTGGAGGGGGTGGGGGTGTTGCTGAAGCAGATGCAGCACCAGGTGGCAGTAGTGGAGCCACGGAAGCCATCAGCTTGGCGTTGAAAATCTGCAAATTGGCAGGAAAATTCACTGTGCTCCGTAGGATAGCCAGAAACACAATGAGAATGAGCTCTAGGGCGTGGTCTTTTATAGGGGTGCTTGTGCGCAGACATGCGCGCTGTCCGTGGACAGATCAAACAGAAAAAAGGTTTCAAAAAGTCACAAAAAGTATGTAGAAACTCAGGATTACTATGTAGGACTTGTTCTATGGTGAGTTTTTGTTGGAAAATATTATAGATTCCTTGAAAATGTAGTTTTAAATTGTTCGGGGACACGAACAGTGTTCGCAATCAGAACATACGCTGATCATGGGCGCGGTCACATGATAGCTTCGCAAACATGTCCGCGAAGGGAGCGGGTGTCCGCAGGACATCAAATGCATTGAAACTATTTTGTGCATGCGCGTTGGTGTTCTATGGACACTGTTCGGGTCCTGGAGTGATTAAAAGTGCGTCACAAGTGAAACGAACAGTTACGGACAGGCAGAGCGTCCTCAGGACACCCCCATTTTGTTCCTTTAGGAACATTTTAGGACACAGCCTGTGTTCTTAGAACAATTACAACTTGCCTGCAAACAATACGGACAGGCATAGCGTCCTCAGGACACCCCCATTTTGTTTATTTACGAACATCCCAGAACACATAATATGTTTTAAGAACACTTTCATCTTGCCAGCGAACAATGCGGACAGCGTCGTCAGGACACCCACATTTTGTCCATTGACGAACATTTCAGGACACCGTGTGTGTTCTACGAACAGTTTCAACTTGCCTGCGAACAATACGGACAGGCATAGCGTCCTCAGGACACCCCCATTTTGTTTATTTACAAACATCCCAGGACACATAATATGTTCTAAGAACACTTTCATCTTGCCAGCGAACAATACCGACAGCGTCGTCAGGAGACCCACATTTCGTCCATTGACGAACATTTCAGGACACCACGTGTGTTCTTAGACCACTTTTAACTTGCTAGCGAACAGTACGGACAGATATAGTGTTCTTAGAACACCTCCATTTTCATTTCTTTACGGACATTCCGGACACCCGCGCTGTCCGCGGACACCTGAATTGCTTTTTTTTTTTAAAAACAAGAAATGAATTAGGACACAATATAATAATTTTACTTTATTTTACATATATGTTAAATTTATGACAGAGAAGGTGAGGCAGAAACTGAAACAAAAACAGGAGAATTAGGGGTTTCAATAGGATTTATATGAGGTGAAGAAGGGATGGAAGTCTCATCAAAACGTTTTGGTTAATGGAGAGGGTTTGGGGATAATTGACTGGGATATGGTGAGGGGGGACAGGTACATGTGGGACAATGGTATGTAGTTGTTTGTTTGAAGTGATCCTCCAAAAAGTTTTTCAAATTATTAAAATTTGCCAGGAGTAGGTCCATTTTTTCTTCTGTGTGCTGAAGAGTCTGATCCAATACAGCTTTTTCATTAGTATTTTCCCTTTTTGTATGGTCTGTACAAAATATATATATATATATATATGTTAAATGTATATAAAATAATATTAATTGGTTTATATAGTAAAGTGTCTACCATTAGATTCACTATCTTCTGACATTTCCTCATGTGGGAAATGCTCCTCTAGCCACTCCAGAGTACTAGACATTTCTGTGAGAAAAAAAAACATATCATCATTCTTTTTTGTAGCTAATACAGAAAGTTTATAAATATATGAATAAAATGCAGTACACTTACTATTTCAGGTAAGGTGTGTTCTGAGTGGTCTGTAGATCTGCTGTTGTTCTTAGTTGTGGAGATTCTGTGAAGTAATCATGTTGGAAGCCTATCTTTCTTCTTTTGGTATATTCCATTTTAGAAAATATTGTATTTAAATGAATGGTTAGTGTGTTATATATATGGGTTACACTTCTTATTTATTACTAAATATAATGTGTATGTGTGCTGGTTTGTGAATTTGTAAAATGTTCATATGTTATGACATAACAATTAAACACACCCCCCAGACTTTTTGGGTAGTGGTGCTGTTGTCCGAACATGTCCACGGACATTAAAAGAGTTCACGGATATCATATTCAGTAGAGGGAGTTCAGTATGTTCCATATTACATGTACATAAAGTCAGTCAAGTTATTATAGTTAAGTTGCGCTACAAAAAACCTATGAAATTCAGTGAAAAAACTTTGTTAAAGGGACGTTATGGTTCCAAGTAAAACCGAAACCCCCCAGAAATTCGCCAGTTATGGTAAGCTAAGCAACCATAACTTGCGCCACCACTGTGCACTGCTAAGACTAACAACCACGACATCAAAGATGACATCCCAAAAGTCATTGATGACATCACTGATGACATCACATGTGTATTTTCTTTTCATAAAATGTGTGTACAAGGGATTCTTATTATAATGTTGAGAAAAAAACTGTCAAGGATCATTGGAAAAAATATCATGAGCTAATTAGTGCCTTAAGCAATGCATTGATATAAATAGCATTCTATTATGAAGTTCTATCCAGTATACTAAGCTACTCATGCAGAAACATAGGCATTGTGTGCAGCATATATGATGAAGGTACAATATTCATAATGTTGATATGTTGAATAATGAAATGATAACTGTTTTCTTATTAGAGTTTTGCGTACTGTGAAATATGTAATAAGTAGCTAAAAAATCCCACGTATTACATAATTGCATTATTACAAACAAAACACAAAGAGACAATAACACATACAAATATGGTTATATACAGGGAAAGTGAAGTAAGCAAAAAAGCAGAAGTAGTAGTAGAAATAATTCATGACCTAACTGATTATATTTATGTAAATAAATGATTTCTCTGTTTCAAAGCTGCTATTTATCCTATGTGCATCTATTACATATTGTGACTGGACCCTAAGGAAAGTAGTGTGAGTACAATGTATACAAATATGAGCATATAGAGGGAAATTACAGTACTAACAAACAACAAAACTATCAGAAAGTGCTGATAACTCTACTGATTATCTTCATGCACTGAAGGAATTGCTGTTTTTCAAGCTTGTGTCTTCTCATATGTATATGTTTTTATGATATGACTGGACCCTAAGGAAATTACTGTAAAAACATACTTGAAGGATAAGTCTACAAATATAGCACGTTTACAATTTTTAGTTCATGACTATTACTGAAGAAAACCATGTGGCCTACATATGTCAGTAAAGGATAAAAGAGGTAGACAGACATGTGATGTCATCAGTGATGCCATCAATGACATTTGTAATGTCATCTTTGATGTCGTGGGTGTTAGTCTTAGCAGTGCACAGTGGTGGCGCGAGTTATGGTTGCTTAGCTTACCATAACTGGCGAATTTCAGGGGTTTTACTTGGAACCATAACGTCCATTTAACAAGGTTTTTTCACTGAATATATAAATATATATATATATATATTTCCTCATAAAAACAGTGCATTTGTAACATCGAACAAATATGAGACTTGAAATGGCAACATACGAGTATTTGGACACAAATCCAGGAGTGAGTAGACCTTCTTCCATGTAAAGGTCAAAGGCATCCTTGCTGTGATGGGCCAAGGTTCTAAAGACCTGCTCATGCCCCCCTTTGGCGTCATCTAGACAGATCATTATCCCACTGCTATTTCTTTATCCTTGTGTCACCCACGGCCCAGTTGTGCAGCCGGGATCAGCAGAGAACACCTCCCCCCAGGAATCACTGCCCTGGATCACCTCGCGTCAACAGAATAACACTTCTAATATCTAGATGCCACTTAGCAGAGTATTTCAGCATTGTAATGTTGGCATGGTATGACTAATACCATTCATCATCAAATATTAATCTAAAGGATTAGGGGCATGCTTGTACGATAATGCTTACAATAAAGCTGAATTATTTCACTGAGAAATGCAATTTCATGAATTTGTTCAGGTGCACATTTTCAGTTCTAACATTTGCATACCATAAAATGAGCGGAGCCGGAGAGTCGAGGCAGGCAGGCGGGGGCTCAGCGTTGTGCACCGAATAGAAGAAAAAATCAAAAGAAAAGGGAAGAAAAGAGGGCCTTGCTATCAGAGCGGAAGAGAACATGCAAAGCAGCCAGCAAAAAAACCATTGCTGGATGACGGCGTCGATGCATCCCATAAATATTTCAGATGCTATTAATTATAGTGCCGCTTGGGATCCAAGCATTGTGAACCATTTTGTCAAGTTTATTTAAAAAATAAAATCAAGCTCCATCAATAGGCCAGACTTTATATTCCAAATCCCGAAAAGGATTTTGTTTTTATAAAAGCGTTTTACACATTTGCCATGTTTTATTACTATAAATTGATCATCTGAGTTAAAACATGTTGAAATGGTCAAACTAGTTTCAACAAAGTTGTTTGTTTTATTGATTTCAACTAAGACACTTGATATAGCACAAACTAAGCTCAAATGAGCAGTGGAGCAGCTAGTACCGGATATTTGGTAACCAGTCGATCTTGACACTTAAGATGCCCCACAGAAGGAATAGGGTGCAGTTTTTGTCCAGTGGTTCTCAGGCATGTGCACACCCAAGCCACGATTGCCACCTGCGAAGACCCACACCAGCGAACTAACAAGCACATGCTGGCGGCCTTCAGGAGAAAACAGCTGCAGCTCCACCCGTGAACAACAAAACCAGAAAGTGACAGGAGATAGACAGGCAAGGGAGCAATTTCACGGCTAAATGGCCACCATGACATGCCGCCTTGTTCCAGAGTAGCAGCTTAGATATGTATGCCCTCGGTACCTGGTGCCACTTCCCAGGTATAAATGAGGAGGTTTCATAGCTGCACCGGGGTTGACGGGATGGCTGAATACCATTAACCAATCCCTGAGCCATCAGGAGGAATAAGAGGGAAGGAGGTTGGAGGGAAGGAGGTATGGAGGAAAATTAGAAGAACTATCAGTATGAGGTGTGGAAGAGAAAATGGTGGACAGGTGAGCGCCCAAGCCAACACTGGGCAAGAAAGAAGGTTAAAAGAACCAGTGGAACCTAAGGTGGAAGAGATTCAGAGTACCAGAGATGAAGCAGTTGAGAACTTTACTGACCTGGGGCTGAGAACTGTTAGGACCCAGTTATCATCATCGGAGAGAGCAGGTAAGAGTCAAGCTATTCATAGCCAGACACCACATCTAGTGGAACTGACAAGTCTGCAAATGACACTTAAGAATACTTGCCATCCAGAAGATGGACTGAATGCAGGAGACAACAAAAGGCTAGTCGGTAGGCACAGAAAAGATCTGGTGGAATTGGCAATTCCACCAACAGCACTATAGAGTTGTATACTAATTGACCTTTTCACAATTGACCTCGGGAGAATTGACCTAATTTAGAAGGTCAATTAGGACATATATGTGGGGGGGAAACCCCCCGCAACTCCCACCCAATCCAAAAAACCCTGTAATCCCCCACCGAATCCCCTTATATCATTTTTAATCCAAAACCAACCAAATACATATATAAAATAACTAAAGTCATATAAAGGTCAATTGTGCAGAAGGTCAATTAGGACCACTATAATTAGGTCAATTGTGCAAAAGATCAATTGTAAAAGGTCCATTTGGGTAATACCCACTAAAGAACACTTGCCCAGCATTCCAGAGATATTGGTGGCTATCCTGGAGGCTCCTTTGGACACTCAAGACCCTAACATTGTGCAGTGGTTGTGACCCGGTGCAAAAGACCAAGAAAGAGAACCAAGCCTCTCACGAGAGCCAGCTGAAGATGAGAGATCACCGTTGGTGGGAGCGGTGGGGTTATAATGAAGACCCACCTGAAAATCCCAAATAGAGAGACTTTCTCACTTCAAAAAAGTGGAAAAAAGACTGATTTAGAAAGACCTCTCAGAGTGGTCTTTCTAAATTGAACTGTCAGCCGCTGCGATGCACACGAGTGCACATAGGGGCTGACAGGAACAAAGAAAGCTAAAATGCAGAGAGTTACCAAAGGAACTGTGTGATTTGCAGACCCTGTTTTCTATGAACATTTATTGAACTTTAATGCACAGTGATGACCCTACCAGGGACTGGCACTTAGCCTTGAAAACAATCCCTGCACTCATTCTTTTTCTGCACTCAGTGTGTTTAGAGAGACATATCCTACCATGGATTTAACCTTTACTCGTAGTCTAATCCCGTATTACACAACAAAACATGTTTTGTTAACGTGAATATTCTGCTTCCGTTATCTGTTGATTCTGCTCAATCTGACAAACCTTGTCAGGAAATAAAATAAACTAGAACAAAGCAGGTCTTTTACCCTTAAAAATACAAATGCCCCGGGGTTCACAATGCCTGAGATTGGGAACAAAAAATGACACTCCTTAAAGTGTCCCAGGATTGGCATACAGAGATATCCTAGAAAGATGACTAGATTTTGGGTACAAGTACCGAAGTATTTTGAAAATTGGTTAAGGCTTTCCCTATCCCTCATAGCAAGGGTGTCACTATATAGGACATAGGATGACCACATATCCCCATTGTGTACAATGTATTTAGCTGCATTCTTTCTCAATACAGAGCTTATATTTTAGGAAACCAGAAACAGGAATGACTCATTTCCTTTGGGAAGGAGGAACGTAGATCAAGAACAATTGCCAGATATTATTTATAAGGACTGATCCAAGGGAGAATTTGGGTGCCGAATCTCAGAGTATATGTGTGAGCAATAAAACTAGATGAGCTAGCCAGGGTACAGACAAAGCATAGTGAAATACCTATGCAGCTAACATATGAGAGCTTTCTACTGAAGCCTTTTAAACCATTCTGTGCTCTTTGAACCTATGCATATGATTGAATTGATTGAGTGTATGTTTGGAAACATTGAAGCAGTGCCACTCAATAGGTTAATCCTCTGAACCGTATTAGGCAGTTAAGTTATCGCAACTTGCTCGCTGGAACTTCAAATAAGCTCACTCAGGGAAGCTATGGCAATTTACACTGTAAGATTAGGTCTGAACCTTTCAATGCCGCAAATTGCAAAAATATGGTTGAACTTCAAGTTCCAATGAGAGGGGCAGAATCTACACTGGTGGAGCTATGAGGAGGCAGGTGTCAGATTAAGGAGCCCTGCCTTCGTCCTTCCAGGGCCGCAAGCAGTTACACAGGCAACCTAACTAGGACTTCCTGCAATATCTCCAACATGGCAAATGTTTTAACAACCCAAAGATCTGTGTCATTCAGTCAAAGCAGGTACCTGCATACACGAAAACATATGGACAATGGGCCTCGTAGTTGTGGACAGAACCAGATGGCACAAGCTGCAAACCAAATAGGTAAAAGATAACAAGACCAAACTGGAGCAGGAGGGACAATCGAACAGCCTGGAAGCTTGTCCCCACTGTTCGTTTGGTACCAAGTGATATACTAAGCGTAAAGGCACCCCTAGATTAGAAGGACCACACCAAACAATCCAGATGCTGGACAAAACGTGGGGGATTGGGGGCGACAGGGGGTAGGGCAGGAGGCATCGCTTCACATGACAGGAGGTGGACCCACAATTAGAGCAGTTTGGCCACGGATGTTTTCTGTAGTTGAAGCAATGAGCTTGGCATGATGACACGCCCTGTTTCGGTCATTGTGAATTGTGTTTGGTTTTTCTTGAGGTCCCTGTGCATTGCTTTTGATAGCACTACAAACACACATGCTGCCTCTTTTACAGAGTGAGTTAATAACACTATAGCTTGTCCTTTCAATTAACCCCTATCTCTCCCAAACAAATCAAACAAAATGGAAGGATTTAACGGTTAAATGTGCCCTGAACAGTAATAGAGAAGTAAATGGGGAGGGCAGTTGAAAGCCGAAGCAGCAGATCTGGAAAATAGTGTGTTAGGTCTATCATACATGAACAATTATTCAAACCAGGCTAACAATATTTCTTACATGCATCTCAGGTGCAGGAATAGTGGGCGAGTACATAGGTTTGCTGTTCTCATTGCCGGTTTATCTACTCAGTGTTTCTGAAGGAGGTCTCATTGAAAGATCCTTGGTTCTGTCTCCACTGTCACGCCAGCTCAGTTCCAAAGCTACTTACCATGACAGCTAGCAGGGTGAGAGCAGGCGACAGTGAGAGGCAGGGTACGCCAGTTTGAGGGGCAGCAGCTTGACAGTTGAAACGTACATACCCTCCAACCTTAAGGTTGCTTAGAAAACCTGACCTTTGGCTGAAGGAAATATTCTGTAAAGCTGAAAATATGCCTGAATCGTCAAGGGGATGTCTGGTCAAATGCAAAAAGAACATATACAACACATACCATCCCATGAAATGTTCTGGTTAAAGTAAAACACTAATATTTTGTATTTAATATAATTATACACTGTTCATTTTTTCATCCTAATTTGTGTTCCAACCATGTTTTAATTAATGAAATGTTTTATTACGAAACCATCAGTTCTTATTATCTATACATTGTTACGTAAAAAACACAGAATGGCACACCTTCATCAGGACCACAACTGCAAAGAACAGGACAAGAAATAAAAAGGGAAATATGCACAAATAACAAAATATAGTCAGCAAGGCCAAGGAAAAAAATGCAAAACATGAAATGAAAAAAGTTTGTAAATAAATTGGAAAAAAATAATGAATTAAAGAAAAGGGGGGAGCAATCACATATCTTTTATTAAGAGAACGTGCGAGGACACAATACTTAATCAGCTTAGTAGTACGTCCCTTGACACAAGATATGTGACGTAGACCTCTTCTCTTTAATTCACTTTTTCCAAATTTGCTTGATTCCTGATGAAACTCTGTTACTGTACATACAGCAAAATTGACCCTTTGTTTCAAATATTTTGTAGTTTTTTTTCCATATTCTCCCAATTATTTTTCTTTCTGCAGACTATCAATTTTGTTGCCGATTGAATTTATACATTGTAAAATAATGTCGAATGTGATGTATTGTTTTAATTTCTATGTAATACATGTTTAAAATTGTTCTTTGTAATGAACCCTTCTGTATTTATTAATACAAATATGGCTGGGACACAAAGTAGGACCATAGGAACATTCCCTGCCCTGAGAGAAAACGAACATTCAGTGAATACTGATGTTTATACAAAATATTAGTGTTTTATTTTAATCAGACTATTCAATGGAGTGCAGTGCGTGTGTGTTCTCGGAGGGAAATCCGGTATCTAGCGTGAACTTGCAGGCCCTCCGTCGCTTGAAGGATTGGAAGGCCCATTGCATTGGTTGTCAGAAGTAGTAACGGTGCCACCCTTGCGACATGCTAAGCATATTCAACAGTAATCGACGCCGCTTCAACATTCCAAGCCCTGGCATCGGCTCAGGCATTAATGCAGGCAATGAGGGATGTGCAGCAGCATCAGCTATGCTGTTTATATGTCCATGCGCCGCCTTATCACAAGGTTGGCCAGAGCCCATTCACAATGAAAGGCAAAAATGATGAGTGCATATTCGGAGTCATGGACTGCAGCCAATTTGCCCAGCCAGCGCCAGCTTCACGCTGCCCAAAATGGGTTATCAAAACGGTCAAATAATGTTTGTGTCTGAACAAGGACTAACATCTGAGCTCTCAGTGATGAGTATAGCACATCTGTACTGGCATTCCTCCCGTGCTACGGTAGTAGCCCACAGGTGTTGCAGTTGCAGCTCTGCAATGTTTTCATGTGCTCCTGGTGTTCCTCGACTGGTTGAGACTCCTCCATATCCCTTCCCAGGAATGCTGTGCACACCAGGCGGGGGTGTGTACAGGACTGAGGCTCTCGCTAGGGCACCTGTCCCCCCGACCACCAGGCGTCTACCCATCCAATGCCATCTTCATCAGTGTTTGTGTCAGAGACAAATGCTGGTGGTATTGAATTGATGACACAATTGAGGAGGGGGAGCCAAGGGCCAGGAGAATGGTTGCCTGTGTCAGCTCATGGGTGACCGTGGGGTTATGGGAGTCGCTACCTGCCTCCACAGGGGCAGAGTAGTGGACTTAGCAGCAGGTGGGGTACGGCATTGACAGCTGTGGCGATTGTATTGCCGAACCAATAGCACAACGAGTAGATTGCTCCTTTTTGACATCTGTGTGGAGCCTGCTGACGCAGGTTCAAATCCCGGCAGGGCCAAACTCAACCTTTCATCCTTCCGAGGTCGATAAATGAGCACCACACCCCGTGGGTAATAATAAGCAGCGCTCAGATACCTGAGGGTTTGTAGCGCTATATAAATCCTGAATTATAATTATTATTGGTGGCTGGTGGTGGGCCAGCATTGGCATCCGTGTCAATGTTGGTGCGGTGGGTAGCCACACTTTGTGTACGGCTGGCACGCTGCTGCTGCATGTGCCAGAGTTATGTTTTTCTGGTGTCTTCCTTCGTGTGCCAGGGCTGGGGGATGAAGGGGTGTTACGCCTGTAGAAGTGCCCTCAGGCGTACTCATGCCAGCTTTCTCACTCTGGGTGGACTGTGTACCTGATATGCAGTCAGTCATCATGCAGACTTGTACATGGCATTGCAAGGCACTGGTGCACTATGATGGGTGCTGACCCAAACTCATGGGGTTACGGGGGGCTAACATACTGGAGGATATGTGAAGGCATTTGAAGCGCGCATACACACAGCTTGCAGGCTGTGAGGGCTGATGTTCGTGTGACTTGGTGTTACGTGTGAAGTCTCATTTGTGGATGGCTCAGTAGGGTCAGCACGGGGCAGCGGCTGGGTAGTTTGTGGGGAGCATACCCTAGTTGACATGGACTAGGGTGAGGTGACACGGGGACTTTTACAGTTTGTCTGTAAAATAGAAGGAAAGGACATAGAATATTAATGTCCTCAAGGTTATTCAAAACATTTCATAACAGTGTTGTCCAGAGTTGTTGATTTCGTACGAACACGATGAGCACGTGCAGGTATAACAGTTAAGTGACCCAAAGGCACACACCTGAGAATTGTGCTGGGCTGGAGCGAGATTTAAAAGCAGGGTCGGACTGGGACGAGAAATAGGCCTGGTCACCCAAAAAAAGTGGCCCATACCTCACCTCAAAAAAGTGGCCCACCCCCCACCTCACGACCCTTGGCCTCTGATGACATCACCGGAAGTGATGTAATTTCACCCCACCCCAAAGTGACATCCCAGGAAGCGAGGAAACACGACCTTTCACCCCTTGACAAAACAGGGAGTGGCATCAAATAGCATTGCTCCTAAGTACGCTAAATTACTGTGAATCCAAGCAGACGTCCAAGGCCAAATGATAATATGTTATTGTATAGCACTTAAGCTCTTTTTTATAGAACAAATATTCATAAAATATCACCCAACCTGTGTTGGTACTCATTTATCGACCTAAGAAGGATGAAAGGCTTTTCAATTTTATTTTCTCCAAACCAGCCCAGGCAGCCAGAAACCGGCCCCCACTCCCCAGGTACGATTAAAGGCCGAGGGGGCAATCGGACCCTGTTTAAAAGGAGAAGTATATTGAACACTGAGGGGCGCCTGCAGCGGACACGAGCTGCATTGCGCACTGTAGACATCTGGAGAACAGCACTATAATTCATGCTCGGCTTCAGCTACTCCACTGCAAAACAAGGCCGACGTCTGAGAGATCAGGCACTGTAAAATTATGAGGCAATATTATTCGCACTTGTACAAAAGAACACAGATGTCTAAGCGGCAGGAAATCCAGCCGCTTTGCCATGAGGAATAACGACAAGCAGTTATTTGTTATGCCACACAGCAGACGTGTCCTCTATTCAGCACACGGAATGGAATCGGCGTCCATCGCAAACACAATGGGAAGCACACAGGCCTAAACGCGGGAAAGGATATTCTAAACACATTGCCAGCGCCTAAACAAACGGCAGCTCATTATCATAGGAGTCTTCTGCATGCCATCACATCGAGGTGTGCAGATCAAGGCCACAGACGCCATTATTAATAAAGGCGCCTTTGCTGAGAAGCAACAAGACACTCAGAGCTGTTACAGAAATACAAAAAATGCTATTAAAGTTAAACATGCGTACATACCTGGCTTGTTAAAAGAAATTAAGTATAACTGGCTCTATTATTATTTCAATGTAGTGCATTATAATGTTGCTGTTCCTATGTGTTATAGAGGTAAACAGTTGAAATGCTTTATTTTCCATTGGCAAGTTTACAATGAAAGCTGTAAATTCAGCTCCTGCGACAACATTGCAAAAAAAAACAACAAAAAAAACCCCGGATAATTCTAGAGATATTTTAGCTATTTTATACATTTTGGAAACAAATCTGTATTTTCAGACTTGGCACTATATTTGGTGCCCGTATAGTATCTTGTTGTGCGGTAGTAAGGGTCAGGGGTATCGTGCACGGCAATGTTCCATGCTCCCCACACTCGAGAACTCGGGGTAAGTCAACTGTTTGGGAGTTGGCATGGGCACCCCTGATGACATCATCAGGTACTTTTTATCAAATGGCCTTCATTTGCCAACACCATCAAGAAGGGACGTGTATGGTGCGGGCGGAAGGAATGTTGTAGGTAGTCAGCTGTTTTTCAGTTCTTTATTATTTGTAATATGGTTATAAAAAAAGACAAACCTTGCACAATACAAAAAAACAATACTCCAATCATGCTTCAAATTCCTTTCATAATGACAATATTTTAACATAGACAAAATCAGCTTAATTAAATGTTTCAGGACAGCCATAGACCATTCAATAATACAAGGAACGATCCATAAAAGCCTACTTTAAGAGAGCATAACACTCTACAGGACAGGTATTAAGTTAAAACATCAGGACTGTTTTCAATCACCAGTTGCTAGGACTAAGGACGATTGTCGCCCGACAAGATTCGTTGCCAGACAGGGCTGCTAGACCAACCATAAAAATCCAAATCACTAAAAGCTTTAAAATATATTGTCCTACGGATCCTACATTTGGGGCACGAAATTATCAAATTTTCAACAATATTGGTATGACAACACAATGGGCCTCATTACAACTCCGGCAGTAACCGTGCCAGTAAAACCGGGAGGTTGCCGCTGGACTTGTACATTTTACCGGTGCCTATCTTGCCAGAAACACTGGGGCATTACAACCCCAGTGTTCTGAGTAGTCAGGCGCCAGTAATTGTAAATCCCCATTCCCATTTGAGTCTTGGGAATGCGGACCACAGTAGCGCCGGCACCATTAATAACGGTGCTGGCGCTACAGTGAATCTCTTCGGGCGTGTGCCATTCCACCTGTCAGGTCTGACTCTGGCGGGCTGGACGGCTCCTGCTCGCAGAGTCGTACTGTGTGGGTCCGGTAACAACGGTGCCAGTAGGCTTACCGGCACCGTTGTTACCGGACCGGCACA
This sequence comes from Ambystoma mexicanum, assembly GCF_040938575.1. Lineage (NCBI taxonomy): Eukaryota > Metazoa > Chordata > Amphibia > Caudata > Ambystomatidae > Ambystoma > Ambystoma mexicanum. The sequence goes on along the minus strand of NC_090928.1, from coordinate 770,330,778 downwards.
GTCGTAATGAGGCCCATTGTACATGATCTCTCTTCACACAGAACTTTGTTTCTTACACCAGTTACTTCAACGCTGGCAGAAGTTTCCACTTTACACGTAAGACGATGTTCCTCAGTTTTGGACACAGAAATATCTTCAAATAGCCAGGATTTTTCTTCCACTGCACCATAAGAGCGTAGTTTATAATTCCCCAAGGCATATCTTGTGGCACACCAATCCACCTTAAACAGGGATGTTTAATCAATGTTGGGTTGGACAGTTAGTTCAGTTAATAGGTTAATAGCCTTAAGGATCTGCTTACACTTAGCTGTCCAAATGTTAAGATCCAAAGAACAGCCACTGTCCAACGTCTAAATTGCTTTTATGTATTCGTTAGAAGTCACTGTGGTGTGTTACTGCAGCAGAAGGGGACAATACAGGATTGCATGAGGTGTTTGACGACCATTTAGGCCCGTATCTTTTGGAAGTGTGTTTTTAGCCGTCATTGGCCCGGTTCCACGAGGCAGAAAGATTGGTGCCACCAGTGCTATCATTTCTCCTTACTAGCTTGTGTCCCTCCCTTCATTGCCACCCTTCAACTTTCTCACAACTGTTCTCTCAGGGGTTCTACTCAATACCTTAACCAGGTGTGAGGTAGTTGAAAGATCCTCCAAGTCGGCAAAGTTCATGTCAGCTGGTTCACCTATACTTTCCATCTCTGAGTATGCCGACAACATACTGAGATCTATGCTTTCTATTTGCTTTGTAGTTTTTTTAAAAAGCATTTGTCAAGATGGCCCATTTTGCCAGCACTTTCTGGCTTTTCCAAATTTCTCTTGGCTTTACGGGATGTCAACAAGCATTCCTTGCCAGACCGGTTTGTTTGCTCATTTTTCCTAGGCTGATCATTGTCTAGCGGCTCTTCCTCAATTACAGGAGACACACCCTGGGAATTCCATAGATTCCTCCTTAAACTCTGCGTACCTTTTCGCTGCTCTTTGCAGGGATTTTCATATTTTTAGTCTTTTTCTTCCCTTGTGCAAACGTTTTATCAATCACTGTATGTGTTTCCATATCAGCTGTCTGAGGTTTGGAATGGCCATGAGTTGGACTCTTTGTGGCCTTTTTATCTTTCGGTTCTCGAGGACTTTGAACCTGTGGGGGTCCTTAAATCAGTAACACATCATACATGGATGTGATGCAGAGTAACTCTTACACCAAATAAGACCGACTCAGGAAGTTGGCAAAAAGTCTCTCTCGACTGTTTTATTATCAATTTTCTAAAACAGGGAGTTACAATGGACATCAACTGTTCGCTCCTAAACATTTCATTAAAATGTATACTTTTATAGCAAAAACTCATATGTGATATCATACATACTACGTGGCAAACTAGAAAAATCTATGGGGGTTGTGATTGGCTTAAGGTGAACATACTTTCTATATAGGGACAGGTTGTGATTGGGTCTCTACAGCCAGGTGGACAACTTAAGCACACCCCCAGTGCAAGTCATCTTCAACACTTATTTAACACACAGCCCATCACTGGCTCTCAAACTATAAGGCCCTTTGTTATATGGCCCTCTACAATTGGTCGGCACACTTGTACACTTCTGGAACATTCATCTCACTAGCAGCATGTAAGCTGTTACCCCAGGTGTCAGTGGGTGGACATGACCGTGTATCCCCACCCAATTAGCCCAACATTTCTCATCGCTCGTGCCTTCTGCCATTCAGTTTGTCTTTGAACTTGGCCTTGCAAAGTATCCTTGCTCCTGGGAATATAAGAGAGTATAGGCACATTCTTATCACAGTTCTGGTCTGCACACCCAACTCCTATTTCTCTCCTTGGCTCACGTGACTGGAAACCGTATTTTGCCTTGTTTTGCAGCATTTAATTGTCTTCAATAAATAAACTTGCCACTCATGGTGTTCTTTCTTTGTACTTTGACACAAGACAATTTAGCGTCTCACGGTTCCTGTTCTTTTCAGATAGATAACCTGTTCTTGGCTACTTCATCCTTTGACACCAGGCTAGACAGCTCTTCTAGGCTCTTCATGTTGCTGCGACACAGCTTTCTGATCCTTCTTTTATCATTGAGTCTGAGCTTACTAAATATGTGACACTGATGTACAGAATTCTATATAATGGCAGCACCGCCTGCAGTCTATTCAATACGTATAGCTAGCCTTAAGATCACTTATTCTACTTGCGTTGCTGCATCTGTACAGTTAGAAAATGACTTGCATTTTCTGCTGTGCTCTTTATCTTCATTTCGCATATGAAAGTTTACTCGATTCTTTATTTTCATCATCAGACTCCATAAAGTCTATACATCCTCTTCTTCTGCCACTCTTTTCAGTGCGTCACGCTCGCTTCTTGTGATGTCACCCCTTCTCTTTCTCTCTTCTTCTTATTCCTTCAGGGATTTCCTCCAAGAGATAATCATTTGTATTTTGTATTTGTATTTATTTTATTTGTATAGCGCAGACCAGGCCCGGAGGCTACCGGGCGCATATCTTAGAAACAATGGTTACAGTGGTTACATACAGTGGTTACGTAACAGTACGATATTACGAGTAGCATTTAAATAGAACATAGTAATAGGACACATTGGTAAATTGTACAGCAATACATAGGTTATCAAATTTTCAGAGTGCAGCTTGGGCATCAGGTGTGACTAGCCAACATTTGGTTCTGTGTTTGAATAGATTAAGGGAAGGGAGGTTTCTGATAGTCAGGGGGACAGAGTTCCACAGTTTGGCTGCCAGGACTGGGAAGTTGGATCCACCGGCTGTTTGGAGCTTGTATCTCGGGATCAGTAGGCTCTGGTTCAGGGTAGATCTTAGAGAACGAACTGGGGTATACTGTGTGAACCGTGTGGAAAGATAGATAGGGGCCAGGTTATTCATGCATTTGTAAGTCAGGGAAAGCGATTTTAGTGAGATCCTTTGGGTGACTGACAACCAATGAAGGTTCTTCCTGGTATCCGAGATGTGTGCAGATCTAGGGATGTTGAGGGCTGCTCTGATGGCGTTGTTTTGTCTGATCTGGAGCTTGTCTAGGTTACCCTGATGCATTGCAGTAGTTCAGTTTGGACATGACCAAGGTCCTAGCAAGGGTAGTACAGTTGTGAGTGGAAAGAAAAGGGCGACATGCTGTGATCAACTTGCAGGTGTAGGCGGCAGCGGCCGCAACTGCATTCGTTTGTCTGTGAAGTGAGAGAGTGGAATCGAGGTAGATTCCAAGCGTTTTGGTATCTTTGGAGACTTTTATTGAATTTCCATCGATGTTAAAGGAGCTAAACATGGGGTTCAGCTTGTTTAGTCTTTGTTGTGTACCTAGGATGAGAAGCTCTGTCTTGTCGTCATTGAAACAGAGCTCATGTTGGGCCATCCAGGTTTGGATGACATGGTAAATGTCATTTAAGGCTTTCGAATCTACTGTGTAATCACCCAAGATAGGGATGAGTATCTGGGTGTCATCAGCATAGTTAGTGTAGGTGACAACCAGATAGTCAAGCACATCAAACAAGGGTTTAGTAAACACATTGTAGAGGGTAGGGGATACGCACAATCCTTGGGGGACCCCGCAAGGGACTGGCGGAGTGTCAGCAGAGGAGGTAGGCGAGAATACCCGCATCTGTCTGTTATCCAGGAAGGATTGAATCCAGTTAGTGGCCAAGTCGGAGAAATGTGCTGCCGTTTTCAGGTGGTGACAGAGGATTTGGTGGTTAACCAGATCAAAGGCAGCAGATAAGTCTAATAGTAGTAACAGGGCTAATTTACCTTTGTCTTTGTGGTCCTCAATTTGGGTTTTGAGATCAAGGAGGGCTGTCTCCGTACCGTGCTTGGGTCTGAAGCCGGATTGTCTCGTGCCTAGTAGGTTGTTTTTCGATTCCAGATAGTTCTGTATCTGAAGATAAGCTGCTCTGTCTAGAATTTTTAGCAGAAATGGGACCGTCGTGATGGGCCTGTAGTTGGTTGGGACCTCCGGGTCTAATGAAGGTTTTTTTAGGAGAGGGATAACCCATGCATCCTTCAGGTTGTTGGGGACCACTCCCGATTGAAAGGAGGAGTTGATAAATGTGGTAATAAAAGGAGCAAGGTCATGAGCCTATTCCTTAATGATCGGGGCTGGACAAGCGTCCCCTTGGCAGTTAGAGGGTTTTAAGTTACAGATGATTTTTTCAACCTCCAAAACGGTGAGCGGTGTGAAGCTGAACGGCACCGGGGAGTCTGGGGTGGTTATTTTAGGTGGCCTGGTATTGCTAAATATGGGGGTGTGGAGGGAGTTTTGTTTGGTGTTGATTTTGGATTGCAAGGTGGATATTTTGTTAAGAAGGGCATTTTGTATATTATTGCACCAGGTGCTGTCTTTGGTGCACGTGTCCGGGGCAGGTGAGGGGGATTCTAACTCTTTGAGAATTTTAAATAATTCTCTAGTGTTCGATTCTGCTTGGGATATGCGTAAATTATATGTCTCCTTTTTGGCTTGAAGTATGGCCTCCTTATAATTAAGCGAAGTGATCAGGAGGGAGGCTTTATTAGATGAGCTAGGGTGACTTTTCCAAAGGGCTTTGGCCTTGCGCTTTTCTTTAAGCAGAGCGTTAAGCTGCGGGGTGAACCAAGAGTTCAGGTGGGACTGTTGTTTGGCTTTGCAGATCTTTAGTGGAGCTATGCTCTCAATGGCATTGGTCATTAGGCTGTTAAAGGCGTCTACTAAGACAGTGGGGTCCTTGTCCTTGTGCTGTGAAGCAAGAGTGTTCAGGCAGGGGAGGATGAGAGGAAGCAGTTTCTCCCTGGTGATATCTTTTTTATTTCTGGTGAGTATAGCGGGGGCTATGGTAGGTGTGGGCTGGGGGTTGGTGGCTGGCAAGAGGAAGGTAATAACATGATGGTCAGACCAGGCGCAGACATCGTTGGAGATGACATTGGTGTTGCAATTGAGGTCGGCTAACCAGTCGAGAGTTCTACCCTTGTTGTGTGTAGGATCACGAATACGCTGCTGGAAGCCTAGGTTGGATGGGTGGTGTCTACTTCAGCAGCCATGTGGTCCTTGGGATCTGAGAGGCCTAGGTTGAGGTCGCCTAGTAGCAGTATCTGGGAATTAGGCTTAGTGTTAGCCGACAAGGTGGATGCAACATCATCAATAAATGAGCCCAGTGGGCCTGGAGGTCTGTATACAAGGTGGAGTGTTGCTGTGTTGGTGGGAGAGAGCGATAGTTTCACTGATAGTGATTCTGCAGAACTAAGTTGTGTGTAGGGAGCAGCTCTCATAACGATTGTGTCGCTATGTATGAAAGCAACTCCTCCTCCTTTAGACAAGTTGGATTGGCGGTCATTTCTAATAATGGTATAACCCTTGGGCAGGGATAGGGCGAGGAGTGGGCCAGAGGCATCATGTAGCCAGGTTTCGGTGATGGCTAGGAAATCAAGGTTCTGGACAGTGATGAGGTCTGCGATGTCAAGGGCATGAGCCGTGAGGGATCTTGCATTTATAAGGGCACCCTTTAGCGCTGAGACGGGTGTGGTGGTAAGGGGAGGACTATGTGCTACGGGTAAGTTAGGTAATGGAAGGGCAGAGTAGCTGCGCAGAGTAAAAGGTAGTCTGGGCAGTCTAGTTCTAAGTCTACTGTTCCTTTGTTGTATAGTACATGGAATGTTTGGTGTAGGTTTGGTTGCAAAGTGCTTAAGCCAAAGAGCTGGGTCGTTGAGGTAAGGGTTCGATGGAGGGTCAGGACGGTGGAGCATGGTTGAAGGGAGAATGAGTTGGCTGTTGTGGTATGTCTTAAGGATGCTTGCAGGGTAACTGGCTGCAGTGAAGGATACGGTCCTAAAACGACTATGAGTATAAGGTAAAGGCTGGCTGAGGGCCTTGGCTGCATGACGTGGCTTGTAGTTCTCAAAGACTGAGGGTGTAATTGTTAGGGCTCAGGCAAAGGGTGTCAAGAATCGAGATAGTGCAGTTAGGCATCAGTCGGCAGTTCAAAAACAAGTCGATAGGCACAATGCAGGGACATCTAGGTTCGAGATGGCGCAATTAGGCAACAATCAGCATTTCAAAACAGGTCAATAGGCACAATGCAAGGGACATCTAGATTCGAGATGGCGCAATTAGGCAACAATCAGTAGTTTAAAACAGGTCAATAGGCACAGTGCAGGGACATCTAGATTCGAGATAATGCGAGTTAGATGGCAGTAGTCTCTAGATTTGAAATGTTATTTGTGGGATACAGGTCCGCAAGTCAAAGTCAGACGGGCATAGTGCAATTATAGTGGCATCCAGATACGAGTTATTGCGTCTGGGCTATAAAACATCAATCAAAGGCAAAAATCAAGGCAACAAATCAAGGCAGTCTATATACGAATTTTAGCATATGGGCTGTATGTCAGCAAATCAAGGCAGATCAAAGGCAGCAGATCTGGGCAGTCTAGATACGAGTTATAGCATTTGGGTTGTAAATCAGCAATCAAAGGCAAATCAGAGGCAACAAGTCAAGACAGTCTAGATACGAATTTTAGCATGTGGGAAGTAAATCAGCAAATGAAGGCAGATCAAAGGCAGCAAATCAGGGCAGCCTAGAAGCGAATTATAGCATTTTGGCTGTAAATCAACAAATAAAAGGCAGATCAAAGGCAGCAGGTCAGAAGCAGTTGGGCACAGTGCGGTTGTAGTCGCATCAGTGGCGATTGAGATGCAATAGTACAACCTGGGTGCAATAGGGCAGTGAGGTGCCTAACATAATGATGCTGTAATGCAGTGGACAATGGCCGAGTATTGTAGGACATGATAGAGTACATAAAATGGCTAGGTTTAGGTACAGAGCAGGCCACTTAGGTGAGCATCAATGAGCAGAACAAGTTGTCGTGAGCGTACCATGTATGCAGTAATCCCTCATTGGACCATGATAGGCGAGGCATAGGTTGGAGTAAGTACACAGTATATATGCAGCGTATGGGTCACGTTGAGTAAGGTACAGGTTGGAAAGGGCAAACAATATGTTCAGTAGTGAGGCACACGCGTAAGCTGGGCAGGGCAAGGCTACAGAGAGTGTGCCAAATGAACAGTGGCACCCACCTTATAAGCGGGTAGTGTGTTGTTTGCCGTAGTGGCAGAAGAGTTCAGGCAGCGCTGCGTCCGATTTGCGGCATGGGCCGTTGGGAGGTCAGAATGGGTGGCCAGAGCATATGCTTAACCATGTTAAGCGGGTGTAGGCATTTTTGTTAAGTAAGACAGACAGGCAGGGGGACGTGGCCCTGGGCCCATGAGGATCAGTACAGGCTCAAGACAGGAAGCGAGCCTTGTTGGCTGAGCCTTTGTGGATGTGCCGGCGTTCGCCTGCCGGCGTCGGATAGGCTGGGGAAGTACAAGTGAAGGCCAATCCGGTCGCAGGGATGCACCTGGGAGGTGCTAGGCTCGGGTAGCCATTGGATTTTTGCGTGCATCCATCTTGGAGTGACTAGACCTCGTGGTGAGTAATGGAGGCTAACACTCGGATGGTTTGTCGAAATGTCGGCAAATGGCAATATAGCGCGATTTCAACTTGTAGGTTGCGCTTCAATGAAAAACTGATGTGCGCTGAGGCAAATGGCAGCGATCTCCGTCACTGAAGGCAATTTTCGATTTTTCGTCAGAAAGGGGCCCAGGGCCTACCTTAGTGCTGCAGATGCCCACGTTCCTCTCCTGAGGTGGGGTACTGCTCCTGCAGTGGGGGGTCCGGCTCCTCCAGTGGAGAGGACTCTATGCAGTGTCATATCAACGGGGATACATCATATAGGGTTTTCACAATGGATACCTTTTCTCGAAGGGTCTCTGTGAAATAGGCACTGTCACTGGTGTTGTGCATGTCGTGATTTCTGGCTTCCAGCATATAGGAAGGATGGGGGCGGGACTTCCTGCAGAGGCATGCAGCTGCTCCTCTACAACTTGAAACTATTGAGATCCCTAAAATTCCTGATAAGTTCGACTGCTGGGGTTGAATGGAATCCCTTGAACACTGCACTTTCCCGTAAATAAAGCCGCCTAGAAAAGCCATCTTGGATGACATTGCAATTAGGAGGCAACATTGCTCACGTAATGCTTCCGCGATTGAATCATAAGAATTGGCCATCTGGGAGAGCGTAAAGTTCAGGGCATGAAGGACTGACCCTGGGGTATTTGGCACCTCATGGTGTGGCATATGTGACAAAAGCGGTCCATCCCTAGCCATGTTTTGCAAGGAACCTTGGAAGGAACTATCTGGGACTGGTGTCATATTCTTATACCTCGAAGGTTCAGAAGTGAATAACAATGGGGACTGTGAGAAATGTGCATCTAATGTTTGTCCAGTTTCAAAAGAGAAAGAAATGCGATGCACTTCAAGAGCACCCAATGTAACTTCAGTCACAATATGGCCATCGTGTACAGTGACTTGATCCTTTACTGCCTCGAGGTTTATAACATTGTTGTGTGTGCAAGGAAGGCCTAAACAGGCCAGTATCTGTGGGAGAGGCAGACATTTTTGGCAATACAGTTGGAATCACGGGAAACTCCTTGTCCACAGATTCACCTTCTAATTCTGAGGGTGTTTCTTTGACCCTGTTATTTTCCAAATGAGTAAGTCGGTTAGCCTTATCACCACTTCTCAATGAATATATATTCATTTACACCAATCTACAAAATGCTATTCTTGCCAAAGAAAAGGTGTGCAAGATTAAATACAACTTACAACATACGTTAAAATCGAATTGGTCACGCTCTAAAATACAATTACAACAAATGGAACATAAAATGCTGTATCACCGTGATATGCAAGGTTAAATACAAGTTACAACAGGTGTTAAAATCAAATTGGTCACGCTCTAAAATACAATTAAAACAAATAAGACAGATGTTATTTACTTAAATGTGGCGATACATCGGATCTAAAGTAGATGATTAACCATACTTTCACAGATGAGAACTTCTGTGGTTCAGTTTGGCCTAAAAGTGTTAAGGGGTCGGCTCAAAGGCAGATTGCCCGCAGTCACCGCCCTGAGCAAGAAACGGCAGGGAATGATCAGAACTTTAGCATTTTCGAGCTACTGTGGTTCCGTTTTGCGTAAGAATGTTAATGGGATGGTTCAAAGCGAATTTTCCCGCAGTCGCCCCCAAAAGCAGAGAGACAGTGGAGAACCCGGATAACTATCATAGCTACAGCAGTTGCCAGCTACCGTGGCTCCGTTTTGCGTAAGAATGTTAAAGGGGCGATCAAAGGCAGTTTGCCCCCAGTCCCTTCATAAAGCAGAGAGATAGTAGAGAACCCTCGTTTTTTTTTTCTTCCTTTAGAATAGTTTGATACTTATTTAGATAACCCGAAGCAAGTGTATGGTCACTACTTTTACTTATTTCGCAGTCAAGGCTTATAGCCTAGTTATCGTCACATACATCAGGAGTAAATCTTACCACTGCCTAATATGAGATTACAATAACTCTATTAGTGCAAAGTATTATTAATCAGTTAACGGGTAGCAGACGTAATAAAATAGTGGGGACCTGCCATAACGAAGAGGTGAAAAAGAAAGCTACGTGCAAGTTCTGGGGTAGGATGTTATGGCCTCAGCACTCTCACCTTACATAAGCGCTTGCTGTTTTGAACATGCCCCTCTGGGTTAGGAGTTCACACGACTAACACAGGACACAGGGCTCACGGCTCGTACGGACTGCACGGCCTGCAGAGACTGCTCTCAACTCAATCCAACTTCACTCCGCGGTCTCTGTGGGTTTATATGACCCGACTCCTCCTCTGCCGTAGAGAGCAAAGAAAAAACACTGGTGGCTGCTCTCAAATCAGTCCAGCTCCGCTCCACGGTCTCTGTGGGTTTATATGACCCGACTCCTCCTCTGCCGTAGAGAGCAAAAAAACACTGTTGCCAGCAGTGACTGCTCTCAACTCAGTCCAACTTCACTCCACGGTCTCTGTGGGTTTATATAACCCAACTCCTCCTCTACCGTAGAGAGCAAAAAAACACTGTTGCCAGCTGTGACTGCTCTCAACTCAGTCCAACTTCACTCCGCGGTCTCTATGGGTTTATATGACCTGACTCCTCCTTTGCTGTAGAGAGCAAAGAAAAAACACTGGTGAATGCTCTCAACTCAGTGCAGCTCCGCTCCACGGTCTCTGTGGGTTTATATGACCCGACTCCTCCTCTGCGTAGAGAGCAAAAAAACACTGTTGCCAGCATTGACTGCTCTCAACTCAGTCCAACTTCACTCCGCGGTCTCTGTGGGTTTATATGACCCGACTCCTCCTCTACCGTACAGAGCAAAAAAACACTGTTGCCAGCTGTGACTGCTCTCAACTCAGGCCAACTTCACTCCGCGGTCTCTGTGGGTTTATATGACCTGACTCCTCCTTTGCTGTAGAGAGCAAAGAAAAAACACTGGTGGCTGCTCTCAACTCAGTCCAGCTCCGCTCCACGGTCTCTGTGGGTTTCTATGACCCGACTCCTCCTCTGCCGTAGAGAGCAAAAAAACACTGTTGCCAGCAGTGACTGCTCTCAACTCAGTCCAACTTCACTCCGCGGTCTCTGTGGGTTTATATGACCTGACTTCTCCTTTGCTGTAGAGAGCAAAAAACACTGGTGACTGCTCTCAACTCAGTCCAACTCTGGTGGAATGTAGGAAGTGTGGAGTAAGACAGCATGTGTAGGCATGAGATGGTGGTCCATGAGTGCGACACGGACATAGGTGACATCCTTCAAGTAAATGATAAAGGCAATAGGCATCCATGGGCTGTGTGGCAGTGGGAGCAATAGAGCTGGAAATAAGCCATATTTTTGACTCACTAGATACTATAGTGACGAAGTGTAACCTCTGCCAAACCATCGCCCCTAGTGATGGGTTCCGTGAGAAAGTACCACTGTATATAAGAAACTCTTACTGGTATGTACACTTGCCATAATTAAGCTTCTATGGCTCAGCTCTAATCTGCACTGAGATGTTGTCACACGGGCAGCTCCACACAGCACTTCACTACAGGAGCATAAAAAGCATGCAGGGATGTGTTAGGCACTGCTGTTGCAGTGATGATTCCCCAGGGTGACTGGAGACCGTGCCTGAAGCTAGAGGCAGTATGCAAAGCTGTGCACCGCTACACACAGTTCCACGTTTCCTACACAATGAAAGACTGGGGCTTCAAGCCCGTAGTTGGGGCTGGCATGCACAGTCAGGCAATTAGTGAGAACGAGGAACCTGGAAACACTATTGAGCGGCCACAACACATATGGGTAGATGGTAGTAAAGGAGAGTCCTGCTCAATCCTGCTCTTGGCAAGGGATAACGGAAATGTCTCTGACAATCCCACACATTATTGGGTTAGGGTAGGCACAGCCATATAAAAAGGCTCTGGACAGAACAGGTTTTTGCACATTGTCGTTGGCAGGCAAGGAGACAGAGCTGCATTCGAAAAGCCAGATATGTGAAGACTCCTGAGCCTGCTGAGGACTCATGCTGCTTAGTTGCAGGACTGAAGGGTAAGCTTTGCTCCGGGGCTCGTGCAACCCCTGGGAAAGACAATCTCTAACAATGCTTATACCTCTGTATATGCCACTACCCTAAAACTTGGCCAGTGACACCCCCTGGGAAATTCAAAAGTTAGCTCTCTGGCTTAGTTGCAAAGAGAAGGTGCAATAGCTGCCTGAGGCTATACCACAGGCCCTGCCGTTCCCTGCACACCACTCTACTGAAAAACAGTCAATCATTGACACACAGTGTAGATAATTTATGAGAAACAGATTGAAGAGAGAAAAAATGTCAAAGACAAAAAGTAATTTAATCAAAACAGAATTTTATCGGAGCAAAGCGGAGCGGAGTGGTGTGAGAGCTGGCAGTCTGAGGCAGTCTAATGGCGGCTGGGGCAGATGGTGGCGAACCTTTAGCCTCTCGACTTACTACACCCTGCTGCGAGGAAGAGCCACGCAGGCTGCGGAGCTCCCACACAGACAAGGTTTTCTTAGGCGTCCCCTTAAACCCGTCTACATTATGACTTTCCTCAGATAAGCCCTCAACACCCCAAGCTGGCATCTTAGCCACCTCAAGCTCACTAAAGAGGCCTGGAGGCACTCTGCAGACTTTACCACCCAAGAGAGTGGCTAATCAACCTGCACAGCCGCACATTGCAAAACAAAAACAAAAAAAAGTATCAATCGGCTGGTTTCAGCCCACGTCTGGACTTACCTTGTCACCTAAGGCCGTTTCCACCGTGGCCCAGATGGCGGGGGCCCCTGGAGTGACACTGGAAGACACGAGCGCGGGACAAACAGGAATCCGGGGATCCGTGGTGCCTTTGTCTTTGCCTTTGCCCGGCCGTGTGGGGGACATGGAGGAGCCGTCCCTTGAAGGAGGGGGGCAACCCATGCCGGAGGCCGGGGGGTGCAGTGGCCTGGCATCACGGCCACTCGCGGCCCAACCCTTGAGGGGCACGGACTGCCGGAGGATCTGCCCCGCACCGAGGTTCCTAGCCAGCGGACCTCCGACCGCCAAACCAGTGACTCTGGGGCGGCTACGTGCTTAAGCTCTCTGGACACAAGCGCGCCTGCCCCACAGTGCCATCTGGCGGCTGCCGAAGTTGTTGCAACATCACTTGTTATTACAAGTGCACAGATCCATACTACAGCATTAGATAAACTTGACATACTGCCGGGTCCTCCTGCAGCAACTGCATACAGGGGCTCAAGAGAAGCGCCAGTCTCCGAGGAGGACCCCAAGTGTGAAGTTGGGCCTCAGGCCCTCATGACAGCTACCCTTGAACCTCTACCTACTCCATCAGAGCCCTTAGAAAGTGTGAACAATTCGAGCAAAGAACGGAGAAACGAAGAAATGAAGGAGGGATCCAGGCAAGGCCCTCCAACTCGCCACTTGCATGGTATCCCTTTCCGCCTGATTAGCAAAATATTTGATCTCCATATGGCCAACAAGAGATCATGCCCAAAACCATCCAATAAAAAAGGCCCTATGAAAAACACTTCTGCAAGTGTGCGCCTAGAAAACTATTTGAAGCATCTGTTCCAAAGGCAAGCAGAAAAAAAACAGAATGGGTCAGGCGAAATTTCAGACACGGACCTATTAGAAGCACTTCTTGAGCCCTTGTTCACTTCTTCAAAACCCCATCCTACGAGTGTCCCCATCACTTCGGTTCAGGTCTCTCCATCAATGGTAAAAGATCAAGGACGATTAGTTACCAACTACACGCCAGCGGCTTCACCACCGATTCCTGAGATACAGGGTGACCGGGTCCATTTAACGCCTTCATTACAAAATTTGGCACAACAAAAAGAGCCCTCACCTGAGGACTCATCGTCCCATCATATCGTCCAAGATAGCAGACAATCATTTGGAAGCCCGACTCTTCAACGACAGACTGGCTTTATTGGCCGGCCAACATTACCGACAGATCCAGTGCACAAAAACGTTTTCGTCCTCAGGATCCCACAACCTTATTACCTCAAACTTGTGACAAGAGGACTACTGACACCGACCCTACTGGACCATTGGCCCATGCTTATAATCTTTCTCAAGGGCCAACTCAAAGGAAGGAACAAGATCAGGATGCTCTTGAGGGATCACCTCCTTCGAAGGCTGCCCTTCAGCATAAAGCGCAACAAATTCCTCGGCCATGGCCACCAACATCACCACCAAGACTCCCTGCCAACAGAAGATTAAGTGACACATCCTATAACATTCCAAGGGACACTCCTTCTAAGAAATTAGACATCATGTCCATCATGACTATTGCACTGTCACCTTTCTGCAAGCTATATGAGACGATTAATGACTCTTTAAAAGACCACACATCTATCTTCGCGATGCTGAACTAAACACTCATCTACCTGGAAGGCTATATCAATGCCCTGGAGAGACGGAGAAACGATCCAGCCACTATGCCCCACACGAGCCAACCCGATTCCTCCGAGTCCTCCAGCGACTCTGGGAAAAACAAGAACCCAGTGAACCTGGCGGACTCAAGCTCGCAAATGGACCCACAAGAACGTCTTTGGGCGGAGGTTACCCAGTCGGATTGCGGAACAAGACCAAAATCATCCTCTAACCGCTCAGCGGGCCATACCAACTCATTGCGAACCAGGCCTAACTCATCGTTTGACAAACCCAGGGATAACGATGTGAAGTGTTTGGACGACATGCCTTTGCATAAAGAAAACAAAGGAGTGAGGTCAACCCAGGAAAAAAAAACTCCCCAAAAGGCTCCGATGGTGGCCACTGACTTCACCTTGTCTACGGGCAGTAAAACTCAGGCCACTTCTCTACAAGTAAGCCTCAAAACGGCCCCAAAGTTCAAGCCCGTACCACCTCTTCAGAAACCTGAACGACCGGCCGAAGAAACTTTACAGCAAAAAAACATAACATCTGGGGCGAATGACACAGACCCAAAAGAACCCACAAGACAGCAGAAACCTCTAAAACACAAGGAGTTCATGGACCCAAGCCAACATCTGGATACAAGTGCTGACAGTCAGTTATAAGGGGTTGCTCTCCATTCTCACAACGAGACGCCCCTGCTCCAAACTGTCACCTGAGATCTCTCAAGCTTCTTTAAAACGATCGCTCAACGAACAGAACTACGGAACAACCAAGGGCTTCGACCCATTAAGTACACTGAAGATAGTACACAAAAGGTCATCCTACCAGACTCACCAGTTCGACGTCCATTGACTAAATATACTTTGAAGGTCCACACTCAAAGACAAACAGAACTTTCAGATACAGCTATCAATAGCACTCAGTCTCAGCACAGCCATTCCCACCAGGACACCAATGCAAAGTCAAGATCTTCTTATAAAGTACAACACCAGAAGACATCTAACCAAGAACAGCATAAGCAAAGGCTGAGCCCTTCCTTTAAAATCCGCCAACGTACAGGCAACCATAAATATCTTGTGCTAAACAGATGCACAGTGATGACCCTGATTCACAGTATCTCGGCTCTAAGAGAAATCAAATCAGAAGATTTTAGAACAGTGGAACCGACCCACGAGGGGCAAAAGACCTCCTGCTTTCTCTACACTACATCTGACAGAGTGGTCACTCTGCTGACAAAGGCAACAGAAGTATTCTATAAACAAGGATCTGAACCAACACGTCTCAAATCAGACAGAAAAGAACACTCACTCTTGAAGGACCGAGGCATGGAATGCACACAAACAGCTTTACAAAATCTTGAATCACGGACAAGAGCAGGGCTTCACTCAGGTTCCTCGTTAGGCGATAGTTTAGAGGCTGCTCAGGCATCTACCCACAGAGAAGATCCAACACCTCGTCCAATAAAACACGTAAAATCCAACAAGGAACAAGAGGAAAAACAGAGGTGTCTCTGTGTAGACCAGACCTTAAGTCCCAAGCATGGGCATGGCTGCTGAAAGCCCTTTCAACTCGCCTGCACAAATAGCCACCATTACAGGCCACCACGTTCGAAGATCCCCAGTTACTCTCTTTGGCCAGCTGGAACACAAGAGGGTTCACCCATTTAACATCCCCAGGCGACATTAACCTAGGGGGATACGACATTTTATGTCTACAAGAGCTGTGGCTCAAAACTAAACCAACGTTGGACAGATTTGAAATTGCTTTTTCGGAGGCATTGATGGGGGATAAAGGCAGACCTTCTTCAGGATTGATAATCGCAGTTTGGAAGGGTAGCGGTTTACAAATAGTGAAGAACATCTTGAAGTCCCCATTCATCCTAGCAGTCCTTGTCTCTTGGCTCCACAAAGAGGTTGGCGCAGATTCTCTTACGCAAACACTCCTGTTGGTGATAACCATCTATTGGAAGCCCAAGGCAATTCAAAAGGACCTACTGTTTGACCTAGTAAAATCTACGTTGGACTCCGTATATCTAGAGCAGGGAGCTTGCGAGGTTATTATTTGTGGAGACCTTAACATCAAATGCCCTTTGGATCTTCCAGAACCTGTAGAGTCCGCACAGTTTAAACCCTGCCTTCGGGGAAAGGAGTGGTCCAACCTAATGAAATCAAGACAACTCTTTAATACAGCAACTACGCTACCCAACACTACTAACTTACCAACGTGGAAGCGTGGTTTGGCTTATTTAACTATCGATTACATCTTCGCCTCAGAACCTCTCCTCGCTCGGCTGAATGAATTTAGTGTCTAACAGTCAACTCAAAGCGACCACAATCTCCTGCACATAAAATGGTCATCAACAAAACCACCAAACACCCACTACCCGGAAGTAGCCGAACCAGAAGGCAAAGGCAAACGGGTAAGGGTCACCTGGGCGAATATCCGAGAGATCACAGCCTCCTATGGAAACAGTGCGAACCACCTCAAGGTGGATTACAGACCACTCCCATATAGATCGGCCATCAAAGGAGCACATGATTCTAACAGGAACCTCTCTGCCACACACATAACTTTGACGCCCTGGTGGTGGCGAGGCGCAACACGCTCCGTAGAGCCAAAAGAACTGCCATATGACACAAGAACAGCAACTCTAGAGAGTTTTGGAAGCAGAGTAATCCACAGGCTAAAGCCACAGAATTATCGATGTCAAATAGTATTCCGGAGGCAACATGGATACATTTTTATTCAATACTGTTCAGCTCCCCAGATGAGCTACCTCTATCCGCCATTCCACCGAAATCTGATCCCTGGGTCGACCTCCACGAGAAATCAGACATATTACGCTCAAATCAAGCTGAAGAATTCAAGGGCGCAGGACCTGACGGCCTCTCCAATGCAAACTTAAAATTTGCGTCAGAGGACTGGGATAATCTTCTGAGCTTGATTTTCAAAAAATGTTCGACTTATAGCAGAATCCCGCCTTCTTGGACCTCGGCGGTGATTATTCCAATATTTAAAAAAGGAAGAAAAGACGACCCAAGGAACTTTCGCCCGGTGGCTCTACTTGATGTCATAGGGAAGGTTTATGGATCATTACTCCTGGAACACTTCAACTCATGGGCAAAAATAGCACCCTGCAACAACCCTCTTCAATCCGGGTTCAAAAAGGGTATAGGAACCAGCATCAATATCTTCCTGTTGAGCATACTAAAATCAAAAGTCCTGGAGCCAAGCAGAAATTATACCTGGCATTCATAGATCTTACCCTGGCTTTTGATTTAGTGAATAGAAGAAAACCCTGGGAAAAATTAAGCAACTAGGAGTGCCCTCTAGAGATTTTGAGGCCGCTACAAGCCTTACACGTCGCCACTAATATCCAGGTCCGGCTCAACTCAAGGGGTCTACTTTCCGAAGTGATACCAACCACCCGAAGGGTCAAACAGGGCTGTCCTCTCACCCCGGCTCTATTTCTGGCATATTTTGGGGACTGCAAAGAAACATCACTGTGACACAATCTTTTCCCCCAGAATTGGGCAACATGAAAGTACCAAGACTCCTGTATGCGGATGACCTCATTCAACTTGATCAGGCCCCAATTGGCCTACAACGCCAGCTTGTTTCATTAACTAAATACACGGAAGCCAATGACCTGGAAGTTAACAAGCGAAAAACGAAAATCATGGTCTTTGAAAAAGGGTTTAAAAATTTAAAAAATACAACTACTCATGGTTTTTGGCTGGAGAAAAAGTAGAACAGGTGTCAGAATTAAAATATCTCGGGGTGTTGATTGACTCGACACCTAAAGACCTCGCAATGCAACTACACCTTCTTGCAAAAATGAGAAACCTTATTTCACAGGCCAAAGTCATGGACAGAAAATATGGCCGATTTTCTCTGATGCCTCTACTCAAATTCTATCGAGGGAAAGTGTTCCAACAATCACCTATGGAACTGAGGCTATGCCATCTTTGCCAAAAGCCTTGTGGCCCAGACTGGAGAGCCTTTTTTGGCGTTCGGTCCTGAACCTTCCAACTTCAACACCTTTGACTTTGATCAGACGGGAACTCTCTCTCTCGTCCTTGGAGTCAATAGTAATGAGAGCTTCGATTATGTTATATATCGGAAGATCAAGGACCCATCTTCTCCTACGATTTTCTCCTTGGTACAAGAGGAGATGATTGCTGGTAAATGTAAATTGCTGACCACCTGGGAGTCAAACTGTAAACTACAGCTGGAAGTCTGCGGCAGCTCTATGGAAGAATTGCTGGGTAATCTGACAAAAACTAAAAAACGCTTAGATGAAATGGACTGGATAAATACGTTGGAGAAGGCAGCTACTTATAAATTGACCCAGCATCTGCCCCCATCACACAGAAAACTAAACGAAATCCAACCATTTCTCATAAGACACCCAAACAGGAAAATATGATCAGCACTTCTTCGTGCTAGGTTGAACCTGCTGCCTACAAATGAGATTCTGCATATAAGAGGCCTCTCTGCGACCAACACCTGCCGCTTTTGCAAAGACAATCAAACCATCGAAATGCTCCGGCATCTCCTCCTACTATGCCCAGGAACATCTTCTCACAGATCTCCTTATCTGCTTTACCATTTGGAGAAAGCATACTTGACAGACGCAGATCTCTGGTGGGATCGACTCAGGGGGGCTTAGACCTTCATGGACGATAGCAGCTACCAAAATTCTGGAGCTGATCTTTGAAGACAAAGCACCGGAGTCTTTGCAGGTTTGCTAAAGTTAGCACAAATCCCTTTGGAGAGGCTGTTTAGTTTTGTTTTGTTCTGT
This sequence comes from Ambystoma mexicanum, assembly GCF_040938575.1. NCBI lineage: Eukaryota > Metazoa > Chordata > Amphibia > Caudata > Ambystomatidae > Ambystoma > Ambystoma mexicanum. The sequence goes on along the minus strand of NC_090928.1, from coordinate 770,312,155 downwards.
TCCACTAAGTTATGCTCTCATTGTCCGCTACTCAGTCTACTATGCTGATACTATTGACTTTTTCGTTTTCTAATATTTTACACTTCAGTAAACTTTGTTTAAGGGGATTTTGCGTCTAACTTGTAAAAATCACTTTGGTGATTATAAACTCGTAATAGGAGCAAGCCTCCTACAACATCAGTCCAGAATCTGAGTATCATCTACTAAAATTAAGAAAATATTGTTTACCCTTTTGGTGACTCATACATGCTTCGATGCACAATACATATACAGTTAGCTAGGATAACACTGTACCATAGTAAAGAGTTTGTCATTCATCTGGATTGTTATGTTGTTTAAAGCATAGATTTATAAGAAAGTCCTTGTGACAGCCTTGTAAGTATTATATCCACCCACGAGCCAATAAGGACCTGTTATCTGCACTATAGAAAGTGGGGGAGAGAGGTGAAGGGAAAGGGTCAGGATACAGTCTATCCTTCAGATGGATCATAATTAGGTTGGTCAGTAATATCCTGAAATGTGCCTCTGTTTCTTTTTTCTTTTTTTTTACTTTGATGTGTCCAGGAGCCAACAAACAAATATCATCATCTGCTGCTATCGTGTCATTTCGATGTGTGTCTTCACCAGTGGTGTAAGATGATTTGTCTATAATGTTAAAAGCACATGTCAAATGGTGAGGGTACAATCTATCTTTACATCTAGCTTTTCCTCCCTAAATACCTCCCGTCCAGTGTTCTTCGGTCCTCGGGCTCCAACTCTCTGCAGGTCAAACGTTTCTCCAAGAAGAGAATGCGAGGTAGATCCCTTTCCTCTGCTGGCTCCTCCTCTGGAACAACCTCCCTTCCCCCCTTCGACTTGAGCCGAATCTTCTAAAGTTCTACAAACTTCTCAAGACTTTCCTTTTCTCCTTATCCTTCCCTCTCCCCTCATCCTTCCCTCTCCCCTCCCGTACTTACTCTCCCTCTGCCGCTGTGACTGGGGATCAGTCCGCAGTCACAGGGGACTAGGGACTGGTCCACAGAGTCATACAGGTACCAGACCAACCCCCACCAGTCCCCCCCAGCATCCATACCAGTACTTGCCCTTTGGCTCCCTTTCCCAGACTAGCCCAACATGGTCCACCCTGTCCACCGCACTCATCCTCTCTTTCCCCCTTTTTCCCTGGGCACTTGCCACCTTGGCCTGCCCAGCACTTTCCTGCCCCACTCCCTGTGAGCATTCACCTCCTGCACTTCTCCCACTAACCCCTGCACTTACCACCTTCTCAAGCCCTTGCATGGTCAGATTGTCATAAGGCCAATATAATCGTTTTTTGTAGTACTACGTTCATGATTCCCTTGTTTCCTCCGCCCCCATCTTGTCTTGTGGTGCCTAGATTATACTAAGATTCTGGGATCATGTTGTATAATACTTGCTCTTGACGAAGGGTCGAACCCAAATAGCATTGAGCTCTAAACTGTTATAATATTCTGTTTTATAATATATGTCTTTTATAACGCGCCTGTACACAAGTGTTTCTAGGCACGACAAGACACGGAAGGGGAGTTTAGTCATTTAAGCAGGCCATTGAGGTTTCTTCATAATTGCCATAATATGGAAATGGTGTAGCTCTTTTTTGCCAGAACTCTGTTCTGGTGTATACTATTGAGCAGTTGTGAACATGCTGGCTGACTGGCAATGTGTCAGATTATGGGGTGTGTCCTTGATTTCCTACCTGTCCCTCTATCCCTTCCCATGCTCTGAAGTGGCCTGTACTGCAATCTGGCCTGTGTCAAAACTTGAAATAAATAAATGTGACACACACGCCCTTGCTCACCCATCCCCTCAAAGTCACGTAGTAAGGAAGATGGAATTATAGGTTCTATCTTTGGCCTGTTTGCCTGCCAGGGTACTCTGGCATTGCGACCGTTCTGCGCAAGCATACACCTGTGCGGCTACACCACCCCAATGACTGCAGGGCACCCTGGGTATAATGTTAAGCAGTAATGACTCCTAGGATTCATAAACAATAGCAAACAGTACTCGTACTCCGCACAGGTAATGTAGACAGACATGATAACATTCATCAATTGTTGAAAATCAATGAACTTGCAGGTCGCTGTTCCGAGTCACTTATCACTTGATGTGTTCTGCACTCTGAAGAAAACTGCACTGAGAATGGGTAAGTGTGGCTGGCTGACATACCCCAGAGCAGATGTGGAGGGGAGGTTTGAGAAACCTGAAGGTGTCTCCCTGTCCAGTCCCCAGGGATCTGTCATCCAGGTGGCCAGGACAAGGCCATCACTTTTGGATCTAGTTATTGGGGGTGGCCAGTGCGGGAGGATCACCTCGATGGGTGGTTCTTCGGGAGTGGGAGCGGTTCATCGACGGGTGAGACGCAGTATCCCCCTTCTTTAAACACCTTTTCCCCATGCTACCACATAGAATATACCAAAACACTGTCCCCCCAACAAGAACACTTCTGCACAACACGAAAGACAACAGACTAATACCAGAGCTGTTTACTTAACATGTCCCAATGCATGGGTCAGGCAAAGTCAGGCAATTGATCAGAATCACACACACCCGACAGCCCTTTCCCGTCCCCACAGGGATAGAAGGTGGAGCACGAGAGCAGCACAGGATGTGCAAGGCAGACCGCACGACGTGAGAGCTAACCCAGCACGGCAGTTCAAGGGGAGGAGAAAGACGGGGCAAGTCGAGAGTACACCAAGGGTAGAAGTGACCTTGCACTTATCGACAGAGACCTGTGCAGCCGCAAGAGAAGGGATCATAAGACCGCGGACAATACCAGCATGTGTTGCAGCAGATGACAACGGTACCCGGGTGCCTCCTTCGCTGACAGCCACGCCGAGGAGAGACGCATGGCCCAATGGTACCAGCCTTGACTCTACAGACAAGAAAGCAAAGCAGTTCATCACAGCCGGTGAGTCGAGGGGAGAGCCGCTAAAGAAACCAAACTCTGTTGAACGAAAGTAGCAAGTGGCTAATTTACATTTGAATAAACAAATAACTGTTGGTATAAGAAAAGGGGAAAGCCAGCACAGAAGAATCAAACACCACATAGGTGTTGACTCGAGAAACGCTAGGCGATTACCCTGCAATTGAACTATAGTTATCAGAAGGCCTTGGGAGAAAGGCGAGACGAGGAGTCAAAGTGGTCATACAGGGGTCTTGTAAAATCCTCCTTACAGTTGCAAGTCTTTGACCGACGGATGATTGTGAAGCGGAGAGAAATGTATCCTGCATGGTGAAAAGACATTAAGACTTGTGAGTGCAAGAGTCTAAACTTCTAAGAGCAGTGTGCTGGCCGGAGATGGAAAGTCCGGCAGAGGTAGAACCCAAGAGAAAAAGTCATTGTGAACCCAAAGGGGTGAGGCTGGAAATTGAAAAGGGGTCCGAACCCTAAAGAGGGAGATCCAGGGGTTGAAAATCACCACCCAAAGCAACTGTCAAATTGAGTTGTCGAATACGAATGTGAGAGGTCTGCACCCGGAAGAGGGGGACACAGGGTTGAGACCATCACCCAAAGCCATACCTGGAGCAGAACTTTGTTTTTGTTTGTTGAAAATATCAGGCCCTCGAAGGCAAGAGACTTTTTATTAAAAAGAGACTTAACCATCGAAGAACCCGATAGCTGGAACGGAACTGTCGGCTCGTGCTGGAAAAGCTCGAGTGTGTGCTGTGCTCAGGAGACCCACCTTGCCCTGTGCTGAAAACCTGGGGAAGGGAGAACCCTTGCAATCACATCTTGACTTATTATTTGTGAACACTTCTTTCTTTATTGAAACCGCTATCCCACACGTTTTCTATAATTAGTTGTAAGGATTTGGCAATAGGTTTCTTTTAGTAGAGGCTTTTTATTTTGACAAGACACCACAATGACTGCCTTATTTTTCATTTGATGTCGAAGCTTGCTCCCATCTTAAATTTAGGTTAGGCCTTTTTCCACAATGCATTTCAGTTTAAGAAACAGCCTTAAACTGTGATCACTTGTGTCTTTCTTTACTGTTGACACCATGAGTTCCTTACAGAGGCGAGAGTTGGAGTACTGCAGCATACTGGGATCTTCAGTGCGCTCTCCCCACCTGTCGCCTCAACATGGCACGGTGCAGTGTGTTGCGGTGAAAATATCTCGGAAACTGTGCATCCTAGGGCCTTGCCACATGGTTTTCGAGGTCCAGGACCTCAAGTCTTTATTCCTCGTGTCAAAACCGGTCCTTCTACGACCACATTGATGTTTTAACGATTTTAGGCAACCGTCTCAAGTGTGAAGGGACTGAAATCCGCAGAAAGGGGTGGGGTGTCCAAATGTCATGTAGCCAGTAATGTCAGGAGGTTCCTAACAGGTCACTATGCAAAATTGGTGCAGATTGTTGGAATGGTGTGAAATTGTATGAGGAACATACACACAAACACACACATTTTTCGTTTTATATATAGAGAGATATTTGCAAAGGTCCTAAAGTCAGGCCCTAAAAGAGAGTGCAGAATATTAACCTCTATTTCTACACAGTAAGGGCAAAACACAGTAGATGGCCTATTTGCTTTGGTTATAGAGAGTGTGTTACTAGGATGCCAGAGTCTCGCGACTAACGGTGCAAGTGCACGATCTCCTCTAACTACAGTAACCACTCCTGGAACGCATCCATTCTGCAAAGCAAATACTTAGGGAAGTCTCAACATCACTGTGTGGTCAACGAACCAGGCAATAACTAGTACAGGCAGTCCACTCAGACAGGATGTGCAACTTCAGTATCTAGGAGAAGGACAGAAAGAAGATCTTTGTGAGTTGGCTGAAGAGGTGGTGCACAAAGATTTATTGGCGGAAGAGAAAATATATGTACTCCCCTAATCATCACTAATAGACATTACCAGAGACTCTGATGAAGTCTCCTTAGCGAATGAAAAGAGAGAGTATGAAAGACCAGATCAAAGGTAGGAGAGAGCTTAGAAAGGTGCACAAGCAACACCCCCACACCCCGCTCCAGAGCAGCGGGACTAACACATTTTCTAGGGGACCGCATTTCGTCTTTCTCCAGGGGCTGCATTGCTCACTAGCCCCTTTCAGAATCTAGAAGCCCACCTAAAAACACCAAAATCACCATTGTGATGACAGCAGGGGGTTCAAAGATCCTATAAATAAATGCTACCAGCAGAAGCAAGTTGAGCAAGTAATAGTGATAACACATGGGATGCTGTAAAAAAACATCAGAGGGTGTGGCAGTTCCAACCAAGCCAAGAGGGTCACCACTCATGCCAAAAGGGCGCATTTACAGCATGTGGGCAAGTAAAATCAGTGATAAGTGAAAGGATACACATTTCAATTAGTAGGACGTTTACGTTTTCAGAGTGCTTCATAATGTAAAATTGTGAAACAAAAGCTGTGCTAAAGTATAAAACACGTTGAGCTAGTACAGTAAAAGTGATTGGATTTGGAAAAATAAACCATTTTGAAGATATTGGAACATTTTACAATGCCATGTGTGTACAACGATTAGGGCAAATTGAGTCAGTGCCATACATATTAGGAACTGGCTGCCACTGGGTGGCAATGCCGTGACATTTGTAGCTCTGCTTGGCATATGATAGCAATACAGGCACGAGTGTGGTGGCACAGTAGCCCACACAAGGTCACTTGCTGAGCTGTCCTGGTGCACAGGCACCAGAAATGCCCACCGCTCACATTCAGCGAGCAACCCACTATAAGTTCATATCCTGCAGCAGGGCCAGCTTAGCCTTTCATTCTTTTCGGGTTGATACATTTAGCACGACAATGTTCAGCAATAAAAACCTGGTGCAAGAGTGCTTAAAAGCATGCAAAATCTTATTCCAGGCGGTTCCACAGGCAGTACCTTTGGGGTTCTTTGGGTCCTTGGGGCGTTGGTTAATGATTTCCTATGGGAGGGGAAAGAAGCCAGAGTCAGCAAGCGTCTGTTAATGGCGTCCAGAAGGGAAGGAGGACTGGGACTTCTGAATTTTAGGAGGTACTTTGAAGCGGCCCAGCTGAGAGTGATTAGGGAATGGTTGAAAGGGGAGGAGGGATCGCAAGACAAGCTATGGGTAAGGATGGATAGGGCGGTTGTACATCGTGAGTTGGCGGAAGTTCTTTGGTTGCCTAAATCTCATAGGCCCGCACATTTATATGAGAGCTCAATAACTAAGCTCATGGCAGATACCTGGGATAAACTCTCGGGGTCCGTAGGGATAACAACATTCCCCTCCCCATTCATGCCAATTTTTGGTAATAGGGACTTCACTCCAGGTATGGAGAGAGGGGCGTTCCAGCAGTGGCAGGATGGTGGCTGCAAGAAGTTATGTGATATGTTTTGAGGGGGAACTTTGTTGACTTTTGAGGATTGTAAAAGGGAGTTTGCGATACGAGAAGAGGAAAGGTTAAGATATGCGCAGATAAGGCATTGGGTGTTGCATCCGGTGAACAGGAAAGCGGCAACCAGGGAGCCAACAAAATTTGAAGTCTTCCTCCTGACCAATCCTGGGGTGAAGGGTCTGATCTCAAACCTTTATAAAATTCTGGGGAGTGAGATGGTGGGTCAAAGGTGGGGATATATGCAAAAATGGGACCGGGTATTGGCGAGAGAAATAGAAAGAGGGGAATGGGAAAAGCTATGGAGGAGGGCTCCTAAGCTGGTGAAAGCCTCCCAAGAGGCTTGGTACAAAATTTTGGTCGGATGGCATTATACGCCAGCTCAACTTCATAAAATTTACCCGGGAGCCTCGGACAGATGCTGGAGGGGCTGTGGGTTGGAGGGCACAGCAGATCACATTTGTTGGACATGCCCAAAAATAGTACCGTTTTGGAAGGAGATACACAGGGCTCAGGAGCAGGTCTACGGTCTGGGGGATGACAGAACACCTGTCCAGATCCTACTGGGGATTGGAGGAGCTTGGTGTGCAGGGGAGCCTAAAGCGAGGGAAAAGGCGAGGCTGACATTAACGTTAGCGGCTATGATGGTAATAGCGCAAAGATGGAAGAGCCCGGAACCCCCCATGATACAAGACTTGTTGCGAAAGGTTTGGGAAATAGTATCTCTTGAATGGGCGACATATGCCATGGACAATAAGGTTCAAAATTTTGCTGCAGACTGAGGGGACACACTAACCTTTCTTCGATATGATTTCAGGATAATGTGGTGTCCGCAGCGCCTGAGACTGCTTGAACTGCAATGAGAAACAGGGAAAGGACGAGAAAGAAAACAAGTCGGGATGGAACGGAAGTTGCCCTGGGGGCAAGGGGGAGCAGGGATGGAAGGGGGGGGTTTTGTTGGAAGAATGGTTTAAATATGTTGTAAAACTTAAGAAAAAGAATTTACAAAAAAAAAAGCGTGCAAAATCTGGCATGAAGCGCTACATAGGAATACAGCGTGTTATATCATGCATAACTGCAATTAGATGGTTTTACTAAGGCATTTGAGGACGCAAGGTATCAAGCTCTCTAAGAATGACTGGAAAAATGTTGCTAAGTACCAGCCACACGCACCCTGTTTTGGTTTACATTCCATGTGGTCAGAGTTTGTGCCCCAACCGTTTCCTTAGCATGTTATCTACTAAACAATGATGTTCTACCATCTTCCTCTTCTACAATGTACAGGTGTATTTCTGAATCCCAAAGGAATGCCTACCGCTACCAAAGGTACCACAAGGAATATTCCTTCTCCTGTGCGCAGTGTGTAATTTGCACCTGCGGCCCCCTAATTTGGACAGGTTCCATTTCAATTTGGAATGGAGGCAATTCCTTCATTTACTGAAAATGAAAGCCTGATCATGGCCACAGGTAAAAGGAGGCGCAACTTGAACCCATGGCAGAAGGGTGAAACAATAAAGGCTGCCTGACAACGACCACAACGAGGGAGGGTGAAATAACCATTGCTGTTGTGAACCCTGGAGAGAAGAAAGCTCCAAGAAGAACCTGTTTCAATCCTGAATGGATCCAGGATTCAGGAGGGAACTGCTTGAATCTTGAATGGTCAGGGGGGACGAGTGTAAGGCCCTCATTACGAGAAAGGAGGTAATGAAAAAAGGAAGGTGGAATGGTAATACCGGCATCGTTAACGGGTTAACGGGTCCGGGTCATTACGACCTGACAAGCTGCCAATACTGCCACCGCCCGTAGTGTGCCCCCTCATACCTGCATGCTTGCGTACACGCGCCCCTTCGTGGAGCAAATACCGGGATGCTGGTAATAGGAGGACATCACAACTCACGCAGGCATGCAAATACCGGCATCCCGACGGCGGTAATTAGGGCCTGCACGATGGCGGCCATGCAGGCATCGCAGACCACCCGTAAACAGCAATCAAGCCAACTGCCACAGGTGCACACAATCACCAGAGGTGGAGTCAATGGAGCTTGGGGCAGTTTAAAAGGACCACACCCACACATCACACCCCTTCCTACACCAAAATTATACCACTAGCTGTTGCAATCATGGCGCTGGAGGATATGCCTATACTGCTACAACTACAGAAACAACAGCAACTACAACAACAACTACAGCAGCAACAACAGGCAGCACAGAGGAGACGCAGGAGAAGGAGGGTGAGACAGGCCCAGCAATTACCACCAGTGCAGCCAGTAGTACCTCGTAGGCAGCCACCAATCCCTCGTATCAGACCCAGTCCATTCAATCTAACCCCTGACCAGATCCACACCCTGTACCGGTTGGACCGGGACACCATCACCACCATAGTGGACATGATCGAGAACGACATTTCCAGACTCATAGAAATAAGCACAGCCACCCCCCTGCTACTAAAGGTGGTGTCTGTTCTCCACTTCCTGGCCACAGGCACCTACCATCACACAGTGGGGCAGCTGCATGGCATTTCACAACCACTATTTTCACGCATGCTGCACCAAGTGCTGGATGCCCTCCTGAAGCACGCTAGCACCCACATATCCCTACCACGGACTGCCCAGGAGATAGCCGACACCAAAGTAGGCTTCCATGCACTGGCAGGCATGCCCAATTGTGTTGGTGCCCTGGACTGCACCCATGTAGAATTGGTAGTCCCCCATGCCGTGGAGGCGGTGTACCGCAATCGCAAGCAATACCAGTCCATCAATGTGCAGATGGTATGTGACTCCAGCAAGATCATCACACAAGGCTGCGCCTGACTTCCCGGATCAACACATGATGCCATGGTGCTGCGTAACACCACGCTACCCGGTCACAAGGAGCGACATGCTGGACGACGTGCCTGGCTGCTTGGTGAGTTGACTGACTGGCTCATGTAAGTGCATCGGGGTAGTGATGTGTTGGGATGCATACTCCACCTGGGTGGGAATGGGGGGGATGCATACTCCACCTGGGTGGGAATGGACGGTGAGTGGAGAATGCATGCAGAGCTAAACACTCCTGACCTGAACCTCCCAACCCCAACATTACACATCACTGGCACACATTTGACCAATTACGTATATCAATGACAACATGTAAGACGCACAACCTGGCCACCATGGGTATGTCAAGCAATGCACGACTAAACAGGATTGCAACTGTGCCAATGTGGCTAGTGTGACCATGCACAGTGTAGTATACACAGCAGAAATGGGAGGCAAAACATCGTCCTACAACCACAGTACATCCGCATCAGCATTCATGAATTCACCCTGCATCATCTGTACAACGCCATCCAGACTACCACACCATATTGCAGTATAGAATGCATCTAAACAATATTCGTGCATACGTACAGGGACATGTGCAGGTCGACAGCAAATAGCTGCGGCCATGACTGTGAATCCTGAAGGTGGCAGCTCAGACTGACTCACATAGACCTATCTGTATTCGCTTGCAGGTGATGGAGGATATCGCTTGAAGCCGTGGCTACTTACCCCTGCGATGAAGAGGAGTACAATCGAGTACATACCCGTACCTGTGTCGTGATTGAGCAGATCTGGTAGAGCACTCCTTTATGCACCTGAGAAGGTGGCAAAGATCACCATGGCCTGTGTCATGCTGCACAACATGTGCGTCCGGAGAAATGTACCACTGCCACCTGACATTGACATGCATGCACCGGGTGAGAATGATGAGGATGAAGATGGAGGAGAAGCAGCACTCCTGCCAGTACGTGATGCACAGGATGGCCGTGCAGTACGCCAATTACTGATTGACGAATACGTCTGACCCACAGGGACGTTGATAGATACGTGTCAGTGACACATTGTACACTGGGTCCATGTGGACATGCACACAGGAAATGTGGGAAGGTGGGCACTGTGCACCGTCATTAATTAAACATACACACGAAATGAACAATGTCCAGGCATTGAATGATTTTTCACACAACGGGTGTATTGCTATGAGCAGCAGAAATGTGCAACCCCCCATACCCGCAATGTACTCCCAAAACCCCCCAGTGAACTCCCAAAACTCCCCAGTGAACTCCCCCTAATTCACCCATTCACCGCCAACACCATCTGAGCCACTCCCATAGTTCTCCAACACTATTTCCTGGACTTCTTGATGTCTGGGGGCAGCATTTCAGAGTGCCTGGCACTACGTCTTGTTAGACGCACAGGGCTGCAGGGTGCAGAGGAAGTGGGGGCAGAGGAAGCAGGTGTGGTGGATGGGGTGGAAGCTGTGGGAATTTCAACGGCTGGTGCGGGTTGTGGCTGCTGAATGTGCAGCAGGATGGAAGCGAGGACCTGCGTGATGGCCCTCAGACTGTCTCTCATCAACAATGCTGAGGCATGATGGCGGCAGTATGTGCCGCTATGGCGGCTGTGGTCCCCGCTATGGCCTGGGCTATCGCACGCCTCATGTCCTCCCCATCGGCGACATATTGTCTGAGCAGGTCCAACATAGAGCCCTGTCTGGCCTCCACCCTCGCTAGCCGTGCCTCAAGGTTGTTGGTGGGAGCAGAAGTGGTCAAGGGTGCTGTGACCGGGCCTGCAATGGCAGTGCTGTCCTCGGTGAGGCTGCTGAGGTCAGAGTCATGCAACAAGGGATCCGCACTGCTGCAGGTGGGTGAGGGCTGAGTGTGGGGTTGGGGGGTGGACACGGGGCTTGGGGAGTGTGGAGTGTGGACATGGCACATGGGTGAGTCCATCCTGGTCCACATACTCCTCCCCTGCGGTATCAGTGTTGCTCAGTGGGTCAACAGCCTCGCCTTCCACTGGTGTAGCCAGCTCAGTGTCCACGGTGTCAGGTACCCTGGGTGTTGGTGTGGGCTGCAAGGCTGCCCCTGAGGTCGTGTTGTCGGTGGCCGTTGTCTTTGGCCGGGACGTGGATGCCCTTGCGGTTGGATCCTCGCTGGCATCTTCTCCATCGGTGCCTGGGGGATAGAAGAGATGCAGGCCATCAGTGATGGTGTTACATGCTAGCTGCATCATATGATGCTGTGGAGTATTTCATTTATCATGCATTCATATCTTACAGGTGTGTCACACAGGGTGGTATGAAGGGTGCATTTTGGTGTTTGATGCATGGCAGGTGGCATGCCGTTGTGTTGGGGTTTGTGTGATGTATTATATGAGCACGGTCCGTGTGTGTTGGCTGTGTGTTGGTAATGGGATTGGCATTCAACATGCATTTCAGTGTGGCTTGGCCCTCCATCTGCACAAGGATATGTTCATGTGTGTTTTGGCACATGCATTGCCTTACCTAGACTCTCTTCCACATCACTTGTGCTATGTCATGGATTCCCCTACAGGGATCTGCAGGGTCACTCACCTCCATCTGCAGATGTTGCGGCACCTGTCTCCATCTCCCCAAATCCCTCGATGGACTGCATCTGAATAAATGTGCTTGCAGTCTCCTCTCAGCGTGACAGTTTGGCAGGTGAGTGGGGACCCCCGCTTGTAGCCATAGCCTCCCTCCTGTTGCTGGCCAGGATATTCCGAACCCTGAGGCGGAGGTCATCCCACCTCTTTTTGCAGTCCTTCACTGTCCGTGGGGTGGTGCTGACTGCCGAGACCTTGCAGGCTACCTCCTCCCAGATCTCTTTTTTGCCCTGCTGCACCTCCCTCTTCAGGTTCTGCAGGTTGATCTCGTCTGCATGTGCGGCAAGGCTGTCTGCCAGCTTGTTAAGTTCTTCATCTGAAAAACGCTTTCTGCGCAGGCGGGGGGTTGTTTTCCAGGTAGCCTTTGACATGGTGAAGGGATTGGCACTGGTCTCTCCTGAACACAACTGGTGGTTTGGGAGGATTGTGTTTTTAAAGATGGCCGCCAGCGCATTTCTCGTTCCGACGCGATGACGTTACTTCCGGGTCCGATATTACGATCCCAGTATTTGTATGCTGTCATTACCGGGTCGGTATTAAGTGGTTCCTCCTAGGCGGAGGCGTTATTGGCGGGTCCCGTGATGGCGCTATCGGGGGGTTGGTGGGCCTTTAGCGGCATGCCGGTATGGCCATTGCCGGCATGGGGTTCGCGCGTGCTCGCACACTCATATTCACCCACTATTAGCAGCGTCATACTAGCACGGACCCGCTAGTTCCCCCATGCCGGTAATGACCCCGTTTTTACCGTGCTCCTCGTAATGAGGCCCTAAATCCTGAACAAAAGCTAAGTCCCAGGAAGGACCTGTGTGAATCCTGAACAAAAACCAAGGTGCAGTGATGTGAACCGAGTTGATCAAGGTCAAGGAGAGACTGTCAAGAGCCTGTAAGACTTTAAATGGATGAAGTCTAGGAGGAGTTCTGGCAAGGCTGGTGTAAGTCTGACAAGAGAAGGAATCATGCAACTTGAAACTCGGGGGAGAAGAGTAGTCTTGAAGTAGCATGGGAAAGCAGAGAGGCCTGAAACAGAGAGTGTCTAACTGCTGCAAGAATCATCTGCAGAGCACATTGTGTGTTGCTAACAAATAGGGATGGGCATTTAAGAATAGGTTTTGAACTGTTGTTTGGGCCAATCCCAGGGACATTACCGTAGTTAATGTAGGTGAGACAGAAGGCTACATGACTTAATAAACTTGAGTTTGAACTTTGAATTGGCCACATACTTAGGAACTCTCTGTTATGGATAAGCGTGTCTCGAGGAGATGCAAGGAACCATAACATTAGGCATTGAGTTCATAATTTGGAAAGTGAACTGATAAGGTGCTAGTCACCTGGGGAAAGACCCTGCTTTCTGTTAAGATGCCTTGTGTGTTTAGGACTCGGAAAATACCTTTTTCGGTTATAGCAATTCCCCTAGACCCTATAGGTTTTGATCCAACCTTTAGCCACCAATTTTTAACAATAAAGAGCGCTGTTGAAACACCCGCAGTCAAGTGCCACCTTTTGTCATTACTCGGCCTTACCCCAATGCCTTGAGAGAGAAAAACACACATGTAAGCAAATCATGTTAGTCAAAGTCTTCCTCTTCCTCCAAGTAGATCTCACATTCAACTTGAATGGAGGTCTCTTTCCTCTTGTTCAATGGTAAAGGCTCCCTTAGATCGGCCGTGGCATGCAGAATCCCTGTCAATCAGCAATGCGTCTACAAACAGCCTTTGCTTAACTCGTCTGCTATTCTAGTGTTATTATGGATGTGCGATTCAATCGCTTTGAGAGAAGCCAAACTGGCAAGACAAGCATCTCAAAATATTTAAAAGCTTAGCATGACGTATGGCACCCCGCTTCAACTAATTGTGCAATTTTCTATGTTTAGGACAATATTATTATTGATTGAATGTATGTCACTAATATTTGTGTAAGTTTCCCGCAAACACATTTGTGAATACCGGCCCCCTCTCTAGCGATTCCCTTCACTCGTTTGGGGTTTTTGGTTCTCCACTTGTGTGCGTGCTGTGTGGACCTCCTTGGGTCCACTCAAGGGCGTTACTAGCACTTTATCTGTGATGCGCTTTATTCTTATTGTGATGAGACAATATTCAGTATGGGCTAATGTAGATTTAATATGCAATGTTATCTATCTGTGAACAATAAAATGAAAAAGAAAATGTATGGACATTTTTGGGCTGTTTTGATCTGTTTGGTCCCCTCTGGGTTGTTCCGTCATTGAAGTCTGTTTAACACTCATTTATTAATTTAAATCGTGTTCCGCTTGACATGACCACTGTTTGATAGCATGCACATCTAAACATACCCTAACACGAGCTTCACAGCCAAAGGTCAGTCAAAAAGCCTCCTTGATATCACGCTTTGGCTCACCTATGGTAGCATAGGCCGAGTTCAAGCTTAACGTGCTCACTGGTGCTGCTCGATGAAAAAATAATAAAACTCATTTGAAACCTGGGGTAAAGCTTGAAAGGACTGTAGGGCGAGTAATACATTTATCAACAATGCACTATTATAAATCAAAATATAATAGAGAGACAAAACTCTTTGCAATTCTTATATATACTTATATTCAGGAATTAAACCCTTAAGGGAGGGAGTCTCTGAGATAGCCTCTCTGACAGCAGGACAGCCAGGACCGGTTTTCCACGTTCACTTCTCATACTTTACCCCACCTTAAGGCCGACCAGGTCTTCATTGAAAAAACAGAGATCCTCATTGTTGGCTCTCCCGCCCGCTTAAAATCACTAGATGATAGCTTCATTGCCATAAATATTGATGGTACCTTCATCCCTGTTTTGAGACCAGTAAAAACACTAGGCGTATACTTCGATGCTAACCTCTCCATGACCAAGCAAATTAACGCCCTATCCTCTTCCACTGCCTACACTACAAAACTTATCTCACTCAGTCAACAATTCCTCACCACCCAGAACTGCCTTACTCTAGCTCGAGCCCTCATCCTTTCAAAACTAGATTATTGCAACGTCCTCTTACTGGGCACCGGGACTACTAATCTTGCCAAATTGCAACTACTCCAGAGCCAAGCCCTACGCGCTGCCCCTCACTTAGAAAGGAATGATCTTATCTCCCACATTAGAAAAGAAGTTCACTGGCTCCCTGTCAAAGCCAGAACCATCTTTAAGGCTCTGATCACTGCCCACAAATGTATTCTTACTGATGGCCCTTGCTATGTGAACAGCAGTGTAACCCAAAGGTTCTCCACGTGATCACTAAGTTCATGTACCAGTACATTCCTGAATGGTCCTCGCTACAAGAGTAAAAGGGTGGGAGGCTCTAGCTTGCAAGTAGTCGCAACAACGCTTTGGAACACACTACCGGTTCACATCAGAAATTAGCAATCGCACCAGCATTTCAAGAAAATGCTTAAAACCTGGCTCTTTAACAAATTTGACTAAGATCGTAACCAGAGCCGTTGTAGGCTCTGAACATGTTGTAACTAAACGTATGTATGTAACCAGATTCCTAACGAACGCCGTGATACCGTTGGGTTTGGGCGTGTAAAATTGTTCATAGGCATCTGAAAGTCTGGCTCTTCTAACCAGTGTCTTTACTTTTGGCACGATCTCTATGTTAACTTAGTATTGCTAGCTCAACCCAAGCACCTCTCTGCCAAAACCTGCTTGGGTAATGTGCCACTGTCTTTGAGAAGGTGTATTAGATTGAAAGAGAACCCTACAGCGGAGAGAAATGAAGCACACAATGCTTGGAAGTGAGGCCCAGGAGGAGGACGGAGTCCGATTGCATCGTTGCGGGTTCGTGCCAGCGCGCCACACATGAGTTATTACTGCAAACCTCATCGAATTCTGAGGAGGGAGGCCCGCATGCAGGCTCCTTACAGTATGTCTTCTATTGCCAGACAAAGGTCCGCGAATGCCAGGAAGGGGGAAGGAGGGGGTGAAAATGCAACCAACCTTTGAAATGCAAAGGCGACTGTTGTGTTTAATTGTAAAAATGGTTGTAAAATAGCTGTTATACTTGATTGTTAAAATAGAAATAATGATGGTGGCCCGGTTAGGCATTTCCTGATCAACAATAAATGACTGGGTTAGTGATTAAATGCCAGCCTGATTCTCATTACCAGACAGACAGCGGCCATAAACAAGCACTATTAACCCACTCTAACGTGGGATGCATGGACAAGCTTTTATGGTCCCTGTGCTGGAATGTCTTCATGATTAACTGGCTTTGACACTTCTTTCTATAAAACGCACTACTTAAACTAGAATTTGCTTGGTTAGCACAACAAAAACACCTTTAAATTACACAATAAAAAAATTGCAAATGACAACGTAATTTTATTCCTCCAAACCCAGAACAGTTTTGTTCTGAACTCTATGCGATATTAGTGGAGGGCGATTCTTTGCAAAAATACCTACAGTAACAATGTAAACTTGGAGGGAAAAAAAAAGACCACGCAGCACAAATAAGAAATAAACTATTGCAGTGTTAGTGCTGTTTCGCTGGTTTCTTTACACAAAATGTGCACCCCCTGCAAGCACTACTGAAGACACCCCCCGCCCCGACCACTACTGGGCCCTCTGTTACATTTCGTCCATTAATACAGGTGAAGTAATACCGTTTATTTAATACATTTTTGTCAACAGCATACATATACAGTGTCAATGTGGGCAATGGGGCCAAAGTGGAGGTCGGGCATCTTGGGTGGGGCTGAATTACTTATCCGGCCTGAGCCGCTGCTGCACAGTTGTTATTCCAGGAGCCAAGCACAGAGGACCTCCCACTTGAGGCCCCCAATTGCACAGGAACCGTTGAACTGGCGCATGGATCCTACAGCGTCAGATCAACCCGCTGAGACCCAGGCAGTCCTACAGCGCGTGCAGAGCCTATAGCAAAGACGCGACCCACAGAGATAAGTACCACTAATTGACCAGTGCGGAATGTGTCTTGAGAGTGCAGAGTGGAGAGTTTGTAAGCTAAAGATTTGTCACAATAGAGACATGTTGCATAGTGAGAGCAATCTTATGACCTGGCATAGTAAAAGGGGACCACGCCTTGTTTATTTACAACCTTGTTCACAGTTACTGCTATGAGATGTAATTACAAGGCTTTTTTGCTGCTCTAAATCAACACCACAGTGGCCTTCCAGGTTAGAGTGGTTTTCAGTAAGCAGGTGCCCTGCTGAGGATACAGCCCTGAGATCACTGCCTAAGTAGTCCTTCAGCCTGAGCTGCGCACCTTTCAGATTTCCTCGACGTTGTGGAGTAAGCAGTTGCTCGGCTCCTCTGGATTCATCTGCACCGACATCACACTTTTTCAATCACTTCCCTGCCTGATCCTCAGCTGCCTTGTTAGGTTAAAGGGTGAGCGTAAGGTGAGCCAAAATAGCTTTGGGGAAAACAGGTGAGTTTATTGAATAGCTTGCTCTTTGTATAGCACCGAACAGTCCTTCAGGCCCAAAATGGAGAGGACGGGAATGAAACACAAATGAATTTGCTCCAAAACGGATACATATGCAAGATACATGGTGATCTGGACAGCTCATACACTTGGAAAAACATTTAAAAACAACAGATGGGATAGACTGTATGTCAGAAATGCAATTTACCTATTTTGCACCTCCCTGATAAATTAGCAAAATGATTTATTTTCATTTTGGCAATGGATCTCTTTTTGCATCCCTATGATTCCTTATTTATAGTTATAGATTCTTATGAATACTCAGATTACTAGACAGCCTTACGCATCTCATTGTTATAGATGCTTATGCGACCTCAATGTTAAAGGAGGTTAGGATGGACAGGTCCTTCTACATGAATATGGACAATCCGTTCAAAAGAATACTCATGTGAAAAATCAGGAAAACAAAGGCTGCCAGCTGTAGGTCATTCTTCCCATGATGGAGAAACAATGGCCACCCAGAAACAGTATCACTCCTGATGAAGCTGCATAAACAATGAAACACGTGTCGAAGGAAAGGATGTGTACCTATATATAAGGATCCATAAAGTGATTTTAGTAATACAAAGTCTGCAGGTTCATGTAGGTAGATGTAGGTTCCTTTATTGGGAGGAAGGAGAAGAACCCCGGGTGCCCACCACCCAGGTATCTCTCTCCAACTGTAGCTCCTGGAACCTATTGTAAGGAACCTTCCATGATATGCATTCATTCCATCACTCACTCATGACATCGCAGCAGCAAGGTGGGAAGGGAAGGGATACAAGATACTACACATATTTTATAACACTATGGACTCATAAGGATCTATAGCCATTACAAGCAATATTTGCACGAATGTTCAATCACATCCTGAAGTAATGCAATTTCTGAAAATCCAAGAAAATAACACCATCTTAAAAACTGACTGCAGTGTGACTCATTTATTCGAATTGGAAGCGCAGCTGAACTTAGCATATTCTCTATAGGTCTTTGCAGTATTGGTTTCAATGTATTTGAATAAAGCATCTGGCGCCTATTATTTCTATTATTCTCTGGGAACAGTATTGGGACCCTTTAAACCAACTGCCCTTTTAAAGAAAGAAAACACCGGGAGATAGTGCTTAATGTAGATTTTTACACAACAAAAGGAATTCACCCTCATGGCCGCCAGAAAGATTAACAAAATGCAGTAACTGGATAGTTCAGTGTAACGTTTCCAGAATCTTTCACTTGTAGCAATAGCCAGAAGGGAATTGCACCTTATCACAGAGGAACTGCTCAAGCAACACATCTGTTACAGATGGACATACTACTTTGTCTTCCATTTCAAACTGCAAGACAAGATCCTCACTGTCATACAGGCCTAAGAATGTGATGGAGAGCCGGACAACCAGCTACCTCCTGAGTGGACCTGGACTAGGGAGAGGAAGTGAGGAGAGGATACGAGGAGAGAGCGGCGTAGCAGAAGAAGATAGCACTGAAGCACAGCAGGCTGTTAGGAGACTAGAACCAAGACCCACCATGATGGATGAGGCAGGGCAATGGTCGGAGTCGGCTGTGCTGGCTATGGAATCTGACAAACCCCCTAAAAATGTTTTTGCAAATACTGGCACTTTACCAGTAAAGACACAGACATACTTACGCCCACTTACCACCAGTCTTGTGCAACACAATGGCGGCTGAGAATGGAACCAGCATATTAGTACTTGTTTTGGATTCTAGCTGGAAACATAATGCCAGAAACAAGATCCCAACGGTGCAACAAGGAGGGAAAAGGCAATGCCAGAAAAACCCTCAGTATATTAGCGTTCCAGGATTTGATGCCAAAATGCAGGTCCAGAAGGATTAGAATGAGGCCAGAGTACCAGAAAAATACGATAATGCAGAAAAGGTGAAGAACACAGAAATTGGAAACAGCTCCAGAAAACAGGAAGAAGATACTGAAATAAGGAGACAAGGAACAATGTTGAGATAAAAAGGAAGGCACTGAGGAATCCGGAGAGGCAAGAGAGAGTACTTCAACAGGATTCAAGAAGAATAGAGAACACAGTGTATGTACTTAGTAAGTTGAGACGCGTCTGCTCAGCCCCTGATGAATGCAACGGTAGAGATCGCAGTAGGTGCCATCTTGGATTAGAGGACTAGACCGCTGGTGCAGAAACGTGAAGGAACCGCACGCTGTGGAAAATGCCAATGTCGCCATAGCGACCAGGATGGCATTCTTAGAATGCACTACATACACAATGGCGAAAGAGACACAGCTAATGCCATATGGACGTTTTTCTTTTCCCACTTTTCGATTCACAATTAAAATACAAGCAGATTTTGTTCTCACCAGAGATACCCATGGGCGAAGACTGTGAGGATCGTTATTAGGCTATTATACGGGTAACTCCACAGGACATAGAACTCCACTATTATCTAGTGATGAAGTGGCTGACTTCAGATCCCAGAAATCTGTATTCTTCTAACCTCAGCTTTTTGCAGTTGACCAACGTTGGGATGTTCTGGGGAAATCACTTCAGCTCCCCATGCCTTAAACTGCAAATGTAATTTAAGTATGTACCGAAAAAAATCGCAACTGGACCGTGCTCTGTTCAGTATGATATGATATGATAGTTTATTTATATAGCGCCTATACACAATGTGTTTCAAAGCGCTTCAAGGCAAGGGAGGGAACAAAGGAAAATACAATGACATTCTTACAGGGCATGAACAGTAAGGATGTGAAAGTAACTATCATACTCGGCCTGACGACATTTCAGATAGTGCAAGAGCTAAGACGTAGATAAGGAAGGGAGGGGGAGAGTGGGATGGAAATGGAAACAGACAGGCGACTACCGTACTAGGCCTGACAACATTTCAGATAGTGCTGGAGGCGGGGTGGGGATGAAAAAAAGAGTAATGGGTTAGTGGAGGAAGCAGACGAGGTTGCTATCATATTAGGTCCAGGGACAATTTTGAAAGCGCAAGTGCATAGAAGAAAGTAAGGGGAGGAGATAGGAAAAGGGAGAAGGGAAAGGAGGAGAGAACAGAGAGTAAGCAGTCAAAAAGAGTGGAGAAGCAAGAGTGGAGAGCGAATGCAATTGCAGATGTCTGTAGTAACACATAATGTTGAAAGCCAGGATACAAGATGAAGATGGGTACAGCATGATTCAGGGCCACCATGAGTACAAGATGCAAAGGAAGTCCAGCATGAGAGCTGAGAAAGAGTGACGCACCATGAAGTCCATAAAAGTCAAATCCAGCATTGGCCACAAGACGGTGATGGTGAAACCAGAATGTATCAGGACAGACTCCTGCAGAAGTAGGCTGGAGGAGGTTAAGGGGGAGCAAGGTAGAAGAAGCAAGCAAAACAGGCAACACCTGTGTGCGAGAAGGGGGGGCACAAGGGAACATCACAGGGGGATCAGAGGGGATGGGGATGGCCTGTGGGGACAGAGGGCGTAACACATGTTGGTGCATGCTTACCTGCTGTCTGAGCAGGGGCTCGGGCCCTGGGTCCTCCTAGTCCAAACAGGTCAAATAGGAATTGCTCTTTTCTTCGTCTGCCCTTCACTGCAGACGCCCGGGCGAGAGACGCCCTTGATCTAATAGTTAAGAGCAGGAAGGAAGAGGCAGGGCTAAGAAGGTGGGTGGTGCTTAGGCCAGGCGACCTAGATCCACTTGCACCTGCTCCCCATCTGCAAAGGAAAAGAGGCTGGAGGGCTCCTTAAGTAGGGAAACAGAGCAGCAAGCAGGAAGGCCCCAGGTGGACGGGGCTTGCTAAGGGGTGAAAAAGAGCGGCAAGCAGGAAGGCACTAGGTGGGCGGGGCTTGCTAAGTGGTGAAAAAGAGCGGCAAGCAGGAAGGCACCAGGTGGACGGGGCTTGCTAAGGGGTGAAAAAGAGCGGCAAGCAGGAAGGCACTAGGTGGGCAGGGCTTGCTAAGTGGGGAAAAAGAGCGGCAAGCAGGAAGGTACCAGGTGGGCGGGGCTTGCTAAGTGGTGAAAAAGAGCGGCAAGCAGGAAGGCACCAGGTGGGCGGGGCTTGCTAAGTGGTGAAAAAGAGCAGCAAGCAGGAAGGCACCAGGTGGGAGGGGCTTGCTAGGTGGTGAAAAAGAGCAGCAAGCAGGAAGGCACCAGGTGGATGGGGCTTACTAAGTGGTGAAAAAGAGCGGCAGGCAGGAAGGCACCAGGTGGGCAGGGCTTAGGTCAGGTGACCTAGATCCACTTGCACCTGCTCCCCATCTGCAAAGGAAAAGAGACTGGAGGGCTCCTTAAGTAGGGAAACAGAGCGGCAAGCAGGAAGGTTCCAGGTGGGCGGGGCTTGCTAAGTGATGAAAAAGAGCGGCAAGCAGGAAGGCACCAGGTGGGTGGGGCTTGCTAAGTGTTGAAAAAGAGTGGCAAGCAGGAAGGCACCAGGTGGGCGGGGCTTGCTAAGTGGTGAAAAAGAGCAGCAAGCAGGGAGGCACCAGGTGAGCAGGGCTTAGGCCAGGAGACCTAGATCCATTTTCACCTGCTCCCTATCTGCTCCCAGTATGCTGCAAAATAGTGCTAGCAATCACTATTTCCGTCAAATTCTGGTTTCTGTAATGTCCGATCTCAAGCAGATCCAACCAACCATAGAGTTCATGTTCCACATGGGCCTGCAGAAGTAAAATAGTTTCCCAAAAGTTCTTCGCTGCCCCCTGAAGCTGGGTCAGCTCCATATGAAACGCTGTATGGAAATACTCATAAATCTAGGAACATCCACATAGGCCATCCACAATATGCGTGTTTGGAAATTGGAATGGGCTCGCTTGCAATGTGGAATACACAATTACTCCATTGCATTAGTGCTACTCTCTTATATCTCATACTTCAAAAGTAACTATGAATTGGGTTTTCGTGCCATAGCACTAGGCGGGTGACTCTCTCACAGCTTTCCTTTGTATGTTTTGAACATATTGTTCTATTGTGATCTATAATTTGCAATAAAAAGAAGGTGAAAGCAGGTGCCTCTAAATCCCCCACTATAACCAATTCCATCGACGATCTCTGTGACAGAATAGCAAAGCCCAGCAAAGCTTATTCCTAAATAGCTTATGCGGCGAGGTATTCACTTGCTGACCTCAGGAACTATCTCCATGGGCTGCTCCGGCGGATGAAGTATAACTTGGTGCATTCGTTTTAATGGCTGTGGCTGTTTGCCAGAGGATAATCAGCCATCAATCTCTGGATCAAAGCATTGACTGGTCCATGGTCGCAACAGGATCAAGCGAAAATTTGCTTCAAATGCTACAGTCTATCTGGGCTAACCTGCATCGGCCAACGAAGGGCTCCAGCGGACACAGCAGGTTACTATAATACATATAAAGCAGTACAAAACCTCCAAACACACATTGCATACACTGCAAAACAACACAACGCAGAGTAATGCATCATCTATGAGGATCTCCACCGAATACACACCGGATCCGCGTTATGTCATTCTAACCGTACCGTTAAAGCTTGCAAATCTATTATAAATCATAAAGCAGGTGCAAAGTAATGCAAACACTGGTTAGAGGCTCAAGTTCTACTTTGCAAAAGAACTTCCCATAAAATGAGGTTCGCGAACATTTCTCTTTACATATCCAAGGACTTCTTTAGATTGCCATGTTTAGTTCAATAGTCTTTCATTCCAGTTAAAGGACACCAGAACAAATTCTGATAAGCATGTTTCCAATTGAGGTTGATACATTGTTTTAGCTCTTCACTGTTATTGTATTAAAGGTGTTTTATGAAGATAATTTGAACAATTGAAACAGCAACACATCAAATAATACGTTACCAAAATTCAGAGTAGGTCTTCCAAGAACATAGAGCAACCCAAATTCAGACCATGAGCTCGGCATTTCTCCTGGGCCTTAAATGAAGACCAGATCTTATTTAAGGTTCCCACCTATCCCCTACACCTTTTCACAAACTTCTCCATAACCTACTCATTAAATTGAGACGCGTCTGCTCAGCCCCTGAAAAATGCAGCGGTACAGATTGCGGGAGGTGCCATCTTGGATTGGAGGACTAGACCGCTAGTGCAGAAACATGAAGGAACAGCACACGGTGGAAAAAGCCAAAGTCGCCATAGCGACCAGGACAGCGTTCTTAGAGTGCGCTACATACACAATAGAGAAAGAGACACAGCTAATTCCATGTGAACATTGTTCTTTTCCCACTTTTCGATTCGCAATTAAAAAAATACAAGTAGATTTTATTCTCACCAGAGATACCCATGGGCGAAGGCTGTGAGGTTCGTTATATGGGTATCTCCACAGGACATAAAACACCTGTGTGTTCCATATTTCAGCACCCCCAGTCCACAATTGCGGGGTATGTACTTAACTTCCATAGTCTGAGTGTCAGCTTGCGAGCCAGTATAGTCACCATCCTGATCCACACTACATCACCATATGGCAGCTGAGCCACGACTCCACTGACCCCACATTAAACACTTCACAACTACTCTGTACCTGGGTTCAAGCCCATCAATGTTAAAGGAACCTCAATCTGGGACTGTTCCGGTTCAAAGAAAAAACTGAAAATTTGATATCTCTTTCAAAGAAGAGCGAGAGGGTTTTGAGAAAAATTGAAGATGCTGGGGAGCTTCAATCACATGACAGTAAAATGTTCTTCTGTCAAATAAGCTTGTCTTTCGTCAGTCAAGGTCAATACAGTAGACACCAAGAAACAGGCTCTCAAACAGAAACGCGTTGAAATGACAGATTGGCAAAGATAGGAAATCTCTACTTAATATGCCTGGCCACCAAAAGAACTTCGGAATTGGGTATTATTCAAGACCACCAAAATACTTCTTCTTTAGAAAGTGTGCAAGGTCTTGTGTCTCATGGCTCTTCTGCATGTTACAGATTTGATTTCCTCCCGAGGATTACATAAAATGGCTACTGTGTCAAACCGACTTTCTCAGTTAAACCAGAGCAAAATGCTGTATCCGTAGGACACTTGGTTGCTTCCTTCAGTGGACTAACTTTGCTGAAAATGTTGGGGGGGACATGATATCTGAAGAAAAGGTGCACCAGCCAAATGAATAGGGACAAAATGGTGTGCCATGAAAGTTTGGGAGGACAAACACCCCCCGTACGCCCCTAGAATTACACCCATAGCTTCCTTATAACAGATCTCAGTCCATGGAGTAAAGCAACTGTTGTGAATTCGTCGAACGATACCTGAAGCAAGATACAAACTCTGTTGTCTATTATGACATAACAGACTGTATTACGCAATGAGAGTCATACTGCCAGAGAGCAACAAAGCATACAACCTGGTTGTATTCACCGCACATTATGGCATTCACATCAAAGTTAAGAGTTGTGCTTCACCAGTGAAATTCACCCGCAAACCCACTGCGCCTGGCAATGCAGACAGCATTTACATGAGGTTGTAGCTCATGGCACTTTGGTATTCCAGTGTCACTAGGGGAATTAGAAACACTGCTCATATTAAGACCAAACTCCAGGGGTTCCTTCCATGAACTGGTTTGGGCACCAGGAGGGGATGCTTCAAGATCAACTCCACACCTTTAAAGTGCCCAAAAAGGCCCTCCTTTAGGAGAGAGGGTGACACATAGCTCCCATGTGCTAAGTGCTTTCATTTAGGCTCAGCTCCCCAATTGGTGGTTGAGCAGAAATGAAAAACCTGAGTGGTCTGAACAATCCGTTTTTGGGCTCACCCAGGCATAGATGCAATACTTTTGGCCTCATCACGAATTGGGCGCTAATCCCAGCAGTATTACCACCAGGGCTATTAGCCCCACCGGCAAACCCCCCGGCGCTTTTAGCGCCGGATCACGGGTTTGGCGGAACGGTAAGTACCCATTCCCCATTGGGCCTATTCAGGAATGTCCCATTCCCCATTGGGTGCAATGGGGAATGTTCGGCGTTATTACCGCTGGCGGTATTACCGCCAGCGATAATAGCACCGAAAAATCAGCAAAATTGCAGCGGATTTGCCCCCAGCTCAGAGCTTGGGGAAAATCTGTCAAGCCTGTGATTTGGCGGACCCTTAAATGCGGCGGTAATAGCGTTACCACTGCATTTAAGGGTTACCGCCAAACTCGTGATGAGGCCCTTTGTCTAATCCCTCTCACCAGGCATTAGAACCCCAGCTGTGAAAGAAATGCTACCTGCCCCTATGGGTAGCATATCCTCTATAATGTGATGCCACTTTGATCATATGATTGTCGAGCAGTCAAAGCAGGTTAGAGCAACACCTGCATTCCTTAATGACCCACAGTACTAGGAATCAGTCTCCAGGGTGGGGTATCTAGGATGCTGCTCCTGGTGATCAAAACAGCTGCCACCTCGCCAGCAATTAAAGAAAGGTCCAGGGATATCAAACATGAAATTTATATCCAGAGTGATAACGTGTGAAAACGATTTCAAAGCAACAACTCCTGCACGAAAGACTGAACATGAAAACAGAGGATACTGCCTGCAGCTGTCAGAGGGATTTTCTTCTGGAGGCGCCCAGTGTCTGAGCAAATGTCTGGTGCTATATCGCTTCTAAGTCACCTACTTCTGATGGATATGAGCGCTGCTTTGGAGGTCGTGGTATATTCTGTGCACACGATCATCCCTGCACCTATGTGCGCATAGCAAATCCCAGAATGCTTTGTTGACATGGGCATTCAAAGCATAGTAACATTGCCAGTTTCTAATATCGGACCCTGCAAAGGAATTCTTGCTTGCTGAGCTCATTAACAGGGAACCACTTCCATTGTGATCTAAATACTCTTTATCCACGAAATTCTCTGCAGCGTGGGCCAAGTGTGACAAGGCCAGTAATCTGACCTTGTCAAGTGGAGATGGGGTGGAAGGCCTAACAGGCAGGAATCCAGAGCCAATACTACACCAGAGGGGGACAGTGACAGTTGGGATGCCCCCATTTCCTGCCTCCCCCCAAAGTGCCATCTTTTATATGTGCAGTATGCAGAGGAGGGAGTAGTGAGTGTAGGAGAGGCTAGCAAGATCAGAGGGGGAGGCAGCATTAGAAGGAGCGAGGGACAGAGGGAATAGAAGGCGTAACAGTGAGAGGAGTTTGGAGTAGGACAGTGGAGAGTGGGGAGAGCAGTGCATGGCGATGGAGAGGAACAACAAGGAATGAGAGGGAGGCGACTGAGTCAGCAGGCCTGGGGCCAGCAGGAGGGCCAGCACCCCCAAAGGCCACCCCCTGGCCCCTGCTAGAACAGAGCTCTTGCCAGTGGTGTTAAACCCCACTGTAAGGGTGAGTGGGGGAAAGGCAAGGGGGATTTCATCCTAAACATGCTGCAGCCACTTCAGTGTGATTTTCAGGGTTTGTCTGCTTGTCCTGGGCAGTGATTTATGCCCCACAGCCATGAAAGCAAAAATGACCAGGGACTGGAGGACCATTTACACCTCTAGGTGCTCAAGCAGGCCTCCTACAACTATCTAGCAAGATCCTGTGTTGCTTTTGTTTTGAACTGTACTGGTCATTTTACCTACATTCCCAAAATCCCAGTTAAAAGGTAGAGATTTTCTCAAACCTAAAGAAATACGTTGATAACTGTAACTTAAAGTATGTTTCTTTTGTGGGAATATTCCCATCATGGTTAATAACATGGTTAACTGCAACACACAATACATGGCATGTGATGTTGCTTGCACACAGGGGAGAGTGTAGCAAAAACAAAAAGTGATAGATGCAAGGCTTTGAATTAAGCAATACCACTGCTATTGCTCTGGGAAGCCTTCAATGCCATATGTTTTTAGTATGTCTTTGCCATTACAAAAGGGAGGACACCATTAGCAAA
The DNA here is from genome assembly GCF_040938575.1 of Ambystoma mexicanum. Taxonomy (NCBI): domain Eukaryota; kingdom Metazoa; phylum Chordata; class Amphibia; order Caudata; family Ambystomatidae; genus Ambystoma; species Ambystoma mexicanum. The sequence goes on along the minus strand of NC_090928.1, from coordinate 770,285,196 downwards.
TGAGCCTTGGTTCCGCCACCAAAGGGTGCAGTTCAACCTCAACTGCTAGGCCATGGCCCCTCTGAACTGGAACACAAGCCACGGCAGGCTCTAGCAGTTTGGTCAGGGCTGTGCCCATTAGTGGCAGGGTGAAGGCTGATTTGCAAACAATGGCCTGGAAGACTGACCAAAGCAATGTTTTTGTAAATGCTCATTAACCTGCATGCTGGAACTTTTAGGCTTCCATTCAGGATGGATAAAATAAAGCTACAGCCATAGGGGGTCATTTTTCAAGTCAAGCGGAGTGGAAAAAGTGACGCTTAGTCATTTACCGACAATTTCCATGTGGTTTAAGATTTTGTATGATTTGGCAGGCGTTGTTGGAGAGGAGAGCTGACTTAATACATTTGTCTGCTCTTAGAGGTCCCTCTGCCAAATCTGATTGGGTTTCCACCAGCATGTATTTTTGTGCCGGTGGAAAATAAATGGATTCCCATGAAAGCTGTCTGACTTATACACCTGGCAAAAGCGGGCAGTTTCCAAAGGAATCCATTGTAGATGGCTCCCAGAATCGTTAATTGTGGGCAGGATTTACACTTTTTCAGACATGCAATGGAAAAATGAAGCGCAAATGCGATTTTGCCTGTGTTTTACTATTTACTTTTGAAATACTTGGAGGAAAGAATTAAAATTGCATGGAGGTGCCCTTTTGCAACCATGTGCAAACAGGAGTGGCCCCTCCCCTCTGTCCAATTTAGGATTAAAAACAAAATGTCCCCCTTACCTCTTTCATCAACACGGTTCAACAGTGATGTACATTGTCAGGTTGATTTGTCATGTCACTTGTGCATTTTTAAAGTATTATGTATACAATTGAGTATTATTTTATGTATTCAAACCATACTTCAACACATATTTGTACCAACTTCAGTCAGTAAGATGCGTGGTGGTCAAGCACCTAAATGAAAGGTTAGGATCAAATTCTGGCTTTACCACTTAACCAAAGTGTATGATCATGGGCAAATCATATGGGCAAAAATTCAATGTCACTGTGCCTTTGCTGCCAAAATTTGGTATGCCTAGTAGTGATTCAGTTTGCAGTAAAATCTATTCCAAAACAGCCTCACTCATGGTTTAATAGATGGGTAATGCACGTGCCAGGGCCCGCCAAGGAGACACACACGCATCTTTCTTTTGAAAATATAAGGCTGAATTTATTTAACAAAATTGCGACATTCAACAGAAAATCTAAGCAAACATGTCAAACGGTCATCATGGACAATTGCATATTACAAACAGTATGCACCAGACAATGACATATAGGCCCACGCCACACCTGGAGCTATACCAGGAGGCCAGACACCCCTAAACTTGCACCCTCTTCCTCCCGAACCTGCACCCCCTGCCCTGGCTCTCTCTCCTGCATGCTAGTACTCCCTCAAACCCTCAACTCACTTAAAATGTGTTGCAAAAATGCAACAAAAAATATAATTTTGCAGAGGAGGAGGCGACATCATCCTTGATTCTCTGAGCCTGGCCAAGAATTGAAAGGTGAAGGAGGAGTGGATATAATAGAAAAGGGAAGAGCAGATGGGAGAGGAAGGGAAGATGGGTAAATTGGGGTTGCCACACTATTTTGCTTGCTTCTCCTTCTCTCTGTACTGTTTTTGTAACTCATGTATAGAATTTTTTTTTTTAAAAAGATAACATAATATTTGTTAATAGGGCATGATTGAACGGGGGGACAGGAGCAACATGCTGGTCTTGAAACCAAGACCACGTAGAGCAACAGAGTTTCGAATCCCGGGTCTATGCTTAGAAACTGAACATAGGTATTGAGCATGTTGTAAAAAAAAATGATTAAATACACAAATAAATGATTCATTGTGACTCACCTCTTAGGCTGTGGTCCAGTAGTTAATTTGTCATGCTCTGACAATAGCTTTCCTTAAGGAGAAGGGGGAACGGAGGGTAGCTGAAGTTAGCAGGTAATGGAAAGTCAAAGGAGTGTGGGAGTTTATGGAAGGGAAGAAAGGGGTGGGTGGAAGAGGAGAGCAGGAATCTTTGGAAAGGGTACTGGAGAGCATTTGATGCACAGATGGATGGGGAGAGATTAACCATTTGAATAAATTGAGTGATCCTGCGGAAATCACTTTGTCAGCAAAACCGCTTAAAAGCATGGAACATTTGTTGCACTAGTGACAGCCATTAACTACTCCCACCCTAAGCTTTACCCACATGCACAGCCTACCCAGTCTTGCCCATGAATCCTGTTGCCTTAATTCTGCCACTGAGTGCAATCCTAAAAAGCATCCTGATCAGACATTCAAGTAGTCTTAGGGGTAAGTGTCTCGCCCCTGGGCCTAAAAACCTGGGCTTGAATCCAGGCTGCTTAAAGCAGTCACTAAACCAGTTGTAGGGTGTGAATGGTTTGTTCCAGATCCAGGAAGACATTTCTTGCTGGATTTGGGAAATCTGGTTCAATGTGTTTAGGGTGTTCCTACACATACACCCTATAGAAATTGGGCCGCCCTGATCACAAACAGGGCCAACACAGATGAACATTCCTGAAGTTGGGTATACAGTCTGAAGGCACACCCTGATCCTCTGGTAGGGACCGACCAACTGACAGAATAGAGAGAGTCTTTGGAAGTCCGTGAGGAAGTTTAGACAGAGAAGGCTGGCTGTCACGACCGGCTATCTAGAATAGACAGTAATGGTCAATATTCTTTACTAACCCGGGGAAAAGGGACGCCTAAGTTATGGTGGAAAACGCTACATCTAGACGAGAGTGCGATGGAAGGCCCTAGCGTCCTGCTGAAACCGTTATTACACATCCTGAATAATCTACGGGATTTTGCGTATTCTTTCAGCCATCTGTGACACAGGCCCTACAGGGGCTTCAGAACACGCTACCATTTTTACAGCAGAATTTTGTGTAGGCAGAATATGATCATAGAAACAAAGTGATACAATGGCAATTTGGGACATCACAGTCCGAGGAGTGGCATAAGGAATGGACGTTTGGACACAATGTAGAGTAAATACATGCATGGTACAACAATTTAGTTTGGAAATATGCTTCAAGATGATCTGTAATTTCACAGCCAGAGACTAGGTTTAACTCGGAAGGAGAAGTTCCGAGTTAAACCTAGAGACATAACATTTAGCAAACGTTGTTTGTGCTGGTTGACACAGATTATGCATTACTCAAGTGGGGGCCATGGAGGTGAGGGTTAGGGTCCAGTTAAACTGCGAAGCAGAGCTGGCACCAGAAAAGGAGATTGAATGATTGTGTACATAGGATTGCAAGAGCAGGTGTGTTGTCATTCAGTATTAATATCAAGTATAGCAAGTAAAATAGCTGTGTAGGTTGAGCTCTCGCTATTGTGATCTCCATGTTGCAGGTGTAAAGACTGGAGGGGGCTGTCTGTACTCCTGCTCTCTATATGGCAAAGGAGAGGCACAGAGGACCCCAGCCAAGATTCTCTATAGGGTAGCGCTGGTCGAGCAATTAAGGACTAGCTTCTCAGGAGGTGATGCAGGCTGGTTCTTAAGTACAGTGTAGTCCCCAAGCCCCCACAAAGGAATGTCCACACACTGCATTAGTTAAAACACAGTCTTTATATAATTAATATGCAAGGTTATGTACACTATCACAATAACTCACTCAGAAAATCCACAATGGCAAATGTATACATGTCTAAAGTGGTACCAAAAATTATTATCAGATTTCATTAAAGTGCATCAACTATACTATGGTCAAATGTCACAAAGATCAAGGAATACAAGTAACCAACAATAGATATAGGAGGAAAGCAGTTGGTTTGAACAATGGGCAGAATATTGACCTCTAGCTACTAGGCACAATTCTGTGTGGAGATCCACCCACCTGAGCAACCTCTAAATTAAAGATATATCACACGCCCAGTCCATATATTGTTCTATAAGTCTTGTTTCCTTCTATAAGGTTTCTACCCCCTACCGTACCTGGTAGAGCAGAGTTCTTCGATGAGGCTTCGATGGATTCTTCTTGAGTGACTCCCGTTAAAGCAGGAGCCACGGACCGTCAAGAGGTGTTGAAGAAGGTGAACTTGGCGTCGACGGTGTCGATGAAATGTTTGATGGTGCCGAGACCACGGCATAAATCCAGGCGGTGCTTGTTGGCGACGTCCTGCGAGGGTGAGGTGTGCGGGGCACCTTGGTGTTCGATAGTTCAGGACGGCAAAGAGTTCCTGAAGAACTGTGGCCCGACAAGGGTGTTGAGTCGTCAAAGTCTTTGTGGTCTTCAGGTAGCGGGAAACCCACCGGCGGATGCTCATCGGCGCGTCGACGGCCTGGCCTTCTCCGGCAGGAAAAGGCAGGCGGCGGTGCGGACGAGCACGTCCGTGAATCAAAAGTCCTAGGCAAAGGAGCGTGCGGCTCCAGTCGTCGGCGGCATGGCGACAAGCGGTCGCCTCTTTTTGGCAACCCGGCTTCGACGGGCCTCCAGCAGTTACGGCGATACTCCGAAACCTGGTCGAAGGCAATGGACTTCAACGGCATCGATGTCCGGGTGCTTTACTTCGTTCTCCTCGGCGGTCCCCGTCTCCGGTCGGCAGCCTTTCGAGGGTCTGACTTCCAGGGAGCTTTTGGTGATGGCATTGACTCCTCTGTAGTTCACACAGAACCTCCAATCCTTGGTACCTGCCTGGGAACTTGCCTTGGGGACAAGGACCACTGGACTGGACCAGGGACTGGTTGAGGGTTCAATAACACCCAGATCCAACATCTTGGCGACCTCAGCCTTGATGTGGTTCTTAACTGTATCTGATATACGGTCGCACCTGCTTTTGACAGGCACACTGTCACCAGGGTCAATTTTGTGCCTACACCATGGTGTAAGGCCTGGAGTCAGTGATAACAGAGAGGCATACTTCCGGAGCAAAGCCCTGCAGACCCTCTGCTGCTCTGTCATCAGATCGGGAGAGAGATGTACTCCCTCCACGGAGCCATCCTGAGGGTTGGTATGCAGCAAATCAGGAAGGGGCTCACTCTCATCCTCTTCTTGCTCTGAAGCTAGCAAGAGACATGAGAGTTCTGCTCGCCTGTGGAAAGGCTTGAGTCTGTTAACATGGAATACCTGAGGGGCTACCCCAGGGGCTCCCATGCCAACCAGATAATTGACTTCGCCCATCTTGGAGACGATCCTGAAGGGTCCAGTCCACTTGTCTGCCAAAGCTCTTGACTTGCTAGGCTCCATCACAAGGATTTCCTGTCCCAGAGTGCAATCCACTTGCGAGGCTTTAAGGTCAGGCCAGTATGTATTCAATTCCTGGCTAGCCTTGAGATTCGCTGTCGACTGACCCATCATCTGTGTCATCCTCCGTTTGAGGCCTAACACATAGTCCACCACTTGCTTTGCGGGACCTGGAGGGTTGGCCTCCTAACCTTCTCTGATCAAGTCAGGGGTCCCCTCACGGGATATCCAAAGAGTAACTCAAAGGGGCTGAAACCAACACCCTCTTGAGGTACTTCTCTGTAAGTGAACAGCAGGCATGGCAGGAGGAGATCCCATTTCCTCCTTAGGGGTTCTTCCAAAGCGCATAGCATGCCCTTGAGAGTTTTATTAAATCTCTCAAGCAGACCATTGGTCTGGGGATGGTAAGAGGTGGAGAACTTGTAGGTTACCCCGCACTCTTTCCACATGGTTTTCATGTAACTAGACATGAAGTTGGATCCTCTGTCAGAGACAACCTCCTTAGGGAATCCAACATGGGTGAAAATGCTCAGGAGAGCCCTGGCAACCACCTTGGCAATAACAGTCCGAAGTGGTATAGCCTCAGGGTACCTGGTTGCATGATCAACCAAGACCAGGATGAACCGATGTCCACCGGAAATGGGAGGTTCAAGGGGACTGACAATGTCAATGCCCACCCTCTCAGACGGTGTGCCAACCACTGGCAATGGCTGTAGTGGCGCAATGACACTTCCTCCAGTCTTGCCAGACAACTAACAAGTTGGGCAGGTCCTGCAGTGGGACTCCACTTCCACTCCCATCCGGGGCCAATAGAAATGGGCAGAGAGCCTCTGCTTAGTCTTCTTGGTACCAAGATGACCAGCTAAGGACACCTCATGCACCAACTGCAGCAGGGAGGGCCTGTAAACCTGGGGTACCACCAACCTCTTGAGGGCACCAGGTTCAGGCTTAGTGGGCTCACTAACAAGGAGCTCATCCTCCCAATAGATCCGTAATGTCCTAGGCACTTCTCCTTGTGCCTGGGACAGGGCCTGTTTCCTCAGACCCTCGAGAGAATGGCACTCTCTCTGTCCCTTACAGAAGTCCACCCGGGAGGGTCCACCTTCAGCCAGCAGGCATTGAAGATCAGGGTGGTCCTCCGGGTTGAGAACCTCTCCCACAGGAGAGTCTTCTGTCCCTTCTCCCTCAGGAATTGAGTTTGGGTTTTCCACTGGACCCAGCCCGTCCGGAGCATGGATCCCAATGGGTGCTGTAGGAAGAGAAGAAGCCCCCTTCACAGAGGTGGCCTTCTTGGTCTTCCGTCTTCTTGCCTTAGGCCTCGCCTTTGGCTCAGGTACCTGACTCACAGCCAGACTGTGTGTCACCTGTGACATAGTGACTGCAGCAGCAGTCAGGGGGAGACCATCCAAGATCAACCCCAACTCCACTAGATCATTACCTAATAGAATGTTAGCAGGGACATTGTCCTGAACCAGGACAGGAAGCATTGCTGTCTTGTCTCCAATCATGAGGACACTTCTCAAAAACCTACGGGTGTTCTGTGGGATAGTCGCCTGTACTTCTGCGTACTGGTCCAAGCCCCCAAGGGACACTAAGGAAATCTCTACAGGAGCACCAAATGTGATCCCTGTAGAGGAGGGGAGGACAGTGGCCTCCACCTCAGACATGGGGTAAGGGTAGGTCAGGCTGACAGCCTGGACTCAAAGTGCCTTACCTTTACACTTGGGAATCACCCCTCTTGTGATCCAGAGCCCCACAGTCCCAACAAGTGCCAGGAATGCGGGGTACGGCACGGGAACCACTGGGAAGCTGTTTTGTAGCAGGTGGACCACTACTCTTATTCCCTCCAAGGGATGACTTATCCCCAATCGATTTTTGGGTCTTAGGAGAGGAAGGTTTTGGTTTACTCGACTGTGATTGCTTCTGGGACTCCTCAGCTTTCTGAGAGGTGACCTTTTCTTTGTCCCTGTCCTTCCCACTGGAGTCCTTAGAGGACACCCGGTGGGAGACCCACTTGTCAACCAACCTAGCCAGCTTAAAGGGAGCCAAAAGGTTCTTGTCAGCAACATACTGACGCAGCTCTGGTGAACAGGCTTCTGGAAAATGCTCAAAAAACAAAAGGAGGGACAATTCAACAAACGTTTTCACTTTGTAACCATCTATCCATCCCATCATGTTCATGTGCGCAGCACTCACACAGTCAACCCAAGACACATTCTCTTGTTTCTTAAAATCCTTGAAGCTTTTCAGGTATTGGGTAGGTGTCTTGCCAAACTTGGCAATCAAAGCAGACTTCATGCACTCATACTGACCCCTTTCTTCCACAGTCAGTTTCAGAATACAGCTATATTCAATCTGAGGCATTCTGCTTAACAAACACATAGCCCAATCTCGCTTATCAACATCATGAATTGCACAAGCCATCTCAAATGCTTCAATCCACTGGAGGATATCAGAACCCTCCACAAACACACCAACCAAATCTTTCATAAACTTGGTGGCTGGGGACCTGCCACTCTCAACTGGTTTAGCTGAAGCCTCCACTCTAGCTTTCTCTAACTGGATTCTTTGGTACTCAGTGTCCCTATCTTTGAGTATCACTTGCTGTGCCAACTCCTCTTTCTTCAACTCAGCTTCTGTTGCCAACTTTTTGTATTGAAAAGTTAAAGGGATAGTCCAGTAAAAAGTTGTATTTAAAAAATAGATAGGCAACATTAAAAAAATAATACTAGCACTTTTTTTTTTAAACTTCCTATGTAAAATTTTGAGCTATTCAAGCTCAAAATTCGCAAAAGCCAGCACATGGGCGCATCCATTTTGTGAAATGGATGCCCGCCTGTGCTGGCTTTTGCTTTTGTGGCACTAATGAAGGAAAAGCCAGCCAGCTGTAGTAAACAAAAGCTACCGCTGGGTGGCTTTTCCTTCATTGGTGCTGTACGCGGAGGACGGGGACCGGAGACCAGAGCAGGAAAGCTGCAGCTGAATCTCGGTAAGTGCTATTTATTTTTTTTTTTAAAATAAGCACTAGCTGCGTTTTTTTTTCTAGGTTTTCCGGGCTGGAGGAGCCCGGAAAACTTAGAAATAAAACCGCAGCTTTAAAAACGTTGTATTTATGTTTGCGGTCGCTTTTGAAGCGACCGCAAACATAAATACAACGTTGTGTTTGAAAACGCTGCGGTTTTTCTTTCCAAGTTTCTCAGGCTCCTCTGGCTCGGAGGAGCCTGAGAAACTCGGAAAGAAAAACCGCAGCGTTTTCAAACACCACCGCGCTGTGTTTCTGCCTGCTGTGGCTATCACTTTGGGTCTCCGGTGCTCTCCCAGGGGAGCACCGGAGACCCAAAGTGAAAGCCAAGGCAGGCAGAAACACAACACGGTTGTGTTTACATGCCGCAGTGTTTCTGCCTACAGCTGATTTCCCATTTGGGGCTCTCGGGCCCGGAGCCCGAGAGCCCCAAATGGGAAAGCAGATTTAGGCAGAAACACAACCGCGTTGTGTTTCTGCCTGCCTTGGCTTTCACTTTGGGTCTCCGGTGCACCCTGGGGGAGCACCGGAGACCCAAAGTGATACCCACAGCAGGCAGAAACACAACGCGGTTGTGTTTGAAAACGCTGCGGTTTTTCTTTCCGAGTTTCTCAGGCTCCTAGGAGCCGGAGGAGCCTGAGAAACTTGGAAAGAAAAACCGCAGCGTTTTCAAACACAACGTTGTATTTATGTTTACGGTCGCTTCAAAAGCGACCGCAAACATAAATACAACGTTTTTAAAGCTACGGTTTTATTTCTAAGTTTTACGGGCTCCTCCAGCCCGGAAAAAATTAGAAAAAAAACCGCAGCTAGTGCTTATTTTTTTTTTAAAAAAATAGCACTTACCAAGATTCAGCTGCAGCTTTCCTGCTCTGGTCTCCGGTCCCCGTCCTCCACGTACAGCACCAATCAAGGAAAAGCCACCCAGCGGTAGCTTTTGTTTACTACAGCTGGCTGGCTTTTCCTTCATTAGTGCCGCAAAAGCAAAATCCAGCACAGGCGGGCATCCATTTCACAAAATGGATGCGCCCATGTGCTTGCTTTTGCGAATTTTGAGCTTGAATAGCTCAAAATTTTACATAGGAAGTTTTTAAAAAAAAGTGCTAGTATTATTTTTTTAATGTTGCCTATCTATTTTTTAAATACATTTTTTTACTGGACTATCCCTTTAACTGTTCCCGTTGTAGCTCCAATTTTAAAGGTTCAATCTTCAGGGCTTCTCCCTGAAGAGCTGTGCTGGGGTTTGGAACAGAGGCAGCAGGAATGGTGGCATTCCCAGAATCGGATTCAGCAAACACCCCAGGGGCAGAGTCCTCATTGGTTGCACCCCCCCCCCCTTCAAGAGTTTCACCATCAGTCTGGTAGTCCACCAGGGCAGCTATAAGCTCAGCCCTAGACTTATCCACAAAGTCTCTCTCCCTGGCTTCACAAGGACTCTGGAGAGCCTCTAAGCCCATCCTAGTCAATTTACCATTTGCAATAGACTCCATTGCTTCTAATGCAGTTTTCTTGTACACAACTAAACCTCAATTTACCAAAGTGCAGATATTTTGTAAGTGGCACAATTATACACTGATTCTTAAAACCATAAGCATCCCACCGCTGCCACCAGTGTAAAGACTGGAGGGGGGTGTCTGTACTCCTGCTCTCTATACGGCATATGGACAGGCACAGAGGACCCCAGCCAAGATTCTCTATAGGGTAGCGCTGGCCAAGCAATCAAGGCCTAGCTTCTCAGGAGTTGATGCAGGATGGTTCTTAAGTACAGTGTAGTCCCCAAGCCCCCAAGGAATGTCCACCACTGTATTAGTTAAAACACAGTCTTTGTATAATTAATATGTACTCTATCATAATAACTCACTTTATGCTCAGAAAATCCACAATAGCAAATATATGCAGTTCTAAAGGCGTACCACAATTATTATCAGATCTCATTAAAGTGTATCAACTATACTCTGGTCAAATGTCACACAGATCAAGGAATAAAAGTAACCAACAATAGATATAGGAGGAAAGCAGTTAGTTAGAACAATGGGCAGAAAATTAACCCCTACGAACTAGGCACAATTCTGTGTGGAGATCCCCCCACCTGGGCAACCTGTAAATTTAAGATATATTACAAGCCGAGCCCATATATTTTTCTATAAGTCTTATTTCCTTCTATAAGGTTTCTACCCCCCAATGTACCTGGTAGAGCAGAGTTCTTCGATGAAGCGTCGATGGATCCTTCTTGAGTGACTCCCTTTAAAGCAGGAGCTACGGATCGCCAAGAGGCGTCGAAGAAGGTGAACTTAGTGTTGCAAAGTTTGATGGTGCCGAGACCACAGTGTCGATCCAGGTGGTGCTCGTCGGCAACGTCCTGCGAGGATGAGGTGTGTGGGGCACCTCAGTGTTTGATAGTTCAGGACCGTAAAGAGTTTCTGAAGAACTGTGGCCCGACAAGGGCGTCGAGTCGTCGAAGTCTTTGTGGTCTTCGGGTAGCGGGAAACCCACTGGCAGATGCTCCTCGGCACGGTGATGGCTTGGCCTTCTCCGGCGGGATAAGGCAGGCGCCGGTGTGGACGAGCGCATCCGTGAATCAAAAGTCTTAGGCAAAGGAGCGTGCTGCTCCGTCGTCGGCGTCTAATCGGTCCCCTCTTCTGGGCAACCCGGCTTCGACGGGCCTCCAGCAGTTACGGTGATACTCTGAACCCTGGTCGACGGCAATGGACTTCGACAGCGTCGATGTCCGGGTGCTTTACTTCGTTCTCCTCGGCGGTCCCCGTTTCCGGTCAGCAGCCTTTCGAGGGTCTGACTTCCAGGGAGCTTTGGCGAAGGTTAGCGGTGCTCGATGGTCCCTCGGAGCACCGGAAGAGGGTGCCTAACCAAGTCCTCTCTCGGATCAGTCCTTGATGAACTCAACAGCTTTCAGATCAGGTCGAAACAAATGCAGCAGCAGTTCTTCTTCCAGCTGGGCATCAAGGATAAGCAGTTACAGTTACTCTTCAAGTGTCAACTCATCTTCTGAACCATTTCCAGTGGTGAGAGGTCCCCAGATATACTATTCTGTCTCTCATCCACACTGCTGGGTCACACTCAGCAGCGAATCATACAGAAGAGCATTCATGCAGTCAGTCAGCCAATCAGGCATACAGTGCATTCAGGCCATACTCCTCCCTCTCAGAAACTCACAACAAGGAATGTGCATTGGGACAAGTACCCAGCCATTCAACACTACACACTGCATTCATACCAGTTTCGGGGAGGGCTGTCTCTGTCATTGTGTCATACACCAGAAACCAGACATCCACAACAAGAAGTGCATATTGCTCACACACTCCATTCACCCAGGTCCCACCCACAGAGTGTACCCACAACATACAGTCTCTGGGAAGGCTCCAGCCAGTCTGGCCTCGACTTCACAACAAAACCATATATGGAACTTCCACCCAACAGCCAGTTAGGGGGAAGGGACAGGGTCAGGGCTTCCCAGGAATTTGGGAAAACAAGGTAACAGGCAATACAAAGCAAGAGGCAACACAGGCCATCTTGTTTCCTATCAGGAATTAACTGATTCTAATGGCAGGGCCTGGATATCCCAAAATGGAGGATACTCAGAGCACCTGTCAAATTCAGCATGGAGCTGCCACCAGCCCATACCCTGCTCTGTGGGCCACACACAGGTGCCCAAAAATATACACTAGGGGCACAGGGTTGCACCCCCACCCATGGGTGCCAACAAGGGTATCCCATGTCTCTGTACACCAAACCAAAAACAGGAAGAGCTAAACTGCCAGGAGTCCCATATGGACTCCTGGGCAGAAAACAATACAGAACACAAATGAAAAAGGACTACAGGACAAGGACAGGGAGGCCCTGTCCCTCCAATGCATTTCCAACATCACAGCAGGTTCGTATCCTGGCAAAGGCAACTCCGCCTTTCTTTCTTACGGGGTCGATAAATGTGTACCAGCTTCGTTCGGGATGATAAATGCATGTAAATATGTTCTATGTAGAGCGCTTCGGCGTAAACGCTATATAAATAACTTATCATTACCATTATCAACACACTCTAGGCTAGCCAACATACCACATTTATACGTATAAAAACACGCCTCTAGCACTGTAAGAGCCCCCCACTCCCCCCAGCAAGAGAAAATGTAGGGAACTCTGGTAATGTAGTCACGCTTGATCTACTGCTCCGCAAACTGCCCTGGAACCTGCTGGAGGTGTCCAGTGTTGGCAGCATGCACTGCTTACAAGGAGGTAGTCTAGAGACACAGGGAAGCCGATGCCACTCTGGGCCCTGAAGTGGACCCTTTTTAGGATATCAAATTGCACATTTGTTCATAGAGAAATAGTTTTCAATTCACCTCACACAATTCATTCAAATCCCATTTTAAACACTATCCAGTGAACCTCCGCCCGGGATCAGGAGGGCCTCTATTCACAAAGACTCTTAATCGGACACTAGAGAGTAAGGATTTAGACATTGAACCGTACATTTAACAACTTTCCAAAGCTTATTTTCACTACTGAAACCGTTGGTCAATTTTATGAAAATCAAATCCATTTAGTCTCAGAAACCAATGTAAGTAAATGGGCCCACAATCTGTAGTACCCATCACTGTCCTTCAAAAGACATAAATTCAATCTGTTACTTCAGATGCAAATATTACTTCCAAGAAACGTGAATTTGAAGATTGAAGGGCGTAAAACATGAGCCAAACATTAGTCTACCCGGAGGCATTGTGAAAATTGTCCTGCATATTTCGCTGGTGCAGCATCTGAATGAGTTTGCAATTGATTCGAAGGAATGGGAACACGATTGATCGCTCAGGCATGTGTATCACCGAGACCAAAAGCAGGTTATTGACATGATGTTCTGAAGCACTGGATTTCAATCTCACTTTCAATTGAAGAAAGACGCGTTGCTTTCGGTGGGTCTTCTGGCTCAGAGCAATTATACATGCCAGACAATGGAAACCTATTGACAGAAAAGCAATTGGTTCCTGGATTTGATCTCGAAAAGCAACAACATCCAAAAGGGGTGGGATTTTTCTAGGCTCCTTATTCAGTGAAAACCATTTAGAACGCATGATTGCCAGTGTCAGCAGGAATCTACTATAGGAAAAAGCAGCATAAGCCAAGCAGACAAAATAACATTCTATCCCTTTTGGCTCCACCCCTGATGGCAGCCATCATGATCATTTGCCACGCCAGTGATGATCAGAATGGATGCGGCTCAGAGCAGGCTAAGCATGGAAGTCCATTTCCTAGAGTTCCCGGTAATGCCTTCAATCATGGATCACACTTTACCATACATCATTTGGGAAATCTAAGGGAGCTCAACATTCCGTCTTACAACTTGTGATCATCTATGGTAGAGAATATTTTGAATGGAACGCCAATTACAGAGATTGCTCTAGAACAAGGAAGAGAATAGCTGTGCACCAACAAGTACGATAGTTTGGGAAGTAAAAAGAGTTCCTCAAAGAAGAGATGGAACAAGGAAGCTTGATGCATTTTGTAACTGTACCATTCTTCCCGACTGTCACTTCTGCAATTCTATGGTGGCCTTTTCACAGTTCTATACATGTCGCGTGTTTTAATGCAGAACTCCGTTTACCTTCCGTAGGGGAGTGATATTCACAGAACCGGGGGTGCTCTCATCTTGGCAGTACCCTTCAAAGCACCCGACAGCTCAAAACATAAAAATAAATATTCATCTTGCATTCGCTGTGTATCCGATTCATCAAATAATAATAGAGTTGGGCCAGACCCAATGGATCATCAAGGCTACGGAGCAGCAACAAAGGCTATGTTACTGCAGTCATGACTTCATCAAGGTTTTGTTGGAAGTGTTGCATTGACTATCATCATCCAACCACTGCAAAAGGGAAGCTAACTTGGATGCCTAATCTTCTGGAAGTGTTTCATAGTATCTAACCCGAACCTTCAGATTTTCCAGAATTATAACACCCCCTTTTCATTAGTATTTCTTGAAATTCATTGAGAATGTCCTTACTTTCTATTCCTATCTCTCAAATATTTAAATTGGGTGATTGTGGCTACACTCAGCTCCAGATAAAAGACTAAAGGAATATGTTCAACCCCTCTGGCCCCGTCTTTTGTTTTTCAATACTGTGCAAATGTTTCTGAAGTATGAGTTTGACGGAACACACAACTTAAAATGTAATTTTGCAATGGTTTATGAGAGTAGGCGAAATTGTGACACATTTGTGCAGACGAAAAAACTGATCACAGTACAGTTAAGACATCAGAGCAAAGGCAATACAGCTTTGTTATGACGTCACAATACCATCTTCGATTTTATTCTTGCGAGCAGTGGTGAGCTCTTAAGTCACTCTTCCAATGGGGCACTCTATAGGTGTCTGTTTACTCAACTGTACAGATGTGGGGAAAGCACCATAGATGCAAGGGGCGAAATGAAGGATACAAGGAGCGGAATGAAGGATGCAAGGGGCGGAATGAAGGATGCAAGGGGCGGAATGAAGGATGCAAGGGGCGGAATGAAGGATGCAAGGGGCGGAATGAAGGATGCAAGGGGCGGAATGAAGGATACAAGGGGCGGAATGAAGGATGCAAGGGGCGGAATGAAGGATGCAAGGGGCGGAATGAAGGATGCACGTTGGAGTCCGCTGGTACAAGAGTGCAGGGAGGTGTCTATCCATGAGTCTGCTGTTGCAGATGATAAATAACTTCCAGTCGTGCCATATTTTCTGTGTACAATTTACTTTTTGGAGGGATGACAAGAACAACAGACTACATGGCAGACGAAATAACGCCCAGCTGCGATAGAACAAGAGCCAGTGTCACATAATGGCCGCTCTGACCTAAAACCGGGTAGAGGATTTAAAGGACATCAGAAGGAATATGGACATAAATATTAGCAGCAAGTTTTATGTACATGGAAAAACTCCTACTTTGCATCTGGTGCCAACCAGGCAACAACTCCGAAGTCCTAATCCTAACCCTAATTTAATATGTAATGAATTACACATACACATGCTATATACCGGGGCAACACTACAAAGGACTGGGGGAAGAAACTGGTAGAGACCTCGGACTCAGTACACCCTGACAGTGCATGTAGAGAAGAAAAAGCAACTCTAACGGTACAATCCCAGTATGCCCCCCATGCCAATTCCATTGCTAAACACGTTTCCTTCAAAGACCACCAACTTGCCGAGTTCTTGTAGCCACTATTGCATCCTTGCAGGTCTTTCAACCCCTCAAGATTCTTTTGCACCAAGCACTTTGTTTCAAATGTCAGGCACTGCAAGCACTTAGAATAATTTAGCACATTTCACCATCTGAAAGCAGACATTAACAGATCACATTAACCCTAGAAGAAAAGGTGCAGCAATCCATAAACCAATCACATGTCTCGCGTATGTAGCACTGCCCCCTTGTCACATGTCAAGCACAGATCATCAGCTGAGAGGGGGAAATCCATCTACTTTTCAAGTGTGCCCTGTTTGCACCTGATGAGCCTTATTGCCCATGGTGCAGACCACCAATCGGCTAATACAACCTGAAAGAAAGCAGAGGGAACCTCCCTACAAACTAGGGCTCAAGAAGAGCGGGATTTCTAGGAGAAAGTCACTCATCCTCTGGAGCTGGAGCAGGAAGCATTGCATTGTATGTTTCAGGAACCTTTTTGCTGCGCAATGGTTCGGCTCTCCTTGGTGGCTTCACGAAACAAACCAAAAGAGTAACTGACAAACTCCAGGATGGCCAATAGGTGTACGTCAGATAAAATTACCCTGGCATGTCACAGTGGACAGAAAGGTGAGCAGGCTAGGGAAAGGGGCCGAGCTAAAAACCAAAGAGCCAATATAATTTGAAGTCAAGGGCAGGAAAGCTCCTTACCAATCAGGGATCAAGAGAAGGTGTACAAGAAGAGCAGGATTCCTGGAGGAGAGCGAGTCGTCATCTGGAGCGCTAGGGGGAGGAGGAAGCACAGAGCTGCTGTATTCAGAGGCTGATGGAGACAGCCTGTGACTAGTAGTTCTTGACTGGCATGTGGAGATGCCGATACCAGAAGACTCCCCAGAGAACTCTGAAATGCAAATAGAGCATGCATGGGTACTGCGAACCCGGAAAAGCACCTAGAACCTGAGACAAATGTTGAAAGGCCTCTATATTCCGTGTGGTTGCTGAGAACAGTAAAAACCACCTGGACCCTGAGGCCACCGAAGAGCATTTACACCCTGAGTGGAGATCTCAGATCCCTGAGAAGTGCAGAGAACCAGAGAGCCGTTGAAACCCCAAGAGATATGGTGAAGCAGGAACACACCAGATAGATCGAGGCAGACTTCAGGAAAATCCAGACTGAACACAGACCGCCATTACACCCAGCAACCAGGGCGAAGGCTTTAGGACACTGGGAAGAGATTCATTAGAGAGGGAAGAATCTTGCTTGTAGGAATAATACCCAGAATTGGTGTTGTGCTTCATTGAAGCCACTCCCCCACATTCTACTTCTGCAATGCTCCTATAACAAAAGGAGAGAATAAATATTTTCTTTTTTTCACACCTGGTTCCTGTGTGATCCACCCTTGTTAAAACACTGGCAATGAGGTACTTAACTCACTTTGAGGAGCGCAGCCTACAACATGGCACCCAAATTCCCCATAATGTCCCTGCAAATCACCCCGAACTTAAGTACATTTAAAACTGATCAATCAAACAAGCTAGTTCTTCCATGCCTGGTACTGGTGACGCTTCCCCAAAAGTAAACTTCCAGTTACTTGCCTGATGTGCGGTTGGGGCAAGAGAAGCGATTCCACTGAGGTACGGAAGCCTAGGACTGAAATACCCTAATTCACAGCCGCAGTGCAATCCAAAGACATTTTACACTCGCAGTCCAAATGGAGATCTATTGGTGTCAATTTATCATTTGCACTAAGGCCAGAAATTCACCCGCCACCTTTTCGTCTCCTTTCCCTCGCCTCCCAAACCCAAGTATGTGCAAGCAACTTAGTGTAGCAAGAACTGCGGCTCTTTTCCAGCAAGCGGGAGGGGGGGTTCGTCCGCACTTTAATTAAAAAAGATCCCCAAAGAATCGTTTTTAAAAAACTGTTTTGTAATGGTGCATTATACAGCAATCAGAAAAAAGCCTTAGGATTTATTGGCAGTTCCGAGCACGTCCTATCTAAGCTATAGGGCCTCATTACGGTTTTGCCGGTCCAGAATAAATGCTGGCATTTATTCCGGACCGGCAAAACACAGGTTTGCAGGTGGGGTTCTGATCTACTGGTAGGCCTGACCTGCCAGTAGATCAGGCGCCTACTGGCAGATAATTGCTGCAATTACTGGAAACAGTAGGACCGGTGCCGATAATTCCGGCAAATATCCCATTCCATGACTCCACGGGAATGGGAATTTACTGGCACGCTGCCGACCGTAATAATCAGGTAATACCAGGATATCGGGTGTTGCAGACATCGGTAATTCCGGCGGGATACCAGCAAACCTACAATGAGGGCCATAGTCTCTCAACCTGCTTAGCTGCCGCCCAATATCTGAGCCGCAGGACTCATCACACGGATTTCAAAGAATTGGCCATTAAATGTAGGTCCCCGTTAGCGTCAGTATCCCTGCGTTGCCCACAGTGTAGTTCCTGTAAGTGACGTATAAGTTAACGTTGTTTCATCTCTGGCAACATCGACACAGTACGACCCAGGCGGTAAGTTACCGCCTGGGTCGTACCTTTACCACCATGGCGTAAACTACGTTTACGCCATGGTGGTTGGCGGACTTACCGCCCCATTCCGAGGTTGGCGGGGCGGTAAGTCCCCATTAACCCATTTACCCTTCCCCATTCCCATTTTTGCCCCATAGGGCATAATGGGAGTGGGGAAGGCGTTAATTACGCCACCATAAATAACGGTGGCGTAATTAACAACAAGGTCCCTTAGCGCCATGGATTTTAACACCTGCTTAAAGCAGGTGTTAAATCCTCCATGGCACTAAGGGACCTCTGAATCAGGCGGTAAGGGTCGGCGCTGTTTACGCCGCCGTAAACCCCTTACCGCCTGGGTCCTAATGAGGCCCAGTGTCGTTTAGAATTGACATTCGGAGCATGAAAACTCTTAACACTTTTCTGGGGGGAGAGAGGAGTGGCGGGGCTAAGGGGTGGTTCCTTACCTCGTTGATCAAGAACAAAGAAGGTGTATTTGGCGCTTATGTTGAGATCCACCCACTGTATCGACAAACACTTTTTTCGAGAAATAAAATAAATTCCTGAAGAGCAGCGGTATTTTCTGAAGTGTTTTATTGATTTCACAGAAATGACCAGGATGCATGCACATAGCACTTAATAACTCTCCCTAATAACTAGGTTTAGGACTAAGAAAATAATGAAAGAATAACTGCAGCACATGGGGGACCCGTTAGGGGGGCTGCCAGCGCGGGCCAGCAGTCTCGATGCATAAAGCAGGTCTAGACATATGCTGACAGTCCCACATCATTTACTAGCCCAGAGGGTCCAGCCATGTCTTATAAAATCCCCTGCATGTTTTACAAGCCAGCGAACCAGCAATGAAAAGCTCAAGTCGGGAGTCAGGAGTGGGGTTCAGGCTGCCAGTCGTCTAAGCAGTAGCAACCCCAACAGTGCAATGTTTAGAATAATATGTAGTCTTTATATCTTCCTCCCACCGGTTATGGGTCATCTTTAATCACATTGAATGTGAAATTGTTGTGTTGAACGTAGTGAAACCTATTTCATTTGCACTCGTAGTGTGCGACTTCGATTCGAATCATGCTTTTTCATTCATTAGGAATATGGTTCAAATCAGCTGAGATGCCCTGGAGCGGGCTTGGAGGGGACTAGAACCGGGCATACAAATGCCTCATTTAGTGGCTTGAATCGCATTAAACAATAGGCACCGGCTGGATTCAAATCGAGTCGCCGCCACAAACATCTCTGTACAAAGATCCACTATCAGAGTAAAACCAAGCACCACCAACAAACATATAATCACAATACATTCTAAAGGAATTACATACAAACAGAAAAAGCTTTCAAAAGATGCAGCGCCACCAAACCAAGAAGTACTCATCCATTTGACCCACACAAATCGGGGTTCGATTCGAGTTAATCACCAAACCGTTCTAATTATCTGGACTCATTAAAACCACTGATTCGTTGAGTTTGAATCAGATTCAAGCCGTTTCGCACATCCCTAGTTTAGACCTCTGCCTGTTATCGGGGAAATGTCCAGCAGTTTCCCCATTTGGCTCTTCCGTTCAGCTGGGCAACTCTTATGTACATTAGCATCCGAACTGGAGTGCTGAATTCCTCTCAGCCAATCAGGAACGAGAGCCTGAAAATCCATCACTTTTCTACAGCACTCCATGTTGGTGAGCCTTCGACAAGGAAAGACAAGCATTGTTCATCTGTAGGAGCAGCTGATCTGCTAGTAGATAATGCAACAATGCATCTAGGCCTAGGACGTCAAGTCTACCTACCATGATCATAGGTGGCACTATTACACAACTTAGGAGTACTCAATTTACTGACCTCAGAAAGATAAAGGGCTGATTCGCCCACACCACCTCTCAGACATTTTTAGCTTGTTTCATGTCAGAGGCAAGCACTTAACCTCTGAGCTGCACTTAACCTCTGAGCTACACACCTGGACAATAAACGGAAACATGCAAAATGTACCAACCCATAGTACAATCTCTTAGACTGTACTTATTATTTGGGGAAGGCTAGATGAAGTTCCAATATGGAGTTCTCTTTGGGAGCTGTGCTCAAAACATTTGCTTCTTTATGCCGCTGCACTGAGAAGTTGGGGTATATTCTGTGAGGAGCCATCCACTGCAGAGTCTTCAAAGAGCAGTCTGTCTTCATAAATATCGGTGTGCCCGCAGAGAAGAAACACTGGCAGCCACAAACACCTGCTACAAAACATAGACATGGCTACACAAAGGAAGGCGTGCTCTTGAGACAGAGGACACAATCTATCTTGGCAATGAGTCAGATGGTCCTGAAGGGGTGCCTAGCTCACTGAGCACATACTGAAGAGGCCAACCTCTGGAACACCAGCCGGGACAAGATGCCAGTCCGGCAGGGTTTCCTCATTTCTGCAGAAACCACGATGGCCAATGGTTGAGGTCTCCGACATGCAGGGAGGTGGAGTCTCAGAGAAAGTTAAACTGTGACAGCTTTGAAAGTAAACAGGAAAGAAATATTGTAACCAGTAAAGGGCTGTCCTCGTATGGAGGAGACGTGACATAGATCAAAAGCAAGGGCAAAGATATTGATTCATGCATACCTTAAGGTGCCAGTATAGCGGGTCCAGGGGAAGATGCCACAAAGTAGAGACCACCCTTGATGGCTTCCTTGGAATCTTGACAAAAGTAAAGTGACAAGATTGAAGAAAGGAACTCTATAGTCCAGAAAATGGCCCGCCCACAGCAAGGGGTCACTACATGTGCACCGTGCAGTCTGGCTCGATCCTTCAGCAGAAATAGAAATCAGAGAAAGCAAGGGGTGTCAAACTGTTGAGACTGCCAATACCTCAGGGCGGTGGAGCTAACCCGCACAGGAAGCCGCACAAAAACAAGTCAGCCAGAGCCAGGCACGTGGCCGGGGCGGCAAAGTCAATGAAATACTGAGCGCCATGCAACCAGCGCTAAAGGCAGGAGAAGGGGAGAAAGAGCGATTGAGAGACAAGAAGCCTGGCTTCCCAAGGCCTTCCTCTGCACTCAGCCCACAGCAGACTCCAGCATCAGCGAGAGCCATGAGAAGGATCCGCCAGTTCTAGCAGACAAAGGTTGCCCAGTATTTGCAACTTGAAAATGGCTTAAAGAGGCGGCGCCGAGGAGGGCGGGGGCAAAAAGAGCCATTACTTACAAATCTCTCACAAATAAGGGTTCATATTGGGCATGGTAGGGACCCAGTGGCTACAAAGAGAGTGCATTGATCCATTGAAGAGGGTGCACAGAAGACTTGTATGAATTGTTTAGTCATAATATTACAGATTTGTAATGTTTCAATTCCACGTATGTATACCAGTATTATTGACACCGCCCCTGGGGGTCATTGTATAGGTGTTATGTAAACTCCATGCATTTTAACCAGAAACTGAGCGAATAGGGGTCTGTAACAGTGGAGGAGGGTAAAAACTGCTGTCGGCTCAAGACAAGAAGTGTTTTCCTGGTCTCAGGCCATTACAATATGACAGTGACCTCCCTCTCATTGCAACACTCATTCACTGTGGTTTGCCTTGTCCAGGAGTGGACGGCAGAGCAGCTGCAGTCTGTTCCCGAAGAAGGGTGTGGCTTCCAGAGCCGGGATTGTACTGCAAATGAGTAGATACAAAGAACCTCTCTTCCCCAAAAGAGATGGGGCAGTTGGACACTGGTTGGCGATTTTTGCTGTTCCATCCTGTCTAGTTAACTTCCTGTATGCCGTCATGGATACGGGTAGGTAAGGGGAATAATGCGCAGACCCTGGCAGAGGCTGCCCTGCCCCATTGCTGCTAGTACAGGAAGTGGACCACAAACCATGCTGGTTCTAGGAAGAAAGTGTGGCAAAGGTCGGCCTGTGGTTCAGCGGGGGTGGGAGGGGGACAGAGAATGATACTTGCAGCGCCTTTTGAGGGAATCCGGCTTCAAGTACCACTTCATGACAGAAGACTGACAAGAGCAGAACTGGAGACAAATTGACAGTGGAGGGTGGAGCTAGGCTCACAGCTTTGCCAATGTATTCCTTTCCTTTCCAACATGAACCAATGCTAAGCAATCAAAGTCAGAGGCGGAACTCTGTAAAGTAGGGTATGCGACTCTCCAACTCAAATATCCCACAGATATCCCTCAAACCTTTTTCATTCTCCATGTCAGTCCCACCGAGGTCTGAAGAGCCCTATATCGCCCCAAGTTGTAAGGTCATTTTACACATACAGCAAAGTTCCTGTCAATCAACCTCGGTCCTTTTCACCATGTGTAGGAGAAACACTCCAAGATAATATATACCAGCATATAACAACCTAACAAGTTGAGTAACGTGTGAGGTTGTCCAGCATAGAGTTTGCTAGTGCAGTCTGCTCTTACCCTGTACTAAGCGACATCAAGTTGCTAAGCAACTGATTGAAATGAGATGAAAATATGTAAATAGTGTAATATATAATTCAGGCCTCGGGTCGAATGCTGCAATGTACATAGTACTAAGTTTATAATTCAGACAAGCTGAAGAAGCCTGGGTTTTATTTATTTATTTAAACTTTTGTAACGCACCACATGCCCAAGGGCCTCAGGGCGCACATAAAACACAGACAGGACAGGCGCATAAAAGAACAGGTTAAATGAGGACTTAGAAGTGAGGATTTAGTCATGGGGAGGATGAGGATTCAATCAATAAATCAATCTGTTTCTTCGATAGCGCACTGTCACCCAAGGCATCATGGCGCTGTGCGGGGATACCAAAAAGAAGGCTGAATGGCCGGCTCGCATGACAAGGAAAGTCTTAAGCCTTTGTTTAAAAGATACGAATTCTGCAGTGGTTCTTAGCTGGTAGGGCAGCAAATTACAAATCCTGGGCCCTGCCACACCGAAGGCTCGTCCATCCAGCCGCTCCTTCTTATATTTAGGCATGCGCAGGAATGCTGTGTTGGAGGATATCAGAGTCCGGCCTGGGGCATAGGTGTGAAACTTCTCCTGATTGGCTAAATATCCTTTACCATTCAGTGCACAGTGAATCAAACAAAATGCTTTAAATGTAACTCTAGCATTGATAGGCAACCAGTGATGGGATTGCTGTGCATTAGTTACCCCCATTCCAGGCAGAATATGTTTCACCAGACACACTGCTGTGTTTTGCAGCACTTGAAGGCACTGGATGAGGTAAGATGGTTGTGCTAAGGAAATCGCATTGCAGTAATCAATGCTCCCATTTACACATGCTGCCACTATCTGGGCGTGGACATTTTCGGGAACAAAAGGGAGGACCTTCTACAACTGTTTAAGTTTAAGAAACCCCAGTCCACACACTACAGACCTGGGCCTCCATAGACAGTGATTCCGGCATTTTAATACCTAAATTAGGAACCAATCTGGCTGGATCTGGCAGGGGACCAAGCGAGGTCAGCCAGAAGTCAGAGGTCCAGTCACTAGCCGCTTCCGGCAGGCCATTGATCAGGACCTCTGTCTTCCCACCATTTAGTTTGAGACAATTTGCCTCCATCCAGCCCGGATGGAGTACAAGCTATTTTTTAATCTTTCGCCCACATCTGCCTGGTTCGGATCTAGTCTGAACAAGATTTTGGTATCATCTGCATAGGAAAAAACCCTGAAACCGAACAAATGAATAAGTACCATCAGTGGGCGGATATATACATTGAAAAGTAAAGGGGACAAGGCTGACCACCACAGGTTACCGCAACCAGGGATGAACGATAAGGGGGAAGGGAACCTGTTTGAGAACGAGAGGCCAGAAAGCCTCAAAACCAGTCCAATACTGCCCCCGAGAACCCTGCCTCCTTCAGCCTAGACATCAAAATCCCATGATCAATAGCATCGAAGGCAGTCGGCAGGTCCAACAAGCTACGCCCTTCCGTGCCCCCTCGTCTCTGATCATGGTAAGGTCATAGTGTACCGATACCAGAACCAACTAGGTACCCATCATGGGGCAAAAGCCCATTTGACAGCTATCTAAAATATTCTGTCCTTCAGGGAAGGCCCTCAACTGCGGAGTAACCACTGCTCCCAATACCTTCATAAGAAAAGGTAGGAGTGAGATAGGACGATAGTTCACCAGGACCGTAGTATCCAGGAATGGCTTTTACAGTAAAGGTATTACCAATGCCTCTTTTAATTTTTGGCCAGGGAAGAGTTCACTGCTTCAGCAAAGTGCTCAAAGAAATCCTCAGACGTCAACTTTAGTAGGTGCAGGGGAATGTCATCAAGAGTAGAGGCTGATTTAAGCCTGGCTACCATTTTACTTATTTCATCTTTATTAAGAATTGAATAATCAGAAGACTCAGTCAAGGGGGGGATGTTGAAAAGGTGGGTTTTCAACCTCTTCTTAAACTCGATGGCCATCTCAATTGTTCTAAGAGAGTTAGGGAGGGTATTTCAAGCCATAGGCCCTTGCACATCAACTCTGCAGCCCCGAGTCTTTACCTGCCTAAACAGGAATCTTATGTGTAACACAGTGTTTCACAGGGAGCCAATAGAGGTACCGCCTAGAAGCTGTTATATGGGCATCTATGGATAAGCCAGAGATGGCACGAGCAGCTCCATTCTGGGCAATCTGCAATGCAGATAAATTGGACTGGGAGCATCCGCTCAGGAGGCTGTTACTGTAGTCGAGGCAGTAGTTGACAAGGGCAGAGGCCAGAACGCACTCATTATTGTGTGACACAAACGGTCCGATATGATGCAGCAGGGTTAATTAAAGGTCTGAACCTTGTGCAACTTCCTTCTTAACACTGAAATATGCATATCAGTTTCTGGACTCAGGGGGGGGGTGTGATCCTGTCAGCTCATAGAGGGTCATTGCTGCCCTCGGAGACCGGCAGGTGCACTGTGCACATATATTTTATAGTTGACGTTTATACTGCGCACGTCACCATATAATGAAATGCAAGACAGGCTTGTAATCTATGGTGGGCGAGTGATGCTTGAAGCAGGCAGCACCATCTGTGTCAAATCGGATTTCCATTATCATTGATAAAGGCTACCATCATTTGCCCTCTTTTTGGCCTTTCTAAGTGGGCACGTCAATGAAAGATTTCGGCTTCATTTTTCCGCAAAACGGAGGAATGCAAGGTCCAAGGAGGTTGTCCAAATAACGTATAAACTCGCAAGGCTTGCAATGTTTTCCCATCATGTTGGTACAAACAAAAAGGCGGTAAAGACTGAAACAAAGAAGGCGGCTATGAGATTTCTTTGGAACATGGATTAGCTGCAGGGTTGTCCCAATCTAGGCCTCGAGGGCCGGAAACGAACAATTTTCAGGACGCCCCTCATTAATATTCATGAGATACATTTACATGCAAGGTGGTCCACCCACCAAAATAGGAGAAAACATCGGTTTGCCATGAAAGGAAGTTGATAGCCCCGATTACCGCATGGTGGTGCACAGAAAGGAACCTCCAGCACTGCCCTAGCTCATGTGTCATTGCTAATGGCGTATGATCAGTTGTTACCCCCCGCCCCCTCGATTCTAATGAGGGGGACTCTAATAGCTTCCAAACGAAACACGAAGAAAGCAACACTCAGCTTGGAAGGGAAACATCGCGCAGGCACCGCATCGGAAACCGAGGTGAGTCAAATCGAACGCTTGAAAAGCAACACATGAGCAGGTGTTTTAATGTTGCCTCCAAAAGTCAAGGGAATTGAGAAAAAAAAAACATTTGCTGACAGTGGATTTTTTTCAACAGGAGTCCTTGACACAGCATCGTTTGCCCGAATAAAAAACCTATTGTCGATGACTTTTGTAATGAGAATAAGGGCTCCATGAGTCACAGAATGACTGTGGCAAGGCCCTGCGTGAATGATAAAAGTGACACTTCCATTGCACAGAAAGGGGCACTTTGCTAATAATTCATAAGGTTGCAAAATGGTCTATTTAAATCACCCATATGGCACACGACTGAATTATAGACAGTAAATCCATTTTCAGCAGAAGGCAGATGAGGGAAATTAAGAAAAACGCAGATTATTTTGCAAAACAATAAAATACCCTGCAAGCATTCCTCGGGAAGATGTCAAAAAACTGCATGTAGAAGGCACCCCTGTAGTTCTGAAAGTTTGCGAAACAAAATGTGTGCATCCCTAATAGTCCGTTCAAGGTTCCTTACTGCCTTGCTTCTCTCTTTAGTTTTGCCATTTAGGTGGTGCTGTAAGGGCCGCCTTGAAGACAAAACCGCTGGATTGGGAAGTGAAGATAGGAGAGAAATGGGGTGTGTGGCAGGACTTTTCATGCAAAAAAACCAAAAAACCAAAAAGGACTAGATAAAAAAATCTAGTCCAACAGCCGCTCTCTGTACAAACCCCAAATGGGTGATATAATTTAAACATGGATTCCAACAATGGAGATGTAAATTCTTTTCTTCTTATGTATGAGTTCAATAGAAAAACACTGAATTCAAAGTAGAAGTGACGGTAATATGTTTATCAAAAACATGGATTCAAATCAAGGAGGAAAATCACTAATAATGTCTTAGTGAGGATTCAGCTGTCACATCTCATATTTTAAATAGACTTCTTTTACCAATGCATTTCGGAGCTTATAGCTCCTTCATCAGGGTGAGTCTAATGAGACATGTTTGGCCTCGTAGAGACGAGAATCCACAGTCAAAAAGCAGATGTGTGGTCTGCTGTCAGTAACGGCAGCGTGCAGAGTACAGACAGATCAATAAACCTATCGGAAACAAAAGTGTGCATTAAGAGGAGTTTCGGGAGCGTAGTGGTGCTATAGTTACAAAGGAACATCTACAATGGTTACCTGGAGGATAATCAGGGTCTGTATCGGCTAAGAAAACGCCGTTCTGCATCGCTGTAAGCAAACGTTGCTAATGGTAACGCTGCTAAAAATACCCACGTGACAGCATCGCATCGGGCGAGCAGCGTGATGTGGCACGTACATATAAGCGAGACTGCATTAGAGATATATGGGCATGTATGGAACTATAAATATAATTGTCAACACTCAGGTAAATGAAAGAAGGAAAGTGGATAATAGAAAAGTAAATGTGCAACGATATCATAGACATAGAAAAAATACTATCAAAAAATACTATAAAAAACAGAGATAGTAGTAGAAGAAAAACATACAACCACACAGGCTCCAAAGATGGCAGCCCATGGAAAAATAAGAGAAAGTAAACATGCATCTCAGCCGTAGTGGGTGGCACCAGAGGTGTCACCTTGGGTCCCAGACGGATGTCCGGGAAAGGCTGACATGATGCTTGGACATAAATGAAGCAATTTAGAGAATTAGCAAATCTTAAACTAACGACTTAGGTGATCAAGAACACTACATGGATATTATCAATGCCTAAGGATACTGGCGTTAGCAAAGTTGGTCCTGACAAATGTCTAGGACCACATTAGTTGTCAATTAACAGTCTAGCCATTACATGTAACATGCAAAATCATCAATAATACATGCAAAAACATTATACAGTATCACATGAAATCAACATAGGTGCATCAAATTCAAAGATAACAATGATAATTGATTTCTTCATTTAAGCCATTGGGATATAAGCTCCCCAATCTGTCGATCCAATATGTCTCTCTTTGGTTAAGCCGAAGGCCCAGATCCTCATGTGGATTGACTTTTCTCAACACTTCAAGAATCAGAAATCTGATTTGGGTCAAATTATGGCGTTTCTCGTTCCAATGGCGAGCCACTGCTGAATTGGGATTAGAGTTACGTATGCAAGAGCGATGTTCGTTCCAACGCATTTTGGCTGCTCTCGTAGATTGACCAACATAATATTTTCCACACGGACACTTTATTCCATAAATGATATTCTCACTATCACAAGTGCCAAATGTCCTCAGCAGAATCTTATTGCCTGTACTAGGATGGTATACGGTGTTGCCCGTGATGACTAAGTTACAATTAGTACAATGGAGACAAGGGTATGTTCCCGTGCGTTGAGTACTAGGTTCTTTCAAGGGAGGTCTTGTACGTGCTAGTTCATCACGTAAATTCTTGCTTCTTTGATAAGCAAATACCGGTAATTGATCAAACAATTTCTGTACTCTAACGTCATTCTTAAAGATGTTCCAATGTTTCTTAATGGAATTCTTTATCTTGTTGCTCTGAATGGAGAATCTTGAAACATATACAGGTGTTTGTAGTTCTCTTTTGGGTTTGGTAGTACCGCTAAGTAGTGTGTCGCGATCAAAAGTTTGTACCCTTTGGGACGCTAAATTGAGTTCTTCGTTTGTGTAGCCACGTGCTAGAAATTTGTCTTTCATAGCTAGCTGTTGAGCTAAGCATTCTGCAGGATCACTCACTATTTTTTTCACTCGTAAGAGTTGACTGTATGGTAAATTCTTCAGAAGACTAGGTTGATGAAAACTGAGACGGTGTAGAAGATTGTTGCGATCGGTGGTCTTGCGAAACAAAGTGGTGTTGTAACCAGTTTCGTTTTTGACAATGCTAACATCAAGGAATGTGATGCGTTCTCTAGATATCTCGCTTGTGAATTGAATACGTGGATCGATGTTGTTTAGATATTCAAAAAAGACCATGAACCTGTCGTAAGTACCTGTCCAGATTCCAAATATGTCGTCGATATAGCGTAACCATAGGTAGATGTTCTGATTCCACTCTTGCTTTTTTAGTACATGATCGGATTCAAATCTGTGCATAAAGCAATTAGCATATGATGGTGCCATGGTGGCGCCCATCGATGTTCCTGAAGTCTGTAAAAAGAACTTATTGCGATATTGAAAATATGAGTTCTCTGCAATAAATTGAAGAAGAGTCAGAATGAATTCTTTCTGTGCACGGATTGGAGGTGATTCAAGTAAGAGCCATTCAACAGATTCAATGCCTAAATCATGGGGGATGGATGTGTACAAACTCTTAACATCGATTGTAAACAAAAAATGTTCATGATTGAATATTGTGTCATTGAGTTTCTGTAAAAAGTGCGACGTGTCTCTGATGTAAGTGGAGGTTTTTTGTATCAGCGGTTGGAGGAAAAAGTCAATATAAACTCCAAGCGGTTGATTGATGCTGTCCATACCCGCGACAATAGGTCTTCCTGGTGGTTTGACTTGATCTTTATGGATTTTGGGTAATGTGTAAAAGTTCGGAATCCTTGGGTGAGTGTTATTAAGAAATTTGCGAGTGTGTTCATTTATCCAATCCAATTCAAGTGCCTTATCAAGCAGGGTTTCTAAGTTTTGTTTAATAGACACTGTAGGATCGCAGTCCAACGGTGCGTAGACGGTTCGATCTTGTAATTGTCTCATGCATTCAGCATCATAATCTGTGGTATTCATGATCACCAGTGCTCTTCCTTTATCTGCTGGACGGATAGTTATCTCTTTGTCACAATATAGGTCCCGAATAGATTTCATTTCGTGTGGTTTCATGTTCTTATGTGGTGGAATTTTGTAACTGATACGTTCAAGATCCTTAGTAACCATTTTCTGAAAGATGTCTATCGATGGAGCCGAGATTGGTGGTATAAAATTACTTTTAGCTCGAAATTCTTGAAAATCAGGAGCATCGGTGGTACTCTCATGTGGTTCAAGTTCCTCAAAGAATACCTTGAGTTTCAATTTTCTGATGAACTTGTAGAGTTCGATCTTGGTATTAAACAAAGTTGTACTGTATGTGGGCACAAAGCTTAGCCCTTTTTGAAGTGTGTTCACTTCAGTCTGCTCAATACTTTGTGAGATATGTTGATGACTAGGTTTTTCTCAGTTGTAGTCGTGTTTGTGGCTTGTTTCTGTTTCCTCCTCCCCCTGCGGGTTCTTTTGGGCGCGCTCCTAAAAAAGCCGAGCTTGTGGGTATTTGGGTTGAAGAACTGGCTGGGCGATTGACGTCACCCAATAGTTGTTCTGTGTGTACATCAGAGTCCCTTTGTGCTTCTGAATCTGAGCTAGATGTGGTGTCTGTTGGTTGTTTATATAATTTCTTTGAGGCTACTGGTCCGTATTTTTCCATCCATGTATATACTTCTTCGTTGATATAGTCATAGGTATCACGTTTGAATTTTTTCACCTTTTTCTGTTCTAACTCAGTTTTATAATCTTCAAGTTTTGTATTGATTTCAGTTAAGATAATATCAAATTCTTCTTTCCCTAGTGACGTCACAAGATCTTTTTCAATTTCTTGGATTTCAGAGTTCAGAGAAACCAAATTTTTAGATAGTTCCTGGATGGTTAAAAGAATCAAGTCTAGAGAACACTTGTTCAAAATAGCCTCCCATTTGCGTACAAATTCTTTACTTTCTTTACAAAGGGTAGGACGGAGTTGAATACGTAAGCCTCTTGGAATACGTTGATTCTTGAAGTAGCGTCCCAGTGTGATCGCATGGAGTTATCGGTTGATTTCCTTGCGGATCAGATATTTTAGCTGTTTAATGCGTTTCGCCGGATCCTTGGTGGTAGTGGGATGTGTACCTATAGTCGTTTCGCTAATAAGTTCGAGAATGGCAGCTGCTTCCTCGGTCGAAAACCCTAAGGTTTCTGCACATTTCAATGATAGCCCTTCGATGTCTTCAAAGGACATGTCGTTTATGAAAAATATAAGAATCTAAAAATTGAAAATGCCGGAATGTAATCAATGTGTGCCTCCACTAGCGTGTGTCTCAAAAAAGGAGGAAAATGGAGCAAGTGGCAAAGATAAGTGGGCACCACAGACACTAAGAAAAATTGAGTCGAAAAATGAAGATAAATTGACGCTCAAATAGATGCTTACAGGAGCTGGCTGCAATAAGTCTGGAGACACCCTGACTCTTGAACCAAAAAACCAAAAAACCAAAAAGGACTAGATAAAAAAATCTAGTCCAACAGCCGCTCTCTGTACAAACCCCAAATGGGTGATATAATTTAAACATGGATTCCAACAATGGAGATGTAAATTCTTTTCTTCTTATGTATGAGTTCAATAGAAAAACACTGAATTCAAAGTAGAAGTGACGGTAATATGTTTATCAAAAACATGGATTCAAATCAAGGAGGAAAATCACTAATAATGTCTTAGTGAGGATTCAGCTGTCACATCTCATATTTTAAATAGACTTCTTTTACCAATGCATTTCGGAGCTTATAGCTCCTTCATCAGGGTGAGTCTAATGAGACGTGTTTGGCCTCGTAGAGACGAGAATCCACAGTCAAAAAGCAGATGTGTGGTCTGCTGTCAGTAACGGCAGCGTGCAGAGTACAGACAGATCAATAAACCTATCGGAAACAAAAGTGTGCATTAAGAGGAGTTTCGGGAGCGTAGTGGTGCTATAGTTACAAAGGAACATCTACAATGGTTACCTGGAGGATAATCAGGGTCTGTATCGGCTAAGAAAACGCCGTTCTGCATCGCTGTAAGCAAACGTTGCTAATGGTAACGCTGCTAAAAATACCCACGTGACAGCATCGCATAGGGCGAGCAGCGTGATGTGGCACGTACATATAAGCGAGACTGCATTACAGATATATGGGCATGTATGGAACTATAAATATAATTGTCAACACTCAGGTAAATGAAAGAAGGAAAGTGGATAAAAGAAAAGTAAATGTGCAACGATATCATAGACATAGAAAAAATACTATCAAAAAATACTATAAAAAACAGAGATAGTAGTAGAAGAAAAACATACAACCACACAGGCTCCAAAGATGGCAGCCCATGGAAAAATAAGAGAAAGTAAACATGCATCTCAGCCGTAGTGGGTGGCACCAGAGGTGTCACCTTGGGTCCCAGACGGATGTCCGGGAAAGGCTGACATGATGCTTGGACATAAATGAAGCAATTTAGAGAATTAGCAAATCTTAAACTAACGACTTAGGTGATCAAGAACACTACATGGATATTATCTGTCATGATCTCTGCTTCCAAAAGGTCAGGGTTTTCCCAACTCCCTTGGAAGCAGATCCATAACCCAGGTTCCGAGTGCCAACCAGTCCCAATTGGGACCTTTTGGACCCAGTCCTGGCGCCAGTGGCACCAGGCTCATAAATATGCCCAGTCCCAGCGCTGGAAGCGCCGGGCTCATAATGCTTGGGTGGACTTATCTTCAGCAGACCATGCTGCTTACTTGCCTGCCAGTTGAGCCTCTGATCCTCTTCTGTTTGGAACTACTTTTCCTGTTGGGTGGGGCTGGAGCCACTCCCTAGATTCAGAACACTGGAACTCTTCTGGAAGGCAGGAACTCTTTTCTTACCAGGTGACGTCAATCGCCCAGCCAGTTCTTCAACCCAAATACCCACAAGCTCGGCTTTTTTAGGAGCGCGCCCAAAAGAACCCGCAGGGGGAGGAGGAAACAGAAACAAGCCACAAACACGACTACAACTGAGAAAAACCTAGTCATCAACATATCTCACAAAGTATTGAGCAAGACTGAAGTGAACACACTTCAAAAAGGGCTAAGCTTTGTGCCCACATACAGTACAACTTTGTTTAATACCAAGATCGAACTCTACAAGTTCATCAGAAAATTGAAACTCAAGGTATTCTTTGAGGAACTTGAACCACATGAGAGTACCACCGATGCTCCTGATTTTCAAGAATTTCGAGCTAAAAGTAATTTTATACCACCAATCTCGGTTCCATCGATAGACATCTTTCAGAAAATGGTTACGAAGGATCTTGAACGTATCAGTTACAAAATTCCACCACATAAGAACATGAAACCACACGAAATGAAATCTATTCGAGACCTATATTGTGACAAAGAGATAACTATCCGTCCAGCAGATAAAGGAGGAGCACTGGTGATCATGAATACCACAGATTATGATGCTGAATGCATGAGACAATTACAAGATCGAACCGTCTACGCACCGTTGGACTGCGATCCTACAGTGTCTATTAAACAAAACTTAGAAACCCTGCTTGATAAGGCACTTGAATTGGATTGGATAAATGAACACACTCGCAAATTTCTTAATAACACTCACCCAAGGATTCCGAACTTTTACACATTACCCAAAATCCATAAAGATCAAGTCAAACCACCAGGAAGACCTATTGTCGCGGGTATGGACAGCATCAATCAACCGCTTGGAGTTTATATTGACTTTTTCCTCCAACCGCTGATACAAAAAACCTCCACTTACATCAGAGACACGTCGCACTTTTTACAGAAACTCAATGACACAATATTCAATCATGAACATTTTTTGTTTACAATCGATGTTAAGAGTTTGTACACATCCATCCCCCATGATTTAGGCATTGAATCTGTTGAATGGCTCTTACTTGAATCACCTCCAATCCGTGCACAGAAAGAATTCATTCTGACTCTTCTTCAATTTATTGCAGAGAACTCATATTTTCAATATCGCAATAAGTTCTTTTTACAGACTTCAGGAACATCGATGGGCGCCACCATGGCACCATCATATGCTAATTGCTTTATGCACAGATTTGAATCTGATCATGTACTAAAAAAGCAAGAGTGGAATCAGAACATCTACCTATGGTTACGCTATATCGACGACATATTTGGAATCTGGACAGGTACTTACGACAGGTTCATGGTCTTTTTTGAATATCTAAACAACATCGATCCACGTATTCAATTCACAAGCGAGATATCTAGAGAACGCATCACATTCCTTGATGTTAGCATTGTCAAAAACGAAACTGGTTACAACACCACTTTGTTTCGCAAGACCACCGATCGCAACAATCTTCTACACCGTCTCAGTTTTCATCAACCTAGTCTTCTGAAGAATTTACCATACAGTCAACTCTTACGAGTGAAAAAAATAGTGAGTGATCCTGCAGCATGCTTAGCTCAACAGCTAGCTATGAAAGACAAATTTCTAGCACGTGGCTACACAAACGAAGAACTCAATTTAGCGTCCCAAAGGGTACAAACTTTTGATCGCGACACACTACTTACCGGTACTATCAAACCCAAAAGAGAACTACAAACACCTGTATATGTTTCAAGATTCTCCATTCAGAGCAACAAGATAAAGAATTCCATTAAGAAACATTGGAACATCTTTAAGAATGACGTTAGAGTACAGAAATTGTTTGATCAATTACCGGTATTTGCTTATCAAAGAAGCAAGAATTTACGTGATGAACTAGTACGTACAAGACCTCCCTTGAAAGAACCTAGTACTCAACGCACGGGAACATACCCTTGTCTCCATTGTACTAATTGTAACTTAGTCATCACGGGCAACACCGTATACCATCCTAGTACAGGCAATAAGATTCTGCTGAGGACATTTGGCACTTGTGATAGTGAGAATATCATTTATGGAATAAAGTGTCCGTGTGGAAAATATTATGTTGGTCAATCTACGAGAGCAGCCAAAATGCGTTGGAACGAACATCGCTCTTGCATACGTAACTCTAATCCCAATTCAGCAGTGGCTCGCCATTGGAACGAGAAACGCCATAATTTGACCCAAATCAGATTTCTGATTCTTGAAGTGTTGAGCAAAGTCAATCCACATGAGGATCTGGGCCTTCGGCTTAACCAAAGAGAGACATATTGGATCGACAGATTGGGGAGCTTATATCCCAATGGCTTAAATGAAGAAATCAATTATCATTGTTATCTTTGAATTTGATGCACCTATGTTGATTTCATGTGACACTGTATAATGTTTTTGCATGTATTATTGATGATTTTGCATGTTACATGTAATGGCTAGACTGTTAATTGACAACTAATGTGGTCCTAGACATTTGTCAGGACCAACTTTGCTAACGCCAGTATCCTTAGGCATTGATAATATCCATGTAGTGTTCTTGATCACCTAAGTCGTTAGTTTAAGATTTGCTAATTCTCTAAATTGCTTCATTTATGTCCAAGCATCATGTCAGCCTTTCCCGGACATCCGTCTGGGACCCAAGGTGACACCTCTGGTGCCACCCACTACGGCTGAGATGCATGTTTACTTTCTCTTATTTTTCCATGGGCTGCCATCTTTGGAGCCTGTGTGGTTGTATGTTTTTCTTCTACTACTATCTCTGTTTTTTATAGTATTTTTTGATAGTATTTTTTCTATGTCTATGATATCGTTGCACATTTACTTTTCTTTTATCCACTTTCCTTCTTTCATTTACCTGAGTGTTGACAATTATATTTATAGTTCCATACATGCCCATATATCTGTAATGCAGTCTCGCTTATATGTACGTGCCACATCACGCTGCTCGCCCGATGCGATGCTGTCACGTGGGTATTTTTAGCAGCGTTACCATTAGCAACGTTTGCTTACAGCGATGCAGAACGGCGTTTTCTTAGCCGATACAGACCCTGATTATCCTCCAGGTAACCATTGTAGATGTTCCTTTGTAACTATAGCACCACTACGCTCCCGAAACTCCTCTTAATGCACACTTTTGTTTCCGATAGGTTTATTGATCTGTCTGTACTCTGCACGCTGCCGTTACTGACAGCAGACCACACATCTGCTTTTTGACTGTGGATTCTCGTCTCTACGAGGCCAAACACGTCTCATTAGACTCACCCTGATGAAGGAGCTATAAGCTCCGAAATGCATTGGTAAAAGAAGTCTATTTAAAATATGAGATGTGACAGCTGAATCCTCACTAAGACGTTATTAGTGATTTTCCTCCTTGATTTGAATCCATGTTTTTGATAAACATATTACCGTCACTTCTACTTTGAATTCAGTGTTTTTCTATTGAACTCATACATAAGAAGAAAAGAATTTACATCTCCATTGTTGGAATCCATGTTTAAATTATATCACCCATTTGGGGTTTGTACAGAGAGCGGCTGTTGGACTAGATTTTTTTATCTAGTCCTTTTTGGTTTTTTGGTTTTTTGTTTCAAGAGTCAGGGTGTCTCCAGACTTATTGCAGCCAGCTCCTGTAAGCATCTATTTGAGCGTCAATTTATCTTCATTTTTTGACTCAATTTTTCTTAGTGTCTATGGTGCCCACTTATCTTTGCCACAGGACTTTTCATGCAGCCAATCACTGTCCATTGCCATTCTAATCCCAACGGTCATTCCGGCTCACTACCTACCCGCCTCTCCACGTTCACAGCACACATCCGTGGGATCACTTTGAGCTAGTGCTGTGCATTTAAACTAATGCCAATTTGATTTGATTTGAATTATTTATAAACGCGCACAAGGATGAACTGAATCGTATAGAGGCGCAAATGGTGTCGAAAGATGAGCACAGGATATGTAAAAAAAATTGAAAAAAGGACAACCGGTAGGGGGACAAAAGCAGAATTTAGACATCTAGAGGTCACAATTATTTAAAAAGGAAGGTTTTCAAAGCTCTTTGAAGCTCACAGACCGATTCCAAGAACTTGATTTCTCCCGCGATGCTATTCCAGAGCCAACGGCCACAGACCGCAAATCTCCTGTCACCTCTTGTCACACATCGAGAGCAGGGAATATTCAACAACAATTGAGCGCCTGAACGCAGAAGCCTCGATGGTTGATGTCGACTAAGCTTATCTACCAGGTAGGCTGGGGTAAACCCCTTAAGGCTCTTATATATGAGGCAGGTGATCTTAAAGGTAATCCTGCCTTCCACCACCAACCAAGGAAGAGAGCAGTGTGCACCAGAGACATGATTATATTTCTTCTGGCCATAAATCAATCTAACTGCTACATTCGGGGCCCTTTGCAATCTCTGGAGTTATTTGGCGGGAATCCCAGCAAGGAGACTATTACAGTAGTCCCGATGTGAGTTTGCCAGTGACCCCACCACCATGGCATGGTCACTGCTCGGAACATATGCCAAGACTTGTCGCATACGCAAGGAGTAAAAGACCGCCTTAACCTTGGCACTAACCTGGATTTCGCTTGCCAGGTTATTTTGCCAGATACAACCAGGATTTTTTTTTATCTTGGGGCTAAATTAAAGATCAGCCCCCAAACAGTGAAAATCCTGGGGGCAGATTTCCTCCCCTTGGAAGATGCTGTGGTCCAGCTGGTTGAGGATGCTGGTTAGCTGACATTCATTGGCTGACCTCCTCTAAACAGCGATTAATTCTATGGAATGTCTGTTCTACATCCCCCATTTTGATGAAGACCTGGGTATCATCAGTGTATGAATGAAAATTGATCCAATGACTCCTCAGAATATTCATCAACTGCCGCAATATTGTTACTAAGCAGTTTTTTGAAGCATCAAATCTTAATTGCATCTGTAAACTAGCTGTAATGAAAATGTCTTAACCAAGAGTGCCTTCAACGGATTGATTTATAAGCAGTGTGTGTGTTCTTGCATCCGGTTCCTTGCACCGAAGTCCTGTAAAAGAAAAGTATGGGCAACATCAACAGTTATGACTCTTGCATAGAGGGTTGCCAGGTGATGCCATAATATGCACTGGTGCTAACGCCATTTGCCAACTGTTGCTTTTTATGGAAAGGTAGTTGCCTGGAAATAGCGTATCTCGTGCTTACACGAAAGCCAAGGCTTTTGGTTTTCCAAATGCTTTATTTGTGTAATATCATTTTATTGATAAGTTTTTTATGAAGAATAACAGGCTTCAATTCAACAAAACTATCTCAAAATACCACATATTCCAAGAATGTATTTCCCTCTTCCTAACTCGCGTGCTTCAGGTCAGGCTCCTCCTCAAGATATCTCCAGCTACTCGCATCCAAGCGATTTCGGATGCTTCTCCAGGCTATCTCACTCTCGTTTGGGTTATCGTCTAGCAACCTTCTGAGACGCTCCATTTCAGAAATGTCATGTCCCTCTCGAGCCCACTCTCTTTCCGATGGGAGGTTCCCCGTTTTCCAAAATGATCCCAGGCACACTCTTGCCACCAGTAGAAGGAAATGTGGTACATGCCTTCTCACCCCCTCCTCCTCCAGCAGTTCAAAAAGCGCCAACAAGGGGTCCAGTGCTCTAGCAGGGCCCTCCAGGTCTTGGATCCATCCTAATGCAGTTCTTAAATGCAAACTTCAATTTGCATCTGGCAAGCACAGCATCACCTCCTATCATTATTAAATATATCAATATCAACTAAACAGAGATGTTTAATCGTGGGTCATAAATCATTAGTGCCTCCTGGAGAGCTTTGG
Organism: Ambystoma mexicanum; assembly: GCF_040938575.1. Taxonomy (NCBI): domain Eukaryota; kingdom Metazoa; phylum Chordata; class Amphibia; order Caudata; family Ambystomatidae; genus Ambystoma; species Ambystoma mexicanum. Next base: position 770,247,256 of record NC_090928.1, on the reverse strand, counting down.
GGTTTACCCCCTGCAACGCTGAAGAGTAATCAATAGAAAAGCTTTAAGTAATCATAACCACTCGCAAATGCTCTGGGCAGCCTAGTTTCCCAGCATGGCATGTTTCACTAGTCAAATAGGTTCTCAGTTCGCAGTGAGACTTCAGACACGCTTCCCAACAAGCAGCTGAAGGCCCCATGGGCGCGCCCAATGTTTAAAGCATGGAGTACATGTTTAGTTTCTCTTGTTAAATATGTTCAGCTCTAGCTGATGTGGTAAAAGGAGCTGGGGAGCTGCACCAGACCAGAACTGCAGGGTAACACTGTTGTGGTGAGGTTTTTTCCACCGCTCTGGCTTGCGTTCTCGAGCAGCCGCGCACCTGAAAAGCAAAACCCGGATACAATGCCTTGCTACACAGAGAGTCAAGAGACGCTCTCCATGTGAGTATGAATAAGGAATTACATTGTGGAAGGGATGCCCCGGGCCCGCCGTACAATAGAGGAAATGGAGAAAAGCGCAGTGCTTCCTCGAGTGCTGTGTCCCCGTGCAACTGCATTGCCACAAATGCAGCGATGTTAAGAAAAATAAAGTACGGATTAGAAATGGATTCATTCTTTTGTAGGGGGCACAACATGTTCTGAAGACTCCCCTATGACATTTTAGCATAATGAACACTCCTAGACCCATATCCCACATGACACAGCTTTAAAGAGCCAATTGGTAGAAAATTCCCTCTCTTTCTGCTAGACTGAGCAGTTAGTTCGGTCAGGGAAGATATCCCTATAGCTATGCTGAGCGACTAAGCTTCAACTACATGGCTTTCCAAACTTTCTAAACACTATGGGCCAAACACAGGGCCTAGCAGCGCCGCCGCCTTGGCACCGCGTCTGCCAGTTAGATGTTTTCTGTCTCTAGGAAATGGAACTGGCGAGCTCAGCGACGTCTCGGACATACGATCGCTGACGCTAGTCTGAGTCTGGCCTGATGCCCATGTGTCAAAAAAAGTGACTAAGTGAGCCCCATGCAACCAGCACTGGAGGTACAAAAATCAGAGACTGGGACTGAAAGTGGCAACACCTGGCTCCCAAGACCTTTCTCCATACCTGGGGCAATCGGCCATAGCAGTCTTCAGCATCAGGTAGAGACCCCACAAGGATCCTCTTTCTGGGCACCTGCTGTGTGAGCCATGACAACCCATACATATATGAAGGCTCCTGGTTGAGGTGAGATGTGTGCGAGTTGCAATGTACAGCAATGGCAAGTAAGATGAATAAGCCAGCCATTGCGATTTTGTTTTAATGGGTGCAGTTAATTTATTTTTGTACAGACACAGTTTGCCGCCACCCAGTTAGGTTTCCTGCCAAGCTGCCCTTTTGTTGTAGTGTCATTGCACCACTGAACTAACCATCACATTTTTATCATTGAGGAAGAGGAGAATTAAAGTCCATTACTGTTTTTAGTTATGCTTAGGTTTTTTTAGGGTGAGAAGGTTCACTTCCGGTCAGCACCATGCACTACTTTTCCCCATCACCTGGGAGAAACAGGATTGTGAGAAGAGTTGGTGAGCTAACCACTATACACTTCTAGGAGGAGGATGAGCTCAATGTCCTGGCCGGACCTCCCCAGAGTCCATATGTTAAGTTATGTTGATTTATACCGTGCACCGCTACCACCCAAGGACAGTCTACAGACACTCATGTGGCTCTGTAGGAGAAGGCAGGGGATGCTAGGTAGGATAGGGTGATAGAATAGGTTCAGAACCAGGAGGAACTGGCGTCTGTGAGTGTTGTCTTGCATGTGGGAGCTGGTTCGAGATGCTCTGCATGTTGTAACCATATGAATTGGACTCTGTGTCTCGGATGTGTGCTAGAGTTTGTTTTGGGTGTGTTTGTGTCGTATGATACTTAGGGTGGGTTTTGCCATCGTGCACACTGGTTAGTTGTATGCGTATGGGCTCCAGGGTCGCGCATTGCTGTTAGGTGTTGATTGTGTTGTGTTGGTGTGCATTTGTGTAGTGTTGATGGTTGTATGGACTATGTGCAAAGGTGTTGGGTGTGAACATTAGATCAGTTCTCGGTGTGTCTATGTGTAGTGTGGCTAGCCTCGAGTTGTGTATAGTGGCGTTGGTTATGTTGGTGAGTAGGAAAGCGGGAGATTGGTTAGTAAATCTGTTAGTTTGACAATGCCTCGGACGTGCATCCCCGGTTGCTGCTCGATGGTACCTCCAACAGTCTTGATGGTGGTCCATCAGCCAATCACACCTTCTCTCCAAGCCTGGAGGCTGACTTCCTCTAAAGGTTTGAGGGCAAAGGGTTGGTAGCAGATAGTGTCTTCCTGGTTACTTGGCAGGATTTTAACATCCATTTGGAAACAAACCATAAAACAAAAGAACATTTGGAGGATCCTCTTTCTCTCACCCTGCCCCAAAAACCTGGAACGAGCTACCAAAGAACATACATAACACAAGAGATCACCTTCTATTCAGAAAAGTAGTCAAATCTTTGCTCAAACCAACTGCTCAAACCATAACTAGAAGGAATGCTTATGGGGGCACATACGCAGGTGAAGCAATACTCATAGAGGGAACCGATCCTCCCTATATCCCTAAGCTAGCTTCCATAAACAGTGGGAGGGGAAGAACAATCTACAGCATATCACTCTACCAACTGAAAGATAGATAAGTTCTAATCATACTAAAGAACGATTACGGACAGATCAGGAGGGAAGGGAAAGGATGACTTGTCAACAACACCTTAGCCGACAAAGCAAACATAGGCAGCATTGGATCACCGATAGAGAAACAGATAGGAAGGGAGCCGATGATTGTAAAATATACAGCACCAATACCAGAGCAGGGGACAATGCGTGCCTCAACCTGGTACACAAAGGTCAGAAATAGCACAGATGGAAACTTGCTAAAATACCAACTCCATAGGACAATCAGATACGCAGAACAAGAAATACAAAGACTAAGAGACAAAATCCACCAACCCAAAAGCTCAATTTTCGGCATACATATCTCACAAAAAACCCACACAACCGCCTCTTTGCACAGCAAACTGCGTGCACTTCACCACACCACAACAACAAACACATAAGTCGCACCATCAGCACATGAGGACTCACATCGATCCGATATTCACACCCAAGCTCAGCGCACAGTGAAAACTGAACTGAAGCGGCCAACAAGACAACACCTTTATCACTTTCATACTCCCTTTTCACCCTACTAACCCCAATCCCTCCTCCTTGTTTGCAGATCCGCCAGAGTGCCTGGGGACCAATTCCTTTGGTGACAGCGCTCGGTACAAATACTTTTAACATTAACATTTCATTTGGGATTGGCCTGTTGTGCGGTTGGCTGCTGAACAGGTGTACAGCTGGTATAATAATAATGTGTACCCTAGTTATGTGGGTGGGCAGTTGTTGGGTGATGCTTTGATTTAATGCTTTATTTGTCTGGGGGCTTTCCTGAGTGCGGTAGCAAAAGAAAGGTGCATTGTCTCCTTCCTGCGACAATCCCCAGACGACATCAACTTTATGAAAACCCTTGGGGTGGAGGTCAGCCCAAATGCTAGCACCTTGAACTGGTATTGGGTGCTGCCTATAATAAACCTCAAAAATGTTTGTGCTTTGGAAAAGATCTGCACATGAAAATAAGCATCGACCGACAACAACCATTTTTGATACTGCAAAGCCTGCAGGGTTTGCCTCAAGGTCACCATTCTGATTGCGCTGCCACAGTTACTTGTTCAAGAACCGGAGGTCAAGGATGAGCCGTAACCCTATCCCCTTTCTTTGGAACACTGCCCCTTTCATCAAGAGGGAAGCAAACTCTAAAAGCACTGGTTTCAGTGCCCGAGAGGTGCTCAACGGTTGATGCTTTTTTTTTTTTTTTTATGAAAGACAGGTGGCATGCTCTCCTCACAAACTTCAACACCCAAGCCTCCGAAGTAGTTCCTTCACACTCTTAACAGGCATGGAGAGGCGACTGTCAATGGGAAATGTATGTGGGGCGGGGACCTTAAAGAGGCTTTGCCTAAAATGGAGCCAATTGCCCCACCGAAGATTGCACTTTCTGCACCCACCCCTAGCTCTACTTGAGTAAACGTATATTTGCAGGCCAACCTTTGCAGAAGCACACTGTGTGTCCCTGATGTGCAAAGGATGTACAATGTCTGAAGCCTTGACCACTAAAAAAAGAACATGTAGATGCGATCTAGGGAGTGGTTTGTGCACCGGCATTCTAAAAGATTATGCCGTGCCAATAGATGCAATATTGAGATATTCAATCAATCCCTTTGTACCATCGAATAGAATATTTAGGCGCTTGCCTGCACAGCTGGAGTGAACCCAGAAATTCCCATCCAGAAAAGAGGCATCCTTGAGATGCAGCCCATAGTCCGCCACCTTCAAGAGACCATCCAGCACAGTCCGCCACCTTCAAGATGTTTTGCAGCAACTAACATGCTGCCTACTTGCCATCGGCAATCCTCTGAAAAAATCCAGGTTTTCAACCTTTGGTTGGTGGTTGGAAGCCTCCAAGATAACATAGTATAAGTATATTTGGACAAGCACAGTTAGTGTTGATGCCCTCCAAGACGCGAAGATCTTACCTACGTGTCTATTTATTTGCTGTCTCTATCTGGCTGTAAATTTCGGAAACAGGATGTAGACTTCAGATTCACTACAGCTGCCTGAACTGCCAGGTTCTCATGTGTGGGAATTGTGTGATATGACTGAGTCTATACAAGCTAGCTTGTATTTTTATGCCATTGTCTAGTCCACCGCCAGGTTAGAAAGATGGGACTTGCCAGAGTGAAAGGATGGGAGGAGGTAATGGCCATGCTTAAAGGTTCAACTGTCCTCTTCTGAGGACATCTGTATATAATGAATGTTAGATTGTACTGGACTAATGGCTTCTAAGAGTGCTCAGGCCTAATGATTCCACCACCTTCTCAATGGTTTTATGAAATGTTGTGGTTGACTGAAGATTCAGTATTGTATTCAAAAGACTTGCATCCTGCGAATCTGCTGCAACCAGGTTAAGGATGTCAACGTCATCCTTAATCATTTCAGAAAAGGATGTTTGGTTCAAAAAGAAAAAGAAAAAGGACAAGGTTTCCCTCCTTGTAAAACTGCTTGCCCTGGACTCTGGGAAACAGCACTCCAATTGAGTCTTTCAGGGTTTAGCAGGAATGAGCTTGAGCAGAGCCTATGCCAATTGGGTCCAGGTTTGTACTCTGCGCAGAAGCCGCTGATCTCTGGAGCATATGGTAGCTACCCTCGCGGGGCACTTCTACCGGTCAAAGGCACAGCGGGTAAGGACACTGGTATAGACACTGAGACCGAAGCATCCTCATCTTCCCCCAGGCCTTGGTGACTATTTCCTACATCTGTGTCTTCAGTTTCTCCCACTCCTTTCTGGAAGGACGCCTTAGCATCACAGGAGTCCCTGCTCTAATAGCTCCTCGAACAGAACCTCTTCTGAAAAGATGAGGCCAAATGTGTGATCCTCTTCGAGAGCAAGATCTTTTCCTTGCTTTTGTGCCCCTTCTACAGAGGAGTTTGGGGGGAGGGTGCTGTGGAGAGATTCGGTAGGGGATGGCCTAGCAAACAATTTAGCAGTCTGCTCCCCAAGTGCATTGGTGTTTCATCGCCTGACATAAACTACATGATTTGCACAGAGACACCACAAAAATATATTCAGATCAGTAAGAGACCCCTTGGCTTTACAGTCCTGGACAGTGTGCTGAGAATACAGAAAAAATGAAGTTAGATCATGGGGCATGATGTGCTCTACTTATAGTGGAGGATGTCACTTCCAGAACCATAGATGTGGAGCAGAAGTGACTGTGCCATGCTACAATACGACCCCTGCTGAACGTCTCAAACATCAGAATCCGCTTCAGGGTATCTATCAAGATGAGGAATCTGTGGGAGGATGCAATGCAATAGAAGAATAGGTTCTGAAAAAATGCTTGGTGGGGTAAACTGTGAAACTCCCACTAAAGTATCAAGTAGTCAGAGGAACAGTGGAATGTACAACCCTCGCTAGCGAGGATTTGTGATTCTGAAACAGGATTTTTCTCTCAACTCTAAAGAGCTGCTCAGGGTTTCCTTGCTCCATTCCTTCTTAAGCTTTTTATGCTTAAGAGGGTACAGAGGCAGAAAGCTGACTTGGTACTAGTACTGGCCCGAAAACGTTGAAGTCTTCATAATATTCTTTAAGATGGGCTCGACTGGCACAAAAGGTTGCCCATTTGTTAGGTGCGAGGAAGCTGGTTAGGACTAAGCAATGAAAATCACCTCCTAAGCTGCAGAATCCACTGGAGCAGAATTCATGGTTTAGGAGGATGCAGTACTAGAAGACACCTGATCAATTACAGGAAGCCCAGCACAAAGGTACGTGCCCTCAGTCAGACACTCTTAGTTGTATGCAATCAGGGAGCATGGAAAGTACTCAATCCATGGTTGTAAAGTAGGACCATGAAGGGGTAAACGGCCTTGGTAAAGTATGTGACTAGGCGGTGTAGTCTCCCAGACGCTGCTCTTTTGACGTGTTCTCTTCATCTCAGGCTTTGTAGGTGTCAATAGAGGCCTCAGCGTGCTTGTTGACATGGTTCTTGTAGCACTAGGGGGCTCTGTGGGGAATGGCGTTTCCTTATCCTTTATGCCATTGAGAGTCTGTCAGGCTTGAGATCGAGGATGCAGTCGTCTGGGTTACTCTATGGCAAACAAACCACTCATGCATAGAATACTGATGTAGGTGATGCTGCCATGGTTCTGAGTGATTGCTGGCTGCCCCTCTGCAGGGCATGTTAAAACTGACAACTGAAGATGCAGGATTGGGGCACAAGGCTCAAAGTGTCCTGAGCGCTAAGAGGCCAACCTTTCTCGCCATGTAACACCCTCCCCTGATGACTTCAGGTGTCTGTAAAGCGTATCTTACAAATTAGGCACCACCATATGGTATAAGAATCCAAAAAACAATACAAAGAGCATGATCGTATGTCCTGGATTTCTTCGCATTGCCAGAGGCACATTCGTCAAACAGTGTCGGCACCAGTTGAGAGAAGGCTCAACACCACGAGATTTGGGTTTAGTTAAAGAAAACCACAGCTTGCTCCAAACAACCCTTCTGTTATAGTCGTATGTCTTTATCTTGTAATTAAGAGCCATCAACAACTGTGCTTCTTCACACCGCTTTATTTGTACATCAACTGAACTCCTTCCAGCTTTACATTCTAGAGTCCCCCTCACACTATTCTACAATTCTAAGTTCTACAAAAGCTACAACAAATAATAATCTATGCAAGTACAATACACAACACCCCATCATTAAACTGCTTATTCATATGTCAACAACTACATTTGTTCAATCAGTCTCACTGGTTTGCGAATAGCTCTTTGAGACCTGTTTCTCATGTTCACTTCTTGTGGTTCATCTTCAATGTCCATATTCCGTGAACTCACACCAAAGTCAGAGTCTCTGCCTTCAGAATCTACTTCACCCACACCTACTTATTCTTTGTACACTCTTCTCTTGGAGAGGACCCTTCATCAGCACCCAACAACTCCTCATCATTCGCATACAACCAAGTTAAACCACTCTCCATGTCAGAATTATTTGACTCATTTGTCCCATTTTTCCCACACAATTCCCCATCATGCCTATCCTGTGTGAATTTTTTGAAAAAGGATACATTTCTCGTGACTTCCCCATCAACACCAGCTGCCATGACCATGGACCCTTTCACATTTTTGACCTTCAACAGTGTTGGTCTATATTTCGGGTCCGTTTTCTTTCGCTGCTTCTGCTTCATAACCATTGCATCTCCTTCCTGTAATTTTATCTCCATAGCCTTTCTTTTGCGATCCACCCACTCCTTGGTCTTCAATCGCTTCATTTGATCTCTTTCTCTGATTTCATCATCCTCCTCGGCTGCGTAATCCTCCAACCTGGGAAGTCTGATTCGTGGTTTGTACCGGATCATCAATTCCGCTGGAGAATATCCTGTCATCTCATGAGGGGTGTTTCTATAGTTCCTTAGCATCTGGGCAATTGCCTGAGGGAATGGCATATCGTCCACCACAGCCCTTTGTCTGGTCCTTTTTAGACTACTCGTAAATCTTTCCACCATCCCATTTGCTTGTGGCCACAGGTGCATGATATTTTGATGTTGGAAACCCATGTGAGCAGCAAATTTACTAAATTCATGCCCTTGAACAGGTACTCCATTGTCTGTTTTGATTATTTGAGGTATCCCCCACTCTCTAAAAAGTTCATCCAATACCAACACCACATGACAAAACGCTGTGGATTGGACTTGCTTTACCAGTGGAAATCTTGAGTATTTATCTATCGCCACCAGGAGATATCCACCTTCCTCCAGTGGACCAAAAAGTCCAAAGCTACCCGGTTCCACGGTCCTTTGGGCAATGGTACGATCTTCAGAGGCGTTGCTTGAGTCACAGGGGACGTTACTTGGCATGCAAAACACTTTTGTATAGTGTCCTCGACAATCAGATCCATACATGGAAACCATACCCGATTCCTTAAAAAAAAAATTGTGTTTACTACTCCCCTGTTCCCCTCA